>NC_139500.1:0-1200000 GCF_008360975.1 Lichenostomus cassidix
GGAACAAGCAGAGATGTACAGGTTGCAGCAACAGCATTTCTGTGTTTCACCAGGTTCCCTGTATTACAAGGACACTACATCCATGTGGAGCTCCATGGGCTGCCACTCGGTTTGATTGTCAAGGCAGAAATGGAAAAGAATCTGTCCTCGGGGAGCATGCAGCTCTGGCTGTCCTAAGTATGCTGATATGAGAAGGTATGTATCACGTTTCAAAAGTGTTGCACTTGCCAGAGCAGGAGGCATGGATTCCTGAGTAGCAAGCATAGAGCAGTTGAATTTTGCTACATGCTCAGGCATAGATTTCTCAGTGAAAGAGAAAAGTACAAAGACATACTGTGTGCACATAGGGGGAGGGATACTGTATGCACATAGGCAGAGTTGTACAGGTCGTGTTTACAGGCTCACTGCGGTAATTGTGAGACCTGTGAGGTCTAAGTGGCATGTGTAAGACACAGTAAGACATGTCTAAGACGTCTAAGTTGCAAAGAATTGCAGTTCTGAGCACAAAGGGTGCTACAAAGGCAACGGCTTTGAAATGCAGCACGGCAGGCCCAAAAGTGATGGAAATCCACTCCTACAGCGCCCTCTCGTGTCGAGGTACTGTTTAGGATGGAACTTGTGACGTTCTCTAGAAATACCTGGGAAGGAATGGATGTGCAAAGCAGACCCTCCCACGGTGTGTCCTGTCACTGGCATCTGGTCTTAGGTTTGAAACACACAAGGACAGAGAGGAAGAGAAAAAGAAGACAGGAGGGACAGGTAGGGCCACAGGAACAAACAGGGACAAAGCAATATGAGCGGTCCATAGGTCCCAGGGCCATCCCGAGGTGAGTTAATATACACTGAAGTCATGGGCCGATGGCCAGGCCTGTCCCCCTGGCAAAGCAGCGTCAGCATCTTACAGCAGGCTCCAGATGTGTGCATATACATGCATTGCTGCACTGCAAAGCATGTGGAATGCATTGAAACACCCTGTAAGGTAACTGTGACATGAAAATGTTATCTTTATGGCACATGGGACTGCATGAGGATTTGCACAGGTGGGCCAAGGAGGACATATTTATGGCCTTCCAGCAGACATGACAGCATGTAGGCAAAGGCCTCCCGTTCCCCCCTCAGCTGGGGGACAGTGGGTACAATGCATATCCTCCTTGCTAGGTGCATGCTGAAGCTTGGAACATTTGGAGTACAGCTGCAGGCTTTGACATCTTCCAGAAAGTGACATGAATGAGGAAAAATTTCCCCTGGATGTCATCAGCTAGGTAGGTAGGTAGGTAGGTAGGTATGTAGGTAGCTGGCTGGCTGGCTGGCTGGCTGGCTGGCTGGCTGACTTTCAGTCACACCGTCAGGCAGTGCAAAGTAGCTGTCTTGAGGGAGACTGGTGGATACAAGTGTATATGAATGTTTTGCTAAGAAGAATGATGAGTACATGATAACCCAACCTGAAATAGAATTGTACGTGGAGGTTTGGGTCAGGAAGTAGGAGGACTATGGAACAAGACAGCCTGGGAGTGGGCTGGTGACAAGGATGAAGTAGGTGAATGGACATAGAAGGAGACACTGAGGAGGTTATGGATTGTAGAAGAGGCTTAGAAAAGCTGTAGGAAAGAATGTGCCTTGAAGTGTCTCTGTCACAAGGAACATGCAGGGATGTACAGGCTGCAGCAACAGTCTTTGTGTGTTTCACAGGGTTGCCTGTATTGCAAGGACACTGCATCCGTGTGGAACTCCATGGGCTGCCACTCGGTGTGATTGGCAAGGCAGAAATGGCAAGGAATCGGTCCTGGGGGAGCTGCAACTCTGGCTGTCCTAAGTATGCTGGTAGGAGAAGGTATGTGTCATGGTTCAAAAGTGTTGCAGTTGCCATAGCAGGAGGCATGTATTGCTGAGAAGCGAGCAAGGAGCGGTTGGAATCTGGGCAGCTGTTCAGGCATAGTTTGGAGAGAGAGAGGGAAAAGTGCAAAGAGATAGTGGGTGCACATAGGGAGAGTTGGGCAGGTCGTGTTTACAGGCTCGCTGCAATAATTGTGAGACCTGTGACTTGTCAGTGCCATGTGTAAGACATGGGACAAAGGTGTTGGAAAGAAGTGCAGTTGTGAGCAGAAAGGCTGCTACAAAGGCAATGGCTTTCAAATGCAAGACAGCAGACTGGAAGTGACAGAAGTCCACTCCTACAGCACCCTCTCGTGTCAAGGTAGTGTTTCCGGTGGAACTTCTGACGTTCTCTATAACACTTCGGAAGGAATGGATGTGCAAAGGAGACCCTCGCAGGGTGTGTCCTGTCACTAGCATGTGGCCTTAGGTTTGAAAGACACAAGGGCGGAGAGGAAGGGAAAAAGAGGAGAGGAGGGACAGGTAGGGCCACAGGAACGAACAGGGACTCTGCAATAGGAGCGGTCCATAGGTCCCGGGGGCATCCTGAGGTGGCTTAATATAGCCCAAAGTCATGGGCCGATGGCCAGGCCTGTCCCCCTGGCAAAGCAGCATCAGCATCTTACAGCACGCTGCAGCTGTGTGCATATATATGCCATGCTGCAGTGCAAGGCCTACCACTGCAGAGCATGTAGAAGGCATTGAAACACCCTGTAAGGTAACTGTGACATGCAAATGGCATGGTTATGGCATGTGGGAGTGGATTAAGGTTTGCACAGGTGGGCCAAGGAGAGTAGATGTTTATAGCCTGCAAGCAGAGATGACGGCATGTGGGCAAAGGCCTCCCGTTCCCCCCTGAGCAGGGGGACGGTGGGTACAAACCTGCTTCCTGCAAGCGTATCCTCTCGGCCTGCTGCGTGCTGACGCTCAGACAACTTGGACTGCAGCCGCGGGCTTTGCCTCTGTGCGTACACACCTCTTGCAGAAGGTGACATGACTTCATAATAACTTTGCCTGGACATAATCAGCAGCTGGCTGAATGTCAATACAAAGTATGTCTCTTCAGAGAAACTTGTAGATGGAGTGAGATAGGAATGTTTGGGTGAAGAAGAATGCAGAGGGTGTGATGACCATCCCTGGAGGGGAATTGCAACTCTGCAGAGTATGGAGTGCATGCACTGTTGGACAGCCTTTGCTGCAGGCAAGTGTGAAGAAGCCCTGCAGATGAATTAGAAGGTATTAGACTGGGTAGTTGCAGTGGGATGACATGGGTGGGGTCAGAGATAGTGCACCTGATTGAGAATTGGTAGAATACTGTGAAACTTTGATGTGCTCCTGTGGCTGAGCAGGCCTGAAGCCCTCCGCTGTATCACAACTTCAACAGGCAGCTGGTGGGTAGGAGGCCCAGGAGGAGATGGCATCAGGCGCTCGGACTAGCACGTGTGCATAGCCGTGCAGAAATGACTGACACGTGTGTCATTCTCTTCCAGATGGTGGGGTTTCACTGCTGCTAGAGTTGCCTATCCCGGCAAGGATATTGTGTTGAAGAGAAGAGAAAGATGGCATCTGTTCTGTTCCAAAAGGTGTAGAAAACAAAATGACATGAAAGGCTACTGAAGGAAAATTGTTGTGACTGACTGCTACTGTTGCAAAATGTATCAGCTTAAAAATATTGTGTCACTGGAGTCAAAGGTTTGATTTGGGTTTCCCCTGGGAAAAGGAATTTTTGATTTCTTCCAGGGCAAGGTTGTGCCAGATGACGTCTGGTGAATTCAGCATACCAAGAGATTGGGATTGACCCCCAAAGATAAGCACAAAGAGAAGCACTTTGAACAGAACATCCACATGAACATGTAGTCCCAAACACAAAACACAACACCACCAACACCCACAGGGCTGAAGACATCCAGGCCCAGAAAAATGACTGCTAAAAACAAGTGAAAAATGTCATTAGCATGGCACACAAGGACATTGGAGTCCAACGAGAGATCAAATATGGGCAGTTTGCTCCACTTTGGACTAATGAACACTGAGCCAATGCTTTCCTATTGGCTTTTACTGCATGCACTGTCTGAGAAATGGAGTAAAAGCTCTGTAGTCTGGAATGATTGTCTCTGCACACCCGGGCTATGGGGGGATGAGATGATTGCTGTGGTACGTGCTGGGCACAAAATAAAGTCACACCTTGAGTGTGTAACATCAAAATGTTGTTGCAGAGTTTTTCCATTTTTTTCTGCAGATTGGGGGACACTAGTAAACACGTGGCAGTAGTGTAGAGGTGGAAAACTAAAGCCAAGACTGCAGAAGTGATCCCTGCAAAAGCACAGCAGGGGGTAACACATGCACACAGAACTGAATGCAGCCATGAAACAAGGGAAAAAACCCCAGCGATACACAGTAGAAGCCCCTAGGAAATGCTGTAGAAAGAGATGAGCAAAATGGACATAGCTGTGAGAAACAGCTGTATGCTAGTGTTGCAGTATCCCCCAAAATGTGTTTTGGTTTTCAAGAATCATAAACGGTCCTTTCAAAAAGTGATTAAAAGACCCAGTAAGATTTGAGAGAATGGTAATTTGTGCTAATACAGTTGAGGGAAAGCGTGTAAAAATGATGCACTGAACCTTAGGAAAATTCTCTAGCAAACGACAAAAATGGGAAAAAACTAAAACGCTAAAAATGCCTCGGCTCCTGGGCTGCCATAGCGACGGGCGGGCGGTGGCTGGCGTAGCTTTGGGCGGACTGCGGGGGCACCGAGGGGCGGGCTCTTGGGCGGGCTAGGGGGAGCGGCAGGGCCGTGGCTGTGTTCCGAGCCCCGTGACGTCGAGGGGCGGGGTGTGGAGACCACCGGAGGCGTGGCTTTGTCCCGGGCCGAGAGACGACAGGGGCGGGGCCGAGGGAGGGACGACAGGCGAGGCAGTGGGTGGAGTACCGTGACGGACGGAGAATCGGGGGCGGGGAAGTGGGCAGGGCTTTGTTGACGTCATTGTGCGGCGAAAAGGATATGCCCCCAAAAAAAGGATTTAAAATTAAGGAGCCACTCTGGCTCGGTGGGTATGGCCTTAAGCCGAATCTCTGCACGTCAGGGGTTCGAATCCCACCGCGGGCTAGCCCGTGCGTGCGCTAGGCGCGTCACGGCCCCGTAGTCCGGGAGCCCGCCGGGCCCCCCTACCCCCACTGGAACGTAACTGAGGCACGTGTGCCAGAAGGTGGGGCGACAAAGGTGGGCCCGCCGCAAGGGGGGAGCTGCCGCTGCAGCTCCCCGCAGGGGGGGGGGATGGCGCCGCCCGGAAGGGCCCTCCCTGTGTGCCCCCCGGCATCCACCGCGCCGCGCGCGGCAGCGCGCGGCGCGCCCCGAAAATCGGGGGCGGCACGTGATGCCAGGGGGGGTGGCTGAGGGCACCAAGGTGCCAAAAATGCTTTTTTCCACCTACAACGCACAAACAAACACTTCACCTTCAAACTCTCTCCATCCCAAAAAATAAATACTTCTTTAATCACATTTCCTTCTCTTCAAAAACTCTGCCTCCTTTCATGCCTTAACACATCTCACTCACACACACACACCCCCCCACCCAAACACACTGCATATACATTCACCAACTATAACACACTCACATTAACAACAAATAAACCCTCTTCCCAAACTTTGCAAAACACTCCATTTATCCACCTCTTGCCTTCTACAAAACTCACATACTCTCTCAAAACCCTTGCCGCCTTACTTACACCACCATCACAGCTCCTTGCTTGCGCCGTTCAAGCCACGCTGACACTTCTTCATTTACCACACCGATCCCTTCCTAAGACACTTTGACCTTTCACCCCTCACGCTCACAACAACAAAACCTCACCTCTCACATCCTTCACCTTTCCAGTCGCACCTTTACTCCCTCAACATTTCTTCCACGTGCCACTTCCTGCCATCATTACTTCCCTGCAACCAATCGCTTCACGCTACCACTCTCAAAGACAAACGAAATTTAACAATCATCTCAAACACCTGCATCTGGCCTCCAGCAAGACACAAACCCCTTCAAACACCATGCCTAACTGACAGCTAGCCACCTCTCTCCCATGGAAAATCAAACTCCCACCGCTTTGCCCATCTGGTCCTCTCCCTACCGATGCCGTATTCGGGCCCGGATGCCTCTCATGTCTGACTCCGTGCGCTTTCTTCTCACGCATTGCCTATTAGGGCACGGCACTCATTTTAGAAAAGCGGATCAAACGCAACAAACAGCCGCTCCTGCCGCTCAGCCACCACCTTACAGCCTCTCCCTCCTTGCCACTTGCTACAAACCACTCCCTCAAGCCTGCTGCCTACCTGGATCACCTTCTCCAAATGGCGTGGCTTGGGCCTCCCCTTTGCATATGCTCTCTGAACACCTTGCCACCGTGTCCCCCATGCTCATCTCCTCCCTCGGCTACCCATTCGGCGCCTCAACGCAGAAAGTGCCCCGCAAATCAAACGCGGGCTATATGTATGTGTGTCTGTGAGTGTGTGTATATGTATATCTGTGTATATCTCTGTCTCTATATATATACATATGTATGTATATATACATACCTGTATGTATATACATATGTGTGGCTATATATATATGTGTACATATATGTGTGTGTATATAGATGTATGTGTATATATATGTAGGTGTCTGTATATGTATGTCTGTGTGTGTATATATATCTGTGTGTATATATACATGTCTGTGTGTATATATATATGTCTGTGGGTATATATCTGTCTCTTTATATATACATAACTGTATATATACATATGTGTGTATATACATGTGTGTGTATATATTTCTGTGTCTATACATACATATATGTATATATATACATATATGTGTATATATATTTGTATGTCTGTATATATATGTGTGTGTGAATATATACACGTGTGTGTGTATATATACATGTCTGTGAAAACACAAAACACAAAAACAAACCCAATGTATATATATGTGTGTGTGAATATATACACGTGTGTGTGTATATATACATGTCTGTATGTGTATATATATATGTGTGTGGGTATATATATGTCGATGTATAGATACGTGTGGGTATATTTACATAGGTGTATACATACATGTGTGTATATATATGTGTGTATACACAATATGTCTGTATATATACATATGTGTATATACACACATATGTGTGTATATATACATACATGTGTACATATCTCTGTGTGACTATATATATGAGTGTGTGTATATATATGGTGTGTATATGTGTGTACGTACATATATGTGTGTGTATATATAGGAGTGTGGGTATATATATGTGACTGTGTGTATATATATATATATGTGTATATAAATACATCTGTGTATATATATGTGTGTGTATATATATGTGTGTCTGTATATATACATATGTGTGTATATATACATATGTCTCTATATGCATAGGAGGGAATGTATATATGTCTATATATATGTCTTTCCATAAATATGTTTCTATTTATATACATATGGGGGTGTATATATATGTGTCTATATACATCTCTATATATATATCTGTCTATATACATCTGTATATATATATATCTGTCTATATACATCTGTATATATATGTGTGTGTATATATATATGTCTGTATATGTAGGTGTGGGTATATATACACATGTGTGTATATATACATATGTGTGTGTATATATACATAGGTGCATGTATATACATATGTGTGTGGATATACATGTGTGTATATGAGTGTTTATATATATGTGTCTCTCTGTATATACATGTATGTCTATACATATATGTGTGTGCATATTCTGTATGTCTGTGTATATATACGTGTGTGCATATATACATAGGAGTGTTTATATACATATGACTGCATATATATGTCTGTATATATATGTCTGTGTATATATATATGTGGTGTATATAAATATGTCTGTGTATCTGTATGTGTATATATATACATATGTGTGTATATATGTGTCTGAGTGTGTGTGTATATGTGTGTGGATGTGTATATATGTGGTGTGTATAAATATGTCTGTGTATCTCTATCTGTATATATATACATATGTGTGTGTGTATATATATATATGTATGTGCATAAATATGTCTAGGTGTGTGTATATATATGCTGCGTATAAATAAGTCTGTCTACCTGTATGTGTATATATATACATGTCTGTATATATACGTGTGTGTATATATATATGGTGTATATAAATATGTGTGCGTATCTCTATGTGTATATATATACATATGTGTGTATATATATGTGTGAGTGGATATATATACGTGTGTGTATATATATATGGTGTGTATAAATATTTGTGTGTATCTGTATGAGTATATATATACATATGTCTGTATATATATGTGTGTCTGCATATGTATGTGAGTGTGTGTGTATATACATATGGTGTATATAAATATGTGTCTGTGTGTGTATGTGTATATCTATATATATACATTTCTGTGTATATATCTCTGTGTATGCATATATATGAGTAGGTGTGTGTATATATATATGGTGTGTATACATATATGGGTGTATCTGTATATATGTATATACATATATGTATATATATGTGTCGGTGCATATATATGTCTGTGTGTGTCTGTGTATATATATATGGTGTGTATATTTATGTGTGTGTATCTATATGTGTATATATATACCTATCTGTGTATATATATATGTCTGTGCATATCTATGAGTGGGTGTGTATATATAGGGTGTGTATAAATATGTGTCTGTATCTATATGTATATCTATATTCAGATGTGTAAATATATATGTGTGTATGCATCTATATGTCTGTGTCTGTATATATATAGTGTGTATAAATATGTGTGTGTATCTATAGGTGTATATATATACATATCTGTGAGTATATATGTGGGTATGCATATATATGGGTGTGTATACATATCTGTGAGTATATATGTGGGTATGCATATATATGGGTGTGTATACATATATATGGTGTGTATAAATATGTGTCAATATCTATATGTATATATATATATACATATGTGTGTATATATATGTGAATGTGTATATATACGTGTGTGTGTATATATATGGTGTGTATAAATATTTGTGTGTATCTGTGTGAGTATATATATACATATGTCTGTATATATATGTATGTCTGCATATATATGTGTGTATGTGTGTATATATATATATGGTGTATATACATAGGTGTGTGTGTGTATGTGTATGTCTATATATATACATTTCTGTGTATATATCTCTGTGTATGCATATATATCAGTAGGTGTGTGTATATATATATGGTGTGTATAAATATACCTGTGTATCTGTATATATATATATATATATACATACATGTATATATATATGTGTCTGTGCATATATATGTCTGTGTGTGTCTGTGCATATATATATGGTGTGTATATTTATGTGAGTGTATCTATATGTGTATATATATACATATGTGTGTATATATATATGTCTGTGCATATATAGGAGTGGGTGTGTGTATATATATGGTGTGTATAAAGATGTGTCTGTATCTATATGTATATCTATACACAGATATGTGAATATATATGTGTGTATGCATATATATGTCTGTGTCTGTATATATATGCTGTGTATAAATATGTCTGTGTATCTATAGGTGTATATATATACATATCTCTGAGTATATATGTGGGTATGCATATATATGGGTGAAAAAATATATATATATATATATGGTGTGTATAATTATGTATCAATATCTATATGTGTATATATATAAAAATGTGTGTACATATACGTGAATGTGTATATATATATGTGTGTGTGTACATACATGTGTGTGTATCTATATATGTATATATACATATATGTGTATAATTACATGTGTGCATTTATATGTCTGTATATATATAGCTGTATGTATATATATCTGTGTGTATCTATATGTGTGTATATATACATATATGTGTATAAATAAATGTCTGTATATATATGTCTGTATATACAGAGCTGTGTATATATATATGTATCTCTGTATATGTCTCTATATGTGTGTGTGTATATATACATATCTGTTTCTATACACATATATGTGTGTCTATATATCTCTGTGTATATGTGTGCATATATATTTGTGTCTGCGTATATATATCTGTGCGTGTGTATATATATATGTGTGTATATATATGTGTCTCTGTATAGATATGTGTCAGTGTATATATACATGTCTGTGTATACATATATGTCTGTGGATATATATGTGTGTCTCTGTATATACACATGTGAGTATATATACAAATGTGTGTATATACATATGGTGTATATATATACTTCTGTGTAGACATACATATAGCCATATATATACATATGTCTGTATATATATGGGTGTGTGTATATATATGTGAGTGGATATATACATGTATGTATATATACATATATGTGTGTACCCATACATATGTGTGTATATATATGTATCTGTGTGTATATATATATATGTGACTGTATATATACATGTATGTCTATACATATAGGTGTACAGCTATATATGTCTGACTCTGTATATATACCTATATGTATATATACATATCTCTGTGTATACATACTATATATATATTTGTAAATATACATACATATGGGCGTATATAAACAAATGTCTGTATATATATGGGTATGTGTAGATATATGTCGGTGTGTATATGTACGTCTGTTTATATATACATATCTGTGTGTATCCCTACATGTATATGTATATATATGTGTGTGTGTATATATATGTGTAAGCGTGTATATATATGTCTGTGTGTACATATATATGGTGTGTATATACATATCTGTGTATATAGGTGTGTCTGTGTATATATATGTCGAAAGCTGGCTTCTAGAGAAGGGACACGCAGATGGACATACATTGCTTATTAACGAGCCGCTTCTTGACAATAGCCATATTCCGCCGACTATTCATGACATACCTTCGTCCCATCGGCGATCTAAGGTCACCGTGACTTTCCTTCCACGTGGACATCGTAGGAGCCGTCCGGAATGCGTTCAATGCCGACAAATAGGCAGAAATCCGCCATTATAGGGAAACGTAGATACATGTTAAGGCGAGTAGCCAAACTTAGGCCGTGGAAGTATAGAACCAATACTATTGTATCATTACAGAATAGGCATGAGTTAGTTAACTACAATAGAAATTATATGCTGTAAATAAATAAACTGAACCTTGTGATAAATTCATATTGGTTTCTCAAGCCTCCGTTCCTCAGCATATATATATGTGTGCATATATATATGTGAGAGCATGTATATATATCAGTGTGAGTGTACATATATATGGTGAGTATATACACATGTGTGTATATATATGTCTGTGCGTATATATATCTGTGTGTATAAATATATGTGTGTGTGTATAAATATACATATGTGTATATATATCTGTGCATGTCTATATATATGTGAGTATATATATACATATATGTGTGTATACATATATGTATGTGGATGTATAGGTGTGTCTCTGTGTATATACATGTGTGTATATATAAATACATATGTGTGTATATACATATGGTGTATATATATATCTGTGTATATACATACATATGTGTGTATATATATCTGTGTGTGATATATATATATGTCACTCTATATATACACGTGTGTCTATACATATATGTGTGTGGCTATATATGTGTGACTGTATATATATACAAATGTGTATATATACATCTATGTACATATACATATGGTGTATATATATATTTGTGTGCATACATACATATGGGCATATATATACATATGTGTGTATATATATGGGTGAGTGTATATATATGTGTGCATGTATATGTACCTCTCTGTATATATATACATATGTCTGTGTATCCACACATATGTGTGTATATATATGATTCTATGTATATACATGTGTGAGCATGTATATATATGTTTCTCTGTGTACATATATATGCTGTGTATATACATATGTGTGTATATATATGGGTGTGTGTATATATATAAGTGTGCATATATATATGTGTGAGCATGGATATATATGTCACAAAACAAAAAAAAAACCCAACATGTGTGTGTACATATATATGGTGTCTATATAAAAATGTGCGTATATATCTCTGTGTGTCTATATCTATGTGTAAGTACATATATATGGTGTCTATATACAAATGTGTGTATATATCTCTGTGTATCTATATGTATGTCTGTGCATATATATATGCGTAAGCATGTATATATATGTGTGACTGTGTACATATATATGGTGTGTATATACATATGTGTATATATATGTCTGTCTATATATATATCTCTGTGTATATATATATATGTGAGCATGTATATATATGTCTCTGTGTGTACATATATATGGTGTGCATACACATGTATGTATATATATGTGTGTATGTATATATATATGTGTATGTATTTATATATGTGTGTGGCTATATATCTGCGAGTGTATATATACATATCTATGTGAATACATATATGTGAGTGGATATATATGTGTATCTCCATATATATAAATGTGTGTATATATACATAAGTGTGCATATACATATGGTGTATATATATATGTCTCTCTATATACACACATATGTATATGTCTGTATATATATATGTGACTTTATATATGCACGTGTGTCTATACATATATATGTTTGGCTATATATGTGTGACTGTGTATACATACATATGTGTATATATACATATGTATATACATACATATGGTGTATATATATATTTCTGTGTATACATACATATGGGCGTACATATACATATGTCTGTATATATACATGCCTGTGTGTAGATGTACGTGTGACCAGGTATATATATGTGTGTGTGTGTACATATATATGGTGTATATATACATATAGGTGTATATATATATGTGTGTGTACATATATGTGTCACTATATATATATGTGACCATGTATATATATGACTGTGTGTGTACATATATATGCTGCATATATACATATGTGTGTATATATATGTATGTGTGTATACATATGTCTATATGTGTATATATATATGTGTCTGTATATATATGTACTTGTGTCTATATATGTGTAAGGGTATATATACATATGTGTGTGTATACATAAATGTGTGAGGATATACATGTGTGTCTATGTATATATACATATGGACAACAAAAACAAAAAAAAAAACCAACAAAAAAAAAAACAAAAACAAAACAAACAAAACAAACACAAACAAAAAAAACAAAAAACAAAAAAAACAACAACCAAAACAACAAAAAAAAAAACAAAAAACAACCACCAACAAAAAAAAAACCAAACCAAACCACAAAACAAACAAAAACAAAAACACGTATATATACATCTGTGTGTATATACATATGGTGTATATATATATGTCTGTGTATACAGACATATGGCCATATATATACATATGTGTGTGTATATACATATGTGTGTGAATATATATATGTATGTATATGTGGGTGTATATATATATATATATCTGTGTGTCTATATATATATGTGTGTGTATATATATGTCTCTATGTGTATATATATGTGTGTGTATGTACATATATTAGAGTATGTATATATGTTTCTGTCTATATATACATATGTGAGTGTACACATATATATGTGTGCACATATATGTGTGTGTGTATATATACATTTCTGTGCATATACATATATGTGTGTGCATATACATACGTGTCTGTATATGTATCTGTATATATACATATGTCTGTATACATACATATCTGTGTATATATCTGTGTGTCTAAATATATGTGTCTGTGTGTATATACGTGTATATATATACATATATGTCTATATATATGTCCGTGTATATATATCTGTGTGTGTGTACATATATGGTGTGCATATTTATATCTGTATATATATGTGTCTGTATACATATATCTGAGTGCATGTATCTATATGTGTATATATATACATATGTATGTATATATATGTGTGTATATATATGTCTGTCTGTATATATATAGTGTGCATATATATATCTGTATATATATATGTGTGTATATATATGTGAGTGCATGTATCTATATGTGTATGTATATACATATCTGTGTATATATATGTGTGTGAATATATATATATGACTGTCTGTATATATATAGTGCGTATAACATGTGTGTATCTATATGTGTATATATATATACATACGTAAGTATATTTATGCAACCAAATACGTGTGTGCATATATACATATGTGTGTATATACATATGGTGAATATAAATATTTGTATGTATACATACATATGTCCGTATATATACATATCTGAGTACATATATCTGTGAGTGCATATATATGTCTCTGTATATATATACATATGGTATATATAAATATTAGTCTGTATACATCATATGTGTATAAATATACATATGTGTGTATATATATGTATCTCTGCATATATATGTCTGTGTGTGTATACATATATATGGTGTGTATACACAAAAAAATATGTGTGTGTATATATATGTGCATATATATACATATTGTAACATATATACGTGTGTATATATATGTGTATATGTGTATATATACATCTGTGTATATATACATGTCTGTATATACATATGAAATTTATATATGATGTGTATATATATATGTGTGTATATATATACAATGTCTGAAACAAAAAAAAACAACAACAATGTATATATACATACATATGTCTGTATATATATATGTGTGAAAACATATGTCTGTATATACATATGTTATATACATACATGTATGTGACTATACATACATATGTATATATACATACATATCTCTGTATATATACATGTGTGTATATATACATATGTGTATATATACATATGGTGAATATATATATTTCTGTGTATACATACATATGTCCATATGTATAAATATCTGTGTACATATATGGGTGTGTGTATATATATGTCTGTGTATACATATACGTGTGTGTATATATACATATTTGTGTGTATACATTCATATGTGTGTATATATATGTATGTGTCTATGTATCTGTGTGTGCGTCTATATATATGTGTGTGTGTATACATATATATGGTGTGTGTATATACATAAGTGTGTATATATATGTGTGTGTATATATATGTGTGTGTGTGTGCATATACATGTGTGTGTATACATATATACATGTGGATATATATGTGTGTCTGTGTATATATACATGGGTGTATATATACATATGTCTGTATATACATATGGTATCTTTATATATGTATGTGTGTATATATACGTGTGTGTATATATACATATGTCTGTATATACATATGGTAAATTTATATATATATGTGTGTATATATACGTGTGTGTATATATACATATGTCTGTATATACATATGGTAAATTTATATATGTATGTGTGTATATATACGTGTGTGTATATGTACATATGCCTGTATATACATATGTTATATTTATATATGTATGTGCATATACATACATATGTATGTATACATACATATGTCTGTATATATATATGTGTGGGTATATATATATATACATGTGTGGATATATACATATGTGTCTGTATACATACATGTGTGAGTACATATATAGCTGTGTGTATATATATGTCTGTGTATATATATACAAGTGTGTATATATACATATGTATATGTATACATACATATGTGTGTATATACATATGTGTATATATAAATGTGTGTATATATATATGTGTGTATATATGTGTGTATATATACATGTGTGTGTACATAAACATACGTGTGTATATACATATGTGTATATATACATATGTGTGTATATATACATGCGTGTGTATATACATGTGTGTATATATACGTGTGTCTGTATATAAACATATCTGTGTATATACATATGTGTATATATACATATGTGGGTATATATACATGGGTGTGTATATATATACATGTGTGTATATATGTCTGTATATATACATATGTGTGTATATATACATGTGTATATATACATATGTCTCTATATATATATGTGTCTGTATTTATGTGTGTGTATATATACATGTCTGTGTATTCATACATATGTGTGTATATATACATATGTATGTATATACATATGTGTATATATATACATATGTGTGTGTATATAACCATATATGTCTATATACATGTCTCTGTATATATACATCTGTGTATGTATATATATGTCTGTGTAGATCTATATATGTGTGTATCTATACATAGGTGTTTATATATACATGTGTGTATATATGTCTGTATGTATATGTGTATAAATACATATGTGTGTATATATACATCTCTGTATATATATATGTCTGTATATATATGTGTGTGTGTATATATATCTGTGTATATATACATGTGTGTGTATACATGCATATGTGTGTATATATACATATGTGTGTATATATACATATATGTGAATATATACATATGTGTTTATATATACATGTGTGTATATATGTCTATATGTATATGTGTATAAATACATATGTGTGCATATATATGTGAGTGTATATATATGTCTATATCTATGTGTGTATATATACATGTGTGCGCATACATACATATGTATGTATATATACATATGTGTGTACATACATATGTGTATATATATACACGTGTGTATATATATGTGTGTGTATATATACATCTGTGTATATATACATATGTGTATATAAACATACATGTATGTCTATATACATATGTGAATATATATACATATGTATGTGTATATATATGTATGTGTATATATACATGTCTGTGTTTAAACATATGTGGTATATACATATGTGTATATAAACACATATGTATGTATATATATGTGTGTGTATATATACATATGTGTGTATATATACATGGGTGTGTATATACATGTCTGTATATATGTCTGTATATATACTGCACGTGAATATATACATGTGTATATTTACATATGTCTGTACATATATGTTTGTGTATATATACATGTATGTGTATATATATGTGTGTATATATACATGTGTGTGTGTAAATATATATATGTCTGTATATATGTGTGTGTGTATATATGTGTGTATATATACTTACGTGTGTACACATACATATGTATGTATATATACATATGCCTGTTTATACATATGTGTATATATATACATGTGTGTATATATATGTGTGTGTATATAGATGTGTGTATATATACATGTATGTATATATACATGTGTATATATGTACATGTGTGTATATATGCATGTCTGTATATACACGTGTGTGTATATATACATGTCTGTATATATACATGTGTATATATAAAGATATGTGAGTATATACATATGAGTACATATACACATATGTCTGTCTGTCTATATATATGTCTGTATATATGTGTATGTGTATATATATGTGTGTAAATATACATCTGTATGTATACATACATATGTGTGTGTATATACGTATTTGCGTGTTTACATATGAGTACATATATACATGTCTGTATGTATATATATATGTCTGTATATATATGTGTCTGTGTATATATATGTGTGTAAATATACATGTGTGTGTATATAGATGTGTGTGCACATATACGTTTATGTATATATACATGTGTGTATATATACACGTGTGTATATATACATGTCTGTATATATACATGTGTGTATATAAACATATGTGTGTATATACATATGAGTACATATCTACGTATCTCTGTGTGTATATATTATGTCTGTATATATGTGTAAGTATATATATCTGTGTAAATATACATCTGTATGTATACATACATATGTGTGTATATATATATATGGGTATGTGTATATATGTGTGTATGTGTACACTTATAGTATGTATACATATGTCTGTGTATTTCTATGTAGATATATATACACATGTGTGTATATATATGGGTATGTGTATATATGTGTGTATGTGTATACTTATAGTATGTATACAGATGTCTGTGTATTTCTATGTAGATATATATATACATATGTGTGTATATATACATATGTGTGTATATATATGTGTCTGTATATATACATATGTATATATACATATCTCTGTGTATTCCTACATATGTGTTTTTATATACATATGTGTGTATATATATGTCTGTGTATATATATGTGTGTGTGCATATATATGTGTGTGAGTATATATATATGGTGTGTATATAGATATGTGTGTATATATATGTATATATATGTACATATGTGTGTATATATATGTGTGTGTGTATATATATGTCTGTATATATACATATGGGTGTATATACATATGTGTATATATATACATGTGTGTATATATAGATGTGTGTGTATATAGATGTCTCTGTATATATTCATGTGTGTATATATACATGTGTGTATATAAACATATGTGTGTATATACATATGTATATATATACATATGTGTATATATATATGTGTGTGTCTATGTATATGTGTGTCTATAAATGCATATCTATGTATATATACATGTGTGTGTATATATATGCCTGTATATATATGTCTGTGTGTATATATGTGTGTGTATGTACACATATGTGTGTATATATATATATGTGTATAGATACACATGTGTGTAAATATATATGCGTCTCTGCGTATATATGTGTATGTGTATATATAGGGTGTATACAGATGTGTGTCTATTTCTATGTATATATATATATATATATACATATGTGTGTATACACACATATGTGTGTATATATATGTGTCTGTATATATACATATGTCTGTATAGATATCTCTGTGTATTCTACATATGTGTTTAAATATACATATGTGTGTATATATATGTCTCTGTGCATATATATATGTGTGTGTATATATACGTCTGTGACTATATATATATGGTGTGTATATATATGTGTGTGTACATATATGGATTGTATATATATGTCTGTGTACATATATGGTGTGCATATATATGTGTGTGTATATATACATATGTGTGAATATATATGTGTGTGTATATATACATATGTGTGTACACACGTGTTCATATATATATGTGTGTGTATATATACATATTTGTGAATATATATATGTCTGTATATATACATATGTGTGTACACACATGTGTTCATATATATGTGTGTGCATACACACATATGTGTCTATATATACATAAGTGTCTATACATATGTGTGTGTATATACATGTGTGTAAATATATACATATGTATGTATATATACATATGTGTGAATATATATGTGTGTGTATATATACATATGTGTATATATGTATATATGTGTGTATCTATACATATGTGTGTATCTATACATATGTGTATATATGTCTGTATATATATGTGTGTGTGTATATGTATGTGTCCATCCATACATGTGTGTCTATATACATATGTGTGTATATATACATGTGTGTGTATACATACATGTGTGGGTATATATACATATGTGTGTATATATACATGTGTGGGTATATATACATGTGTGGGTATATATACATATATGTGTAAATATACATGTGTGGGTATATATACATGTGTGGGTATGTATACACATGCGTGTATATACGTGTGTGTATATATGTGTGTATATATACATATGTGGGTATATATACATGTGTGTATATATATATGGGTGTGTATATATATGTCCGTATATATGTGTGTATATATACATGTGTGTATATATATGTCTGTATATATGTGTGTATATATACATGTGTGTATATATATGGGTGTGTGTATATATATGTCAGTATATATGTGTGGTGTATATATATGTGTGTATATATACATGTGTGCGTATACATACAGATGTGTGTATATATACATACGTCTGTATATACATATGTGTATATATATACATGTGTGTGTATATATATGTTTGTGTATGTATACATGTGTGTATATAAACATATGTGCATACATACATATGTGTATGTGCATATATGTGTATAGAAACATATGTGTGTATATACATATGTGTATATATATACATATGGGTGTGTATATAAATGTGTGTGTATATATACATATGTGTGTATATATACATGGGTGTATATACATGTGTGTATATATATGTGCATATATATATATGTGTATATATATGTGTGTATATATGTGTGTGTATATATATGTGTGTCTCTATATACATGTGTGTATATACGCATGTGTGTATATATATGTGTGTGTGTATATATACATGTGTGTATAGAAACATATGTGTGTATATCTACATATGGGTGTGTGTATATATATGTGTGTGTATATATACATGTCTGTGTATATATACATATGTGTGTATATGTACATGGGTGTGTATATACATGTGTGTATATATGTGTGTATATATACATATGTGTGTGTGTATTTATGTGTGTGTATATATACATGTCTGTGTATACATACATATGTGTGTATATATACATGGGTGTGTATACATACATATGTTTGTATATATACATATCTGTGTATATACATATGTGTATATATATACATAAGTGTGTGTATATATATATCTGTGTATATATACATATGTGTGTATATATACATGGGTGTGTGTATATATACATGGGTGTGTGTATATATACATGGCTGTGTGTATATACATGGGTGTGTGTGTATATATACATGGGTGTGTATATATACATGTGTGTGTATATACATGTGTGTATATATACGTGTATATATATATACATGTGTGTTTGTATATGTGTGTGTGTATATATACGTGTGTGTATAGAAATCTATATATATGCCTGTATATATAGATGGATGTATACAAGTACAACCGTCTGCTCACGCTTCCGGACTGAAATTTTATCCACGCTTTCTAGTACCTCTCAAACCTCATACCTCGCTCGCCTACGTTGCATCCCTACCATCAAAAATGCTCTCGTTTCCAATTAGCAAATTAGCAAATTGCACCGCTACCAAATGCTGAAAGCGAATACCTTGCGGGCTTCTCGGAGGATTTCCGCTGCGCCTGTCCTACGCCTCGCCGTTTAGCTTCAAACTCTTTACATTGGCCTTACGGGAAAAAAAAAATTAAATGCGACGCTCTCCTTTCTTATGACACAGCGCCTCGCCGGGCGCCTTAGCCGATCTACGATCCTGAACGTTACCTCGGCCCGAAGCGCGCCTCTCCGCGTCTTCCTCGGCCCCGCTTCCGTTCCGCTTTCAATTATTATTAACGCCTGGGAATTACAATTATGCCTTTCCATGCCGCTCTGGGACTACCGTCCCTTCCCGGCAATCCCCGTGCTTCTTATCCTTCCCTCGGCCCGATGACGCGTCTGCTTCCCTTAAGATGCCCTTTAAACCGTCTGTAAAGCTCCTTTCTTTTTCTATAGGCCCTTTGAAAGCCCCGTTTCTGTACCCGCGCCTTTCGGGAGGTGCGATTCGCTAAGGCTCTCGCGTTTAGCGTCCGGCGTTTGATCGAAAATTTCCGAAAAATGTTTTCCCGTCGGCGGAGCCCGGCGTGTCGTCTCGGAGGTGGTGGCGCCGTCGTCCCGTCCCCCGAACTTTTTAACGCTTTAAAGTCACGTTCGATTCCGATGGATACGGGCTTGATGGGACCATTTTTATATCTATTCCGACACATTTTAAAAACCTGAAAAATGTTCTCTAACGGCGAGTACTACCTCAACTTTTTACTTCTACCCGCGCCCGCCGCTTTCTACGGCTCCACGCTGCCGGCTTCTGGCCGGATTCTGTCACGTCATGACCGAGATAAGGAACTAACGCTTCACCAGTCCTACCTCAGTGTACACGTTTACTACCGTGGAACGGAGCGATTCCGATTCCCGGGACCCGACTTTGCAAATGCGGAAATGGCTCAAAACCGTAAAATCCATTTTTTTAATTTCGATCGGGCGCCTAAAGTGGTCACCTAGAGCGAGAGGTCCTGATTTTTTCCGTACAAAACATGGCGGCGGCCGTAAAGGCGCGGGCGCGTCCATTATTATGGCGGCGCCCGTTTCGCACGTGCGCGGTGCACTGGACTACCAAAATGGCGTCGGCATCGCTCGAGCATGCGCAGTGCAGTAGACTACCAAAATGGCGGCGGCATCACTCGAGCATGCGCGGTGCACTGGACTACCAAAATGGCGCCCGCATCGCTCGAGCATGCGCAGTGAAGTAGACTACCAAAATGGCGGCCGCATCATTCGAGCATGCGCAGTGTACTGAACTACCAAAATGGCGTCGGCATCACTCGAGCATGCGCAGTGCAGTAGACTACCAAAATGGCGGCGGCATCACTCGAGCATGCGCGGTGCACTGGACTACCAAAATGGCGTCGGCATCACTCGAGCATGCGCAGTGCAGTAGACTACCAAAATGGCGGCGGCATCACTCGAGCATGCGCAGTGTACTGAACTAACAAAATGGCGTCGGCATCACTCGAGCATGCGCAGTGCAGTAGACTACCAAAATGGCGCCCGCATCATTAGAGCATGCGCAGTGTACTGGACTACCAAAATGGCGTCGGCATCACTCGAGCATGCGCAGTGCACTGACTACCAAAATGGCGGCAGCATCACTCGAGCATGCGCGGTGTACTGGACTACCAAAATGGCGTCGGCATCACTCGAGCATGCGCAGCGCAGTGCACTGACTACCAAAATGGCGTCGGCATCACTCGAGCATGCGCACTGTATACTTCCAAAATGGCGGCCGCGGAGTCCCGACCCCTAAAACGGCCATTCGGCTGCTTGGCGGGCTTCCCCGGCGCTGCGGACCGGTGCGGAGTGGCCTTTGAGGGCCCATGGAGTGCGCGCTGCGGTTTGGCGCGGCCGCCGTTTTGTCCCGAAACCGATCGGCAAATTACGTTCTTTTTCCGCCTCTCGCGCGGTTGCCGCCGCCCGTGGGTGAGGCGGACGGCATATAGGACGCCTCAGCAGCTGTTTGCGGCGAGCAGAAATGTCCCAAAAGCGCGAAATCCGACTTTTTAATTTCGATCCGGCCCCTATTTCGCACATGCGCGGTGCACTGGACTACCAAAATGGCGTCGGCATCACTCGAGCATGCGCGGTGCACTGGACTACCAAAATGGCGTCGGCATCACTCGAGCATGCGCAATGTAGTGGACTACCAAAATGGCGTCGGCATCATTCGGGCATGCGCAGTGGAGTGGACTACCAAAATGGCGTCGGCATCATTCGGGCATGCGCAGTGGAGTGGACTACCAAAATGGCGGCGGCATCACTCGAGCATGCGCAATGTAGTGGACTACCAAAATGGCGGCGGCATCACTCGGGCATGCGCAGTGCACTGGACTACCAAAATGGCGTCGGCATCACTCGAGCATGCGCAGTGTAGTGGACTACCAAAATGGCGTCGGCATCGTTTGCACATGCGCAGTGCATTGGACTACCAAAATGGCGTCGGCATCGCTCGGGCATGCGCACTGCACTGGACTACCAAAATGGCGTCGGCATCACTCGAGCATGCGCACTGCACTGGACTACCAAAATGGCGGCGGCATCACTCGAGCATGCGCAATGCACTGAACTAACAAAATGGCGGCGGCATCACTCGAGCATGCGCAGTGCACTGGACTACCAAAACGGCGTCGGCATCACTCGAGCATGCGCAGTGCAGTACACTTCCAAAATGGCGGCAACGGAGGCCTGACCCCGAAAACGGCCATTCGGCTGCTTGGCGGGCTTCCCCGGCGCTGCGGACCGGTGCGGAGTGGCCTTTGGGGGCGGGTGGAGTACGCGCTGCGGTTTGACGCGGCCGACATTTTTTCCCGACACCGATCGGCAAATGCCGGCTTTTTCCGCCTCTCGCGCGGTTGCCGCCGCCCGTGGGTGACGCGAACGGCATACGGGACGCCTTCGCAGCTGTTTGCGGCCAGCAGAAATGTCCCAAAAACGCGAAATCCGACTTTTAATTTCGATCCGGCCCCTATTTCGCACATGCGCAATGCACTGGACTACCAAAATGGCGTCGGCATCGTTCGCACATGCGCGCTGTTGCCGACTTCAAAAATGGCGGCCGCGGGGGTCTTTTCTGAGGGAATATACGTCTACTGTGCCGCCTGAACGAAATGCCGACTCCGAGGGTGCCACCGCCGCATTTTACGGGCTTTGCGGGCTTCTGCTGAAGCATGCGGTGCTCTGGACGGCGCGGGGGGCTGGCGGGATCCGCCTGTGCCGGGGCGGGCACCGCCGCCGTCGATTATACGGCGGACACGCCCCCCCGCCCCCCTCGGCACCCCCCCCGCCCCTCCAGGCCCCTTAGAAGGTGGCCCTCGGCACGCAGCGGATGGCGGCGGCGGTGGCGGTGGCGACACGGGTCGGGGCGGGGCCGCCGCGGGAGGGGGGGCTGACTCGGCGGCCCCCAGCGCGGGGAGGGAGCGCGGCGAGGGAGCGCGGCGCCGCCGCCTCGGGGCCCCGCGGGACGCCGCTCCCCACGGACCGCACCCAAAATGGGGTGACGTCCGGCGGCGGGGGAGAACCGACAGGGGAGGGAACTTGCCACGCGGGACGGGGCCGCCCACGTGCCGCGAGCGACGCTTTTTTCCGACTACAAACACGCAAATACCCCAAAATTCACCTGCTTCGGAACGCGCGACCCCCTCTCCCTTTTAAAGCCCGACGCAAAACTGCGAACGACCGCCTCGGCTAACACCGCACACACAAATAACATATACTACTTACAAAATACACATACCTATACTCCAACATATTATTACATAGATTATACACTAGCAACCAGCTATATTGCTCTGAAGATTTATTTTTGCATACCCTTTTTTTCCTCTTCAGGACACTACATTCATGCCTGCAAAAAGAAAAAAAAATGTACAAACCCTTTCACATTGGGTCAATTAATATCATTTCTTTCTCTTCTTTAGCAAGTCAAACCACCTGCTTCTACAGCGCTTCTGAACTCCATTCTGACTCTTGGCAAGAAATTCTTACGGGCCTGACATTGTGGCTACAGCTCTGTGATGATCCACGTGAAAGGTGGGTGCTTTCTTCAATTATCCTTTCTTCAATGCAACACTTCCTTTTTACTATCTATCTAGGTCATCTCCTTCATTTTCATAACTATATTTGGAAGGCACTGTGTACTGGGCATTGCCCATAAATGTCCACCCAGAAAGGTAGACAACAGCTTTGCTGCAAGGCAGATAATCTTTTCAATATTCCTGCAAGAGCTGGCTTACCTGCATTTGGTAATTATGGAACATGCTTCAGCTACTCCAGCGACAACACGTGAACAATTACTTCTTACTGATAGTGAGGCTCAAAAACGACGCTTCTGAAGCAACAATGCACTGCAGGCACCTGGACACATGTCCTTCCCTTAGGAAAAAAACCTCCAAGTTCTTTCCCTCTTCCCTGCCTTGCTGGTACCAAGCACAGAAAACTGCACCTGAGGGAAGCTTGGAAGCCTGTATCCTCTGACATTTTGCACTTGGTTAGAGCTTTTTTTTCATACCTCTGCATACTTCTGAAAATTACAGTTCCTCTTTTACAACATAGCCAATGTCCACACTTACCTAGAAAGAGGCACTGGGATTTGTTTTCTGTAAATTCATTCAGGAAACTCCTTGTTCTTTCTCTCTCTCCTTCATGGCCATAGTTTCCCAAAGAATATTTAGCAGGGCCTTTTTGCTTTGATACCCTCTATTTCATTTCCATTTCATTCCCTAAATTCTTTACATCCTGAAACTTTTTCTAGTACGTGGAAGAGCACAATCATAAATGGACAACAGAAAAATTGTAGAACTTCTCTAGCTCAAGATGTTGTTTTTCACTCTTTATCTATTTGCTCTTCCCATCTCATAGCTGCTCTTTTCCATGCACCTTTAAGGGCCTGCAATTCTCACTGCTGCGGAAGGACTTGTGAACTGCTACTTCCCTACCTTGCTCATCGGAGCACGGAATCCGGTCGGAAGGTGCCGGTCCGTCGGTGCGCAAACCTCCAGGTATGGCTAGAAAGAGTAGAAAAAATTCATTAAATACTTTCCCTTGGAGAACAGTTACCATGCTTTGCAAATCTGGCTTCATACATAGAAATATTGGCACATCGAGTCTGTATCAATTTCAATACAGAACAGCATCGCTTTAAACTCTTGAAAACTTCAGGGTTTGGATGATGTTGCTACCACTTCCTACATTACAAATGTGGCTATGCGGATCTCAAAACTGGTACACATGTCTCCAAATATTTTATCTCATACTGGACGGTACATAAGGTGCTTAGCCTTATACCTGCACATGCTTATTACCTGCGTGTGAACTGCATACCACGTGCATAGCCTGCAGAAATACACTTCAGGATTAATTCTGATTCGTAAGGCTCCCTTACGTGAGCCTTACAGAACTGCACCTCATCCATTATCCATGTACAGAAATTTGGCTTTCAAATGGCCTAAGAGAAAAAAAAATAGTTTTGCTAACTCTTTCAATGCCATGTTAAAGGAATAACATAGCTCATGTTGATGAGGAAACAATAACTGCAATAACCATCCTCCCCTGTTCCCTGTATGACACACTGAAAGATGGTTCAGAAGGTTTACTTCAACCACTGTAGGAAATGCCACACAGCTCACATGGTGGCCGATTCTCAGCCTCTGTTCCGCTCACTGTATCACTCGGCCAGATCAGAGAGAAGCAAGTAAAAAAAAAAGGAAAAAAAGTTTAAAAAATATTATCCCAAAGGGAACATTTGCAGGTGGTGGTTGTAGAATTGTTCCATCTGAACGTGTGAGCGGCCCAGGCCACGCTTCTGATAGAACTGTTTGGTGTGGATGAACTCATGTCACTGTGACCAAAACATATGAGCGATACTTTGCTTCCCTTTATGCAATTAACACCTCTCTGGTCACCACAGTTCTGGTATTAGGTTAGCCTGAGATGCTGCCGTCTGACAGGGATCCTTCTCAAAACCTAGGGAGAAAACTCAGGTTTATATGTCAGCACCTTCACTGATGACTTCTTTACAATTCAGTGGCAAGACGTCCTTCATCTATTTTTGTTATTTGCCACGTAAGCCACACAAGATATTTATTCTTTGAAATAGGACTCTGACATCTCTTCCCTGAAAAGGTTTTCATCATTGCTCATAAGTGTGATCTCCCTCCCTCTTCCTGCTGATCAAACCTGGCTCAAACCACTGCCTCTTTTCAACAGCTAGGAAATCCTTGCACACACTGGGCACAACACACCCAGGAGTCCAAGGCCAGCCTCAGGCCTAGTTCCTAGCAGCTCCTGTCTGGCACAAATCCTGACATTTGCACAACTTTACAATACAAAATCGCACATTTCCCCATGGGAACCTGGGGGCAACAATGGCTCTTTTCCACGGGAATGGCACATCACCACTCTCGTGTAAGATAGGCAGTTTGGAGGAATCCAAGTGCACACAGACCTCTGCTTCTTTACACCTTTCATCTGACAGGATTCCTGCAGCATGCACACTTTTCAGGTACAATACCACATTTGGAACCTGGCTGCAAACGGGGCCTCTTTTACACACGTAACAAACTTTTCCACCCTTCTGACCTGCACACCGTGGCAAATGCCTCCTCACATCATAAAAACCATCTGACAACACTTCATAACAAGCCTCAAGATACACTATATCGCCTCTGTGTTACCTCACTCCACTCAGTCAGGTTTTCTGGGAAAAAAAAGGACTGTTTGAACCTTTTACAAACCTGCTGTGGGACTAAGAACACCGAGCTATACTGAGAGCAATCATAACAATCCATTCTTTACATTCATTTCAATTATTCACTACCCACAACAACACCTGTAACTCCTGCTTCAGGACACCACATCTATAGAAATACTGCACCACTGATATTAAAGGAAGTGAGGACAATAACCACATCAAATCTCTTCTTCCCCCACAGCAACGACCGTGGCCACATCTCCTTCTCTCTACCTCGAGGACACGCTCTGGGGAGTACCTGACAGCATAAGAGCTCTCAAGAATCTTCACCACTGTCAAGACAGCCACTTGACCCCAATGAATGCAGCATCTCCTGCAAGGACTGATGCTGCCACCACTGCAGCTTCTCTGCTTCCACACAGGGAACCCGGCAGAGCACGGCCACGACACCCTCTGCACGCTGCAGCTGGCCACAGCAGGGCAGGGTGGAGAGGGAGGCAGCAGCACTTTGGGGAGGCAGCAAAGAAAAGCCAGGAAGAATGACCTCTGAGCCAGGACGAGGCCAAGGCCCGTGGTGGCAATGACAGCAGCAGTGGAACTCCCCAGGTAACCGGTGGCAGCAGATGCACCCACGATAATCAAAGCGCTCCGGCTAACTGACCTGACGCCGGGTCACCCACGACCGTACCTCCAAAATGACCCGCTGTCACCACACCCTGCTGTCTAATTGCACCGGCACCGGATCACCCACGGCCATACCTGCAAACTGACCCACTGTCACCACACCCTGCTGTGTTTGCCAGCCTGGTGCTTTTTTCCATATCTAGAATGTGGAATTTCCGGACAAGGAGGTTGCTTTTTCAAAATTCTACATGTGAGGACGCTCCAGTGCTTTTCCTCAACATGAAAATTATGGCTTTTGGATTTTCTTTATGCCCCTGACAATCTGCACGCTTTTGGATTCTGGCTGCGTCGGTCTGTGTGCTCTATGAAAAACATTCTACCGTTTGGACCTTCCGAGAAACGGAAATCTTCCAGGATTTATGAAGCGATACAACGAAACCTTTTCTCAAAACTGTATTCTTATTCCCACCCCCTAAACTTTTATATAATTACACTCATCTATTTACATTATATCTATTTGCACTTATTATAGAGAAAATACTTACAAATCCATTGACACTTATGGAACCTCTCCTAAGACATGAGCCACATATTTACAATGTTCAGCTTGTACATTTTGACACTTCAATATCACATCAGACTTCTACACTCCAACCGTACACATCTACTCATATCAAACCTCTCTTTACATTAATATCTAATATCTGATTAGACTTTGTACAGAACAGCTAATAGATCTCTTTATTCTTTTTTTACATTCTGTCCTATATATCATCCTGCCTTATAAGTTAAGCTCTTTCATTGGTTCATTTATATACACAACACTTGTGTTTGCACTTTAAAATCTTCTATCTGCTTTGGCCTTGCATGGACAAGCTTATGCAGGACACACATTACTCTCTCTGTCTCATCTGCATGGTGCCCCAAGGAAGATTTTACAAGATCATTGTCTCAAAGGAACAACAGAAAAATGGCAACACCTCCCTAGCTCAACATTTCTTTTTCCTCTTTTCCTAATTGCTCTTCCCATTTCACATGTTGCCTTTTTAATGCATGTTTAAAGGAGTGCAATTAGCACTGCTCCAGAAGAATTTGGGAAGTGCTGCTTCTCCCTCTGGCTCACCGTGGAACAAAATCCAGACGCGAGATGCCGCTCTGTAGCTGTAGAAAACCTCCGGGTATTCATACGAACAATACACTAAATAAATGAAATTCTGTGCCTTCAAAGAAATTCCCCATGTCTGGAAAATCTAACAAAATACATTAAAAAACTCTCCTCATCAAGTATGTATCCATTTCAATGCTGAACAGACACACTTTGAACTTTTAAAAACTGCTGGCTTTGGTGCTACCCCTTCTTGCATTACAAAAATTGCAAATTCTGACCTCAAATCTGGGTTCTGGGGGACCATAGGCAACTACACCACAGCTGTCACCAGCCCAGATCCTACCTAGGCCCGTATGGGATACAGGTTCACCTTGGGGTTACACACAGCTGCTCTGGCAAAAATTCCTCCTGCAGGCACAAGATTACACGGCAGATGTTCTTAGGCACACCGTGAAAGGGGGAGCTTTCAATGGCACTCTGGGATGCAGGGGGCTGCATCACCCACTGCCCTCAATACCTCCAACTCATCCTTCCTTTCAGCTAACGGGCCACGGCCCCCCACCCTCTCCACAGCCCCCTACAGCCCTGTGGTGCCGAGTGCTGCCCTGGACAACACGACACCTGTCAGCTCTGGAGCCCAAATCCTGGTTTTGTAAGCCTGTGGTGGGACTCGGCAATAGGGACTGGGGACTGCACCTCTCCTGGGGTGACCTTTGGCTCCACTAACCTTGTGTGGTGACAATTCACACGGTAGCCAGGACTCTGCCCGTGTCACATGGGTTCACCCCCCATGCCAGTTAGGGCTCGCCGCTCCATACCCCACCTGTCCTGGACACGCTCTCACTCCCCCAGCAGAGGCACTACCCTGGGGCTCTGCACCCTGTAGACATTTACCTGTATCTCTCTGACATCCCCTCCTATGCCACCGCCAGCAACCCGCCTTGGGACCGGGCTCTGTCTCCCACACCCTTCTCCCTTCTGCTGCTCCCCATGCCTCTCCCACAAATGTTTACTAATGCATTCTATTGCTGATCAAACAGAGAAATAATTAACACATTCACACTTTTCATTAGGAGTTTATTTATTAAAGGAATCATGGGGAGTAATAAGCAAAAATAAATCGCATCAGCCTGCACTTACCATGCAGTTTTTCCTTGCTTAATAAGGTGATGCTGAACTCTCTCAGCAGGACTAAAAAATCCAGCTCTCCGGTTTAATAAAAGCCACCTTAGACCCACTGGGCCCAAAACTGTAAGAAATGTCACACTTGTTTTATAGAGCTCTGCAACTAGTCACATTGGATACTGCTTTCGGGACTGCCACAATGACAGTCTTGCCATCCTGGGAAGCTCTGGCTCTGAAGAGCCTGCTTGCTGGCAGCTCCCGCAGCCAAAATTTATCCAGTATCTTCAGCACCACCTTCATGCCACCCTAGGCAGCTGAACCGGGACACCCAGGACATTCCAGGCAGAGGTCCCTGCAGAACCATAAAAATCGTTCAGTGCTTTGCAAAGCAAAGCTCAGAGGGATACAAGGCATTTTTCAGGAAAACCCACCAAAAACCCAGAAATTTTAGTGACCGAAGAACACGCTTTTTGGAATGCAACTGCAGCCCGGCTCGTACCGAACGCTACGCCTATCCACACTTTTAAGGGTGTGGAAAATGCCTTCAAAAACAGGTTATCCCATGACCACCTCCCACTGACAGGATCCTTGGGGCAACTCTTAGATTTTTGCATGTTCAACTGACAATAGGAAAACGGGACAGGTGTTTGGGATTTCTCTGAGCACAGTCTAGCAGCTGACAATACCCTTTGGGCTTTTACTTTGGTATTTTTATAACCTGGGGTTTTAATTATTTTCTGACCTCTGCTTGTCATGGGCCTCAAGCATCCTATTCCAGCCTCTTGGCTTCATTTGCCGTCTTCCACCGCATTTATCCTCGCATGGAAACTGCTAAAAAGCACAAAACAATGACACACGCTTCACACTTCAAACGCAAATAAATTACAATTACGAAAAATCTCGCTGCCACTTTTCTAAACTATTCATCACAGACTTTAGAAAAAGCAAAGGTGATCTGTCCCTGACAGGACCCCGCTGGGACACCCGAGCGGGCTCAGCGGGGCGCGGGGAGGCAGGCGGCTTTGGGGACGATTCACAGACGCGCTGCCGCTGCCCGCAGGGACACAAGCCGTACCACCGGCTGCGGCTCCGCTCCCGCCCGCCCCCGTGGCCGCAGTGCCTCCCCCGGCGCCTCCCCCGGCGCCTCCCCCGGCGCCTCCCCCGGCGCCTCCCCCGGCGCCTCCCCCGGCGCCTCCCCCGGCGCCTCCCCCGGCGCCTCCCCCGGCGCCTCCCCCGGCGCCTCCCCCGGCGCCTCCCCCGGCGCCTCCCCCGGCGCCCCCCCCGGCGCCTCCCCCGGCGCCTCCCCCGGCGCCTCCCCCGGCGCCTCCCCCGGCGCCTCCCCCGGCGCCTCCCCCGGCGCCTCCCCCGGCGCCTCCCCCGGCGCCTCCCCCGGCGCCTCCCCCGGCGCCTCCCCCGGCGCCTCCCCCGGCGCCTCCCCCCGCGCCTCCCCCGGCGCCTCCCCCGGCGCCTCCCCCGGCGCCTCCCCCGGCGCCTCCCCCGGCGCCTCCCCCGGCGCCTCCCCCGGCGCCTCCCCCGGCGCCTCCCCCGGCGCCTCCCCCGGCGCCTCCCCCGGCGCCTCCCCCGGCGCCTCCCCCGGCGCCCCCTCTTTGCCGGGGCGGAACCCGAATGCGGACGGGAGGGAGAGCCAGGGGTGGGGCTGTGCGGATTCAACAGTCACAGCACAAACGGGCTGCTCGGAAGGGTGGCTGTGAGATTTGCGGGCTTCCAGGGCTCTGTGCTTGTGAGGCGCGGGCAGGGGAGCGCGGAATGCAGCGTGGGAGGAGCTCGGGAACAACGCGAGGGCGGTGGGCGAGTCTGGGGCGAGAGCGGGTGGGGACCGCCTTTGGAATTCCCTGTGTATCGTTCCTCGCCTTTTTGGCTAAGATCAAGTGTAGTATCTAGTCTTATCAGTTCAATATCTGATACGTCCTCGATGGGAGGACTTTATATTACAGGATTTTTGGGCTCGGGAGTCGGATCCGGAGCTTGCTCCCTCCGCTCCGCGCGTGGTCCGGGTATTGCGGTGCCTCCGGGAACGGTGCACCCCGCCGGGGACCTCTGGTCGGTTAAAAACACATTTAAACCCGAGTAAACGTGATTATCCGCACTTAAGGGTAAACCGCAGCTCTCCGGACCCCTGAGAAGCTGCCAAAGCTCGGGCGGCTGTGATTCTCTCCTCCCTTCTCCTCGCAGGGTGCCGCGAAATGGCGGCGCTTCCCCCGTGCTTTTGCGTGCTATTTGGGTTAAACTCCGGGATCTCGCCGCTTTCTGAGGGGGTTTCCGATTTATATCAGGGTAATAGAGGACATTAATGTCATTTAAATGAATCTGGGAGGGGATTTGGGGCAGTTTTGTCACATAAACACGTGAAGGAGGTGAGCAGCGGGGCGGGGGAGCCGCACGGCTTTCTTTTTGCAGCTCTTTGACCGCGGATGTTTCTACGATGCAAATAAAAATCTCAATTCTTTTTAAAAACACCGATTTTGTTTATTTGTAAAGTAAAAAAGGTGCAGAGCTTCATCACAGCCGCTTCGGCAGCGGCTGGGAGGTCCTGGGGTGACCTAGGAGATCCCGGAGTCCCCAAAGCCGGAAAATTCCCTAAAGCCCCTCCCGACCTTCCCCGGTTTCCTCAGCAATTTTGGGGGCGATGTGACAATTTTGGGGGATTTTCGGGCGTTCCCCGCGTCCTCCCCGGGATTTACCCCCTCCCCTGCTCTTACCGCAGCCCCGAGGGTCCCTCTGCTGCCCCCGAAAAGCCTCAAAAAGGGGCAAGAAATCCCCGATCCCCCCTGTCCCGAACCTGCCCGGCAGAGCGGCGTTGGCCCGAACCGCGCCTCATGAGGGAATATGCAAATTAGTAGACCATGGGCGGGGTTTGGGGGGCAGGCGTGGTTATGCAAATGAGAGAACGCCGGGAGGGAGTGGCTTCATGGGAGTAAAGGGCGGGGTTATGCTAAATAGATGACATCATGCGCGAACGGCATCTTGGGAGAAACGGGCGGGGTTATGCTAATTTAGATTACCTCATGCGCGAACGGCATCTTGGGAAAAGGGGGCGGGGTTATGCTAATTTTGATTACCTCATGCTCGAACGGCATCTTGGGAGAAAGGGGCGGGGTTATGCTAATTTTGATTACCTCATGCGCGAACGGCATCTTGGGAGAAAGGGGCGGGGTTATGCTAATTTAGATTACCTCATGCGCGAACGGCATCTTGGGAGAAAGGGGCGCGGTTATGCTAATTTCGATTACCTCATGCGCGAACGGCATCTTGGGAGAAAGGGGCGGGATTATGCTAATTTCGATTACCTCATGCGCGAACGGCATCTTGGGAGAAAGGGGCGGGGTTATGCTAATTTATATTACCTCATGCGCGAACGGCATCTTGGGCGAAAGGGGCGGGGTTATGCTAATTTAGATTACCTCACACGTGAACGGCATCTTGGGAAAGAAAGGCGGGGTTATGCTAATTTAGATTACCTCATGCGCGAACGGCCTCTTGGGAGAAAGGGGCGGAGTCATGCTAATTTAGATTACCTCATGCTCGAACGGCCTCTTGGGAGAAAGGGGCGGGGTTATGCTAATTTAGATTACCTCATGCGCGAACGGCATCTTGGGAGAAAGGGGCGGGGTTATGCTAATTTAGATTACCTCATGCGCGAACGGCATCTTGGGAGAAAGGGGCGGGGCCATGCTAATTTAGATTACCTCATGCGCGAACGGCATCTTGGGAGAAAGGGGCGGGGTTATGCTAATTTGAATTACCTCATGCGCGAACGGCATCTTGGGAGAAAGGGGCGGGGTTATGCTAATTTAGATTACATCATGCGCGAACGGCATCTTGGGAGAAAGGGGCGCGGTTATGCTAATTTAGATTACCTCATGCGCGAACGGCCTCTTGGGGGAAATGGGCGGGGTTATGCAAACTAGCCGAAACGCGGCGCGAGTTGCAGTCTCGGTAAAGGGGCGGGGTCATGCAAATTAAAGCACAATCCCGCATGAATGGCGTCTGGGGAAAAGAGGTCCGGCCATGCAAATTAGATCACTGCGCGCAGCGATCGGCGGCATCATGGCGGATGAAGATCGGTGAGGCAAACTCGAATCCTTAGCGGCGCGAATGGCATCTTGAAAGCTTTATTGGGGGATTTGCAGAGTTTAGGCCTCGGTGCGCGGGGGGAAATGGGGTTTCAAGCCTTTCCTGAGTCCCCGAAAAAAGACCTTTTTTCCATTTTTCCCCACACAAATAACCGCAGCTCCTCTCAGCCCCGGCTCGGCAAATCCAACCGCATGGTCCGAGCGGCCAAAAGCCCGAGCGCGGCACCTTCGCCGTGCCTCTGCCGGCCTGTCCGGCCCCGCTGGCCGCGCCGAGAATCCATGAAAAATCTCCTGCAGCTCCCGAGCCTTTCCGCCTCTCCCGGAGCTCCCAGCGCCTCACGAGCTTCCCGCGCGGCCGGCCGGAGCGGCGGGGTGATGCATATTAGAGACACAGAGCACCGCCGTGATTTCGGGTCAGTGCTTCAGAAACATGTGCTGACAGTGCGGGAACACAGCGGGAAAGAGTCTCTAAATTGCTGGAAAGGAGGTGCGGGGCGGCGCGGGGGAGACAGCGAGGTGTGTGTTTGTCGAGCGGGGTGCCGCCGGGAGTGGGGGAAGGAGATTGTCATCGCCGCTCGGCCGTTTGGCTAAGATCGAGTGTAGTGTTTATAGTTATTTATTCGGTTTTGGGTACGTCCTTGGTGAGAGGACTTTATGTTAAGCGGGTATTTGAGCTCGGGAGTTGGGTCCAAAGCTTACTCCCTCGGCTCCGCTCATCGTCCCGGTATTGCGGTGCCTCCGGCAGCGGTGCATCCCCACCGGGGACCTTTCGACTGCCAAACGCAGACTAAATGCATTCGGAAACACTAAACATCACAAGTCTGTGGGTATTCCTCCCGCGAGTTCCTGGCAGGGGCTCGCTGTCATCCCGGAGCTCGCTCTCACGCCCGGTGCATCTTCCCGGCAACGCGGTGCCTCCGGGAACGGCGCACCCCGCACGGGGACATTACGGTAGTGAAAAAGCACAAGGAGAGAGCGGTTGCTTAACTGCTACGTATATTTGTCGCAATATCAGACGTTATTGTGTGACAAAAGGTTTGTGGCGCTTCCGAAGGTGCCGCGAAGGCAGCGCTGTAGGTTGTGGATCCCGTCCGTCCTTCTGCCTCAGCGCCCGCAACATCTCGTGCCTTAGCCCCGCCTGTCCCAGGGGCTCTGTTATAGGGCGCTAATAACGGCGAGATTAATAAGTAGGTTACAGTGAAAAGGGACACCGCAAGTCTGCTTCTGCAGGTGCTACCGGAAATACCCGAATGGTGGAGAGAGCGAGAGTAAGTATGTCAATTCATAACGTATCTTTCTATTCTTTAGCAAGTCAAACCACCTGCTTCCACAGCACTTCTGAGCTTCATTCTCGCTGTTTACAGAAAACTCTTACAGGCCTGTCTGTGACTGACGTGATGGCTGCAGCGCCACGATGGTCCATATCAACAGTGGCTGCTTCTTTCAATTCTCTTTTTTCTGGTATACTTTCTTCTTACTAGATACTTAAGTCATCTCCTTCACTTGGGTAGCAGCATTCGTAAGGCACTGGGTACTATACTGTGGCTTGGGAATAAATGGCCGGCCATAAAGGTAGTAAACAGCTTTGCTGCAAGACAGAAAATGTTTGCAACATCTAACAAAAAGGTGGTTTTAGCCTGTGATTTTGTAATTATGGAACATGTTTCAGCTACTTCACATACAACACATGAAAAATTATTTATTGCTGAAACTCAAAAAGGCCGCTACTTCTGCTGCGACAAACTGCGGCCACCTGGATATGTGTCCTTCCCTAAAAAACAAGAAATGGACAACAGAAAAATTGCAGGAGTTCCTTACCTCACGATGTTTTTTTTTTTCTCTTTTTCTTCCTGCTCTTACCTTCTCATATCTTCGTTTTAATGCACATTGGAAGGACTGCAATTATCAGTACGGGGGAACGAATCCTGAAGTGCTGCTTCTCCCTCTTGCTTGTCATGTCACAGAATGCACCCGGAAAATACCATTCTATACCGTACAAAGTTCCAGGTATGGATACAAATAATACAAAAACTTCATGAATTACTTTCCCCTACATAAGATTGCCCATGCTTGTAAAATCTGTAGGAATACATAGCAAAAATTGCAGATAAGGTCTGTATCAATTTCAATCCAGAACACCATCATTTTAAATTCTTTAAAAAATACAGGTTTGGATGATGGTGCTACCACTTCTTACATTACAAACTTTGGCAATACCGATCTCAAAACTGCTACACGTTTCTCCAAATATTTTCATAAATACTGGACAGTAAATAAGGTGTTAAGCTTTATACCTGAACTTAGTTATTACCTGTGTGTAGACTGCGTAACGCACACGTGGCCTGCTGAAAAACACTTCAGCGTTAAACCCGATTCTTGCGGCTACATTCTGAGAGCTGCTGTGAAGTGCACCTCCTAGAAGAGGCACGTACAGAAATTTGGCTTTCGCGTGGCCTACAAGAAAGAAGTGAAACCTTACTGGTTCTTTCAATGTCATCTGAAAGAAAGCACATCTGTAATTTTAAATACTGAAGGGTAACTGTCTTGACCTTCCTCCCCTGCACCCTCGGTGAGGCACTGCATGAGGCTTCGTAGGGTTTATCTCAGCCTTGGCACAAAATGCTGCATGGCTCCTATGGTGGGTAACTTACAGTGTGTGTTCCACGTGCTATTCCGCTTAGCCGAGTCACACATAAGCGAGGAAGATGCTCTAAGGGGTACTTGGGAGGTACTGGTTGTGTAATCGTTCATTCTGAATGGGTCAGCAGCCCACAGCATGCCTCTGATGGAACTGTTCTCTGAACATTAAGTTGTGTTGCTGCGACCAATACACCTCAGCGATACTTTGCTCTACTTTGTACATTGAACAGCTCTCTGCTATGCACACTTCTGGTATTGGCTTAGCCCAAGAAGCCGTGGTCTGAGGGAATCCTTCTCGAGGCCTGCTGACAGCACTTCAGTTTAAATGTCAGCAGCTTCACTACTCATCTCTTTAGAACTTAGTGGCAGGAAATCACAGATCTGTTTTTCTTATCTGCCCCATACAACAGGCAGTATATTTATTCTTACAAATAGGACGCTGACATCTCTTACCTGGAAGGATTTCCCTCTTTGGTCAGCAGCGTCTTCTGTCTCCCTCTTCCTGCTGCTCGCTCATCCCAAAACAGAACCTGGCTGTCACCGGTGTCTCTTTTCAACAAGTAGGAAATAGTTCCACCCTACAGCCTTGAAGGCAGTTTGGAGAGAGGCCCCAGGACTCCAAGGCCACCCACACCCTACTTCCTGGCAGCTTTTCTCTGCAATAATTCCCACAATGGTCAAAATTTTAGGAAGCGCAATCCCACATTTGCCCGTGGCACCTGCCTGGGAACGATGGCTCTTGTCCACACAAATGACAGATTTCCAGCCTCATCTCTTGCAGGCACATTGGAAGAGCCTCTGGGAGTCCAAGCACACACAGAGCTCTACTTCCTGGCATCTTTCATCTGGGAGGAATCCTGTAACATTCACCACTTTAACAAGAGGAATCCCACATTTGGACCCTGGCTGAAAACACTGCCTCTTTTGCACAGGTAGGAAACTTTTACACCCTACTGTCCTGGACTCGCTTGCAAATGCCACTTGACGTTATGACAACCATCTCACAACGCCTAATAATAACCCACAAGATCAGGTATATAACCTGTGTCTTACCTCACTACATTCAGGTGGATTTTGTGGGAAAAAACCTCACTGTTTGAACCTATCTACAAACCTGTTTAGTGGGATTAGGGACAGCAAGCTATGTTCATATAGGTCATAGAAATCCTTTCTTTGCACTGGTTTCAATTATTCACTACCCACAACAACAGTTCTAACTGCTGGTTCAGGACACCACATCTGAAGAAATATTGCAAGCATGATATTAACGGAAACAAAACCAATTACCACACGAAAACTGTTATTCACCCAGGACAATGAACGTGGCCACATCTCCCTCTCTCCACCTGGAGTACAGACCTTGGGGAGTGTCTGACAGCATAGGGACTACATAGAAGCTTCACCCCTATGCTGACAGGCACTTGACTGCAACAAAAAATGCTTATAATGCATGTATTAATGTTACTTTCTCTACTGCTTGACTTTTCAGGTGCTCTCCACGCCAGACCCCACCAACACGGGACAATGCAGCATCTCCTGGAAGAACTGATGCTGCTACTGCTGCTGCTGCCACCGCCACCACCACCACCACCACAGCTACTCTGCTTCCCTGGAGGGAACCCAGCACAGCACAGCCCCGACACCACCTCTGTGACACAGCTGGCCGTGGCAGGGCAGGCTGCAGTAGGAGGCAGCAGAAGTGCAGGGAGGAGGCACAGAAAGCCAGGAACGACCTCCGATCCGGGCCCAGCACCGTGACCGGCACCGTGCTTGGGGATGAGGAGCGCGAGTGGATCTCCCCAGGGTAACCCCTGGCAGCCGATGCACTCATGGTAATCTGTGTGTTCCCAGTAACCCACAGTGCACGGGATCACCGGCAGCCGTGCCTCTAAGCTGCCCGAGTTTCACCACAAACTGCTGTATTTAGCAGTGTGGGGCTTTTTTCTTTTCTGCTATGTGAAAATTGGGGTGATGGGGGTTGCTTTTTAAAATTATCCATTTCAGCATTTTTCCACTGCTTTTCCTGAGCATTACAGCTACTAGTTTGGAATTTCAGTTTAGCCCACAACAACGTGGAGAGTTTTGGATACTGCCTGCATCATTTCATGAATGACCCACACTGCACCACTTTGCACACATCTGTTGCTCAGTAGATGCACTCACACTGGACAACTTTGCAAACAACCATCTCCCATGGGAGAAACAACAGGTGACCGTAATCCCCGTTCCCTGCTGCCCTGCACTGCTCCGGTAGGTAGAACAGAGGGGCAGAAGGAAGGTGTTTGTAAGGTTTTATTTCACTTCTATGCTCGTTTGCTTAAAAATAGAGTACATTAATATCTATACTTTCAGCCTGTTTTGCCATCGCCCTCCTCCTCCTCCTCTTATTTCTGCTGTATAATTAGGTATCTGCCCTTAACTACTTTTCTGTGCTTCTGTTAAGGATGCAGCATCGTTTCACCCAGACATTAGGTTTGCTGTTTCATTACTCAATATTGTTCTACACCACTGCTTTGGTTATGGCTATGAGAGAGAAAAGCACAATTCCTTTTTTTTTTATTTTTTATTATAGGACTCATAAGTGTGCCACAGCTTTGCAGAAGCAGGCCACAGAAGAAGAGTGAGTCAGAGCAACTGCTGCCCGTGTAAAGCCACATGACAATGGCACACTGGAGGACCCTGGCCTCTTTAACAACTCATGTGAGTACTCATTCACCATTTTCAAGGACTCTCAGATGCCTAAATCATACCACAAAAAAATGAGGAAAGAACCCAAACAGGAACATCCTACTATTTACCACAGGCTTTCTGCTCTCATCCCCTCTATTTTATTGCCATTTCATTCCCTACATTCTTTACATCCTGATACTTTTCTTACATGATGGAAGATCAAAATCATACATGGACAACACAAAATTTGCAGGACTTCCCTTGCTCACAATGTTCTTGTTTACTCTTTTGCTACTTGCTCTTCCCATCTGATATCTGCTCTTTTTGAATGCAGCTTTAAAGGCCTGAAATTATCAGTGCTTACAAAGGAGTTCTGAAGTGCTACTTCTCCATCTTGCTCGTCGTCACGCAGAACCCAGCCGCAAGATGCCGATCCGTAGCTGCATAAACTCACAAGTATGGCTATAAATACGAGAACAAAAGCTTCATGAAATACTGTCCTTTAGACAACATTTCCCATGGTTTGAAAATCTGGCTGAATATATAGAAAAACTGGCATATCCAGTCTGTACCCATTTCAATATAGAACACCATCGCTTTCAACTCTTAAAGTGTGTGAACGCCATCACACCTCGCGCTGCTGCACCTTGGAGTGGCAGGCGGGGGGCGAGGGGCGGCAGGTGGAGAAAGATCCTACCGGTGCTTTCCTCCCCTTCACTGTCTGCCGCTGAAACATCGGGGTGCCGGCTTTTGCTCTCCGTGGTAAAAAACCGGCCTTCTCGTCGGGTATTGTGAACTTTGCTACTTTGCGACTTGGTATCCTGGTGTTTTGAAACTGGGCAACCCCAGGCAGGGGAGGAGCGGGGAGGCGGCCAAGAGGGGCAGGAGCCCGCTCCGGTACCGCGCGGCGCCGGGTGCTCCTCGTCCGCGACCAGGACAGAGCCGCGGCCGGGACAGGCCCCTGCCCGCGCGACTCCCACCCGTCACCGGCGCCGGGGACCCCACCACCCGTGTCCCCGCGCTGGAAAACGCCGCGTAAAATCACGTTGATACAGCGGCGTAGTCCAGGTCGAGTCAGGCAGCCGAATAGCTGCCCTTCTGAACCCGACCGCGACTCTGACGCCGACTCAGCTCCTACACCAGCCATGTCCGCACACCGGAAAGCGCCGCGCGAGATCATGCTGCAAGCGCGGGGTCGGGGTAAGAGTCGGGCTGAGGCAGGCGGAAACACGGCTTCCTGACGAGACGGGTCCTGCCGAGGCACCATTTTGTCCTTCTCCAAAGCGCATGACCGACCGCTCTCTCGGGAAGGACGGCAGTTCCCGCCGGGCGGCTGCAGTACGTCATTCTCACCACCAGGTGGCAGCAGCGCCTTAAGTACCAGCCAAGATCCCAGCCTGTATCACGCTGAGACGGAAAGAACCTCTGACTCAGAGCTGTGTCTATCGCCTTCATAGAGATAAGATTTTCTTGCATTTCAAACCCCTTTATTGTTTAATTTCTAGATACGCGAGAGTTATATTTGCATTTTTAAACTCTCTATATCTATATTTACAATTTCTTATCCTCTAAGGGACTGTATATAATACAGTAGATACAAGGGTTGCATTTCAAAAGCCAATTTTTAAAACAGTTGCAACTACCTATCTATCTATCTATCTATCTATCGAGAAAATGCAAGCTACGTTTCTAACTTGTTTTTCTGCACAAACATACCTCTTCAGCTTGAAAGGATTTGGGAGCTGTAAACTCCCTTTTTTTGCAAGGACCCCACCTAACCCCTCTGATACCCTACTCACCTTCTGCTCCACTGCATCTTCACTCTCCGAGTGACACTGGAGTCCCCCAAATGACATTATCACCCCCTAGACTCCAACTTCTTCCCTGTTCACTCATCCCAAAAGAAGGCAAAAAGGAATCAAACTAGCCCGGACGGCAGCATATTGCTTTAATAATACCATTTACGTACATATATCCCACCTCCGAGAGGGGCCTCTGCTAGGAAAACAAAGGGAGGACAGCCCCCCAAATGGTTAAAGTCCCTCCCCGGCTCCTGTCGTGCGAGATTGTGGCTGCCCCACAGCAAAGGGGCAGTGTGTTCCACGACGGTGCCTCGTCACACGCTCAGGCTCTTCTCTGACTCGCTCCTCCTCTTTTCTTGCGCTCCAGGCAGTGCCAGATGCCGCATCCCTTGCCCGTGATGCTCCCGCATGAAGATCACCTTGCGCGCCTGGAGAACACGGGTGTATGGCGATCGGAGTCTGCGCTTACAGACCCACCGCGACCGCTCCAGCCCTCGCGATGCTGCTGCACGTCTCACTGGCACGGTCGATGAAGCCCAAAGGTAAACTCTGAAAAACTGAAGAGTCACACGAAAGACGATTTTTTGGTCATCCGGTTCTCTCACGGCTGCGGCCACACAAAGGGCGATTCCAACATGCACGAACACACACTGCGCACAAACAAAACAAGAACCGAACACCCCCTAAGAACCACGCCAACAGGACCAGAGATACAATCGTTACCCGCAGCTGGAACCCGCCACAAACAGGGGGGCATCACAAGACCCAGGTCTGCTACCGAACCGTATTTTGAACTCTGGTGCGCAGTAAAACACTCCTTATGATAGGGACGCGGCATTCTGTGACCTCAAGGCGCACCGAGCAAGTGACGCGGGAACGTGCCCGGGAGTGCACGGGCAGCTTCTCCTGGGACCGCTTCCTCCTCCCCGTTTGAGCGCGCTCTACCGCGAGGAGTGCGGCGGTGCGGAGGCGACACCGCAGCGCCGGCGCCGGCCCGAGCCTCACGGCTCCGGCAAGGAGCCCCCGCGCCGAGAGGAAGCGGGTCCCGTGAACGCATGCGCGGGGTCGCACTACAGCTCCCACAATACCTCGCGCCGCCTGGTGTCTCCGCTCGGGTCCCGATTTAAATCCAGGCACCGAAGAAAATGGCGGTGCGGAGCTGAGTGTGGGGGAGACGGAGATGTAGCTCAGCTTTGGCTCATTTCCCAGGTGAGTGGGGTTTGGAGGGAGGGAGTAACGAGTGGAGGGAGGAGAGTTCTACTTCGCGTTCCCCTGCTTCTGCTGCCGGAGTGCGATTGGGATGGCGGAGGGAGGGCTACGCCTTGCCGGGGAAGGGAGAAGCCTGGGGGTGGCCCTGAGGGGCGGCTCTTTTCTGTCTTTCGCCCCCCTCCTCAATAAGAACGTGGCTCCCTCAGGGGAGGAGGAAGGGGAGCGGCGATGGCTTGCGTGTGAGGAGTGTTCCTAGCGCTGGGGATGAAAGGATTCCCGGGGCAACGTGTGCCTGCCTTTACCTCCTTCTAGCTATTGTAACTACCGCTGACTTCAGTTCGAAGGGGCATTCCTGAGGCGGTGGCGAGGAATTGATGTGTGGAGCGAAGACTTCCCGTATCGCTGTGCGATGCGTGTCTAAGTATGGTGATTTTGGGTGGAGGTTCCTCGTAGAACACTAGGAGGCTCGAGGTCGCTGTGAACTTGGCTTTAAAATCGTCTGACCCACGCTTTCTCAGCCTGAGCAGAGGCGGGGTGTGGGTGAAATACCTCGGTTACAATGCCCCCCTCTGCCATTCTTCTGGCTTTCACTGGTACTGAGGCGATTGCAAAGACCTCGATAACTACATTCTCCTGGTCATCCTGTAGCCTCGGTAAGTTTCACAGCTGACTTCTCTTGTCTCCTTATCTCTGGTAGTAAGGACAGGGATGGAAAATACTGCAAACAGAAGGTTGATTTCCATGCTTCTTCATCATTTCGGCCTCGTAGCTCTAATGAAACTGTTTTGTTGAGGGGCGGAGATGAGATTCCCTCCCCCCCCGAGGTCGCAGGCCACTTCAGGTGTTACTCTTTATGGGACATCAAGGAGGTGATTTTGAGTTAGAAGGTAGCGTGAGGTACGTTACCTCCGATCATTGCCACAAATTTCTTTCTCCGGTTCCACAGTGGATTAGGTTCGTGGTTTCTGCTCCTACTCCTAAACGTAGTCAGGTTCTCTTTTAAGAGCAAAGCTTCTCCGTTTGTGAGCTCATATTCGAACTCATTTGAATCCTCAGTATCTCCTTCCTCTTTTACGTAGAAGTACACGGAAAATAGTATTTTGGGTTGTAACTGGAATAACGACACAAAGCAAAAGGAAATATCAGAAGTGTGAGGGATGGTAATATCTACCTATAAGGGACCTATAATAAAGTTAAGCTGTATTATACAACAATTAAACTTGCTACACTGTGAGATGGATTCTTTACAATACGACTAAAATTCTGTCATCATTGTTGTAAAAATAAATATTTTCTCACCAAATATTTTCAACTTCAAACGTGCTGCTTCCCATGAAACAGAGCTGTGTGTTCTGAATGTAAAAGGTAGCTTCATAGAAACAAATAGTATATCAGTGAAAAGGAGAGAATCAAGCCTTGTGTTTAGAGCAAACAGTTTAGAGCAAAATTGGGTGCTTTTTGGTTTTATTTCATTTTTTGTTACTCTTGTTTGTTTTGAACAACGCTGTGCATTACAGCACATGCTTATTGTATTTACTGTTACCTGTTTGACCAATGGTCAGTTCAACTGAGTGTTGTAAACAATGCCTTTCAACTCTCTTAGTACTACTGTGGATTTTTTAAACTAGTGCCGGTGAGTTCGATGCATTCGCTCACGGTGATGTGAAGATAGAGGCTGTGGGATGCAGTAAGTGACAGACAGAATAAACTTGACATTCAGCACCACTTTAAGTACCTCTCCCGATTATGGTGCGTCGTTTCCACTCCGATTTCGTTTGGAATATCGCTTGCATGCATTTTGGCCTCGCTCATGGCTTTGCGTCTAACTGTTCATTTGAAGCGCTCGTTCATCCTGGCGTTGGATTTATTAACTCAGAAGTTTCGCGTTGCCTACTTATCTTTTTTGTATTGTGTCGCTGACGTATACCCTAACGTACACCTGAGACAAAATGCAGATTAGGAAAGAGAAGCGAATCTGGTTGACAATGGAACCGTACCTTTTGGTCGTGTTGCATTTTGTTCATTAATAATGGACAAGAAATCGCTGTTGCAAAACATTCAGGATTGAATTCATAGAAAAGGGTGGGTGTGACTGTTTTTATTTTTCAAGCACCCTGGGAAAGGAAAGGTGTCTAGATTATGTTTGCCTGCAAAATTAAACCATTCGTAGCGTGTGCCAAGGCATTGGATGCTACAGTCTGACGCTGGAGGTTGCTTCAGCTCGTGCATTTAAATTAGTTTGTCTCAAAAAGGTGATCTTAAATGACCATATGATATGGGATCTTCCGTGTTTTATGCTCAAGCTTTTAAAAATATTTAGAAATACCTTAAATATTCCTCTGACTTGTTTTAGTATTAAAATAAAATTGAGGATGGGGGGAGGGGAAGTATTGTCTTCTTTACAGCAAGGATACAAGAGGGTGCTGAAGAATATCTAACCCGAACGCTGGGGGAGCCTGCCTGTTTAGTTTTTTCATATGTTCTTCTCCCCTTCCCCTCTGTCTAGATCTATTGATGTTTCTACATGTGTAGTAGGAAAGAGACAATTATAAAAGACTTTAACTGCTACGGATTTCAGTCTCCAATGGAATATGTTTTCACTCACTCTTGATTTTTGTATGCTGCATTTAGTTGAGCAAAGATACATCAAATTATTTTTGGAACCGTATAAATGCGAGGTGTATTTCAGATGGACGCTGTTATCTTAATAACAATTGATTTAATTGGTGACTTCTTCAAATTTACATTTGTCAATAAAAATGATTTTTGAAAAGTGACGCGAGACAAAATTGCCTTGCCTTCAGTCTCATGAGGGGTTTTTAGTCTTTTTTGTGCACCGTGTGTAATAACAGAATGCCCTGCCTCACTGAAATGTCACAAAGTGATTGAACACGTAATGCGACAGGGATTGGGTTGGGCGACTTTTGTAGCAGTGTCTTTTAATGCAAGGGTTAAGCAAAAGACGGAACTATGCAATTTACTTGCCAAAAAAAAATTAATTACATGTTCTCTCCAGTTTTGGGGAACCTATTGTTCAGAACAGTCAGTCAGGAGAAGAATTCTGCGTTCGTTCGGTGTGAGTCTGGAGAACTAAATAAATCTAAGTCAAAGGTAGCATTCTTCCACTTTTGTCCTGTGCACTCAATTTGTAAGTCTAACACCTTGCTGATTGCCCTATGGAGTCTATTAACATTTTAACATTGCTGGTTTTTTCAGCACATTCTCTGGAGGCTAGTAAGTCACAGACAAAGGTAAACTGCTACTTGCTTTTGGCTCCTATATGTGTGTGTAAGGGGGTAGCAGCTATGCATATAAACTTTTTCTAAAACCTTTTAGACAGACGTTAGGAGCATACGTCTGTGTGTGTGTGTGTGTGTGTGTGTGTGTGTGTGTGTGCACGCACGCGCACACATCACCAATCGGTAGGTAGAAATGCTGTATTGTTTTTATTTTAATCTAATGGAAGAAGTAGTAGGGTTCAAAAATTAATTTCTCCTATTAACAATGACAACTTTAGGATGGTTATTAATTTCTGGCAGCTTACATCTTAAGGAGATGATTTCAAACAAAAATATGTCATTTCTTGGCCAATGATTTGGATACACTTTTCAGATGTCTTCCCTTATAATAATTTTTATTTTCCCATAAAGGCTAGGCTAGAGAGGTTCAATGGAAATCTTGGTTTGTAGGTTTTCTTGTGCTCGGTCCTTCTTTGCTGCCGCAATGAACTGAAGCAGATGTAGCAGCATCTTTTTGTTACTGTACTCTCCTGGGTTTATCTTCTGTGGCAGCCTTTTGATGTTCAGAGTGGAGATTTCTGGCTCAATGGGCAGATGTCAGCATATGGCTTAACATTCTGAGGTAGTAATTGAAAGAATCCCCTCCTAATCAGTGTTTCAAGTATTTATCTAGTCACAGATTCAAAGGTAACAAATAATGGCAACAAAAGCAAGGGTACTTTATCTGCAAACTGTTCACTTGATTAAAATAGAACTAAGCCAGCATCACCTGTTAACCTAGAATGTACATTTGATCCCTGCTTTAAAAAGGAAGGCAGTTTCTCGAATCAGTGCGCAGAAAAATGGATGAAGAAAGCATCTTCACTGGCAGAAGTTGCTTCCAAAGACTTTTGTATTACAACTGTAAGTTTTGTGTTGAACCCCCTGATCTTCAGCAATGTACGTTTGAGGCTGATGAATAACATTTGTAGAGGTGAGGTGCAGAACTAGTGCTTACAAACTTGCCAGACTCTTATCGGTTGCGCAAGACGGTAAGCAGATAATAGGGACGATGCTTGGGATTCAGGAGAATGGAAAATGAGTGCAAATATGAGGAAGTTGAAGGACAGACATCACTCGATAGAAACAGAATGGCTTGTGTTGTCATCCACTGTCACTGTCATTTCTGTTCAAATGTACAGCTACATGGTAGCTTTATCAACTGCTTTGTCTTCTCTTACCTATCTGTCTGTCTGGAGCTGAACCTCATGTGACCTCTATCAACATTAATACACAATATGATAATATTTCAGATGGGCCAAGCCATGTTTTCAGTTTATGATCAAAGTTTTTCCCTTCCGCCTCATTTTAGCCCTGCGTTATAACAGTGAAACTTTTGCTTTAACCTGAAGAGTCTGTCTAGGTGGAAGTGGAAGCTTGTTTGAGCAGTATATTTGAGAGAGCTTTTCAAAAATCTTTAAAAGCAGTGGAATATTTTCTTTCAGGCATATTTTCTTTCTTTAGAAAGGAAAAAATGTTTTAGGTTCTGGCTTAATAACTGCTTTGCAAGAAGAGAAATATGAAAAGGAACCGCAGACATTCTGGATGTCAGCCTGAGAAATTTTCCACTATTTCCTTTAATAATATGCAGGCATGCTTTCGCTGCTGGAATTTCAGTTAGGAATCCTTTTCTGACTGAAACTTCAAGCTGTTTGGTGAGCAAATGCTTGCTGAAAATCAATCATCAGTAAATAAATACGCAAATTTATAGGACACAGTTTCAAATATGGCCATCTTACCTGCAGCTTCACGGAAGTGATGGAAGTGGGAAAAGTGGCACGTAACAGTAATTGACTTTTTTTAAGCTCACGGAACAGTGTTTCCTAGCCTCCAAAAGAAGCACAGCAGAACCCTCTTGTTTGGTAACGGCACTGTAACACACAGCTGCAAATTTTTATTTCTTTTTTCCTGTTTTATGTCTGCCTCTATGTTACAGTTGTGCATGTATACAGTTATGACGAGCTCCTCAGTGATTCCTCAGGGCAGGTACTTGATTGAGTTAACTATGGATGAGACTCTTTGAAGAGTGGACTGTCCAAAAGTCTAATTTCCAGTGTGTGACTTAAAACTGGAATTGCATTTTCGCTGACACGCAGGTTTCACTGGTATGGAAGTTCAGCAAATGTTTTACTTTATGCTACAGCAAACCCGTGACGTGAGCTGACTTTATCAGCGGCAGAACGCTCCTAACATTTGTTTCTGATAAGAATCCACAAATGTTCTACCTAGAATAGGATCTCTTGAACATTAACTGACTATGAAATGTATGTGGTTGGCCTTTCCTGCTGATTTGAGTTTAAGGAAAAAAAATGGGGTCTTGAAAATGCAGTTTACTTATGGAATAAACTTTAATGTCTGACTGCTAGTTTGCTATAATTAACTATTAACCTTTTCGTTAATCCGTCGTCTTTAAACAGAACTGGTTCTCCTTAGTGTTTCTGTTAACTAGCACTCTCCAATTCTGTATGTTTCATTCTTATTGACATTTCAGTAATGAGTCATTTCTTTCTTCCTCTTTCATAGCTCATGAGAACTGTAGCACACTGTATAGAGAGAAACCCTTTGGGGCGACACTACTCCTTAGTGCAGACTTGACTTGAAAGTTTTTTCGAGGTGATGAGCTTGCATGTGTGAGACCGGGAGTATTCTGGCACACCAAAATAATTGTGCCTGCGTTTTGCATTACGTTTGCATTAAGCTTCCATTAACTTTACCTGTTTTAGAGAATCTGGAAGAAGATGCCAAACTTATTTTCCTAGTTATGTGCTATCGCAGGGTTTCTTTGGTAGACTCATTTCCTTGACCGACAACTGCCCTCTGGATTAACACAATGAGTGAGTTAACATTTTTTAATTTTAACATTTAGTAATACATTATTTTAGGCTACTTCATTTACCGCTATGTGGACTTGTGTATATGTAGCCTTAATCACTTCATTTCACACCCAGTATATGGTGCATACCACAGGGCAAGTTTTTTAAAATATTTCTAAAAAACCCCCCAATCTGGTATCTTCTTCCTTAAATATTGAGATACTAATAGAGGGCAGATGTATTTGTTACAGATCTGTTGCACCAGATTGGTGGTGCCAGCTGAGGATGTACTGCATTTGTGGTGGTGTTACTATGGCAACTGCCTCGCAAGAGCTGTCTCAAGGTCACTCATCAGTTGTAGCCGGGGGTGCTTGCTGCTTAAGCAAAATATCTACACCAAAAAATTCAGGAAATTATAATTCTGCTTTGAAAAAGCAACAATACCGGTGCAAAGCAGTATTTTATTTTTTGGGTCAAGGGAGAGAGTCTCTTTCATTACTTTCTTTTAGGAACTATCTTAGAATTCATGAGAGAAACAGACTGATACTCCACGGCTCTTAAAGATTTCTTGAGGATGTAGCTAGTTAATATCTTTTAACAGGAGCAGGTCAGCTAAGATCATAGTGGGAATGTTTTATTCTAATATATGTACAGGCTATAGCCAAAACAAATTCGAGCTTAGGTGTAATAATTGCCTTGGCAGCTTTAAAGGCCTTTCTGTTTGTTTGTTTGTTTGTTTGTTTGCAGTACCAAGGCTGGTTCAACTTTCTAATGTAGTATTTTGAATATAAGGTTGGATACTTTACTATGGTCACACTCACTGCCCTGAAACTTTTCTATTATGGAGCCTTGATATTTAGTAACTCCAGTCTGGTCTAGGGTTTTTATTTTACTGAAATAATAAACTTGAAAATCAACACCCACAGAAGCCACACCCACAGAAGAATACAGCTGAAAAGAGGCTTGTTCTAACTCGCCTAGTATACTAAGGTAGCATTTTTAGCATATTCGTGCTACATTAATGGACTCACCTCTGAGCCAACAATTTCAGAAACTCCTCTGACTTTTCTCCGTGTGCTTGCATTGGAAATCCTCGTGCGTTTCTCACTGTTCCGGTAGCAGTCATCTCAAAGGGTTTCCGTGTCTGCCATATGTATATAAATGTGCCATGGCATCTGCTGCTGCCAAGGCTATGTCTATAAAAAACAGATAGTTATATGCCCATCTAACTTCCTGACTGCTCATAATACTTTCTCACATACTAAGTTACTGTTAATGAGAAAGCAAATGACTAAAGTTATAAATGGACCGTGTTGAACTTCATGTGAACCTTAATACCTTTTCCAGCTTATGTGAGGATTCTATTGTGAATTGTGTATTGTCTAACTGGTTTCTCACTGATTTAAAGTACTGAAATTACTGCCATTGCTTTGTATGCCTTTTAGATATCTAAATTTGTTACTTCACAAATTTGATGCAAAGTTAAGGCTTGAGATGGACTTTCTTAGTCTGAGCGAGATCTTTTTCTTCCTGGCGGCAAAATGCATTGCTGAAGACATTAAGATAACTGAAATGTGTTTATTGTCAAAGCCTAAAACAAACTTGCTGTGTTTATTTGGCCTTTGAATAAAGCTAGGGTGGCAGATGAGGTATTTTGCTGTAGTGTGAGATGCTATGGCCTTACAGAAGTTTCCAGTGTTCTTTGAGCTTGGTTTTATGTGTATCCTTTTTCTGCTTATTGCAAACTCTTTTATTGACTTAAATGGTAAGTTTGCTAAATACTTTTTAGAAATAAGGTGGATCTCAACTGAAACAACTCTGCACTGAGCAAAAGCTTAATGCATATAGATTTGGTCAACTTCAAGAAAAAAACCTCAAATACTTCTTGTTCTGGTGGTAGTTTCTAGTGTGGCTTGGTTACCTCAGTATTTTTTTATTTTTCTCCTCTACAAATTTAGATTTGGTAACTATATGCAATAATTAAAGTCAGTGTGGTGATTGAAGAAGAAGCCATTGTGACTTAAGAGAACTTTCTTTTCAGTGTGACTGACTGGATCTATCACTAGCACTTGATTTAGGAGACTTCAGGAAATTCCTGAACAGTAGATCGTAAAGTTTGAAGGTATGCTAAAACACATTTGTATGCTTTTTCTTTCTAGGCATTCCTACTGGCTTCTGTTGGAGAGAATACTATGCTAGGTAAGTTATCAGTCAGAACTGCTTTGTTTTCTCTGCATCCATTCCCATAAACCACTGGTATTTAGGGAGTTAATAAAAGGAGAAAATAATTTCAGTTCCCTTAGAGAAATAAAGGTATTTTCTTATGTTCCATATTAATACGGTATATCATTTGCTCTCTTCCGCCTCCCTTAAACTTGAGGAAATGCATGGTGTGAACTGGCCTTGACATGCGTCACGGTCTCCAATGCTATTAGGCTTTTGGGGAACACTTGGACCATTAAAGGATGCCCCTCCTAAGCTGTGGGATGGAGTGGTAGGATCCTTGTGTGTATATATCTGCATTTGGTTTTTAATTCTATCACCAGACCTAGAGTTTTCTTATTCCTGAAGTAACCTGTAATTGTTCTGAGCAAAGAGTTCACATGATTTTGAACTTTTCACATGATTTTGATTTTGAAAGACTAGTGATGAAATAGGATTTCTTAGCTAAATCTGTTCGGGGCTCGATACAGATATAATGCTAATCGCTGTTGGGTATTGTCTGTTTGAGGTTTGGTCATCGCTTATGGGGTAACCAATTCAGCCTTGAATACTCGAATAGACTATTGTGTCAGCTGCTACACCTGTGGCTGGAGAGTAGTCTCCAGCAACAGGATGTTGTCTGGACATTCTCTTCTGTGAGATTTTGGTATCAAGAAAGGAAGCTGCTCCTCCTTTGGAATAATCTCTTGTCATAAGTTCGGCCTCTACGCTCAGCAGTTTACCAGGTGCCCTGAAATAAAATTCAGGTGAGCATCGGAGCACTGGTGCTATGCATGGAAAACTTGAACTATTTTGATTTCCTTTCTTCATTAGCTTCTTTTGGTTTTAGTAGTTTTGGATCTTGTACTCTCAAATTGGAGTGTCTAGTTATGCCAAAAAATCATAAACTTCATTGACAGGGCTTTATTATGAGATGAGAGGATACCAAGATTTAAGATTAAAAACAAAGAGGATGTATGGTTTTCAATACATTTTTAAAATAATCTATTTTAGTAGCACGATGGAAAAAGATGGAAAGTAGGGTTCTCAAAAGCACTCTTAGGACACCAGGCATTTAACTCTCCTTAAAGCCAGATTGTGGGATTCAGAGTACACTCACGCAGTAGGAAACCCTGTAATGGATAGATGCCTTCCCCCCTACCCTCTCCCCATAGCACAAACACCTTATCAGAATATGAATCGACATTTTTAAAAATGTAATGTTTCCAGCGTAAAATAATACGCTTGCTGACATTAATTCTACAACTTAATTCTTGTGCAAATGCAGGAATAAACGTTCGTAAGTACTGCATCTGCGAACTAGCAAAATGTCCCTAACACGTGGCAATGTGATCTACGGAGCATATTTCTTTCATGCTCGTGGGCCCACCCTTATGGATGGGTGTAAATATTTTGCGACAGTTAAATCAGTGATTTAAATGCCAGTTTAAGGTCTGCTCTGAAAGAATGTTCTTAATCAGAAGTTGAGATCTGCCATAATATCAGTGTTGTCATATCTGTCAGCATATCAGAGTTGCTTACTCTTCTTTGGCAAGGACCCATGTGTCCTAATTTGAATGTCCTTGGAACTCCCTGAGTACCCGTGCTGGGCAAAGGCCAACTTAAGATACAGGTCCTCAACAGACTTCAGATTTCCATTTATGAGATGATTATCTATTAATATATAGTAAATTGAAAGTGATTGCCGTGTAACTGCTTATGAGACTCCGTGGGACTGGTACCCATCAGTTCACAGGAAATACTATTATAGCCTTATTTGTGTGTTGTATAATCGGCTTAATTAAGAATGTGCAACATGGGTTAAAGAAGTGTTGATAGTTGGAGCTGACAATACTATTTGAAGTTCCTTGAATGACCGCACATCCTTAATATTTCAGTGTAACTTTTTATATGTCTTTAAAGAGCTTATGGAAAAAATAGTATAATTTGCCATAAGGAAATTTCTACTCTGTTTGCCAAGCAAGGCAGTAGTCATCTGGAATCCTGCAGAGCGGGACGCCACCTTGGTCACTGAACTGAGTACCCCTTCTGCGTGGCTTACCCCTTGTTCGCGTGGGCTCTTAGTGCTGTTGGCTGAGACGTCCAGCTACCGTTTCAAATGAAATCTTGAATAAGGAGGAAGTGTGGCCTTTGCTGAGGCCTTGATCCTGCTGCTGCCTCATGCTTTGTGGATGTTGTGTATGGGTGTGGCAGTATAACTGAGAAAAATGTCCCCATTCGCTAGCTGCTGTGATGGCAGGCACTTTAACTGCTTTGTAGCTGGCAAGTTTATAGAGAAGCTGCTCTAGGTCTTGCTAACGTAGTGATAAAGCGTGTTCTGTCCTGTCAGCGTGGAGGGGCTGTGCGGCAGTAAAGCTAACTCAGTTAGATAAAATACTCGAGGATCTTGGCAACTGGTTTAAAACAAAACTGAGTGTGTTCGAGTACTTTAAATAAGGCACTCACCAGCTACACAGATATCTTCATCAGAGCAAGATGAAGTTCAGTTTATTTAGCCATTCAGTCAGATTATCTTCTAAAGCTTTAACTTCTTGGACCAAATGAAAGGTTACGCTTTGTTTAACAGAATTCTCCACTCGGTTTTTTAAATGTCTGAACCAAAAAGTAGTTCTGAGGGGTGTGTCAGAGATAGGCATTAGAAAATTACAACAGGCTGCTGTGATGGATAATGTTAGGCATCCTAGGCAACCACAGATGCAGTTGTGCCTGAACATCCAATGATAGTTTATTTTTCTATTGTAGACAAAGATGGTCACCTGAAATCAACAAAGTTCTTTTCTTTTTAGTGCACCTATTTGTCAAAATTAACTTTCATTTAGTAGATCATCCTAATTTCAGCCTGGTATGAAACATCTGTCGCGATGTTGGGTGTATCAAAGCTGTTTTATTACAGATGAAGTATAGTAAATTGAGTGAGTGGGTGAGTGTGTATATGTCTGTGTGTCCCCAGATGTCCTGGTGGGAAAGTCTATTGATGTACAATCTTAAATGTTTTCCTGCAATAGATTCCTTCCACCCTGCTGCCAGTGTGGTACTCCAAATCATAGAAAAAACAAAAATAATACTATTTCTATTTGAGAGGGTCTTGTTTTAATGATGTGCTGGTTTTAACAGGGGAGGGAACAATACATCTGATTAGCCTCATGCGTAATGCCAATGTGGCGTGTTTTAAAAATAAGTTATTTTAAAATACCTTTACGGCGCTTAAAGTATCTTTACACATTACAGGAGAACACGGCGAATTTCTTATTGTTTTCGTAAGCTAAGTACAGTCTTCAAAAACTGGAAAAATGCACGCTGTACGTAGACTTCTGTAAAGAACTCGCCCGCTTTCCCAAAGTGGGTTTTTCCTAAATGACTTCGGAATAGGACATTGTGGATTGGGTGGAGCCTTGGTCTCAGTAGTACTGAGACATGCTGTTAATTCAAGGGCAGTCTCTCACTAGCTTCACAAACTGCATAATAAAACATACATAGTTTTTTTTTAAAAAAAGCATTTTTGAGGAAATTGTATGCAGTTTAGTAAAGGGTCCTCGGAATTAGTCATTTTTTGTGGGCTCGCTGGTACATCATTGTGAATCTTGTTTGCTTGGAACAATAATTATTTGTAGTTATTAGGTTACTTATGTAGTGATCTAGTAAAAAATTCTGCATTTTACTCAAGTTTTGTAAGAGGTATATTTTTGGAGACACTGCCTGCAATTGACAGTATTGCCTTCCCATCCCCCAGCTTTCAAGTCTAGTTTGCTTGCAGCTGCAGTAGTAGGCATCTTTCTTTCAGGAAGTGACCTTGGCTTGTATTAATCAAATTCAGAAAACATAGAAAAGCTTCTTGGTAACATGCTGACTCGATATAAAATTTTATAGTATTCATTTTCTTTTAAAACGAGGCCATTTTACCAACAGGGAATTCATTGATGATATCTTACTTTAAAATAATTTCTCTAAAATGACATGGTATTTAGAGAAGGCAAAACAACAAAACCAAACTGCACTTTTTATTGAGAGGAACGCACTGAGAGCTTTTTATAAAAGTAATTAAGTTTTGCATTGGCATTGTCAAAACTGTACTTTAACCTAGCTAAGCTGTGAAAATACAGCATTATTTGATAACATTTTCTTTGTTGTCTTTCCATTTTTGAACTAGAGTGGAAAAGCTTGGTATTAGGGCATGAACTCAATCGGCTCCGATCTTGAGATGTCTTCAACTTTCTGACTTTATGTATTTTAATGTCTTCCTGCATCTTTTGTTAGCAGCCCTCAAGGCATTGAACTTAACCTCATAGTAGGTGCATTAAGCTGCCGCTGTGCCTATTTACAGAGATTAAGAAAGGCGTCTACCTGTGTCTGTTCAAGAAATCACTGTTTTACCTTGCCCACTGGCTGGAAATTGGTTTTCTTTGGCTGCTTTGAAATGGAGTGGCTGACCGTTCTTGAAGCAGGTTTTAAGAGGTTTTGCATGGTTATCTTATTGCCTAGAACTATTTTGTGAATTGAGTTGCAAAAGTGTAATTTACAAAAGTATGATTGGCAGTGTTTTCAGCTGGCATAGCTGTTTTGTAAGATTCTTTTATCCTTTTTCTGGACTTACATAGAGGTCTGAGACCAAAGCATCTTTCACCATTGCAAAGTGCCCAGAATGCCTGTAAGGGTCTGTGTAAGATAATTTACTGATTTTGAAACTGCATATCGATGGAAAATTAGTAATAGCTGCCAACTGACTAATGTTTTTTTCACCCTTAGGCCATCATGTGCATTATCTTGAACAATCTACCTTGGCGTCAGGGTTTGGAAAACCGAGTCATATTTTCACAGGCATCTTTAGCATGAACCTTTTCTGTATGTCATTGGCATATTTAGTTGTTTTACCTCTTTGCAGTATATTCAGATTCTTGTTGTTCTTTCTGCATGGTGTCAAAGATCAGAGTATGCCAACATATATGCTTCCAAGTGTTTCCTGATTTGACTGCCACCTGCTTTAGAATGGTTAGTTCAATGTTGTTTACTCTGCAAATGTATCCCATGACTTGCCATTCTACGTGGTATTGCATCAGAGCTGCTCAGATCTCTGAGTGAGCCTACCCCTTTCTGCTGGGTTGAATCATACTGTTAGGCAACGATGCTACAGAATTTGCCTGAACTACATGCTTTATATACTTCTCTTTGTGATGCCTTGTATTATATTGTCTGTTGCTGCACCGAACTGAGAACTGTATCTGCATATTCACGATTGCTTTAGTCCTCTTTCCTTGGGGTCTGCAAGACCAATAAAGGGGTGATAAATCTGTTGCTCTCCTTGCTTAAGTGTAGTTGACACTGAGTTTTTTCAAGTTAAAGTGGATGCCAAAATATAATCGTAGATGGTGTCGTTCAGATTTGCTGTCATCAAAATTTTCACCAGTGTCCCAGAGAAAAACCTGGTGCCAGCACCGATTTTGGGGTACCCCACCGTGGACCGATTCAACGAGTCTGTAATTCCTGAGGTCAGACTGCATTATTAGTGATGATACAGTGCAACAAGAAGCCTGTTCTATGTTCATGCTCTAGTTCTGTAATGACATGAATGAAGATTCATCTTGTCTTTTTCAGTGCTAAACCAAGACAAGTCTATTACAAGTCTCATGTCCAGACCATTTTTTACTTTAGTGGCTACGCACTACTTGTTTTCCTTTGGAAAGCTATGAAGTCCTGAGGATTTCTGTAGCCGAGAGCACAAATTCCACGTACATCCTTCATGGAGTAGATGATGTCCTGTTTTGAAGTCAACTTCTAGAAGCAGGCAATTGTTACTGGTACTATGTAGACTGGGCAGCTGTGTTTCTTGGGCTGCCCAGCCTTACGCCACAGCACTGTGTATTCCTCGTTTGGCACGAAGCAAATAAACTACTGCAGCTCTGGATTGCATACTGAGAATCCTTTCTGACAATTTTGTATTGGTGTTCTCCCTCCCCTTTGTCAAGGTCAGTCTTTCCTGTTCGCCAGCACAATCTCATAGCTGTAACATCTCCAGAGTTAAGTGATGCCTTGATAATGACTAGCTATAGGTTTTACCACTTCGATTACTGCCGTGGTTTTCAACTAAAGCAGGGGAAGGGGGCTGTACTTCCGCAGGTCTCAACTTCTCACTCGCTGCCATACTGCTTCTGATGGCTCCCCCTTTCCATTTATTTCCATGCGGAAAGCAATGCTCGGTCCGCAGGAGGCTGCTGTGCGTTCTGCTGCTCGTTTGAAGGGAGGGGAAAGGGAGAAGAGGCCTTTCTCATTCACTGCCTGCTCCCTGGCGGGGGCGGGCCGGGCCGCAAGGAGTTAAGGGCCGCTGCCGCCCGCGGTTCTGTCTGGAGCCGCCGCACACTCATTGGTTGCAAAAAGGTGAAATTGAAACCACGGTAAACTTTTGACCCTGTAGCGGTTCTTGTGGAACGCCTTCCCCTTGCCAAGGGCAGAGGGGTTTGTTTAATTTTTTTCCCCTTCCCTTTTCCTGTATTTTTTCGCCGTGATCGTGCTGTACTGCATGCGGCCTCTCCCTGGGAGGAGGAGAACGAGAGCAAGCGAGTGGTTTGCTTGTGTGCCGCTAACGGCAAAGCTGGAATATGCCTTAGCGGCTGGTACCGGCCGGCTATCTTCTCAAACTCCCATCGCTAAACAAGTAGGAGTCCATTTTTTAGCTTCCAACGTGCTTTTGTATGGTTAAAGGGAAAACAACCCGACAAAAAGTAACCTGCAAATTGATGCTGACGATCAGGGCCAATTAGAAAGTGGGGAAAGGAGGATGAGTCGGTACTCTGGTTTCATTGAGCTGAGTTGCTTAATAAACGCGTTGAGTTTTTTAAAAGATTGAAGTGGTGTTTCCTTACTGAAACCAGATGTAGAAATGTCTCAGTATTACTACTTAGTACATACGTCCATGAATTAAATATGTATTTGCCTAAATAACTTCTCTGTCTGGCATCTTCCTTAAACAAGAAAACTCCCACCACCTCAGTCTGGGAGAAGAGTAGTGCCAGCTGCACTTCGCTGCCAAATTGCAAAGTGTCGGGGGCCAGGAGTAGCCAGTGTTACGAACTTTCAATTAGGGTGGGCGACTCTAGCACATTCTGGACCTAATTAAAGTGTGTGTCACTTTCATACTACGCAGATTTTATCGCAAACCCAAAATATCTGCGGCCGAGAAAATTCTCCTCCCTTGTGTAGCTGTGCCAAACCAGACAAATTATAGCAGCATTACGTTTTCAGTGAGGTATGAGTACAACATTTGGTTATTCCACGTTTCTTTCCCCTTTTAAACGTGTGTCTTCTCACTGACAAAAGAATAGCTGACTTAATTACTGCGTCAGCTTCCACTTCCTCCTTGACTAGCTCGCAGGCACAGGTATTGGCCTTCTGTTCTTGCTGGAACATTAAATGTACTGAATGTTAAGTGCCACTTAATCAAGGAGTCACTCGCCACCTTACCTAGAGATAACATTCAAAACTCATCCTCAACGAAATAAGCTGGTGCCTGACTACTTCAGGCTGTTGTTTTCACATTGCTCGTGTCTTGCTCCTGCAAATAGTTGCATCAGATTTATATAGCGTGTTCATTTTCCTGATTAGAGATTAAACTGGAGAGGAACTCCCCACTGCTGTGATTTGGTCTGTTTAAAAATTCAGTTCTATAAGCAGTTCAGTGGTTAAGAAGTGTTTTGTTTACAGCGGCGTTAATACAGTGGGACAAAATCGTGGCAGTTCAATGTGGGCTGTTCTTGTAGCGCTGCTGTTCTCGATGCAGCTTTTTCTGGGGATTGAGGGAGTCTTCAGAAGCATTGCCAGCAACATCAAGGGACCAATGAATATTAAATAATTAATAGTAGATCCCCTGCACCCTCTTGTGTGCAGTTCTCCTTGCAACTGCAAAAGAAACATGCACTTACAATGATAGTTTGTGGCCTCCCTGTTTGTTCCGGCTAGTGTTTCTAAGCAGCAGCTATTATATAGGTTTTTTCCCCACTCCCTGTGATTCTTTGTTCTGTCCTCCCTGTCCCTGTCTTCCATTCCTGTGTACATAATGTCTGCTTCTCATGGTCCGTTTTGTGGCAGTTCATCTGCATTTGCAGTGGAGCTGTGGTGAAGCTGCACATCGTGTTGCCTGTTGTCGTGAAATGGAATAGATACTCTTCTAAAGGAAAGAAGAGTGAGTAACAACTGTCAGAAATTAGAAATCACTTCTGAACTCTATTTCTGAAGCATCGTTTTATGTGTCTTATACTTCTCTTGAACAGTTGCATGATTGCATGGTGCTAATGTTGTGTGTATGTGCCTTTTAGTGTTAGAAATCCACAGTCTCTAAAATTGTTGCTGCACGTGCCAGCAGTAGGCTGGGAAACTGGCGAAACAATGAACACTGACACTGAAGGTACAGAAGCACGCATTTCCTTAGTTTTGGAAATCCAGTAATTTCAAAGAACCCTACTGGAAGGAGTGTTTCTGAAGATTGTTATTGAGAGCTTACTGCTGGAAAGGAGGATATCAGGGATACTGTGGAGACATTTTGTAGCCCAAAAGCATTAAATGAACAGTTCCAAACTGAAAATGTATGTTGCTGTTATATACTGTTTTATTCTGTGTGTCTGTTCGCAGTAGATCTTGACGTTGGTTTCATCTCCCTGTATTCCACGGTGGGGACTTGCCAGGTGCTTTGGAGTTGCCCTTTTAGAATTTTCTGCCTCCACAGAGGTTTTCACACAGTGAATGAAAAATTTAAGAAGCTCAAGCCACAGTGTTTTCACCTATTTTTTTTCTGTCTAGAACAAGCAGTTTTCTATCTGCTTTCTTCTAAGCGGAAGCATGGAAAGGTGACCTAGAGTAAGTTCTGGAGCACAGCCTCTCAATATGGAAAGCTATTATATATTCTGAAGCTCATGAGGACTACTACTGCATGCCTAAAACTTCTGCTGCTTTATTTCCTTTCAGACTCCTTTTCTTTCAGGTAAAACATAGTGTGTATTGGTTGGCAATGCTGGCGTTTATCATTGATAATATGAACTTTACTCATTCTTGCGTTTTCAAGCAGCTTTCAGAGCTGTACATGTATACAACTGTTCACATGAACTTTATTTAAGCTTGCATTTTTAGGCAGCTTTCAAAGCTTAAACATGTATACGCACGTGCAGCATGTCTTGTAGCTTTGAACATTTTGTTCTAGAGATGTGAACTCTTACTAAGATGAGAATACACCCATAATGATTTTCATTTATCAAATTTAGTCACAATGTAAGCATTTTATAAACTGGCACTATGATGTGAAAAAGAGTAATGTTTAGAGATTAAAAATACTTTTAACTTATTCAATGTTCTAGTGAATTTTAGGCCGGACTTCCAGTATATGGGATTATACTAAATGTATGATACACTTTCAGAGGCATACATTTTCTAGGAATCATAAAATTAGATACAGTAAAAAGGCTGGTTCTTATTAGAATAAAATGCTAAAGCTTCTCTTTAGGTAAATGGAAGCGCATCTCAGATAGAAGACTCATTTGCTTTCCAGGGATCACCGGTTTTTCAGGGAGCCATTTTGGTATCGTTGTTAAAACAGTTTGCGTTCATTGGCCAAATAATAAAAAAGCTTGTCTTCTTTGCTTTAGATGTCATAAAGAATTATGTGATTGTTTTGGAATGTTAAAAACTCTGCATGTAATTATGCTTGCCTAATAATCCTCTTCTAGAGAAAAATGTCTGGAAGAAATAACTTCTTTCATGTGTGTCACATTTTCTGTCAGTCTACATAGCTTGTTGGTCTATTTTTAGACGTACAGTTTCCTGTTACTTCAGTAACTCAGTGTTGTGCTGAACAGATCACATGTGTCTGCTGCCAGGTAACTTGAAACTGGAGGTGACTTAAAACTAAAATGGACCGGTATGGTTGTGATGATCATAGTTTCAATTACTGATGAATGGTGAAAGATGCATTTTTTTGTACTTACTAATATGCTTAATAATAACATCATACTAACATTACTAACACTGTAAAAGAAAATACATAAATATTGACAGTTTACCATGAAGTCAGACAGGAAAATAGAGAAGCAAGAGACTTAATCTGGAAGTCACCGTTTAAAAAAAAAAATTTAATAAGAGACAAACTTGAGTTTTAATTATATGTAGTTGTAAAGGGGAAATCAAAAAAAGCCAAACAAAAAAACCCCACCAAAAACCTGAGTTGCATAGTTCAAGGTTTCACTGAACTCTCTTGACTGGTCTTTCTTTGACCTCTGGCTCATGAATGGTTGAAGCATTGACTTTTAGAAAATACTGGATGTTCAGAATGATAGTGCCATATTTATCCTGCTAGTTTTTCTCAGGCTTAATATTTTACTAGGGAAGTCTCCTGGCAAAGCTCTGTCAACAGACTTCAGTAAAATCAGATTTCATACTGATAAAGAAGTCTTTATACACGTTCCCCTGAGTAAAACAGATTATATGGGAAAGTATATTTCTGGTGCTGCACTAAAGCAGTTCAAATATTTAAAAACACTTTTACAAGTTTTAGCAAATGTAAAATGACAAGAAATATTAGATCAGTATGAGGATCATATAGGTCACACTAATTCTGTGCAACTTTCTTTTTTTCCTTTGAATTAACTTTCCCTATTCAGAAGTCATGACATGTTGGCTTTTTTTTTTTTTGCAGACTGTTTATTCGTGTGCTCAGTGAAAAGATTCTTTAGCACAACTTCTACCATCTTACTATGGATGGAAGTCAGTCAAAGCATGACTGTCAGATTTGCTGGTCCACTGCTTTTGAGAGTCCCTGCAGATTCCTTTGTCAGTGGGAGCTGTGCCGGTCACTGCCAGTTCGCCAGCGCAATAGCTGCTTGTAGTGACAGCTTGTGCACTTTGTCCAGCGATTCCAAAGATTCACATTTAACTTCCTTCTTGGATGAAGGGTATCCTGGTAACCCCTGATGTGTCTCTTTGGTAAAATCTTCCTCTGTAATTCTTTAAAATACATTTCACTTCTCCAGCCAGTTTTTTACAAAGAAATGCTGGAAGTGAGAATCTCTCCAGTGTCTTCAGTGGTGAAAGCCAACATGAAGAGATTTTCAGAGCTACGGCTTCATCCTCTCTGATTGCCCGGTTTTTCCCTTAGTCCGCTGTCTCGCTAGCTGCTTTCCCGCTTCTGATATGTTGCTTAAATATCTGTCTATAATTGGCTGTAGTTCAGCGCAAGGTACAGTCTTCTCTTTTTTTCGTCCTGTATTTCCAGTTTAAATTAAATTTCAGTTCTTCCCATGTAAACAAGCTTTCAATTTTTTAAATGCTAACCTTTTCCCTGTGGCATCCCCTTTAACTTTCTTATAGAGCCATGTAGGTGGGGTTTTTTTATGTTTTTGTTCTCTGCTTCAAAAGCTATGTAACAGCTATTATCCAGAATTCACTTGGGAGACAGCATCTTTTCTTTCCCTTTCTCTCTCTCGCTGTTATTATTACGATACAGTCATAAGAAGGCCAGTGTAATCACTTTTCTATCTTGAGTGCTGGGGATGTGTGGTGATGTCCTCACATCACTCTAGAGATGTGTAAATTAATATTATACACTGCTTCTAAGCTGTGTGGTGTTTTTTTAAACACAACTAACTTTATAGGACAATAATACAATCTTTCAGAATTTCTTTAATCTGTGTGCACAAGCAGTAACTGAATAATGTGCTGACTTCCCTTTCCTTTTTCTTTCCCTGTTAAAACAATTTGATGAGATACCTGGTTTTAATAGTTTGAACTGGAGCGACAAATGATGTGATGTAATGAAGAAATAAATGCAACATTTTAATGTGCTAGAGACTCTAGAATATATGTCTCATGCAGTGTATATGTCTTTGTCTATTGTGAGAAAATATTTCACAGAATTCTAGGTAGATTTGCTTCATTCAATTTGTGTAATGTAATTCAATACTTCTATGTTTTAAATGGAAATTTTAAATTAAAGATTAAAATAGCTTTGAATTTGTGATGATTCTATCACTTGGTCTTTTTAGTGTGTCACTGCATTTTCCCAGTAAAAAACACATACTAAAAATGAAACATAAGGTTTAAAAGGCCTGTTTGAACTTAGAGCAGGTGTATTCAAAGCCAATCGATTTTATTCTGACTAGTAGTCCTGTTGGTCTTGTAAAAATACCTAAATACTATGTCAAATTCTGAATGAAATTTAGAAAGTCGGCATCTGTAAGAATTTGGTCTTTTCTGTTTTCTGCAACCTTTATTCTAGTATTTTTATAAGGGTCTGATTTACCTTCTCTAATGTCCAGGCAGTAATGATTTTTGCGGTCCGTAGAAGTGCTAAGCATTATTTATTACATGGATTTGCCCTTTTTTTAGGTTCTTTTTATAAAATGTGTCCATCATACATAACTGGTTACTTTTTCTTCTCCTCCTGCAAAAACTCATGTTTTCTTTTCCTGTTTCTGTGTTTGCTTCATGACAGCTGCCTGGGTCGTCTAAAAATTGAATTCATCAGAGAAATCCAGCAAGAAATACTCTAACTCAGTTATAGCGCACAAGGCTTCCTAACTGCATTTAACAAAATTATTCACGTCTTCGTGTTACAAACAAAAAAGGCTTGCGAGCGTTCCTCCCCCACACCCTCCATTATAGCTGCATAAGGCTCCTATTGTCTCTATTCATATTGAGATGTCACAGATGTGTACACTCTTCTGGGTTCTTTTTTCACATGAAACTCTCATGACCATTCCTCTTTTGATTCCTTTCTCAGATAAATTGTCATGGGCTATATAAACCAAAATTTAGGTCACCAATGATTTTCAAATTATTGTATTTGAGTGAATGAAAGATTTAGCTGGCAGTATTTGTATGTACTGGAAATTTATGGCAAAATATTGCAGAAGATCGTTGACCTTAAAATATCACCAAAGGAGTGTGCGGTTTTAGTTAGAAATGTAAGTGTGCAATTGAGTTGTAAAGCTATATTGGTGCTATCCTGAAGATTAAAGGCATGTGTGTTCACCTGTGCTGTTAAAATAACTAGGAGTATTAGGAATAACTAATTTTAAATAAATATTTTTAACGTGTTATATTTTAATTTCAATAAGCATATAGACATTTTTGTTCTATGGTGAGATTAGCTACTCTGGATACCATATTCCCTGTCAGAACCGTGAATAGAGATTTTCGTTCTTAACATAGATGTAGATATCTTTGAAGTGCATGGAACACCACGTGTGTTTCATCTCTTGATTTTGTACATTGAGGTGTCACAGTAGACAATTTGTATTTGCTCGTGGACCGTATTAGTTGCTCAGATATGCAGATGGTTTAGTTGAGCAAGCAGCAGCAGTGGTCTTCCATTCCTTAAAAATGATTTTGGTGTAAGCAAACTGATTTCTTTTTTACATGGTCTTGAGATATGCTATTTATGTGTAGAAAAAGCCAGGGTTTACAGAAACAGGAAACTATTCTGATTTTTGCACTACATGTCTTGTACCAACATCCTTTTATGTTTGACTGCTTTATTTCCCAGCACTCAAAATGTAAAAAAAATCTGTCGGTGCAGCATCATTTCTAGTTGTTTTATAGGATGCTGAGATTAAATTAAACGTTTGGCTAAATTATTTCAGGTGCTTCTCATTATTGTTTGTCATGTTGAATTCAGTTTCTTTAGATGCACGTGCCCTTGAAAGTATTATGTGTTTCAGCTGGCTGCAAATTCATGACAGCGTGCCACCCAGTTTCTGGCACTTTTTTTTCACAGGGTAATCAATGCTTCTGTCCAGTATTGGAGGTTTGGTAGTGTGGAATAGTATGTTTTTAAGAACTGCCTTTCAGTATTTAGAAAGAGGGACTGAAATTACTGTGAGCATGTTTTTACAAAATATAATAGTGGTGTTCGGTCGTTTCCTACCAGTTACGTAGTTAGAAGTCCCACTGTGGTAACCCAGACATGACATCCTGTTTCTTTCTTTGTGGTATTTGAGCTAGAGATTTTTTTGTTTCTGTATATCTCTATATTCAGTAAATTTTAAGTTGTTTTTTTTCAATAACTGTTTACTGCCTCCTTTTGGATACCAGTCCTTAAGGACTTACCTATGTCAAAAATACTCTAAATATATTCTAAAACCACTCAGCTCAAGCCATCAGTTATAATGAAAGCCCGAATTTCCTCTAACAGTACAGTGGCTTGGAAATAAGTCAAGATTGAAGACCACCTTCAATATTTTTTTTGCCTGCTGTATTTGAGCATACCAATTCTCCCTGCTGGGATCATGCAAATAAGTGGCACAGCTGTGTTATGCCCAATTGCCTTTTCCTTACAAAAGCTATATCCTGGACAAACACATCTAGCCAGATAAGTTAGTACCTGTTCGCAGCTGGATTCTGAGAGGAGCGGTTGTTCTGAGGCTAGAATGTCGCTCACATATCTTTGGAGCTGTGGTGAGATGCGGTGACCACTTCACCACAGTGCTTTGTTTGGAAGCTGACAGGTTACAAATTCTTACGAGTCTTTGGTGGTGCATGGTGAAGGCACAAGGATAAAAAATAGTTCTTTTTATAGCAGTGTGTTCACTGGGGCCCTGCTATTCCGTTTCATATATTTTGTTTCCTGTAACGTGGTCCTTTATCTGTTGCAGTGACTGGCAAACAGGGATGCATAGGAAACAAATTAACAAGTAATGACATTAAAAAATAGATCGTATGCATTATTTATCGGAGGAACAGGAGATGAACTCCAAGTGTCTTCCACCTCTGACCACCACCTAACTAAGTGTCCTGTCATATTAATGTATGCAAAGTGAAAAGGCTCAAGTTGATTGTCATTCTGGAATATAGCCCAGGAGTGCATGGTGTTTACTAAACATAAACATTGCAGGGGAATTGGTAAATGAAACCTGACAAGGTCTGAAAAATTAGTCTCCCTAGGATGGAATGTATAATATAAAATGAATGTGCACCAAATGAAAGATATTTAACATGTTGCAACAAGGTGTGTTTCACTGGCATTAGAGATGGCACCCTTTTTTTTTAAAATTTATTAACTGAAAGTCACGTATCAGTGAAGTCTCTGAGTCGTTTATTACCTAGCTAATCCCCTTCTTGTCTGTCAGAGGAACGTGGGAGGGAGAAAGAGTAGAGAATGAACAAATGCCTATATTTTGGAATAGTATTTTATTAGTTACTGTGCTGATGGGAGAAGTGCTGGATTACCATAGTGGTGTATCAATACAACTGATATAATTTCCTGTTTGCTTCATAATTTATGTATAGCTGCTTTCTTCTTAAAAGGTAACAAAAGACTTTTTAGTGTGAAGTAGTTACAGTACACAAAATCTTCTTTATTTACTCTGTACATGAGTATCTGTTTAGGTAGTTTGTTATATTGCACTTTCAGATTCACAAAGTTCTAGTAAAGGTTCAGTGGCATTTTTTGTCTGCTGCATTTTACTCCTCCCTCAGAGGTTTAAAAATGTGTTGGTCTTGTGAACTGTAAATTAAAGTGGTTTGGATTGGGATTCTTTTTTTAAAAGGCACATTAATTATCTCTGAAACATTTAAGGAAGGTTGCAAATGATTGTTATGTCCTCTTTTAAAAAGCAACTGTTGCGTTTACCGTATCTGCCACATTTGACTGTGAATATGTATGTATATTTTAAACCCAAACATGGTGTAGCTTTAGCTGTCCGTCATATTGTTGTTTGTGCCAGAGGTAAGAATATGGCTTGTCACGTAGCCATCCCATCCAGACTGTAATTCAATGATCTTTCATTATGTGTTTTAAAAATGGGATACAAAACCGTACTGTGTTTAAACATAAATTTGGTAGCCAGGCTGTGTTGAATGCCTAGTTTCTCTATGGTGTGAATTAATTATCTTTGTAGCTCATCTTGAGGGTGAGGAAATCAGTCAAAGTATGTTGAGCTCCCTGAGATCAATACATGCCGAATGATGTTTTTGTTTAAGCGCTGTTGGGTTTTGCTTGAGCAGGTTTTAGACAGGAAATTGTATGCTCACGTGTTGTAGGTAGTATGGTGTGGTGAGATCTGATGGGGAAGATGACTGCACAGCCCCAAATGCCAGGCGCTACTGAAGAGTAATACTGACTCTGGGACTAGCAGTGGCTTAGTGCATGACTGTGTTTTGATATAAGCACCCTAATAACCTAAACTAATTCATGTGAAGCAGAAAAGAACACAGTGTTAAAATATTGTTTGAATTTAAGATGTTAAGCAGTTGTCTGATACCTCTGAACTCAGAATGGGAGCACGTGGGTTTAGGGTAGGGACAAGAAAGTTGAATGGTCAGCTTTCAATATGTAAGAGTTTTGGGCTGTTTTAGCAAGGAAAAGACCAAGTATTATTAAAAAGGACTGGTTTGTTTTTTGGTGGTTTTTTTTTTTCATTTAAATGTCGTAGATCATAGAATGCGCTGAGTTGAAAGGGAGCCATCAAGATCACTGATGCCTGGCCCTGCATACCTCAAGAATCACAACGTAATGACTTAGTGCATTATAGACTATATATCCTGTTTTATTTGTGGTGGTAGTAACTTGAAGTCTGATTTACTTTGGATATATTACATACTTTTGCTGTAGCATATTTGTTGTTAACGTTTTTGTTCGCCAGGAAGGGTTTTCATCCCTAAATCAGGTTATTTTAATATCATTTTGGTCTGTAAAACAGAACTGAGAATATGTGTCTAGGTTACCCTGCCAGTTGACAGTTCTTTTGGAATGGTCCTCTGCGGTGTTTGGCCTGACCAAACAAGTGCAAATGCTGCTCTAGTCTTCCAGATTCAGATTATTCAGAAGGGTTTCTTTTAGTTAGTTTACTGCAGTACTACTTTGTAGTGTTCATGGTCTGGAGTTGTATTCTATCTGCTGTTTAAACAGCTCAGATATTGGGAATTATGGAATAAGTATTTACTTCAGAGGAATGTAAAGGCAATATTCTAAAACTAATTTAAATAGTGTTAAGAATTTTATGTGGCCTTCAACTTAATACATTTTCAGAATTCTTTTCTGTCCCCTTGCATTTCCAGTCATACAGAATCCTTTTCAGACTTGTGCATCCACCTTTAAATGACTTTTTATACCGTTCATCTCCTGCATGGGTCGGCTTCCCAGTGAGATGCTTGTTTAATGATTCTGTCTAACTAGTTCTCTTCTTGCACAGGTGTTTTGACCAGTTGATCAAGCCGTGTTTCAAATTTCAGGAAAAAAAGCTGCACATCAGACTGAACTGTGACTGTAATTTATGCTACGTTTCTGTTTTATAAATTCTTTCAAGTGGAGACATCAGAAAATAGCCCTTGTTGGGTATAAAGACTATCCCAGGGAAGCTAGATAGCAAGCTATCACTGAGTAAAATACATCTTGTGTAATATTTTTTACAGAAATGAAAAGCTGAAGGATTTGATTTTCCTTGACCTCCAAATGTTTCTGATCCTGTATCTTAAGATTTCTTAGGTTTTTCTTCTTTTTGTGTGTGTGCGTGTGTCTTTTTGTCGTAGTTTTCATGATTAGCAGGGGTAGATTTAGCATGAAATGATGTTATTGAAGTCTTTAATTAGGAGGAAATTTACTCTTGATGCATACTCTTACGTGACTGTAACCTGTTGATATGAAAATCTTCAGTTTAATTTCTTAAGAAATTATCTACTTGAATAGAACTCCTTTACCTGCCTGCTAGTGATTACCTATTAAGTATTCTGCATGTAAGTATCAGTTTTTAAACTCTTCATGTTAGTTAGGACTATGGCTTGCTTATGTGTGAATGTCTCATAGGTATTTCCCAAGAGCAATTTGTTTTTCTAATTAGCTTGAACAGGTTCTGCCATACATAGCACTTTAAGCAGTTTTCAGAGGATCACTTCAATCACACAGCTGTTGGTTAAAACTTTTCCCAAGTTACTGTAATTCTCCAGAGTCATAGAATCCCACTAATTAGTACACTTAATGGTACCTTGTATAAAATGCATGATAATACGGATTAATCATTCCTAGAATTTCATAGAAAGACAGAGATACAGAAACCTGGGTGTTCATAGCTCTGAAAACAATTTGTTATTCTCATGTATTAGTTACGTAGCAAGCAGTATGTACAGACTGACGTAGAGTGGCCACACACTTAATTTTACTTGCTGGTCATACGTTGCTTTAGTAGTGCGGCTTTTCATGTTAAGATTAAAAGCTGCTAAGATCAAACATCTATAATAGTTTCACTGTTTCCTCAAAAAAAAAAATTTGGAAGAGAGAGAAACATTGCATTTAAAACAAATACTTTAAGTTCTTACGTGAAGGAAAATTACTTTACTGGATGGCACTTGTGATGTTAAGATTCAGAATTCTGATCTGTTCAGCAGCAGAGTTATTTGAAGTTACATATTACATATTATTTTTGTTTTTCAGGATGTGACTTTAAATGACTTCTGATTCTGAAGGTCCTCTGAGAAGTATGCAGTGCTTGAATGTTTGCTAAGGACTAGTAAGTGACTGATCTCATATTTGTACATCTCATATATGTACCTGGACATTTTTAAAGCTACAATTGGATGTAAGAAACATGTACTTAAAAAAAAGGAAAAGGAGGGGAGGAAAGAAAGAAGGAAAAAGCCCAGCTCAGACCAAAAGCCTTACCGCATGACTGCCGGAAAGTGATTTTGCCGCTTATATTCTTGTGGATTGCTATCTGTGTAACTGGAAACATCAGTTGTTTCTATGGCCAGTCTTACAGCAAAAGAAACTCTGCATAATATCAAAATCATTTTGAATCAGAAGCTTCACTGGAAAGCTTGTTTCTGAGACAAAATGTAGTAATTTTTGGTTTTCTGTTTAATCCTATTGTGAGTGATCTCTCAGTAGATGTTAAACCAAAAATTACATTTCTAAATCATTTAATGCAACCGTGTAACCTTCAAAATTATGTTATAGCTGTCCTAGATCAAATTTTCAACTGCCTAATGTGTTTCAAATGCTTCCTTCTCTCAAATAGAATTTACTCTTGGCTTCATACTTGCTTTGCCCACACCCTTCCTGAGCTAGCCTTAAGACTTACATTTTAAGCTCTTCCTTTCTCTTTCTACATTAGCTCTTAACCCTGCACCTCCATCTGTACTCAGCCTGTAAGTGTAGTCACAGGGAGGGAAGCAGCAGTCCTGGAAGTGTGCGCACATGTCACCTACATCATGACTGAAGATCCAGCCTTAGCTGTGAGGTCTGTAGACAACATCTTGAGTCATATATAATGCTGAGTGTCAGCTTCAGATAATCAACTGCTTCTTGCGTGATCATAAGCTATTTTTGTAATCTCTTTTTTGCAACTGCTTACTTGTTCAGATGAGTAGCTTTTCATTCAGCTGCTTAATTGTAGGAAATACAATTCCTGCAGGTGTTCAGTTCTGTACTGTCATCTAGTGGCCCAACAGTGTATTTTTCTTGACCTTCGCATAAAGTAGGGTACTGTACAGGTATTTGAGAATGTTTTGCCCTGGAGAAATATATGAATGAATAAAGGTCTTCATACTTGCACTTCCATCTTTCTGTATGTTGGGTTTGTCCTATTCATCCTGTTTTTTTGTCTAATTTTCAGATGTGAGACCAAGTTCTTATCTCTATGGTTCATGCCCATAGTACAGAGTTAGGCATCTTTTGTAATTGTTTATTTCAAATGGAAGATTATGTTTGATTGTTGAGTTTAATTCGATTGTCATTTTAAAAACACGTTATCCTTCCTTTCGTAATGCAGATCAGTTGGCATGAGAACTGGTTATGAGACATTTTTTTGTTAAGCATTGTAACATTTTCTTAGCTGCAAAGAGAATTTGTGCTTGAAAAAGATGCCTTTTTTTTTCTGATCTTTGTATGCATGCTAGAGTAATCCAGTCCTCTGTCTCGTCTAGCTTCCAAAGTTTTGTACTGCTGTAAGAAGAACATTCTTTTAAATTCTCCACCTGTAGAATTCAAAAGCCCCATGCTGCTTCCTGCAAATATGTTCTTGTGTGTCTTTGTCCTCTCAGTTTAGACTTTAGAAAAAACTGAAGCAGATTTTTTTTTCCCCACAAGAAGCCAGTAAGCAAAAATTCAGTCAAGGTTAATAACCTCAAAAGTATTACACACACCTTTTTTTTTTTTTTTCCCCTCTTAGATGTCTTGTTCTGGAAGCAGTTAGTTGATTAAGTCCCTTTCTGAGGGGTTGGTTGTCTTTGCTGCAAGGATTACACTGCTGACTTGTGTTTAACTAACTTCTTGTTCACCGGGGTGCCCGTATCCTTCTACAGAGCTGCTTGAGTCAGCTGGCTACCAGCCTCTGATACCTTAACATAAACTTCATTTAGTTCTATCAGTTCCTTGTTTTATCCTTTGTTATATCCCTGTGATATGTGATCACCGGCTCCTAGAAATTTGATCATCCTAAACCAGATTCTTTTAACAACCGTCATAATGGTTTTTGCTTGTGGAGATAACCAACTTTTTCTATGGAAGATTTTTTAGTCCCTAGGTTATGTTATGGAAAAGTTTCTCTCTAATTGACAAGTCTAATGCTATTAACTAAATAACTAAATATTTAGCATCATTTGTTGCCGTTGCAGTATAAGGTAAAGAACTGCAGTCTGAACTAGACTGCAGTAAATTAAATTCTTACTTAATTTGGAAATTGCTGTAAAATGATAAAATAATGCTAAGTTTCTAAGTGGCCAGATCTGTTTTGTCTCATTGTAGTACGAAAGACCAAAACCAATTTTTTAGATTACTTTTCAGTTCTGGTTCTGATCTAAAATGCTCCGACTAGATACAAACCATAGATCCGTTGCATTTCTTTCCTCCCTCAGCATGTTGTTGATTCTAGCCTAACAGGACCTGATACAGCTGTCTTCTCTTTTCTGTCCTGTGTCCCATTTTTCTCTTGGGATTGAGGGGACGTGAGTATCATCTGATCCGCAAGGTTTGTCTACCATACATAGACTTCGACAAAACCACCTGATATTTAATTGGGTTATGGCCCAATCTTTGCTGCAGAAGCAATAGAAATAAAAGACGCTTGATGTCTTTGCTTGCCTTGGTCTCAAAGTTTTGGAAAACTGTGTTCATTTTAGAAGGTTTATCATGAGCGATGAAACCTGTAATAGCCTGTAAAGATGGTAATAGTAATCTGTTGGCTTTATACAGAGCTGGGTGTGAAACTGATGTAAGCCCCCTGATTTGCTCCTACGAATGACAATTATTTGTGTCTACAACTACATTTTGGTATAACATTAATTCATTTCTTTCTTTTCAGGTTGTCTAAGTATACATTTCAATACCAAGAAACTTTTTTTTTAGATCAATTGGAGCTATACAGTGGTCCCAGTACAACGGTGCAAATTTTAAATATCTCTGAAACAAATCTAATATGTTTTTAAACTTTACTTTTGCTTACAATGATACAAAGCTCTATAAACCTGTGTTTTGCCTAAATACAAGGTAGATTTTAAAGAAAGGTAACCAAACATTATTCTTTAGTAGCAAAACAGTTTATGGATTTGCAGTGAGAATACTCTCTTGTAATATCACTTTTAAGTCTGATAAAAATAAATTACTTACCTGGGTAAATTCTCTGTATTTTGAATTAGTATTTTGATAGTTTTATTCACAGTTATTATTTCACTGCTTTTAGTTGCTGATGCATGGTCAAGATGAGTGGATTAGGAGAAAACTCCTTGGATAGTTTGACTAATGAGTCAAGGAAGCGCAAGCCATTGCCCTGTGATACACCAGGTGCAAGGTAGGTTTATATAGAACTTTCCTGGTTTTTAATGAGTTTTTAAAAATACTTTTCAAGTTTGCTTTGCAATTTAGAGTAAGTTCTGACTGAGGAATTTGTTCAGTTGAAAAATTCTCTAGGCCAGCTTCTGTTGTGAAGATAGGTAACTTTACTGTTATGTGTAGATATGCCTAAGTTGAAGAACTGTGCTTTATAGTTACACTCTTTTGGAAGTTTTCATACAGTGAACATATCATAGAATGGATTGAGTTGGAATGGACCTAAATGATCACCTAGTCCCAGTTCCCAGTGTCATGGGTCGGGATACGTTCCGCTAGCTAAGGAATCACTTTCAAAGTTGTGATTGCAAGGCCAAAGAAAATCCCCTTGCTTCACAGAAACTCTAAAGGCATTATCTTGTATCTGGTAATTGATTTGACAGGCCTCATTTCAGGTGGTCATGTTTAGCAAAGAATACTGCAAGAGGTGGAGCTTTTTACTGGTTAGTTTGTACTTCTGTTTCTTCGGACTAGTTCTTTGCAAGTTCATCTTAAATTTTGGCATTCTATGCTATCTTCCCGCTCCTCACCCAGCTATATCAGATACTGTTGTCTGAGGGACTCAGTTTTTTGTTCCCCACAAGCTTCATTGCTCTCCACCATGTGAAGTGTTCTCTTTTATCCTTTCTCGTTCTTCCTCCCACAGAGTGTTAACTTCGATTAAATTCATCTTCAGGCATTGTGTGTACTCATATTTGTCCCTTTTATATACATCCCCAGTGTCCCATGCCAATTGCCTTCATCGTTCAACAGATTGTGTATGAGATCCTTAAATGCTTCCACTGTGTCCCAGTGTCTCTTTATGAGTGTCCTCCATTCCAATTTCTCTTTGCCATTCTACAGTGTCTGTCTGTCCCTTCAGGAATTGTTTCAGATTGTCACCCTTCATTAGCTTTCTTGATCTTTCAAACTCCTGCTTTGTCATGTGTTTGTTTGCTCCAGTATTGGTCTGTGCAAACTTTCCTAATGCTTTCACTTGGTTGCTTCTCAAAGAATGATTATTCTCTTTCAATTAGCTCGATGTGTCCATTCTTGCCCCTGCCCCGAGTCCTTCTTTTCCTGTTCTTGCCATACTGCGCGTATGACATTTATCCCTGTTGATTTAGGCTGTAGATGGTCTCTTTACTCAGCACATTAACCTGGGTGGGAATAGGAATTTCAAAGAGACACCTTATCCAGCAACATTAGGTTGTCTGGGATTCTGCTTTTCTTGGATGTTGAGATGGCATTTAGGTCCCGATGCCTAGAAATTTCTGAGGTATCACCTTCTGTAGTCATCTCTTTGCATGCAAACTGAAGGGAGTTAATAGAATGTTAAAATTTAGTTTAATTCGTCTAATAAATTTTAAGCAACTGTTAAGCAACTTCTAAGGTTAAAATATTCTTTCTGTATGAGTGCTACGATTTTATAACAAGCAGCTGATCTTTTCATTAAATCCGACAACCGAGTAAACACATGGGGATTTTTTTTTTATTAATAGCTTTCTTACATCCTCTTGATATCAATATGTACCTAAAATTCCTTTAAAAAATGCAAACCAAACAACAGTGTAATAAAACACACACATTCACCCTTCAGATTCATGTATGCTGGAAGAATAACTACTGCTTAGGTTTAATGGGTGGGTATTATATGACATACATTACAGTTCACAGAGTGAGCGCCGGTTTTGTATAGGATGGTATGCAAGTATATGAAACAATGTTTTTGATTCCTACTCTGACCTGCAGTGGCGAGAAGCGTCGACGTGAGCAGGAAAGCAAATACATCGAAGAACTGGCTGAGCTGATATCTGCTAATCTGAGTGACATTGACAATTTCAATGTGAAACCAGACAAATGTGCTATTTTAAAAGAAACTGTGAGACAGATTCGACAAATAAAAGACCAAGGTACAGTTCCCTGCTAAGTCAAAATAAATAGTTTAATTTCCTTGTGGTTCTTTTTTTGACACGATAGTTACTTGGGAATTTGAGTAGTGGTTTTCTACTCAAATATTGGTTACAATAGCATGTAACTGTGCAAGTCTTTGGACTTCGACTTCTCTCAAACCTTAAATACGCCTTAATGAAATGTCTATTTAAAAGTAAACAAGTACTTAATGTCACTTTTTATTGGGAATCAGGATTTTAAAACTTTTTATGCCTTTCTTACCAGTTTTCTTAAGCTAGTCCACAGACAAGGTAAAGAACAGGAGATGGTACTTTACTATCTCCTTGTACAATATACCAAATATTCACTGATGTAAAGAATACATGTTGTTGCCTTTCGCTTCAAGGAAATTTATGCTCTTCTTATGGGGCAAGCCTCCAATCAGAGATAGTGATTTTTATTGCTTTTCTTTATTGCTTTTTTGGTGTGGTCAAATGTGCTCAAAATATAGCTAGGTCAACAATGGAGAAAATAGCAATGCATCAAATCTTCGTAATTTCTGTCATCTAGGGTAAACCTAAGTGATATAATACTTTTTTTTTTTTTTTTTTTTCTTTTAATGGACAGGTGAATGCAAAACCCATGTTTTGAAATATAGAGTGAGGGGTATATATAATTTTTTATATATCCCCATCCCCATCCCCATCTCCCAATGATTAGTCTCCCAAGCTTATGTATGCCATTTGGGCAGTGAAGTGTTAGAAAAATGGAATATACTGGGATGTATATCTTACCCATAGTGGTAAATTGCCACATCTTATGAAGACAAGCTCAAACAATTTTAAAAAATCATCTTCTGCTTTTAAGGTTTTTTGTATCATCATCTAGTGCATTCTAATGTATCAATATAAAGTTGAAATGTTGTACTTCTCTTGTGGTCTGCTTAACCAGCCAGCAAGTACCTTAAATCAAAGTTTACTCTTTTTTTTTCTGTAATTCTGCTGCATGGTATGGATTCGCATTCCACCTTCCCCTGCAATCAATTAATTTAGGATATTTTGATTTTTGTGGTTTTATTATATGCATGCGCGCACAAACACACACAAACACATACAGACACACAACTGTTAATGTGAATGAAGGCCTTTTTGTAGGACAGTGGTGATGGCATCTGAAGACTGTGACCAGTGATAATGAGATCATCAAAATAAAAACACAAGAAAGAGATATGTATCTCTTATATATAAAACATGTTTATATATATAAATAAACATGCTTATCTGTATAAATCGTGTTTAATGGCTATTGAAAGACATAGCAGGTATTTATCAGACAGTATCTGAAAAACAACAGAAGAAATACTGTTCACAAAGCAAGTTCATCATGTGAGCTTCACCTGCCAAGTCAGTTTTTATGAGCAAAGAGTCTGGCATTATGTGGCTATGGTATTTTTTCTAGTCATAGCAACTAACATTATATGATCCGTCCTCTCTCATTCGTGCTTCTTTTTGCCTTTATTCACATGCTTCCTAGAATCTGGTTTGTAGTATTCAAATGTGGTCTTCGTGTGAAATGTTGCTTTACTGAAATGTATCTTTTGACTTTCAGGAAAAGCAGTTTCTAATGATGATGATGTTCAGAAAGCTGATGTATCTTCCACGGGTCAAGGAGTTATTGACAAGGATTCATTGGGACCTCTCTTATTACAGGCAAGTACAAACTAGGTCCTAGTAAATCCCTATGGAACGAAATACTTAAGGCAGCTGAAAATATTACAGTTAATTATTCAATCCTGTAGTAATAAAACAGGATGCAATAGCCATACAGAATTATGTTTGCAAGGGCCAGGAATAAAATTACCACAGATACTGAATTTTTCTTCCAATTAAGAACATACAGTATTTGGGTAGATCCTCCTATCTCATCGCTTGCTAGTGGAAGTGTCTTCATATTTATAAATCACTACTTGTTTCTACTGAACTTTTTGTTTCAACTTGCTAGCTATTGAAGTAATGTTACAAATTCATGACCTAGTGTTCATATGGATCAAGAATGAAAGAAGAAGACTGGTTATCAATGTGAAAGAGCTGAATGGAATATCAAATGAACATATTAATTATTGTTATTGAAATAATTCCTTACCTGACACACTCTTCCTCAAAGAAGAGTTTTAAACTTCATCTCTATCCTTGAAAATAAGTGAATGTGTTGTAACTTGACATTTATCACCTGCACAGTTTTTAAACTAAATTATGTTCAGAATTAGTCTGTATGTCTTATATGATATGTTGTCATGTTAATACTTAGGCTTTGGACGGCTTCCTCTTCGTTGTAAATCGAGATGGGAACATAGTCTTTGTGTCAGAAAATGTCACACAGTATCTGCAGTATAAACAAGAAGATTTGGTTAATACAAGTGTCTATGGTATCTTGCATGAAGAGGACCGGAAGGACTTTCTTAAAAACTTACCTAAATCTTCAGGTAGTAAAAGTTGGTTTAATACACTTACTAGGCTATTTGAAAGCAATCAGAGAAGAGAGAAAGATCTCGTAATGGATAACCTTTCAAAATAGATTACTTTTATAAAGAATATTTCACTACAAAAATATCTCAATATCGATAAATATTACTGTGTTTTTACAACAGCATGCCAGCAGAAATAAATGTGCTGGAAATACACACTTTAATTTAGCTGTTGCAATTTGTTTACCTTTAACTTTCAAACAGGGCTCCAAAGGAACGCCTTTCCTAATACCACAAGGCTAGCTGAAGGAACTGCTTATTCTTAAAATATGTGAATGACTTTTCAGCGCTCCTTCAAGTGCCTGAAAGTGTCATGCAAAAGAAAAAATGTTTTTTATTTGATTCTCCAGACTCCTATTTTATACCATGGTATATTGATGGTATATTGAGAAGGCATTTTAAAGTAGTCTTTAATATCTGTAATCTAGGAAGAAGGTATCTGAACTAAGAAGAATCAGTTATTAATTGATTGTATCTGAAAATCTATATACGTTCTTACTGTGTTCTTTTAAGTTAATGGAGTTGCTTGGACTAATGAAACACCTAGACAGAAGAGCCATACGTTCAATTGCCGGATGATGGTGAAAAGCTGTCACGATCTCTTGGAAGATGTAGGTGGCCACCAGGATATACGTCAAAGATATGAAACTATGCAGTGTTTTGCTTTATCGCAGCCAAGAGCTATGATGGAAGAGGGGGAAGGTAGGAGTTTTTGTGGAATTATCATGCACACGAATTTCTGTGAAAAGCTCTTTTGTGTTTTGCAATACAATTTTAAGAATGCAGCAACTTTAATCCTTACTGTCTGTACTTCCATTGTAACAATGGAAGATGGTTCAGCTATTTTGTTAGATTCTTCAGTAGAGTAAAACAGGAGACGATGAAAGAAGAAACATTCTTTTTTAAATACAGATTTGCAGTCCTGCATGATTTGTGTGGCGCGTCGTATCGCAACTGCAGAAAGGGTATTTCCTACAAATCCAGAGAGCTTTATTACAAGACACGATCTTTCAGGTAAGAAGTGTGCCCAGGAGGAAGGTATGAAGGGGTCTACTTTGACCGTGTGCTCTTGTTTTAAGTAAATCGAGTATTTATTGTGCTTATGTAGTGACTAACAGAATTCATACTGAGACTTCCCAGCTGCTTTTTACAATATACCATTGTTGGCAGTGATGTATAATAAAAATAGTGGGAGGCATGTTATTGTTTGGTAGCTTGGTAGAAAGCGTTACTCGTCTTTTAACTAGCATTTCAAGTCGTCATTCTGCTTTCCTTTATGCATAAGAAATATTTTAAATCATAACTGAAGCGAATGGAAGTCTTTTAGAATGCATGTATTTTTATACAATGCACAAGCTAATGTTTAAAGGGGTTCGTGCTGTTTAAATCCAAAAGAGTCATGCAATCTAAATGAGACTTTTTCAGATGCCGGGTTGTGATTTTGGTGTTCATTTGATGTAGTTGGTCAGTATTCTGTAAAATTTTGCTGCATGTACATTCTTTAGGTACGTGTAACCAGAGACTAAAGTTACTGTTTTCTAATGCTTTGACATTGACTTGTGGGTGATTAACTTCCTCTTATTCAGTTATATAAATCCATTTGAATAGTGATGCTTTAGCAAGCACCGTTATATTCTCATATGGAAGATAATTCATAAATGTAACTTCTGCGTGCTCAGAATTTGTTGATTAAAAGGGTGATATTGGAGCCTTATGAAATATACTGTATTTATGCCCAAAGAATTGCTGTAGTCATGAAGAGTGTAATTTGTGTATTTTCTTTACTGTTAAGGCAAACTTGTCAACATTGATACAAACTCATTACGATCTTCCATGAGACCTGGCTTTGAAGATATAATTCGTCGATGTATTCAGAGATTCTTATGCCATAATGACGGGCAGTCATGGTCAAATAAACGCCACTATCACGAAGGTAAAAATGACTTTACAATGTTTTGGTCGTATTGCTTCTCCTAGTGGCTGCATTTTTTTCTGAAAAACGAAAATACTAAATTTGGCATGTGTTCCTTCTTATTAATGGTTTTTGTTAGTGTTAATTACTGTGATTCACTTACTAGCTGAAGGAATATGACCTTCTGAAAACTAGAAATTCTGCTGGAATTTGGTTTTTTTTTCCCCAATGTGTTTGTTTTTGAAAATTTTCATGAAAAATATTAGCTACATTATCTGGGGTCCTGAAGGAAGCTGTTTTTCCATAGATGAATACAGCAATGACAGATACAGCTTTATTTTTGTGATAATATGTCATCTTTAATTATCATTAGCTTGTTATTTTTGATTAATGTTAGTTTGACTTTATTTTGTTTCACCTTTCCCTTTTTTAAAGAACCGCTTTCTGAAAGTTTTCTAAAAGTTGTAAGAGTTGTGTTGATGCCTTTTTCTTATTTAAGACACAGGGTTCAAAATATTTTCAGTGTTCCAGTGCTACGTATTTTGTAATGCTAATTTGATAACCTTGATAGGTAAGTGAAGTACAGCCGCAACCTTCATTAAGAAAGACAATGTTTTCTAAGTGTCCTGGACTCTAGTCTTTTTGAGGGATTTAGAAAGTAATTCAAGTAGAGAGGACGTTAAAAAAAGAGAAACTCGTAGTGGCAGAAGACAGAGTTTCCATTCCATTGGAAATTCTTCAGTGTAACTGATCAAATGAATCCTAAATTAACAAGAGATTTGAAGCTCAGATTAAAACCAATGGTTTCCACAATTCTTTTAGTTGCGACAAACTTTTAAACTTAAAAATGCTTCCCCGGGCAGGAGCCATGAAAACTGTAGTCGAGCCTTAGAAGTCTGTTAACAAATGTAGATCTTTGTCAGTTGTGTCTGGTGAGCATAAAGTACAGCAGCATCTAAATAATCCTGTTTGCTTTTATCTTCCCCCTATTGATTGAGGAGAAATGGTGGAATACTTCCTTTCACTCCATATCTGTCTTGGATCTGTCTATTTATTTCTTTATTAATTAAGTTTTATGGCTTTTTGATTTTTTTAATCTTCAGCAAATGAAGGGTATTATGTCAAAAATATCTTTGAATGCATATTAATAATTCTTGGGATTTTAAATATGGACAATTATTTGTATATTCCCTTTACAGCTTATACACAAGGTCACGCTGAAACCCCATTCTATCGGTTTTCTTTAGCGGATGGTACCATAGTGACAGCACAAACAAAGAGTAAACTGTTTCGAAATCCTGTAACTAATGACCGCCATGGATTTGTCTCTACTCACTTCCTTCAAAGGTGAAATTAGTAGTATCTGCTTATAATTTAAGTGTAATAGTTTTTAAAAATACGTCTGACCTTGAAGATGACCTGAAAAAAATAGAATACTGAAACATTTTATCTAATTAAAACTCAGAAGGGGAATAACTTGGGAAACAGTTGCATAGTATAAAAATGTGTAAACCTAACAGAGTCCCATTTTCAACTATGTAGCAGAAAGACAGTCACAGTCAAAAGAGAATTTTTTTTTTCTCAATGTCTGCATGGAACCTGTGTTATGTTTTCATTATTCTGTTATGGTAACATTGGTGAAACACTGAAAATAGAAGTGCTCAGTTACATGCTTTTGCAGACCAATTTAAAAGTCAACAAAACCCTCTCAGATGCTTAAGCCATTACTGAAATATACCTTAAGTAGCGTTTCCTATGACCTGTTCTTGTTCTTTGCAAAAAAAATTGAAATGTCACTTTGGAGGAAATCTCTCTCCTTCTGGCATTACAGTGCCTCCAGCTGCTGAAAAATCAGTAACTGAGATTGTTCAGGGCATCGTTAGGGTGCACAGTAGAATGGTGTCAGGTATTGACTCAGGAAGGGAGTAAAAGAAGGAGGATCTTTAAACTGATAAATCTGATTAATAATCTGACTGTTGATTAAAGCCTTTTGAGGTGGTGATACTATACGTGCTTATGACTGAAAGCCCCTAAAGGGTGAGGCGTGTCCGTAATGAATAAATGAACATCATGGCTTAGTTCTGCTTTTGTGGAAGCTTGAATTTCCACTGCTCTTTTTGGAAAAAAATATTTGGACAATTATTTAATAATGTCTTTGTAGCACTTGATTCCAAAAAAAGTTTTAATTTGTTTTCTTTGGATTTCTGGGGATGATGTTGAATTTACAGAGAACAAAATGGATATCGGCCAAATCCTAATTCTGTTGGGCAAAACATCAGAACACCTATGACTGGAAACACAAGTTCTGTTGGTGGTTTTATGAACCTGTCACCCGGTCAAGCCATGCCAATGCAGAACAGGAACTATGGGATGGGAGATCCCAATGCAGTGGGTCAGCTCGCCAGCACTCGATATGGAGGCCCTGGGAATATGGGGCCAGTGAACTCTGGACCCGGAATGCAGTCCTCCGCTTATCAGAATAACAGTTACGGGTTAAATATAAGTAGCCCACCACATGGTAGTCCTGGCTTAACTTCCAACCAACAGAATCTAATGGTCTCTCCTAGGAATCGAGGGAGTCCAAAAATGAGTTCACACCAGTATTCTCCAGTTACAGGTATATTATTTTTGCTATAAGCTCTTTTGTTTTTAAGCTATTTTTTCTTTTATCTGAATCCCATCTTCCATCCATTTAAACCTTTCTGTATGACTCTATATGTGTTACTTGAATGTAACCTGACTTCATGGTAAAAATGTATTTTAAAATTATTTGCTCTATGTGGCAGTCATTAATAATTCGAAGGAAGAGTAGATACAGGTGGGACTGTAATCTAATAAATTTAATCTCTGTCACATGATACAGGTATGCACTCACCAATGGGATCTGCCAGCAACGCTAGCAACACCACTTTCTCTAGCAGTTCTCTTAGTGCTCTGCAAGCCATTAGTGAGGGTGTTGGAAATTCCCTTTTATCAACACTTTCTTCACCGGGTCCGAAACCGGATAATTCTCCAAACGTTAGCGTAACTCAGCAAAGTAAAACAACTACCCAGGACTCCAAAAGCCCTTCTGGTTTGTTGTATTGTGAACAAAACCAAGTGGAAAGTTCCATCTGCCAGTCAAACAGCAGGGATCTCCTCAGCGAAAGAGATAGTAAAGAGGGAAATCTGGAGGCTTCTGAAAGTCAGAGAGGACCCTCTGAGAGCAAAGGGCATAAAAAACTCCTTCAGCTACTCACGTGCTCCTCAGATGAAAGAGGACATTCTACAGCATCAAACTCACCTTTAGACTCAAATTGTAAAGAATCTTCTACCACTGTTACCAGTCCTTCGGGAGTTTCCTCATCAACATCTGGAGGAGTATCTTCCTCCTCAAACATGCACGGATCACTCCTGCAAGAGAAGCACAGGATTTTACATAAATTGTTGCAGAATGGTAATTCTCCAGCAGAGGTGGCCAAGATCACAGCTGAAGCTACTGGTAAAGACACGTATCACGATGTTAGTAACGCAGCCTCCTGTGGAGAAGGCACTGTCAAGCAGGAACAACTGAGCCCAAAGAAGAAAGAAAACAATGCTTTACTAAGATATTTGCTAGATAAAGATGACATTAAGGACCCACTTTCCAAAGAGTTGAAGCCTAAAGTAGAAGGTGTGGATAATAAGATGGGACAATGCACAAGTTCTACAATTCCTACTTCAAGTCAAGACAAAGAGATGAAAATAAAAATGGAGCCAGCAGAGGAGGTACAGTGTGATGTAAAATGATGGCAGTGAGCTGGTCAGTATTTTATTATTACAGTGAATGATTAAATATTGAACGTTCTACAGTATGCCTGTGTAAACATTTCTAAAAAAGTTCTGTGCAAATGGCACGAAACAATAAACTCAGGTTTAATTGTGAATGAAAAGGCACTACTAAAAAGAACTACGGGATATGTATATAACCAAATCTGATGTCCTGAAGTCCTGGACTAATGCTATTTTTAAGTTATGGTACGATTAAAGTAATATTTACCAATTGTTCCTTAAAATCAGATCTTAAAACATCTGCTCTTTCACACAGCACATGTTTGTTTTTATGGCTTACTGACAAATGGGGCTGTAACTGCCTCTGCAATTAGTTTGCAATACAAGAGCAAAAGGCAAAACATTATTTAATTTTGAAAATATAAACAGTACACAAAAATGCGTAATACTTGAAATAGCCATGATTTGGAAAAATATAGCTAAATGATATCTGAAGTTCTTTGGAAATTGAAAGGTAGCTCAAGATAGTGTCAGTGAATGAAAACATTTGTCTCCCAGTTACATATTTTAAGATCAGTGAGGAGCTAAGTAAAAACGAAAGTACAGCCAAATGAGAGTAAATAATCTTGGTATTTTACTGCATCATTTTCAGATGAATGGAGACTTGGATAATTTGGATGCAATTCTAGGTGATCTTACTAGTTCAGAGTTTTACAATAATGCTATGTCTGCAAATGGAAATAACCTTGGAACAAAGCAAGCATTATTTCAAGGAAATGCCCTGTTGGGTAAGGAATTTAATCTACTATTTGGGTTTTAAAGTTAGTGGTGTAAACGTGATGCATCCTCAAACCCTCAGAGAATACTTTCTTCATCTCCTGTATCTTCCAGGACAAATGTAATGCAAAATGGCTAATTATGCTTTCATAGGCTATTGGATTATAAGCACTAGCAGCTAGTCTTGACAGCACTCACCTATTATATACACAATGAATAACATTCAGTTCCTTGTTTTATGGTTTATTCTGGGTTTGTCTAATGTAGATTTCTCACAAGTCATCAGGAAAGGTGTTTTGTGAGTTGTAAATTAAAACTGAGAATTTTTATCCCTTACAGATAATATATATGTGGGATATATATAGGGATATAATATATATATATAGGGATATAATACGGGATTGGCAACAAGCTTCTAATTTCTTTCTTATTCTGTGTGAAAACATCTCGTGGCCTGTAATCATTACTCCTCCTCGACATCAAAACGAATGCCCTTCCTTAGTAGGAAGCTGCGTAGGAGGGGAGGATGACTTAGCCAATAGTGCAGCTTCATGGCAGTTGTTGCTTCCTTTTATGACACTGGTCATGTCTTGGATTATATAGGGCAATGGATTGCTGAGGTGACCAAAGAAGGTGAAACATGGATAATGAAAAATAAAAAAACAGCTACAAGAACACCTAAGGCCACTGACGCTATTGGCTGTGTAGCACAGTGATTTGTGGGTTAATTGTCCATGTAGGACGATGTGCTCAGGAACACACTGTGTCTGGATTCTAGATGTTCCAAACAGAACCATTTGTTTCTACATCCGTGTCAGAGTTAACCAAAGTCTGGGCAGTCCACTTATATATATATCAAGGAGTCTGTAATACTAAGTGCATTACAGAACTTAAATTAAAATGAACTCTTTTTTTTGTCTAGGGCCAAAGGGAAGTGCCTTTGACTTTTTCTGGAAAAGGTCCTAACTGTGTGTTCAAGATGGGGATTTTTGTAGTGAGAGCATAAGCAAAATAGCTGTTCCTGGCTTGCTTAAGATCAAGTATATGAGCCCATAAGTAGATGAGACTAATTTAAGTCATTAATGGCACATTTTATTTAAAATGTACAGTTGCATGCATCTTTTGATTCTTCAACAGGTGTGAAGAGTCCCCAGTCTGTGCAGACTACTCGCCCACCTTTTAACAGAGCCTTGTCTTTAGACAGCCCCGTGGGCTCAGGTGCTTCAGTGAGGAATGTCAATGCATTCTCCATGTTACAAAAGCAAAACTTGATGGCTGGAAGTCCAAGAATGATTGAAAACCAAGAAAATTTTGGAGCAAATCTGGGTTTGTTGGTTGTGTACAAACAGCTCTCAGTAAAGGAGAAAGCTTTTATGTAGAAAAGGTTGCAAGACTACAATATAAATTTCAATTAGAAGAAACTTAAAAGAATTCTAACTTTACCATCAGCATATTAGTACTTCTGAACTATGATCTTAGCGAAAATTATAGGAACATAACTGTTTACATAACTGTTTACATAACTGTTTTATCTGTGTGTCATTACCAATACCCTAATTTTTCTAAGTAGTTAAATTATTTTTTTACTATTTTGAGTTTTTAGTTTAACACGTGCTGTTGATATATAGAAGCAAGAACAGTTCACAATGACAGCCAGTCATTGTGAATTTTACATACATTTAGACTATACAGTTCTTGCATGATTTGGACCTTGGCACGGAAAGCTCTAGATGCTTTTGTAGGACTTCAGTTGATTGCTCTGATGTTAGCAGGTGCACTTGGTGAAATAGCGAAATAATTCTGAAACCAAAATATATAATGTACTTCAGATGACAAGTTGTTGTATTTTCTGCTCTTCATTATAGCAAGCACTCCCAACAGAAATGTGGCGATGAATCAGCATCAGTCGGGGGACTGGGGTTTACCGAACTCCAAGGTGACCAGATTGGAATCGGCAAGTTCTGCTTCTATGTTGAGACCAGGACCTGAATTTAGTACGACCCTTCCCAGGCCCCTAGAGGGTGGCTCTATGTCTGGGCTGCCTGTTCGCTCTAACAGCATACCTGGTACTAGGCCAGTGCTGCAACAGCAAATGATTCACATGAGTAAGTTCGTAACTTTTTATTGTCCTACATAGCACTGTCTCACTGGTGTGTTGGTAAGCATTCGTCATAAGAATCCTTTCAGTTTTGGTAAAATGCTAGATTTTCATTGAAAGGCTTTTGGTGGTGTTCTTGTCTTCTTCTGGTCCTGTGTGTCTCATACACAGATAACTTGTTCATACGCAGATAACCCCCTGGGGGAGGCGGGGAGGAGAATAATTTCTGTTTATCTTTTTAGTGCAGTACTTCTCTGCAAAATCCCAGGAACTAAATGGCATCTGTGATTTCATATATGAAGATATTAGTATTGTGATTAATTTAAGTCATCCTCCTTGATATAGGTGCTTTCTTTTTTTTGCTATTACCTTCTTGGTAGTCAATGTCTATTGAAGTTTTTCTCTCAAGTATTTAAAAATTATTTTCACATGGAATAGCCTAATTTTATATAAAATGCATTGCAAATACTGTTTCTCTTCAAAGCATTCATGTGTGCATGAGAGAAAATAAGCTATGTGTCTAAAACAGGAGCAGTCTTAAACCATGTGGGTTTTTTCTGTTCTGTATCTCTGACAAAGCTTTAGTCTACAGCTGAAACTGTCTAGTCTTACTATGCCAATGCCAGTATGCCCAAAACCTGCTGAAATAGACAACATTTCTTTCTTATCATGGACAGTTACTGGGGCTGTTATGAGTTCTCTTCAAGAATGAGACCTACTATTTCGATGCAGCAAGTGGATATATAAGGTTAAATATGGAAGAAATTTGTGCACTCCTGAGTCATAATTTTTCAGCTTAGCTTCCTAGAAATCATTGTTGCTAGGTGATTCATACAGATACTGGGAAATAAAGGGGTGACATAAACTCTCCTATGAAGTGCCATGTGTCCCAGCATAGGGGGACGGAAGTACTCTCAAAGAGCAAAGTGTTACGTACTTTCTGTTTCTTTTGATTTCCACTCTGTATTGGGATTTAAAATGCCAAAGTTGATGTCCCTATGACATTTTATTTATCCGTATGATATTTGCTGGTACCCAGATGTCATTGACCAGAATTTTTGGGTTGTTTTTTGGGTTTTTTTTTCCATTTAAAGTGCTGTATCTATCACGGTCCTATTTTAGGGGCTAAAGGATTAGAAATAGCAATTCTGCTCTAACAGGGTAGGGGGTCTAGGTCACTGTCTGCTGTATTTAAATCTGTGTAATGGAAAGCTGCTTGACAATTTGTGTGATCATGCTAATGTGAACACTAGGAGAGCAAGATGAGGCCTTCAGTTTTTAAAAAATACACAAATGTTTTACCTTGCAGGGCCAAATGAGATAAACATTGGCATGGGAGGGAATCCGTATGGACAGCCTGGACCTTCTAACCAACCTGGATTGTGGCCTGACAATATGATGTCCATGGAACAAGTGTCAAGGGGTTCACAAAACAGGTAGAATTAGGGAAGTTTTTAAGGTAATTCTAAATACAAGTGTTCGCTGTCTGTCAGAAGAATTTAAGACCTGGAAAAAAAATTGTGTAGCATACACAGTGGAGATAACAGATTGGAGTAAAAATTCCATTTCTGGAATGTTTCAGAAATGTTTCCACTGCTGCTGCTGATCTGACGCTGGATATCTTTTAACCTAGCTCCACAAAAGGCATTGCTAACAAAATCTATTAATCCTTGGTTTGGGAGGCGCAGAAAAAAGAGAAGGGAAAATCTGATATTATATCTCTTTGGCATGTGGCAGAAGCCAGGAGAAAACAGAAGTTACGTGTGTTCAAGAATGCACGGAAGGTGACTGGACATTTTAGGACATCTAAAGCTGGGACTTAAGTTGTTAAGTCTTACTTCGGTCTCGTGGGTGACTGGAGTACTTAATCACTCCAAGGACAATATATTATATAAAAACTGTCATTTTCATTGTAGTGGTTGTAATTAATTTCTTCAGTGAAAAAGTGGTCAGGCATTGAAATGGGCTGCCCAGGGAGGCGGTGGAGACACCACTCCGAAAGTGTTCAAGCAACGACTGGATGTTGCGCTTAGTGCCGTAGTGTAGTTAACGAGGTGGTATTTGATCAAAGGTTGGTCTCAGTGATCTTGGAGGACTTTTCCAACCTTAATGATTCTATGACTTTAATGTTTGTTTGTTTATAGACAATTAGTTAGAAGCTCTTTGGATGATCTCTTATGTTCGGCACCAAATATGGAAGGCCAGAATGATGAAAGGGCACTTCTGGATCAGCTGCACACACTGCTGAGTAATACAGATGTCACAGGTCTGGAAGAAATTGACAGAGCATTAGGAATTCCTGATCTTGTAAACCAAGTAAGTAAACATAGATTTGGGCCATTTATTTTCCAAAGACCGATATTATTTTCTTACTTGAAAAGAGAGTGAATGGGGCCTCCTCACTTGCTTCTTCTCATCACGTCCTCATCTTCATTTTCATATGTTTGCCTTTGGAAACCTCTACATTGACTAGTGATTTTCATTGGAGAAGCTCAGTATGGATTAAATTTCTTGTGCATTACAAGAAATATAAGATGGCATATTCTTACTGAAGTTTGTTATATCATGCCTTGGAATATAAAGGTGGGTTTTGGGTGTCATTCATTATAATTCTAGAAGCTGAGAATTGTGTTTGGTTTCTTTAGTAACCTCTTGTCAGCTGAGCTTAGGCTGTGGATTATGTGACTGGCAGTGATGTGGACACTTCTCTCTTCCTCGGTTCCAGCTTGAATTTGCATGGCTAGCAAATAGGAAGTTCTGTAAATAATCTGGAACTTGCTAAGACCCACAAAATGGCACTATCGTTTGTACAAATAGCATCAAAAAGTGCAGAAGGGCTTGTGGTCTGCCAGTGTATGCAGTGGGCAGTAAAATTGATTAAAAAATAATTATTCTTATTATTAAGAATCACTTTCACTATTTCACTGGTCTGGAGACAGAAATAACAGTAGATGTCCATGCTGTGTTTTACCCAAGAAACTGCTGGTTGGTGTATGATGCTCAATTAGTTTTATTGCTTCTTCAGGAATTCTGTATATACTGCTAGTGAAAGCACTTTTGTATCTGTTGAAGGGACAAGCTTTGGAAGCCAAACAAGATTCATTTCAAGGTCAGGAATCTTCAGTTATGATCGACCAGAAGCCTTTGTTATATGGTCAACCCTATCAAGGGCAAGGGGCAGCAATGCCAGGAGGTTTTAGTAACGTGCAGGAACAACAGCCGTCTTTTAATGCAGTGATGAATCAGATGAGCCAACCGAGCAATTTTCCTCTGCAAAGTATGCATCCCCGAGCAAACGTGATGAGACCTCGGACCAACACACCAAAGCAGCTGCGCATGCAGCTCCAGCAGAGGCTCCAGGGACAGCAGGTAATTTTTGACTCCTACATTTACACTTCCTTCATGTTTCAGAATTCGTTGCACACGGAATTATGTTGCTTCACAAATACAATGGACATGGCAGCAGATGATTGAAAGGGTGGATTTTTCATTTTGACAGTGCTTTTCATTGAGTGCCTGATGGCTGTAGGAGAGGAAGAACATTTATTAGGACAAGTGTTTCTCCTTCATCAGCCTCCCTAGCTACAAATTGGATTGGTTCCTGCAGGACACAAAACTACTGCTAGTTAAAACAGTACTTTTGTACAACACATTTCTGGATGATCTCTTTATCCGTGTTAAGATTAGTATTTTTTCAGAACCTCACAGCATTAAATGAGAGCTATATTTCTTCTGTAAATCAGGTTTCACTATGTTTTCTAACTAATCATGTGGGCTTATATATGGATTTGCTTTCCATTTAGTGATTTGATGTAATTTTAGGTATTTTCTGTGGATGAAAGGTGAGAGAATAGATACAGCTACATAGGTTGAAAACACTGCTTCGAAAATCAGTGCATGATTTCAGCATTTAATTTCCCACATGGAAATTCAGAGGTCTTGATATTAAATACAGTGTACAAATAAAACTTGGAAAACTTGAACTGCCGCTGTGCAGCATGGTGCGTGAACAGAATATATGCAGGTAACACCAAGGCAACCAAGACACACAGGTGATACGCAAAGAGTAGAATTATTCCATCATCTTGGATTCCAAAAAACAGATATGCATACTCTGCTAAGCTCATTTTAGCAGGGGCAAAAAGCACCAGGCCTGAACCCTGCATTGCATATCAAAAGGGCCTAGAGCGTGCACAGTCCTTCACCAGACAGTAGTTTTTCATCTTCCAACCCTCTTACCTCCTTTCCCTCCCTTTACAAAGAGGCCCAAGTCTGCGGGCAAGGCTTTTAAGTCTCAAAACATCCTGTTACCTTTTGTGAGAAAATTCCATTTTTTCTCCGTCGACAGACAACATCCTGGAGCAAACAGAAATATGTGAGTTTTCTCACCCAGAGTATTTTCTAGCATCTCCCAGGTGCATGGTTGGTCTTTGAGAGAAAACAATTCTAAAAACAACTTCTTTTTCTCTCTCCTTGCCGATCTTCCATTTTTCAACCCTTCCATCTACACATATGGAATGGCAATGTTAGAAAATACTGTGTTCTCTCTTGGTTTTCTGTGACACTAATTATTTGGAACAAATAGGTAGTCTGATCTTTGTTCCTAAAGAGTGCTAATTCTAAGGGAAATAAAAAACCAAAGCCAGTTAGTACTGCACTGTTTGAAAGGTTTTTCTTTTTGTGTATGTTTGAGCTGCTTAAACAAATATTTTGCTTCTTCAGGCACATTAGACAAGGCAAAAATTAGCCATTGCACTTTATGGATTCAAGAGGTCTGTAAAGAAAGTGTTTTTGCAGGAGTTGCCATTTTTTGTTAAGATACTGTTATTTTCAAGCTAATAGTGCTAAAATGTCCTTTTCCAAGTTTATGAATCAGACCCGTCAAACGCTTGAACTAAAAATGGAAAATCCAGTCAGTGGTACAAACTCAGCGATGAGACCAGTTATGCAGCCACAAATTGGATCCCAGGTAAGTAATTACTACAGTAGCCATCTATTTAGAATTTGAACCTTCTTTCATGGTTTTACAGCGTTCCTCTTTGTTTTTGTTCCTCTGCACAATTAAAAAGAAAAATGGGTGTTTTTACCTCACTTATTCCGGGGATTGCACAGGAATTTGTTCATTAGGTCATGCTGTCAATGCAGTATGCCAACAGTTTTTCCATGTAAAATATTGTTATGAGTTGTCTAACACTAATGACAATTTAAAGAAAGCTTGTGTCTTAATGTTTTGATTTTTTTTTTTTTACTGGCTGTGGGTTTTCCTTAACTTGCTGTTCTGATAATGGATATGCTGGGTCTTAGAAATTAGTTTGATTGACTCTGACATGATTTTATTTGTAAAAGCATCTTCTAATGTGATTTTTCTTTTCTTTGGGGGATAGCAGCAAGGTTTTCTTAATGCTCAAATGGTGGCTCAGCGTAACAGGGAACTAATAAGTCACCATTTTAGACAACAGAGGATGGCAATGATGATGCAGCAGCAACAGCAACCTCAGGCCTTCAGTCCACCACCAAATGTGACTGCCTCAGGAAGCATGGATAGTGCTTTGACAGGCCCTCCAATGGCTCAAGTTCCTTCACAGCAATTCCCCTATCCACCTAATTATGGTACTAGTACTAACATGTTGGGTTTTTTCTCATTTGTCTGGTTTTCTTTTCCCTTTTTTTATTAATCCAAACTACCTAAATACCAATCCAATCATTCTGAAAAATGGAATATACTGCTACCAAAAAAGGATGACTTTTCCCCTTCCAGTCACTGCAAGAAGATAAACTAAAAGTACCTGGTGATGATAACTGTCTCCTTTGTTCTGTTTTAAGGAATAAGCCAACAACCTGATCCTGCATTTAGTAGAGTATCAAGCCCTCCCAATCAAATGATATCATCAAGAATTGGACCCTCCCAGAACCCTATGCTGCAGCATCCTCAGTCAGCCACAATGTACCAGTCCACAGAGATGAAGGGCTGGTCCTCAGGAAGCATGCCCAGAAACAGGTGAACTTCAACATTACAACCTGTTTCTCAAAAACGGTTTTCCATTTTGCTGGAAGTAGAAACTATGTTAAATAGCATGTAGTATGAAAAGGATTTACACGATGAAAAAAAATCTGTCTCTCTAGTGTCTGTATTGTCCTTCATCCTGCTCTAGGAAATAGAGTGATTAGGTGTATTTTATGCTTAGCTCCATCAATTCATATTAGACCTCTTCAATCTTTGTAACCAGAAGCAACATTCAGTCTTGAAACATGGAAAAAATAAAGGGGGGGGGCAGGGGTGCAAGTACAAAAGTTCAAATAGTATTACAATGGATGATACAATCTTAATAGGAGCCTCCAAAAAGGTTACATTAGGCATACACATACAACTGTGCATTTCTAAAAACTCAAAATTCCTTTTGGGAGGGAAGTTTCCATGTTAAACAGATACTAGGTAAAAACGGGTAAATGTGAAAATAGTTTTATCTTTCATGTGTTGACAGCTGGTGCAGGGAAGGCAATACATCAGTGTGTAAACTTCTCATAAGGTAATTTTATTTGTCCTTTTGTGCTTCAGTTCTTTTCCCCAGCAGCAGTTCAGCCATCAAGGTAATCCAGCAGCATACAGTATGATGCACATGAATGGCAGCAGTGGCCATATTGGACAGATGAGTATTAATACCATGCCTATGTCAGGAATGCCTATGGGTCCAGACCAGGTAAGTTGTACATCGAGATTGATGAAAAGATTTGCTGACTCTTTTTCCACTGAGTACAGTCTGCTTACATCCATTGCTCTGGCACAATCTTGCTCTCAGTTATCCTGTTTGTGTATGCACAGCCAGAAACCATGGAAAATTTAGTCCCCTTATTTAAGGTGAAAATGCTAATAACAGGCACTGTAAAGAAAGCTGAAATACAAAATACACTTTCACTATAAGCTTTTCAGAAAATACCAAGGGATGAGCAATACAATACTGACATAGCTAAATCTATTCAAATGAAAAGGACCTCATGAAATTTTGTCCAAGGTACCTGAGGAAGCAGTCAGAGTAATCTGAGGACTTCTGGGGGTAAGTAAAGTTTTGAGGACTTTGCTATAACAAATTCCTTTTCTAAGGATGAGAATGTAAATGTGAAATGTCAGATTTTCCAAATCTACATGACATACAGTAAAGATACCGAAATAGCATGTTTAGGAAATTCTACAACAGCATTTCTTTTCTAGCAATTTATTTCCAAAGTGGAGCATTAAAAAGCTATTCTTCTGCTTATAGGCATTGATACTCAGTAGTTTCCTCTTCCAAATGCAGTATACAGACCATGTTTTTCCAGCAAAGATGGTTTTTTCTCTGATGATTGTATCTTTTCTTTAGCAGAAATACTGCTGACATCTAGAACCACATCTTCTAACAAGAATGGCTGAATGCACTAGTGTCAGAAAGGAAAGTGATACATTCTTCACAGCAACGCATACTGGGCTTACAGAAAGCAGTGCTAAATTTCCTTACCCAGAGGAAAACAAACCAAAAAAACCCCTACCCAACAAAAATACATTTTAGTAGAACCAGTCTCTGTATTACTGTATAATGTGGAGTACAAAAAAAGTCATTAATATTTTTGGCACTCTTCCTCTAGAAATGTGAATTTGGTAATGGCATTTTAATAGATTTGATGGGTAGACTCCTGGTACACCTTATCTGTTCACTGCAGCTATCCAAAGCCCTTCAACTACAGGCAGACAAAAGTGCCTGGAGAAGTCACAGTGGTAAGAATTTCCTGATTTCTCTAATTACAATATCTGACAGAGAATGTAGTTCTTAGCCTTGACTCTTTTATATTAATTCCTGAATATAAATGCTGCTTTTAGTTGTTTACCCCAAGAGTCAGGGATTTCCCAAGCAAAGTAGCAGTGCAAAATTAATTGGCACATGCTAGTCCAAAATCCTGTTCATTGAAGCCAAGGGTTAAAAAGAGAGGATAAACAATTTAAATTATTTAAACACAATTGTGACTAATATTTACATATTGCTGTGCAGCTGAGTGCACTTTATAGAAGACTATATAATGGATTGATGCAATAGCTTTGATAAGGACTTAATATGAAGGTAGGGTATACTCATGTTCCTTCTCAAACACAATCTCTTAAGGATTATTTGAAAAGACTGCATTATGTAATGATTTCTGTGTATGGGAATTAGAGCAATAATCTTTCATCTTTTTTTGAAAATAAGAAAACTCAAGGCAAAACACTGCAGTCAGAATCAGAATTTTGCAGTCTTTTTTGTGAATAAATTTTGTAAATATGATCTTTAAAATAATGTATTATATATATGACTTTTGTAGGTCACTAACTCATTTTTGCAGAGTTTGTGAAGCTAAATATTTAACAAAATTGATTTCTGGAAACTCAGTGTAGTTGACATCCAAGTAGAATTTTTTTTTTAAATTAATGTCTTTGAAGCTGGGTGACTTTGGCCCACATATTTCTCTTCTTTGGTCTTCAACGTCGTTTATTTTTACATCTTTAACATACAGCTTTTTATAAAAAAAAAGACTGATTGTTAAATACTTTCTCCACCTGTGAGCACTTTTGTTACACTTCTTTTTACCTAAGGCAATTTGACACAAAGGCTCTGCACTGTAACATCTTATGACTTGTCAGAACGGTCATGTCTGTCTATAATAAGTTGCCTTTTCAGTTGATAAACCTAGATTGTGTCTTCTTTCGTCGATTTTAATGAACTCTAAATGTTCTTTGAAAATGTTTGTCTGTTGCAAAATATTTGTTGTTATATAACATCCTGAAATCTTTAAGGATATCAAGCCACAGTTTAACCAAATGTCTACACCTCATTGTTCTAATAGTAACGAATGTATTTTCTAAGCAGAATTCTCTCATATCAGTATTTAAGTCTGATTACATTTATTTGCTGATACCACGGGGGGTTTTTTCCCCTTCCATTTTGGGTGCTTGAAATGAAGATCCCTTTGCCGTTTTTGCAATTAGAAAGAATTAAACTGCTAAACCTTCATAAAGGATGACCCAGAAATGTTTAACATGTGTGGTGCTTCTGTTCCGTTGTTCACTGTGTAATGGAAAACTGATTTCTCCCAAGTGAGTAAAAAAAAATGAAAAAAAACTGATCTGTGTTCTTCATTGCTTAGTCTTGGTACTGTTAGCCAGAGGGAGTTTTATCATTCAAAATATTCAGTGATCTTCCATTTTAATACAAGTAAGTTTCAATAGAAATATTCTCCAAAAGTTCATCCTTAGCGCCTAGCCAGCTGTGTTTCAAAGGGAATGTACAGTCAATCAATGTACTTCATACAGCCCTGTCTCTGCCATTAGTACTGAGTATATCGATTATCACAGTGTTTATTTGGTCCAATTAATGTGTATTTATAATGCAAAACTCTTAAAAGCCTAAGGAACTTTTATCTCTTCATTTCTTGGAACATACCTATTTGTTGAGTAAGTGCTGCCTACTGAGGGTGAAAGGCAACAATGCCTTGCTTTTTATATAAATGAATGCACAACAATCTATATTTCATAGTTATTCATTATAGTGATGGAAACTACACACCCTTTGCTTTCATTAGGTGAGCTCTTAGATTATATACTGCTATATACATTTTGCAGTGCATTTTTTTTTTTTAATTAGTAATTCTATTTATTCATCTATAACTGGTGACTACCTGACTGATGTTATAAAGGCTCCTCCTTTTCTCAGCTGTTTAGAACGCTGGAGCTTTCCAGTACTTACTTTTTTTTTCTGAATTAAAAGATTTTTAGATAAATTTGATGAAGGGGAAGGGGGCATTTTTACAATGCATTAATGACATCTTCCGTGGCAGCACTAAGCCTAAATAGTACATCTAGTTTGAAATCTGTTGACATTTAGTTGTCACCATCAATTTTGCTTTGGTCCTACAGCAATAGATTTTTTTCTCAATGTTTCTTTAAAAAAAAACCTGTGTAATATTATTCAGCAGTTAGAAATGAATTAGCTAGTACAGCAACCTCTGATCACTGCTGCATAAATGAGTATGTTTTGCTACATGTCTCTGTTACTTTTGTAATCCCAGAAACCATGTGTTTATTAAACTCATATGTAGTGTACTTTTTCCCTTGGTCTAAAATACTGCTTCTGAAGTGAGAAAATGCAGACCACATTTCTGTCACAAGGCAAAAATTACTTGAATGTTGCATCAATTAGCACGTTATTTTAGAATTTATGTGCAGACTACCAGATGACAATGATACAGCAAGTATGAAACCATGTAATTCTGAGAGCAATATTTTTAAAAATTCTCAGGAGAAGCCATACAGTGTTGAGAATTGCATCTAAGTTTAGTTTACATTATCAGCATTGCTTGAAATATCTGTGTCTTTATTTTACAAAACAGAAAAATCATGAGGACTGGTTTATAAAAGGGTTCGTTGTAAGGTATTACTGCCCTTCTGGTTTTTGTGTTTGAATGTTAATAATAATGTAAATAAACATTTCTATTTAAAATCAGAGCTTGGTGACAATTTTATGAGCGGTCTAATACTTTAAGGCTGGTAACTCTACCCTGCAAAGGTCAGAGAAAATTCCCTGCTATCACTGATGAAAACTGTGAATGATTTACATTTTTTCCTAGTTGGCTTCAAAAGCTGAGGGAGTAACAGCTGAGACCATTCGCTTATGAGACACATATTTAGGATTGACACTGACTAGAATTTGCACCTTTTTCAATTTAAAATAGCAGTCTCTAGAAGAGATGGTATCTTCCCCCAAACTTGGCAACAATGTACCTTTCATTAAATAGCAGCTGCTTCTTGTATCATATACAAGTCCCTCAGCTCAGTACTTTCTATAAAGGGACAAGATAACTTCTGACTGACAAGTAAGAGGAACAGAAACACTGGCCCTGCAGGATTTTGACAGTCACAACCTCACTATGCCAATGACTATAGGCTAAACACACAAGCACGTGCAAATTTAAAAAAAATCTAACCTCATATTCTTTCTGCATGCACACTGGGAATGGCAGATGGCTAAAACTTTTCTCTGGAAAGCAGCAAAAATCTGTTTTTATTGGTGAACTGAAATTCAGTGGTTTACTTACTTGTACGGATACAGGATCTGTATGTATAGATTCTTCTGATAATCCATGAAATTTGTAACAAGTTATAAAGAAAATATATAGCGAGATTAAGACAGACATTCAGATTTTACTTCCATAATTTAAAAAAGCTTGCAAAAAAGTTTTGGGTAGTGTATTTGACTTACCACATGTGAAAAAAATACTCAAGACAAGTCTTACTTAGCACATACAAAGACTCCACTTCTGCTTTTTGAGCAGGGCTTTTTTTCTCACTTTCTAAATTCAAGTATTTTTTTTGAGTATGGGGTTGTGGTACCAGGGATCTAAATGCCAGGATATAGTTCCACTTGATTTTCCTAATTGCAAAACCAGGAAGGGTTTCAAAATAATTTCCATGCTGTATTTTCACACTGCATTTCTACAAGGGCATGTTAAGTTTGCATTTTGAAAAAAATACCTCTTTGTTAGGAGTGAAGGCCACAGTTGGTTGAGTCCGTTGCATGAGCACCCTCAGGCATGTGCCTTTAAACACAGGTAGCAAAGTAACATGAAACATATTGTAAATACAGATCTCACCACTAGTGCCTGTACTACAGTGTATTTACTAATGTCCTTATGAAACTATTCAAATAATTCTGCACACTGTGCTTCCTTAGCAAAATTTCAGGGTTTTTTACCCTTTGAAAGCCTTTGAACAGTAACTGTCATTCAGAACATTTACTTTTTTGCAGACTAAAGTATAACTAGATTATTCTTTATTGACTACAAGTATTGAACTCTCAGAGCTGCCTTTTTTAAAAAATAAATGCAAAAGTTACACTGCTAAGCAAACGCTGTATTCTCAAAGGAACAGTTTTGGTTTTGAACATACAACATAATATTACCACATAAAAACTTCATACAAATCTGATTTTGTAAAATTTAAGACGTTCATTTACTGAAATTTTTCAGTACTTACTTTTAAAAATGAATATATTCTGATGTACTATGCAACAGTAATATTTTGAGAAACGGTGTGTGGGCATTACACTCTTTTTTATTAGCAAATTTCTTCACAACCTGAAAGAATTTCTTTTCAAACAGTATACTGATAAATATTTACACAACCCCTCCAAAAATCTGGCCTCCTGTTAGTCAAGATCTTCTCTAATCTTCATAGAGATGGCAATACAATGAACAAGTAGACGTACAACTAAAATGTATCCTCAGAGGAAATTTAAGAAATTCTATGGTGTTGAGAACAGTCAGTGCTGCTGACTTCAGTTCCTGAATCTTTTCAAAGTTCTTTTCAACCATTACCTTTACCCAGTGATAAGCAAACACATCCCTGTTTCCTATATCTTGCTTTAGAGTCATGGCTTTCAAGTTTTTCTTATGACAACTGAAGATACAGGTGAACTGGAAATTGTTTTAAGGTCCCTTCAACTGTCTGTGTAAACACTGCCACTGCAATGGCATAGCTCTTTGGGATGTGGCTGGGTTTCCTCCTCTGTCAGTTCCCGGATCAGCGTTAGTTTAGTCTTCTTGAAGTAAAATGCCTTGTGAAGCAGATGAGGTATAATCCAAAGCAAAAAAGCAGGTACAATAGTGGATTTTCAGAGACCTGTATTTCTGACAGCATTTCCCATAATTTCACTGTTTCTGTTTAACTCACTCACCAGTGCAAACATTCTATCTATTTCAGCCTCAAAGTTTATCCAGTCCTTCAAGCGAATGGTACAATTCATTTAGTCTGTACATGGATTCAAGTCCTGGCCAGTTTGTGTCCTCATGGAGGTGCAGCAGCTGGGGGAGATTAGCCCTCCCAGCCTTCCCACAGTTGTCCTCTTTAAAATGAAACAAATGCAGTTTAGTGTATAACATTCTAGAAGAAAGTAGCTAGAAAGGTATTTTTAATAGTTCCATGCAGTAAAAAACAACAGAAACACTGTGTACCTGTAAAAGCATAGCAGGTGTGACAGAAACAATCCAACTGTGTTTGAAACTTCAGCCTGTACAAAGCTTGTTAATTCGACCTTCATTTTGGTTCTAAAGCCAATCTCTTCAATTAAAAAAAAACAAAAACCTGCCTTATGCGAGCAAATCCTCTTGGGCAAGAAGACCAGACTGTGCCTAGGAGACTTGTACTTACTTTTTACACTGTACAGTTTGAGAGCACTTTATGATTTTTAATGAATTGAAGTCTCTGCCTTCTTTTTAAGGAGAGGTTCAGAGACAGTAACAGGCAACAGTAACTTTTTCACATACTTAAATTTGTACTTCACCTTTGAGTTCTAGCAGTTTGAGAACTGCCAGATCATCAAGTTTTAAAGGTCAGCTCAGTAAGAAAAAAGCAGTTTTAGATACAAATCTGTCTTGTAGTCTACTTTCTCTCTTAAGTTCCTTTTTCTGCTCACAATGTAAGGCTGTAGTTGGGAAAAGAGCAAGAAAATACATGATACTGCCTCACTACTTGTGAGAAATTACAATCGGCTTTGTTCTTTCTGGATTGTGTGAAAAACCACTAGGTAGCTGCTACTAGTTTACATGTAGACAAAACCCATATACTGGTCTTTAATTTGTACTAGCAATTGACCATAGTTGGTTTCTTCAGCTGAGCACCTACCTTTACTTGTTTGAAATTACCCTGACCTTAATGCCCAAAAGACACGAGGTTTTGTGCAGCAGTAGTTGTAAGTAATGATGGCAGTATCGTATTTTTTGCATAATTTAAAAGACTTTCCTCCTAAGCATTCCATGAGAATAGATGATGATGTTAAAAAAGGTGCTGCATGCAAAAAGAGAAGTGAAGGGAAAAGCTAAGTGAAAGCTAATGCTTTTGGTGAACTGCTCCCAACTCACAGTGACTTGGCAGATGATGGTCTCTTCACATCTGGCCATTTTCGACGCTGAAACTGCCTAATTTTCAAGCAGCAAAAGGAGAAAAAAGTTAACCATCACCAAGAAACAACCAGCACTGCAGTCTGAAAGATGAGGAAGAAGAAGAATTCAGCTGGAATTTTGACTGCTGAGATCACAACATGCTGTAACATTGAAACAAATAGCTCCCATGTTTCAAAGTGACTGGGGTGGATGTTTCAAAGTGACTGGGGTGGAAAGATCTCTCAAATGCCCTTTTAGGCCAGGCCTTTCCATGTGGTTCCCAGTCCCACACTTGCTCTTTCAGCATGACGGTAATACTAAAGAATAATGATATCTTTTTTTTTTTTTTTTAAATTTACCTGTACTGCTCGTAGCTTCCATCTTTAAGTCCTAGATGAAGGAAAAATTAACAATGTTACTAACAATTGCCTGTATGAGGTAAATCACAATTTCCAAAAAAAAGACTCAAGAATTTAACAAATTACGTGATGCCCTGAGTTAACCTGGTGTGCCTTCACATCTGACCCTGCACTGAGCGCAAGTTTGGAGCAGAACTGCTCCAGAAATCCCTTCCAACTTGAACTGACCTATGAGCTTCATAGTGGCTGTTAGGGTATTCTCACCCTCTTTCACCTCTTTCACGTTATTCCTTCCTCATCTTCTGCATCTCAGCAATACTTAAAACTATGCTAGGGATCATTCTTCATCTTAAAAACATGACATAACACAAACTGAACACATACAAAAATCTGAGAATGCAGCTGTAAGCCTCAGCAGGACATTAGTAGTATAAATAAATCCTAAAATCTTTTTGACTGATTCAAGTTTCATAATGCTAAGAACAAGGCCCATGTACTTTGGGGAGTTTGTGAGTGCAACAGGAGAGGCACGTACCTAAATCCATGTTCCTAGTTCTTGGATTGCATTGCTTATAGCCTCTGCAGTTTCTGAGTTCCATGAGCTGGACATGCAGTTGATTAAGAACATCTCTGTCGAGCGTATTCACTGCATTAATTAGCTGCAATAACCAGGCGTTTCTTGTTAGTAACTATTGCTCTGCAATTTGGTAACTTTTAGAATACAGGTAGTTTATTTGTAATAGGAAAGACTCAAATTATACTAGTTTAAATGATACAGGCCTTAACTACATCCTGCAGCAATACTGCATTCTTTCAATTTATTGTTGATAAGGAACAACGATGTCTTTCTCGAGCTGTGATCTCAAGGTCTGTGATCAGATACCTGATATGGATCGGTATTGAGATCAAAATACTCCAAAAATCCAGTGGCAAATTCACAGAACAGGAAGTTGTGGGTCTCGTTGATTGTCCTCAAACACCAGTACGTGTTGTTGTTGGCACTGGTACAGGCACAGAAAGGGCCCACTGGAAATTGAAGAGTTACAGAGACATAAGATACATGCTACTGTCTTCAGTGTGGCAACTTACTTTCTGTTTACAGCATTATTTCATTCATAGACAGTTACTCTCACTCTTACTCCTGACCTCTAAAGCAGAGAATGCCTTCCAGCACCAGTTTCTCATTCTGTGCATACCTAACGTAATGACTAATTAAAGCAACATTTTGTCTAGTTGCTTTCTCTGGTTGGGAAACATTCCAGATGGTGAGATGCTATAGACGTCTTTGTACAGTAGTCAATATCTGTAGGTTATTTGCAGTTGGTTTTACTTCCTTGTCTTTTGTGCAAGAATGATTACAACACTGATACAGAGATTATTGACTATGGAGAAGACTGCATGGCTTTGGTTACAGAGCTAATTAATAAAAGCAGTAACTGCTAGCAACCCAACATCCCAGCACAGTCTAGGCAAAACTTATCCACCTATTCCTTAGTTTACAGTATTCTTACGTGTCCACAGGGGAGCAGTTTGCCAGTGCTGGTTGTCATGGGTGAAGCAGGTCAGACCAGGCATGCTGCATGTGTCATTATTTTTAATTCTCTTAAGCAATTTGCGCAGTTTCTTCTTCCGTCTCTGCTCTCGCAGCAGCCACAGCCTGTCTTTCTCCTGTAGGGCTTTCCTGCACACATAAAACATTAGGGTTGTTCAAACTCTGTTAGACTTGAACACATCTAAAAAAACCTAAAGTAACTAATAAAATAAGCTGCTCAGAAGTAAAAAAAATCATAATTTTTTAAATTAAATGGCATTTCATACAAATGGAGATGACTCTGCAATTCAATAGCACTGAGGGGGAAAAAAGCAGCCAAGAGGGGCTTGTAGGCCTGAGGTTTGCAATGCAGTATTTTTCAAAGCAGAAACCTTATCTCAGAATTTACAGGCATTTTGATATGGGATTAGTTCCTCCTTCAGGTGTCTCTGGGTTTATGCTTTTTAATACAGGAGAAATTGAATACTACTACTTTTGCCTAGTGTGTAACCAGTGTGTACAGACCAAATGTTAATGGCTTTGCACATCCTCTTTCAAAGGAACAGGCCTTCACTTACTTGAAAGGATGAATACTTGCTCCTTTGTGTCTCAGTTTGCTTTTCTGTTTTGAATGGTAACTGGAAAATAAAAACAGCATTGTTGGTGAACAATGGAAAGAAACTGCCGAAGTTTCTACCACATTATCAGACTGGATTTGCAGCAGATTTCATCTGGTGTCACTTCTCCCTTAAATTAATATTGTTAGTGTATGTGATGAATAAAGACAGCCTCACTTGACTGAGTTCCCAACCTCACTGCACCTCTGTTTCCACAGATCCTTTGTCCACAGTGAGAGCCGGTGTGCTAACACTGCACTGAAATATATATCCATGTCCAGCTACAATTTACTATCATTTTAGTTTTAACCAGTTGTTTCCCTACACGAGGCACACAGAAGAAATAGATTTGTAATTAAATTACATTTCTGCAACGGAATATTCACTAATGTGTTCACATAATGACAAGTTTATACCACCTTCCTGTTATTTTCCTTCTGAATGGACGAAGTTCAATACCAACTGTACTTTGTAAGGCTGTGGAGGGTTGTCCTCCACTATTACTAGCTGGAAGTTCCAGCAAAACTGTAACAAGATGGATTGAACTGTCCCAGCAAGAGCAGTATATGTAATATATTCTGACATATATAATTCTATATAATATATTCTGCGAATATAATATATTCTGAGATATGCAGGGTGTAAGAAGACATACACATTCTCGCTGGGGCACTACTGCTTTGCCTCTGTCTGCAGAAACTCTTACAGAGTTTCTAAATTTTGCAGATACTTCCTTTCCGTGGAATTACCAAAGTTAAAAAAAAAAAAAAGAGCAGCCGCAGTCAACGATAGTATTTTCTTATTGATAAAGTTACTAAGTTACTACCTACACAAATCAGCGAACTTATTTTAATAAATGTTCTTTTCTAAACAGTACATCTGAATTCAGTTTAGATGTACTTTATTCTGACAGATTGAAATTCCATTCAAAACAAATCTTTTAAATTCTTAATGCTATTGGGATCTTTCATACATTTAATCAATATAACAAATTAACAAAGATTATTAAAGAAATATCTTCTTCAGATTTTTTATCTTGCGCAGATGCTGGGCATTTCATCAACTAATTCTAAATGATAAATCAGTGCAATTGCAATGCAAAACACTTGACCATATATAACTCAGATTATTAACTTCATCGATTTCAGTGGGATTAGTCATTTTTTTAATGCTATGCACAAATACAAGTGTACCCTATATCAGTCTGAAAAAAACCATTTTTTTTACATTTTCCATGCAACATCCACCAAAAAAATACCTTCATCTTTACAGTATATATGAAATAAGCTCAGTTCATGTAAACTCATTTAATCAGTTTTGAAAACAGTGGATTATAAACCAATATAAACTTTCTGTCTTACTTGCCATCTAGAATGATATGTCTTAAGTGGTTTTTGACATGGGTTCCCATAAACCGAGAAATTTATGTTCTCCATATTTTAGTGATCTGGTGCTGAAAATACTTTGCAAAATCCATATGGGCCACATCCACAATCCAAAACAATTACATACCTCCTCCACAATCCACAACAATTATATACCAACATACTCTGCAGAGTATGCTGCACCTACAAGGTTTTGACCATTACGTTCAAAAAGTCATTCCATGACAGCAGGTGAGATAGAGAAGTTTTATCCACACCCTCTCACAGAGTGTACTTGGTAAAAGGTGCTTTAGCCACAGGTAATAGCACAGCTGCCTCGCAGTTTTGCTTCCATTCCGATACAGCTTGGTTTTGCTGGTGATACCTATTCCATTCTGCCAAAAAAGAGATCTGGTGCAGAGTCAGTGGTGGTTACAAATACAGGTACTCTCTACCAACTGATGAATTCCTGCTGCTCACACCTGATGTAGCTGCTAAATAGTGCAGTGATTGCATCCTAAGAGATAATACTTCCAACCTTGAAAAAAAATTGAATGGGAAAAAATTCTCTCATCTCCTCATTCATATACTCCACACATTACTATTTTTAGAACCGATTTGTGTATCACTCCATCATAATGACAATTTGCCCATGTGAAAGTTTTCAGAGAAAACCCTGCAGCTTAAAATATTAATCTCCAATATCTAAGGGCAGCATCTTCAGTACAAGAGCATAACTAACTGGTTTACACACCGTGTCACATGACCTGTTACATCATCACCACTCGATGTGCACAGAGGCAATTAAACTCCCGCTTGGCAAAAGGTGGGCCTTGTACTTGTGCAGCAGCTGAACTTCCCCCAAATGTGTACATGGGAGTACAGCAAGCACGCAAACACTGAACAGACCAGAGTCTGATCTCTCCTGTGGGGATATAAAATTAGTTACAGTTCCACACTACAAAAAAGTACTCTGATGTACACAAAGAAATACCTTAGCTTGTTACAATCACATTCTTCGGGTCGCTTCTTCTTTAGATGACCTCTCACCTCCCTCAGGTTTTTTATTTTATTTTGCAAAGTTTCAATCTGAAAAAAAAATGGCAAATACAGAGGTTGAAAAAACCAGCAAGATTTAGTCTTTTTCTAACCTTCTCAAACACATTCTACCGTCACCAAAAGCTTCCTCTTCACTACCTCCCATCGCTCTCACCACTAACAAGCATGTTCAAATTATCTACCTTTCCAGAAGGAAACTACAGTAGGAGGGAGCTGGTTCAGTTTGCCTGCTCTGATTCTTGACTGTGAAAGTGGAATGCAGTGCTGAGGGAACAGGGGACACACAGCTGCAGGTAGATAGCCACTCCTGCTTCCACTGTGACTTCTCCTCTTGCGCTCTACAGCACATTTGCAAGAGGAGAAAAGTTGCTCAAATGAAGTCCTTAAATTTCAGCCTGTTCTGACACTGGGAAAGGGATGGGGCGGGAGTGATCTGAAATCCGCTCTTCAGAGGTTCTGAAAAAGCAAAGCAGCAAGGTTCCATCACTTTGTACAGCAGGCTTTAGCAATGTCTGGACACGTGCGATAGTGATCAGCAGTTAATTGTGCCACCCATGTGGTTTATGTTTAACTGCCTATTTTTTTCACTAAATGAAAGTGTGACAGACACACAGACAGTTAGCATGGTCCTATCAGCCCACAGAAAACCACGATAAAACACACACACTGACAACATCACTGACCTCATGGTCAATATGAAGTTTATGGTCCTTCCAAGCTTGCAGTGACCTGTACAGATCTGTGTCACACTGAACGGTATCATTCTCCAGGATGTAGCACCTTGGCATGGAAAAGCAAACAGTGCTTATTACAGTGGATATACACACACATACACAGAGCAATGCAAACAGCTGCTCTTGATAACACAGCTCCATGACAAATGAGACCATGGATTGGAAATGACATGCAGGATTCAAAAAAGAGTGCTCATTCAAGAGAATACAAGCATGCTCTGAGCCACGAAAGAAGTCTGGGTTTGAGTTGTCATGGAAATTTTTAAGTAGAAAAATTCAATGAGAATATTTCTATCAAGCAGAATCTGTTGACTGCTTCATTTCTACATGTAAGTGGTAGTGCGCAGAATTCTTACTTATTCACTAGACTATCTACATAAAGAATCATTACTAATTACCAAGCATTGAAAGCATTACTCAGAGGCGATTTCCCAATGCATAATTAAGTGATGCAGGAGTAGGGGCAAGGATAAAGTAATGGCTTGTAAGATGTATTACTACACCATAAAGAACAGGGAAGAAACCCGAAACAACAAACCAGAAGCAAAGAAATTTTGCTATTTCCTGCAAAAGTGATAAGATTTTTCAAGGGTATCTCCCTGACTTTGAAAGCAAAACACCCTCTGACAATAAAAGACCCTTATGTTTTGCTAACTTCTAGTGAAATCAAATTTTTTTAATTGTTTAATAAAAAAGAAAGCAAAAATCACCACTTGACAGATTTACCTGGAAAGTTTATTAAGGGTTGAATATCATGCAGCCATTTCTGAATGCTTGTTTAAATTAAAGCTAAATATTTGCAATACTCCTTTAGTTTCTTTAAACTACCTCATATATGTTGTCCCATGACCTTCTTTTCTACTTGGGACAGCTCGTGAACAATGCACAACCTTCCTGACAGTCCCTTGTACGAATTTGGGATTCAGCCAAGTAAGGCAGCAAAAGTCAGTTCAATTTGTTCCAGAAGAAAAAAACAAACAGTAATCTATGGGTCCTGAACATTCATGAGAGCTGGGGTAAGAGGGCACAATTCTCTGATGCCTGGATTTCCTCATATGAGTGAGTCTCTAATTCACTTATGTGAACAGAAGTCAAATGGAAAACACAGATATCGACAGCAGCTACCTGGCTCCTGCATGTTTGCATGAGCTAGCCATTAAACAATTCAATGCACGTAATCAATAATGATTGGTGGATTTTCTTATAATTCACAAGTGGAAATGGTGACTTAATGAATTAAAGTACAGCTAAAGAGACATTACCAGTCCTTAGATTCAACACTGACCACTGAGGAAATTGTTTTTAGCTCTTACAGTGATCAGACAATTGCCTTCCCTCTCTCTCATCATGTTCCATTTCCCAATGCTCCTGGTCCATCCAACTTTATTCATAATATATATTTTCCTCTCCTATCATTGGTTACAGAAAGCTCTGTACAAAGCAACCAGTGACATAAAACCAGTCCATGCTCCAGTCAGGGCCTTTGGTCTCCAGCCAGGCTAGGTTACTCACTGCACACTGAATTCCAGGGGTAAGGCCTCTCCCAGTTTCACACACATGTAACACAACTGTTGCAAACGGTTTTGCATGTCCTCACTGGAAACACACGCACCAGTGAGTGGTTACTGTCTCCACCCAACACAGAAGATGCAAAAGCACTGCTGCAGCTCTTCAGGAGCTTTGTGCCCGTCTGCACTGACAAAACTAAAACAAAATTGAAGACTACTCTATGCATGGGAATAAGAATTTTAGTGAAGCTAGACTGGCTATCCGAAAGGGACACAACATGCATAGCACACTTCAACCCACCTATTTAAGTAAAGCAATCACTTAAGGAGCAAAAGCTTTTCAAAATCTACCATGTGCACTTACCTGTGGGTCACTTTGATCAGGTTAGGGGCTGTGTACTCTGCAATGCCACCAGTGCCACTGTATTCCCCCATGTCTCTATCTTCCTCTTCATGGGAAACAGCCCTCTGCACCTTGTGCCGCTTGGTGATGTTTCTCGGTAAGATGGGCTGGTATCCATCCTCTAAACCCAGGCTGTAAGCTGCTCCATCCAGCTCAACAGACACAGAACGGATAGAGCGATTCCGGACATAGCTCGGTTTGAATTCTACATGGAAAAAGAAGTGAAAGAGGGGCAGAAACAGCATGTTACAATTTGCTCCTCTTTGTGGTTCTTGGAAGGAAAATCCCCAGCCTGTAGGGTGCTGTTTGGAGTTAACTGGATGACAGTGTTTGTTGCAGTTGTCCTGTAAGCTGCTACTTTCTTAACTTTGGTGTGGACAGATGGATGGATATCTCAGGGCATGAGAGGGCAGGTACAATGCAAACACAAAAGAATGGCAGAGGGCAAAGAAAACGCTCTAGTCCAGCATTAGTGAGAGCGAACAGCTCATTCAAATGGACGCTTCCTCTTCCCCCATGATCACCAGATGGCAGTCACACCTTAAGCACTAACCATCGACAGTCATGACAGCCAGGCCACAGGTTACCCTCAGGGACCAGTTCTCTGGCTTTTCTGCTATCCACCATACAATGCTTCACTGCTAGGATTCCTGCAACACTTTTTTAAAGTTGTCCCAGTATTCCCAGTGTTCAGCCTGAGCCTATTCCCAATTCTATGTTCAGTCTTCAAGGCTAGATCCTTGATTTTTTTGGAAGGGACTAATATTTGAATCTTTACTTTTATCCACACTCAGTTCTTTTCTTTGCAATTATTTTCCTGATGTACAGCCCAGACAGTCAGTTTCTCCACAAAGCACCACCCTCCAGTGCTAGGTACTCCCTCAAACTTTGCTTCTGCATTTGCAACTCAAAAGCAAAATGAAACATTTGCTGTGAATTGCCACTGCGCAGTACTAAATTCTCACTGAATTTTTCCACTATTACTATTTTCCAAATTTCTCTGTTCCAGCTCAAATCCGCAGAACTCCTCTTCTGTTTGGTCTGGAATGGCACAAATAGAACCTAGTTATGAAATCTAAATCTATATCTAAACTTTCCTGTTATATGATGGGGTCCACCTCTGTACGTATTTCCTCCTCACCACTGGTGACTGCTGAGAGTCACTCATTAGGCACAATCATCTTATTCCTTGACAAAAAAGTACAATTGAAGTACCACAGACTCTCTTCTGCTCCCTGCCCTAGGGGAGCCTGAGGCTTTGCTCAGTACGTGAGGCTGAGAGTTATCTCAGACATTACTAGAAACAACTGAGTCCCCTGGCTCCTTTGGTCACCTCTCATTTAAAGAGACTGAAACACACAGCACACATGCGACTTTCCTCTGCAATCCGATAGGAGGAAAGTTCAACCCGTGTGCCACATGAGAAGATCAATCCTTCTTGCAATGCCAAGCTCCATAGAAATGCCAGCTTTCTCTATGGGATAATCTCTCCAGCAAAATAAGGAGGGAGGGGGGAGAGAAATTAAAAAGGGAACCGGAGGTAGAACAACCAAAACTGACAACAAAGTACCTTAGCTGTTACACTCTGGCATTAATGCAGAGTGACTTTTTTCATGAAGCCTTACATTCATTGCAGATAGATTGCACAGTCTCAAAAGCCATTTTGCAGACTGTGGGAAGCAAAATAAACATCTCCTCCCACCTGAAACGGGGCCAAGCACTATTTTTTTGTCAGTGCCACACACAAAATTAGAATACCAGCTGGATTGTCTGTCTTTGCACATTTTCCACCTGTGGTTCAAAGTTTATTGCTTATATTAAGCCAGGTGAGTCACTGCTGAAGGGATAAAAAAAAGCCACAAAAGACAAGCCCTATTTCAGGCACCCATTCAGGAAATGCTTGAATAAATGAGAAGGAAACTCTCATCTTTTCCAAAGTAGGAGGAAGTTCCAAAAAGCTACACCCTAACAATTAGATTCAAAGTATAAACTCCCATTTCTTAATCATTCCTTCATTTCATCTTGTTCAGCTCAGTCAACTAACAATTTATCTTCCTTCCAAGTATAATACGCCAGTCCGACACGCTGAACCTCACCTCAGTAGGTGGCCCCAGGGAACCGTCAGCTACACATGTGCCTGAACAACTAGGAGCTGGGTTACTCCTCTCTTTGCAACCAAACAGCCTTACAGCTAACTAATCACTCTGGCGAGAAGCAGCTCATAAAGGACTGCTTGCATTGCTTTATCCGAACATGCTAGCCACAGTGCTGACTCAATGCTGTGATTAATATCAAACTCTGAAGTGGATAAAATATTTAAGATCAATATTCATTTGTGCTGCAAAGCAGGCATAAATTCTAATGTTTAATTACTTATTAGTCAATCCTCCCCAGGTTTAAGTTTTACTTTCCAATTGATTTGCCTCTGTACACAGCCTACAAACAGTTGATCCAGGGCTGTTAAATGTTTGGCCAAAAACATCTATGTTCCCTTCTTCAAGTTATTAAAGTTTGGCTTTTTTAAGCTCTGTATCCCAATGCCTCTCTTCCTCAGCTACTGCAGAAACTTATAGATGGTACTGCTGAGAAGTTGCAACCTGAAAATTGAGTCTCGAAATGAGGTCCAGAGGAATTTAAGCCAAGAAAGCCAACTGCTTTCAGAGCCCCACTCATCCAGCTGGGTCTTGGACCACTTGACCAGCATGTTTGTCTCTACTGGAACCTGAAAGGAACAAAGTTTTTCACTAATGTCTATATATTTTGCATTTGGTAGACAAAAGAGCTTTTTTTTTTCAGTAACACAAAGTAAAACTGGGCACTTTAAAGATTTTTTTTTCAAAGTATCTCTAGTGTGTAAAAATATGGATAAAGTTTAGAGGTTCTTTCTTGTATCCCATTTCTCACAACTGCCCTTAAAAAAATCATACTTCAAATGCATTATCTGTTAAGTAACTGATTTTTTTTAGCAACAAGGAATGCTATTAAAAATGTCATTTTGCTTCAGCACTGCAATTACCTCAAAAAAAAAGTGTGTCAAGAGAATTTGAATAAAAATGCACTAGCCCCTTTGTACACACTTCTGTTTGTTTACCATTCAGTGTGGCCTATCATCATTTCCCTATATGCAGCTTAAGAATTCCTTTAATCACATACACTTGCCCATCACAGGAAGAAGAGATCAAATCCACAGCAAGAAAAATATAGTAGGCCACAACACAGCCAAAGATTTTAAGAGCTCACTATTACTTTAAACTTTCTACCTACTGCAAAGCTTTGTTTCATCTTTCTTATAAAAATAAGAGCATATTAAAGAAATAGAGAGGAAAAAAACCAAACATTCTGGACACGTAAACCCAGACGTACCAAGTATTAATGCTTATGTGTTTCTGGCACTTAAGAGCTTTGCAGTCAAGTTGTATATTTTCACATGGTCCAAATGGCAAATATATGACATGACCCTGTTTTGAAACTGACCTTTCTCAATTTAGAAAACATCACGGCCTGCTAAATACACAGGTGCACCTGAAAATGAGTTCTAGACCAGGCCTACACTGGAAAGTAATTATTTTATCAAAACATCTGGTGCTCCAGCCCTTCTACCAGCAATTCAGTCTGGTCTTTTAGACCATATGTTCTCACTATATGTAACTGGTTTCAATCTTTCTGAAAGACCAATCCTTACATGCTATTAGGGTTTACAACACGCTTGATGCACGGCATTGAACCCGGTTTTCTGCAAATAACTGCAGATTGGAATCCACCAAAATGACATTTTGCAATCTATCTCTGCTGTGCACAACAGAGCAGAGTGATCAGGGCATTTCCTTCAAAATGCCACTACCGCTTGGAACTACTGGATTACTGTGGACGTGACCCTTGGTCCAGTTGGAAACTTCGGTTTTCTATTTAGCAATGCTTCAAACTAATGAACAGCATTTACTGGCATTCAAGTAGAGCTGCAATGTAATCTCATGCACTCATCAAATTCTGAGTAGAAGACCCCAAAGGTGCCCTAAGAATTATGCAACCCAGCACAGACCAGACTTTATCCCAGGTCTCATGGAACAGGTCATAAAAACCCAAATAAACGTCATGAGCATCCAGGTCACTCTCTTAGCTATCCACAGTCCAGAAAGAAAGCTTTCCACATAAGCGGTTTAAAAAAACCCTCGGTATGTTACCTTGAGTTGTACTGCTTTGTGCTAATTTGCATTTGGTGTGTGATTTATTAGATAAGTGCATGTAGAAGGACAGCCAAGACCAATTGCAAAAGGTCTCTGTCAATAGAGCCAAGCTAACCTCTTCCCTGTACAGCACATCCTGGATGCAGGCAGAGGGAAAAACAAAGCATCTACGGAGGCAAATACTTAAGACGTAAGCAATGGCAACATGATTTTCAAGATCCCATCTTATGTTGCTGAAGTGTATGCCGTAAGGTTCAATGAGGCTAATGAGCTGAAGGGCATAGCATGAACACTGCCCCTTCTGAACAGAACGCAGAGAAAAACACCATTCTGACCCTTCTGCAAGCAGCAGGAACTTTGCCTTATTTTACCTCACCTTCCTACATACATAAACTAAAGGTAATTATACACTTAACCACCTCCTTTGGATGTTGTGAAAATTAGTTAATATTTAGAAAGCAACAATGAAAAGTACTTAAATAAGTGTTAAGTATTATCAGATAGCGTTAAATTATTTTCCTGACCTCATTAAGTGCCTTCCACCTACTGCTGTTGACTCCCCATGACGTAATTTCCTTCTCTGTGACTTAAAAAAAAAGTAGTTAAATAAGTACAAATTCTAGTCTTGTTTAAAGATTATCTGCTGTGGCCCATATTTAAACATTAAGTACAGTTGATGGAACCAGTGATCTTTTTTTTCAACTAAAAATTAGCTTAGCAGCTACTAATCAGCTTGCAAGACAAACATTATGGGAGAAAATCAATTTACACTTTGTGTTTGAAGTTTGTGCCAGGTCATTATATAGAAAGACTAATCTGCTAAATAATTAAGGCTCTGTATTTGTGGAGTGAGACGAAAGAAACATTACAAGTAACTAATAATTCTGTGTTGCCATTTGCCTCTAATCTATAATTAGACTATATACTTCAAATATAGATGTTTGTCTGACTAAGGTTTAAGAGAGTCAATAAAATGACTTTTCTGAAAAGGCACTAACCTGTGCCAAGGAAACTAGAAACAGTCATCCCCTTTGGTTGTTATCTCTAATTAAAAGTCAGCCTTGTCTCTGTTGACTGAGCAGAAGGAAAGGACGTTAGAAGCAAGCAGCTTCTGTAACAAAGTACACACATCCTCACTAAAAAGAAATTACTGAAGTAACAGCTCCAAGCATTGCAGTAGCTACTGATAACTGGAGTATTTGCTGTAGAATGCCATTCATGTTCCATGGCCTACGTAACAGTGCGCAATTTGCCTCTTCAGTGTGGACACTACATTTCCCAGAATAAAACGTTCTTCCTCCAGACCGGTATTTTCAAGTCTGATTGTCCAATATGAGACATGCTGTTTCACAGCTGAGATACACAGGAAATACGCTGACATAATTTAATGCCTGTGAAAGTCAAGACGATTATGTGTGTTAGCAGACAGCTCTCTAAGGCAGAGATGGAAGATGCAGTGGGTTTGCTTACTTTTCTTGGAGAAGAGTTTCTTTCTCTGTCCGATGTGGCTCAGTTTGTATTCATTCTCTTCACAATTGCAGTCTTCGCTATTCCTGTTGTAATACTTGGGCAAAATATTGGAGGTGCCTTTGCTGCTGCCTGCAGCTGCTAAGTTTGCCATTCCCTTGCACTTGTGCAGCTTGAGCTTTCCACTGGCATCTTCCACACACTGCCATTTCTAGAAGAAAAATTTGGTCATTAAAAATCTATTCCAACTGTGCTCTGTCTAATGGCCAGCTCCAGCAATTTATCAGATATTCCTTGTTGTAGTAAAATGGGGCTCATCTATCTCCTATTCTCAAGCCACATTTTTGTAATCTTCCAATTTCAGACAACTCCTTGAAACACCCTCGCATTTGTTTCTGATTTTGTTTCTTGCTGACAGAACAAGTGAAATTGCTTTTTACAAGCAATACTACAGCTAAAAACATGGAGGTGGCAATTGACAGCTTTCAGAAGTGTAACTGTGGCATAAATCAAGGACATTCAAGCTGTATCCTAATCCTGACAGTCTTGTATTTATAACCGTTAACCCAGTGGGACCAAAATCCTCCAGCTTTATGGAACTTCTCCAGATAGGAACATATACTGGTTTGAGTTGGAAGGGACCTTAAAGACCATCTCATTCCAACCCCCTTGCCATTGGCAGGGACACCTTTCACTGGAGCAGGCTGCTCAGAGCTCCATCCAACCTGGCCTTGAACACCTCCAGCGATGGAGTGTTTTCCAGGATTGCTCTGCAAAAGTGCCTATTACTCTTCCATGACCTTTAAAAGGGTCAGATTGGCTGTGGAAGTCTTCGGCTGCACTCTCCTAATAGCTTTTTCCATTCAATACCCTTGGGCTTGACTTGCCATGGTAAGCTGCATTGGATGTCTCTGAAGTGAGAAAGTGCCCCTCTTACACTCAAACTAGAGAAAATAGTTTCTCCCTTATCTCCTGTTCACTCTGCTACTCAAAATCTGAAGTAACTTGCTCACAATTCCCTTTGTACTGCTGTCAGACCTGCACCAAGGGCAAGGGAGTTTAGGTACCTTTGACCTGGCACGGAAGTTCCCAGGTACACCACAAAATTATTTCGCCTACTCCTTAATTTATCAACACTTTACTAGCTACAGAGGCTTTACGATACGTAACAAACCCCTTACAGTAGCAGCTGCTACTGCTTTAAATAAAGTTTCTCAGAAACACTCAGCTTCTTGTTCAGTCTTGAGAAGAGTTCATCTTCTTCCCTACTACAAAATCCTAAGCCTGTGCCTCCAGGACTCACTGGAATACTGACAATTTTCCAAATAAAAAGAAGTAAAAACAGCAGTATCTTCCAAGGAAGATGATACTATTTTACAGCAGCCTGTAGCTCTATTAGGGAGACTTAGCCGCTTCAGTTTGCATGGCAAGGTGTGCAAAGGCTGGGACAACAAAGCCCACATTTTCTGCTGAAATTCACTCCACTGTCTGCAGGACAGCAAAGTAAGAAAACAAGATCACTGTGCTTTTATCACCTGATTTTAACAGAAGTCGAAAGTGAAGTGGCCAGTTACAGTACATTTACCTATCTTTGTAGCAGAATGTCTCATTTAAAATGATCCGTTTTATGGTGTGCCCACTGATTTCCTCAGGCAAATGTATGCCATGTCTCCTGAGCTGTATCTGTGTTCAACATCCTGCACAGCCCAAACCTTGCTCTGATGCAGGTAAACACAGCTTACCTTTCAGCACAATGAATCTTAGGAAATCAAGAAGAGATACTGACAATAAGACCTTTGCATGATTACCTTCATCTTTAAAGCAATATACATTTACCTCAACTGACATCTGAAGAATAAATTGCTCTCTTAATTCTATAAATGCCTAACACTGATTAATGTACAGACTGAGGTGTGAACTAGAGGTTATTTTACTAGAATAAGCAGTGATTTATTTCACAACTAAAAGAGATGTAAAAATGTTTGTTGCCATTTCCCATTTCATCTGAACTTTATTTTTGAAAATATATAAACAAACTTCATTTTCTGCTCAGCAGAGCTCCAAGCTCTAGGTGTCTAAGACATGAAAAAACGTAGTTTCAACACAAGGCAAGTTCAATGCCATGATGAGAACTACTGCAAGTAAGTACTCTGATGTGTGGCCCAAAAATATTTTTTCACTATTTCTTTCATCTCTTGTCAAGAGACTGATGCTCATTTCTCCCCTCCAGCTGAACTGGAAAAAAAAAATCCTTTAACTTTTGGTGCAGCTGTATGCTACAGTGAAAACACCTCAAAGACTTTGCTGAAGGGCACATTGTATGCATTAACAGGCCCCATTGCTGAATGACTGCAGCGCAGAGCTACATAAATTACATTAGAAGCAAACATTGAATGCATGGGAGCAGGGGGAGCAGGGGGAAGGAAAATCTCAAGCTTTTATTTTTTTCCCAGAACAGATATGGGCATGCGTGTGAATATGTCTGGGATTCAACAGCTTACCCTTGATCTGCTTTAAGTCCAAATGCAAATTCTCTAGGTTGATATCCCGGCTCTATCAGATGCAGTCATTTCTACAAGATGCTTTCAAACTTATGGGAAAAGGGCAGGAATTGCAAGACAACTGAAAACCTCTGTTTAACAGTTAAGAAGCTTTAAACACTGTTAATTCTTGCATTTTAAATTGCTTTGTAGTGCACAGCATACCATCTGCTCTGTGGAGAAGGATTGGGGGGGTCCTGGTGGACAATAAACTGTCCATAAGCCAGCAGTGTGTGCTGGGGGCCAAGACACACTGCTGGCATTAATTTCTTAAGATTTTAGCTTTTTTGTTGGGTTCACCCCTTCTGCTGGTACCTTCTTCCCATTCATGCACTGGCAAAGGATTAAGTCTGGTTTCTTCTACTTCACGTTAGCAGCATATGAACGAAGACCACTGCTTGGTTTTCATTCCAGCATGACATTATTTCATTATGCTGCCTCATGATTTTTGGAGATTCGGTCCTCTGAACTCTCAGTTCAATTTTAGTTGTCATACGCTACATACCACTCAAACCTCGAATTTACAAAACAGATGAACAATTTATTGACAGAATATTTTGAGGGCTTTTTAATGCCTCAAACTGTAGCTGACATGAGGCAGGTGGGACAATCATGACAAGCATGCAAATAAAGAATCAGATATTCAGCTAATTTTAAAATTACAATTGTATAATTCATTTATTATTAATCTAATAATTGGATTGTGGTATCAAATGGTCGCAGCTGCTGTATTAGGCATTGCACAAGCTAAAGGAGTGAGTGCCGTCTTAGCAGAAATTGCATCAGTTGTGAAGGAAAAAAAACGAGCAGCACCAAAAGGGGAATTTATTTGTTTAAGGTTCCACACTGAGCCTGTAACAGCGCTGAGAATGAGGCCAGTTTCCTGACATCCAGTAGTCTCTTAACTAAAGTTCACCACTACTCATATCAGGATATCTTGAAAAGTTGGGTTTTTCTTTTTTTTTAATGTTGGTGTTGATTTTAGCAAGCTACTTACAACAACCAATACCATAATGACAAGGAGTTAAAAATTCTCTTATCCAGAAATGCAAATTTCTTGGGTTTGTGAAGCAACAAGCAAAAAAGTCTCATAAGTAGAATAGCCTCTGGAAATCATTTTAGGCTATTTCTAGCTCAAGAAGGAAAACGGTTTTGTTAATTACAGTTCCTCATAAGGAATACAATCCTTGATAACAGCCATAATAAATCATCATGATCTTAATTTTCATAGTTAGTTGCCTCCTAATTTTATCAGTTTCAGGGCTGATAAAATTTTTAATATATGAAGTTATCAGCAAGTCATTTCTTGCTGCAATCACAGATTAAGAACTTGATCCTGAAAGTTGACCACGTGCAACTTGTTCTGAAATTCAGGAACTCTAAAGATCTGCCAGAAGAGCAATGGGAGTTATCCGGACTCTAGCTGGCTTGATATACTTCACTTTCCAACAGAACTTAAATTCTTTTGTAGCCTCAGGATATCTCTGCTAGCTACAGAAGTACCAAAACCCCCAAAAGATATACAGATCCAAAACTTTCTTCCCAATTTTTAAAGAAATTCCTTTTAAAACCTGACACTGTTTCCTAGGTCCAGTTGACATAACCTCAAGCTACAGAGGCCTCAGAAAAAGAAGAAATAGAAGCAATTTTTTTTCTATTGTTCCTCCCTTGGCACTAAACAATGGCTAATAATGATTGTGCTGGAATCAGGAGTATGATCTAGAGGTGCCACTTATGAACTGCTGAGGAAGGCACATGCTAATCAGAACAGTTTTCATTGCTGGTATGACATGTTATGTGAGAGAAGTGGGGGCACCAAGCAAGTAAGCTATGTGCTTTTTCTTATGGTGCCTTCAGGTCAGTTACAAAAGAAAATATCCCTTCATGATCCTGGTAAAGTATAAAGCACTTGGAGGCAAGACTAAGTCAAAACCTTTCATTTGCAGAACACCTGAAAGAAACAAAGTGCTAACGTTTGTATTTTGTTCTCCTGTGAAGACTGCCATATAAAATGGTATTTTTAATGCTATTTAAAGGCAATTTCTACTTGTATCAGATTTGCCTGTAAATAAAGCTTTGAAAATAAACTGTATTTGAAAAGGAAATAACATGAAATCAGGCAATTGTTTCTCTTCATGAGGTGGCAGTATTATTGTACTATGCCAGGTCCTCCTAAAGAAGTTACTGCCTTTTAATTTTGGGAGTTTTTGCATGTACAGCATAGATTCTCTACAGCAATCAGCACGGCTGCAGATATTGCATATTTATCAAACATGCACAAATTTGGCAACTTACTTGGAGATTTTCTGCAGCAGTTGTTATGATACTCTGGGGTTGCTGGGAATGCTCTACAAAGCAATGCTGGTATAATAATTGGCTTCCACAAAAGCACATTAGAGCGAGCTACCAGATAAAAGTGGGTCAGCTTCCCCTCACCAGCCAGCTTCGAATGAAAGGCCAAACTATACTGAAAAAAATTGTGTGGAAGCCATTAGGTACTAGGATAAATGCTTTTTTATTTCATGTGGGAAGAGCTCATCTCATTTAAATCCTTGAATATAAATGCTGAGCTGCTCTTTCATCTGAGTCTACAGTCACCCTTTGTTGGATGCAAATAACTAACACAGAGCAAACCCTAATAACTGAAAAAGAAAACACGGCAACATGCAGATTCCCATTGCTCCCAGAAGAATTTACATATATTAGTGGTGCCAAAAAAATTCCACATAATAGACTGTGAAACAAGGTTTTAAACACCATGAATAGCCTCATCTCCATGATCTTGGTGCTCTCTTATCAAAATGATTATAGGTTAAGGAGGGTGACAGATTTGCAAAGGAAGATCCTTTTGTGGCACTGGAACTGTATTCACAAACTTGCATGCTCACAAAGCAGAATTTCAAATTCTCAATCTCACATTCAAAGCTTTTTTTACCTCTCCTTTCTTTACCTCTCCTTTAAGCTGTGGCCTTGTCTCCTGTCCTTCACTCCCCTTCTGAGTCTTTGTCCTCCATTTGTGCTTCTGGTCTCCTGCTCACACTTCAGATTCCCTGCGACTGCTCAGATTTCTCTGTGCATGGAATAGCAGGTCCCCAAAATTTGTTTAAGTCAAAAGAAAGAGTCACAATGACTTCAGCAAGCTTTCAACTAATTCTGACCCAGATGTCTCTTTATCTTTCCATCTCAATGTGAAAATTCACTTTTTGTACAGAACGCTCCAGGTACTGTTAAATAGAGCGTCCTGCAGTATCAGGAGACATATGTTAAATAACCATTACATCTGCATAACATCAACTCCTCAAGGCAGCGGTTTGTTATTAATTTGGTCTTGTTCTACTTACTTATGTAGAGCTATGAACAGCACCAGCAAACAGACAACACCCATTTGTCATTTCAGAAGCTAGTCTTGAAATGATTTTTGGGTGCACCATCTTTAGACACAATTTATCCTCAAAGAAGCACATTCATTTCCCACTATTTCTACTGTCTAGACAGACTACTAGGACATATTCTCTAGAGTAGGGGTTAGATAGATTGAGACTCCCTTGAGAGCCTTTCACAGACTTTAATTGACTCGATTGTTTGGCAATTTTTTCCAATGTACAACGTGCATTTCTTTTTTTGCTCAATTTCATCCTATCACTTCCAATTATGCCCGAATGAACTGCTCAAAACAATTCTTCTCCTCTCTGTCTCCTGACAAGGAGGATGCAGCACAAGCATCTCTTATTAGCACATCTATACTTAGGAATTTATTGGTAATTCCGACTATGGAGTTGACATTTTATACCCACTTCTTAAAAAGGTCAAAGATATTTTATCATCCATGGAAGAAAATATAAGCCTGTGAATGCGTGTAGACATTATAGGGCCTTCCCCCTTTCTTCCACAACTGAGACATGTGGTAGCTAGAGTAAGACAGCCTGAATGTAGCTAGGTTACCTTATGCAAAGACAAAGACTCAGTGACAATACGGAATTGGAAAGTCTCTCTTCCCTCCGTTCTTACGGTAACGTTCAAATTAATTGGGAGGACAAAGACAAGAAGTTTAAACATTTCTCAAAGAGAAAATAGTGATGGAAAAAGAAAAGCTGTGTTCTCCATACTACAGTGCTACAATCCTTGGAAAGGGGTTCTCTGACCCATACCTGGGTGAGAGAGCAATGGCACAGACTCAGTTTTGCCAAGAGCAGTGAATTCCCCGGAGATAGCTACACTATGCCTTTGCACTGCTCTGGCAGATTTACAAAATCCTCTTCTGCCCATGTCAAGACCATGTATTAATACAACCCTAAATTTTTTTCCTATTAATTTCATCTATGTAATTTGTATCTAAAGTGAACATATTGCCATACCTACCCAGAACAGTTATGCAACACAGGAAAATGTACGCACAATCAATAAGCTTTATGCCCATATACACACGGACTGCCTCCAGTCGTAATCGCACGTTTTCCCGGTGCCTTTTTGTTAAGAGGTAGGATATGTTGAGTTAAAAGAATGTTACTTTCCCATTGTTATATGTAATTCCAAGTAACAACAACAAAATTAAAGAAAAAATTCAAAGCAAAGCAAGCTATATGTATTTGGAGAAGGCCAGTCTGTTAGGTACATTGTAGCTTCTCCTTGCTAATCGATCCCAAACCACATTCTACGTGTGGAATAAAACGCTAAAACAGCCTAGGCAGTTTTCTTAACAGTAGTCAAGAAGCAATACAGAACACTTTAATCGGCAATTTATTGACTAACAGTCAATATCATAAATCCTGTAATAAAGCTTTAAGCAAAGGCCACAGAATGAGCCAGTTGATTTATATTCTGGCATTGATGATGAGGTGAAGGACATTGTCACAGTGAAGGTGTTATGCTTAGCCCAATTACAACTGCTTACTTGCAGTCAGGGGTACAATGTCCTACCTGGCCAAGCTGTTCACAAGCTGTTTGATACTCAGCTCGCTGACAGAGGTCTTTCACACGCTGGTGTTTGGGTAAAAAGTTTTCTTCTTGGGGATCTACCTTCTCATTCTCCCTTTTATGCAGCAGTTTACTACAGAAGAAAAGAAATTAAAAAATATTATTTATTTTGACATTAATATTAATTCCAAGATACAAATACAGTTTGCTGAAAAGACTCAGAGGAGTAGTTATTTTCCGAGTCCATAGCACCTCTAGTAGCCAAAACTTAATAGTCCAGTAGAAACTAGCATTTAGCCTGTCCAATAACACACAAATGATTCATGTCATGCTCTCAAGGAGCATACAAAAACATACAAAATCAAGACAGCATGCAACATGCCTGAGTGACAGGCAGTGACAACAGTCAACATAAAGAGACAAATCTCATTGTACAGGACTGTGTTTTGCAAACCACTCACGCCCCCATTTATGTATTGAGGCAGAGGTGCAGAGGTGCAGAGGGAATGGGCAGCAGATGAAGACGCAGAGATGCAGGGTTATTCACCACCCCATGATACAAGCAGCAGGACAGGGGGCAGCAGCTGAACACAAAATGGGATGCCTTTCCATCTCTTAGTTCAAGTAAACTCCCCTTTCCCCATCACAGCAGCACATTTATGCAGGCTGTAGGCGGTTGTAGGCAAAGGCTATACATTTCCTCCAATCACACAATCACTGCCATTAGGCATACTGCAGCCGTGTCCCTGCTGGCACAGCTAAATGGCTTTAGACTGCAGTAGAGTGCTGCTTTGCCTTTAGCTATTCAATACCCTTCTATTTAAAAAGACTGGGCTTTGTGATTAACACTTTCCTTACCCTCTTTCCACTAGGAATGAGTCTCTCCACATCTTCATCTTTTTCTTTAAATGAAACCTAGGAGGAAATGAGGAGAGGAAGAAGTAATTTCCAAAAAACCAGTAACCACGCTATGGCTCAGTTTTCTCTCCCACCCCTAATTCCAGCAAGAAACATGCCACATAACTGTACAAGAGGACATCCAGCTCTATGAAGCGCGCACATACGCCTCCCCAGTGAAAACCACAGGACATATTTTTCTCACTGGGACAAAATCAACAACAGGTTTACAAAGTACAATGGCTTCAACACAACCATATTTAAGGCACAAGGGATTTACTGAATTGTCCTTGGTCAGAAAGGATCACTAATTAAATCAGGATTTCCTGACTCAGATTTGGGCTCTTAACCTGCACACTACCCACAAAATATTCTATTCTAAAGCAGCTCCTCCTTTCCCCCTTTCCCTCCACCCAACTACTTGTAAAGCAAATGGATCTCCTTCCCTTTTTCTGCTATTGTCTCCTGCAAGCATTGTCTAGCAAGTCTCATTCTATTGCTCGGTCTTTTCCCAATAAAAGTACTGATGGAAAGTCTTAAACAATAACTGCAGCTTTTAGTGCTAGCCTATCTTTATATTGTAGTCTGATACACCGCCAATGCCTTCAATTCTTCTACTTTTTATTCAATATGAAATGCTTTGTTACAAATGATGCCACAGAGACATTTAAAATCTGTAACTCACATAGCTAAAGATCTTCATGTGTAGCCCTCTCACTTCTACACAGACTACATTTAGTATATACAGATGCCATACATGCCATACATCTAGAATATGAACATGCCAAAATGAAAATTAGTAATTGAAGTGAGTAGTACATGTCAAATAGTCTTCAGACTTTCCAGTGAATGATGTACTCAGATAGATGGTGATTTTATTATATTTTCCTTTAAATTTTCTGCATGCAGCTGCACACTTGTTCAGTCTCTTGTACAAACACATGCATGTTTCCACACATTTCGATTTCTTACCTATTTACTGGTCTCTCAGAATCCAGCAGCTTTAGAATGGATTTACCATCCATATCAGATGGAATATCCAATCCAGCAATATCTAGAATTGTAGGTGCGAGATCAATATTCAACACAATGTGAGGATTCCTGCAAAAAAATATATAGGGGATCACAGTTTATACAATAATACCAAGCAACTCCAGCTTCCACAGAGTCCAAGGATGTGAAAAGGCTTGTTTTGTGACACCTGCAAATAAAAGAAGACACAATCTGATTCCTTTCCATGAAGGGAATTAATATATAATATATAGATAAGTTGCATAACCTCAAGGGGACTATTTTTTTACACTTTAGCACAGAGCATTTTTGAGAAAGCTAAGGAGTTCATAAGGCAAAATTAGTTGATTTTTGCAAGATGGTTTAAAAGTATTTCAAAATGTGAGAAAGTATTGGAAAAACTATTTTTCCAGGGTGTCTTACAGAATCAAAATGTCTGCCAAATACACTGATGACTTTCTTAAAAAGTAGATTTGGCAGGTAGCACATGCTTTACCGGTTTTGAAATCTGGTACAGAAATGAGTACCTCAGTTCCTACCACAGTAGGGATGTTCTGAAGAGAACATGAGAAATATATTGCTAGATGATACAGGAAACAACTAAAAGCGGCTGTTAATTTACAGTGTGAGATAGAAAAAAGAAAGGGATGAAGAAAAAAGCAGCACGGGGGAACAGTTATGAAGAAAAAAGAGAGAAAATAACGGCTTTAACTAAAATGATCTTTCAAAGCGCACAAGTTTGCACATTCTGAAAAAAATACAAATAGCACGCTCTGGTACTTTGCAGAGTATGGCATATGCTCCTCAGCCACCACAGTTAAGAGTACATCTGAGCTCAAACTGTCTTCAAATTTAGTTAAAACACTCGCATCAACAACCGAGTAGTCAGATAGCTTCTATCCCCAAATCCACTGAACCACCACAGCCCAATAATGAGTTCACAGATCAGAGTGCCTTGAACGATGAAAGAACCCAGAATTCAGCAGCTAAATGAATGCCCAAAGTTTTTAATCATGTGACTTGGTTTTACTATAGGTCTGGTTTTGCAGAAGTGTTTTCCATTTATGTTCACAGAATCATAGAGTACCCTGAGCTGGAAAGGACCTACAAGGATCTTTGAGTCTAACTCAGGGCCCTGCACAGGACAGCCGCAAGAATCCTAACATGTGCCTGAAAGCATTGTCCAAAACGCTTCTTGAGCTACAGCAGGTTCAGTGCCATGACTGCTTCCCCGTGGCAGCCTGTTCCAGAGCCTGACCACCCTCTGGGAGAAGAGCGTTTTCCTAATATCCACCCTAAACCTCCCCTGTCAGAACTTCCTGCTGGTCCCTTGGGTCCTGTCACTAGTCGTCAGAGAGAAGGTGTTGCTGCCTACCCCTTTGTTTCCCCTAAGAGGAAGCTGTATACTGCTACGGGGTCTCCTCTCAGTCCCCTCTTCTCCAGGCTGAAAAAGCCAAGTGACCTCAGCTGCTCCTCATAAGGCTCCAGACTCTTCACCATCTTCATAGCCTCCTCTGGATACTCTCTAAATAACTTCATATCCTTCTAATATTGTGGCGCACCAAACTGTCCCCAGAACTCACTGTGAGGCCGCCCCAGTGCAGAGCAGGACAATCTCCTCCCTTGCCCAGCCAGCAATGCTGGGCCTGATGCCCCCTACAGACAGATGCTGACAAGAGCATAGATGATTAATTAAAGTGGTGCACCTGATTTGATTTTAATTACTAATAATTATGATGTAGCCTATTTAGTAATAGAAATGAGACGTTAGTAATGACTTGCTGCAGTGATTGCTATTAGAATTTCCCTATCAAAAGGGAGTAATGACAAATATTCTGCAGGAAAAGCATAAGGTTCATACAAAACATGGATGACTGAAGTGCTACCATTTAAAGAAAATCAGGCAGAGAGGGAGGATCAATTTCTTATCTGATGTATTCCCTTTCCAAGGTATTTTATCCTGTTCTTGCTATTTGCTGTACTGTGACTCTGTTCTGCTAAGACTGTCAGGCTGACTATTCCAATTCCACCAGAAACACGTTTTAATTTTAGAAATCTTTGAAAAATAAAATTCAATGGTCAGCTCTTATGGTTATGGTGTAAGATCCTTGAACTACAGTAGACACAATGTGGCTGGTCTACACTGTACAATTTAATACATTTATGCATTAAATGTTGCAGAAGCATTAGCTCAGTCACTTGGGCCATGTCAGCACTGGCTCTCCAGGAAGGCCAAAAACTGCAGTCAAAGGGAAAGAGTATGTTTTTAGAAGGCTATACCAGCTCATTTGAAATTCTGGGCTGCTGCAGACAAAACTCTTTCAGTGCTGAGGTAATATGTTTAATTCCAACAGAGGACTCCCTCCCCTCTCTTTAGAAAAGTAATATTGTTTTTTTTCACATGCACAACTGCTGAAGATAAATTAGAAATGCAGTGCAATATCTACAGAACTTAACATTTTTCTGCCCGCAGATAATGTGAATCATTGAATTTAACCAGCATACAGAATGAGATGTTTTTCATAACTATTTACTATCATATTACACACTAGATCCACTCCTCTGCAGTAAAGGAAAAATCATGTATGGAAGATTGTGTGTGTTAATTATGATAAAACATGCACACACTGATATAAATATTATATTTATATTATATTTATATTCATATTATATTTATTATTTATATTTATATTTAATTTATACTTAAATTACGGCACTCTGTCCAAAATCATTACTTAAGTGGAAATATTTGTTATCTGAAATAATTGCTTAGAAAATGTATTTACTTAATTTTTTAGCTGATCAATGTTTGACTGTTAATTAAATCATAGTCTGCACACTTGTGTTCATCTGACAAGCAGCCCTAACCATGTACTGTCAAAGAACGAGCCAAAAAGAATATTTAGCGAATGATATCATATGAACTGATCTTTATGAACTGAAACAAGTGAGTCTAATGTTCAGCAATAGTTATCTACTGTGGCATTACACAGTGTATTTTTAACTTTAAAATGACATAGTTATGTGTATAATTTGCACCCCTCACAAGAATGCAAGTAAGTGTCTTTTAGACTGCACACAATTCAAAGTGCTTTTCCAACTACATCCATGAAAGTGCAGTGGCTTGTGTTGCACACCCATGCAAGCAAAAAGGCAATTGCCGTGAGTTTGTTATACCAGCGGCTGCTATCAGTTTTGCTTTCTGAGTAGACATATTTTTTCTGCCAAAGATAAGGAGAAATTGAGTCAGGATGGGCAGAACTTTTTGCCTCCATTTGGCTATCGGGTCAAAACAATTAGAAATGCAAACACAGAGAAATTTTCAGGTCAGAACACACACAATAGCAAAGAACTTACAAGGACCCAGCCTCCACATTTGGTCCTCGGACATAGAATGGAACTCTGATATCAAACTCATATGGCATAGACTTCCCTTTCACCAGCCCAAACTGCCCAATATGATAACCGTGGTCTGCTGTGTATATTATATACGTATTTTCCAGTTCTCCTGTTTCAGTCAACATATTGTAAATCTGAAAAAAAGCAAAGCAAAATATGAAATTTATTCCACTGAGTAGCTCTACATGTGGAAAATTAGATATCACTTTCTGCCAATGTGTAACATACAAATAACAACAGCTCAGGATGGCACTGAGTTATCACAATGAACCACTCTGAACAATACATAATCACATCTTAATTTTACTAGCTGAATATTGTGGCCATTACAAGGCAAACTTCTGTTTTACTGTAAAACACATTAGCGTGCCATTTCAAAGATGTTTGGGTTCGGTATTTTGCATGAGAGCTGTCAAGATAGTACTAAATACATACAGTAGCAGAGATAAAAGTTTCAAGGTGTCATTTTGAAATTTTCTCTCTAACTTTATATTTTTCTTCCAAGAAGCAATTTTAATAAAAAGACAGCATTTTTAATCTCACACATATTTAGGCAACACTCAACAACCTTGCCTTCAGACAAATGAGTTCCCACTAGGCAGAATATTTGCAAAACACCTTCCAGATAAATATCGCTCAGTCATACTCTGTCACTATGGAGAATTACAGGGAGATTTAACTTCTACAGATTTACATGAGAAACTACGTTAAATGTACCAATTTGAGCATCAAAGATCAATTTTTATGTGACATTTTCGCTTGTGAAAGGTATGAAGGTGGTGGGATACCACCAAAGTGGTGCCTCACACAGGTGAAAAACCCATCAGCACAGAAGAAAACAAACTCTGTTGTGGTGTTGGTTTGGGAGTTTATTTTTGGTTCTTTTTCAGGTTGTTTTGTTTGTTGGTTTGGCTTTTTTTAGTTTTTGTTTTGTTTTGGGATTTTTTTTTGGTCATCGTCTTTTGGGGCCTTTTGGGTTTTGGGAGTTTTTTTGTGTGTGCAATATTTTTTCTGGGTTTTTTTCTTTTTAATTTTGAAACACTATTAACACTTATAATTCAGTACAAAAAAGATAAGGCTAACTTGGCAATTAGAACTAAAAAACAACCTAACTGATTTTGCCTGCAGTGAATCACCCAGAGCGAAACCATTTTACTAAACAGAAAATCCAAATAGTGTATTAAAGTCACCAATTTCCACTAATGCATGCATCTGATCCATCTAAACAGGTTCATTAACATAAGGCAGAGATCATACTTGCCTGAATCAGTAATTATAAGGCATTAGTAACAAGCTTATGCAATGCCATCCATATAATCTCATTTTTGCCTTAGAGGACTCCTCTAATTTAATGTTCTACCCTTTTTGAATAAGAATGCCAAGAGATAAGGAGTATATTGCAACACCTTTAAATCTGCATAACCACTCTTTTTCAGCACAGCTTTTAGTGAATCCAGACATTTCTGCTGAAGACACATAGTTTGCATTAAAAAAATCTCATTGTTACATGATGCAGACAATTTAAAAAGTACGAATCTGTGTATTTATTTACTTCCAATATTTAACATCCTAGGCTGGTTTTACCCTGTGATCATTCCAGTTAGGACTCCTGTATCATCACTTTTTGCTGCTGTTGTTTTCTTCTCTCAGAATCTCACTGTTACAGGACCAAAATACGCACACATTTAGGTAATTATTTCCAACAGGTTGTAGGATGACTTGTCTTTGCCAGAGGACACATTTTTAGGATTTATGATGTGTAGTTTTTCAGGCAATCCCTTCCTCTTCCCCTTTATCAGTAGCAGTTCTGTGGCAACAAATCAGTTTGTTCACACCACCAAACTCAGGGTACCTGACTTTAGGAGATGAGGAACCTTACGCATTGAATAAAGAGAAAAAATCATCAGAGGTGAGAGGACTACACACTGTTAAAAAACTGATGCAGTCCTCCTCCTTCTTTCTCCCTCATCTTCATATGCAGGACAATGTGGAGCTTAACTCAAGAAAAAAGCACCTGTTTAGCCAAAAAACGAAATAAAAAAAGCAACTATTAATCTTACCATCTCCATAGAGTCATCCACAGACATGAGCGTTTGAAGGCGCTTCCTCTGTAGCATGTTAGTGAACTCCATGTGTATAGGTTTCATGGGACCAGTATACCTCATTATCCAGTGCTTGTCTGGGTTTGGAGCATAGTTGTAACTGGGAGTGCTAAGGAACAGAGAGAAAACTAGAATGTTTTGGCCAAGTAGAAAAAAGTCATAGTAATGAATATTAATTTCTATTTGATCAACACTATGGGAAGTACTATCAGAGGCACACAAGAAAATATTAAGATTACTTTTGAAATGCATTCTATTGTCATGTTACGAAACATGGCAAAATGAAAACAACTCGGAATAAAATCTATGAAAATAGAAAAAACACTAAATATACCTTGCTTTTCCATTGATTTCAGACCAACAAGAACACATTTCAAGACCAAGAGACTTAGCCTCAGAGGTCTTAACTCCACAAGAATGATTGGGATGAAGCATGTATTACATAGCTCCTACTCGTGTAATTGCTTTGCTTTCACCCAGTCCACATTAACACCAAATACCACGTCCTGTGCAAGCTGTTTAAAAATTACTATAGAACTTGCTGTATAGGTTCCACTATGTTCTTTAACAGCTTTTTGGATTTCAGCATACTGGCTACTTGAATATTTTCACACTTATGCACCAGAGGAGCACAGGCACTTTGCCTACCGCTATCCAATTGCACATGAGCAGCAGAAGTGGATACATAGCCGGATTTTTAAGACCTGCAAAGAAAAGCAGGATGAGGGGAAATAGGGCTGTATCTGAAGACTCATTCCAGTCACCAACTCCTTTACTTGAAGTCCCTGCAAAATCCCAACAACAGGGTTCAACATTCGCCTGTAATCTCACTGCCCCTCCAAGTTCTCATGGTCCCAGGACATCTTTAAAGTGATGAGGAAAAATATTGTCCATAGTTTCACATGGTTGGGAGTCCCAGAATTCACTTTTCAATGCATAACCATATTACTTTAGTTCAGCTGAACCTAAATAAAAGACTTATTTTACCACCATGATGTCAACTCTCCGCATCATCAACTAACTAAAAGCTATATCTTACATTTGCAAGAAATACTGTTTTTACCTACTATATTTATTCTTTATTGTTGAAGACCACCTTTTACAATTCTTCGTCACATGGCTCAAAATCACACACAGAGTCTAAAACATTAAAAACTACTTTTCCTACGTAATTTGGTTAGGCTTCCTTTTTTCATTCAAAGCAATAAACTCGGTCTATGTGAATACGCAAGCCAAGAGACTGACAACACAGGAAAACACAGCAAATAGTCATTTACATTCCTCTTAGCAACACTTAGAATTCCCTGACAAATTCATATTTGGGAAATTTCTAGTATCAGTTTTCTGTAGGCAACAGAGCAGTAAGGTAAGTTATTAAGCTAAAAAATAATGTAAGTTGAAACTTCTCATCCAAATACTGCATATCTAAAGTATCTTTGAATATGACAGGTAGTCTTTAGAGATTTAATATAAATATTAAACTAATCATCTGACAGTGAAATGTTTTATGCTGAAAGCCTCTGTTAGATGCTATCTGAAAAATGCACATAGGTGGCAAGTGGAGGCTTCTTCATATAGGGAGGAACGGGCTGGTGTTTATTCTCTCTGTATTGTTAATACTCTCTTGAATTTCAGAATGTTATTGTAGCTGAAATAATGACATTGCTTCTTTGAAAATGCTGACAGTTATGGAAACTGTTGCTATGTGATGCCCAGAATGAATCAAAAATGCTTTGCAAACTCCTTTTCAGCTTACTTTGTGATTTCCTAGCTGATTTGAAACCTCACACTATTTAATCCAACCAAAGTCCACAATATTCTTTGATTACTACAAATGCAACCCTTTTATCCTTAACAGATTTGTCTGTCTTATGCGAAAAATACAAAAATGTAACATTCCTAAGAGTTAGCTCAGTCAACTTCTTCAAATGTACCCAGAAGGAAAGCCCCAGACAGACTGCATTTGACCTTGAAAAAGATTGATGGTAAAATATAGCCTCTATTGAAAAAACATTTCTGATCACTGTTAAACTGCCCAGCTGCCACATTCTCTGCAGCTCACAATATGGGAAACAAAAGAAAACCAGCCATGTAGCTGAGGGATTTGCTCTGTGAATAATTTTCTCCCAAGACCACAGATGCACAAGGAGAGGAGCTCTACAGAATGAGATGAAGAGAAACTGCAGGATAGGGCAGAATGGTCATACCAGCCAGAATATGGTACAGAATCAAGAGAACAGCAGCATAAATTAGCCACAGAACTACATACCAGAGCTCCAAAGCAAAGCAGCACCCAGACTAAAATCCATATCACTGACTTTTAGCTATTACTAGCAACGCCACACAATGCAGTATGTACACCAACCAATGCCAAGAACTACTGTCCCGCTTTTGCTTGGCTTTTCCACAGAATCCACTTGCAGACTTTACCAATGCTGCCACAAGAAAAGGTGGAAAGTCATACCACATCGTCTACTGCCTTTTGATTTGGGAGACTAGGCAAAGACTTCGTTCAGGGTATTGCTTACTGCTTTAGGGCAATTTATAAGTGTTCCACCTGCATTCTGATCCCTCAGAGGTACCCAGAACTTCCATACTCCAGAACCTGAAAATCAATCAAAGGTTTTGTTTTTTCCTTACATGTGTTGTGAGGCATTGGGAAAGAGCTGTGAGTATTGCGGGGCTGAATCTTCAGGGCCATGAGGAGCAGCATGGCTTATAACCATCAGTACAGGCCTGTGAGGATACATCTTCTTTGATATTCTAAAGAAGGTAATACTGTCATTGGTAATCAGATCGGTCAGATAATCCTGGAAGTAGAAGCAAAAGTATAATGTGACACTTGAAAAGGAATTTCAAACATTGTTAACATCAACCAGTTCCACTGTTCTGCACACTATCATCTATTTATTACTGTAGGTGTTTATTATGCAAGAACATGCAAATTATAAAAACATCTGTATTTTTATCAGTCTTATTTTTTTATTTACTTATTATCAAACTCAGTAAGAAAAACTAAAACAAGTGAAAACGTAAACATTTTCAAGTTTTGCAAACACAAAACAGAGCTGAAGATATTGGAACATAAGCCTGCCGGCTCCTTGATACAATAGAGAAGAGAATAGAGAAGGCAAACAGTGCCTATGAAATCACTTGAGTGACACTGTTCCACATAAGATATATTTCCACCATAAGAATTTAGTACACAGCTGTAAAGACTCGCTCTGTCATTATTCATAGACCAGAAGGAAAATAGAAGACCAATAATTCTGTACACTAGTTTGCCCCTTCCCCTTAGCAGTTGGTGATGGAAAAGGTAACCCCAGAAGACTGTGAAGTTTTATCTCTCGGCACAAAATACATTCAATGATAAAAGGCAAGCAGGGCAAAGGAAAGCAGAAATCAGACAGGAAATCACAGATATCTACCTTTTAAAGGAGAAACTGGCTGTGAACAGTATGCTAATGAAACACAAATATGAAGGCAAGATTTGTTCTCAGTAAGAGAAAGCAAACCAAACACCTTATAAACAAATATACATTACAAATCACTTCAGAATGAGTCAACTTCCTTAGCAATACACTAAAACTAGAGCGGTTTATGGACAGATTTATTTACCATCATACTTCAGAGTCACTTCTGCCCATTTCAGGATCTCACTAAAGCTCGTTCCTTTGGAAAGGAACACTTTAAGCTGATATAAACATAACCCCGACTGCAAGCAGGTATTGAGCTGTAATACGTGTTAGATGAGGAAAAAAACAATACCGCCTTTGACAATGACTATCAAGCATTTTTGTAAGTTTGGTCAGGATATAACATCCTTGAAAGGATATTAAGAAACACACACATCTGTATGCACAGAAATACAAACATAGTAGTTAAATTCTCTATTCATTCAGAATTATAAGAAATTGTACCAAGATTCTATGAATACTCCATCATATTGTGGCTTTGAAGAAAGTTTCATAAACTAAAAAAGTTTCATGAACTAGCAGGAGGGAAATGGATTCTTGTCTCATTAATGCTTGTGCAACTTCACTGACACAATAACTAACGTAGAAAGCACAGACATAATTAACATGCAGAATTTAAGTCTACTTTCATATCTTCAGCTCATAATATCTAATACAGTCTCAGGACATTTTATTTGTTTCCATTGCTGCTAACAATGTTTTCAGTAACACAACCCTTCCAGAATGGAAGATAACAATGTCCAAACACTACTGCTACTAGGGGTTGTAGATAATGTTACACATACCAGCTTTCAAGTATAAAAAGAGACTGAAACCAGAGAGTGCAGATTGCTTGTGGTCATGTCCAAATGTTAGTAGAAATAAATCAATAGTACCTACCCTGGAGTAGTCATATCCATGCTTCTCCTTCACTCCATTTCTACAGAGCGTGTAGTTGTAAAATCGAGAGTTTTTAAGTAATCCAACCCATTCTTTCCAACCAGGAGGCACATAGGAGCCATTGTATTCATTAAGGTACTTTCCAAAGAATGCTAGGGGTAGAGAAAGCAGAGGCATAAAACAAGACATAACAGAAACACCATAGTTAAATAGATTCTTTCCTTTCTGTTTTTTCTTAAAATAACTTTGTTCTCTCCATTACAATAGATTAAAGATAAGAGATAAACTCTGAATTTTAAGCTTGCCTCTCATTTTTAAATTTTATTTTTATCTCCATAATGCAGATATTTTGATTTGCAACCTATGTATAGGGAAAATTGGACCACAATTACCATTATACTTTCTCTTCCAGTGCCTGAAATATCTGGGGTAAGACCAAACACCCATCCTCCTAGACTCTTCATATCCTTCATGCTGCTGAGCTGCATCCATTCACCTATTAGTGCCCCATGAAATTACACTAACCACCAAGAGTGTGAATTAAACTCATGTTTTAAGATATTAACACTCTACATTTAAAGATGAATGTTGTGCATTAAGTACTTTTAAAATGCACTTGGAGCACTGCTTTTCTGACATATTTCAACAGCCAATTTTCCAGATACTGGGGTTTGAGCATGAGTCTTAATTACTCATAAAGATTTATTTATACCTCCAAAATCTTTTACTTCTGTATCTAGTACAAATTTTTCCCAGCTCAAAGTTGAACAATAAGCTACACTTCACCAATCCCCTAATTCAGGAATGGGGGGGAAGGGGGGTGCAGCTGGACAGTTCTGTCCTTTTTTCTCATGTATATCTAGCACAAATTAATTCCAGTACCTTCTGTCCCCTGAGAGACAATCAGAGGAAAGCAGATGAGAAAGTACTCTCAGCATTGCATGGAACAAGCAGTAAGCCCAAAGGTCAACTCCATTTTGCGTTCACATTGTGGCCAAATATAGTCTTAGACTGACAGTGTACACTGGAATAAACCGAGTGAAATTAATGGATTTACTGCAGAAATACAGGGGTTCTGAGATAAAATCCTGTCATTTGGTATTAAATTTGGTTCCATGGGTAAGAATTTTTTCAAGAGGTATCAGTTCTTTTTAGGTATCAAAATAACTGACCAGATTTTCCAAAAATCAGTAACACCTAAGTGCTGAAGCCACCTTCAAAATGGTCAACAAAAAGATCCCAGTCAGTACCTTTTGTGACAACAGAAAACACAGTACTGTAAGGATTAGATGATGTGGCATTAGTATTATTACCTCAGTAACTGCAGGAAATCTAATGGAATGCATGAAACATACAATGAGCTCCTAAATCTTAAGAGATTTTCAAGGATGCAAAGAGAGGCTTAAGACTACATTTTGTTATCAGATTCCTTTAGTTCCATCAGTTTCAAGATGCTAGGAAGACCAGGTTCTGAGTACTTTTTTATTATTTCTTGTCACTTGTATGTCTGCAACAGTGTTTGAAATTATGAGTTCATTGAAGTACTTCACCCGGTAGACTAAGAGGAGGAGCACGAGTGTGTATACACACATTTTAGTTTACTGCACATTGATGGCCAATTTTTCTCTACCTTACAGCACACTGATAGCACAGTGTGCTATCACATGCTCCATCCACCATCACAGGGACATATAAAGAGCAGTTCTGAAGGCAAGAGCCTTTACATGCACAGCTCTTCTCTGTAACTGCAATAAAAAATATCATTCAATTAATGAAACATAATAGTTGTAAAAAACATCCTGTACAGTGACTTGTAACCACTGCAGTTAGAAGAGTCTACAGGTTGTTATGCCACAGGACTAGTCTGATATGTAGCAGGACAAAGGCAACCCACAATAATCTTTGCGACACCTTTGTTCTTTTTCCTGAATTTGCATTGCACATTCCTCACTTGTGGCCAAGGATCAGTGCCAAGATCTATTTACTGAATCGGGGAAATTGGCTGGAGGGGAGCAGATGAAGCCAAATAAAACAAAAGTACTCAAACCAAATACCTTGAAATGGTCAACAAGGAATCAAACCAAAGAATGCTGATGGTGAGCCAAGTCTTGCTTGTCCTTCTCAGATAAGCAAATTCCCAATGGAATCAAAATCCTCTTTGACTAATGCCTCTGGCACAGCTCACAAAAGTTAACACACAACTAGAACCTTAAAGCATAAATATCTTTCTGAATATCCTTCTCAGGAACCCTTGGAAAGTTAAAAGGAAATAAATGCAGAAATGGCAATCTTTATATCACCAATCTTTATCCCAATTGAGGACATGATGTCTCGGTGTATCACAACAGCATGATTCCTACACCAGGGAGCAGAACAGACAGCGGGAGTGCTTGCTGGTGCCACGATTGAGAGCACTGCTTTACAACACACCTCTCTAGTGCTCAGTCTGCTCATACACCTTGTGGGCCAATCCTGACCATTCGGATTTTCCATAAAACATTTCCTAATGTCAAAACCACAACAGTGAGACATTTTAATAAAAATTTACAATGGGCATCCCTCCCCCCTTTTATACACCATGATCACAGAAGAATCTTAACATTTAGATTTATCCTCCTCTTTCCACATCCAAGATTTCTTCCTTCTCTACACGTAAAACCCAAAAATATCCCCAACAGTAGATTGTCAGACTTTTTTAGTAACTTTTTTTAAGCTTTTATACTCTAAGCAAGAGTTTATCCAGCTTAATACTGAATTGTAATAAAAGAGCAAAGTCTGCATTATGCTATTTGGGTGACGCCCCAGAGAATTTAATTTAGAGCCATTTTGTCTACAGGATTTGAAGAAAGCCCAATTGCAAGTTTCAGGGAGCTGCTAGGATATGCTGTACAAGAATAATTATTTGCTGTATTTTAACCAAGCTGGTTTTTTCCCATCTAAAAATAAACCAGGAAGAACTCAACTAAAAGCTTTAGTTCATAAATAAAAACAATAAACTTTTACTGATTCCAGTTAGGGGAAAGGTCCAACCACGGTTCAATATGATCACAGGCTTCCTTTCAACAAGATATATACCAAATAAGAAGTCATCTAGATTGTACAGTGGTTTATTGTCTGTACATTTACCTTTTACTTTTGACAAAAAATATATTTGACACTTCTTTTTGTAATAAATAATTCACCCCTTAAAGTTGTGAAATGGCTCCATCTCAAAAGCGTACCTAGCCCTCCCATGCATAACATACAGGCAGGGATGGAAAGTGCTATTGTCTATTAAGAGTGGTAGCCTGAAAATGTAGTATAGATTCACTAAGATCTTGGCTCTAAATTTAAACATTCAGTTAATGAAGAAAAGCTAGGACATATGAACACCAGGACATTTGCAATAGCTATGCAAGTTAGTAAAAACTGCAGCTTCTTGAAATACAACCACTACATATAAATATTGCTACAATAGACAAAGCTCAGTAAACATAAACCAAATAATCTATGAAGAGTAAAACATTGACCTTGCTTTGGTACTCATATGCTCATCAGTATTGGTGCCAGGAATGATAAACGGAGGGAAAAAGCAACCAATTAATAAGGTTTGTGCACTTCCCCTAATTTATTTCTTTCCAGATTAATTCACGTCTTCATTTTAGGAAAACAAAACAAGGAAATCACTTATTTAAGACCAAGACTTTGAAGCAATAACACGTAAAACTCCTGTGAATAGTTAGAAAAAAATAATGATCTTGTTACAATTATTATTCATATACACTCTATATATAATTACACAAATTGAATCACATTTATGCCTGTTTCTCATCATGACAAAAGGCCTTAGCAAGAAATGTAACACAACCACCGTCACAGGCAAGGACCTAGATCCAATGTTTCTGGAGAAAGCAAGAAGGAATTAGGTGTGAAACACATGCTACACGTTTTCTGAAATCCTTTCTACAGGATATTTGTTCCCGAGGATCACTGCATGCAGAGTATAATTTGTTTCTCAGGAGTACATTTCATCTTGCCAACTATTCCTCAGCCATTATTTATCCTAAACACCTTTCTGGGAATTGACTGTCTAGAGAAATCATACCAGCTGACTGCCCCAAAGCACAAAAGGAGCAGTTCCTTCTCCTTCATTCTTAACTTGCTTAACATATCAGTTTTATGAAAAAAGTCAAAACACTAATTCCTTTTCATAGCATCTTTCTTGGTTGTTCTGCACACTCCAAGTAATTATAGGCCATATTTACATTTGCTAGGCCTTCAGGTCAAGCATGCATAGTATTTTATTCCCACCTTCTGAAAAGAAAAAAGAAAAAAAAGTATTGGGCTTTTTGTCGGCTGTTTGTTTGTAAATAAAAATTTCCTCAAGTAAAAGTACAAGGAAGCTAAACCAACATGGAAGACTGAAGCTCTGGCACTATGCACTGCTGCAGTCAAGACGAAATTAAAAACAATGTATTTTAAACATTAGCCTCTATACTAGCAATTCTAAGGAAGCTTTTGGATGGACCCACCCTTGATCTTACCTGTCCTGTACCCTGTATTGTTGAGGTACACTGCAAACGTACGTATTTCATGCTGAGCCTGCCAAGATGGAGAAGAACAGTTCTCATTGTTAGTGTAAGTGTTGTGGTTGTGGACATACTTCCCCGTAAGAATAGAGGAGCGAGATGGGCAGCACATGGGCGTCGTCACAAAGGCATTGACAAAATGAGCACCTCCATGTTCCATGATACGTCTCGTTTTATTCATCACTTGCATTGAACCTGAAAGAGGAAAACCATTTCAGAATTATTTTCTTGTTTCAGCCACAAGAGCTACATAAGAGCTCAGAAATTATATTACAGACCAGAATGAAGCACAGGTAGTAAGGGCGTTGTTATCTCTGAGTGAACCCAAATCCGAAGAGATTACTCGTCCTGCCTCAGTGAAATTCTTCCATCGTTTCAGTAAGGACTAAATACTGAAGTTCTAAGTAAAGATTTGACTCAAGCATTTTAACATAGATTGTAATGCTTCTTTCATTTCTCTCTCTCTCTCTAAATTCAAGATTTGCTACTGTAACTATCTGCACCTTCTCTCCAGCCTTTCTGGAGCTGCTAGTACTGTTCCAGCAGCTGAGGGTGAAATACCATTTATGAAGCAACCCAGTCCAAAGCTTGCATATTCCATAAGTGTTATTTAATCTTTGGTTTCACAAGAAACTTGATACGCTACCTTTTGTGCCAATCTTACGCAAAAGGCGGAGGGTTGTAACTACAGAATCATTTAGTCTGGAAGACTATTCAGTCCAAACTACTGCTCAAGCAGGGTCTGCTAGAGTTGTTCTCTAGATAAATTGTTCTATTCCCTAATGTGAGGTATTAGGAGGTATTGATTTCTGTAATTGTCACTGAACCAAAGATAACATAAAACTCCCATAATAATTTCCATAACGAGTTCACTGAGTTCTAGCTATCTGCCTCATCGATTCTGGTAACAGTCTTACCTACCACTATCTACATTTTCTTAGGCTTGATTCTGTAGAATCAGATTTTTAGATGGCCACCTGGGACAGGTAACACTATGTATTATATAACCATTGTCTAAAAACAAATAAGCAGGGAACTTGTATAAATTGGGGTAACTTGAATAAAAGTATTTTTGGCAACAATTACTGAATGCTACGCTGCTGCCAAATGGTTTTTCTGTTCATTTAAGACAAGTTTTTGGTCAAAGACTGGGCCTTTACCACAGACAACCACCTAGCTAAATCTGGATCAATATCAGTGCTCTTCCTAAACCCAGAAACACCAAGGATCAAAGGAACAAGAAATTTAGTTTCCCTCTTCTACCAGTGCCTAATAGTCAAAACTGCATCAGAGCAAGTTGTGAAAAATTTGCCTGATCTAGGAAAAATTTCAATTTTCTAAAGAATGTCATGGTACCTGTCACCAACAGCATGACCTAGCAAAGGAGATTAAACCTGTTCATCACCAACCCTCCCTTCTCCTTATGAGCAGAGAAAGCCAATTGACAACATGGAGACGAAGGCACGGGCTCATGCTTGAATAGAGTTGGGGTTAACTTACCCAAGGCTGAGTTGGATTAACAGTTCAGCTTTAATCAAAGCATCCTGCAACCATCTGGCACAAACTATGTTGTTTCTGTCAATAACGGGTTTAGGTTTCTTCTAAGCTCTTTAGGCAGGGATTTCATTATGAAATTGCAACAGTAAGTTGATTGATACAGAGCACATTGATATAACCAGGACTCAAAACCTAGAGGGAAAATGGTCATAAGCCACATACAAAATCGGACTCTCTGGCACCATGAAGGAAGATTAATTGCTTCTATAGGTCATTTTACCTAAAAACTGCCCTGGTATTAGTTTGAGACCATTTTGCGGGAATGAGTATTAGGAAAAAAAAAAATCTGTCTGTGCATTTCTCAAGTCAGAGCACCTGTCAAATCACCTTGTGAAAAAACTAAGGCAGGTTATTGCACTGCCTCATTAGAACTCGCTAAATTTCACATATCAGAAGGAGTTTCTGAAGAAAGCAAGATTTACTTTTTTGTTTCTCTAGCTGTGAGTTAAGTGCTGCTGCTTAAAGGTACTAACAGCACAGCTGACAATTATAACAGCTAATTATATATTATGCAGGCCTGAAAACAGTGGATATTTATTTTGCATTGTCTTATGAGCTAGCCCAAGCATTAACAGGCAGTCTGAAAGAATGTTTTGTCATCCCAATATTGAAATACAATTTAACAATCCCTTTAAATGACAGAGGCATCTGTGCATAAATAACAGTACATGTTAAGACTCCCCTTGGGGACAGTAAGCTTCTCTAATAAAACTGCTGTAAAGACAAGGCCCCATATATCAACAATCTTTAACACAAAAACATATGATCTAATCTGCTTCTCCAGCTTGAGAACTAATACAGAGTGACAGGGCAGTGGAAAGTAAAAATCCAGCATACTCTTCTGTCTAATATTAAATAGGCCAGCTTTAAATATTTTAAACAGCATTAAATCAGCCAACCAAAACTTATTTTCTTCAGTTTGCGTCCAATACACAGACATCCATTCTCTGGCAGATTACTTATGTGTTAATCAGCAACTGGAACCTCACTGGATCACCTTTTGAGCAAGAAAACCTTCTGAAGTTTCATTAGTGGATGTACGACATGAAGTCATGCTTTGAAAGTGTCAGTATTTAATTCACAATATGTTCTGTTGCCCATCTAAAACCACTGATAATAAACAAAAATCTAGCAGTTAAAAGCGAAATTTCTAAGCCATTTAAGAAAATACCCACCGGACTACTGTGAAAATATGGAAGTTTAATCAATTTGATGTATTAAAACTACTCAGTGAACAAAGCTAAGCAAAACTTATGTTGAAATTCCACTTCAAATGTGTGCTTTGCATAACTTTGCATAACTTTGCTTAGAATATCTTCACAGTTCACCTCAGGGATAAGGATGATATTTTGAATATTATTAATGGAGAAAATACATCAATTATTTATTAAATAATACTGACTTCCTATTAGTTGTGTTTTGTCGTCAGAGGTAATAATTTACATGTTTTAGGGAGCTCCAGCTGTTTAAGAACTTGTATTAAGTATCAAGTGACGTGTCTACTCTGAAGCACAATTTCAGAAGTGTTTTCCAATAAACTGAACCCCAGAATTTTAACTGTCCCCTAAAGACTTCTCTTTTTATCCTACTTGAAACTCATTTGACACCCTTTTCATATCTTCATTTCCTTTTCTTCCCCTCACATTCAACAAAGCTCTAAAGTCCCAATCTCCACATATGATAACTAAGAAAAATTACCTTCCATGCTAGTTTTGTACGTTTTCATAGGAATGTCTCAAAACATACAAATCACCTCTCACTCAGATTTCCCTAACATGGTTGAAATAACTCCTAAATTACCAGATCTTTCTCCAACTAGATTATGAAATTACCTGGTTTGTTAAAACCACAGCAATACAGTAGGCAGATCCGACTAAACTAAAGATGCTGAGTCCTCCACAAAGGGGACAACAGCATTGTATTAACTTATTTAAATGGCTCTAATGGGGAAAAAATCTTTGCTCCTAACTAATTGTTTCTCCTTTTCACTATATTCCTCCTCTTTATATTATGCTTGTCAATACAACTCTTTTGATTAGACAGTCTACGAAATATGTAGTTTCAGTAGTTGTTAGTGTTCTCATTTGTCTTCTCCCATTTGTATCCCTTACAATTTACACTCACTCTCCTTTGACTTGGAGATTATGCATCTGATCCATTAGCCCGTCATCAGTATTTTCCTTTTTTCAATAAAAGGCTGAGGTTTGGTTTCCCAAGTAAAACTGGTGATGAAGAGTCATACAAAAAAAAAAAAAAAAAAAAAAAGCTGTACTCCTTTCAGTAAAGGACAACATAGTCTTTCTTGTAAACTCCACCCAGTACTGGCACACTGCTAAACCTATCTGTAAATAAATAAAGGCAAGGCTGGCAAAGGCACTTAAGATTGTGTTATATTCCCTTTCACCTCCAAAGTAGCTACAAAAGAACAATAAAAGCTATAACACCCCTCAGTTACAGAATATTCTTAGGAACAGATGAAATCTTACCCATAGCTTTCTCTGCTACACTTTCATAGCTTCCAACTTTTCCTTAGCTTTTATTTGTAACTCACATCTTGTTTTCATCTTTCTAAAAATGCACTAACCATAATCACCACAAATGCAATTTTGGATTGCCATTTTGATTAACTTGGACAGCTCACCAGACAACAGACAGGAATAAAAATTAATTCAAACAAATATTAGGTCTCCCAAAGCCATTAGTGGCAATTGATGAATATCAAATCTCAGCTTCATCAAATGGATTTTGCTTAGTTAGATCCTAATTTGCATGGACATGTGCCCATTATCTTGAAATTGGAAAGCAGCATATTATCAGAGAAGTGAAATATACTGTCCAAAAGACTTAGACAACTGCATCAGAAACACAAAAGCTAGCATAAAAAAGGAGATGATACATTTTTTCGGACCACCTTCCAAGCCTGCAGGATAATGTACTTAGGTTCTTTGGGATATACATTATTGAAATTGCTTCATTTGTGATCCAAATAACCATTAAAAAAAAAGGTGACAACAACAAAATCTTCTGATTCTACTACTTGGAACTGCATTTAATTTGATGAGATTATTTCCATAGCAGGCTTTCTTACCACCTTGGAGAAAAATGTGACATCTATGGTACCGCAGACATACAGTAATATCAATACAAAGGAAGCATCTGTAAAAAGACTGCCACGTTGCTGTGATTAACTTCTCAACAAGATGAGTAAGTGCATGAGAAGTACAAGTTGATTAATTTTATGTTCTGTTCCTTTGCGAGGTCTGTTTTCCAAATTTTCCTATTCATACTAGAAATCCGATGCATAAAAATTTGGTGGCAAAAAACCCCCACCAGACTACACATCCACAAGTTCTCATTTTTCAGATGACCCAGGCTTTATACACACTTCAGAGTGTAATTCTAATGCAAAATTATTAGTGTTAACTGGCTTGTGTTAATCGCTTCTCATAAGTAAAGGCAACATTTGGTAAATACAAGCTTGTTCATGTAACAGAACAAAACCCAAACTCTGTCAGTTAATTCATTATTCCAAATCATTTGGCAAAGCATGTGTTTAATCTTCATCTCCTTTCTTCAACAATTAACATAGCATTGACAACACATTAGAACATTTTCATTCTGTACCATTTTGGTCAGTAATTAACTACACATCTAAATGGACAATTACAAGAATAGTATGACTGTGTCAGGTAACATTTAAGTAAATAAAATGAAAAATGTATGTGTAATGAATGTCTGCAATTACACAAAAGAATTTGGGTAATTACAAGGTGCAACTATCAGTTATGAATTTAAACCTACTGTTTTGGCACATAGCTTCCCAGGTTATACTTGCAATTGCCAGAAGCAAAGTTTAGGTGTTTACATGAAGACAGACAGGCATGAACTGCGTCTTTCCACAGAAACAGGAAGTTTAATTCGGGACTAGCTTTTGCTGTGCCTGAATTGCAGACAGAGGCAAAGGATGTTCTACAAAAACGCAGGTTTGAACTTGTTCTTCCTCTCATTTTTCAAACTGAAAAAAAATTATTTTGAATGCAAGAATCCAGCTTCAAGGAAAAGCAGTACCATGCTTAATGGCTAAAATTCTCTTTACTTTGGGCTCTTACCAAGCTCTACATCCTGATCATCAGTAAGAACAAGGATGATGTTTGGGCGGATGTTTCTACGGTCTCTTTGAAATCTCCCCTTCAGACGCTGATTTAACAGGAAAGTTGAACTTCCATCCAACAGTGATAAAACAGTCATCATGAATAATCCAAGGACAATACCATGCTGTGCCATGTTGTGCTGATTTAATGTTGTCTCTGAACAAGGTAGGTTAATGGCATTTATTTCTTTTTCTTTGCAGGTCTCCTATAAGAGAGAGGGAAACAAGTATTTATCTATATTTTAACCCCTCGGCACCCCTCAAGGAACAGCCAGGTTCTCTCCTAGGAAGTAAAAAAGCAATGTTCTTGAAATAATCTAACTCCTAAGAAAAAAAATAACCAAACTCCCAAACAACAACAAAGCAAACACATTTTTCTCATGCCATCTAGAAGCAGAAACTTGTAAAATTAAATTCATAAGCTGTTATCAGTGCAGGCAATGAAATTTCACCCAAAGCTCAGCAAGTTCAAGGACTTAGCAGGGTATCAAATTCTTTTGCTTTCATACATATAAATAGCAATCATCTTCCTTCCTTCTTCTTCCTTAGTGTTCTGAGATGTTTTCAGATGACATTTTTGTTTGCATCAAAAATGCAGATGTTGAAGAGAAAAACCCTCATATGTATCATTATTTTTAAACAGGACGATAGCAAAATTTACTGAGCTAACAAAGTATCTGCAAAGTCAGAGAACACTCAGACAGAAGATTTGTTATACGCTGATTTATCTTGCAAATTTCATTACAGAGCAAAGTTGCCCTGATCTTGGAACTACGGTATGATACTGTTTGAAGTCTACTATAGCTTTGATGTTATTGTGATATCCCTTTAGCATTTCTGTTGGCTTCCAAGATTCTATTTTTTTTAATACCATTATTAATAATGAACACATCTGAAGGCCCATTACTGAAAATGTTTGGGAATGGATGCATCAAAGTGACTTGAACTGCCTGTGACTTGATTGCAAAACAGAGCATATGCCCCAAAATTTACTTGATTGCAAAACAGAGTAGCTGGTACTACTCCTGTTAATGAGCCAATAAAAAGTTCTTATCAATTCCTACAAGGAGATTACAAGAAATTAATTAGCATACTGAAGAAATCACAGTTTTGTTCAGTTATCTTCAGAATAGAAAGGAATCTTCTCTTGCTTTCAGAAGTCAACAATATGAAAAAGTACTGAAAATATCAAGTATTAATTATTCCATCAGATCCAGCAATCAAAGAGTCTGTTTTGTTTTTTTAAATTCCCTACTTGCTCCCTGTCTTTTCCTGGACTGGTGCCAATGATCTCTTTTAAGAGAAGAAAAATCAATTAAAAATGACACAAGAGAGATTATCTGCTTTTTGTAAAGACCAGAAATGCCTGAGCAGAAAGAACATAGCACAATGAGTTTTACCCAAAGAAACATGTCAGCTATTCAGTCCCTACAGCCACTTGGGAAAACAGTTTTTATTCCAGCAGATTATTTCATAGCCACATTATCACTTCATCTCTGTCAGCAACTGCTCTTTGAGATAAATTTTCTTAAAGTTTTCATGCAATAGCAAAACCACTGGTCTGAAGAATAATATTCAGTTTCTATGCTCAAATAAGAAATACATACTGAATTTCTACATACGTCAACAGATACATTGCTATAGTACGATGGAATATTTATTAAGGCTACTTTCCCAATTTGCACACTAAGAGGGTTTTGAGGAAATGAAAAATCCTCTTTCATTACTAGTCTGTCCAGTGAGTTTCACAAGAAGGTGAAGTTAACTTTTTTCCTAGAAAATACAAATTGATTTAAAATATCCTTGCACTTGTTCCAATGGGTAGGGAAGGAGCTTTCAAATTTTACAGATGCAGCTTTATTATCTGCTGCTGCTGCTCAGAGATCTGCCAGGCTATAGCAAAAGAAACACTGACAAATCTAATCAACATTCATTCCTTTTACTCAGAATTCCATCTGCAGCAGTACAACCGGGAATATTCATGTCAGAGTCAACGTGCTGCTACTGTCCAAAGTAGTCAAAAGCACCTTGAGAAAGAAACCTGGATCTGTTTCAACAGGGGAGGACAGAATGTTTGCTTAGCAGGCACATATGCCTGAACAGGAGCTTTTTGAGGGAGGAGGTAGAGAAATGCCTTCTGCTCTTCAGAAATTACTACTTACATACTTTTGTTAAAAAAGATAAACTGACAGTATAGACGTTTTCATTACACACACACATTTTTCTGAAGATATGAAAGTTAATGTGAGTTTTCTTCCGTCTATACTAGCAAATAGCTTCTCAAAATAATAGCATTTGCTGACTTTTCTTGCAGCACTTGGAAGGCTGCTCATTCTTGCTATATCTGGTCATAACTACCTTCACTACAGTCTTGAGCATTTAACAGCCTCTTACATTTTTTCTTCTTTAACACAAATGCATGGAAGTAACCTCATGACCTCATTGCCTCTCTCCCCTCAGCCTGTCTTTTCCTCACAGTTTATTGTCCCTCACACATTCCATTTGTAACTCAAACCAGAAGTTCTCCCCAGCTCAGAGAGCGGCTTAGCTACCAATAAAACACTTAAGACATTTGGGGAGGCACATAAACTGCTATTCCGCAGCTATTTTATCCACACTTGTATATTTATGGTTAAAAGAATTAGTGATCTCTGAAAGGATACTGCGAGTGGAAGGAGAATTTCATGTCAAGTACAACAGGCATCTTCCACCAAACCTGTTATCTCTTTCTCATTCCCCCTCCTTAATGAATATTTTTCAGCTATTGTGATGTGTTATGTTCCTATTGTTATCAGAGTACATACTCTGGGGAATCAACTCAAAGTATGTAGTTATGTGCAAAAGTCATACCAATAACTAGGTAAAAAAATTAAAGTCATTTTAGAAAATAACCTATTTCCTAAAGTATGTTTTCATGTGACATACATGCCACAACTAACAGCATATATGCAGTACAATCCAAAAGCTAGCTTTAAGTAGTTCTCAGAATAGCAACACAAGAGTGTCCCTCATGGATTGCCAGTGGCCAAATACAGATTGTTTTTTTAACCCCCAGTCTTTGGTGAACTTCCAGGAAGAAACACAACAAAGTTTCTATTAACAGTTCTTTTCCCATTTCTGTCATCAAGGTTAATCTGCAACTCACAGATAAAGCCAGAACAGTTCCACAGCAGTGCCCCAGTCTGCCTTCACATTTAATACAACACCCTCTCCAATGATGCATTTTGATCTGCACGATACAGATGGTCCACTGCTTTCTGAGCCTCTGCAGGCCATCCTCCAATATTAAAGATTCTTAATCTGCAGTGGCTCTCATGAGAATTACGTATGCCTCTTATTTTCTTCCAGATTACCCATGCGAACTTCACAAGTCTAGTCACTCATGTTTCATATTTTGAAAAGTGCTATCAGAAATTTAGGAAATCTTCTTCAGATGGGGCATCTAGCTGACCTTTATTAAGCCTTTGAAACCTCTTAGAAGGCTGCTATAGAGAAAGTCTGATCCTCTTACTTTCTCCTTTGTGGCAACACAGAATGTTAACTTAACTCATGTTATAAATGTTGAAGAGATGCTGCCAGACATTTATTCCATTTATAAAAGAACTAGGCAGAGGGCTGTTTCCAAGTGGCATTCAAACCAAGGAAAGACTTCTTTATAACACGGCCCTCAGTAATTAATGTCAGTTCTACGGCAGCACAGGCAGAATGCACAGGGATGACTGATGTCAGTTCTATCCCAGATGGTATTTTTAAAATGCTATTGATTACTATTGCTTGGCACAGATGTAAGAGGCCCTGTGTGTGCAAAATTAGTAACTGACAGTGGCTGGCATAGACTGAGTGTTCCCAACCACAATAATGCAAGTTCGAGCACAGCCGTTCCATGTGTAAGCTCAGTGCAACTTCACTGAACTCAGGGAATTCAGTTATTACAACATAATCAACAGTAGCATCTGACTCTTCCTGTAAAAGAAAAGGTGTAAACACGTAACAAATTAATTCTGAATTAAATATTTAAGTCTGCTTCGAGTCTACTTCTAGAAAGCTGCTTCTAGTAATGTTTACATTAACTGGGTTTGGGTTTTGTTTGTTTTGTTTTTCTTTCAAATAAGTATACTACAAAACACTAAATACAGAAATAGTACAACAAGTTCAACTCGCCCAGCAGCCACACAGTAGAATTGCACAGTAAGGGAACACTGCTTAAAGAGAAGCAACACACACCTGCTCTCAATACAGCTGGAGCCAGTACCAGGTATATTATTTAAGTAGACCTAGGTGTGTCATTTGTCCAATGTTTAAATTCATTGAAATACAGGGTGCTGGAGCCATTTCCTAGCAACCAACACAATTAAATCCACCCTGCCAGTTAAATGGATTCAGCTGTGCTGCTGCTCTTTCAATGCAAGTCACTCCTATGCATCCAGCTTTGGTTATGCTAGCTCTTTTTTCACTAAAGCTGTCAACCATCACTTCAAACCATTACATTGTAAGAGATAAACACATTTTTATATGTGGATTGGGAAGAATCTTGTTTGCAATCAAACAAGGTTCCCAGGGGAAGACTGTTATCCACATTACTGCTGTAATCTAACAACATGCTGCATTTGCTTATAGTTTTCTACTTTCTGGGTTTTTTCCCCCCAGGCAGTCAAAAATTTAAAGAAATTAAAAAATAAAATCCCCAGTGCTAAACGTGACTCTTGAAGATTACAGTTGTGCTGATTTACAGTCAGGAACAGCTTCCAGACTTACTAGAGCACTGAATTACTATTCGGACACATTCTTCCGACTTGCTGGTGAACTCTACACCAAAACTAAATATTTATCACAGAGAAGCTTGATCACACTACAAAATCTCATTCATACTTTGTAACTTTATTTTAAATAAAACAGAATTATAAATTAGTAATAAATTTCCCTATAACTTGATATTTTAAGAAATGTTTTAAGCATCTCAATCTACTATTTTTTTTGTCCGCTGCTTGCATCTTACTGTTAGAACTTCCCAGAGACACACAGAGAATTAACTAGTCCTCTGATAGGTTAAATTGCTATTTGGATCCCCCAAATCCGCAATAACACGCTTTTCTGCACCATATGCAACAACCAACAACAACTTCAAAAAACAACAAATTATTTTGCTTTTTTACCTATTATCTTCACATAATTATATATAATAGATGCAGCCTTTGATTTTAAAGATAATTATATAAGCTTGTATAAAGTATAGTAATAACCACAGACTTTCACTTCTGAGAATGCCGTAAGGGAATGAATGCAAGCACTTTCAGGTAGAAAAAGTAGGCAAAACCAGTTACCATTACACAAACAGATTCTACCAAGTAAACACTTTTTTGGGTAGCTGTATGGCGGGGAGGCTCACTGTGTTTGCTTGCAGAGATGCATACACACACAGGCGTTCAGATACACATATTAACCCGGATCCGTCCGGTGATGTGCCAAATGCAAAGCTGAGTTCTATGGCATCAATTGTCTTTTAGGAACTGTTTTCCGCATAGACCCGTAGCGGGGCGGCTACCTCAGCCCGCACCCCCGAAACCCCCTGCTGCCAGGCCGGGCCCCCTCCTCTCTCAGGGAGGGCGGCAAACCTCCCCGCCGGCTCGCGGCCCCCGGCGGCAGCGAGAGCCCGCCCGCCGGGCCGGGGCCGGCAGGGCCGCAGCAGGGCGGAGGAGCTCCAGGGGAGCTCTCAGCACGGCTGGCCGAGGCCGGCGGGACCACAACGCCTCCAGTCGCAGTCCCCGCCCGTCCCCTGGGCCCCCTCACCCAACTTCCAGCCTCACCCTGTCCCTATGCAGCGACCGTAAATGCTCCGCCCTGCTTCCCCGCGATGGCAGCCTGGCTCTGTGGCCAGCAACCCCACATGCAAGGGGCACGGCCGCCCCGCCGTCCCCAGCTCGTGAGGCGAGGCGGGGTCTCCCGACCTCCCCTCTAGCGCTCCCCACTTACCCGCGGAGCCGGCGCTCAGCCGTGCCAGGCCACGGCCGGTGCTCCCACCGCCCGCCCGCGGAGGCCAGCGCCCGGCGGCGCGGGGAAGCGCATCCTCCGGACGCGGTGCCGGGCAGCAGCCGAATCCCGTTACCCAAAGCGTTTAGAGGAAGCGCTAGGGCGGGTGCTGCCCCCGCCTCTTCTTCCTCCTCTCCCTTCTTCTCCTTTTCCCGTTTGAAAAGTTCATTTACCTCGAGGATCCTCCTCCTGGGATTGACGCAATGCCCAGCGGCGCGCAGGGAGGAAACCTGTTCCACCAGCCCCGGGCTTGTTCAAAGTCCAGGGGCAAAGATGATGTGCGCAGCCCCGCACCCCGGCGAGCACGGGGGAACTGGAGAGGTCCCAGAGCCAGCGCCGCTCCAAAGAGAAGGGGCCGACGCTGAGCTCCCGCTGGGTGCACAGCGCCTTTATAAGCAAAGGGGATAGTCCATGGCGGGCGGGGGAAGGGGAATTTAATTGCCCCTCATGGTCTGTGCTCTTCTTGCGTCCTGTCGCTAGCGTTTGGAGAGTGCTGCCAGCCCCACGCAGCAGCTGCCCCCCACCCCCAGCGCTGTGGGGCGGAGGACGGAGGTGGCAGACTCTAAAGGGGCTGAAGAGCTGCGTCCGCCCCGGACCCTGCACCGAGACACCTGTGAGGGAGAGCCCGAAGGCTTCTAAAGGTCATGCGAACACAGACCCCGTTCCACTGGTGCAGGTGAAATTAAGGGGCCTAATATTCATTAGTAATTAACAAGAGCTTAACAAAGCTCTTCGAGGTAGGGACTGTGTTCACAGCAGGTGCTGTCGACACTACCTGCAACCAGTTACATTTTACTCCTGGAACTTGTTTGGGTAACTATCTAAATCAGTAATATCTTCAGTGGATTCTTTGAAGTGGATTCTTAAATAAGTATCATTCAAATATACTAGTAGATTAACATGTTTAAAAAACCATAAGAATGAAACGTTTTCTTCTAGCATTCCTATGCTGCTAGAGTCAGACAAGCCAGCACAGGTTGGTATCTCAGAACTTCTTGACACTTCTTATTGCATCTAATATTCTGCTCAAACCACGATTTATTAGGATTTTATCTTTAAAACAAGCATTGCCTCCAATGACCTCATCTGGACTTTGCTGGAGAAGGTTAACAGTCTTAAATAATTTTTCATTGTTGGCTCTGTTCTTGGCTATGCATAGACAGACCCTAATTTAGCAAACAATGAAATGGGACAATTCCTCCAAACACAAGGATGTCACTGTTAAGGTACCAATTGTGCTCCTGTATGGACAGGAATGAGCAATATATGTGAAACACTGTATGTCACTACAACTGTGTTCACATTAGGGGCTGCAACAGCACAACTATATTGAGATAAATAAGCCACTCCCTAACAGAGAGTTAGAGTAATCATAGACCCATATGATGTGCATAAAATAGGATCTACATCTTGCTAACATGTTGATAAAAGTCTTTTATTGCTTTCTGAGATAACATTTGACCTTTTGCTAGCAACTTTCAACTCACAATGGAACAATTTACAGACAATGAATTTTATAACACACCTGTGAGCCACGATGTTCTGACTCTGCATATTTGAGACATGAATTAGTGTCTAAAGGCAGGTGAGTCACCCAGAGCCAAACAGTCTTTCAGGCCATGAACAGAACGAGGAACCCAGCATTGCTCCGTCCTAACCACAGGCCAAGTTTGTCACCCGCAACCTATACAAACTGCCTCTAAAGGGACTGCAAGCAGTAACTACCAAGCCAAAGAAAGTACTATGTTTGCTACACAGTGGTCCACATTTCACGTTGAAGAGAAGAAAATTGACCATCTCCCTGTATTTCTAGAGCACTGTAAAATGGGATTTTCCATTTTAAGAAACACACGACCTAATAAAAAGCTACAATTTCATTAATGTAAGCTACAAGCAACAAAAGATACTAAGACTAGGATTAGTGACATTAGTATAGGAATCTAAACTTGACTTAACATCACTGGAAAATCTGTCGCAATAGATTGCTCATGTCAACAACAAAAGAGTATGTTCACCTCACATGGAGTGCATGTAATTTCCATTAATGTTAATGGGAGTTATGCAAGTGCATTAAGAGGATAATATACCCCCCGGTCTGAGATAACTCTGCAAAGTGAAAGGTGCTTCCCCTTCAAGAGATGGCATTTCCATCTCATGTATTTCAAAAGAACTTCTTCTGGCACCATTACAAAACAGGATGGCTAACAACTATTATGCACCCAAAGTTAAAGCAGTTTAGTGACTTCAGCTAGTTTTTTTTCCTGTTGTCAAAAACTCAAGGGATACAGATGTATTTAAAATACTGTGGTTTATTTGAAGTCTAAGGCAGTAAAATCATGTGAAATTACTAGTAAAACAAGAAGGTCTGAAAACTTACTAATGCAATGATAAATAAACCGTTTAGGTATCTTCTCTTTAAATGAAACAAAGTCACTTTATTCACTACCTGGAAAAGGATTCCACTGATGTATACAGATCATCATGGCTGATTCAGAATTCAAAAGATAAAATGAAAAAGCAAGATCATTCCCTTTCACTGCCACACCAGAGCTTTTACACCAAATAAACTTCAGATCTCTCCTGCAGCATGCCACCAAGCAGCTTGAATTTATTTTACTGCACCTCAAATAACAAATGTTGCCTATTATCTGAATAATTTGTCTAAAATTATACTAGGACTTTCTACAACATCCCAGGATTACCTATTAAGAGTTAGCAGAAAACAGACGTGCAGTCATTTCTTTAAATATCTCACATCCATCTATTAAATATCTAACATCACATTAAATATGTAACATCATTGTTAGCCACAAAATGTTCTCCAAAAATTTAATCTGTGGGTTCTCTGTCCACCTTAGTCTCAAGTAGTAGGCATAGAAAAATGTGTGGAACAATGCATATTGGACTATTAAGTAAACTATGGAGTTGCATGTAAAGGGGAACCACTTTGATCCACCTGGCAGATAGTGGGGGTCCACCGCATTATCTTTTAATCAGTTCTGAGACAGCAGCTAAAACTTAAGGGTCTATGTAACAAGCACTCAGGGAACCGTCATGAGGAAAGGGCAGCATGTCAATGATACAGAGAAACAACTTCTGGGAAACAAGACGACAGAAAATGTCCAAAAGTCATTGAAAAATACCCCAAAAATAGAAGCTAAGCAACATGCTGTGCGAAGCATGTCTTTTTCACTGTTGCCAAATATATTGTATTTTCAGAGCTTGAGTATCATTCTCATACTACGTGAAACAGAAAAAAAGCTGGCTTTCACACTTCTACATACTTAGGCAATGCCTTCTAACTCTTCTTCAGACTTGCTAATCTTTAGCTTTATAGTAACTCATCATACGCAAACCTCTCATACCATTAGTCATTTAAATTTCTCTTCTCTGCTTTCATGTTTCTTAATGTGTACATACATGCTTTGAGCCATCTTCCAGTAGTACATCTTTTCTTCCCTTCCCTTCTCTACAGTTTCTGCAAGTTCTCATTTTCCCCACAAATTCTCAGTTGTGAGCATGTGGCTGATTAAACTATAGGTACAAATCAAAGATTAAGTGTGAGAATTTGCTGCTGAAAATGTGATTTTAAAAAGTTCTACTGAATTTTAGGATGGCCTTAAAAGGTCAAACCAAAAACAAAAGGGCTGACTTTAAGCTGTTCTGCCAGTTCAAACACATTCAAAAATGTCATTGGGATAACTTCATCCACAGAGACTTCGTGCTACATCAGATATCACTTCTCCTCCCATAGTTAAATAGAATAAATCATCCATTTGGTTCAATCTGGCAGAAAGACAGATCCAAATTTAGTTTATACTTCCAGATAATCCAGCAGTGCACAGATTCAATCTTAATGATTTCACATGCAAACTGCAAATGTCATTCTTCTTGCTTTAAAACAAAGCTGGGGATTGGGAGTGTTAATATTTGCTTATCAGATCTAAACATAAGGTGAAGAGACTGGAACTATTTAGCAGACTGTGTCACAAAGTAGAAGCTTCTTAGACCTTTTCCAACTGCAACCTCATAGCCAGGCTTCTCAAAAAAGTTACCGGCCCATTTTTCTTCATTTGGTTTGCAATGTGCCAATCTCCTTATCCTCTCACTGTTAAGACTCACAAAAATGAATGCAGGAAAAAGTTCATTTCACCTGCCTCAGCAACTAGAATAGCGATGAGTTAGGAGCTGAAGTTTTAGCACCTTGGATCAGGTTAGTGGAAAGGAATAGTGAAGTAATGTGGCAGATAATTATAGAACAGCTACAGATACTACTAACTGAAAATGGATTTTTAAAGCTTATGTTGTATAACTGCTTCTGACTTTAATTAAGATACACACCAGTCCCCACTTTTCCCATTTTCTGTGTCAGCTCTGTGACATAAATAATGTGTTATCTCCACGCTTTTTCCCCCACCACTTTTAACCAAAACAGACAACATGGTATAAATGGTACAAGCATGCTGGCCTGAGGCAGTGTGCAGAAAATTGCAGCAACACTATTACATAAGATTAGGATAACCAACCTCTTTACTTTTTACAACCCGAAGCATATGGCATTTAAAAATAGTCTAACAGGTCATTCTGTATGTGTGATGATGACTCTTTCTGAATATTAGGCCCTGAAATATTTTGTAGCCCATCTGACATATTATCACAGTCTGAGGATTACAATAAGGATGGCTATTGCTGGGGACGGTATCAGCTGCATATGAGACTGATGTTGGTAGCAACAATAACGCATAATACCACCATCTCTACTATAACAGGAGCATTACAAGTTCTCTTGCTGACCTGAAGCTCTAAATACAAACACTGAGTGACTTGAATAGCTTTGCAGCAGCTCCAAAGTTAAAAAGACTGAACTACAATAGACAAATGAAATTGTGAATTCTTCAAGTGTGTAATATGAAGCTTTCATTTTCACGTACTTTCATACATACCAACACTCAAGACAATGCTGCAATTCAATATTGAATGCAAATAAGCTACATGACAAACAGGTAATACTCAGGTGTTACACCATCCTGATCTCAGTGAAGAAAAGTTCCTCAAAAATTTGGACAGTGCTCTCATACATTCAGAAACTATTAAACTTGAATAACTCCATTAATCAACAGTGATACATCCTGAAAAACTTGTAAATACTCTCCAGCACCTTTGATAGTCACAATTTTGTTAATACTTCTTTTTACCTTTTCCAACTTAGTAATGCATATGGGAACAGTCTTATCACAGCTAACCACAAAAGTCAAGCATATTATCAAATAAATAATTCTAGAAAACTTGGATGAAGTCTGAGTGAGCATCTTCAAGCAGAAAGTTTATTATGATTTTACATTATTGCTTCAGGAAAATCAGGCCAGAAAAAGAAATAAATATTCCTTGACAGAGGAGTCAACTCGATTGAGATAAGTAAATATTCATAGGAAGAAGAGACAACAAGATCTAGGTAAGTAGGTAGAGGAAGTAGTTAGCAACCCAAGCTTCCTCTCTCAGTTAGCCAATAAAGATTTTCTGTGAAAGGAAGAGGTTAGGAAAACAGACCGTGCCAAATATACACACAATGTTTTTAGACTACATATAATGTACTAAAGAACTGAATACTTAAGTGCCATCTTAGTTCACATCTTCCATTAGTGCTGCCACAATTTCTTCATTCTTTTCTTCATGTGCTGCAGAAAACACTCACAGAATCTCTGGCCCCTGATGAGAACTTGCCAGTACAACAGTATTGCATAGTGGCATCTAAACTGACAATTACTACGTTCTTCTGGTGTTTAAAGAAGCACTGCTATCTATATATTAGAAATTCACAAAGGATTCAGCGTCTTTATCAAAAGTTCTAGAGGCAAGAACTCAGAATTTCATCATTTGAAAGCTCTGGTCCCTAACAAACCAGTTTAAGCATATAAAGAAACAGAGGCAGTAGAGACCGGCCTAAGGCTTTCAATTCTTAGAACTTACATGCTTCTGCTAATTTACCAGTTAGCTAAGCACCCTCATTATCAGTCCTTGTATTCCTGTGGCTGACCACTCTTACCCTTACTTTTTTCAAAAGAAGCCAGCATAAGAAGGTGGTTGTCTGCTCAAAATCACAGTGTGATCCATTGGAAAGCAACAAGTACCTGACCCCTACTTTGAGTGGCTTAGTAAGAGGGTGCAATGTATTTGCATGTAATGCCATTCATCTAATTTCACATATGTAGCAACATAAACAATGATACACATGCAGAGCAACAGAGAATGAGGTTCAAGAATTCCTGATTACTCTAGTTTTTCTGACAAAACCCTTCTACTGTGAGAAAAATTTACACCTAACTTCCATTAAAAACTAGAGTGCATGTCAAAGTTCTGTTTTATAATAAAATTTTATCCAGTATATCCTTAAAGAAATAAATACATAAATCTACTGAAACCAAGGATTGCATTGCACATCCGGTTCTCTACCTAGACAGGGGATGAGTAAGACAAACAATCTAAAGGACAACTACTTATGTGATAACATACTGAAAAACGCCAAGACATTATGCTGGTCTGAACAGTGCAAGAATCAAGCAGGAACAGAATGGCTTCAATCTAAAATCTCAGTCACTTAAGGTCAGCAGACCTGATGGCTACCAGGCTTGCTATATTCAGGGATATGACAAATTATCTCATCTTTCCAAAACAGTTTCTCCAGAATCCTACACAAGTAATACATTTACAGTACACCCAAAAATCAGTGTACTGCCTGTTTCCAACACAAAGCACATACCAACTCTACCTTCCTGATGTTCTCTCATCTTTATCTGTCAAAGCAATGCCTTGACATCAGATATGAGAATGCCTCGTCAAGCCTTTATCCATATTCAGTCTGGTACTTTCACATTTCCCCCCTCCATTCTTATTCTTCAGTTTTGTCCTTCTTTTATTGTCACCAGCATGTTTGGTACGCTCAGAATATGCTTAATCCAACTTAAAAAAAGATGAAGACAAAGAGTATTCTACACAGAACCCACACTGTGTAAGCTGCTTTTGTTCCAGTCAGACCTGAAGTCAAACTACAGCTTTATAGGAAACACTGTTTTAAAGTTTCCTAAATAGTTGGTTGTCTAATAGGAAAAACTCTGTGCCATCCTGAGCACCTTTGCCCTTAAGGAAAATACATTCCTTTAGAATTATGTACAAATGTAAAACACTTACACGAACTACATACCTAATTCCTAGAATACAAGATTTCATTCTCACTCATTGCATTATGCTTCAAAACTAAGCAAATTTCAAGCCTTTGATACTGCTTGCGCTATTGCTCGGGGGGAAAAAAAAACTCTTAATTTGCAAACTAAGGAGCACCTGAAAAAGAAAAAAATGTAATTGAAGGTACTTTCAACACATCACAAAACTCAAGCAGTAAGGCTGTATTTAGTATTTCATTCTGAGCTCCATAGAGCTTTGCACACCAAGTCTGATTGCATGTAGGAACGCGCTCACCCAAATATTTGCAGAGATGTTAAAATGAAGGTTGTATTAACACCTAGGCAGCAGCATGTATTCATCATAGCAATGCACTCTTCTTAGCATGACTTCAGAAAGACCAAATAATGGTTATTGACAATTCTGAGAAAAACCTTGAAGTTCTATTTCTGTTTACACATTTTCCAGTCATGCACTAAATACAGCAGGGCTTACCCATGCCAGCTTTTTGCAAAAGCCTAACTGAACAGCAGGACTAAGCAGATAGGGTTATACTATTATTTTAAATGGTATGGGAAACAACTAGGTTGTATCCAGTAAGCAGCATGCTACTGTGTCCCTTCATCAGTGAAAAAAGGGTTAAAATTAAAACAGCTGATTTTAAAATTAAAATAGCTGATTTTAATGTGATTGAAAGATCAGCAGCAGACCCCATGGCAAACTAAAATTATGAGTAATAAATGACAAGAGGTTGCTGCAAAAATGCTGAGATGTCACTGGGCAGTGAATCTAGGGATCCAAGACAGCTGCAGCTTCCTGACCTCACTGTGAAAGTCAATTAGATATCAGAATCACTAGATGAAAGTTTCACAGAGAAGATGGAAGTCCTCCAGAACAGATTTGTGTAAGATAAGTGGACGCCACATATTTATGAAAGACATACATATGTATAAGATAAGTAGATTCCATGTAAGTACTGGGGGTAAGAAGAATACAAGAGAAGACTAGATCAGAGTAGGAATTTCTCTGACAAGCTAGTGGGTTATGTGAAATATAAGGCATAAAAAGATCTCAATGTTAAAGGAATTTTTTTTTAATAGGGAAGAAGGAAGGAAGCACACAAGAGATATGGCGCTGAAAATAACATCCAGAACAGTGATGACACATCCAAGAAAAGCCACAGGATGAATTTAGGCATCTAGAATGTAACTGTGCAAGAAGTTGATACTGAAAACCAAGACTATTCTTGAACTCAGAATAGTAAAGTTACCCAAGACTTTTTATGCTGAAGACAGAACAAGTCCTAACACCAAGCTTTATTCAAAGACAGAAAGAAACAAAACAAAGAATTCACCGCTGCTCTATTTTCTTACTGAATGAAGAGCCTTTACAAGCCTTTGGTTTGCCAAAAGCTGTAGCCCCTCATCTATGGAGACGTTGCTCTGTGCTGTAACATACAGTCCCTTCAGGACTCTCTGCTATTATGTCTGCCCCAGGAGGAGATTTCTGTGCTTCTCTGAGCTTGTTCCCACCCACATACCTTTAGAAATGCAAACATATTTTGCTGTGCAGGAATGGCTTTGAGATACCTTAGATACTACTCTTTTCCAAGCTGCAAATATAGAACTCTTAAAATATAGAATTTCAACTGAAATCTATAGCACTGCTTCCTGCAGAAGCTGGACTGTCCAGGAAGGTTTTCTTCTCTGACATGGACAACTTAACTCTGAGAGGCTAAAGCTATAAACAGCTAACAAATTTTTTCCAGTTATGTAATATTGACCCCTCGCCATTTCTGTACATATTCATCTTTGGTGAGCAAGGTAAGGAAAATGGTCCTGTCTCTAGCTAGTCTTCTCTGTTGCCAATAACCAAACACGAGGCATTGTGGAGCATGTATAATTAATTTTTTTCCATTATCCCATAAAAGCTCTAGCTTTTAAATTGTCTTCTTTGACTTATATCCTTGGCAAGTTTCTCTCTCCACTGCTTTAGCAACATTCCTTTATCCCCTGTTTCAGTAAGTGTAATTACCATCTTACAAAACCATACGAACCATATGAACACTAGTATCTTCAAACACACATTCATAGTAATTGACACTAGCTATTTTTTCTTCTCTGCCAACAGTCTTGACAACTTTAAACTGTACAAGAAGCAACCAATTTTAACTATGAAGTTTACATACCGATTCCTTTATGCAACATGTATTTTATACCCAGAATAACTGGCCCACAACAGACAGTGATGAAGAGGCAAGATTTTTTCACTGCATTTTTAACTGGCTGCAGCAGATGCCTTTTTATTGTCCTTGGGAGATTGATGATTCCATTATTTGTAGTACTCAGCAATAAATCTCTGAGTTTAGGCTAAAGTGAGCACTTTTCCCTACTTTGCATCTTCCATTACACTGTTATTAATCATGTTTAATCATTCATTTACCTCTCACTGCTACTACACTTTGGGAGGACTGCCACATTATCGATTTTTGACTTTTACTCTTTAGAAGCTGGGTAAAGGGATTTGCAGCTGCTTAATCAAAAGTGACATGACCAGGGCAGGGGAACTGCAGACCTCAGGAAAACAGCAGCTAAACAACACGCCAAGTTATGATAAAATGAAATTAGGAGTCAACAAAGAAAGCAAAATATAATAAATGAAAATTATAGCAGATAACCTCAGGAGACCACAGAGTATGCAGCACTCCTCTGCCTTGCAAAACACATTGCTAGGAAAGAGGAGACCAAGACTAAGAAGGAGGTTAAAACTACAAATTCCCACAAAAAGAAAAAATGCAAACCCATGCTCTGTTACAGAAGTGTCAGATAATGTAATTTGGCTCAAGTAGATTCTCAGTTGCTTGTAAAACTTTTCCCTCAGAGGAAGCATCACTTCAGCCCTCCACTAGCAACTGTAACAAGAACAACACACAATGTAATAGTTTGATAGCTGGCTTCTTCTCCGCTTACCAAAAACCTGGTATTTTTAAGAAAGACAAAGAACTCCATTCCTACCTTTAAAAAGTGCATACAAACCCTTAATTTCTACAATACCCCAACCCTACAATATCTAGCAAATTATGAAATAAACAATAGGTATAAGTACAGTTATCAACTCCATATCAGCAGCAGTAACATTGGTTTCATATTTTAGAGGAGAGGCAGAAAAGGAAAAATAAAAAAAAGCAAGCATAAGAGTGGCTGAAATTGTGCAGCTCCTTGTACAACCCAGTTAGAGAGGAGCAACTAAAAGCAGGATTTGTGGACTTAAAAATAAAAGAGCTCAAGCTCCTCTCGCTCTTTTCCAGGAATTCTCAGCATCAGTTTTTTCTGACCCTTGACATCATGTTTTGTCCTGTTTATCCTAAGTTATGTCACCCCAATTCCACTAACTGCAGTGTAGAATATGAGAGCCAGAGGAAACAAAATGAAATTATCAAGCAATATGTTTCATTAATGTGCTTACTTTTTTCTGCATATTGCATTATTAAAATGTGTAACACACTGGCAAAAGATATTCTCAAGACCAAACTACATGGACCAGTAAAACTCTCATCAAAAGTCTGTCATGTATGCTGCATCTACAGCACTTAGTTGCCAGTAACTGTTTACACTACACCTACTATGCACTAGTAGGTCAGGTCACATGCCAGTGACCTCTCTAGTATCTCCTCCTAGTGATTAAAATAATGTATTTTGGCAAAGGCCGCTGCAAACATTCCAATATAGCTTTTTTTATCATAAATGGAATGGAAATTTGCAAGGGGTATCATCCACAGCATGACTTTAATCTGGCACGAAGAATGCAGGTAAAGTAGTTCTGATACGAAAGGTGACACTACTGCAGGGGAGCTGGTGTTCCCTAGCTTTGTTAACTGAATGAAGGTCATTGATAAACTGTTTATGAAAGTGAGGTTGACCACTTACAATGTGATACGTGATACAACAAGCTCAAGAAAGGAAACTCAATAATGATGCGTCTTTAAACATAGTACACGTAAGCCTACATATGCGCAATCAGCATGGGGCAACTCACCTGGCCAGATTTTCATCTGTCTGGCAAGACACTGTCAGGAAGAGAGGGTCCTTTGGAAAAAATTTAAAGTTGAGTATTTCAAGACTGTACCATACACACAAATTACTAGTAAATTTTCAAAGCCTTGTCCTGTTATACCTACAAGTTCTCCGTATTGCAGTTTCTCACAATCTGCTACATTTTCATGTAAGTACAACACAGGAAAATAAAATTACAGTTTTGTTAATCAAACATCAATAACATTTACAAGCTCTTATATCAAAAAGGAAAGTATAAAGTGAAAGGGAAAGCATTAAAATTTAGGAAATGCTATTGTTCATACACTGTAATTCATGTAGAGCCCACTGACATTAATTGTATAATCAAAAAATATTTTCACAAATGCTTCAGCAAAGAGAATGCAATAACTAAATACAAGGTTTGTATTTTTGGGGGTGTTCAATGTCTTGGCAAATCAGAACAATTAATGGAAAGGCCTTCTGAACTCTGCTTTGCTGGGTTCACTATTAAGGACAGCATATGCAAAAACTAATTGGTGAAAAAGCAAAAAGAAGAGAAAATGAAATTACCAAAAAAAATGGGACTGTTTTGTTGGGTTGTACTTTTTGCCCCCAGAAAGCTGCTAGGCACACAAATGAAACTATGGATCATATAACCAACCTCAGTTTTAGCTTTCATGCTTGAACAAGGTTGTTAAATCAGAAAGACCCCCAACATCCTCAAGCCAAACTGTGTCCCTGCTCCACATGAGAACAGTTCTTAAAATACACAGAAAAAAATGACAATATTTTTTTCAAAGTCTTTTTTTCATTTTCCTAGTAAACTACTGTATAGTCTTTTCTCAAAATTCAACTACGTCAAACTGTGAGAAAAAGCTCAAAGAGACATTAACACATTCCAAAGTTCTTACAATATAAGGGAGAGCAAGCAATGTGATTACAGGAGATAATCCCTGTTTCTTCTGTAACAAGAATGTGTGCTCTATTTCCTGAGGTCTGTTGTCAAGAGAACTGTAAGACAGTATCCTGTAATTGTTATCAGAATTGTGGTTTCAAATAACATTAAATGAAACTTATCTTTTCATCTATCTACAAAGACCTTATTTGATATCTCTTTCATTCTTAGTATTATCATTATTTACAGCAATTCTGAACAGTAGGGCCTCTTATTTACTCAAACAGAAACATGGTGCTTCATACCTGCAATACACAACCATTCTGGCAGGCATTGCAAAAGTTTAGCATCACCTTCCAATCTCACTTCAATGAAGTCATTTAATGAGGTCTTTTACTTTGTCTGGATAGCCAGACTAGCTCACACTAATGCTGTGACCAACTTCAGTGCAGGCGTTTTGTGGAAATGGCAGGGAAGAACAGCTGGCTCCCCAGCTATAAGCAACCTGATGAAAAGGTTACGGCTCACCAAATACTGACCAAAAGAAGACAAATTTCTCTATAATTTTTCCTTATTCTGTCCCCACCCCAGTTAAAAAACAGTATCGATAAAACAAATGCTTCTCACTAATCATTGTAGCACATAAGTAACCTTTATATATTTCATTTTCAAAATAGAAGTGTCTTCATCTTAATAATCTTACCAATTTATGTTATGCATGATTTTCAGTTCCCCACTAACAGAAAAAAAACAGTCCACAAGCTGACAACAACTGCTTTTCTGATACTGTGGCAAAGCAGTGCCAAAGTCAGATGCTGTGGAGTATAACTACACTGTAATAATAATTCGATTCTTTACATGCTACATTTCATAATTTTAGGAAATTAAAGCAAAATGCTCAGTGCTCACACCAATCAGCAGCAGTAAAATGCCAGTAAAACCAGTTTAATCTGGACTACTATTTTGTATAAAATATGTTAGTGTTTAAGTAATGAAGCATTTGGTTGCTTGGGTTTTATGCAGTTGATTTTACATTGCATTGCAGGAAATCTGAGCCAAAGGAGCAGAGTAGAACATAGCTGAGATCGTGGGCACATATTTCCTTTTTTTAACATCAAACATCATTTGAAAATAGGAGCCAAAACTATTTGCCTATATGACTTAAAACAAGTATTCACCATTCTGGTTCAATTCTAATGATTGACATCATTACAGCTCCAGGCAATGAGTTGCTCACACAGCCTAACAGTCTGAAAAGAGGAGCAGCAATATTAATGGAAGACAGGAATAGAATAGTGGATGTTTGTTAGTTACTTAGGCCCCAGAGACCTTGAATTCCACAATTTCTGGTTGGCATCATGCACTGAATGACTTAAACATCCCAAGAGAACAAAACGAATAATAAACTACACTGCATCATAAGATTTCCACTCTGACTAATGAACAGTTAATTCAAACCAACGCTGTTTCGAAAATGTAACAGCAAAGTATCTAAAGCTAAAATAATAAGTGCTGGATATAATTAGGCCATTTCAGAGTGATATGGCTGAATCATTAAACTTGGAACAAGCACACTCTACTACACCGAACACAGAAAAAGCTGGCCTTGCTCTTGCTGTCTCTGAGCTTACATGACAGATTTTAACCATTGCTCAAAGGCTAAACAGACAAGAGTCATGGCATATCTCGTTCTCTGTACCCAGGAGGATACTAACTGGTCAAAAACATTCATATAGGCAAAAAGGTACCTGTCTAATATAGGCAAACAGGCAGCCCCCCTTAACCTGCTATCACAATAACTAATGCACAGGTGGCTTACAGAAGATGTAGCTGCACGTTTGTATTGCTCTTTCAGTGGCTATACATACATGCTTTTCTAGAGTCCAGTTGCATGCTGATGCAGACTCTGGCATGCAGTTTGGAAAGAGAAAAAAGAAAGCTCATTTTGGCAACAGGAGGCCTTCCTGAAAGCAGAGTAACTGAACTCTGACACTACTCAGATTCTCTGAATCAACAGAGACCATTGAATTCGACATCTGTTCAGCAAGCCTAATCACATTCAGTGTTTAAACTTGAGAGTAGACAGCAAGATGAATTAGAAATCTGAATTCTTAGCAAGTAGAACAGGAAACCACTGGCAAGTTTTTAAAGCAAAAAATTCCCAAGGTTCCCTTAGATGAGGAAAAATTGAGATGTTTGCTTTGGAGTTTTAACTCTCCACCCAGTAGACATATATCATCCCATTAGTTGTCAAAACAAGTACATTACTGTCCTAACACCTCCAGTATTTGAATTTTATTTTGCTTTGCAAATCAATTATTAAAACTGCTCTCTCATGAAAGAGAGATCTTTTCCCCATTTTTTCTGCATTTATAGGACTGTAAGTGAACTATTTTACAAAACAATAATTATTTCCAATAAAGCAAATTAGCTGAGGTAGGTAAATCACTGAAACTCACTGACAAGAAGTTTTATGAATAATTAAGTAGCTGATGTACAGCAACATTACCACGAGCCTTTTACTCAGACTGCTGCATTTCTCAGCATGACACAGGCAAGACTTTGTTTCTGAGGTATAAAGAGACTCTTAATTAAATCTTCATTCTTCAGGGTACCAGAATTTATTCTTTATATGAACTGTGATTATTATATTTAATGTTGAAAAATGTTAATTTTCTGCTTAAATTTGCCAAATTAAAGATGGGGTTTCCTTAGAATTCTTTGTTGTTTCCAACTTCCATAAAATAAAGTGCTACACATTCTTTAGGTAGAAATTAATTGCACAACTATTCCAGCCTTCACAGTAATCATCTGAACATCACCATTCTTAGAAAATTTCCTTTTTAACTATTGTTAGTATGTTGTAGTGATCTTAATCCACAGTTATAAAATTCCGCTATTTTATAACTGCCTGTGTCTTAATGACCTTAGGCTTTGTATACAATCACTGGTCTTTGCACACTGCCTGTCACTTTTAACGCTTGAGTATTGACATTGTATCTCTTTTAGGTTCTTTTCCACCCGTTAATGACTATGCCAATTAATAATGCATCATTCTCTCTCCTCTAGCTAATTTTAATTGCTGTAATTTATGTCCCTAGACAATTTTTGCACTACACATGGAATCTATACTGCTGTAGCTGAGTTAGAAGATCACACTCTCAAGGTCCTTAGCAGATAAACACCACAATTTCAAGTTCACAGACATCATCTATAATTGACATCAATTACTGTTCAAGGAAACAAGTCATGACATTACAGGTAAGAGATCATTTTTATGTTTTGGAGCAGTGCAGATGTCAGCAGTAGAAATTTGACAATTAATTATAGCTTCACAGACATTGCTTTATGAAGATACTCAGATGCCTCGAAAGGGAAAAATCCATCTAAAATTAACAAATATGGAGGTTACACACTTCAACAAGGCCTATACTTTTACACAGATATTCTCAGAAATACATGAATGCCACCTCTGAGGTAGTATGTCACTGTTGAACTGCTAGCAGAGAGAAGAAGTCTAGTCTTCAGTGTGGCAAAATGTCTATTTTTATTAATTAATTTCAATTTATATAGACTTTCAAAAGTCACCAGGATTGGTCAGCTCAAAACCTTCCCCTAGGCTAATTGGCCAAGTTTGAACTGTCCATATCTCAAGAGACCGTTTTAATAACATCCAAACTTTATCTCTGTTCATAAAACACAGGAAGAAGAGAGAAAGAATTCTTACGGGAAAGGTCTGTGCTCGCCACAGTAGTATTAGAAGGCAGCATAAAAACTCAGGTGTGAAGCCTGAGTCAGTGCATAAGATCAACTTCAGCTTTTTATTTAAACATGTTTGCAAAGCTCATGGGCACAAAGAAAATAAAGCAGAAAGAAAAACTATTTATCAATAATCTCTATTCAGCTCTACAGATAGCCCAAAATGAAGGGTATAACCATAACTGTGTTTGTCCCATATTAGATTATTATTTAGTTCATCCCCTTGCCAGTATTAGGGATGCTTCACAAATCATATTCCAGTGTTCCGCTTAGTACAACTTACATTGATCCATAGCCCTGTAACGTTTAGTCCCTGTTTTTACTGTCATTTTTTATTACCTTCAACCCACTCCATCAAAACCATAAAACTCTTTCTGCCAGTTGTTTCCACCTCTCTTCCAAAGCCAAGCATCTTTCTGGTCTAGAACATCACACTGTAGTCTCCCTGATAACTTTTTTTAAGCACATTGGCCCATTCATCTCTGTCCAATGGACAAAGAAACATTAAGTAAGCCTACAACCTGTGTGTGCTTCTAAATGTGCACAGTTTAATCCACTCAATTTACCCAGTAGAACCTCACACTGCACTAGAATACTTTCTCTTCTCAAGTGAGTCAAAACCCATTAAAGATGTGTTACAAAGGTCAGTTTTGTAACAAATCATATTTCCCCTTTTATGGGGAATGAAAGCCAGATGAAAGGTTCAACATCGACAAGGTTAGAAATTAATGGAAAAAAAATGCAATGGCTAAGTTGCCTGCTACTTCAGTAGAAAATATATATGCTGGATTTAATGTACTCTTACTTGGAATTCACTGTAACACTGTTGCAGATTACTTTAAGAATAGTCACCCCTTGCTGGGTTCAGTGGTGTACTGAACGGGACTAAAGATCCTGGATGTAATTCGCTATTTCTGTTATTGATATAAGTACTATATTTCATAGAGGACAAATATTTCTGTTATTGATGTAAGTACTATATTTCATAGGGGATGAAAACATTAAAACGATTGCCTTCAAGCACAGTAATAACTGTAATTCTTACACAACAAATGTGCACTCAGTTAAGCAATCAAATAGATTTACCTGTACAAGTGCCACTGACAGTGCAATTTGTCCCAGTCATCTTTAATTGACCCTTTCTCTTTAAAGACACAATATATGAGATGACTGAATGAAAGATAAACTGAAAAGCAAAACGTACTGTGGCAATGCATATATCATCATTCAATTTCCAAGCACCCACTAAAGAATTTTTGAAACACTACAAATTTTTAACTAGCCTATAGTGAACTTTATTCTTGTATGCTATCCTCAGAACTCATCTAAAATGCTCCAAAAATTTACTGGCACAAATAAAGAGTGGACATGTCATAGGTCTTCAACTTGCTTCCTTTCTCCTATTAGAGCCATGGAACTAATTTGCTTTAATTATTTCTAACAGCCAGGAAGGTGAAAGGCTGATAAAAACAGACAAGTAGGGTGGAACAGCATTCAGGGTCCTTTTAGCTATACCTGCATACCTTCCTCTGGAACTTAAAAGTAAATCTAGAAGCCCTCAGCTGCTGAAGCCCTCTTTCTGTTGGCAAAAGAATATAAAATACTAATTTTAAGAGCTTAGGTTATAATAAGGCTATAGCAAAAGATCACGAGTAAAAGAACATGAATGTTCTGACATTCAGTTTTAGTTGTGGTTACAATACAGTCAAAGGACAGCTGTTCAGAAATCTCAGCATCTTTCCATAATGCAAGAGTACACAGAGTTGGTTTCAAATTGGGTTTTTCTAGAATATGGTCTGGATTATTAGTGTAAAGTTAATTTATATATAAAGCAATTGTAAGTGCAAGATGAAGATACTTTTGCCAGTCACAGAATATTCTGCGTTGGAAGGAACCCACAAAGATCATCAAGTCCAGCTCTCAAGTAAATGGCCTAGAAGGGATTAAACCCACAACCAAGGTGTTACTAGCACCATGTTCTAACCAACTGAGCTAATCAGACTGGGTCAAAAATATAATTAGGGAATTACACTAAGATTATTTAATGTAATTTTATACAAATAGCAACTACAGACATCTATCATTAGCATTACTTGAATCATGTTCTACAAGTATGCCAATAGCACGTACTGCTATCCATGGAGACAAGCATCACCCACTCGAACTGCAACCAGTTTCTGGATAGGCGATTAAAAAAGCACTATCTCAATGGGAGCATCATCTAATCCTGCTCTTGTCGTACTCACTCCAAGTGCCAAGATGCAATATTTTGGAAAAAGGCGAAATCCTTTATCACCCTGATAATACCGGTTCAGCCAAAACATGCCAACTTACACAGGTGACATCCATCATCCTTTTTGAATTCTAGAAATTATCAATTTACATCTGCAGATGAGGTCTACATATAATGACTTCAGCATTATTGTCAAACTAATTTTGAATTATTTTTTGTGCCCTACGCCTGACAAACTTCCTACTGTTGTGAACTATCATAGCAGTTGAGTCAGTTAAGAGGTATAGACTTTACACTCATATCTTACTTAGTACTGCAGTTATTTCTTTTTAACATCATTTATTTCTTTTTAACATTTGTATCTTATTCTCAAGCTGGGTGAAAGCTCAGCTCCATATTCATATTTGCAGTTCTCACAGTTCTGGCAACTCCCTCTACTTCTCCCTCTAAAGCACAAAATGTGCACAGATGTACCTTCTCTCATGTCTTTCAGAAGAAATATTCTTTTCTAATCTCTGCTACCTTCTTTTAACCTCACATACTCACTCCTTCTCCACTTTTCAGTCTCTAATCACAAATGTATGGCTGATAGCCACCTTTCTTTCAGTACTGTACCTGGGAATAGCCAACATGTCAGACCCACAAAATGAAAAGATGTTTTTTTCTTTCTGACTACAAAACTCCCCTTCTCTCAAGCTGACAAATTAGGATCTTTTCTTCACATGCCTACAGTCTCTGCAAGCTGCTAACGTGTCAGTGAGAGCCCAACTAAATAAATCACTCAAAACGAAAGAGCTGCTTAAGCTGTAAGCAACCTGAAACATCTGCTGAATTTTTAAATGCTCACATCCTCCCCTCAAAGCAATGAAATATTCTGTATAAACAAACAGCAGCTCTCCAAACCTGCTGGGCTATCAGAAAACAGGGTTAAGAAGGAAGCATGGGAACTGGGAATCAGCAGCGATAATTAATTTTTCTTGAAGGATTGCAACACTGCCACTAATTGCCTTGAAGTGTACAGAGTGGTGTAGGAACAGCCTCAGTAGAAACTGATGTTCAAATACCAACTGTGTTCGTATTTTAATCACATGCCTTGCATATTGATTTTGACATAAATATGTAATACAGAGTATGACGCTTTTATTGTGAAAAATTTTTAAGAAAAAAGGTATATTTGGGGGAAAATGTCAACATTATTCTTTGGACATTAACAAATATCTAATGTATTTTGCAGCAGTTTTCACAAATGTTGTTCCAACTTGAACAGACATTTTTCTTCCAAAATAGAAAACCAGTTACAGATATTTTTCTACAGGAAGGGTCTGTTATTTTTCATTAATTTGTTATTTCTAAGTTTTAGTTTAAATTGGAATGTGCTTACATTTTAAGACCCAGTGCAGAGCTCCCAAAAGCTTGATACTAAATTATTTACATAACTATTTTATTCTGTGGCCTAGATAAAATAATATTTGAAGAAAAAAAGACAAATGAAATTTGTTACCAGTAATATTTTCATAAACAATTTGTGGACAACATGGAATACAGTATTCTCTGCAACACACCGTCAAGGAAAGGCAGCTACTTTCTAAACTAATGGCAGTAGCAAGAAACTGTAACACAACACAGAAAAAAATTACAGGGGAATAAAAAAGGAATTAAGCTTCAAAGATGCTAATAGCAGGCAGAACAGATTGTTTGTAGTTTTTAATTTTCATTGTTATGATCAAAAATAACCATTTCATTTGAATTCAAACAATAAATCCAAAATAAAATGCACAAAGTTCCCTGCTCCTACCTTCATACCAACCATACCAACCACCACACCCATTCTATGTGAATAACTGAACAGAAGAGACATTCTGGTCTCCTCTCACCACTTATCCTTTCCAGCAATTTCAGCTACAACTCCTTTCTAGGCACCAGGATAAACTATGTTTGATGGCCAAATTAGTAAGTACAAAACAAAGTTTCAACCAGAATAACTCTCTGAAGCCAGCAAAAGCTGAAGCAAAGCTAGTGAAGGAGAATGGGAGCAATCAATGAAACAGCACATAAATTCAAGCAAGAAAAAAGTCAATACTAAAATCAGCAGTCTTTGGCTAACTCTAATCTAGTCATTACCAGTGACTCCAGACAGCCATAACCACCTTAAGCACCTTCCTTCCATCTACAGATGACATGAGGACTCAGTTTGATCCCCTCACATAGTAAACAACAAGCATCCAGCCACACCAAACCAAAGAGCTCACAGGACCCCTGTTTTGCATCCTACACTGCATTCAAATCAGGTTCCTCTCTCTTTTCAGGTTGAGTCACTGCCTCTCTTCTATATCAGGCCATCATACAGGCCACCTCTGCTAGAGGAGCAACACAGTAATATCATAAAACCAAACTGGCTGTAACAGCAGAGATCTCCATATGAGCCACATGGTCTCCTTATCCTCTCTAGCACATGCTTTGGTGAGTGGATGATATTTGCAGCATCTTCTAGACTTCTAATGCAGAAAATGGAGCTATTAAAGAAGTCACGAAGTACTCCAGGTTTCCCTAGTAACTTCTCCAACTTAATGTAATAAAGACATCTCTCCATTGCAGTTGGGTATCCCTGTTGCACTCGCCATTAGCAGAGACATCAGAGATGCCCATCTCCCTAAGAGGCCGACTGGATGGATTTAGTAGGTCAGACAAAATGCTACCTCAGCAGAACCCAGCTTGGAAGGAGACAGCTCATATTTAAACCAGGTGATAATTTGGTGATAATTCAAAATATTTTTTAAAATATTTTCCCTTTTTGCAAATGCACATATTATATGAGAGTCATATTCAGTGAAGAGCATTTCTAAAATTTCTTTCTAAAATACTAGTTCAGAAATGTTTTGACTTTTTCCTTTGTCTGTCTTTCTCATGCTTCCATACCTTCACCTTAAAAAGTTAATCACAGTTCATTGCAATGTGAGAAATTGTCAAGAAATTACTTGCGATAAATGAATGCATGATATCAGATTGCCCCATCAACAACAGGGCAAAATTATTTTTACTCACAAAACTTAATCTGAACACATACCACATGAGAACATTATCCAGAACACAGTACAATAAACTCAGTATATTCTTCTTACCTGGTCTTGAAGGAATTCAGATTCAGCCTTTGATCTAAAATAGTTCTTCTTGGCTTAATAGCAGCAACTCTGTACAAATTAACAGAAACATCAGATATATCTATACAGGAATCACTTCTCTCACTGATTACTTTTTAAACACAAGAGAAGACACAAAAGAGATATCACTGAGCTTAGGATTTGAAATATCTGAAAAGCATATTCCTACTCTTTCAAAAGCTTGCAATCTGGTTCTTCTCAACCACTAACCAAGAGAAGCAATTCCCATATGAATTTATGAATAAGGGAATTACACTGTGTGTAATTCCAATCTTCTCAGTCACAGCTGGTTTTCTCCTCTAGCAGTAGGAATACTCAGAGGTGAAATAGGGAAAGGACCCATGGAGACCACCACCGAGTCTGAAATCCTGTTAAACAGCTAACAATACCAAAACTAACAGACCCTGACAGAATAAGCTCACAAAAAGAAAAGACCAGAGACTAAGCTGTGGGGCACTGTAGCTCCTTTTATACATAGAATTCCCTGTACTCTCTGCTGACTGATAGAAAAAGTTCCCATTTTCAAGATGCTCCAGTCAGTAAAGAGAGACGGATTTAATATCTCACAACTTAAAATTCCTTTTGTTTCAACCTAATTTTCAAGAAAACCAAAACAAGACAGAGGTTGCTATTTTACTTCTGCTGCCATAAGAAAACAAAACAAAAAAAAAAACCCCAGGAAAATACAGGATACATTTTCATCATTTAAATTTAGGCACAAAGCCACATTGTAACAAATAACATAACAAACCACAACTTCAGTATTATTTCTACAGAAACACATTTTTCCCCCCCCTCACAAAAAGGAGAAGGGCTGCAGTGCACAGTAGGATACAATGTGGTGGATCCTTCACATACAAGCTCTTAGAACAGAGGAAAAAAACTGGTTTAACCACCAGTTAGAATATATGTGAAGTCCAATTTGGATGGCAGTGGTCTCACAGCAAGCGATAAAGCTTGTACAGTCCTGTCTCAGGAATATTTTTATTACGTTCGGTATGTTTTACAGGTAACAAAGATATAAGGACAGATAAAAGGGAATGCCAGTACTGCCCAGCTGGTGGAAGTAGCTGATCTCTAGCAAAACTGCAGAACATACCCAAGATATACACTGAGCAAAGACGCTGCTTATTTGGTGTGGTGCTCTAAGCCACCTGACTGAACAGACTAAGTTCCCAAGAATTTGTTCATGGAAATTTCTCCTGCGCCTCTTGATATTGCATATTTTTAACGTATGATCATCAAGAAGCAATTCCTACATCACACAAAGTCCCAAAATAAAACAAGTGTCTGAACAAGTGTCCTGTAACAGGCCAAAATTCCCCACTCCCCTGCCAAACCCATCTGTCTACATGGCCAACACAGGACTCAGGATTGATGTAGAACTGTTTCCGTCTGCTTTTTTGCAGAGCACTCAGTAAGTTGTTTCTAGCTGCTCTTGTTGCTGCCACAGGCAAAACAAAAAATAAGGAAGGATCTATTCCCCAAAGGAAATTTGTGGTAAAAACTTCAAGGAACAGAGCAGAAAGGATTGGCACTAGAACAGCTGTTTCTCAAGGCCTCGCCCTGTAAGCACTCGATGTTCTAATTGTCAGAAAATGCTCAGGTTATTCTGGATTATGCATTACTTAATAGATCTGTGCACAGACAGTATGAACTGCTACTACGAATGGCTGTGAACAATCATTTTGCCTTTTTCAGCTGATTGTTGTGTAACTTCACTTCCTTAAGAAGAGCACATACTTCACAGATGAGCCCACCCAGGTGCCAGAGATGCCCATTTGCATCAGAAAAGTGGTATTCAGATCTGCCCTTAGACAAGACCTTCATTATTATTTTATGGTTATATTCAGATTTATTTGCATAACACAGCCGTGCAATAATAGAATTGGATCAGTTGCAAACTTTCCTACCAACATCTGTACTGATTCTAGTTTAATTTAAAGCATGAAAATGAGGGGAGCTCCTGGAAAGCTGCCAGCATTAATGTCCTCCTGCACTTTAAGCAAATAGTCTGTTTCCTCCACAGGAGACAGATCAATATTCAAGAAACAAAAACAAAATCAAGAAAAGCTAAAAGCTTAGACATGTAAATCAGGGTGGAGGAAAAATGAAAGAAAGCTCCTCATTGGCATTCTACAACTTCTGCAGACCCCCATGGCCCATTAGCTAATTTCTGTTAAAACACAGAGCTCTGGAATAATAAATGCCAGTGGCGCATTTCTAAAGGTTTGCGGTAACTGAAATAAACATGTCCCTGTTCCCAGGACATCAAGAAACAGAAAATTAACCAGAGGTTAACTGGGTCATTAGCTAGAGCACAATATAGGTCACTGCAGATTTAATTTAGTTTGTATTCAGCTAGAGAATCAAATACAGCAACCAGTTCTCACAGCAGGAAAGCAAGTAACTTATCAGCATGCTGATGTATCTTAGATACCAGGGCACCAAGTCTGTCATGATTCATACCACCTTTAACTAATTTCACATTATTTTGACAAAAGAAAGTACAGTGTAAACACACACACATGCATACAACTTATTTGGTTCTGGATCTAAGTATTCGAATACATGCATAAATACTGAATAGTTAACATCATACACAGTCTTGGTTTTTGCTTTTTTTTTTTTTTAAGTACACAGGAAAATATTTAAGTAAGTGTTTCCTCCCAAAACAGGGTTGGCAAGGAAGTAGTTAATACCCAAGTCTAAAAGAAATTTTTGTGGGTTAAGAAAAAACACAAAACACTAGTTTTTTAATGAGTTTGATCAGAACCTAAGTAACACTTATATAAGTATTTTGTCTGAATACAATCTCTTATGAACAAAATACCTCAGCAGCTCTAACGTGAGAAGTCCAATAGTACAAACATTGCCCGAACTGGAAATACTAAATAGATTAAACATTTAGAACTTGTTTGTATCCAACAGATTTGCATTCAAATAACCATGAAAATATCAGATTGCACTTGGCTGTTAGTTATCTCAGCATACATCGTATTACACGCCTTAACTTGGGATTCATATCCTAGAAAAATTTGCAAAACAAACATTCAAGAGCAGAGGTATCAGACATCCTATTCAGTGGGACTGATCCATTCAATTTTGAAAAAAATTGACTTCTGGTTTTGTATTGTGTATAGGTTTTTGGGTTGTTTGTTGTTTGGGGTTTTTTTAATAGGTCTTTAATAAACCTATAGGGTTGCTATTGGCAAATCTAGTTTCCAAAGGAAGGGAAGAAAGATACTTTTGCTAGTTAAAAGTTAAATCTTTCATTAATTCTTTTCTAAATTTAATATAACTTAATTGCTTGTAATGTCTCCATTCTTGCAAAGAATGACGAAAAATTTTGAAGTATCTGAAAATTATTTTTGTAATTTTGAAAATGACAGTAACTATCAAGGCTGTCTGGTTCTTTTCAAACTGCAGCCATATTACAAGATAAAAGCAGGATGAGCTTACAATTTAGCTTTATTAGCTTTATTTGACAGCATGGTAACTTCAGCTGTACCTTTAATGAGATAAACAGCAGTGGTTGAAATACAGTACTCAGTGACACTTTAGAACACTGGTGCAGAAGATATAAAATTAACTTAAGCATTGTACTAGGTAATAAGCTAGTTTAAATGCATCATATTGTTGAAGCTTTTATGTTCTATAGATAGTGATATTAGTACTCCAACGTGACACTACAAATCCTTACTCTGACTTTTACTCTTCCTGTGTCTAGCACAAGGATTATCTGAAATTAGATTAAGCCTTTCCCTAAAGGCCTTCCCTAAAGCCATGCTTAATGCATTCATCAATTAAACGTGTAAGTTAGTACTATGTGTAGCCATCTGATGGAAAAGGACTTAACGAACTAAAACTGTTAAAAATAAAAACATAAGACAGTCTCAAAATTTTGAAGATGATTACAGGAGGAGCTAATTGAAGCTACAACACTTTCCTACAGTGAAGGGCTGGACTACTTGCCTAACAAAACCAGGACAAATCCCAATTCAACAGCAGTGCCTGAAAGAAAGGAAGACAACAGCATACATGTTAAGTATGTAAAATAGTCTTCAGCATTTTTTAGGGAGGTGAAAAGAGATAATGAATCCTTCATTGCTTAGAGGGGAACATTTTTGTCTTGCCAGAGGACAGATTCCCAAAGAATATTCACATTTTTCTACAACCTGTAATTTTCTCATTTATCATTTGTCAGGGCCCAAAGATCTTTACTGCACATAGTATGTTTGCACATGTTTAACAATCATTTTACCAAACAAATGTCACAGTCTGAATAAGAAAATCAATTAATATTGCTGATGTTGCTGATTTAACACCATTAATATCATACTGTGAGCAGTTACAGAACCTACAGGTTCACCATATCTACGCTCCACTGGTTGCAAGTCTGTTCTCCAGCAGACAGCACAGAGAAGATAACCCATGCAAATATAACAGGCAAGGTAATTCAATAGAATTTTTAATGATTGCTTTGATCTAATAGTTAGACTATCAGACAAGTGCAACTAAAGACAGATCATTTGACAGAGATTTGGATGGACTAGTTAGAATTCATTTATCTACACTCTTACAGATACCTCCACTTTCATCAGTATGCTAGGATCTGGAGCAGTCAGAAGACCCCAGTTGGACCACAGAAACCATCACATCCATGATACTGCCAGATGCCCAAAAAGAGCCTAAGATTTACCCAGTGAATTAGAAGGCAGAAGACACATTGCAGTGCTGTCTTCAATGGCAACTATACTGCCTCACCCTTTGGTATGCACAACTAAGTTACATTTGTAAAGTAATTTGTCTCTGCACATATTATCTTTTGAAAAAAGCTTTTTAGGAGCAGAAACATAATTTTTCTCTAAGCCACTCAAGTCTTCTACACTGATTACTTCTCCCTCTGATAAAGAAAGGTTGACATAAAGGAGTCCAATTATTTAGGAAGTCCTTCAAATGCTGCTGTACTGTAAGGCAAGGGAAAATAAAAAATTAAGTTCTAGTACTTTCTTATCATGCACCTACCTAGTATTTGCTGTTGAAGAAGTAGTGAAGCTTTAGCTCTTAAGATTTTGGTAACTTAACCTTCCTTAGAAGCAAGCTGCGATTTCCCAGACTGCGTGTTTTAGGCACAGAAGTAAAATGTATGGGTTTAGGATTCTTATATTAAAGTTATAAAAACAGAGCAACAAAAGCCCCACCCTGAAACACTCCTGTCATTTATGACTTGTGTTCTGTCCATCCACTGAATGGCAGAAACTCTGGGAGACCATGCAGGGATAACACTGCAAAAAAAGATGCATAAAGAACTTAATATTGTTACCACAAAGACAGAATCCAGAAGAAAAATACTAAATCCATTAGCAGATCTAAGTAAATCTATATAAGGTCAATTGATCAGGACTTCACATACTAAAAACCCATAAAAAATTTTCCTTATTCAGTTTCCAGACTGAAAATAGCATCAACTTCTGACACAACTCAGCATGGACGCACAATCTTCCTTTCCAAATACTACTGAAAATCACAAGTTCTTATTTACAGTGATTTAATCTATTAAACTGGAGAATCATAGTCAATGACTCACTCACGGAGATTACGAGAACTGTCAGATCATAGTAGAACCGCTCTGTTTACAGTGCTTCCTACCTCAGAGACCAATAATTTCAGCGTTTCACAATAACTGCTGCTTAAAATCTTCAAATAAGACAGGCAATTCAATTGCTTTCTTTTCATGAACTTGAAATAAGGTGCTGTCCATTTCTAAATTGAACATGTCTTTCAGGAGTAATGAAACTTCATCTAATATTCATGTCATTTCTTGTGAGGTATTGATATTTACAGTTGTTTACCCCTCACCACAAAGTTGCAACCTTCATTTCAGAATACTATATACCGGTTAGCAACAACTAATAGCTGAGAGATTAATTTTATTTTGACACTCTCTCCCAACAATCCATTAAATATGGCTAATCAATACTAATGATTACTCATCAGAACTCTTATTTCACCACTAACTGCTTAAACTCACTGAACTTAGAGCTGCTATTCTGATTTTACTGCAGAAGGTGAACCAAGCTGGAAAACAGAGAAATACAACACAACAAAGAAAACTAGAATAGCATTTTTATGGAATTCAGAAATATTACACATCTTTTTTCTTCCTACAGAGGTCAGACACTAATTAACTGAAATCCTCCCTTATTGAGGATTATAAGTACCTTACTGAACTTCTACTATCATTTCAGAATTTCTTCCCACACACCATTTAAGTGAAGGTGGTGGGGACAGGCAGTGGAGAGGCCGTTAACCAGCAACAAACTACTTGAAGAAAGTCAGACAATTTCCAAAAGTTAAACAAAATCCAAGTGCATAAGAAACTCATAAATGGGAAGTGGGGGGGAACAGCAAAACAAAACAAACAAAAAAAAAGTCCCAAACAAAAAAGCCCACACACAAAAAACCCAACCAAACAAAAAAAAAAGATGAAATAAACCCCACCCATTAAGGTTTTCAGGTTTCACATTAAATCATGGCTTGTACTAGAATAAACACAAGGTATTCTCAAAAACATAAGCATACTGGAACATCCATTTTTAATGTCATTCTCTATGATGTCCACTTCAGCCTGAGAAATTGACCCAGCATATTGATAAAAAATGAGAATATTTTCTGTCAAGAATACTGCAAGAGACAACCAAAAAAGCAAGTTTTATCTACTCTTCATGAAAATTGGCAAAGGCATGGAGCATTCTTCACAGAAGTATGATCTCACTGAAATCTTTAACCAAGATTCTCTGACTGGTTTGTAGAAGTTCTTGATTTTACTTTCACTCAATTCTTAATTTCACAATAAGACAACATCTTCAGGTGGCCAAGGGAAGCATGTTAAGAGGAAAAAAGCAAAAAAATACTGTGTTTCACTGAGGAGTTACAACTATTAAAAATAGTTTAAACATATTACGCTACCTACAAAGCATTAAGTTAGAGATATCTGGCATTCAAATTAATTACTTCTAAAAGTGAATTTGAAGGGAAGAGAAAACATATATTTTGACCAAGTTCCAGAGCTTTTCGAGATTAGATATTAAATCTAGGATCTCAAGAATACATATTTCTATTACACAGCAAAAGTGTTTGCTTTATTTGATCACCTCTCTCACAATAGAGAGGGTCTTACTCATCGATAGACGTAAATCAGTTATATTTGCAAATTTGATATCACCAAGTCCGTTTGAATTACTGCTTGTAGATAAGCAACCATAACTCTTCCAGCCTGAGATCCTCGTAACAGAAATGCTCAAAAGGAAGTCACAGTAGTGAAATACAGACCTTGTTTTTCAAAAACAAAACATGGCCAGAGCAAAACATTGTCTATTCCAACTTAACATTTTTTTAATGAAATAATATCAGCTACTTAGGTAAAAAAAAAGCTACAGACATTTTGCTATCCATTTCAAAGAAGGGATGGAAAAGCTGGTACTGAAAGGCTAAACTAATGAAATGAGTTTACGCAGCAAGGGCAAACACTTTCAACTAGAAATTACCCAAAATAAGACTCCTTGCAAGCAATCTAATGAAAAAAACCCCCACAAAAAACAAACAAAACCAAATACAACACACCAAAAACCCACCAAGTATTATATACCCAAAATATAAGCACAATAAAAAGTGTCTTTTTTTTTCCAATTATGCAGGTCTAGGGAAAAAAAAAATTCCACTAAAACATTTGAGAATAACACTATTTTTTGAATGAGACTACAACAAACATACAAACCCCTCCACATTCAAAGAAGAAAACATCCATGATAGAGAAACCCTGTGATACCAGAAACCTAGCCTTGAACTCCATGATTTGTGTTGAAGAGTGTACAGAATTCACCTAACTCCCTAATACAGATTAAAAATAAAGCTGTCCTACTTAAACTAATATTTTGAGCACTTCTCTAAACTTCTCTCATATTCCTTACCCCACCATAAACCGAGAAGAGCGGCTAAGGTAAACTAACACAGCAGCAGGGACAGTTTAGCTTTTGAACAGTACACTTTAAGTTTCGCTGCTATAGGACTGCATTCGCTGCATTGTATGAAATGCGTGGACTAATCATAGTCTATGAAGAGGACTGACTCTGACTACACTAATAATACTTTTAATCTAAAAAATACCCACATAGGTGTCAGTTTTACTTTCACATAATGAGAAATTCAAAAGAAACACTGAACATTAGCAGGAATAAACTACAGAATGTGTTCTTGCAAACTCATTGAAACTATCCTTGCAGAAGAGAGAGGGAAGGAAAGAGAACTACTATGTATATAGTTAGCACCAAAATAATTACTCCAGTTGCATCCTTTGAAGAACTCAACCACATTATACTCTAGTGCTTAAGTTCTTAAAGCATGGAACCCATGCTTTATATCTCACATGCACTGGGAATAAAAGCTATTGCGCTGCTGATCAGTTTTGGAATGCAGCTGCCACTTAACCAAATAAAGGGCTTTTCACAACTCTCTGATGGCATAAGAAGATATTCACTAATAATAGCAAGAAAAAAAAACCCAACCAAACTTACTGTCATGGCAAAAATTTAGGAAAAAACATGGTATTTTTACCATTAATTTCCTTTGAATATAACATTTGTCACAGAAAAGCATGATCACGCATGCATTCATTCACATGTCTGAAGGATGGAGAAAACAAGGGAGATGACACAGATGCTGCACCTCTGCATGCTCTAACATCCATAATTCTGAAACAAAATAACAACAGAAAAAAGTAGCTAAGTAGAGTCCTACTTACAGCTCAGCCAGATTTATGCCTGGTGCCTTGCGGGGCTGTTGAAGAGCCCAGCACAGGGCTAGAAATAAGAAGTTTTTAGTACAGCACAAGTTATTTGCCAGTGCCTCACAGAGTGACCTTGGGCAAGTCATTTCCCCCGCATCTCAGCTACCCATCTGACAGTCCCGTCCTCCCCCACCACCACCACCACTGAGCGGCGAGGACCAAAACCCGGTAATTACTACAGCGGGCTCTGCATCGACGAAACTGGAATAAAAGGAAAGGGGGAGTGGGAGATGGGAGCGGGGTTTTTCCCTTACTTACAGGCGATAAAAATCTCCCCGGCATGGATCCCGGCTCCCGCCCGGGAGAGAACCCCCTCATCCCTTTCCCCGTGTCCCTACTCCACCGGTTAGACCGGAGAAGGCGGCAGGTCCTGCTCACGCGCCCCAAGCGCGCGCAGCAGCCGCGGGAGCCGCGCCCTCAGGGCCTCCCGCCCCCGAAGCAGTCCCGGCGGCCCCGGTCGGCCGCGCGCGGATGAGGCGCTACTCGCAGTCCCGCTGGGCGCACACTCACAGGCGGCTGAAGCCGTGAGAGACGACGCACGTTCCAGAGCCGAGGTAGTCTCAGGACCCTCGCGGGAGGCGAGCAAACAGGGCTGTGGGCGCTGCGCCGCGCTCCCGCCGCGGGGCCGCCGCTACCGCCCGCCCTTCCTCCGCCCGGGCCGCGCCGCTGGCCAATGCGGGCCGCGCCAGGAGCCGGGAGCCGGCTTGAACCATCTGTTGCGAGGCGCCTCCTCCAGCCCTTTGCCGGGGGCTCCCGCCAAAGCGCAGCCAAGGAGAGGGAAGCCTGCAGGGAGCCTGCGGCCCCTCCAAAGAGCTCTTCGTCCTGCGCATCTCGGGGGCTGCGGCTGTGCCCCGCCTCCTTTCCGCTTCCGAATCGCCCCGTCTCAGGGCTGCTGCTTCTCCCTCAGCGTTCTGCTCCCCTCACAGCGCCCTCAGCGCCCGCCCGGACAGCCAGCCGCCTCAGGAGTGTCAGGTGGGGCAGCGAGAGGGACGGGGATGCCAGAGAGCAAGAGCTGCACCTGGGTCTGATCCTCCTCAGGTGTGCAGGCGATAAAGTCCGAACCTAATAAAATTTTTGCAATTCCCAACTAGTAACCGGGATTCTCCACGTGGCATGTTGCACGGAAAAATCTGACTCATCCTGCTTCAGTGTCAGAAACACTGCTAAAATCTGTCTGTTTCTAGACTTAGACATCTCTTGTGAGCAAGCTGTCCCAAAGAAGTCTCTTTCATTATTTAATGGGTTTGAGTTTTAGCCTTCCACGTTCCCAGTTGGAAGGTTTTTCCACAAACATGAGCCCAGTGTGCCCCATGTGCCCAGTCCCTCATTTTCGGTCTCCGTCCCAGGCGACAGTGGTTGAGATACTTGCAGTGCAGGTGTCAACTTTCACAAAAGCAGAGCGATAGTTCCTGGTTTACTTCTCTTTTTTTGTATTAATAATTTCCTTGTTATAGACCTCCCTGATCATGCTTTATAATCAGGTGCCTGTGTTTTCTCTTGATTCTACAGAGAAAATCTGGGGAATAAGACACTAGCTGTATTCCAACAGGTTCTAGAGTAATATTTTTAGGAAGTCATGTCAAGAAAAAGATGCAAATTTAATCTCAACTTTCAACAACTTAAAGTTAACAAAATAATCTTGAGATTCACACTGTGTAAAGGAAAAAAGGTACATTTCTTTAATGGGTTAACAGAAGTTCTAATTTTGTCCATTTTTTGAGGCTGTCAGATTCTTATTTTCTCCAGAACGGTGTCATTAAACTATGGATTTAAGACCAGAGTGTGGACCAGATACAATTTGCAGGATTTGAGGATTTGACATATGGTATTATGTAAATTCGAAAGTGGGGTGAATGTCAAAGTGGCAAAATAAGATGGATAATCTTGTAATTAAATTAATCATGGCTCCTTTTATTATAAAAAAATACGATTTCTGGAAGTAAAAGCACCCGCCTGTATTTTATGCCAGTGCCATTATGAAATGGCTTGTAAGTGGTTCAATATGTTACTCCTAGTAGACACTTTCAAAGATGGGATCTATTTCTTGCCCACTAAGAAAGTTTTATCGTTGCGTCAAAGGTGCTCAACACAGCTGAGCTTTATCTTATGATTACAAAAAAACCTCTCAAAAGAACACAAAATTAGATTATTGTGATCTTTCTTATGAGACTCCAAATGGATGAAATTTTGTCCTCAATATGCATGTGTTATGCCTCTAAATCTGAAGGGATGATTTGTCATTATAACATATTTTTAAGGAACGATTTCTATATAGTTATAATTACCAGAATGACAAATTGGCTAGTGAGTCTTCCATTAATCTTACAAAGCTATTCTCAGGCCTAAGTTATTTCCGTATATATTGTACGCAAGACTGATAATAAAAATGTTGAGAGATATTGTGTCTAACATTAATGCAAGGTTTTGTCTTACTACTTTAAGAGTGTTATTACTGATTTTATTAATATATAGAAATTCCTTCTAACAGCTTAAACAAATTGACCTAGGTGCCAATTATATGCATAAAAATTGCTCTTCACTGAGTGAAGAGCATGCTGTTATCATATATGAAAGACAAAGGATGGCTGGAAATAAAACTATCTATGGGCACACAGTTGACCTCTGAAACAGTGAAAATACAAATAACTTGTTCAATTGTACAAGAAATCTTGGCAAAATCTAAAAGCATAGGCAGATAAGTGTGTTTCAGTCCACTGCTGTAATAAACAATGCTGTTAAATATAAAAAACCCTATGTCTTAAGTCTCAAAGTAATATTTCTCTATTAAATGGTTTAATTTACAAGCAAAATGACTACTACAAAGGTGGTTGCTTACCTTTTTAAAAATATATATTATTCTGCTTGCTAATTACACTTTTATTACTTTTTTTACAGATTAAAAATATTACTACTCCTGCATGCATACACCATCAGTAGCATGTATGTCATGGATGTTAATAGGACAACATCCTATTAACATCAATCAATTTTGTTATTTGGGTTCAAGATCAATTTTGGGTTTTTCTTCTGTATTTTTACTTGCTATTACCTTGGCATGAACTTGCCTGTGAATTGTTCTTTCATCTGTGAGATCTGGGATAGTCATACTTGAAGAAGGGCCCTTTATTAATAATAGTATTTTGTGAATTTATTTATAACAAATTAACTAGTAAATAATGTATTCAAATGTAGGCATCCAGTCATTATGCATCGTACCACGTGGCAATATGTGCTGCAGCCCAGAAAGCCGACTGTATCCTGGGCTGCACCAAAAGCAGGGTGACCAGCAGGTCAAGGGAGGTGATTGTCCTCCTCTGTTCTGCTCCTGTGGGACTCCACCTGATATACTGCATCCAGCTCTGAGGCTCCCAATACAAGGAGGATGTGAACCTGCTGGAGCCCCTCTGGAGACAGACTGGGAGAACTGGGGGTATTTAGCCTGGAGAAGGTTCCATCTCCATCCTACACCCTCTTTCCACACTTGTGTCAGTTAAGGACTGAATCTCCACTGTATTTGAATTGATACACATTTTCTGATCTTTGTTGAGTGGGCTCTAAAGAAGTTCCTCAGCTACCTCTCCGCAGTGTTTTGCTTTGTAAGCAAGTAGCTTTAATCATCTAGGAGGTATCAAGTGCTTAAATCACTTTGAAATAAAAAAGAAACCTATAGTGCTGCAAATCACATGAGACATGTCAGTTGGTAAAACTCAACTCTGCCTAGAAGGCTGATGTCATTCAAGTCTTCTAGAGTGAGTTGCATCTGCTATGGTTGAAATATAAAATTTTATGTAGTTTTCTTAACTTAACTGTGCTATACAGATTGCCTAATGTTAATACATATCAATTTCTTGGCGCAGGCACTGTAGTTCTGATCCTGTTCTTGGATAGGTCATAGCAAAGCTTTCAGAGCAGAAAGTTAATGAAGAATATTGTTTAAAGCTCCAAATTAATATGAAAGCAAAAAAGTTACTCTTAAATTTTAAATTTTAAAATGTGCATACTCATTAAGTTTGCAGCTCCTTTGTATACTTATTAAGTTTGCAGCTCATTTGCAATAGAATAGCTATGAGCGTTATAATAAAAGTAATTATAAAGAAAGCATTCTGCATCTTATTTATCCCTCCAGAAGTTTCACAGTCAAAACATGTCTGTGAAAGTGTGGAAGTTCTCATTTCTTCAGACATTTGGCACAGAAATTCTGAACCAATGCACAAAGAAAATTTTTTCTAGAGGTGCTAAAAATACTTTATAAATTAATGCTGTCACAACTTGCTCAGTTTTAGGTGCATTTTTTCATAAAGTTTTTTCTTTGGGATCTTTAGAAACTGAAGAAGCTTTTATTAAGGTGTTAAACAATATTTTCACCTGGTCAAATATTGCACTTTTGTGATCTTGCTTTTAACTCACTTCTTACAGTAGTTTAATGTTTTTCCTCAATGACTTTATGTTTTGATGAACTTTTATTTAAGCAAGTAAACACATTCCATGAAGAACATTCTTCCTCTCTGGAGGTGCTTTCAACATGTTTTGATTTGTTTTCATCTTTGTGTTCCAGCCCTAAATCAGTATTGATTTTGATGTGAAGGGTAAGTGTTAAAGGACTCACTGTTAATCTTGTGCTGAGAAAACTTGCTCCCTCTTACCTGCAGGCTGAAGGTAGGTCTTGGGAGGTTGGTGGGTAGATAGGAGGTCTTAACCTTCTTGGATTCCTGTTCTTTAAAGACTCCAGTGATGCACACAGGACTTTTGATACAGATAGGCAATCTGAGGAGGTTACAGAAAGGATATTACCCCTGCCAGGAACACGATGGCTTAACGTTAACTTTTTACCCCTTGAGAAATAATTTACTGCTGAGAAAGGAATGAGGACTGATGACTCATATAGCCCTGAGGTCATCAAAAAGTCATTTAGGAATCTTCTGTTGACTTACTTTGATTTTATATTAACTTCTTCTGTGTGCCTTAGTTAATCCAGCAGTAAAATAGATGGGAACCTGGGGACTTGATGGCACACTTGCAGCCATCCCCATCTGCAAATCTGAGGAGCTGCTCACCCCCAACTACAGTGGTGTGCCCCCAAAGCACCAGCATTAACCTGAGCCCAGAAGAAACCACTGTTATCAGATTGGACCCCCAGGAGCCACGGGGGAAAGCAGGGATGGACCTGCCACCTTTCCAGTCTGCCATGGCAGAGATGCAGGGGAGTAGCATCTTTCCAAAGCCACTCAGCATGTGCAGGGCTCTTGCAGCCGGCACTGCAGTGGCAGTGGGGATTAGACCCAATTCACAGATGCAGTGGATATGGGGACAGTGAGGGGTTACTCTCACATGAGTGATTCCAGCACCCTTCTATTCCCAGTGGGTGGTTTTCCCATTCCCATCTCATGTTGGCTTTTGCAGATAACTGGCTTGAAATCCAGCCTGCAATGCCCTCTGAACTTCTACGCAAACAGGTGAGAAGACAAACGGACATAGAGAGTGATTCACTTCCCTTCTCTCTCATTTCCTAAAGGTCTGTGAACTGTGCTTGGAATTTTTTTTACACATTTGCTTCTTATTAAAAGACCAAGTATCCATATCAGAGGACAAGATGTTATTGGCTGTGACAGAGATAATGACACACACTGGTATTTAAAAAAACAGGAGAAATAAATTTATGTTCATTTCATTCATAATATCAACAGCATGCACCAGTTCTGAATGGAAGCAAAATTAAATTGAATGCCCTGCATTATACGATGCATGGCAAACTTGCCAGGGTTTCAGACAGCTGAACACCTTCGTAGTCACACATAATCCCTCTCAGAAAAATAGACTCAACTACTCTTCTCTTGAGGTATTTCTGCCTGTTAAACATTCTGTTTCAGGAATAGATTATCATGGCTGCATATTCAATTAAGCTGCAATCTAGGCCTTATTGTTCAGTACATTTTTTCTTCAAAGCATGCAAGAGATTTTGGTGCTCATTACCTATTAGCATTGAGGAGAGACAACCAGCCAGTTTATAAATTACTGTAGTACTTTATGTTTAGATCTCTATTTTAATCATGGCAGATTCCCACTATTCCAACACTATTTTCTTGTTTAATCCAAATGTCCCTGTGGTTACTGTATTTTTTGCAAGGCTCAATAAATGACAGAACTTTTATTTAGATGAAGGGTAAGATGCCTTTATAAATACCCAAGTTAATTCTTAAGCAATTATTTTTACTGGCAGCAAGATTAATGTATTGTGAAGGATGTGAATGTGTAACAAGATCTCTGGGGTCACTCAGCCAATCCAGATGCTTCTGGCTCTAAATAGATTATTTAATGTAATTATTTTTCTAATTTATTTGTGTGGGAGTTTGAAGAATCAGGGTGATGGTTTGTAGGAGCTCCGGAGGCACAAGAGTCTGCAATTAATGTTGAAGCCCAGGCTGTGCCCCTTGAAATGTGCAATAGATACTTACAGAGGGCTTCATTCCTTTGCTGATTTATGTTAACTGAAGGATAAATTATTGAAGCCAATGCCCTCATCACAGCTCTGGTCCTCAGACACAGCTTCCCATCTTCAAAACACTTGGCAAACATCAGCCTGCTGCTGCTGTTAACCTTGGCCATTCCTTAAGAGGAGATAACACTCCATATAATCATGAAATTAGTTCTTTTTCTATAGTGGCTGTACCACTCAATCATTGTCTTGCTGTACTTTTTGAATTCTTTTTCTTACCCTCCTGTCTGCTACAGATATTCCATTGTGTGTTACATTAAGAGACACTGCATATAAACAGGTGTTCTGCTATAGCCTGGATAGCCTGCTATAGCCTCAAAATAGTTGGTGTTGTCATTTTAATGCAATTTTGCCAGCCAAAACTATTAATCGTGTCAGGCTGCTTTTTCTAAATTTATTGTATCCATCATATCAAAAAGTCTGGTTTTTTTCCTTCCACAACCTTTTCCCTTCTTTTCGTAGTTTGTCCTCCATCTTGTTTAATGGCAAAACAAATTCTGGTTGTGATCTGATTCATGTTTAGAGAAGGGTGGATTCTGGTATTTATATAGAACTGTTTTAAAGTAGGCAGTTGGGTAAATCAGTTGTCTTTTAACTGTTTTAACTTTTAAAATTTTTTTTAACTTCAGGATATTGTCGTGTTGTTTCCAATTTTCTGTGTATTTTGTATCACTTATCTTTCCTGCTTAATCATTAACTGCCAACTCTGTACATGGTAAATACATTTAGTGTTAAAAATGCTTAGCACCAGTGTACCACCCACAGGAATTTGAAAGAGATTTACAGCTAGTACTCAGTGGAGGTTGTAAAAAGCACTGTGATTCTGTTTAAATTGAAACTAAGGCACAGAAGGTGGAAATGAACTGACTGAAGTCACTCAACCTATCTTTGCGGCATTGAGAACAAAATTTTGGATTCCCAGGCTTGCACACAAATTTACTTTGGGAGCCCATTCCAGTAGTCCCCGAGCCCAGTGAAGGAGCCCATGTAGATCAGAACCTGTGAGGGGGCCATTCGGCAGTGGTACAGCACTGGCTGCTGGGCTGTAAACCTTAGTGCTTCCCACATCTGCTAAGTTGTGAAAATCTTTCCTACTCGTCTTGCCTTGTAAACCTCTCATGTTTCTGTCAATCTAATTCCATTAGCAGCTTTATAATTGTTCTGCTGCTTGTATGCAGTGCATTGAGATGATATGCAGTGTGGCTATATGTCTTGGTCTCTGAGTTTTCTAACTGATTTGGCTGTAAAGAATGATGGACAAGATTTGGATGAGCTGGTGCTGCCCTATGTGCCATATCCAAGACGAAACCAATGTTTCTGTGAAATACTGCATTGTGAGCCCAGGCTATTTCTATTAATCTCATACTATGAAAAAGAAAAAGAAAGAAAAAAAGACAAGGTAAGAGTATACTGAAGTTATGTGCATTTTAGGGATCTGTCGCATTGTGAGGTTTTTTGTGTGCCAAAATCATACAGGTGCTATCATCTAGTACAGAATTCATGCAGTTTTTAGTCACCAATCTCCCACCTTATTGATGTGCAGAAATTTCAGTACCAGTTTGGCCCTTTGAATTTAATTCTAGTGTTATTTACAGCCTTGGGCATACACCAAGTGTTATTCTGTTCTACCCACCTAGTTGCAGGAGATGAGGGAATTACCTGGAACTGAGGGAACTCTCTTTGTTGTGATGGTAAAGCAAAAGACGTGCTCATTCGTATCCTCTAAAATTAAAGAGCTGGTTCTTGCATACATTTCACATGACTCTGCTACTGCTCTCATTTGGGCTTTATATCTGGCTCTCCATGTAGGGAATTTGCATGCTGGGATTTGTGGTCTTACTCTTAGATACGTAATTTCTTAACGTCTTTGTCCACAGACTGCTTGCACTGAGAGTAACTGCCTCAGAACCCCATTGTATGTGATGTTTCTGAACGTTTCCTTGGTGCATGCAGGAAACATTTCCAGGTGTTTCCTGGTTTGTTTTCTTTAAGTGCAAAAAGCAAATAGCAAGCACAACATGCTGCAATTTCCCTGTCTTTTGTGAAAGAAAGGAGAGAAAGACTATGTGAGAAGTGAACTGTTACAAATCTATTTTAAAATACAGCTGAGTACATTTACACTATGGATTTGCAAACCAAAAATTAATTAACTGCTTTGTATTCTGGTAGGATGGGCAAATTTTTTTTCTTTTCTTTGTGATTAAAAAAAAAAAAGAAGGAAGAAAGAAGACCTTTGTTCTTAACCTTGTTCATTGTTAGAGTCTGCAAAGTACACAGCATACAAACTAGGTCATACATGGAGCTGTGTCTCAGTGTTTTATTTGTGAGCATTGTTATTAAACACATCTTTGTATTTAAGTTAAAATAAATCAACAACATAAAGATAAAAATCACCAGCTTAAAGGCTGCGTGAACCCTGATGTTCTGAGTGCAACAAGAGCCAAATGCTGTTTGCAGAAAACCAATGAAGCACAAAATATGGCAGCATGTGTCCCTCCCTGTGTGCATTATTATCTCTCACACATTATCTGAGGCACCCCACCTTGCACAGTGTGTAGCTGAATAGCCCCCTGCTGCTGAGTGGATTCATGCCTGCTGTTCATTTTTGAAAAGTCATTTTGTACAATTATCCTACTAAATATTGATAGCTTTCACCACTCCAGCCATGGCTAATTAAAAGACACACTGTGTAAAATTTTAATTAGGATTCATGTCAGGGTGAATAATAATAAAAAGAGGGGGAAAAAAAAAAGAGAAAAAAAGAAAACTGCTTGGCATTTGTGGGGGGATTTTATTTATGACCTGGTTTGTTGTTGAAGCTCTTTGTATCCTCAGATTTATTTCCCCTCTCCGGTTGTTCTCAACTCCTGATCTGAGGGTATGGAAGAAAAGAGTTTCTCAATGTGAGCCTGTACTTCATACATTCCCACTAGAAGGCTATATGTTTTCTACTGTGTTGGTTGCTTTCCTTTCAATTACACAATAATGATTGCAGGAACCAGGCATTTCCTGGGGATTGGTGGCCACTAAGCTGGGACCTTGGCCCCAAGGAAGAGAAGACAGTCATTAAATTCAACTTAATTCATACTCTATGCATTGGTTTTGGCTGCACGTAAGTGAAAATAGTCATAAAAGGGTAATATGTGTGAGAGAGGGAATGAACCCTTATTTTAACTTACTTGCCCCACATTATTCCACTTGCTTGAAAGTGGAAAAAATTATGTAAAATCTATAAGTAGATACTGCTCATGAAGCAATGTGTAAAATTCTAGGCATTTGATTATTATGTGTCAGCTGCATGGAAGATTTGGAAGTGTTTTCAGGCTTCTCTGATAATGTTAAAATTTAATGGATGGAAGTTTTAATTAAAAAAGTAATAGAAAAGGAGTGAACAAGTATCCATCAAAAGTAATTTAAATTCAAAAAGCCACCTACGTTGCGTAGTGAAATTTGTTTCTGCTTGGTGGCTGACTTTGTCTCCTTCACCACTCTCCTTATGGAGGAGTTTGCATTTAGGTGTTAGGCAATTACAAGTGTGTCTATCATACAAATAATTTTTTCCTGTGCACTGAAATAATATTACTTAGTGTTAACTGTCTAAGACTGCCACTTACTAAAGGCCCTGCTAATTATTTTTTTTGCACCCGTTGACTAACAGACTACATTATGTGCTTTCTTCAGTGAGAAAGGTTAAAACCTAGGAGGGCTTGTCCTCACATACAAACCCCTGGAATCTCAGAACATTAATGAAAACAACAGTTGGCTACAGTGGAGCCTTTCGGCAGAGCGTCTGTGTAATACATCATATTTACAGAAGGGGCAAAGTCGGACAAAATCTTTTAAAGGACCTTTTGTTACACTTGTGCTGTCAATTTATATGTGTTCTATTCTCCTCAAACTGTGAGATAAGAATGTAAATTGTAAGTATTGCTGGCTGGAGTATATGAATGATCCAGATTATGTAATATGAATCAATGAAGAGACTTCATAATTGTTTAGAGATAAAGTTAATTGAGTGGGGAGAAAAGGCGATTTGCATTCATAAAACGCTGAAATTATTAGCTTAATAATATTGGAAGAAGGCATATAGGAAGGAATGCTCCAATGTTAAATATTTGCTAATTAAGTCTTTATCATTTGTCAGTATGTATTTTAGTTATGAGTAATTTATTTTTATTGCTGATTTTAGGGGTTCATTCTCTGTAATTCTCAGCTTGCTGAATTCATCAACTCCTGAAGTTGGTGGCTTCTTTGAGCTGAGATTCCAATCCTGGCCCATTTGATCTGTGCTTTGCCTAACTGTTAATGGAATGTGATCACAATATATCTTTCAGCTCTTTTTTATTTTTTAGGTTAAAATATAATTAATAGAAAAAAAATTACCTCATGTTATATGAAGGCTATGCGTGCACCAATTTATGTATTTATAAATAGTGATTGGATGCACCAATTTATGTATAGGGATTGCAGACTAAATTGTAGCTTAATTTCATATTCTACCACAGTTTGGATTTTTCTTCAGATAATATAAATAAGATGACAGGTTCCTAATTAACTGATTTACAGCTCTTCTGGAACAAATGATAATTAATATTCATAAATGTTTGCAACATTTAAACAGATGTAGAAGCCTGACATGACAAATACTTATACTAATTTGTAAATCTAAAAAAGAAAAATGCTGCTGTGACTCTGTCTTCCAGCATGAAGAATCCTGCTTTTGAAGTGGTTGTCTTCCCTGGCAAAACAACAACCTCTGCTAATGAGCATGTTTGTCACTGTGGTACATCTAGTAATTTCCTCTTACCATATTGTTATGAAGCAGTAGGGGCCTGAGCCATCAAACTCATAATCAGTATGCTGCAGTTCATTTCACTCCATCTACATTGGAGGTAATTTCATGTTACTCACCTTCTGTCCATCAGTCCATTCAGTGGGAGTTGAACAAACACTAGGCGCTCCTAATGCAAAATAAGAGATCAGTAGTCTTTGGAGCAGTCTGCAACAGAATATAATTGGGTTTAGCCCGTAGATCTGTACAGAGCTAACATCTTGTCTACTGAAGAAGAGGATCCCCTCACAGTGTAGAAAAATTTGGCTGGTTTGGCTGCCACAGAACATGTAGGGGTGCAATGTAAATATACCCCATGCCATGGAACCATCTCTAAGCCGTGGGTTGCCACAGGTTCCAGATCCTGCAAAGATATTTCAGCTCAGGCACAGCATGAGGCTGATTTGTCTACATTCACATCATGCTGTTGCTGAATTAAGAATCTGCCAGAACTTCAAGGCAGGATATTAACTACCCTCTAGCAAACAGCACTGAGTATATAGCACACTGCAAACGATACTTCACTATGCCTGTTGCCCTTAATTGTAACTCTTGAAATTCCTGTGGCTGTGAATGGTGTTAGATGGCTTGTCCCTGGGAATATAATACATATTGCATAAATGTATTATAAGGCAGTGGAGTTTCTGCCAAATCCAGATAAATAGGAGCTATCTTTATTGGAAGAATCAAAAGACAGAAGCTTTCCTACTCCCACTACAATCTGTCTGAAACAGAATACACAGCAGGCATTGCAGCATGACCATAAGGAATAGCTGTAAAAAGTCATTCTTTAGAATCCATTTTCTCATGGTGCTGATTTACATATTCAATATTATATGTATGGCATGCATAATCTCACAGTAAACTCAGGGTAAATGTGTTGGTTACTATAATTTCATTAGCATATGTGTCACAGTGAGATTAAATCATATGAACTTCATTATTCACTTAGTCTTACACCAATGTTGTACCATTGAAATAATTAATTCTTCAAAACATTTTTCCCCCCTCCTTGTCATAAGGATGAGTAAATGTATAGTAGGAGGGCCACAATTATGGTGTACTAGGGCCAGTTTTCCAGTTCTCACATTGCTGTTACTGAGCTGTATTGGAAACTGTAAATTACTCCTTGTAGGTAAAATTATGGCATCTATCAAGTGTGAGTTAAGATATTTTATCACTTAGACAAGTAAAATCTAGAAGCATTCTGTGCACTGTAGAGCAATGTAATGCATTATACCTTTATTACCTATCTAATAAAATGTGGTAACTAACAAATTTTATCAGTGAACTCAGTTTCAGGAAATTCAAAAGTTTGGAGGTGAGCTTTAAGATCACGTTTGGTTTTCTGCTCTTCAGTTCCTTCCTGCTGAATATTACAAGCTTCACTGGGGGACCAATGGATAAGATTTAGATTTCAAAGCCCTTTGGTACAAAAAAATCTATGTCTTTATGTTGTAAAACTTGAGTTTTCATACTCAGTATGAACTTTAAGTTTAAATCTGGGACACTCCAGCCATGAATTAATAGCAAAGTCTGTGAAGATACTGTCTGAGATATCAAAAATGGCAGTAGAGGAAAGCACAACTCATACCTCACTTGTGTTAACTCAGATAATGTAATAAGAAAGATGTTACTCTCATGTAAGAAAAAAAGAAGAAAAAAAAGAAAAAAGAAAGCATAATCCTGTTAATACCGCAAACAAAAAACTCAGTCTAAGGGAGTGATGTAGCTGAGAAAAAACCAGCTCAAACTGGTCAATGTGCTTTTAATATCTTTTGGAGCTCAGACAATGCAAATACTAAAATGCCAAAATCGAGTTTAAAAGTGTGCATCACATTATTATCATCTCATTCTCAAAGAGGACTCTAACCAAGCTTTAAACAAAAAGATAATGTAAGAAAGGAAATCCTTGTTATAAGGAACAAAACACACTTTAGCAAGGTTGCCGGCTTGCAACTTTTTAGGTGAAAGCATAGTTAACACTTCAATTAGTTAGCCTGTCAGGCTTAAGTCTGTTCCACTGAACAATCCCAAAATCTTTATTGAAAGAATAAGTAACAACTTAAGTCAAGAGTTCTTCTATTCTCACTCTATCCTGTTTGGAACAATGAGTAGCAGATGCTGTAAGGTCAAATTGGAAAACAGCTCTGAAACATCATTCTTTAATACACGTTAATTGCATGTATTAATTTTAGTTGTGAATACGCTTTCTGACACGTGTGATGTATATATATCTATCTCAGAGTAGCCTCAAACTATTACTAATTTATTTACTTAACCTTGCACTGATATTTTCCATGTGAAAATGAAACTGTTTTGTCCAGGCAAAAACCACTCCAATATTAACATATTGACTCACCATTAAGAAAAAAGAATCAAAGATATTTCAGGTTCCTGACTTAAGAGATTTTCTCTTGCTGTTCCTTTTTTATCAAACATAGACACCGACCAAGACTAGGGTAAAAAGTTTCCCACATATTTCCCATCAAAGCTCTAGTTTACTAGAGCTCATTCTTCCAAATTATAACCCAGTTTTCATACCACTACCATAAAATAGCAAAGTAGTGACTTAATTGTAGTATCAGAAACACTATTTGTCAGTTTTGAGTATTCCTAGGTCTGAAACCAGTGGAGTTGGCTCTCAGCAGTTCAGTGCACTGGAATGCTAATTGCATGCTTTCCGTAGCAATTGTGAAAAATTTAATTTGCTTATCAGGCAGGAACAGGATATGGGAAGAAAGTTGTGCACCAGAAAAATTACATTTAGTTCTGTCATGTCTGCCTGCTCATTGCCTGTTGTATATTTTCGTAGGAGACATTTACATAGAGCTTGCCAAGGTGTGTGAGGGTTCAATTTCATTTTGGTTAAAGGTGAATTTACGGCGCACCCACTTATTGATTAGATTAAATCAAAAGTTTCTGATTCCTAAGTTTCTCTGGAGGAATTTGTATGTGGGTACTTGTTTTCAGTGAAGTCTTTTTTTTCATAATGAGGAATATATCGAAGGCTCTAGAGGGTGACCTTGTTAAACTTGGAGGCTTAGGAACAAATCCCAGTAGAGCTGAACATAATTATTTACCTTTTTTAAATTTGAAAATATGCAAATCAAATAGGACACCTACAGAGGTCTCTACATTTGAGTTTCCATGTTTGCGTGTGAATAAACTGAATAAATCATAACTAAGCTTGTTATTACAACATTCTATATCAGGAGTTACTCCTATGTTTATTCTGGAATTTTACCTAAAGCAGAGTATGAGTTTTAACTAAGAATGATTACATATAAAAGTATGTGCAAGTTGTTGTTTAAGAGAGAAAGAGTAGGCAAGAGGATTGTCGCTGTTGAGCCGCTAGCAGAGAAAAGAACCCAGTTTTCAGTGGCAACAAGGAAAAAAGCTTTTATTGTTTTGATTTCAATATATATATAGTTTTTTCAGAGGTCGCCCCGGTTGGTCAGCCTGAGACCTCTCCCTAGGCCTGATTGGCCAGGCCTGAGCTGTCCAAATCTTGGGACACTGTTTTAAAAAACATCCAGACTTTATCTTTGTTTATAAAACACAAAAAGAATTCTCATGGGAAAGACCTGTGCTAGCCACAGCGGATGGTTCATTTTTTTAAAGTAGATTTCTGAGTAGTTTTCCAGAAGTCAAACGTCAATGTGAAATGTAGGTTATTGTGCTGCGTTGGATGCACTCCATCCTCTCCATACACAATCACGGACTTCACCTGAACCTGCAAGAGCCATCATCTTTAAGAAGCCAGTGACTATAGTTCAGGGTTTTCATTATTACTAGAGAGGCAGGCATATTTTGCTAAACAGTACTGAGTGATGCGTGGTGATTTTATGATCTTATCTGGGGATTAGGGAGTTGGAGGTAAACTCATTTACCTTAGAGTCACATACTGGCCTCAAACCAAGGTTCATGGACCATCCTGATAAAAAGCAAATGATTTTATTCAGTTCACATTAAATTCAAACTTCAGGCCCTGGAGTCCTGCAGAAAGAATGTATTAACACTTATCTTACAGAGCTGAATTCTTCTAGGAATAGCATTCCTTCAGCAGCAGAGCAGAGAGAACGCTAAGGCTTTCTGGAGTATGGCATTTTGTCCTGAAGGAAGCATTATGCTATGAATTAAATTTTGAATTTTGGGGAGTGCAGTTGTCAGGGGGTGTATGCTGTTCCCAAAGGGTCGCAGGAATAATATTTGTACACTCTGAAGTTAATTTAAATCCTAATTATTGCTGAAGATAAGATTGAAAGAGTGAAGTCCATTCCTGTTACCTGAGAGAATCCCTTCATATTTGAGTAGGTTATTTTCCCAGTGGACAGAATGAGAAGTGGGTAGGTGGGGAAAGGGTCTCAGAGGTTTTGACTGCTTCTTAATAATTACACCTCCTTTTCCCCCCTTCCTTAAAGCACATATAGTAGCAGGTAATTTATTGTTGGTGATGTGTTGATTTGGAGTAAAGGAGCATTTGCCTGTCAAGTATGATCCTAAGAAGGTAAAATTTTTGTTGTATCATTATTCAGTGACAATGGTGCACTAGAAGACATTGGAAAATTAAAACCAAATTATGAGACACACAATATGGAAATGGGTGGATGTATCACAGGGAGAAAGAAGACACAGGGAAGTTCTTTCTAATGCTGAATCATGTGGAGGAGTATATTCTGGAACCCAGCAATGAAAGAGAGCACATTTCTCTACAGAGTTATAGGCTCATAAATATCTCCAATATTTTGTAGGTCAATGTTTGAGTATTGTAAACTTACAGAAAGAATAATAATGTACTTGTCGTGGAACAGCAATAACCTGTTTTTCTGCTATCCAAAAATGGGTATCAGCATATACAAATCCCTTTTCCCCCCAACTCTGTGCTAACCAGAAAGAGCTTTGATTTCACAGGTGGTCATCATTACGAACTGAGAACTTTCAGTGAGTTACTGGGCTCTGTTTCTCCTGGTTAGGTAAATGAGTGCTATTCCCTGAAAGGATCAAAGCAGGAGTGGAATGAAATAAAAAGATAGCTTAGTGCCTAACACTGGTTAATGTAACTGGTTTGCTAGTGGAAATAAACTGGTTTGTCTAGGATTTCAAAAAAAACATTAAACTAGCCAATTAATGATAGCATAACCAGCCGGAACACTGGTGCTTATAAGCTTACAGAATTTTAAATGTTGTATTTGTGTTTAAGAAACTTGCTGGCATAACAGTGTGAGTGTAAGAGCTAAGCCTGGCACTCTTTATTTATTTAGTTACAAGAATTAAATAGATCCTACTATATCTGTATGTTTCCTTCATGGTTAGGCAAAGACTTAACAAGGACGTATAAGGACTGCAGCTCTTGCATTAGCTTTCTCTACTGCAGCAGGAACTCTTCCTGTAAGGGGATTTTCAACCCTCCCCCCAATACCCACAGAACCTTCATTTGCTTATTTTCCTTTCCTGTTTAAAAGTCAACGTAAGAGTAAGTTAGAGGCTGATTTCACTGAGACGGATGAAATGTTAACCACATCAAAGAGAGCAAAGCCATTCTCTGAATTACAACAAGGAAAGAACATGCAAAGTGTTGGATAATGCTAGCCATATCAGAAAGTGTTGGATAATGCTAGCCTTGGAATCATCACAAATATGAACTATTTTTGATTACTAGCACTTTAGGGCTACCTCATGTTCTTCTATTAAACTGCCTCTCCTTTGGAAATGTACTGAATGTATTTACTGAATAGGCTTTACAAAGCATAGGAGTGGTTCCTTCTTTATGGACAGTTTTATTTTTATACTTTTAATGAGGCGAAATATTGACTACCTTTTCCTGAAGTTCAATTGGGTTTTTCATTGAGTTGAAGTTAGTAACCTTTTAGATGCATAGCTAATTTTTGCTCTGCCAGTCTGGGTAAAGATCTCCTGATTCTCTGTCCTTAAATTAGGTTAATTTCTGCCATGAAACATCTTTTTCAGGGGCACCTTTTACATAACACTTGACATTTTGTGTTACAGGACATTCTAGACAGTCCCATATTTCATTTCTTCGCCAGTTGTGTCCATGTCTCTTGCTGGTCCTTCGCTTCTGGATTTCTCTTACACCATTTTTTCTCCCAAAGGGCATTAGCCCATGATTCCTGAAAGCCCAAGGTTTAGATAACTACTGCATAACAACTATGCATCATTCTCCTACTTCTGAAGCGCTTAGTTAATTTTATTATTAATGATGTTTTATTACAAAATAAATGGATGTAAAATATATTTATGTATGAAACTAAATATCTAAATTAATTACGTACACAAAAGACCAAAATCAATTATTTGTTCATAGTAATTGCATATTGCATTGGATTGCTTAGACTCTGGGCAATGTCCATCACTGGAATGTAGATATAAACTAGAATGTAGTATATATACTAGAATGTAGTACAAACTAGATCTTTACTGGCCAGATGTACAGTAAATATTCAAACCTTTTTTCCAGAGGTTTGGAGACTCACGTTTTTAAAATTAGTGATACTACAGTGATGACTTTGAATTCAAATAGAAAACTGTCTCAGAGAAGAAGGAGTTGACAAAAATACAGTGCTGACTGCCAGATGGGTACCAAACTGCAAAATGTTTGCTAGAAAGTCACACTGGGCAGGTTTCCCCCAGACAGCAGCTGGTGGGATGCAGCTGTGCAGTCCGTTCTGCAGAAGAGTGCACACTGTTCAGCTCTCTTAAGGCAGAACTAACTTCTATTCCACATGCATCAGAAATATTTACCAGATTTTATTATTAACTGGATGCTGCTTTTGTGCAGGAAGAAAAGGGAAGTCTTGCTTTAAAAACACAATACTCTAGCCAGAAACAGATTCTTGTGTGTTGCTTAACATGCTTTTTTTAATGTGCTTTTTTGAGGAGAGGCTAGTTAGAGGGCCATTTTAAGTGTCATTGTAAGTAGCAGAAGAACTGACACATTTCTATCAGCATTACAAGATGACAGCAATTGTCTTAAATAAGGTGGCATTTGCTTTATGAAAATCCATATCAACTCATATCTACTTGCTCTACAAGTAACATTTAGAAATACTGTGGTATAGCAGATATACTAATACAAGATATTTTGAAACAGAAAAATGCCTTCGCACAGATATATATACAGAAATCAACCACAGTGAGACACCACCAGTCACTGTGTCTGAAGCTTACTGCATTTTCACACTTGAATCTTGGCGAGGTCCAGGAAATGACTGTGCTAATGGGATAGAATGGTTAAGAGTTCTGAGGTATTTTTCTAGACCTACTGCAGTTGTTCCACTCTCTGTGTCCATTTTCCTATTTATGTATGAAAAGACATTGATACATCAGCTAGGTAGGAACAAGGAGAGTGGTCTTTTTGTGTTTCAGTATACTTCTTTGCCGTTTTAAAAATCTGTAAATAGCAAATGTTTGAGTTGATTCCTTTTGAAAACTGGGGAATGAGAAGAGAAAAAGGAAGAAACCACACTGCTCAAAAGATTTTCTGCTCCTTTTACCTAATTTTTAATTCTAGATTTTCCTCCAAATTAATATTATTTTGACTTTTGGAAAGATTGAAATATAAAAACATTGACATGTTGAAATGCTTTAAAATTATCAACAAAATGCCATTTCCTGCATCAATGAAACTTCCAATTAGAATGACAGTTCTCTGTGAGTGTGGACTCTTTTCCCAAGAGAAGATTCCACGGTATATATTTACATAATAGGGTAATTCATCCCTGGGATCTGTGCTGCAAGAGTGCCAGCTGGGTGTGCGCCCAGGGCCAGGCACAGACTTGGCTGCACAGCCACAGCAGAAGGCGAATATCTCCAGGAAAAAGGGACTAGTGGCTTCTGCCCTGGGTGCACGACACTGCATGGCCTGGTGCTGGACAATAAGGAATATTTGTTTTGTAGCTCGGGCATTTTGGCTTCTGTCTTACTCTGCAAAAGCTCAAGGGGAAGTTTTCACATCATCTGGTCAAACAGAGAGTTATAATCTTTTATTATGCAGTCCAAAGACTGACATGTTAAAATCAAATCCCTTTCATGCTATAAACTAATTACTGTGCCCTTTTCACCATAAGTAAGGCCATGTCATGAATTCCTTTGCCAAGTATTCTGAAAAGTATAAAAATCACGGCCTAGATGAAGGAGCTGTGAAATGACTGAGAAAGGGCTCCAGCTTTAATAATCTGAACTGTCCTACCAGAGAACACTTGAGCTGCAGCTGAGACATCCTGCCTATCTAGCTGGCAATTAAACACCTTAGTACCTCTTAAATTAAACACGCTAGTACCTCTTCCTGCCGGGTGTTCTTAGGGCGGGGTAGCCGATAACTTTATAAAATAAATATTGCAAGTGTTGAAAGATAACTGACTGCGAAGTCAAGTCACCCAAGAGGAGAACGCGCGCAGCTCGCGCTCACGACGGCAGCTGTCGCGAGGGGCGCCGCGCGCCCCGCGCTGCTCACAAGGGAGCGTGCGGCGCGCGTGCAGACCGCGAGCGGGAGGTGGAGCCATCGCCGAGAGGGGACGGTGGGCTGAGCCGTTGTGCCCTCAGCGCAGAGCCGTGTCCTCCTCGCTGACCAGAACCATCCGGGAGGAGATGTCCCCTCAGCGCAGAGCCGTGTCCTCTGCAAGGACCAGAACGAGACTTCGAGACACTGCGGCTCTGGATGTGCGAGGTCAGTCAAAACATGATGAGGTGATGGCCCATCTATACCAGAGGTGTTGCTAGGGGCAGAAAGGCCAAACTCTGTGTCTTGGTCAAAAGAAAGACAGGTTATAGTTGTAGGTGACTCTTTCCCTTCTGAGGGGAATAGAGAGTCCAAATACCAGACCCTCTTCTTGGGGAAGTCTGTTGCTTCCCCAAGGCTAGGTTAAGGACTAGGAAACCTCCTGATCTGATATGGTCCTCGGACTATTGCCAGTTAGTGCTTTTCCCTGTGGGTGGTGATGAAGCCACAATGCACCGTCCAGAGTCAATCAAAAGTGTCTTCAGGGTCTTGGTGCAGTTGGGGAGGGAATGTGGAGCACAGGTCACCTTTTCTTTCCGGTTGCAGGCAGCAACATTGGAAGAAATAGATGGGCCCAGTCTATTAATACATGATTCCAAGATGTGCTGACCATGCTGCAGCACATTGGAAGTTTTACAGAGAAGAGCCAGGGGCTTCTAAGATTGTAAGACTCACCAGGGAAACATGGATGAAATATCTCACAGGAGTTAAGGAATGTTCCTCTGAGACGGTGACACACATGTGAATGGGAGACGGGTAATAATTTGTAATGCTGTGAGTGCAATTAGTGAGATAAATATAGAGCTAAATTCATTTTCTCTGAAAAGAAGCAATCTGATTGCTATGCAAAAAGCACCTTTATTTGTGATACTGGCTGCTCATAATGTGGTTAGCAATGCACGAAGTGGCATTTTGATTTGGAGCTTTAAAGAATTCTGGGATGAATAAAACATGAAATTAATTGCCAGAGAAGAACCTTTGCCAGACTAGGTGAGATCTACTGTGCTGAATAGAAGCTATAATTTACGACAGGGTCTGTTCCACTCCCAAAGGAGATTATGTCAATACCAGGAAAGGTTAAAAAGCACTTAAAATAGTTTGCGGTACCAGAAGTCCTTCCTCTTCATATCTGGCTTGGGATATGTACATAGTTTAAGGATAAACATATAGTCATGTGTCCTATCATCCTGCAGCAGGTATTAGAACAGAACTATGTAAAATATCACACTCCATGCTTTGTATTAAGAAATTTGAATGAGTGTTGCAGTCAATTTTGACCTGGAGAAAGCTGTTAAGTTGGGAGAACAGGCAAATTTGGATGTTTTGGTGTATGGAGGTGTTAGCAAAATCCTCTAAAATATTTGGGATAAGACTCTTTGCCCTTTTAGTGTGAGTAAGACAGTATTTTATTCTTGTCCAAGAGGTGTGTGTGTGTGGCTGACAAAGTTCAGGCCTCCACACAGACCCCGGTAGAATCTATACAGTTTTAGCAAACAAAAAAATTAATGTTCATTGGTTCTAAGTTGTATAAGTCTCTTCATTAATTATTATTGTTCTATCCCCTATTGGTTATTGATTTCTCACTCTTCAGCTAACCTGGTCCGCATTCTTTAGTCCTTATCTCTTGCTCATATGGGCAGTCTCCAGCTTTCCAGGCCTTAATCTCGTCTCTGTCTTCTGCTTACTCCAATGTCCTTGAAGGGCAATAAATTTAAAATCCCATATGCCCAATCTTCAAATCCCTTTGGCTTTGTTTATTAAAGCTTGTCAGGGTTAGTTTTAACAAACTCAGGATTTGGATGATTTAATGATCAGCCTAACAATAAATGTCTGTGAGGAAACTTAACTAATGCTGGCCAAAAGCAGGCGCTGCGTACAATTAATTAAAACAACTAATTAAAATTTGCTAGGAAAGTTACATAATTTCCAACAAAGGCCTCTAAGTTCCTATGTGAAGTTGTATATTAAATGTTCTGAGTACTTGCAAAACCCTGCTGAAGTCAGGGAAAACTCCACATGCCAATGAGAATCCCCAGTATCAATTTGGGAATCTCAATTCATGCATGTGTGCACGAAAAGGCTGGAAGACTCTGGTTGTGACTCTCTAAGTAGCTGTTGCTGAAGTGAACTTGCCCTCTCAATAAATGGATTTATAGGGGAAATCTAATTATTCAGTTCTGTGTCACAGTAGAAGTCCAGGAGAAATTGAATGTGCATATATAATTTTAGGAAACATATAGTAATGAATAGTATTTGAGGTCCGTTAATTTTTTACAGATCTATTAAATTCAGCTGAGGTTTGTTGTGGGTTTGCCTTGAGTATAGGACCAGTTTTACTTGGTTTTTTTTAGCTTGTGAACAAGTAAATTCTACTCACTTCATGTGGTCTTTTATGCTTAAAGTACACTTGAACGCCCCTTGAAAGTGAAATTCAGAAAACAAACATGTTTGAAACAAAGTAGGAAAAAATGCTACGGGGGAAATTAATAACCAGGGGAAGATGAGCAACATCTATCTTTCTTTTGCCAGATTCTTACACAAAATACACCCAAACTCCTACAAATCTAGTGCTGTAAAATTTAATATTCCCATACGCTTTTAGAAAGTACATTAAAATGTTGTGTACGTGTGTCTAGTGTAATATGATATGGAGGAGGAAAAGAAGATAATTTTAAACCTCCTACTCTAGTGAATGATGTCAGAAAACTCACTGAAAATCACAATCCTTCCAGAGGCTATGACAGAGGGGATTCTTACTGGTGTGAGTATGGGAATGCAACCTCAGTTACACCTTAATTCTTTTGTTTGTAACCTGAGTGATAATAGATATGGAAGAAGGAGATGAAAAGAAGTTTAAAGGAAGGAATGCATGACTGCAGATTTTTTTTTTCAAAATGTGCATAGCTTTCATTAATTTCTATTTATGTCTATGTAAATTATGAATTAAAGGTAGAAAGCTTAGGGGACTCACAACAGCATCCAGCAGAGGAAAAGATAAGCAGGATATTTAGCTAAAGAGTCTTGAAATTAATAAAAAACTCATACTAAAGCAATTTTTGTATCAATATTTGTTGCACTTTTATTGGTATATTTTAGCTGGATGTTTTCTGCAGATCTGTGAATACTAGTGAGATGAAGTATCTTTAAAAAAAATAGAAAAAGAGGTAGAGATTTCTAATGAGAAACGAATATCCATACCCTGGATATTCAGGGTTTTGTCTGCAGTGTAATTAACTAGAATTTGAGCTCTTTCACATGTAAATTAGGTCACTGAGACACTGCCAGTCTTAATCCTTTTTCACATTGTTTACTGGACTTTTCAGGTTTACAGGCTACCTTTTAGTTGGAAATTCCTAAAATTAAAATATTTGGTCTTTTGTGTCTTTTCAGGATTTCACTGCTATCACATTATATTATATGATGTGAATCATGCCATGGTCAATTTAATTTAGGTTTAATGATTATGCCTTTTCAGACTTCTCCAAGGCAGCATTTAACAGAAGGAACGTTCAAAAAAACCTCTTACTTTAAAATTTCTAGCCTCAAGAGTATTTCCCTGGTCTATGGGTATTGGTTCTCTGCATTTGACCTATTGCAGTTGTAATAAATAAATGAAATGTATTTCTTTATGAAAAACTTCAGTTGCATATCAGAGCAGGCATGACAGATTTTCACATACTAGGATCTCTCTAAATACGAAATGTAATTATAAGCCTGTCTGAGCAATTTTAGCTCAAGTATTGTGGATCAGAATTTCAACTGAGGTCACCACATGTGTGTTGTCTGTGGATGTGTTCAGTTTACATCCAGAGGTATAGAGAGTAGTTTGTGGCTGTTGGATATTTTTCTTGCTGTATGCAATTCTCACATTTAATCTCTGTACAGGTGGTATTTCAAAATATGAAAAAAAAGAATGTGTGCAAACTGTATGTGGGGCAGCTGTGAAACAATCTGATTGAGTCAAGACAGGATGGTTTGGGATTCCCCAGACAATATTATGTGGCTCTGGACAAAACCAGTAAAATCTTTCTCCTGTTCAAAGGCCACATGTACCTTCCTGGGACTCTCATGCTTTCCAAAGACTGAGTTGTTTACACACACAGATTATTATATCAAATCAGCACATGGTGCTGATGCAGCAGTGTGGGTATCATGTTACTTGACATTTCAATAGCTGTTCTCCAATGGAGACAGGGTTTATCATACTGGTAAAAAGATTCATGTATAGTTTATCCCATGGTAGGGATTGTGCGAGTATAACATTTTAATTAAAGAAAGAAAAAGGAAAACCCCAACTCTTTAAGCCATGTACTTAATACTGGTTCAAAAACTGGGCTAACCTAGCATAAAAAACCCTAGAGGCAGGGGAGGAAAAAAACCCAGATTCTTCATTTTAAGTAAAGTTGTGGTGAGTTAATGAGATTTTAATTGATGTAAACTAACTCAGTGATTCTCTAGTTTGTGGTTTCCTAGACAAATAGGGCCAGGAGGGACACTGAGAGACCATCACAACATTTCCTGTGTTCCACACCAGGAATAACTGTCCTTTGCAATATGTTTGCTTGGTCTGTACTTAACAACCATCACAATGTCCACTTCGTGACCTGCCCCTTTGGTTCACTTTGCTTGATGTTAGAATAGGCCCATCCATTCCCCATCAAGATTTAAAAGCTGTTGCCATGTTTCCCTTTAGTCTGCTAACACTGAAGAAAATTAATTTCAGTCTTTTCTAATAGGTCTTTGCTCTGATAATTCTTGTTCTCCTGTCCATTCTCTCCATATTTTTCTCATGGCTCTTGATTTTCTTTGGAAGGAGTGGATATTCCACTCCAGCTGAGGTCTTAACAGCACTAAAGAGCCCAGAATAATTATTTTGCCTGTCTTCCAGGTAGTATTGGCCTTTAGGACACCTGGATATATGGTTGCACTATTTTACAAAAGTGTGACATTTTAAATGTACATTGACTGATTTGTGGGGGTTTTTTGTACCATGAATTTGGCCTACATATAATATATACTTATCATCTGTTTCATTTCCATTGCTTCTTTTATTTCTCCACTCTTCCAAGATTTTTTTGCATTGCTATCCTGTCTGTGATCAGAATATGAAGATATTTGCTGATAATTAATCGTACACCATGTAGTGCTTTTGCCAGAAATACCCACTTGTCTGTCTTTGGTGTTCGGGAAGGAAGCAGATCTGGATTCCACCTGCTCTTCTGTTGGGACTCACACGTGGGAAATAAGTGTATGCATGTGCATGTATGTTCTGATAAATAGGATGAAGGATATGAATTTGTTTCTTGTGGAAGATGAAAATTTTGCAGAGGTGCCATCTGTGTAATGTAGCACTGGTAGCAGCAAAGAACTGTGCATTTTGGTGAACTCTGTTGTAGAGTGACTGTACTTCTCTGTACTCAGACTGATCTGATCTCATAACGTGTGTAGTGCTCTTGCCAGCTCACCTTGCATCTGCTCTAGCTACTAGTGGACCTTATGGCCACACAGCAATTTTTCTCTTTTAAATTTGTTTTGATTATTTTGTCAAAAGGTTAATTCTTAAAAGCTAAAGATTGAAAATTCCTTAGTCTTCAAGATTTGCAGGATGTATCAATACACATCTTAATACTATTATTTGAAGAATGTCAGAGTGAATAAGAAGAAATGTATGTTTCTCTAAACTGAGAATGTGACACTGCTAGAGGGAATTTTTCTTCAGTTCTGACAGTTGAACAAGCCTATTAAGAATAAGTCACAAGCTATTTTGTTTTCAGCTATTCAAATCTGCCCAGTTTAGACACATTTCTTGTTTGCTTTGTGGCAGTTTGAAACCACTTTGTTCTACATCTGTATGGTCATCTTGATTAAATTTTAATGTGAAAGCCGGACGCATAAGTTCTGGTGAACTAACAACCAGGGATAAGGTCACCCATCTGCTCATTTAGTCAAAGCTTGGTGCTTAGAATTGCTTTTTATGTTCAATGACAGGCCCTGAATTGCTCTTATAAAAAGTCAAATGAAACCAGGAAATCAACAGAAGGCACCTCTCCATTGTACAGAAACTTGTTGCAGAGCTTCTTAATGTTTGGGTCAGGCAACACAATTTTTGTTTAAGATAGAACTTTTTCAACCATCTGTACCTTGATTCTGAGTCTCAAATTTATCCCTTTTGTCAATCCATTGGCTTTCCTGAAGCATTCTTGGGGATGTTTTTGGCTTTTACTTTCCTTTCAGAATTTTCTCAGCTCGTTACGTCATTGGTATTCTGTACTGTACTTTCACTCAGCTCAACAGTGTTTTCTTGTGCTGAAGAAGATGGGACTGCCTGATTCTCATGGTAACCCAGCCAGACCTTCCTAAGGCAGGAACCGGGACACTGTTAGGTGTTTTTAAAGTAGCCAGCCAGTTCTATCATTGCTATCGTTCCCTGTCTGTGCTTGGAAAGAGTGACCACACTATCCAGTATTTCTCCAGCAGAGCTAACCACTTATGGTTAAGGTACTGTTGGTATGGTTAAGGTATGGTTAAGGTACTTATGGTTAAGGTACTGTTCCGTTACCTTGTTTCCACCAGTGAATGTTTCAAGCTTCCTTATTGAAGACCAAATATGTTCCTGTCCTACATGGACTTATTGTCATCTGAATATTATTTATATCGGGAGCTCTACTTTCAGAAATTGAAGCCAAGAGAGATCAGATTTTTAGTCTGGGCACTGAAGCCCACATCCATTTAAACACCTGTGTTGCTATTTTATTAATACACTCTTGTCCTCATTTTCTTTCTCTTTTCTCTGTTATTAGGTACACTTTCATTGGCAGCCTGACAATATAAGTGCATTTCAATTCCAGGTTAAACACCTTCCACAAAAGTCTTAGTCTTCTGACACATGGCTTAACTCATGTGGCTGAACACTATGAGCCTTACTTTGCAGCTGGCATTAATGTTATGAGTCTGTTGTACCTAGACACTGAGAGGTTCCTCTAATGAGTGATCTAGAGAAGCACAAGTCACTATTTAGGCTTACTTGTTTAAGATGGAAGTTATTCAGCAACTCTCCAATGACATTTTTAATGAAATGCCAACAAGCATGCATGATGGCAGGTGCCAGGTTTAAATTTTATGCATCAGAGGGTTCTTCCCACTCTTTTACCCCCTGGACAATGAGAATGCTAATGCTGTTGGTTAATACATCTTCCTTTTAATATAATTTGTTTAATATTTTCATGCATTAATTCTTAATTAAAGAAGAATTCAAACTAATAAGATGAGGAACAAATAAGTTGGTTTTCTCCTAATTAAAAATACTTCCTTATGAGGAAAAGCCTCAGAAAATTCCATCTGGACTGGATGGATTTATTCTGTATCTCCCAGGTTAATCAAATTCTTTTAACCTTCTTTATTTATGCAGAATAGGACAAAAGCCTACTTATTTTAAAACACTTTGAACACTCTCTTCAGACCGGATAGGTGGCTGCAGTGAATAAGATTGATGACATGAAAATTTTGCATTGGTGGCAATGCATTTTGAATACTCTGTTAATGTACTGTTGCATATTCATAGGGTTTTTTGCAGTAACGTCTCTGTTATGGTTAAAAATGAAAGCAAAACGATTTTTTCTTCAGCATTGGAATTAATGAGGCCTAGTTCATAATGACACTGTGTTGCCACTCACTCTAGTGCAGCAACTCACACCCCTCCACAATGCTTCCAGTTCCATGCCACATTTCCCTGCTCCTCAGCATGTAGGCAGCATTTCTTCACATTCCTTTTTTGTCTGTACCATGAGAGGCAGCATGTGCTATGATTGATGCTAAATGATGCGTGTGGGAATCCACATGATAAATGGGTGACCACAAAGCAAAATAAGATTTGTAGAAAAAAGTGGGAAAAAAAGAGCAGAAATGGTTCTCACCCCTTAAGACTGACTTAGTTTTCTTTATTCAAGCCTTTAATTTAATGAAGGTTATAGGAACTTCCTTATTCTTAAGGCATCTTTCTGAGTGTCAGTGTCACTGAAATCAGTGCAAAATCATTTAAATTGGATTAAACCAGAGTAAAATACCATGAGATCTCAAATCTGCTAGATTCCAGCCTGCTTGAGAAGCATGAACCAAAATCAACAATATCATAAACTTAAAATGGGTTGAAAAGTCCTGCATCATGATGACACTGTGGCAGTGACCTGGTTCCTTAGTTATCATGATTGCTAATTAATCCGGCAAACCTTTGGCTTGCAAGGATTCCAAAGAGAAAATAATGCTCATTGTCTATTTTTTCTACTTTAGATGAAGATCCACTGCTTCATTTCAGACATATCTTTCTTCCTTGCCTTTCAAATTAACCGCTTCCAGGCAATTGTAAGTTAACATTTTTCTGTAATTTCTTCTTACCTGTGAATATTTGAGTTGAAAAAGCAAGACACATTCCTTGTTTTTACGTTGCTCTGTTGTTTAGGATATGTTATGTGTCCAATGGGAATATGCTCTTATGCACTTACTGAAAAACAGGCAAAGTATGTTTTGCCATTTACCCTAAAACTCTCTTCCTGCTCCAAGCAAAATAATCCATAGAAAAGTGTGATTTCTATGTTCATTTCCACGTGATGATTGGAGTAATGAGCAATGCACTAACTGTTAATGTAACAGGTCTGATTTTATCCTTCATGTAACACCCAACAGAAGCCTGTTGGATTTACATCACACCCTGATTTTAAAGTTTGGGGGTTTTGTTTTGAAAAACAGTTTCACATTGGATTTTTGTTCCTTGAGATGGCTGTGTAGCTTAGGAGTATTGGACAGGTTCACTAAAACCTTGACAATCAAGATCTGATCCCATTCCAGAGATTCATGCTTGCCAGCCTAATAAGAGCACAGTCAATTATTTTTCTTTTAATCCCACTGCATTTCCCTGAGAAGCAAGGAAGAGGGTTACTTCATTGCCTGGCATGTCAGGATTTTGTGAATCTACTGCTAGTATTTCGGTCCTGGTGTTCATATGGAGTGAGAAAGCAAGTCTTGAAAGCCTCGTCTACGGAGCTGCAGAGTGTATACATCAGTACTTGGAAAACATATTCTAACATTTAGCCAAGCCCAGTAAATAAATAACGTTAAAGTACAAAGGAAAAAGGATACAAAAATATACTTTTTCATTATGTTTCATCAATTTATTACATATTTTTCCTGTACTCTGTTTGAAATATGTCATCGTAAGGGCTAATCTGGTGGTAGCTAATCTGGCTAATATGGTACATGTAACATATGTTGTATATCTATAAGAACACAGCTGCTCACAGACAATTTTAACTGTGTATGTATTCATTATGAGAGTGTCTATGATTAAGTTACATAAGTGAAGTTTTAAAAGCTTTCTGTAAAAAACAAATTCTGCATCGGTCAAATGCTGCTTAATGGTCTTTTTATTTTGAGCTTTTGAACAAAGCCATCACCACTGTTCTTATGCACTATTACAAGAATTTTTCATAAAATCTGTCTTCCAAAGCACAGTCTAGAGCATCAGCTCTGGTGAAGGTTGATGAAAATCCTCTTGCTTTGATACCTAAGTAAATATGATTGCTCTATGTGTGAGCATGGTGTAGTGTGGTTCCAAATACATGACACCCACAGCTCTCTTAGAGTAGATTCAGATGATTTGTTCCTTCTTTAGATGCTCAGGGAAAATGGAAATTCAAAAAAAAGAAAGAAACTGTAGACAGAAAGAAACTCCACGGTTGTCTCTCAAGAAAAAATCCCCAACTTCTATTTAACTACTTCATGGTATACCTGTGTCAGCTTCTAGGGTGATAGAAACTTCCTTACTGTTGGGAGATGATATTTGATTAGAAGCTCCAGGGTTCATTTGGTCACCCAGTACGCATGACAGTCTATGCTGGGTATGCTACTTTCCTCAGCTGCCATGGGGAAGAGTTCTTTTAGATAAGGTTTTTCTCACACTACACTGTTGAAAAGAAAGCTACTAATCTGTTTGACAAATAATAACTGGTGCCCTGGCCTCCATCAATTGCTATTGTCGCATTTAATTAAATGAAGCTATTCCAACTAGCATGTGCCAAATATCTCCCTGACAATAACAAAGCAGTAAGGTGTAAAGAAATGTAAGAGCCTTAGATCTTACCCACTCTCTACCAAATATTATACATAGCTTCACTGGGTGTTTCTTAGCCTAATTTTTCTCTATGAAGTCTTTAACAAAGCTTTTTTATTAGGTCTTGTTACTCAGTCTCTTCTCTAACTGTTTATGGTTGCCACATGGTCAAATGTCAGCTAATGAACAACAGTTACAGGTAGTTGTACAGCTGTACATATTTCACAGATTTTGCATCAAAAAATTGCAGTCAGCCGGTTTTTTCATTTAGATTTATATCCGAAATCCAAGGGGTTTTGCCAATTCTTCTATAACACAAATGTTGTTTTATTAAATGAAGCTGTAGCTTTTAAGATACATAAAAATTTGAAATGTGAAATAATGACTAGACCCCAAACTAGGCTTTAAACTATTAATGATCTGCCATCTGGTGGTCTGACTTGTTTGAGCTGTTGCACTTCTAATTCCCCCTGATGTAATTATCAGTGGCTTTAATATGCTCTTTGTGGTTAATGAGCTTGGGCAAGAACAACATCTGGTCTGCTCCTCTCCCAGATCTCATCACTGTGACTCAGGCTAGACCTGTGTGATCTGCTGGTGTTCAGACCATTTGAAAAATCAACAGGGAATTTCCTTTGCTGAAGGAGCAAAACCTGTGCTGACCCTATCTGGATTAAATTTCTCTTTAGCCACCCTCATTTGTAATAAATGATGGTCAGAGGTTATGTTACCTCTTAGGTATTACTGAAATGGCTGATAATTCACTTTTACCCAAAATTTTCATGCGTTATTCGTATTTATAGCTAAAAAGCTTTGAAGTGCAGAAAAAGTGAGATTTGTGTATATTGCTCTCCTGTCCTTTCAGTTCTTCCTTAGAGCCCAAAGGCAGGGCATATTTACAGACTGGTTCAGTTCTTCATTTCTGTAATGGGTTTAGATACATTGTACAGCACCTGATCTAAAGCTATGATCCTGTATTATTCCGGGGTTACATCTTATCCTATCTAAGACTGGAATAATTTAAATGGAAAGGAAGGAGATCAATATGATAGAATGGCTGTATGTTTAATTAAATATTTAGAGGGGATGACTTATAGCAGTGGCATAAGTGAAAATGTAGGTCAAGTGTAGGAATTGTAGCAGAACTGATGTACCATCCTTCTCCACACATCTTTCTTCCTCACAGAAGGAAGACGAATATGTGACCACTTGAAAGTCAGTACTTGCTGCCTCTGAAATATCCTTTAGAATTAGGACTTGGACACACAGTTTTAATAATTCCACAAATGGGCAAGTAGAATCTGGTGAAGATGCTTGAACTTTCTTCTCCCGGCCAGCTGAGAATTCCACTTGTGCAGAAATAGGAAATGAAACGAGAAGGAATGACCTGGAACCAACTGCATTTTATCTGTCAAGGAACTAGAAAGAGGGGAGAGATACAAATGTAATGTACTGCACAGTCACACTCTGTTGTCATAATCCGCTATTATGCAATTACATCAATCATGTATATAAAGGCGTATTTTTTAGGAATTGGTTATTCTGGCTAAAGATTCAAAATTGCCCTTATGTTTCTACCTGTGAAAAGTACATACAATCATAGGTATCAGTATTGCTTGGAGGTTCCATGGGTACGTATACCACTGGGCTAATTTGACATACTTCATTCGTGTCAAAAAATGCACCATTCAAGAACACAAAACAAGAATACTTTTCCAAATTCTGTGAGTGAGTTTGGTTTGGTCTGTGTCCTGTCTTTTTAGTAACTTTTACACTAGCAGCTATTTAGTTGATGTGTTTTCTTTCCATTCCAGTCTAGTATGACTCTTGGGGGGAAGTGATATATCACAACTTTATTGTTTTGATTACCTTTCTACCTGTTAGGGGATCTACCTCAACTGCATAATTACCACCAGCTATTTTTGCACCTCTGTGTACATCAAAGTTGAGCATTAATTCTTTGTTCTTAATAGTTCTACACACATGATAGCCAAATTCAGGCTTTGTTTATACCACAATTCATTAAAGCTGGGAAATTCTTAAAGCTTTTGAAGAATTGTTTGGGACTTCATGGTACACAATGTGAAAGAAGTCTTCCATTTTGTAGTGATTAGATGGTTTGCTAATGTGCAGAGAAAGTTAAGAGGAAGTTATATCCAGGAGCTGGCTCACTCACACTGTGCCACAGATTATCCCTACCTTCTGAAAGAAATATCATTTATTTGAGTTGGTTTCTCAATTCTGTATTCTAGGTTAGCCATCATAACAAAAAATTAAAAGTGACAAATCTATTGGAAACTCTGCTGCTTTCTAGGAATGGGACTGAGACCACCAACTCATTTATGGCTGGCCTCCAGAGAGCTATAGAATGAAAATTAGTTTTGATCATTGCTAAATTCTATTAGTGCTCTACATCTGAACTGAAAAATTCTGTCCAGGTGTCAGCCAGCTGAACAAATCATCCTATATAAATAATTGTTGACATGGGTTATTTTTCACTGCTACAGAAAGTTAAAAAAGCAGTTATATATCTGGGTACTGTTACAAGAATTCTATAGCTTTTATAAATACATAAATAAATAATAAACTCCAATACTCCAAAAGAAATCGGATAAATAAGACTCTTTAATTGCTGATGATTGGGTGAAAGCTTCTCTGATTAAAGATCAAAGCTGGTGGAGTATCAATCACTGCTGGTTTTGATTAGGTACCTCACTAATCTCTGTCACTGTGTAATGATGATCCTGGCAAGCAGAGTCTGATAGCTGCAGGAAAATAATTTACGTTAATCAAGTGAAGTAAGAAGGATTCTGATGTACTTTGCTTTTCAAGAAAAGATGCTGATGTCTCATGCTGAAAGAGCTCAATGGACCATACAGCTTTAGAAGGAAAGCCCTGAGAGAATTAGATTCTAAAAGCTGCCAGTATGAGCGGCCACTTTTGCTCTCACTGACCCAGATCCAGATTTGTAAGCTTGCCATAAGCAGTTCATCAACAAGTCAAATTTAGTAGGTGAGATATTTCAAATGTAAGTAGCAATTAACCTGAAATTGGTCTAACTTAACAGGTGTTAGACTTCATAAAAGGAAGAGACCTTTGCTCTTCTGACCAGACCAAAGAAGCAGCAAATCTTGCCTCCTAGATATCTTTGCTACTTAATAATTTCTGGAGTTTTTTTCTTATTTGGGCATGAGAAACTAAGAACATTTGTAGTAAGTTGTTAAAATAAAGTCAAGACTCAAATCTACAAATACTGTTGCCCTTATACCTCAGCTTGTGGATCTCTGGAAAAGCCTCTAGTTATCACTTCCAGGTTTCCAGAAAACACTGATCACTGGTGGAATTCCAAAACATGCGCTTCTCTGCGGCAAAAATCTCTTGGCAAAAATTAGATTCAAATAAGGAAGTATGTGTCTTGTAAGTGCTGAAACCACCAACGTTCCGAAAGAAATAATTCACAAATTATCCCCGTGGGATTTTCAAACCAGGTTTCTTTTCCGTCTGTTAGTCAGATTGATAGGTGTTTTCAGGGCTCTGTCTTGGAGCTTTGCAGAGAGAGGAGCTGAGTATAAAAATTGGTAAATGTACACCTCATCAAACCCAAGAGCCCACTATAACACATTCATTCATCTACAATGTGAGAGACTCAGCCTGATTTGCAGCTGGGCTCTGAAAACAGCTCTGCCCTGTGACAGGAGAACAGCCTGCCAGCAGTGGCCTTGGCTCACCTTATGGAAATTCCTGCAGTGGATGCACTGGATGCAGAGTGGAAGTAGGGCCTTTCAGCACATGGAGAGTGAGGCTGAGGTCCAAAGAGTTGACTGAGGTAATTCAGTATAGAGTGAAATGAAATTAGATTCTTCCAATCCATAAATAGAGCACCCTAAAAATTGGACTGTCCGTCTTTGGGACATAGAGGAGTTGAACTGTGGTGGTAACTGTGAAAGGGTGATAAATAATCAGGATGTGAGTATACAATTCATAGCTGTTGTAGTGCCATTGGAATCAATGATGTTACCAAGGAATTAATTCTGCCTGATGCTAATAAAGCTATCATCAGAGGTCAGAAAATAATGTTTCTCTTCTTGGCCATGATTGAGTGAAATCCTTCTCCTGTCACGTTGTAAGCAGTTATGTACACAAATAGTACAGTAGAAATAATAAATAACTATCTCTATGAAGGATATATGATCAAAGATTCAAGGAACACAGCAGTTTATTTGAAATAGCAGTATATGATTAGTCTTTACAGTAACAATGTAAGAAAAATGAACTCCATTTATCATGGAACTTACCTGTCTCAAGTATAATATGTATCAGGCCTTTGTATTATGGGTGAACATTAAAAACAAATGATTAAAAACAAAGGTGGTTTGTCAATGATAATAAAGCAAGGCAAAAAAGATTTCATTGATACTTACAATCCAAAGCTTTGCATTCCATCACTTCAGAAGCTTGGCTGAATGGAATTGAGTGTCCAATAATCAAGCATAGTTGCTATAGTTTTATGGGCTTGTTGGACATTTATTCATGTAAATGGATGGGCAGTATTCAATTAGTCTGTACAAATCAATATTCTATTTCTATGTTCAACTCCAGTAAATTAATAAAACATTATGCTTTCAAAAATATGAAAATAAGTTTTAAAGGCAGAGAAAGTTTGGAAGCATGAGAAGCCAGAAATGGAGCTGTCTAGTAGGTATCCATAATTTAAGAAGTTCATCTTGACATTTGAGTTTTGGCCCTGAGCATCATAGAGGCTTTTGCCCAGATCTCCTTGGTAGTTTCAGTAAGCCAAGGAGATGGAGTATATAAAATTAACATGTTTACAGAGTAAACATTAAAGTAAACTACCAGGTTGCAGCTCTGCTGTATTCAAATAATGTGAAGACATCTGCAGGGAGGGCTATATTTCGTTTGTTTATGTGAAGTTTCGTGTGTTAATGATATGGTGAGATTAAAATGAAACTAATTGAATGTAAAAAATTGAACTAGAGGGTGAATTAAGAGATCTAATGTTGTGTAAGTCCTGCATGTGCATACAAGAGAGAAACCCTTCTTTAAATGACAACTTTTTGATTATATCAGCTGTAATAGTCTTTCAATGGGATACTTTGTGACAGGCGTATTCAGATGTGACCAAGGCACTAATTTGCTCATTTTGAAAAATAAAGATGCATCTTCACTTTCCTGTCCCCCAGGTGCTCTGTCCTTAATCTAGCACAAGGCACAAAACAATTTGATTTCTTAGAAATTTTGGATATTTTGCTGAATTTTGAAGATACGAACTTTAATGACTTGGCTAAATCTCCCCTAATTAGCTGTAGTTCAGTTATTGTATGTATTCCTCTAGCAAGCAATAGATATTCATTGGTGCCAGTGTCAAAAACTGAGTAGAAGTCAGTCTGAGGCTCATTTTCTCAATACAAGTCCTTGGTTGCTAATCAGAATTCGATAAAAGATTAGACAGTTCCCTGCTGGCACTTGGTTATTAAATTCCACTTACACTGTTGCCCCACAAATACTATAAATTCTCTTTCATTAGCAGACTGTTCACAGAATTCTCTGAAAATAAGTTTCATTTGAAGACAACTGAGCAAAATGGAATCTAATTAGGCTGGAAGACTCCTAACCACCATAATTTCTCACAGTGTAATAATGGCAAAATAATGCTTTTGAAGCTGTCCTGCTACAGGATTTCCAAATAGATGTGTGCCATTTAATTAGGAGGGCTTAGCAAAGCAAACTGGGATGCATAATACTGGTCTGAAGGGCAAAGATTTATACATCTCTATGAAGAGAGCTGGGATTTTTTAAGTTAAATTGTAGCCGTGGTGCATGGCTGCATTTGAGACAACCATTTCACTTCATAGCAGTTTTAGAAGAAAATCAGTCTTCCAGCAGAAGCTACTGGTCAGCTTTCATACAGACAAACTGGAGGGACACAGTCCGTTTACACAGTATCTGCGGGATTCATTATTGAGTGCGTTGAATATAGGCTGATAAGAACACCTACTGCTTCTTCTGTCCTAGTCAAAATATAAACTTGGGGAGGATGAAAATTTTAGCTTGCTCCTGTTTGTCTTGTATGTAAGAATAAGTTTGCAGAAAGAGATGTTCATGTTTCGAAATTGGTTGACCTTGGGGTTTAATCAAATGTCATACCACAGTATCAGTACTGGTGAGCATTTATCTGCAACCATAGTTTCCTATCATATTTGAAAGAATTTTTGTAGATCACATATAACTCCATATTTCCTTAGTACATACTACATGAACATATTTCCTTGGTATTCACAAGTGGCAATGCTGAATCTCGTTGGCATTTATTTGTTATTGATAATCAGACAAGTGGTGCTGATACCTCAAAATCTTCTGCAGAACAAAGAGATTTCTGTTAATGCCATTAATCTTTCATATCTTTCATTTATTTTCTTATTTTCCTTTTCTCTTCTCTTCTCTGCTTACTCGCCAGTCCTTTTTTTGTGTCCCCTTTCCGTAGCTTGGCCCTCAGGAGACCTAGAATTGTTGAAAAAGTATCAGGTCCTTGATCTTTGTACAAGCCAATTTGACTGCAGATGACCACTTGGCAGCCCTGCCACTGATACCTAGTTTTAATTTCACTGAGGGAAATATTTGTTTGTTCTTCATGAAGACATTTATTAATGTGCTAAAAAATCTTTGTGTTTGGACTCACTGGGTGATGTGTGGTATGGTAAATCTGTCCTGTGAAATTATACATACACACTGCAAGCCACAGAGAATGAAGAGCCTGGCAAGCATAAACGCTGCTAAATACACCTTGCATCCAGGTGCTGCATTCCTTCACTCGGTCCTGTGCTGATCTACGGGATTGATCTTGTTCCATCTTAAGAGCAATCTTGAAACAGTCATTCTGATTGCATCTTTGGATGGCTTAATTTGGGTACAGAACCACAAGGGTATTTAGGGACAGGTTTTCTTTACTCAGATGCAGAGTTCTCATTTAAATTATTTGTATTTGTAAAGGAAAAAGATGAGAACAATTAAGATACCTAGCCTCTCACATAAATATGCTGTAATTTTCTATCACTTGGATATTTAGAAAAATAAAAGGACTGTTAAATTAAAAGTTAAGTGTGTGCAGTTTTAACATGTAAGAAGTGGTAATAATGCATTTAAATAAGTTTACGTAGTTAGATGAGCCACTAAAGATCTGATGCAGAATTGAGTTTGACTGAATGAGCTACCACATGACAACTGAAAACTAGTAAAACTACATTCATCCTTCTGACCTGTTCTAAATATGCACCTGAAAGAATTAAGTCTCCCTCACCAAGCTTGACTTTAACTGATTTATCTCACACTTTTATTGGCTGAAAGCATTCATTTGATAATTGCAGTGTAGAGGTGTGTAATGTGACATGTTTCATGCATAGTGAATATGTAGATCACAGAAGATTGATTCTGTGTCCATGTTCGGAAGAGTGTTTAACCTCCAATACTTATGGAACAAATTGACTCAATCAGAATGACTTTGTCTTTATGTCAAAGTTTGTAAAATCAATGGGGAAACCATTCAATTTCTTCAGTAGCTAAAACTATATTCCCAAAACTTTCTGAATATTTTGCTTGGCATTGCTATATTTAGTTTTGTTCTTTAATAAATACTGTTTTCCAGTTCCCACCTGCCTACCTTGCTCTCTTGTTTTTAGATTCATTTCTACAGTAGGGACAGTCGGAGGGTTTTCAGATTCAGAAGACCAGAAACTGTAGGAACAGGATTGAGAAAATGATGTGCTTCCATTACTCCCCATTTCTCTTAAGTCACATCTTGATGAGGAACCTCCTTTTTTGGAGGTTCAGCATCAATAGATAATGCCATCTTAATTTGCAAGAACAGGGAAGCAAAGAAAAATAGAAACCTCCTCATCCTTGTTTTTTTATTACACAATGACTTCCCACTCTTCTGAAATGAGCTCTGGGCAAGCAGTTCAACTGGAGGAGCTGTTCTGCTGGTGGCATCTCCAATGTTTGTCACATCGTAAATCATTTAGCACCTCCTGCTGCAGAAAGAAACTTGTCATTCCCAACAACTCAAACAGATTAGAGGTTTTTCTATCCATCCAAGCAGCCTCTTAGAACTCAGCAATGTCAGATTCTCAGCATTGCAGCTGAATCATTCAGGGTATTCTGTAAACATTGGGGGATGCTATTCCTACTAGTTTACACAAATTCACAGATTTCCTGTGAAGTTTAAGAGTACAAAATATTGCCAGGAGAATGGTAAAGGCAACCCTAAACAGCTCCTAAGCACTTGAAATATGCTTTCCCTTTTGGGCTGGTTACCTGAAGAGCTGATGTGCTGTTGGAAAAAGGTCTGATAGTATCCTGAATCTCTGCTGTTAGAGAAAGTAAGCTAACAGGCTGCTGAAACTGGTGTTGCATTGTCTCCCTGGGATCCCAGTGCAGATACCACAAATCCCTTCTGTCATTTCATTTCTTGCCTGAGAACTCTTGTTGATGGCCTCTCTCCTCCGTGGTCCTCCGAGCAAGTGTCTTGTGACTTTTGACAGGGAACATCATTATATTCAGCTTATTGCATACAGAAGACTGATCCCTCTGTTCCTTTGGATTGTCCTTTTTCATTCCCCGCAGATAATTCAGGCTTAATTTCAGCAGCATGTTTCCAGGGTGTGGTGTACTCTGGGGAACATACAAGCAGGAAACCAACCTGGAATAGTTTTCCAATACCAATAATAAGTCTGTAATCACCAGAAATTATGCTGCCTCTGACAGCAGACTAAACTTTAGTGATCAAAGGGGCAGAAATTACCAATTCTCCCACTAAAATGGAGGAGTTAGTATGATTTTGTAATCTTGACAGCAGCCACATACGTAAACCAATCAGGCTCGGGAAAGAAAGCAGGAGTGAAGCTGAGGGTGATCCCGATCTTAGGTAAAGGGGTGTCTGCTCAGCCCAAAGGAGGTAGCTGAATTACCACTAGGGAGCTGCCCAGCTTGGCTTGAGAAGCTTTGCTCAGCAAAGCCCTTCCCAGGAAGGCTATTTAGCCACTGTGGAGAGCTCCACTAATACGATTATGTGACTTCTGCTGTGCGGGATTTCTTACTCAAAGGTACGTAAAATCTTTACACAGGATTAGCTCATACAGCATAGAAATACTGTTAAGGAATTGCTTGGCTGTATCTGAGGATGTGAAAAGCAGGTCAATGTCCTTGAGAGCTTTGTAGAGCTCAGAGGGAGCAGTGAACCAGCAGCCAAGGAGTGTATGCAGGATATTCATTCTGCTTTGTTTTGCACTCATCCAGTGAAATAAATACAAATTTTGACATTGAATTTGTGAGCAAATGCCCCCAAAGGGAGACTCTCTTGCTTTATATGTTATACAGCATAGCCTATAAAAATTAAACCTGTTTTTATTATTGGAGCTGGCCATGGTAACACCTTAACTGCTTTCAGAATCTTCAATGCTGTTTTATCTTATAGGCATGTGACAATTTTGACTTGGAATTTTTATACCAAAGCACCTTCTGCCTTTCATTTATCAGCTTGGGTGGTTTCCCAAAAACAATTAATCATTCCTGTATAAAAAGCATAGTCTGTAATGATAGTGTCAGAAGTGAGTGGCAGTTCGTGAAAAATAGAACATGCAGAGGGGATGTCTCTGTTCCTTGTTTACAATGAAATATGTGGCAGGAGGTAAAAGTGGATCATCATGTTCTTGTGCATAGTAAACGATAATTGGCATGCGGAATAATCAGCTGCCAGACCTAAAAATGAGTTTTCTCCACAATCAGAGCCTGTGATACTACTCTCTCCAAATCCTGTTGTGCATGTCTTTCTCATTCTGTAGGAATGGAGGCCATTCCCTTTCCGTGGAATCTTTGGAAATCCAAAATCTCTCATTAGGAAAACCATGACTTGTTGCTCTGCTGAAATCCCTGCCTTTCATTGTGCTGTTCTGTATTGAGTAACTACCAGTGTTCTCATGATGACGAATAATGACTTAGATTATGTACAAATGCATTAATCATATCCCTGATTTTCCTGAGATTTTCCTCTACATGTATACCCAACAGACACATTAACAGAGGCTATATTGTTAATAATTTTCCTTTTCAGTGGAATGTGGATCACTGGTATTACTGTGTATATAGCTTATTATAACATCAGTGTAGCATATCACATGAATCTATCCAAATTTAATACAGAACTGTAACTATAAAAGTATTTATCCAAGAAAAAAAAAAAGGTAAAATTTGGAATAGATATGTACACTGACAAACATATAGATTATATCAAATGGACATAAGTGTATGGCAGCTGGATGCATCCACCCTGTTCATTATATGCAGCTCATACCAGTGTTGAGGTACACTTACGTTTTGAGCTCATGGTCAGGACTGGGCATCTGAAGACAATAGGAAAATTAAGGCTTTATTGGTTTTTCACAGCAGGTGGACCTGTCTTCTGCTTAGAAAAGATCTACCCACAGATATTTTTTGTATAATCATAGGGTGATCATTTTCTGTACGATCATATATCAAAACTATATTTAATACCATTGGTTTTCCACAGGTTCTTGGGAGTGATTTGAATAGGAAGATATGGTACTGCCCTGTTCTATCTCTGAGCTTTTTTTCTTGCCTTGTGGTAATGTCATTATGCTTCTAGTTCTACTCAGACTCATACGCTGACTTCACTTGCATCCACATCAGCAAGAATGCTAATGGCAATAATGCTAAGAACAAATGTAGGTCTGGACAGGATTTTAGTCCACGTATTTACAGGATGAAGTGAACATAAGTCCAGGCTTTCAGCATGTTGATTTTACTTGGTGTTTGAGCAGGCTAACAAATTCTGACTTCTGTTTCCACTTCTCAGACTTGCAGGCAATTAAAATAGTAGCAGACATCGCTTCACAACATGGATAACGAGACCAATTCAGGTCGTAAGTCATTTGAGACTAGACTAATACATGTGATTAGTCACGTGTGAACTAATGCTTCACCAACTTAGGAAGCAGTTTTGCAATACCTAGACGATGGTCACCTCCAGCTCACTGACTCCTGTGGAGGATCGCTAACTGCCTACAGAGCCACAGAATGTCTGTAATTCAGCAATTAAAATCAGAATCCTCCAGAATTAGATTGGTATGAGGATTTAAAATCTGTCCTCAACCTACAAATGTAAGTGGTGCCCTTAGATGGCTTGCTCACCCCAGAAGATAATAATAATTTTTTTTTTCTAATTTAGCAGTTGTAATTTTTTTTAATTATCTAGAAACAAGTAGATGTTTTCTCTGTATTTTTTTTAGATACAAATTTTGAATCTTGCAGGTCTTTAAAAACGCTGTATGAGTCATGTGGTTCCTTCCTTCCATCCCAAATATTTCTAAAAGTAGCATTAGTGAAAATAATTTATTGTTTTTTCAAGAAAAATGCCCTTGCCTGGTTTAAAACATAATCTATGCAGACACTGCCTTTCTTACAGCCTGAGAGATGTTGATCACTTTTGCATTGTCCCATTATGATGTCATCCAAAGAGGCAGCAACTATTGTAGATTAATGCTGCCAAAATTGAAGTAATTATACTGTGAAAGCAGAAGGCGAGTTACTATATCCGTATGGCATTATAATAACTTGGAATAAAAAGCTGGGATAATAACTAATAGGAAACAGCAGTATTTCTAGGACATGAATGTTTGGCAACATATACTTGACTAAGAGTCTTAGTATTACAAATACATGCATTTCTTGCCAAGAAACTAAGGGAATGACCTATTCTAAGAGAGGAATCGCAACTCCTTTCTAGCAACTGAAAGTATTTGTGAATTTGAGGTGAAAGTGACATTTGCTGTCTCTTTTCTGATCAGTTGAGACTAAGATAGATCTTACTCACCTCGCCCTCACAGAAACTGGAAAGCTACTAACTTAAAAACATCCCTGAAAGTGAATTTAGCACAATACCTAAATCTTTCTCTAAGTTTCTATTCTGTTGCAGTCTCAGAGTCCACAGTGTATGTAAGTGGCACAAAATGACCTCCTAATGACCTTCAGAAAACCAGAGAGACGTCCTTGTCCCAGGCAGCTTAGTGAGCTACAGGGACAGAACACCTTTCTTGTGGAATCAGGGCAGCTTTGGATGCAGCACAGTCGTTTGATCTGGCCCTTAGCACTTGTGGAATAAATAAAAGCAATAGTAGCAAGCTTTCCTTGTTTCAGATGGGTCATGCACTGCTCTAAAGAGAGTGCAGCGGGACTGGAGCAAGTCAGGGCTTGTAATAACAGACAGAGCACAGCAAAGGAGAGCTGAGAGGGAACAGACCAGCCTCACTCAGAGGGCACAGCACACTGCGCCGTGAGATTGGTATCGAATTTCTTATGTCTTCCTCTCCTTTTTGTCCATAAAACAGCAGAAAGAGGAAAATTTCAGATTGGATTTTTTTTTCTGTCCTTTGTAGCTGACTTTCATCAAGGCAAGGTATCTTCTGCCTCTTTAGGTAGCCAAATAAAAAAGAATAACTACACCTGTGTCAGACTGGGCACTTGAACTGGCACTTTTCCGCTTGTAAAATTGAGCTAGGTATTTACTTGGGAGTTGTGAGGGTAATTTAATTACCATTTATAAAGTACAGATGAGTTGACATGAGTTAGTGTCGCTGTTGAGCCGCTAGCAGAGAAGAAGAACCCGGATTCTCAGCGTGGCATAGAAAAAGCGCTTTATTATTTTGAATCCAACGTACACATAGACTTTCCAGAGGTCACCCAGATTGGTCAGTCAGAAACCTCCCCCTAGGCCTGATTGGCCAGGCCTGAACTGTCCAAATCTCGAGACACTGTTTCAACAACATCCAAACTTTATCTTTGTTTATAAAACACAGGAGAATGTTCTCATGGGAAAGACCTGTGCTAGCCACAAGTTAGATATTTTATAATCATAATATTAATGACCTTACTACCTTACTCTCCCCAGTCATAGAAATTGGTTGAACTTGTAAAAGAAGAGAAAAAACTATTTCTTGTAATATTCTTTTTCACTGATATTGGAACATAAATTATGAAGTGGTTACACAACTGACTGTGGTTTCTCAGAGCTTCAAGGTATTTTACTGTTCCCTTAGAGATGCCACAATGAAAACCCTTCAATGTTTTTTTGGGAGGTACCTCATGCTACTGGTTTCACCTACAGAATGTTTAGTCGCACTTCTAATGTATTTTTTGGTATACCTTCACTTCATTTCTAGGCACTTAAAATGCCAAATGTTCTAATATTTTTAAATGTGAGAAAATGGAGACAATATACTTTTCATATTATAGAAATTACAGAAGGATGAATTCACAAATGCTATTGCGCTGGAATTTGAATTGAGGTAGATAAGAAACTTAACTTAGACCAAGGTAGCTCAAAAAGTAATACTGGTGAGAGTAAATGTACACAGACAGCATAGTTGGTTTTTACTGAATTTGCAGACCGTGAATTATATTTTTACTCCTATTTGGATATTCTGAGAACCAAAAATGTTTTTTTTGTATCCTAACTACATCCACTTTGATCCAGCATGGTGATCCTGTTGCTCAGAACTGAGAGAGACCATAGCAATTCCTCTATTCTTGGTAGGTCATAGAGGGGAAGGAAAGCTTCTCTGCTGCGGTAGACTTTCAGTCTAGTGAGTAATGAGTAACACTGCTGTTCCACTGGAGCAGGTGGTCAAATTACGTATGTTTCTGTGATGATGCTTCCGCCATAGCTGGTCTAACGCATATGCAACACATGTATTCAAGGAAAATAAAAATGTAATAAAATGCACAGTGAGTGTGTGAGCTGTAAACCCTTGTGCCATTTTTGTGACTAAGGCTGGTGACTTGGGCATTAACCTGTGTTTTCTTAGAGCAGGAGGAGAGGCCTCTGGTGTTGAAAGTTGTAGCATTAGTACAGCCTGGATTCCTGTAAATCAGAAATCATCAGCCTACATGCCTATTCCCTTGGTAATATGGGCAGAGAGACAGATGAACTGTAATGGCTCCAGCCCTAGGACATGTTATGGTCTTTTTGCTAATGCAGACATCTGTGGAAATAAATGGCAAAACCTACATTGCAAATGAGTGGCAAGAGCCTGACTTTGAGACCCAGAAATATTTGAGTGAAGGAAAAATCTCCACGGGCATCTATGAGTTTTGGACAGGTCTTTTCACAAGGGCGTTGATGATTGTTCTAGCTGTTAGCAACTGGTGACCAGAAACTGAGACAGGTGCTCTTTTACAACCCGTATAGGAGCCATTACAGCTGACTGACTCTCTGAGAGCTTGCAAGAGCTACAAAGTTGGGAAAGCTTTTTCTCTATAATGCTGTTCTGCCTTGTCTCTGTTACAGGTTATACTGATACCCTTTATGGTTGAAACGGGCTAACCCTGATGCGATATAAAATCCTAGATTTTTTATTTCACAGAGGTAGTAACTGCACAACAACACCCTCTTCCAGTTAGGTACGAAAAATACTGAATAAGGCAGACCAGCTTCTGCTTACTGTTTGACAGATGAATACTTTGTGTGCTGGAGGGCATGATGAGGCAGGGAGGTAAATGGCAAAAAAGACTGGAAGAGCAAGGACGTCTGCTGCTTGAAGACAAATTTGGTGCAATTGGAGTAACTGAAATGTGGGCAGCTCAGGAAATAGGCTGTAATATTACATTATCCAGATACAGAGTTTAAGGACAGGCAATTGTCACTGAGAACAGAGAAAGAGATATGACAGTATGAATGAGGAAGGACATTATGCTGGAAACAGAATAACATTCACATGGATGGCAACTAAGAGACACCTTGAACTTGAGGCTAAAGACTGAAATGGTAAAACAAGTATAATAGAAAATGATTACTGATCTCTCAGGGCTGGATGAAAAGACAGATCAGGAAATATTTATGCAAATGGGGGACTGTGCTTGGGCAAGGACACTGATCATATGAAACTGCAATTACTCTGACATTGACTGGAATGAGAATTACAGAGGGATTTAGGAAGCTGGAGCTGTGTGTATTGACAGATTCTTTTTACCCTGCAGCTTGACAACCAACAAGATTAGAGGCCATTTGGAAAAAACTGCAATGGCTAAGCAAGGCAGCACATCTGCTGATGCCAGTGCTCAGGCCGAAATGACATTAGCTGAAAGTTAGGATGGGAGGAAATTGAAAAATATCAAACTGAAAGCTCTGGGAGCTGTGTGTCTCTCCAAGAATTTTTCTTTCTTTAGAAAATGAATGAAATAGTAAAGATAGTTACAGAAAAAAAGAAAAATTGCTTAGCTCTGCTACCTACAATGTGATTTTGTTCACTGAGCTCAAGTAGGCTGTTTTCTGCATGTCTTTCCCTGTCCCCTAAGTGCCTTGACTGCAGTTCTCTCATTTTGGAGCGCCCTTATTTCTGCACAGGGAATCACTGCCATCTCCTGGTCAAGAGACAGAGAATAATAAAATCCTTCCACCCACTCGTGAACAGAACCATTGCCTGACTCAGTGGAAGCAGGGATTTTCAGTGGGGATCCCATGGATTTGGTGTAGGCCATTCCATGATTATTATACCAGTTATTTATCTGGACATTCAAGGAAAAAGGGACCATTCATTGTATGTTGGCTGTCTGGTCCAACAGGTCCTGACTAGTCAAATTTGTACTTTTGTTCCATCATTGGTGTAATATGTAAATGGAGATAAGTCAATTATTTGTGCTATAAAAGCAGGACAATTTAAGTACTCTTTCCTTAGACAATACCTTAGACTTCTTTAACTATCTCTTTGCAGATCAACAATACCCCTTTATGTTACAGATCCACATAAATTCAGTCTGTACTCTAAGTTTTGCTTCCTGAAGTGACTGTGTCAGCACTAGTCATTCAAGAGCTTAAAAATCTACTGGAGTGAATAACTAAAGGCAATGCCATCAGTCCTCTCAATTAGTCATATAGTGCAAATAAACGCTTTATTCTTTACTGTTTAAGAAATATCCCTGTGACTGCATGGGAAGGGGACAAAATAATTTCCTTTCATTTATTTAAAACAATTGCTTCTATAAGGCCTTTATGTCTCCCCTAAGAATCTAATTTTCAGCATGACTGAGTTTTTTGTGATCTTTCTTCATCAGAAAATTCTGACTTATATTTAAGTCAGCTTAAATATTTATTTAACGAAATACCAGTTTGGAATGATCATTTCCTAATTTTTATCTTCCAATAACTTGCCTTCAGAGTGACCTCAGAGTTCATAGCCAGAAGTAGATTAAAAAACCCACGCAAGTATAGCCACCTTCAGAATGAATCTGCCAGCTAGTGCTATATAAAGGTTGCATTTCTAAATGCCAGTGTGCATTGTATCTTGTGTATCTCAAAAAGACTAATGAGTAAGGAGGCAAAGCTGGAAAATACCAGTACAACATTTTGAGACTTTGGCTTTTGTTTTACAAGGAAAAATAGTTCTTAACGAATGAGACCAGGGGCTTGCAGCCATTTAACATTTAGATTTGTTGTGTTTGTTCATGTCCTTGCTGTGCTTTAATTCCACAGCTCTCTCAATTGACTACATGCAAGAAAAAAATTTGGCCAGAAGTTGACACCACTTCTCAACACAATTAGGAGCAATATTTCATCTCATTTTTTATTGTTCCTAGTTCCCATTCATACATACAATGAAGGACAATAGTTTTTTATGTAGTCCATGCGACTTTCAGGATAAAGGATTTTGTGTATAATTGTTTTCATCTTCTTACTTCTTAAAGAGCAAAGATTATTTTATGGCATTATTTTCATACTCAGTAGGCCTCTGCTCATTCCATTAACTGTTTCTAGTAAACAAATTATCTCAGAGCATTTTGTTATGCCCCAAAGATGCATATGTCTGTATCACATGCATTGCCAAATGTTAAAAAAATACCATGCAGCGGAACAGATAATTGTAAAAGGCTTCTCACTAGGAAATAATTTAGAAGCAATAAATCCAAAATAAGTTTTGGGGCTTTTTAATTATCTTCAGTAGACATACAAGATGAACTCAGATTAAGGCTTAGACTTTTGATATAAAGTCTAACAGCAGCAGACAGCAAAACAGGAATCATGGCAGATTTAATCATGGATTTTGCCCACATTCAGCTGGCCAGCAGGGCACTCATTTCAGAAACTCACAAGATTATTCTTTCCCTGTGAAATTCTCTTGATGCTTTCTGGTTCACTGACAGTATGTGAAAATGTGTTCTGATCTGATGTGGTACCACTAACAAAGGAATTCTTTCTAGCCTTCATTAATAATGGAAATTGCAAGAGATTTCATTTTTAACCTGGTAAATGATCTTTAAGCTCACTTTTAAAAAACATTTGCCAATCTTGCTGAGCTGTGAGATTGAAAGATTCAGTGAAAGATTTCACCTGTTTTCCTGTTCTCTCCTACAATGCTTGCTTTTCTTAGTCAAAGGACAAAATCCAGTGAACACAAGGAATGCTTTTAATCCTAACAGTTTTCGTGTTTAAAACCTGCAACCTTCAGGTTTACTGTAAAGCCTATACTTTTCGAAATCTATGAACAGTACAGAGCCATCATACATAGTAGGCTCCACAGTGTTCCCTTCTGCTGAAAAAGAAATCATTATTATCTTTTCACAGGGTCCTTCATCTAGCTAAACCCCCTCATATCCTTTTCTCCTTTCAGCTTCCCCTGCCTGAGGTTTGGAACTGAAGGCTGTGATCACTATGCAAAAGATAATAGATGTGACCAGCAGTTTTCAGTGTGCCTTTGGAGGAGGTGCAGACAGAGCTGCCAGGGTGTGTTACCCATCTGTTCACTGTTAGTTTATCACAAAGTCAGCCTGCATTTACCAAACAGCATTCAAGGGGGGGGGATAAAGGGAGCCCCTCCAACTTTGCACTGAAGCAGATGAGAGTGCTGGCATGAGCTGTTTGTTCAGCTGCAGTGTCCCGAGCTGCAGCGGGGAGGCCATAATCCCCTGGCAGTGGTAACAGCCTTTGCTGCAAGCAGCCTTCTTCATGGCGATGATAGTGCCTGTACCCATCGACCAGCCATCAGAAAAATCCTTACTTAGGTATGTCTGTGTCCAGAGTTCCAGAAAGGTGAATACTGGGTTTTACTGAAGTGTCTCAGAGTGAAATTACACTCATGGAGAATGCAGTACAAAAGTTCATTTCTATTGAGAGGACAGTGTGCTTCCCCTGCTCCACACTCTGTGCTTTCCTCCAGCACCTTGTAGTGATTCACTTGACCCTGCTGTGAGCTGATTCAGCTTGCTAACTGAGCAGAAAGCACGCCAGCAAAAGAATGAAGAGATTGTTGCTGAGTTAGCGAGTTGAACCAGTTCACAGAAAAGTGGGATGAATGCCAAACCTGGCCCAGGACATGCCAGAACTGCAATGCTGACTGACTCTCTGTGTACAGGTGTACCTTTGCTCTTAGGCAACCCACCCATTTGACCTTACAGCATGACTGCAGTGCCAAGCAATATCTAGAATCAAAGGAAGAGATTTTTCAGGGAACTAAATTAAATAAAGGGAAATCTTTTGGTTTCTGTAGAAGTTCTTATGTAAGAGAGAAGGATTTCCATGTTACCAGATGTGTATCAATGACATGGGTGTCCTGTGTATAAAGCATTGGTGTTTTGTGGCTCTGCAAAGACAGTAATTTATTAAAAATATCTTCCATTTAAGACAGAAGATTGTGAAGAAACTATAAATAGAAAAAAAAGTTATTATTTTACAGTCTGGCATATTTTCATCTTTGTCCTACAGCACCCCACATTAAATCATGCTGTAGCACTTACTGCAGGACTGAAGCAGCTGTATATAGGGTGAGCTGAATGCAGGGATCAGTGGAGATACATTATAAAAAAATTAACCAAAAGTTTCTTAGATACTGTTGATGGGATTCATTTGCAGGATTAGCTATCGATATTTTAGTGGTGTTTAAAATTTTAATAGCAAGTGATCATTCCACCTGTGAAGAAGCTGGCTTAAATGCCAGGGGAAAAAATGCATTCTGACATGGTTTTGTGAAGCAATCATTTCTTATGGTGTTTCCAGTCAGGAAATGAAACAAAGAATGTCTTAGTCTTTCTTTTGGCTGTCCCATGCTCTCCCCCGTTTTGCAGAAAAGAGGAAAAAAACCAAGTGATTAAAATCCCTTTCAACCATGCTCTTTCAAAGACTCTTATCTTTCTCAGGCTTTGTTTTTTTTGTTGGGGTTGTTTTTTTTTTTTTTTATTACAAGAGCTGATGAACTGTAAGGGATTGGTCAGAGAGAGAATTGTGCATGTGGCCTTACCATCTGACTTGGTAATCTTCCAAAATGCAATTCATCTGAGTGCTAACTGTAGTGAATTTAGTGGAACACAAGGTTGAAATGAGAAACTAGAAATAAATCCACTCTATCTAAAGGCCAGCCAATAACAGAAGGACACTCCCAAATCCTGCCACTTTAATGTAATTGGAGTGTATGGAAAAGACATCCTGTTTCAGCACCTTCTAGCAGCAGCTTCCATTACAGGTGACAGTACTCTGAATATATTCAGGCCATACTGGTGTAATAATGTGAAAGGAATGGGCGTGGACAGTTGTGCAGTCTCTAAAATCTATTCTGAGGGGTTTTGTAGTTTTACACAAATAACAGTTTACTGTGTATATCAGTTTTGGGACACACATGGAAGCTCTCAGTATATTTGAAGATTTTTATGGGCTGGTCTGTCTAAAACTAGTGAGGCTGGACATTTTTGAGGGTAGTTATGGGGAGTCTCTGTAGCAGTCCATCATCTGTGTCCTGTCCAGATGAGCAAAAAAGTGATATTACTGGAGTAGTCTTATGCAACAAATCACGCGAAGGACACAATGTGCAAAAAGATACAAAGAGTGAAATTAATTTTTAATAATCACCCTTAATAGTGTTCATTCAGTAGTATCAGTCACAAATTGCTTTCTGAAAACAATTTCCTGTGGCTGCTGGCATATTTGCTTATTACTCCTATTAATAAGAGGGAAAAAACTCGGGGGGGGGGAGGGAGGGAGTGATTCCCTTCATTTCCTTTGACTTTCAGAGGCAAGAAGCAATTTTGCATGTTTGAGTGTCATTCAACTGCAGTAAAGGACAGTCCAGGAGGAGCAGTTTAGGGCAACTGCAAGCAACGGACCTGTGTCATCATGACAGGGGCTGATGGATCTTTCTATATAGGAAAGCAGAGTTCTACATATCTCTTTTGGAAAGCTTATTGTTTTATGTGTGTGTGTATAGCTGTATGGAGTTTGAAATGTCCTGCTGACAAAACCAGCCAAATTATCACAGTGGAGCTAACTGAATTATCTACTTCTTTTATTTACTTAGGGGATCTAATTACTCTAGACAGCATTGCAAACCTGGGCTACTGTTCTTAATGCATTCTCCTTTCAGCTGTAGATATGGGCAGCATAATTGTTAAGCAATACTGGACATTTCTTTGCTTGATAGAGTTTTTTAGTTTTAATTCTGCAGCCCCTGCCATTTTTCAGAATCTGACAATGGAAATTTCAGTTTCACAGCATTAATTTGGAAGAGGGAACTCTGTCCTTTCACGAGTTTCCTTACGCATGAATCCAGAAGTAGATTTTTGACTGTGATAAAAACTCACACAGTTGTAATGGTTACCTAGTATTTGGTTATTTAGGGAGGATAAAAAGCCTGCATGGCCTGTCTCCTGATCATGAGCAACCTTTGGGAAGCCATAAGCCATGTGGCTTGGCCCAGCAGAAAAAGCTCCCATCTGAGGAAAAGAGGAATCTTATTATCTCCTTTTCTATCTTGATGTTAAATACCTTCTCTGTATTTCATTTCTTCACATGCAAAGAGGGATAAGGCTATTTATAAACCAGTAAATGCACAGCTGCTGTAGTTGCTATGGATTGTTAATGCACAGGTATGCTGAAACTGTAGATTTAACTCCATTACTAATTGGAAATTGGGAAGTTTCCTAGAGCCTTTATCAAAAAGAGAGATACTGAGTGGGACTGTGGTTTTGTAAGCCATAGCAACTTGTCATAAAATCTTTTCTCCTGCCTGATTTTAGTCTGGAAAAGGCTGTTGAAACCAGCAGGGGTTTTACTTACTGCTGTTTATACAGGTACTTCCATGAGATTTAATGTATTTTACAATTTTATGAGTATCCATGAATAAAACTTACCTACTAATGAGGAATTAAGCTAGAAATATATGGCTTCCTACGGGTCTTTTTCACCACTTTGAGACCAGACTCTGATGAGTCTGATCTCAGCTATTACGGCAAATTCTAAACAGTATTTTTGATATTTTTTTAATGGTTATAAAAACCCAGACTGAAGGAAACTCACCTGATGGAGAAACCCAGAGCTTCTCATCAAGAACCTTTCTGGAGTATATACAGAGAGGAAAGACAGGAAGAAAAATTGCTTAATTTTAAGTACAGGTGTGTGGCTAGCACAGTTTTTCCCATGAGAAGTTTTCTTGTGTTTTGTAAATAAAGATAAAGTTTGGATGTTTTTGGAACAGTGTCCCAGAACTTGGGCAGTGCAGGCCTGGCCAATCAGGCCTGGGGGAAGGCTTCTGACTGACCACTCTGGGTGACTTTTGAGAACTCTATATATGTGATGAAATCAAAACAATAAAGGTCATTCCTTCTTGCCACTGAGAACCGATGCATTCATTACTCTGCTAGCTGCTCAACAGCGACACAGGTGATTCAGAGCTGAGAAAATGCCTACACTTCCATGAAACTGAGTTATTTCTGTGCTGCAAAAAAACCTTCTTGTATAGCACAGGGCAATATTGCTTGTGTGCAGATTCTCAAGGTGAATCAAAAGGGTTTCATGCCTAAACTAATAATAATTCTCATAGTGCTTAAGACTCAGGGGCACCATGGATTTTGTAAGGTTTTCAGCTATGGTTTCTTTTCTGTTCCTAAAAATTCTAGTTTCTTTGGTTGTCACAAAATGCTGAACTAATGATTCCAGGGAACACTCCATGGAAACTCTGAAAGATTTTCCAAAGCTTGGATATCAAATCTAAAACCTGACCTTGTACCTCCAGTGCCTAATTATTTATTTTGTATGACCAGTACTCTGCAGTTGCTGATACTTCATTTATTGCCATTAAATCACTTCAGACACTCATTACTGCAACATTCTTCTGCACTTTTTTCAATTGCCTTAGGATTTTGTTATCCTAAATGACATTTTTTAATTTTATTTTTTCCCCACAAGACCATTTATCAGATCATTGGTGAACAAGTCCTCACACATCCCAAAGAAATGTGAGCAGTGTAGTGCTCATCACACCCATCCTGTGTGCAGACTACTGTTTGTTTCTTGTCACTCCACAGTTTTAATGCAGTCATTTCAGTTAGATTTACATTATGTTCTCATTTGCCATCCATAAAGAGGTGAAATAGCTCCCTACCTTATAGTTTTAAGCTACTGTTTAAAGAGTTGAAAACTTTTGTTGGGTTTGAGTTATATGTTCAAACTTCTTGGTTGTTGCTGGTTTGCAAGCAACTCTATAACAGTGCGATTCCACTGAATTTATGGAATCTACACCAGAGTAGACAGAAGAAATAAGGCTCAAGGTTTAGTTCTTGCAGCAAGACACACTATGCGTTGTATCAGCTGTAAAATAGCTTATTATTTCAGAAAACTGTAATAAACTCCCTGAAAAAATAAAACTCAGTTCACACGGAATCAGAGATGAATGATGCATCCTTGCCAAATCAGTCTCTGCCTGCATTGCGTTCATGTGATAGCCACATTAACTTTCATGTGATAATTTGCCAATAAATTACATCAAAAAGCAAATATTCAAGCACTTCTAATAATGTGAATTTGACTTTTGCACATTAAAACTGTGATAAAGCCTTACTAATTATTTTCAACTTTCTCAAGGTGAAAATATGTCACTCATGGAAGTAATTACGTAAATAATTTAAAGCTGGTTAAATAATAATGAGTCTGTCCTCATTGCCTTAAAAGGGCTTATAACTAAATTTAATTTTAAGCAGGATCAAGAAAATAATCACTTGGTTCAAACATTAATTATTAATTTTAGTAGTCCTAATTCATTTTAAAACGGACTGACTTTTTTGCAGACTCTGCAGGGCAGATTAATTGACAATTAATTGACATTTTACAAAATGAGTCATTATTTTGGCAAGGAGAAGTGTTCTAGAAATAGTGAATCATGACAACCAGAAGGGGTTGTTGAAGAGCTCCAAGGGAGGTTTGGCAGCTCAGTGAAAGCAGCTCTGTTTAGCAGCAGTTCGGCTTCTCCAGGATGACTGGAAAAGTTGAAACTCTCTGCTCTTCACACCAGCCAGGGCCCTGCTGCTCTCTGCTTTCACTGCTGGCAATGGCAGAGAAAGCTGAAGAAAGAGTGTCGTAAAGCAAAGAAACAGCTTTACTGAGACATGCTGGAACAGGAGAGAGAACAGTTTAGGTCAGTTTAGAAGTGCAAGATTTGGGAAGTTTACTACTTTTTTCTAATCCAGTTTGAAATGGAGAGAGAGTCTGGGCAATCTGCTCAGGTTTTGACCCAGGACCCAGAGCCTTACAACAGTTTTGTTGGGTGTTTTCTGTCTAGACCCTCTGTACCCACTAACCTCCCTTGACAGGAACTGGGGGAATTGCAAGGCCCTCCAAAAACATGACACGGTGATCAGGACTCCACCTAAGGGAGTGTACTGTCATTTTACTGACTTTTAGCAACATTTACAAGCCAGCCTACATTTTTTATGCTTACCAGCTTCACCTTTCTCACCTTTTAGCTCCTCAGAGAATCCATCTTAATTAGAACTGGAGACAGCTTGCATGCTCTCCTGCTCTGCACCAGGCACTGCTTCAGCCTTTACAACCTGCTTTATACAAGCTACTTCTTTTTTTGTCAGAGCCTGATGGAAGAAAACCTTTCAGACAATATTTATCCCTGATCACTTGTACCCCTTTTTCTCCTCCAGGCTGTATTTATGTTCAGATCGAACTGTCTTTACTTTTCTCATTATTATTATTATTTTCTTACAAAGGCATCTGTTTTCTTCAACACCTAACTACTGCATTTTCACTTAATTATTTAGCCTCAGCAGAGAGGCTTGAATATTTCTCCATCATAACTGACCATTTGTCTCCTAGTGCAGGCTGAGCTTTCATGATTCTATCAGATTGCCTGTGTCATCTTGTGCCACACTCTATGATGTGGTCCCTTTATTATCAATTAACAAGAAATACAGCAAAATATTTTGTTCAATCTTCAAGTGCATGACCTAATATTTTTACTGGAAAATTTAATCCCATTCATTTCATCCTCTTCAGTGTTCAAAGTCCTTCAGGGATTTTTTGCGTGTGTACCAGGATCCTCTGCGAAATTAGTGTCTCCCAAATCAGCATCAGCCCAGCCTGCTAATATCTGTGCTTCAGTGGTTAATGATAATGTTCAGCAAACTCAGTTACAAGACACGTATATAAGAAATTCCACTCACAGCTGCCTGCTATAGTTCCCATGTTCTCCATCCTGACTGTTTTCCACATTCCCACTGTATCAGATGTTCCAAATCTACAAAACCTGCACTTCCTCTGTTGTGCCAGGCCTGATTCTTACTTTGCTTTTAGTCCTGGAAATTCTGCAGAGCTAATCCCTCTTTGCTTGCAGGTTGTTTTGTGCATTGCCCTCTTCTTTTTCCACTTGAATCTGTTCTTTCCCAGCACTGGATTCAAACCCCACAATTTTACACCATGAAACCAGTTTTTCTTTTCTGCCTTAGCAGGAGCCTGTGGTCTCCCCCACAGCTTTAGGGGATGGCACAAACAGGAAGAGTTCAGCTCTACACTGCCAGTGTGAGCTGAAATCAAACCCAGCTTTCCCCTTACCATTTGAACTTCTGACTCCTCCCCACACCATACAAGTATATCAGAATTTAAATCTGCTCATCGGAATGCAGGACTAAGGAACTAAAGGGTGTAACAGAAAATAAGATCATACCTTCTTTCCGTATTAATATAAACCAACTTTTAATAATAAAAACTTCTATCAGGGTTTCAGTGAGAATAACATACACACTTCAGTGTAAAACAGTGCACAGTGTAAATGCCCCTGGATACCCTTCTCTGCACCTCTCATGCTCCCAGAGGCTGCAGGCACAGGCCAGGATCCTGCCCAGGCCATGGCCATTCTGTGGAGCACAACTGATGGGGACACAGCCAGGGCTCACCCAATGGGTTCTTTTTCACTTTTGGGTGTTCCTATGGTTCTTGTAGTACTAAGTTCATTTTAAATTGAGGATTCAGTGAAGAAACATACATTTCTTCTTCAAATAGCAAATGATAAAAGTAACTTTTCCAAAATTAACAAAAAGTGCATTGAAATAGTGATCTGCTCATCTGGCTGCAGTCCAGAACTGACACCCAGTACCAAATCCATGTGCCCCTCAGCTGGCAATCCATGGGCTGTCATAGTTTCCTGCAACAGGTTGCTGTAGGTCAGAGGAAACAGTTAAAAGCGAGAAATAAAGAAAGAGATAAAACCAAACCAAATTCCTTGCCCAAAATTATTGCAGTCTGTGAGAGAAGAAAATAAATATTAAAAAAATTAAGAAACAAGATTCAGAACAAACTGCATCCCCCAACTTGCCATAAGCAATTTTCTGTTGAAGATTAAAAAAATTTAAGAGGCCTTCATGTCGAAATGAATACATCCAATTTTAGTTTTTGAGTTGCTCTGGATGTTAATAAAATAAAATAAAATTAAGCCCATTAAAAAGTAAACAACACAAAACCCCCAAACCTTTATTTTCTAAAATATACATTACTGCAAAGTGCTCCTGGGTCTCCTCACTGCGAGCTGGTTTAAAGGAGGCTGTGGAGAAACAGAGGAATGGGGAGTTTCCTGTACACCTGCTATGTTAGGGAGGGTTGGTCATGTTAAGGCACTCACTCCAAAAGAACATTATTTCTGTCCTGAGACTGGTGACATGCTTTGATTAGTTTCAGCCAGTTATTTTAGAAAAAACTACAGTGCTTAGGGTAATACTGACAGAATGGAGAAAGATTTTTCAAACAAGAAAAAATAAAGTACATTATACACACGATTCCTTTTTTCTTTTAACTTAAAAGCATCCCTAATACATCTTAATAACTGTATTAAAGACTACTTAAATATTGAAGGTTTTAAATAATGTAGATTTTTTCAGTAAACTGGGAGTAGTTGTGTAACTGCCAGCATATTGGTCCCATTTTAAACAATATAATTTTTATTTTAATCTTGTATATATAATAACATGATCGAAAACACATATTATTCCACTCCACATAAATAAGTATAGTTCTTCTGACCTGTTTTAAAAACTACATCTGTCCAAATAATCAGATTATAAGACTCTTTTTTTTCTCTGTAAAGTTTTCTTTAAAATCCTACGCTCCTCTTCACTAGCACTGTATTCCAGAGTACATAATCACAGGGCATTAGTAAAAAGAGTTAATAAAAAACCTGAAAGCTAAAGTAAAATGAAGTAAGGATAAGTACTACGGAATGTATACTCTGCAGCATAGAGAGATTAGAATCTCACTGGGCTGAAGTGGAAAATCACTCCACAAGAAATTTGTATGTTCCTATTTGAATAAACCATAGATTGTGCTGTTCTTGCTCAAAAGTGCAGGTCAGTTCACAGAAAAGAGGTGTTTATGAAGCTACTGCTAAAGGATGTTGACCAAAATCCTGCTGGCAGTTAAATGGATACCAGGTGCAGTTCAGGGGGAGGGAGACGTGTCCATCAGGATTTCCTGAACCAAGCAGTATCTTGCAGTCCACAGCTTCCAGGTGGTTGCAAAAACAAGTCACCAATAAAACCACACATTCTTTAAGAATAACGGTCATTGTCCAGGCATCTGGCAAATGGCAGCAGTGTCCATTCTCGCCTGTGGTGCTTGTTTAAAGAATTTTTTCAAGAAGTTAAAGAAATACACAAATCCCTCATGGGCTACAGGAGTTCAAAGGCAGATTCCTGGTGCCTGGGCCAGCAGGTCCCTCTCCTCCAGAGCACAGCAGCACCATCGGGATCAGTTCATAGGGTCCTCGGCCAGGGCTCCTCAGAGCTGAGTGCTCTTGTGGGGCTGCCAAGATGGGCTTCACAATTCTATAAATCCCCATCTGTAGGCGGCTGGCACAACCTGTAGAGTCTTCAGTGCAGATGAAGAGTAGGGAATTAAAGATCATATGGATAATAACAAAGTTACTGGAATTGTACATGAGGGCCAGCAGCTCCTCTGTCATTCTGCAAGCTTTAGACGTATCAAGAATTCCTCTATTTTTAATCTTAATAACTGCAAATATAAAAGTGCCACTAGCCATTTGTTAACTAAAGTATTTACAACCATTGTTTGCAATAATATTTGAGACTCTCCATCACTTCCTCTTAATTTTGGCTCAGTTTGGATTGTTAACAGTTCCTTCTCTTTTTTTCTATTTCTTTTGGTTTTAAACCCAATTCAGCACTTTTCCTGAACAAAAAAGGAACCCTGCCCCCATACAGGTTTGGATACCAAACACATAAAACAACATACCTTGTTGACATGCTTGAACAAATCTTAAAATTAGTGGTCATCTTTTCAGAGAAGTTTTTTGACTCACAAGATTATCAAATTGATAACAGTGGTTAAGTTGGTTAAATCAAGTGCATGTTGACTTGCCATTCATGTATGACTTTGTGAGCTTTTTCTTGGATTTTTATTCTTTAAATCTGAATAAACTCAAGTCTTTTATGACTTCTCTTTCAAGACAGCTGTTACAGATTTGTGCTAAGAAATATAATCCTGGGAGTTAATATTAATTCACCAGATTGCCTTTTAACTTTGCTCAGGTTTATTTCACATTATGATGGAGCCCAATAGGAACACACATATCTGAGCTTTAATGCCCTAAAATAATTCTGGAATGCCCTAAATAGTTCTGCAATTTATCATTGTGATTTAGAGTGTAATCAAAAGAAAAAAAAAAAGCCTCATTTTGTGATTTGTTTTTGAAGTTGTTTCTTTTCGAACATAACATGCTGTTATTGCCGTAACAATGGAGCCAAAGTAACATATGGCCATTAATAAGGCAAAATAACCACACTGCCAAAACACTGATGAACGGCACCCCGGCCATGGTACAGAAGCCAACACTATTGTTTTATTTGTTTTTGAAATAGCAATTACAATCCAACAGAAGAAGGATAAGGTTCTAAATGCAAAATTCTACTCTCTTAAATGTCTCTCAGAAAAGGAACTGAGACTGTTGGAGGAACCATCATCTGTGTCTCTAAAGGTTAAAATTATTTTGTATAAACATTTTGAGAAGTGGATAGGAGAGGAAAAAGAAAACTGAAAGGAGGGTCTAATTTAGACTAACTAGAAATCTTAATGGGTGAATAAGGTATCAATGTTTAAGGGAGTCTTCTTGACACTGAACCAGTGTGCTCTTTGGAAGACTCTGTCACTAGCAAACACATTTGTTCTGGCTGAAGATAAGGCACAGACTTTGCTGGACCTTTTCTGATGCTGATTTTTGTGGGCCAGAACTGTTTTGCCTTCATGTAAGCAATGCCATAACATCAGCAGAATCAGAAGTTTCACTGGTTTTTGTACAGACAGATTCTTTATGTATTGTCATCTAAACCATGACAAATTGTTACTGCCATTGTGGGAAAATGCTGTGTTACAGTTTATTAAAGAACATTCTTTTCTCTCTGAGAGACAAAATTGGAAGAAACTGATTGAAGATAATTTTCTTAAAAGTAAAGGTATTATTCTCCTGTAGAGAGATGAGTACCTATTGTTCATCATGGGGATGAACTGCCCATTAGGGGCAGTAGGATTCACACATGTACTGTGCTTTTCAAAGCTGCCTTCTAGACAAACCTATATGAAACCCTGGGCAACTGAGGTTCTTTAGGGCTGCATTACTGTGTAGTTACTCTGACTGGAAGTGCTTGCTCTTAAACCTGCTCTGCCAGAACTAAACCATCAGACTCTTGTAAGCATACTAAGATAAGATAAAGATATGTATTATCTTTCAATATCTGCAGTCAAATTTGCTGTTCAGGAATTTTTCTTTCTAAGCATTCCAGAGATGACTGTCCATCACTAGCTTTGCCAACTCATAAAACAGTCCAAAAAAGATCTGCTATGTTTGATTCAGAAAATGCGGAAACCTTTGAAGCTGGTGATCTGTAGATCATAAGCAGCAAAGATGATTAATCTACAGTACACTTAGTTTAGTATAGGGAGAAAAAAGAACAGGATTTCTCTTCCTTTTTTTCCAATATTGCTACTAAGATCATCTTTGATTATAGCAGGACCTCCTGCTATATTGTTACAGAAACATAAAACCAGCACTCAGAGAAAAGGCATAATACATAACAACCTACCGAGGTGCACCCTGTGGCATTTGGTCCATCACTTTCAGATTCTTGGCAGAGATTTCAACCCGTGGTCCCTATGGAAACAGAGAATTTATGGTAATGACAGTATTGATAAAGCAAATGATCCTTAGGGAAAAATAATATAATGGGAGTATGGTTGCTATTTGAGAATCCATTAACTTCTTTAGAAGATTTGGAAGCCATTGGGTGGATACATTAATCATATGTGTTTACTTGAAAGATAAATTAGTCCAATAGCACTTCACAAGCACTGCTGTCTAGCACTATGTAATTTCACACTGTGATTGAGACTTGGGTTTTTTCTGTATAGAAATTGTCTTAAATATGCTGCACAGTCTCTCTTTTCTAACTGTCAAGGCATATGCTTAATATACACTGAGGCATAGATTTTAGTTGCTGTAGGGGCTGTACACGCAAAAGTTAACTTGTTCCTGTCACACGCAGGTGTAGTTGTTCAGACATTAGCAGAAGTTTGGATACGTAGGTTTGTAGGGCACAAAATACAGTGCCACACCAAAATAAACTGGTGTTTGTACCATGAGGTTACTGGAATGCAGATGGGAGCATGCAGCAGACACAGCCAAACACTCACCTGCTTTCGCATGATATCTGTAGCTTGCATGATACACTTGGGCAGGAGTCCATGGCTGCGAGCCAGTATGGCTGCTTGCTCCAGGGACACACTCAGTGTACTCCTGAACAAGGGAGCAAGAGTTAGGAAATCACAGACCATATTTTAAAAGCTATAAATAGGTATGTGCAGGACACTTACCTGTTAAGTATTACTTCTGTTAGCTATTTACATTCATTTAGTTTTTTTAGATTTTCTTACATGCAAAACTATTAAATTACCTCAGTCATGCATTTCCAGTCTTGTTGCACTTGCATACTGCAATTGTTTGAGTCTCCAGCATCATTACTACAAGGCTTTGAGTCTTGTGCATTGATAATTTTAAAGGGATTCACAAATTAATCTTTACCTTTCAGACACTGGCAGAACGTTGGTGTGTTCCGAAATCAATGTGTGTACACACCAAGACTCTAAAGCTATTTTTGAGCAACTTCCTACATTTTCAGTATGCGACCAAAGACAATGCTGACTACAAGTTCTATGCCATGAGATCACTTGATCAGTTGCATTGGTTGATGCGCTGAAACAAACTTTTGTATCAATACTACTTAATAACAAAAGTATTAAAGGTTAGAACCTACCCTGAAGTAAAGATGTCAGCAGATTTAGGTCCTTATTACATTCCCTTAAAATTTACCTTATTTTGCTTTGAATAGGATCACATTTCTAGAAAGGACAGTAGTTCTTGTCACAGCAGTAGCACACAGGTTTAACCCTCACCTCTGCATCCCAGTGGCGCACATGGTGATCTGACAGGCTCCCAGCCGGTAACAGAGCTCAGAGGATATGGGCAGCAGGCCAGCTCCTGATGTAGCACTGCTGGAACATCCTGATTGTGTTGCTTTTGTACTAATGCAAGACTTCATCAGCCTGCAAAGCTCATCCATTGCATTGATAGGGCGAATAAGCTAAACAAAACAATACAAAACTACTCAGTAGCATATTAACACTTTCTCTTTATGCTATGTCTAAGCACAATATTCTACATGAGAGTAACTGCCAGAGTAACAACTATTTAGAATATATATGAAATTTGGAAGTAGCAAAATAAAATTACTTAGGCTTGGGACAATTTTTTATCACAAATCACATAGATTATTTACAATGTATATTGCATTTGAAAAGTTGGTCTCTGGCTTTGTATTCCCTGCAATAGCATTTTAATGCTTTACATGCATATATCCACACATCACCTGCCCAGTTAGACAGACTGCCTATTTGTGAGATGCTGGGCAGTACCATTTTCTTGTTTTCTCTGTAACTGTGAACAGAGTGTAACTTGCAAATTGTTTGTTCATTTTCATGCACCTGTGGGAGAGGAAAATGAGCGCATTCTGTCTGGCAGACACTGTGTTTGGCAAGGGCAGACAGGGTCACACAGAGTTTCCTTAGTGCTGCAGTGAAGGTGGTTTGTGTCTACACAGGTTCTGCACATTTTCTTCTCAACAAAAGAATTGTAGCCAAGCTTCGGAGAAATTCAGATCCTCCTTTAAGTTAGGGAACATTTAAAATGCTGTTTGGGTTTGTACAGATCTGCCATACAGGTATCCTACAACTGGAATTTTAGAGATGTTGAAATAATACTTCTGTGAGAGAATTTATTGCAGAAATAAATGCAGAAACAATACCTGGTCAATCTTCACTGCAGTAGTATTGGAATCAGTGGGCAAGTTTGATCTCTCCAGGTAAAATGTCCTGCAAAAAGGCCAACAAGTACTACATTAGTTGGGTTTGTCTTTTTCAAGCACGTATATGTATGTACACTATCTTGTATAAAACAACTGAGAAAGCTATGCTAACAATCTTGCACTTGAAGATCTGCTTTCTTATTGAACCGTTGTGATTGCAGTAATTTACAGAGTCTGTACGAAAATATTCCATATCCCCATTAAGAAAAATGTAATTTTAGCTCTGCGCAAAATTCTGAGGTCAAATTTGCATTCCTTCTGAATAAGCTAATCTAATGGAAGAAAATTAACAAGTTTCCCAACAATAAGGCTCTCCAAAACTCCTATTTGTACAAAAATCACATCAAAAACAGAACCTCTTTTTAATTAAATTTTAAGGTCCTTAGCAAGGAGTGCTCTGAATGTTTCAATGTCTTTTAAGGCAAAGCAGAAGTATGAAATACCTGAGTTTACGGTAGTATTGCTGCACTTTTTCAAGTGAAATACCGTTAATTTGCTGTGGGAGTTCTTCTAGAGATGAGCCAGCTGGTTGTGATTGCCCCTCTGTGCTCTCAAGAGCTGAAGAAGAAAACACTTTACTAAACATATGTTATTAGTGTTTTTATAAATTCATTTATTTATCTCTCTATCATCTCATTGCTCAGTGGATGACTGTTGGATCATGTCAAAGCTGATTCTGTTACTCCATAAATTTAATGCCTTTCCCAGCGTGGAAGTACAGAAGTGGTATCATAAAGGTGAGCTTCACAGAAAGCAGTTCTGACAGCAATTACTCCCCATTAAAGGTCCCTTAAAGGAAATTTCTGTGTTGTATTTTGGTGCAACTATTTGCTTATCAAGTCGATTTCTAGCCCAGATGATTCTGTCATGGTGTTTGCTTTTTAAAACATTTCTCTGTACCCTAGGCACATCTCCTGATTCCACACTAGATCAGACTATCCAGTATCTCTATGGCTGAGGCATAAAAAAGCCCCAAAGAAGCATATCTTATTCTCATGACTACATCTAATTCTAAAGTCTAGCACTCCCCCAGGGCTTCCTAAAATAGAAATATCTGCTTTCGAAGTGTGTCTGCAGGTCTAAGCTGTGTTCTTTTAAGAGCTTCATGGCCATTCTTTATTTTTAATCTTTCAAAATAAGTAGTTAGCTTATTTTTCTCAATAAAGCTTTTTATAGACTTTAATAGCTTTTTACCTTTTGTAAAGAGCACTGTATGCAGTTTCAAGGTCCCCCCATTCTGAAATCGAGCAGGCAGTTTGGAGAAGTAGTAGCTGTCAAGATAAAAGATAACCTTCAAGGCCTGACGACTTCCTTCAATTTGGTAGAAGACATGAGTATCTGGAGAAATAAAGATAAAACACTTGCTGCTTTACCACAGCAGGAGAATCGTGAAACAACTGCAATCTGAGTGTGGTAGATTACCTAATGACATATCACATCTCCACCATAAGGTGACTTAGGAAGAGCCTTTATGGAGAGAATGCAGGCTCTGAAATACTGTATTTAAAGGATCACAGCTAGTGTGACCTAGTGTGATGTTTAATGCAAATACAATAAATATGGTTAATAATTGGAACCCCATGTTGTTTCATGGCATTTCATAGCCAGTAAACATGAAGAGAAATCTGGCAGGCTAGACACTAGACACTGAAAAGCTGGGAATTCACCACAGGGAACGTGATGCTAATTATCTGTCATACCTCCTCCCTCTGTACATAATCCCACAGATCAGGCACACTGGCACAGGCCACAGCTATGCAGCACAGAACATGCACAACCATTCCACCATGTCAGTCCTGCTTTACGGCCTGTGTGCTTGCAGTGGAAGCTAAGGGAATACAACAGTGCTTCAGAGAAGCTCCCTAGTGCTCTCCAGGTGTGACACAGTCTCTTAGATTTATAATCATAGAAGATATTAATCCACAGAACATACCAAAAAAAAAAAAAAAAAAGAAAGAAAGAAGGAAAGAAAGAAAGAGAATACTCACTTGCTACAAGACTTTCATCCAGCTGCTTGAAAAAAAAGGCAACTTTGTCTAGTTCAGCCAGAGTGACCTGGATGTCTTCTAGCATGGTGCGCTCCTCCTTCTGTAGAGCAAGGCAACAGACACAAATAGGTTATTATCTGCCAGAAGATGAGTGGCAGGAAGTTACTGTTGTTATGGGCATGTTTTGGTTCAGGAAACCTAAGGCAGAGTGCAGAGCTTTCCATTAGCTCCATCCCAGCCAGGTAATTACTAACTGCTCTTTAACTGTGTGATACAACTTTAACCACTCTTTGTTAGATGCCATTTGATGTGATTCACAGAGCAGAGAGGTTTACTGACTGAGTGAGTTTGAAGGTATCTCCTTCTCCAAACTTTTTACCTACAAATGTGAAGAACAGCTGATCAGTTACTGCAAAATAAATATTGATACATTCTATTTGATGCAAACAAATAGCAGTTACATGCACAGATAGTTTGGATTTTTTTTTTTTAAATCTACACACTCAGTCTGCAATATCTGCAAAGTAAAAAAAAAATTTCCCTTCTCTGTAATGTCAGAGCTACTTATCTGTTTCATGCCTCTCTTTTCTTAGCATTTTTACAGTTATGGTAGCAGATCTCCTGTAGCTGTGGGTCATCTGTTCATTAGGTGCAGATGAATTATGCAAGCACAGCCCCTCTCCTTAGACATGGTGCCTCAAGCCCCAGCACCACAGACCTGAGAGAGAGACTGCAGTTCATCTGTTTGTCTGAACTCCTGCAATACTCAGAACTTTCTCGCCCATTTGGGAGATGCCTGTCCTCACCAGGAGATGGCAGGGGACACTCATGCTATCAATAGCTGGGCACTAAAACCTCTCTAAATGCAGCAACATGGTTCCAAATATGAAGATTGACCATTTTCTATAGTGTTGTAGTGTGACAGTGGGTCCAGTATTTGTGAGGAGATGAGTATGACCAGATAAGGAATACAGGCACTTGGTTGTCAGCAGCGGAAATCTCCAGTTTGCTGTAGTGAGAGTCTGAATATGCTGCTAGAATGAAGGGTTCTGGCTGTGCTGTGAATCACAAAGGCAAATGTAAGCAGACCAAAGGATACCACAACTCTTCATCTTACCACGGTGGGGGAGAGAAGAGACTGGTAGTTCACTAAAACTCCAGTGGCTGCTATCTGTTCGAGCCATTTTCTGCTGGCGTCTCTGCTGCTCTCTTCGTATTCCCCATTGTTGTTATATCGATGGTTGAGAGCAGCCAGTAACTGCTCTGAAAAGGTGCAAATAGCAGCCACAAGAGACTGACAGAAGATGGAATCACGTCTCAGCTGTAGCTCAGTATCTGTCAAGAGAAGGGGAGTGAAGCATAAAGTCACGAACATAACTCATCTTCTTTCTCACTGCCAACAAAGCAGTTCGTGTGTGTGCATGTGCACATGATGTTTGGCTTCTGCTATAGCTTTGTACTGACTTAACAGATAGCCTCTCCTTGCTGAGTGACCTGGGTGGATAGACAAAGGTGGCATAGCTGGCACATGTGTATGCTGCAAAAGTTTCTAGTCCACTTGATTGTTCATTACTCCATCTGCCATCTGCGTGCTCCTTCTGACTGGAAAGAAACGAACTACTGGAAACCTTAGTTACATATCAGGACTGATTCCCTTCTTTTTATGTTTACAAAAGCAAGAGAATTATTGAAAGAAGGTCTCTGCCATTACTTCTCTCCTGGGCCATTAGAGATTAACCTTCCGCCATCCACCTGTATTTCGTGGGCTTCCCATATGCTTAATGCATTAACTGGGCCCATCCATACGGTACCAATTGGTTTGTGTCTTGGGATAATTTCACCTGTATTAATATTGCTTCCAGTGTGCCTGCCAGGCTGCCACATGCTGGTCAAATCAACCTTGTCATGCCTAAGGGGATTGCAGGCCAGAGAGGCCCATAAATAAGTTACTTCCCAGGCACCCTCGGCTCCTCCAGCAGGCTCTGCAGTGCTGCAGCAGTGTCTCATTGGCAAGGCACCATTCCCTAGAGAAAGAAGCTGAAGACATCACCCAGAGGCTTTGAAGGTCTAGATTATTTTTATAAGCACTGAACACAATAGATTGACTTACACACTCCTGACTAACACACTCCAATGCCTGGATCACGTCAAAGCTGATTCTGTTCAGCTTAAGGGCAACCATCCTTCTTCCCAGTAGATGTTTATGGAAATGCTGCGGTAGGTGGGGTACACATAGAAAGACACTTTCGGAGACATTATATCTGCTACCAGTGAAAATAGCCTTTATGGTCAGTAAACTGGTACACAGCCTGATTTGGACAGACTCACAGACCAGCACTGGCAGGAACTGAGAGGTAAGTTAGAGCCATACAAATCTCTGATCTTCATTGTATGAAGATCTGAGAAACAAGTCTGGCACAGTTAAACAACAATGGCCTATTCCAGTTATGTATTACTTTATTTTCAAACAAAAAGACACCAAATAAGTACTACAATTACAAAAAGACTGTGCACGGGCTCCTTGTAAACACCTGCCCCTTGCTCTGCAAGCACAGCGTTTGGTGCATGGTAACAGGCTTCTGATGTCCCCAGTGTATTTGGGTGCTCCTTGCACATTTAAGGTCTTCATTTGTTCTTGGCTGTAATTTCAGTATAGACAGTCCTAACACCCCACATGCCTGCTCTGTTTGGAAAGATGAGAGTCCATGGGCTCACAGAAGGTTGTGCAATAGATCTCATTTTTGCTGCATGTTCTCACCACAGCAAGAAGCAGTAAAGGCCATCTGGGAAGGAGGGTTGTACAAAGGGAAAAATTAAGACGGGGGGGGAAAAACCCCAGTGCTGATGAAACAACCACCAGCTAGGTAACACAAGCAGGCTACAGTGAAATGAAATAATGTAAACTAAAGAAAAGATGTCAGACCCATGAAAAGGTTGGCCTAGATAAAGAACAGGAGAAATCTTAGCACAAAATGCTGGGGAAAACATCCTAAATGTTAAGGAACCCATCACACTCTGATGTATGCACATGTAAGCATATAAAACTGTTGTAGGGACTTCTGTATGTATACTGTTGTTTTGTAACAAATGAAAATCCCTTACCTGTGCATTTTAACAACGCCAAAAGCAGCTGATTCTTCCCATCTAAAAGAGTGAAGAAAAGAAATGCTGTAGCTAACATAACACTAAGGTAGATGTGATCGCATCTGGTTAGCAATTTCCTCATTCCCCTGCAATCCCTGGCCCCCACGTGGCCAGGACTATTTACTCTGGTAGCCGTCACTTGCACAGACATCCTTGTGACTTAAAAACAAAGTGTAAAGCAAGGAGTTTTACTGGCTACATGCTCTGTTATCTAACATGAATTACTGGAAACAAATCGCACTTGCAGATAAATCCCTAAGGAGGTGATTTCTACCCTATGCTTCGCACTGATCTGTAAACATCAATTTCATCTTTTTCAGTTCAACCAGGCTGCAACAGTTTAGATGTTATAATATCGGATTAGCATTCATGTCACAGTTCAAAACATACCAAGCATCTCTCTCTCTCTTTAATTTTCTAGAAGGGTTTAAAAAGCACAGGGAGATAGATCAGTCTAACATCAATCTGAATGGGCTGATGAAATAAAATAAGGGGGGGAAGTTCTTTGGAATTGCTGCACAGGTGCAACTTTACCATAAAGCACCAGGACCCTGCAAACCATAAACTGCTCTACCTGGTCCACTCCAGAACCTGGGACAGCCTTATTAGAAATTGAGGTAAAGTTACCAAATCAACTGCTAGACTTGATTAAGGTATCTTCTCCCTGAAGCCAATAACAAATGTTTCCTTATTACAGACCTTCCACATGTTTCTGTATGATGTCAATGAGGTTCTTGATGCGCAGTGGAAGGTTCCATGGATCTTCCTGAATGCTGGCTTGAATGTTATTCCGACACCTAACTGTAGTTTCTTCCTTCTGTTTAAATTCTAGAAAACATGGAGTGTGTTAGTCACTTAGGAAATGCTACATAACTAAGAGTGGCTTAGGAGTTAAAATGTGAATACAGATGAAGGCAGAGACACAGTACCAATAGCAGTAATTGGGAATTAAAAAGGTTCTTAAATAGAACTAATAGGGCAAGACTATTCCCATAGTCCCATTATCAGCAGTCTCTGTACATTACTTTCAGGATTGTGGGCCTGGTTGACATGCATAGTGCAGGGAGCTCTGCTCCACTCACTAGAAAAAGAACCCCTTTCATTTCCTCTGCCTTTAATGACCTGCTGGCAGCTATACCTGGTAGATCTAGAATCAGATCAACTTTTTGGCTGCTACTATCACATCCCATAATACTGATGAGAAGTTCTGAAATATCCTGCTTTCTTTCACATGATGGAAACTAACTTTTTAACTGTAGACTAGAAAATGTATTCTTCATGACTTATGTAGTTATGAGCTATGTAGTTAAGCCGGACACCCACCTGTTGGTGATAAAATGCATAAGCAGACAGAGAAACACTGAAAAAGCTATGCCAAATAATTGCTCCTGGACAGGAACAGGAGAGCATTCCAATGTCCACCCATCACCAAAAGGTGTCTATGGTAGCTATTAAACAGACACTGTGGTCCAGGATTCCAGGTGAGTATAAGCAAGGCTTGTCTGTTCCTCAGTGTGATAAGTGTGGAATCATCAGTTAACTAAAAGACTCTCAGGGTAATTAATCTACTTTTAATAAATGAAATTATGTTTAAGCAAAATAAAATAAAGAAATGTCTGTTATTTCTTCCTGTCATTCAAACAGTGTATGAAAAGACAAACATTCTACACAAATGTGAATATGTTGGTAGAGATGAGTTCCTGTAACAGAACTTCACAGGAGTTATTTCTAGAGTCAAGCAAAAAAAAGCAGGAAAAGATCTCTGGTCCTAGAGTTGGCCACCATAACTAAAAACCAGAACCTCTGAGGGGTTGGAGCTCTCACCTCCTACAGCACCTGAGGTACAGCAGAAGAGTAGAAAATATTTCAGATTTGGGGAAAGGAAATGCAGCAAATATTTAGAAAATAAAATCCTGTGTATTTCAGGGAGAGAAGAAACCCAAAACCATTAAGACCAAAGAGTCATCACACTCCCTGAACAAAAAACATGGTATCATCTGTTTGCTCTCTATGGGAACCAGTTTTCAAAATAAGTTATTTATGTGAGGAGGAGTTTATTCTGGCAGTCACCCATCTGAAGAAAAGCAGTGTAAGTCATTAAGCAAATTAAGGCAGATCGTTTTGGTGCTTTGGAGTGGTCAGTCCCTCATCAGCTTATCAGAGCACTCCTTCACCTTGAATCTGACCCATCCCTACTTTGTACCTTTTGAGATATGTTCACATCAAAGCGGGGTTTTGGAGACGTGTGAAAGAGCGGCAAGAATTGAGCAGCATGTAACAAAAAAGGCTTCTGTGTGTTTCAGGAGGAATTCCCGTGAAAATGACCTCTTAGAGACAGAAAATTTCAGTAGCCAGACATAGTACCTGCCTAATGCATGACGGGGTAGACTGCAGAGTTAAGGAACTCTGTGTGGCCATGACATATATGCATTCATGTTAAGTTCTTAAGTCTTGGAAATCACATTATTAAATACAATCAGTCTATTCTTTACCTTGAAAACTGTGGTCCATGGGAAAGTGCTTGGTTTCCTCAAAGGCTTTAGTTATTCCTGGTCCTTTTAGAAGTGCATTGATTGCATCAACCTACAATTGGAATATTAGCAATTGGTGTCAGTAAGACTTTCAGAGGAAAGTCTGAACAGAACTCTTGGGGGAAACTGCCAAAGCCATTACCCTATTTGTATTTTGGAATGACGGTTGCACAGCAGTCAGACTTTGTAGCCATGAACTGACCTCAAAAGCCTCTCACATTTTATAAGAGCATTTTACACAACAATGATCTACGTGCTGATTAGGTAAGAGAATACCAAAACACTCTCTGTGTTACACTTTATAAACACAGCTGTAGGCTAAACTTGTGAGAACCTCCTGAAATCTGCAAATTTGAACCATTTACATCAAACGAAGTATTAGAAATTTGTTCTCACTTTCTTTTTTTTATGAAAGCTTTTTTCCTTGAGTCTCCATCAAGTTTCCTTGATGCCTTAGGTAGGGCAGGTCAGCCTTGCTTAAATCACATGAGGCAACTTGAATAATGCAGACTAAAGTGATTCCTCAAATTGTCCTATAATATACTTGCTTACACTGTACCCCAAAATCTCCATAGTACGCCTTCCTCAAAATACGATTTCGTAACACAATTTAATACTTCCATTTTCTTGATTGACATTGATAAAGAGAAGGCAATTCTGTGTAAGAATAACATGTTACATACCTGGTTAAAAAGGTGTTCCAGACAGCCATGAAGTTTGTCTTGCTTGTCTAGAGGTATCCTCATATCACTGGGAAGCTCATCTCCTAATAAAGGAGAAATTAAAAGATTTTAACTTACAATCTGTGATGAGGCATGGGCACACTTTCACACTGATGTGAAGTAAACAATGATTGCTGCTTTATCTCCAATTCTTAGATCAAAATGCTCATTATTTTCATATACTGCAAGTAGCCTTGCAGTATCACTAAAGAAACTTATCCCTGCCTAATACCTCTCCTATGTTCCAAATTTAATGTGGTTTATTAGAAAAATTCTTGTGATCAGTTTTGAAGAGACCAACTGTGCAAATGAAATATGCAAGTGTTTATAATCAGCAGACTTCTCAGCACTGCTAAGGGATCAGGCATGAGAAGGCTGTCTGTGTTCTGTGCACACACTCACTCACCTGATCCCATCTCATCACTGCCCAGGTAAGAGCTGTTGCTCCTCACGCTGGTGTAGGACAACACGGAGTCCCGGTTACTGTTACACTCACTGCAGAGAAAAGCAAAGACGGGATCGAACCAAAGCTTGTCCCTGCACCCAGTCCCTGACAAACTGACATTCTGCCTTTATTAGCACTGCCTCCCCAAACCTAATTCTGTGAAAATGAAATGACTGTAACTAATGACGTGCAGAACAGCCATTAAACAAGGACTGTGGGGCTGGACCACCACACGATGTCTATTTCTATTTGCAGTTAATGCTGAATGCTTAATAGATCATCCTGCTTCTGTATATAATGAAAACAGATGTCACACCACGGTCCTCTGCTGGGCCACCTCATTAAATTTGCTCTATGGGCATTGAGTAGGGGATAAATAACTGAATTATATGAGAATGGATCTCCACTAAACGTTTGCTACCAGTTCGCAGGATATAACAGCATTCAAATATAGCATATAGGGAGGCTGCAGTAGCACAGATACTGGAGGTAGGAGAGAAAATTTCAGGTATCCATGCCATCGGAGAATGAAGTTCTGCAGATCCTCTCAAGGAAGCAGAGGACTCACAACAGTCAGCTTCACAACAGTCAGCTTCACACCAGTCTTGGCTCATACATACCTGGAAAATTCTAGTCTGAATCTCCTCTCTTTAAAGTTCACTTTAACTAAAACTTCATAAAAGTAATCAAAAATACTATGGATTTCAGGCTGTCCCTTTCCAATGAAGTGACAGTGGTTTTAATGATAAAAGCCCAAAACAAAGCTTACAAAATTCTCTACCGTCTCTGATTTCATTTTTAACTGAGATGAGAGAAAAATGTAAGAGGAACTGAAAGAACCCTAATTGGGGTTCTTGCTGTCATATTTTAAATCTAGTATCAAAGAAATCTGTTTTTTCTCAAGATGAGTAATACTTCTGGCAACTGTTCTGCAATACAAACCCTTATGAATTACACCTCCAAATGATCCCAGAGAAGGAAGCATGGCTATTGCAAACAAGGTATTTTCTTATCAGACTAACCTGTAGGAGTCTCTGAAACTCATTGTGTCATGTCCAGAGTCTTCCTGGTCCTCCTCAGAAACTTTGAAACAGACCTTCTTGATTCCACCATGCTCAGCTTTGTCAGGATCACTCTCCTCTGTTCCAAGGGAAGGTGAAGATGTCTCCTCAGTAGATGGTGGCTCACAGGCAACACCTTCTGTAGGTTCTGTTATGGTGGACAGAAGCCTGCAGAAGTACAGCATACAGCTCTCAGTCCCACATATGAAGTATCATGACTAAGCTATGTGAAATCAGAGCCAACTTTGCAAGCACTTCACATAGACTACTTCCTAACATCTGATCTGAACACACACTCAGTTTAAAGCCATTCCCCCTTCTCCTGTCACTCCTGCCTCTTGTAAAGAGTCTCTCTCCATCTTTCTTGCAGACTCCCTTCAGGTACTGAAAGGCAACAAGTAGGTCACCCCAAAGCTGCCTCTTCTCCAACTGAACAATCCCAATTCTCTCAGCCTTTTATCATAGCAGAGCTGCTCCATCCCTCTGATCATCTCTGTGGCCTCCTCTGGCTTCTCTCCAGCAGCTCCACGTCCTTCCTGGGCTGGGCACCCCAGACCTGGAGGCAGCTCTGCAGGTAGATCTCACCTGAGCAGGGCAGAGGGCAACATTCCCCCTTGGCTTCACCTGCTGCCCACACTGTGGGGATTAGCTCGGGACAATGTTGGCCAAGGACTGAATGATGCTGCCAGTACACACTGCTGGGTCATGTCCAGCCTCTCATCCACCAGCACTCCCAAGTCCTTCTTGGCCCAGCTGCTTTCAGCCCCTTTATCCCCCAGCCTGTACCCCCCAACCAGGTGCAGTACCTTACACTTGGTCTTGTTAAAGCTCAGGAGATTCCCATGAATCCCAGTTCTCAAAAGGTCCTGGGAACCTACTTCCACAGGTACCCTACTTCTGTAAGGTGTAGCTTAATCACTGTAGCCATGGTGGCCTGAAAGTCCTCACTTTCTTCCAAGACACTGGATTTCTCCTCCTCAGCTCATTGCCTCTACCCAACAGCTACCATCCTTCCATATATACATGTTGGAGCCAAGGCTCCATGTGCTTTCCAGTCAGGTGAAGTTTTGGTCATGTGCTGGTTTTGGACAGGATAATTTTTTTTTCCCATTGGCTGGTGTGGATTTGTACTGAACACAGGGTTGATAACACAGAGATGGTTTTGTTGTTGCTGAGATTACACAGAACCAAGGCCTTTACTGCCTATTGTACGGCTATGCTTCAGAGGGGGCTGGGGAGGAGGCTGGAGTGTGTGGGAGTTTGGGAGGAGACACAACCAGGACAGGTGACCCCAAGTGACCCAAGGGATATTCCAGATCATGTGACACCATGCTCAGAATATAAAGTGGGGGGAGAAGGAGGAAAGGGGGGATATTTGGAGTAATGATGCTTGTCTTCCCAAGTCACCATTCCGGAGGATGGGGGCCCTGCTCTCCTGAAGGTGGCTGAAAAACTGCCTGCCCACGAGAAGCAGTGAATGAATCCCTGGTTTTATTTTGTTTTGCATGTGTGCAGCTTTTGCTTCACCTGTTAAACTTCTTTATTTCAACCTGCAAGTTTTCTCACTTTTACTCTTCTGACACCATTCCCAATCCCTTTGGCAGGGACTGAGTGAGCAGCTGTGTGGGGCCGAGTTGCCAGCTGGGGTCAAACCATTATGGTGCACAATGGGCCGTTCATTTCATTCCTGAGATTCCTGGAAGTGGCTATCATCAGCTTAGGGCATCATGTGGCCTCCTCACACACAGCTCATCCCTGCCACCCCTGCTACCAAAACCTTGCCTGTTAGGCACAAACCACAGACACAATACTCAGTCTTTCATTACTGCTACTAGGAGATCTGTGATGATAAAAAGAGAAAGAAAAATATGAAAAGACAAAAGGAAACCATAGGTTCCATAGAGAAACTGGCGTGCAATCACAAGTTTTGCTTAGTCTGCCTTATGACAGACAAAATCTCAAGGGTAGGCTCAATGGGATTCCAAAACTGCTCTTGACATCAAATAGATTCTTACTTTAGAATATGTAGTAAGCAATACATAGTACACTGTCAAATTCAGGTAGACTTTTAGAAACAAAGGACAATAATACATACACTGGTGGATCTGCATAGAAGTAGATTTGACACAACCAGCGAGGACTTGTGCAAGGGCAGGTGTGAACAGGCAAGTTAAGAGGCTGACAGCTGGGCCCAACACCACAATGTGTTTTCTGAGGTTAATGCCTCAATATTATAAGAATTTCTTTCTCCAGTGTATACAGGATTTTGTACTCACTTATTTATCTGAATGACATACTGCTTCATTTCCTTCACTGCAATGTCAAGTTTGTTAAAAAGGTGCAAGTAGGAGTCCTGCATTTCCCAATCTTCCTGTTTCAGCAGAAAACTGAGCCCCCTTTCTTCTTGAATTGTTCCTCCATTCTGCTGGCCAAAGCTACCATGAGGATCTCCATCTTCTGGGGTTGGACATCTCCAGGATGGTGCAGCCATAGTGGTGATGCAATGTTGAGTATATGAGACTGGATTTAAGGTACCTACTAAACATTAAATGATCTAATTAGTATGGCTCTCATGACTTACCCCACTCCATCACAATGATGATCATTTAGGATAGGTGAAATTTTAACAGGAAAAATTAAAATTTCACAGGTTTTATATAATTACATTCTATGATAAAATCATTTGGAAAAAAAACCCCCAAAGAAACTGGGTTTTTTCCTGGTATGCCAACTAGGTGTTTTTAATTTACTGTAGTTCAGAAACTGGCTAAATTATGGAAGTAAATACATCTGTCCACACACATACAGACAACATAGAAGCTCTTCAAAAGCACTTGTTGAAAAGTTTATGAATTTGGGTTCTCAGAAGTTGGTCTGTGTTATTATTCCAGCTCTACAGACATTTACACTTACACCCCCCCCCCCAAAGAAATAGGGCTCTGTCCTTACAGAAGAGAATGCTGACAGTTTTGGTGCAGTACTTGGCTAACCACCTTAGGTCACACTAAAAATACTATTGCCCAAGCAAGCAGGGCTCCTTTATAGACCTCAATTTGAATAGTTAACGCCATTAGTCAAAAGGTTGGTTAGTCTATACTTCCCTCTTCCAAACATTTCCACACTGTGACCTTTACAAGGCAGTGAATCAGAATCATGTTAGGTGAGATCATGATAAAGAAATGGTGGAATTCAAACAACCAGATTGTAGGAGAAATGCTGCATAGCAGCAATTTAGTAGAAAATAGATCCCCTGAGAGAGTAGAGACTTTCAACTCCAGTACATTTATTTAGTACTGACAAATTTATTTAGTAATGACAGTAGAAAGCAGCACTACAATGTGATTGACTTCAGTTGTCCCCCTGAATGAAGCACCAGCATTGTCATCAGTCTCTCTGCTCACTTTTAGTCAGCAAGTCACCTCTGCTAAGGGCAGTAGTACTCCAGACATGTAACTACCATGAGATGCCCATACTGCTTAGGAAGCAAGAACATCTGACCTGAAGCCTATCTGTGCTTAAGTACCGCTTAAAGGCATTACTATTCCACAACACAAGAAGGCTGCCATTTAAATATAAAATTTTAAGGAGGAAAAAGGGTACTGGCAAGATTGTGTTTCCCTGGAACTTATATTTGACCTTGCTGAGCAGTGGAAAACCACAACTTTTTATACAGATAAGATCAGTATAACTTGACAGTTAATTATCACCTTGTTCTGGATCAAGACCAATAATAGAAGGTTTCCGTCCAATGCGAATACTGAACGATCTCCCTGCTGAGGTAGTGCTTTTGGGGTATGATACCTCCATGAGATTAATATGACAGTTGGTGGGGCAGAAATCCATGCTGTTGAGGGAATGTGGTTCCATAACAGCTTGTTTGAAGGCTGGGTTCACTTTTGTTTTCAATTCATCTGCAAACTGGGAGAAATAAAGTAGAGGTGTGTGCTACTTCACTTCAAAAAAAATATGATTCAATACAGACAATTCTTTTCTCTTCCTGCCTCCTATTCCAGAAATCCAGGAATTCAGATTTCTGCTGCAGCTGGAATAACATTTCAAAAAAGCTCATTAAATAACCAAAGGAAAGAAATTAGCAATACCTCCTAGCACTATCTTTTTCAAGCAGCTCAGGTAACTGCACAAGAAAAGCACACATACTTCATTTGTTTACACCATGATTCACTGTACTTATGTTCATGTTAAATAACACGTGCATCAATCTGCTGTCATATTTATTCATTAATACAGTGGAAATGAACCTGCAGTATGTTTTAACTCACAGCTCTGACAAACAGAAAGGAGTGATTTATAGACAAGGTATTTTTCACTCAAAACTTGCAATTCCAGTAACTTGCAGAACTGTTCTCAGGCCTCCAGGACACCCACCTTGGATTGAGTTTGGATTCATTAATAAAGAATACTAAGACCCACTTAACACAATGAAGTACTGTCACAAGATTTCACCAATTACTAGTAGTGTTGTACCTCTTGGTAGTTTGTGAGCCTCCTGCTAATGCTTTCCAGCTTAGTGTCACAGATTTGCCGGAATTCATACTGGGGCATGGTGGCCACAGCACTGCTTAGGGATATGAGTCTTTCACAATTCCTTACGAAGTGACTGTCCTCTGCAGCAAATGCCTCTAAAATCTAAATAAAAAGACAGGACATCAACGATATGAGACTTGACAGTGAGGGAAAATACAGTTTTCTTCCACTGATTGAGTGGCAAAGCCCCATGGTTGAATAAAGCTGCCTCCAGAACAAGCTGCCTTTATTACTGCCTGAGAACCACTAATGTGTTAAGTCCTCAGAGTCCTGTAACATTCCTCAAAATTTTTTAGAATCATGGAAGTGGATCAGAGTACCCACTGTCCAAGTTACCTGCTCTGGCATGCTTTCATGGGACATAACAATAATATTACGGGGATGTGACAAACACTATTAGCTCATTTTTGTCAGATTACCAAGACACTCAGCACTCTGCTGCCTTCCGATAGCAGCAGTTCTACTCAATTCCTCTAGCAACTCATCCTCCCTATCAGATGGGAAAAAGCTGCTTGATTTTCTTCCAATGTAAAACAAATTCCTGCCTGAAAAGATTAATCTTGAATATCAGCAGAGAGTATGTTACCAGGCAGATAAAAGCAAGGATTCCACAGCTGAGGGCTCCCCTCCATCTGCCTCAACAGCTGAAGTCCTGGAAACAGCTGATTTGCTCATACCAAATGAGCTGTTGTAACTCAATGCTTTCTAATGAACAAAACCCTAAGGTGAGCTGGGAAGACCCATATCAACCTCAACTGAAGAGCCAAGCCCACATCAGAATAATAAGCTATATTTTTGGTTTCCCATTCTGTTTAGGAGTAAAGCTGACCATGTATGGTTTTCAGTACCTTTGCAGTGAGATTGAAGCAACCTTTTGGTTCCACAATTTTCTCCAGGACAAAGGATTTGATTCCTGCACTGCTAACATATTCATACACCACCCCGTGCTCCAGATGGGTGTTATCCACAGTCAGGCTGATCAGAGGGGCTTCTTCACCAATGACCAGTGGAGAAATAACAGCCTGTGGTGTTTGGGCTGGAACCAAAGTAAATCATTAGAGGTGTCTGGCAGCACATGTGAATACAGGCCTGCCCAGGGAAGAGAAGCCTGCTGAGAAGAATTATTGAATGCAGAGACACAACCTTTGGCTCAAGGAGTGTCTCAAACTGTGTACTGCTAGAGACTGAGAGAATACTCTAAGGAAGACATTTGCTGTTGGCCACTAATGGAAACAGTGAGAGGTTTAGATAATCCACATGCTCCAACCCCAGTTCTGATGTTCTTCCATCTATGTGTGCACATATCCATGCTCACGATACCACTTCTAGTTCTGTTCATGGATTCCAGCAGAGGCTTGTAAGGGGAGTATGTTAATCTCTGACTCCTGTTGTCTGCAATAACCTTCTGGAAGACTGAGATGCCAGGGCAGGGATGTGGTGAGGAGATAACATTTTTTACACAAAGCAATTCTATTGTCACTAGAGAACAGATTCAAGTTACAGTCAGATTGAGATTTGCCAGGGAATTGCTCGCACGCTTCTACCAAGGCACTGCTCCAGCTGTTCCACTGTGGAACTACACTGTTTGACCATGAGATTAGCAGCTTCACCATATCTTAGATGGGATCCACACAGACATGCACCTGTTCTTGGAGAAGTTGCCAATGGCATTCAGACTGTCCAGGTGCAGTTCTTTGGATTAAATTTTGCTTCAGTATTCTCCCTTAACATCTACTTTTCAAAAAAAGCCCTCAACATGGAAGTAGAACTGGTTTTTGAGCTATGCTTTCAAAAGTTGGAGGAAATACACCCAACACCTTTTCCTAACACAGTGGAAACATGCCTTAAAAACTTGCTCCAGATTGAAGTAATTTAACATTTTAATCTTTAATCAAAAATAGCAGGAAACAGATTATTCTAGGTGGAGTTACTTGCAGACCTCCCTCTCCACCAGCTACTGCCCATAAATGCCTGGTTTGCAGGGGTTACCAAAAGATTCTAAAAATGCTGAGTCCCTTCATTCCCGTAACTGGGCTGTCTTATAAAGAACAGAGTCATAGGTGCATGATTTCTATGTGTATTTCAATTTTTCTTCCCCTGAATAAACTACAGAATACAAATACTTCCTCTGGCAGACATCATTCTATTACAAAGCTTTGCTAAGGCAAGATATATTCTACAATAATAATTAGACTTTATATTTCTACTGCAGTCTTCCTTCTGAAAGCCCCCAAATTGTCCCTAGGTTTTCATCCCCCATGAGAATCTTTACCTGATTCCTGTTGGCTGCTTTGAAAGGGATCCAATTCTGCACATCCTTCTAGTGCAGGGTTGTCTTTGCTGGTGCATGGGCGACTGCCATTCAAACATGCAGGGGATGCTGCCTGCTGAACTCTGTCCTCTTCAGCATCTTCATGTGTTCTGTACACCCACTGGTACAACCCCTTTCAAGAGATATTAACTTCAGCTAGGACCTCAAAATGCCCTATCTCCAAATGTCTGGACTACAAAGGTGAATCTAGCTATCAGTTATATATATTCAAAGTATGCTAAAATATCAACATTCCCCCAGCTTTTCTCTGAACTTCAGAGAAATAAAATCTAGATGAACAGCTTAGTGAACTTCTATTGTTAGTAATAGTTAAAAATTTTCAGTACCCTATGCAGTGTATGCACAAAATGGTTTTCATATTATTTGTAGGTGTTTTGCAACTACAGGCAACTGGAACCAGGTTCCCCCAGTGATAGCAGGACCCTGGCATAGAAGGAAATGAGTCAAACATGTAGATGTTATTTTTCTGAATATTTAGTGAGCATAAAAGCACAGTAAAAGGGGAGGGCAGAAGAAGGGCAGGAATTAATGTACTTCCTTTGACGTTTTGCATTCATACCAGTGCTTCCTGTTGCCTGGTCCTGTAGGCTCTGAAGTGCTCCAGAACTTCCTTGTAATTTCCATGTGCTGCATTATTCCCATTAACTTTCAAAATACACTGCCCTGGATGAAGGCCTACAGCTGCAGCCTCAGAACCTGAAAAATAACAGGAGAGAATTTAGACAGAAATGCCACCTGCCTATGGATGTGAATACTGGAAAGTTTGCAAAAGCTTTCTGGTTAGAAAGAGTAAGAAGAGCTGGGTCAGTGCTGTCATGCCTTCACTACTAAGCCCTCATTCAGAGAGCTTTGTTGTGTAAGGTAACATCATGTGTCCCTCCTTCATGTTTTCAGTAGTGCTGGGAAAAAGTACTGAGACCTCCTAGATCTAAGTGCATTCATGCTAGAAATTTCTGTGGGAAATAGTTTGGGATGCAGTTCTCTTTAGAGCCTTATTGTTCTATTAGCTGAGGTCTTGCTTAAGTATAAACAACTGTTCTATTTGTTTCAGTCTCTTGTATCTGAAAGACAGAATACTTGCATATTACACCATTTGCCACAGAAAAGGACTAGGATGTCAAATGCAATTTGTCTTTTCCAGGCAAAATTTGCCTTTTCCTGAAACAGGACAATCTTCCTAGCTGGAACTTCCAGCTTGCACTCCAGACTGTGAAAAAGTGGTTATAGGTGCTGCTATGAAAGGGTGTAATAAATGTGTGTCCCTGAGAATGCCATCTGTGGGTGCTGCCTAAGCTAACTGCACTCAGCTGAAGACAGACATTTGTTCTGAAGGAAGGAAGTGGTGTATGTCTAAGAAGTTGTCTTTTCTGCATCTGCTTAACATCAAGGTTAAAGCTGCACTTTGCTTGTAGCTCAGTTAACATGCCAGGTACAGAAGTAGTAAATATCTCTGTAAAATTGTGTTTTTTCCTTTTAAAAAGATCAAGGAAAGCAGTTTGCCTTTGTCTTATATTGGTAATTTGTAGCAATATATGCCTCTGTAAAGGGAGAAGTACTCTCCAAGTGTTATGTCCTATTTTGGGATGTCCAGATCGTGTTATGACTTGTCTACCAACCTGCTGATCCCACAGCACCTTCAGAACCCAGTGACCCAAACTGTGGTTGACTACAGGAAAAATATTGAGGAAGCAACAGACAGCATTACCCCTCAACTTTCTCTCAACCATCTCAGTTTTATGGAGTTTTTTCCCCTGTGGCTGCTAAGCTTTACCTTAGTAGTCTTTACCTTAGAAGAAACAAGGGTAGGGTCACTAAGTGCATTTCTAGCTTGCAAGAGCTCAAGTGATAATGCCTTCTTAAGAGGCCATGGTACTGTGGATTGCAGTATTCAAGTTTCTTCCACTGTAGAATTAAATTATTCCTTGTATTGTGATGATGGGATCAGAGACCCAACACAATTCATAAAAGTGATAGCACTGTCTTAGAATATACTTAGATAAAAAGCACATTGAGGCAGGAAATTTCCCATTGTTCTGCGGTTGTATGAGTGTGAATCTCGTCTGTCTTGGGTTCCCATCACTATGGTCACTAAATTTGTCAGAACTTGTATAGAACAAGTTGGACAATGCAACCTGGATCAGTCTTCATTGAAATATATATACACACACACATTTTATATACATGTGTATATCCATTCAGCTGTACTCCCAACTTAACTGTACCACAGTTTCTACTCACCTCTTCCCACTGCATGAACATATGGTGGTGCTGCTCCCCGTATCTGAAAGCAAAGTGCTTCAGGACAATCTGGGATTTTAATAATCCTGCAGATAAATCAAGGAAAAGAAAAAAGCGTGATTTTAAGTTTGGTTGCCAGAGTTCTGGGCAGTTCTTAACAGAATCTTTCCCCAGCATTCACAACTGGGTCTGGATGAATGAAAGCATCCACAGTGTTCACAAATAAACAATAAATAAACAGACCTGAAGAAATATACTCCATCTTCAATCCTCAAGACAGATGGGAGATTCTATTTGTTAATTAAAATTTGGCACTTCTTAATTTATTACATCTTTAAGTGAATAACACTTGACAGAAACTTTCTAAGGCATTTATTTTCACTTCCATTTCTAGGCAAACTTCAGTGCAGCTGTGTCTATACCAGCAGAGGATATTTTCTCCATTAAAAATTGTAAAAAATAGATTAGACAAGACATTTGGACTAGAATTCAGCAACTAGGGGTTCATTGTGACGTTCAGTTCTATGGCACTTTCTGGGACTACAGAATCTAACAATACACAAGACAGTAACAGGGCCAACTCTCATTTTAAGAAACAATAACAGACTGAAAAACTGTAAGGGCTGATATTGTTAGAGCCATCCAAAAATAAGCCAAGCTTTAATGGGGTGGAAATTGTTTTCCCATACACATATAATAGAGTGTGAGAAGTTCACACCTGAGAGAGAATGACAATCCTTGTGATTCAGTTTTGTTTGTGCACAAGGAAACTAAAAGTTATCTGCAGTACAAAGAGAACACATCCCAACGTCTCCTAGCAGCGCAAGGGTCATCGCTAGAAACAAGCCATGACTTGTGTACCTCTCATTTCTGTCATCTGTTTTCCTGTTAAGTGGCTTCTGCAGAGCAAAGTGTGGACACAGGTTTAACTACTGCAGAAATACTACTTAGTAACTGACATTTCTCAATAATCTTCTCTGTCTGCCCATCTTGTCACTTACTCTTTTGATTTGGTGGCTACCAGAAGCCTAAGTGGCCTTCGGGAGCAGAAGGACTGGGATAAGATGGTTTCCACTTCTGAAAACGGGCGTAGGAATACTAAATCCTCATTGATGGAATAGATTTTTCTTCCTGCTTGCAGGCCAGCCATCTGCAAATGGAACAAACACCACAGAGCACTTTGGATCACTGGTGGCGACTCTGAAAGCTCAGGCTTTGAGGTTGAACTGTTCCCTACTTACAGACATTTCTAGGATTACATTCATATGGAATACTCTATAAATGGTGTTGGTTCCCGAAGTAATTTTTCGCTCCCCCTTTACAGTTTTCTGCATTTACAGAGAACAAAGAGATTTCACCAGTATCCTTAGATATGTATCCTCCACATATGTAATCTTAGTTTGCAGTGGATAAATCTTAGTACTTTTCTGCTACAATTTTTTAAAGGGACTATTGAAAAAGGAGACTACAAAAAAACAAAGGGTGGGGGTACATAACTAAAAACTGGGGGACTATAATAGACTGGCTGTGACACTCATGAGATGCAGAAGTGTGACTTCCCACTCCTTGGGCACAGGAGCCATGGTCAGTTTTCAGCCATTAGCCTTACAAAACCAACCTTTACCCAGTTGTGTCAGTAAATGTGACCTGCTTTGAAGTGGTGGCAAAAACCTGTCTCTACTTTAAGTGAAGTACTAGCTCTTCGTTAGCCTAAAAAGCCACAAGATTTTGATTTTAATTCGTAGTTTTTGTACCTAACTTTAGTTATTTGGCAATGGTCACACAGGAAGTCGGAGACAGATCCAATGACAAAGCTGAGTGGGCAGAGACCCCCTGGACAATAGCCTTAAACATATCCCTTGATGATCTCTACCAGTTAAAATGTCACATAGCAACATTTGGACGAGGTGTCAGGTATCAAGGAACCACTAAAAATTATTAAACCGCCCCAGATTAGAATTACTTCCTATAACTTCCAGGTTCAGTAGCTGGGTTTCCTTCTAAATGAGGCAAATCCTTTTCTGTTCTGCCTGGAGTCCAGTGACAAGTTTCTTGACTTGAAAAAGGAGGTCCACACAGCACTACTTTTCCATACCCTCTGGCTTAGAGAGATGCAGATTCAGTTCTTTGCTGCAGCAGTATTATTAGATCAAGTTTAAAAGATGGGCTCATGGTCACAGATAGTTTGTCTTGAAAGATCAAGAAAAAGATTCCTTAGAGAACGGTGTGCTTCTGTTGTCTTAAAACACAACAGATTTGCACATTATTCCCCATGCTTCCAGCCAAAGAAAGAGCAGAAGAATTATCTGGCAGGCAGTGGTTGACAGGACAGGTTTAGATTCATAACATTTCTGGCCAACCCATGTTGATTTTGAGCACCAGATAAAGCACAGGATGGGTTTCTTTGGTAACCATAAACCAAATGAGAATCAGGAGTACTGAAATAATTTAATTCTAACACTAAACTTCACTTCAAAATTCCTTCCCTTTTGACATTCCCAACTTGCTAAAATCAGTCCATCCACTTCAGCTGTTTCCATCAAGCAAGTTATCCAGGAGTTATTTGTAGTCTAAAGGAGTAAGCCACAAATTAACGTGAACATTCAAAAATTCTGTAATGGTTGTCCTGAACTTTTAATTAGAAGCTCTGTCCTGTGTGCTGCCACAATTTACTGTGAAACCCTGGATGAGTCATTTAGCCATCTCTTATATTAATCAGTTTATCTGTTTCTTATTTTGGCAAATGGAAGATCACACGGTGTTATCCGCCCAAGGAGTCTGTGGGTGATTAATAAATGGGTGATTAAGAAATACTCAGACTAGTGACATTTGGGCCGTCTATGTGCTTCAAAGAAATAAAGTAAATATATTCTGTAGAACTCTTAAAGAATTCTGTGGAGAGAAATGACTGCATGCTTTTTAAAGGAAAAAAAATACATATCTAAAAATACAGCTTTCACTCCAAAAAACCTGTATCCCACTGAACACCTTTGCTATCTCAAAAGAGTGTTACTTTCCCTCCCTCCTTAAATTAAAGTTGCTAAGGAAACAGATTTTAAAAGGATGATTTGTAACTCTTCTATGTATTGAAACATTCTTGAATACCAAAATACAATTGTGAGGTCCTACCTCAGCAGAAGACCCTCGTCGAACTGACTTCACCACAATTGCTTTGTTCTTTTCTTCTATGTCAAATCCGTAGTCATCCTCTTCTGGTAAAATCTTAAGCAGAGCACAGTATTTACACATATTTATGCTTCATAAATATGGAGTTCACAGAAAAGGTGAAGACTGGAGATCAGACTTTTCATTGCAAGCCACAACTGATCTGGACTTCTCTATCTTAAGATGGAAAGGGACTACCAGATCATTTGGTCTGATCTCCTACATAACATAAGCCATAAAAATTAATCTGGTTATTTCTGCATTGAGCCCTTACTATATACCAAAATTTTGTGGGGAAGGGGGAGGGTGCTTAGAGACTGAAAGATAAATTTGACATTTTTGGCTATTTTAAAATTTTCAGAAGCAATGCTAGTAGTGCTTGTTCAAAAAAGGACCTTAGAAAATTGGGTAAATTGCTGGTTAGATGGTTAACTTTTCAAGTGGAATGAGATTCAGCCCAACACAGCACGTACTTTTTATCACTCCAGTAAAGTTGATGAAGTTTAGAATTCCAGTCCAGATCTCCAAGTCAGCATAAGAGTTTTGAGAACACTCCAGAAAATGTACACAGGCATCATCTTCAGAACTCATTAAGAATGTTTCTCTTTTGAGTCTTCTGAGACTCCATCATCACGTGTTCAATTAAACCTCTCACACAAGTTTGATCATGGCCAATCTCTACAGGAAACTCTCCTTTGTCTGGTACTCAGATCCAAGCAACCAGATCTGATTTGTGATGAGGTCAGTTTGGGCTAACAAGTGGAGGTGCTGATCACAAGTTCACAGCACACTGCTGTAACCAAATCACAATGCTTGGAGTCACATCAAAATACAAATTTTCTTCAGCTATGCAAAGAACGTTGTATATTTTTTCAGTTTGTCAAGATTATGTCCTTCAATGAGAAATAATTGTGCAAATAAATATTAGATTTTGTTTGAATTGTGTTGTTCCAGACTGAAAGCACGTTGCTCCTTGGCATTTTTAACAAGTATTTGCCAAGGTTTCTGTTTTCAAGGGCAAACTTCCCTGTGATAGAGCAAACTTAGATGAAGCAGGTAGGGAAACCTATCCACTAAACAGCTGGGATTTTACAGCAGTAGAAGAGCATATTTCAAACGCCAGTGCTGAGGAAATTCCAATAAGCTTCCTGTGGTGTGATCAAAAGATGGGAAGGATAAATGCCCTGTTCAGGAGTGTAGAGACAAGCAGTGATGTTCCACAGACAGCAAAGCCTCAGGATTACAGTAGCTGATAATTGCTAAACACAGCATAAAGCAGAAGTCAGGCAAAATTTTTTGTGGATAAGTGTAATGAATTTACTGTACTGCTTTTGCAAGGTCTTCACAAGTCCCTTCATTCAAGGGGCTGCTAATTTATGCATGCAAATGAAAACAGCTCATAACTTAAGCATGACTACTACATATTTGACACAAATCTGTGCCCTCTAACTAGGAAATTTTTTCCTCAGCATGTGCTGTTCATTTGTTTTCTGTTTGAGATGGGACTGCATGTAGACAGAGGGTGACTGATGCACTTCAGAACTACAATAATAGCATTCATATGGCTCAGAGAATGATGCCCTGAAATATCTGTGTTCTTATCAGTCTCTTAACTTACAACTTAATTTACCACCATATATAAAGGTGTTTGAACCATGTTTCAATTTAAGCTGTGTTTAAACTTGATGGCAAATCGCTTCAAGAGAGTAGAGCCCATTACTTTTTCCTCTACCATGCCAACACTATGGTGCCTGCTAAAACATCTCCATCTCCCAGCTCACTTCAGACTCTCGCAAAGGCTTCTTGGGAATGGAAAGGGCTTGAGCTATGCACTGGAAACAGGCAGGAACTTCCGTGCATTTGCACCTGTGTGAAGTGTACACCCAAAGCTCTCAGTACAGCAGGATGGTCATGTGCTACATAAAGGGGCCTGCAATGTAAGGATGTCCCTTGCTACTAGAGTAAGTTATGCAGTCTGTCTAGCAAAGAGTCAGACCTACAAAAGTTGGAGATTTACAGCAAAGCAGATCAAGAATTAGTAGCCTTTACGCAGTGAAGAAAAAACCTTTCTACAGGTGCAATTGCCCATTTTAATTCTACTCTCTCATAATTTTCCTTCTTATTCTCCTCTACTATAAAACAATACCATTTTTGCAGAAACATCAAGGTTTACATTAACGTATTTCTTACCAAAAGATTCTTTCCCAGGATGTTTTCCACGAGCTTGAAGTCATTACGTAATTGTTTGTTCTTGGAACTGGTGCCCTCCATCTCCTCATCAGCATAAAAGCGGAAATATAAGGATTCATCCTTAAACTCACTTTTCTCCAAGACTGGAAATGATATATATGAAATACATACATGCATTTACATGGAGAAACAAAGAGAGAAACAAAGAAGAAAGTCAAAGGAATTCTGAATATTTCCCCAGTCTTTACAGAACACAGACCACATGCATCCCGATCAGTCAGTTTCCCAGCTCTGTATTTTTAAGCTCATACTGTATTTTAGGACAATAATTTTCTTCACGGTGTGTAGTAGCTCATGACATGATGTGACCTCCCTGGTATGCAGAATGTATATAAAATGCAAAATATCCTCCTGGAAGGAAGTGGCTACTCAAAACCTCATGCTCCTTTCCCACATCCAAATGAATATGGTAAAAGTATAAAAGGAGCAAAGAGGGGTAAAGGGGCTGCTTAAAAGCGTGTAAGGTGTCCACATAGACTAAGGCCTTAAAAAAAAATGGAGACGGAAATGAGATCTATACAATTCTGGAAGGCATGAAAAAGTTTTTTATGAATTTTTCAAGTACAAGACCTGGGAGCTTCAAATAAAAGCAGCAAGTGAGGAGCAACTGCTGCATTCAGCACGTACTTATGCAAAGGTCTTCCTTGGCAAAGGATGCAATAAATGCCACAAGTTTCCACGGGCTCAGAACAGACTAAAGTATTTATAAATACAACAATTATTCTTACATTTTTATCAACTACTATGGAAATTCTCCATTAGTTATTTACACCAATATGCTCTCAAAAACACTATTCAAAATGAAGTGAGTAAATGTTATCTATGACTTAAACTAATGTTTCATTTGACAAACTATGTTTACTCTTAACACTTGTATGTTCTATTTGATACTGATACAGATGTGATGTGTTTACCTCCCCCACTTGAGGATGAGTGATGTCTAACTTGGAAATTTGGCACTTCAGATTTGGGAGCCTCAGCACTGAGGATTATGCTTGTTGTCCAAGAGGCAAGAACTAGGCAATTTTACTTTACATCTGTATTTTTTGGGTGATATTTCAGGACAGTACTTGGCTCATGCATTGCTCAGATGGCTCTGGAAGAGATGCAGTGAAAAAACATGCACCTTCTAGCTTGTCTAAACTCTTCAGTGCTTCCCATAACTATCAGCAAGGGGCTTCACTTGGGAAGGTAGCAGGCTTAGACCTGTTTGTATTAGCTCAAGGACTGTGTTCTAGAAGGATCTGCAGGAAGGTCTGCAAATTGTGTACACAGCATATATGGCACAGCCTAGAAAAACTAGTCTGACTGAAGTAAGAGCTCTTTTAATTGAGCAATATCGATGCATTACCGTGATGCATGAAGCCGTTATTGCAGAGTCCCACACCCAGTGCGACAGCTTCTTCCCGAGTCTGACAGTCTCCCTAGAAACAGGAGAATAATATTATACCTCAGATGATTTTCGGAGCTAAATTATACCCCTTTCCCCACCTCATATCTCATGGCTGTGAAATTAGCAGGACGATCTGTGTAGGGAACAATAGCAAGCCATTAAAACAGGTATTCCATGGCCCAAGCACTGTTCGCTCCTACAGACAACATCTCTCTGCCTCCTACAGGAACCAGAAGAACAAGGACCAGGACTGGGGAAAGATACAGTATTATCTCAATGTAAAGACTTTTTATTTGAAATCATAGTATTGGACTTTAGGATCCCTTAGCCACAGACAATAAAACTCCTTCTTAGAAGTTGAAATATCCCATCCATATCCAGCTCAAGAGAGAAGAACCTGAGTAAAGCCAAGGTATGTGAACTCAAGAGGTCAAACAGGTTAAAACTGCAGTGGCAGTTTGCTTACACAGCAGACTACAAAGGCTTCAGTTTCTCGCTACCTGAAGCCATGAGTGTAGTCATTCAAAAGAGATACCAAAGGTGACATGCAAATTTACAGATTTCCCTGAAATGGCAGTCATAAGCTTTACATCTAAAACTCATTTAAATACAAGAAATGCCTCTTTTTTTCTATGTATCTGCTAATTTGCAGCCACAAGTGAAGACTTTACAAACATGGCTGTACTTTTCAGGCAGACAAGTAAGTTCTAAATAATGCTGGTAAAAATCAGTAGGCAGTACTGGTCTTACAAAGGTTGTTAACACCTGTCCCTTGGTGCAAGATGAGCAGCTACCTTGTCCCAAAGGGACACAGGGGAACGAAGTGTCTACTGTCTCAGAGCAGTTGCTCAGCTCATTCCAGCAGGGAGGGCAAGTGCTGCTGTGGCAACAGAAGCAATTTCAGTGTATTACTTTCAGTCCTGCTTAATTAGAGCTGTATCCTACACAAGTATTACACCTTTTCTCCCCTCCATTCTGGAGAACTAGATACCCAAAAGCCCTCACAGCAGCTGCAGCATAGTGTACTGACTTCATTTTGAGCAACCTAACAAACTCTGATCTTGTCAGCAGAACATCAGTCCTACTTCAAATCCTGCTAAGAAGAGCAGTAGTTATTTGCCAAGCAAATGCTGGCAAAGACCATCACTATGGTGTATAATCATTATTTAAATACAGGATAAAATAGGATCAGCTCTGGCCAATCCACAGCACTACTGGCTCTTGTTAAAGAGGCTGACAGCAGAAAAGGCACAATATATACAATTTAAGAACTAAATACTGTTGTCTTGGTAGAAAAGGGATCAAGGCAGTTCTGAAAGAATTGCATGACTATGTAATCACACAAGGAAAGCCAAGAAAATAGGTTTAATAAATCTGAAGTTTAACTTTGACTGTAAACTAATTTCAAGTGTCACAAGTCTTTCCTCATTTCAACATCCTGTCATGAGACAATGCTGTATGCTCAAGTGTTATTTTATGGGATAAATGGGTAGTTTATTTTACAGAGGCTGGGATTTAAAAATCTGATTTATTCTTTCAACTGTAAATAAACTAGAGGAGAAATGCCTTCTAATGTTACCATCTTAAACCTTTAGCAGTCTACTTTTGTTCTAGGCAACAAACTCTTTGTGTACGAAGGGTCTAAACCAGACTTGGCTACTCATTATGACATTACCTTGGTCTCAAAACATTCCCCTAGCAAAATAGCGTTCTCTAATTAGAAAATATAGCTTTAATACTTTCAGCTCACTAAGTACTTCTAAATGTTATGTAGAAATTTGCCCAAATACAATAAAAGCAGTAACAAAAAACTTCAGAAAAGACAGCTGTTTACCATCATCAGTCTTGACAAAATGTGTCTCAACCTTTTCATACAGAAACTAGACGTGAAACTAGATACCATAGTTTTGACAAGATAATTTAGGTTTATTCAACACAATCCCTTCATTTGAGTCATCAGAATTATAGAAACAGTTTACAGTCAGTACCACAGTGAAGAAGCATGTCCAGAGCACATTACTATTACTCTTAAAACTACTGCCACCATTACAATTATTATTATTGCTGCCTACTTTTGGTAATGATATGATGTCTAAAGCCCTAATCATGGTGGCTGGTTGCTTTGGGATGTGTAAACCCAGCAATTAAGATGGTCTCAGACCAACAATGTTTACAACTCCCTTGGAGGAGGAAATAAAGCAGATGCATGCAAGTAAGAACAGCAACCAAACCCCTTTTAAATTTTCTGTTGATATACTGGGAATGGAAAGTTTTAGGATTATGAAGTGCTCCTTAGCAAAGAGCAGTATCTTCAACTTTTCTTACCTGTGCAATAAGCCAGTCCACTAGTTTACTTGCAGGGATTACTGATTTGTAGGTCTTTAGATGGTAGTCACGGTCTCTAATTAAGAAAGAGAATTCAGGGAAAATCAGGACAAAAAGGTACACATTTCTTCTACACTCTAAACCTATATATACTATTGTGACTTACTGCTACTAAGAAGCAGACATCTTTCTTCTCTAGAAAGTTTTAAACTTTTCTAACAACTTGAATTAGGAAGATGCTTCAGATCAACACAAAGCAGTGTTATTTAAAATTTCTCTAAATGTTGTTTCGAGCGATCTTCAGGGAGCTCACATTCCTGCCAGAGGCAAGCAGGAGATTCTTTTCACAGATGTCCTGAGCTGCTGCTGTAACTCAGGTTAAAACACTGCCACCAGCAGTTCCACTAAAAATCACACTTCTCTGGCTGGAAATTGTCCAGTTTCTGTCCAAAATCCATTCATGGCCAGCTTACATCTTTTGGCTCAGTACCAGCCTCATCTATAAGCTTCAGTACTTCTTCTCTAGTGTTTACTCGTTAATGTATTCATAGAGAGGGACTCCACACATTCTCACCGTGCTTTGTTTTTGTGAGGCTCATGGAATTAGGCAGCTTTTAGTGCGTTTTGTCAAGATGGGTTTTCCTGATTATCCACACTTTGCAGATTTTATTTCCTTTAGTAACATAACACGTAGTAGCCAGACACAAATAGACTACACAGTATCCTTTTACGGAATGAGATAATTTCAGTAACTGAAAATAAGGGTTGTGTTATAAGTGTTAGTTCTTATAACACAACTGGCACCAGCTCCCAGCCAGCCCTTGTAAGACAACAGCACTGTTCCTGAAAGAAGGAAAAGGAACCCTATTGTAACTTGATGCTATTTGCAGTTTCCTTTCATGCCTCTTCTCAAAGCCATGGAGATAATTGATGGTTTTAGCCTTTTGTGAGATACTTCCAGAGAATTTTGATACAAATATAAGAGGACTATGTGGCTCAGGACATTGGGCTCTAACACCTTTCACCTCCAAGGTCACTGGATTTAATCCAGCTCCGAAGAGCATAAAAGCCATTTCAAGGCTGTTTACTGGCCCATGTGAAATAAGTTTCATGGTCTCGATCCAGTTCCTAGTTCCACATCACAAAAGCCATTACCACAATTAATTTGCATTAATTGGCTCCCTCTTGTTTAGAGTCTCACTAGAGGCCAAATGCTGAATGGGCTATGAAGAATTAATTCCTCCCTCACTCTTGGGGGTGGTCCTTGCATTTGAAGCTTGAGCTCCACTGGCATGACTGTGGAAGGAAGCACGGCTACTGTGACTGTTTTACAGTCCAGATGTATCTATGAGGGAGGTCAAGAGAAGACTTTATTCTCCAGTTCTGTCAAATCAGCCTCTTTCATTAGCACCACACTATCTGATATTTCCTTTTTCCTAAAAATCCAAACACCATGCAAAACCCATCATACGCGTGTTCCTTTTACTGATCATCCATAGATACAAATATGTTGTGACTGGCTGTTGTAAATAAATTCAACAGAAATGTCTGTGTGTTTGCAGAGTGCAGGGTGTGAGAAATAAGAAAGAGAACCAGGACTTTCAGAACTTGGAAATAAACAACAAAACATGACAGCATTTCCAGAAATATATGTCCTCAGTGCAAAAGCTTTCCTCGTAGTGCTTACACACAGTTTTCAACTTGTCTTCCAGTAATGTGCTAAACCCAGCAAAAAGCTATAGGAGTTTTCTGGGCAGTTTTTCTCTCTCACACTCTTATCTTGGGAGAATTTGCTTTTGAAATGTCAGCACAATAAAGAAAAGCATTAAAATATTGAGCACTAATGAGTAGGGGGTTCCAGATGAGAAACAACTCCCAAAACTTTCCTACAGATGCTGACAGTTTTGAATAAGCTGCCATCAGTCTTGGTCCAAGGCCCAGTCTTTCCCTGCTTGCAGGTCAGTGCTGGTCAGGATCAACGTTAGTTCACTCCCATTTCTCTCCATTTCAATCCACCCTGAACACGAGCAGAACATGAATCGTAGAATGTTATGCAGAATCATGAACTGCAGATGAACAGTCAAATATAGAGGTGGGAACCATTGAACTTTTGGCAGAACCTTGCTGCCTCACAGAAGATAGAGGAATCGAATATTCTTCACAGGATCTAGCCCAGTGATTTGCTGATGTACTGCCCATCACATACGTAAGTGGGAACAAGCTCTCCCACATCACAACTTGCCGGAAGTACATCAGAGACATATTCAGAATTTTCAAAACATTTTACTTTTTATACTTCAACCCCCAAAGTACCATGATTTGTTGCCAGTGGGGTATATAATCTTCCCTCAGAGTATAAGAGTGTCAGATTTTCTTTGATAAAAAATATAGAGGCAAAGACTTCATGGAAATGTCAAGGTTTCTGGGGAATAAAACTTAAGTAAAATTGTATCCCAGGGTTGTCAACAAAATGATTTTGAATTTATGATTCCTGCAGATCCCTGTGGCACACATACCTGCTACTCCAAGCAACTTTGCCAGTTTTCTAGAGGGAAAGTTGCACCAGAAAAGCCTACAGGAGTGAAGGGATCAGCAGTCCTAAGATTCCAGATAAAGCAGTGATCCAAAGGCACAGCACAAAGCAATGGGCACAGCACAACTAACTTGGCAAAAAGCTAACCCACATAGGGTAATGTAGGCTTGTCAGAGGCAAAAAGTCATGATAAGGAGACATAAAACAATGACAGCCTGAGAGATTAGGTTTTCTAACACGGATATAAAAGGAATTCTGAGTAAGAAAGAGAATGGCAGGAAGAAGAATCTAAACACACAGAGAATTAAGTCCATTCAGAAGGATACTAAATCTTCTGAGAGTCTGATACTTTTCATTGGTTATACACAGTTTGGATTCATGATGCCACTAGCACAGATTAATCCTGATATGATGAGATTCTCCAGCTGGGAAGCTGTCACAAAATTAGCACATTAATAAAACACCACAACATGGGCCTATGGGAGTTATTTCATCTTTGTTGATTCCCTAAAGCATTAGAATAGATCCACTTCTGTCTGTTGGTACCCTGAGGTCAGGGACATCTTTTGATCTTCACTTACCATCATTTCAACTCTGCATGTGAATTGTCACCTTCAGGGGTGAGATGTGTCTGTGCAAATACACACATGCACCTACATAACCATTTTGTCTACCACTGGCAGCCATCATGCTTTCCTGCTCTCTCCATCCTTTTCAGGCTAAGTGAAATCTGTGCCATTGTAGAACAGTTATTCTGGGAAAAAAACCCAGAGCTCTAATTATGCAAATTTATGACTGATGAACTGTAACTACCGTTGCAGCTCCTTTTAGCATGACAGTGGCATCTCTCAGTGAAAACTCTGTTGTACAACTCATAGACAAGAGGTCAGTTTTGTTGAATTTGGGAGACCAGGCATCTCCACTAGAGGTTTTTTCTTCCTCATCAGTTTTTTATTTGTGAAAAATTAAGTTCTCCTAAGTGAAAATGCCTTATTTTCCATCATAAATACCTAAACAGAACACCTACACAGTTCAGGGTGGTTTCATTATAGGCCAGAAATGTTCATCTGATGTCACAGTAAGGTAACACCATCTGAAAATCATCTCCTGGGATCTGGGAAGAGAGTTACCTAGCACTTGCAGACTATCTCAGTTCTTCAGCAGTTATTAATACAGAGCCACGTTCTTAAGATTCCACACAAAACTTTCAGGGTTTCTTCAAATTACAGCTTCAGCTTTTATTCTGCTTCAGACTGGCTTTTGTTTGTTTAGAGTGGTCTGAATGACACAATCGTAGCAGTACATTGGAATCTGTTTGCATCACTTCAGCATCTGTTGACATTTTCTATAACCCAAATACTACAGCAGCTACAATCCCACCACACAATCTCCCTGAATCAGAGTCACTGTAACCTTGCCCAGCTGCTCACTCTCCCTGAATCCCCAATTCCAACATCCCCCAGCAGCAGCAGTGCAACTACGGATCTAAGCTGTGGAGATGCAAGACCAGTAAAAGAGCCAAGAAAATTCAGAAAATTATTTTGATTATTTATAATAAGAAACAAGGAAGATTTCAATAGTAACGTCATCCTTTTAAACAAAGCCAGATAATAAATAAAAGAGGATCATGAAGCAGAACTTACTTTACCACTGGAGTATACAGGCAGTGCAGTCGGCAGTACAGCCTCACCCCCTGAAGAAGGGAAGATGCAAAGCATTAGCAGCTTTTTCCTTTTCAAAGAAACACTTGACTGCTAGCAAAACCTGGACATTTATGTCTCCACTCAGCTGAAATTATCTATTGATTAATACTGATATTCAAAACAGAGAGGATAACACTGTCAAACATTCTTTCTTCTTTCCTTGCTTCCAACAGTCAAAAATCCTTTTTTATCTCTAGTCACCTCCATTCCAACACTTTCTCCATTAATCCTTCCTCACAATTAACCCATGAACCAATGTCCAAAAGAAAAAAATCAAATTTATGAAAAGGTATGTGGGCAAATATGGGATCAACAAAACTCATTTGACAGATAATTATGAGGAACAGTTAAATACTGATTTTTTTATCGCCCTGAACCATCATGTTCAGATTTGCAGCAGACATGTTATCACCCTGTTTTAGGACCTTTTGTTACTCTGTTAGGATTGCAATCAGCAGTCTTGGGTGCAGTCACAACTGTATTGTTATTCATTGCAAAACTCAGCTTCCTCTCCCAAAAGTGAGTATCTCCTATGGCATTAGGATGGACAGCTTAATACAACACAGATCGACAGCACTGGGGATCTCCTACAACAGGCCAATGACATTCAGAGGGAGAACAAACTTCTTGGTGCAAATCACAAAGTACAAACTAAAAATGACAATACATACCTTGGACGTGATGTCTTCCAATTCACTTCTTGGCTTGTATGTTCCATCATCATAGCGAAATCTGTACATCACCTGTTCATTCTTAAACTGGTGCTTATCTGAAACTAAAACATCAGCATGATAATTAAAATTAGTCTTCCCACCATGTTCCTTATAGGCGCGTTGGTAAAGACTGGATTAGGCAGACACTAAAGTACCAGGACACAGTCTGAGATTTAGTCTGGCCCTTGCAGAGTGGGCAGGATAAGTGTTCTGAGGGTGGACACCAGAAATTCTTAAGACTTTCCCTCATTACATAGGACATTCTGGTCTATAATTAAGATTCCTGCTTTCAATTATATTTTCCCTTAATTTCACAGGATCAAAACAAATATGCAGGATCCAACATATCCCCTTTTGTCTACAGCTGAATCTCTAAGCTGTGCAAGTTATTGACTTCTCCGAATGTCTGCAGGCTCTGGATTTATGAATTCCTAAATTAAATTGATTCTGTATTTCTAAATCCAATTGAGAATCGAGTTAGCAGACACTGTCGTCTGTGTCTGGCACACAGATCAGGTTTTGATCGCTTCTGTGCCCTGTGACAGGTACCAGAACTTCCCCATCAGCAGTCTCAGATAAAATAGCCAGAACTAAAGAAGATAAGGAGGAAACTGTGGGATAAAACACATGGTGCTCAGCATTTAGCAATCTTCTATGGCCCAGCTTCTCAGGCAAGCTGAGAGGTCAGCAATGTTATGGCAAACAAAAATGAAACACAAAATATATTGCCTAATGCAGAATGGGGTTAGAGGCTTCATTATGGTGCTTATATATTCTTGCTACATTAGGAGACACGTAATAGGATACTTTCATGCTTAATGGGCTATCAAAATCTCAAGGGGTATTTCCTTAAATAAACACAGCATTACAAATACCTTCCAGTGTTTAACAGTAACTTCAGTTGAAGACATGAACATCAGGAACTCTTAAGATCACACTAAAACCAAACCAGATGCATCTTACTCAGAGCATTTGAATAAGGAGAACAGTAGATGTAACAGCACAGTAGATGTAACTCTGAAGTATAAATTTGTGTTTAGAGAAAAAGAACACTGATGAAAGTGTCAAAGTATGAACTTACGGCAAGGTAATCAGTCACCATGAAATAACAAGTCTCAGAAGAGCCTTCTGCACCAGCCATGCAAGTGTGCACATTCAGAATGTAGGCAAGTAAGAGTGTGAGTGCCAAAGAGCATTCCTCATCCCAAGCGGGATCTGTATGCATTGGAGCCAGAGTGTTTCAGTTCTACAAAACCAAGTACTGCAAAGTGTTTAGAGCTTTTGAGCTCATGCTCGAAACTCTTCAAAGTCTGAATATGCCTGAAAGTACATCTTGGTACATGGGGGTGGAAGTGTATGTACATGAAGGACTATGGGACTGCTTGTAATAGATTTCTCTATGTGCTAATTAAAAGAAGGTAACATACAGAATTTCTTTACAGTGTTACTGTCACCTGAAAGACAAGTTTGTGGTGCTGAGTAGCCAAGATATTAAAGGAAGACTAGCCTAATTAAATGGCTCCCTTATTTAAACTGATTTCAAAGAGACTGTATGGAAATGTAGACCACTGGTGACTTAAGACCCATCTACAGTATTTCATTGATACACATTTTGCAGCTAAACTCACCTGAATGCTGAAATTGGGATATTTGCTGTTTAACTAGAGTAGGACTATGTTACTCTATCTGCATAACATAATATGAAAACAGTAGGAAACAGCAGAACAAATCTGAATTTAAACAATGTAATATGGAAAAAGACATTTTAGTAGAAATGCAGGTAGCACAGAGCTTTTTCAAACAATTATACTTCAAACATGCAGCACTGTCATATGTTTCTAAAACACCCATCAATGCAACAATTCAAGGTTCGGTGAGATGAAGAAATGGGGTCCCTCACTATTTTAAAGAGAGACATTCTTGCCAAATGAGCTGGAAACAAAATAAACCCTCCATCATCTCTTTCATTTGCAACAAGCAGTGTCATTTAAACGACCCATCACCTGTGCCCCAGGTCTAAAAGAGCACTGCTCCACTCTTCTCTGGATTGCTGATGTCTCATGTGCAAAGCCATATTTATGGACTGCAACACATTTTCAAACACAGGTAGTACAAAGGAATATATACCTGATAAAGTCCCCAAATAAGATGTTGCAGAGAAATCAAGCAACTGCAGACATAAACATTTTCTGGATACCAAACAAGTCCTGTTTCCATGGCATAAATTTGCCCACTCATTAATCCCAAAAATCACTAAACATTTTGAGGATTTAATGGGTATGGCAGAAGAAAGTATTTGAACATCATGTGAACAGCTGCAGTAAGTTTTCCACCCATGTTTCCAGGACATTACTAAAATCTGGTATCTTTTTATGGCATGGAACACTCACCATGATGAATTATTCCGTTTTCCAATAGTGCTTGCCCCAAGTTGACCCCTTCCTCTGGTTTGCTTATCTCTCCAATCTCAGTGAGCCAGGATACAAACTCGCTGCAAAATGGAGCAGAACACACACAATTAGCTCTCGGTGGCAGCAGGCACTTGCCTCTGCGAGTCATCAGCCAACCACAGGAGATTCCTTGAAGCAAGTGTGAAAACTGTTGTAAGCAATGGTACCTCTACACAGTGGGCTGATTTCCTACATTCCTGGAGGAAATGCTCTGCAGAAGGTGCAGGCTCTTCCCATCATTCCTCTTAATTTCTACACAGTGTGCACAAAAAGGGAAAGATGACCCAGCTGCATCTATAAGGATGATGCATATCCTTATCTTATGGAGCAATTCAGACATCAGTGGGGGAAAAGATTAGCAAGCAAGATTAACAGATGACCTTAAAAACAAGTTCAACAGTAGGGTATCCTCACTTCCCAGCTATTTCTTCACAAGTTCCCCATCCTAGTAGTGTTCATGATTTGGCTTAGTAATACATGCTCATCTTTCTTCACTGGGTCTGATTTCTGTCCCCAGCCCCGTGGTGTAATTGCATTGGCTTTAATGGGATAACAGTAGGACTTAGGATAGAAGACTCAACCTACTGAATACACGCACAAAGCAGTAACAGAGAGCACAAGTCCCGCTGACAGGTTAATTTAAGGTCTTTTTCTGGAGGTGGTACCTGGCAGATACACACATCATGCTTCTAATTTATACACAAAAGATGCTAAGTCTGTCTGCTCACACAGCACAAAACAAAATTTCTCTGGTGAGGGGCAGAGCTGCACATATGGGCAGAATAAAAGCCAAAAAATGGATAGATATGTAGGATGCTACTCATTAGAAACAGTAAGTACAAGAAACGGCCATAGCAAGTCTGATGAAACCAGCCCTGCCAGAGAGCCCCAGAGGACTGAGCTGTTTGCCAGGTTAACTAGCAATTATACTAGAAATGTGTTACAGTCATAGAGAAGAACAAAAGGATTATATGAAAGTAGAGCAACATATGGGAAATGTGAGTTCAATAAAACACTTGGGTGCTTGCCAACATGGAGAAGGTTGCTCTTTAACATAGCCAGTATCCATGTCTCCACTCATGGGCTCCAAATGAAGTATTTTTAGTTTCTTTGTATTTATCAGCACTGACTGATCTAAGCTGTAGGTATTATTTGCATTTTGCCTTTAGAATAACAGAAACAACGTCAGGACTGAAAATTTTGGTTTGCTGAGGGGCTACTCTGTAGCTGTCATAGTGTAGAAAAAGCAGCAGGATCTACATAACTATGCCAGAAGAATCCCATGGGAAGCAGCAGTTTTGTGAAACACCTAAAGCCAGAGTAGTGATGAATCAGACTATGTCCTGAGGAAAGTTCATTCTCAGTTTCCCAGTGATTCTGAGCTGTTTCTGTATTTAAAAGCTGAAACAGAATATAAACTGGAGAGGGAAGAGAAGTAAGAATGATCCTCCACCCTCACTACAGAGGGCACAAGGCAGGCACACTGTGCAGGACCCCATTGCAGACCTGCTGCCAGTGACCGTAACCACGGGGAAGTAACCCAGGGAGATGCCCCATTGCTCTGGAGTTCCCCATCAAGAGCAATGGGTCTATGGCACTTTACAGCACTCAAATGGTTGCCCAAAACTTCAGTGGAAGCTACCATGTTAGCTTTCCTGCTTCTTTTACTTGAAACTGTCTCTGGAGTTTATGTGGATTGTAAATGGGAGGTAGATATGGTGAGCTGAAAAAAGAAAGTAACTGAATGGTACCCTCAGGGTCCTGAAGCCATGGGATGGTTTTCTTAAGAACTGCTTTAGGATTTCTACGACATTTGATTCAGAAGCAAAATCTGTAAGCCCTGAAAAGTGCATGATCCAAAAATATTCCAAGATGTTCTTAAGGAATATGTTAGACTGTTTCCAGAAAGTCATGAACTCAAAAAGTAGATGGCAAAGCTTGATTTGTTTCATCATCTTGTCTGAAGCAGTTCTGCAGGATAATGGAGAGTATCCTCACTTCCCAATACTGCCACGCTCAGTTCTCATCTGGCATGCAGGTCAGGACACCCTCTCCCAGCTACACCTTGGAATTTAAGGGACTTGGAACAGAGCTGGGTTTCTACACAAGAAATACACAGGAAAATCCAACCCGTCCAGGACTGTGCAATCTGATCATATATGGTTGGAATCTCCTGAGGTTACCAGATCTATTACACACTCAAGGTTTTGCAAAGCTGAAAAGGAGCACGGCCAGTGTATCATTTACACCCAGTGGCACCAACACACATCCTTCCAACTGTATCACTAGTTACTTGCCTAAATGCCACAAGGAGTGATCAGGAAAATGGATTTGCACTCAAGCCAATCAGTTGCTGAAGTTAAGTTCAATGAACAGCCTTATAAATAAATGTATGTGATAACTCTGAAGATGATACTAGGATTAGATCATGGGTTTTTGCCCCAAAAAACCACATTTTATCTCTTGAGTTATGAGATGCTATCTGATATTCAAAAGCCAAGAGAAAAATTATTTTTGTGGCCTTGGTGTTGCTCTCAGCTGCATGTAACAGGAAAACACTAAATACATCTCAGCAGAGTTATCAGTGACTCCCTTAGGCAAGAGTATCTGCAAAAATAAAAACGGGTCACAGCCAACATGTGTTGTTCTGGGAAAGCCCTGGGAATGATACAAAATCTGCCAGTCATGGCTGGAATGTACTGACTGAGTAGCACTCAACTGAGTTTCACAGGACTATACCAAAAAGTGAAGGCTGAAAAGATACCAGCAGTTACTTGCTGCGGGAAAGGCTAGAACACTAGGAGAAATAATCCTTTTGTTAGAGATCAGGATACATGTAAGTATCTCGGTCTGGGCTCAGTTAGCCATTACCAAAGTTAGGTGAAGTCCTCACTACTGGAGTATCAGGCAGCTGTCAAGCAAACTGAGGGCAATGAGCATGACATGCTGTAAGAAAACAGACATTTTAAAAGGAAAAGGAGCAGCAGGTAATCCTGGATAAGACTTGAAACTAAGCATAATATCAAGGAACCCACAAGAGACTCATACATAACAGCACTGGAAGAATCAAAGTTTCTGACCTGGTACTTCTTGTTGCAGGGAAAATAGGAAATGCCATTATCAGATCTAAAAGATTTCAGTTTTAATCCAACAAGATCAACTACAGGGGTGGGGGATGTGTGTGAAGAAGAAAAAAGCAACTACTTCTCCAATATCAAGAAAATTTTTTTCTAGCCAAAATATCACCAACCTATGCTACCAGACTGCCTTCTGTCGGGCAGACAATTCCACCCCTGAGCACAAGCAATGATGCCTGCAAACTGCTGCTACACAGACTGGAGAGGGAAGGGAAATGAATGCAGATTTGCCTCTCAGAACTCTTTTTCTTTCCACAGCTGATCATTTCAATCACAAACAGCTGAGGCGGAAAAGTCTTCTCAGGTCAGCTACTGTGTCTGCCCGTGTGTCACACAGGACATGTTCCTACAGCAGCCCCACTGCTGTCATTGCCAGTCGCCAACCCAAGGCACCCACGGGGTCTCTTCTGCTGCCTCACACATCACCCTTCACAGTTTGTAATTATTTTGTCATATCTAACCTGAATCAAAGAGGTTTTCTCCAGCCAATAAAGTCCTATACTTCTAACAAACATATCAGGTCACATAATGCACAAAATTCCATTTGTTACACTGACAAATGGGAAACTTCTAAATACAATCTTGAGGCTTGGACAGTTCTGCTGGATTTAAATATTACCTGGAAAGCATTTGCTTGTGTACAAAACAGAGTACAGGTTAGGCCCCAAACAGCCTCGAGCTTGTAGGAGTTAAGGTAGTTTTTCTTACTCCTTTTGCTGATCTGAAGCAGCAGTTACACCTTACCGTAAAACAGAGTGAGCTGCCACACTATTCAGCCTGCATATGCTATGAAATAAAAATCAGTTATTATTTTTAATAAATCAAAACTGTAATGGGGATTATGGTCTTTTTAATCAACCTGCATCAAAGCACATCTGATCTGATACTACAATGTCATCCTCAGAAATTCTAGTCCACTAATTGGCGTAAAAGGACCTTTTCAATCCAAATGCCACTTACTTGCCAAGAAAGCACTTGGGAACAGTACTTAATTTTCTTCTCCTATCTTTGATAAGGTTCACTTTCTTGCTCATCATCATTTGGTACAGCTTCTCTCCTTTCTCTGCAATCATGACATATGCATCCCTCTCCATTCCCAGTTTCAGACCTGAATACAAAGCAGAAATTCCTTCAGATCTTTAACACCAAATAAAATGTTTGCTCAAATTCAAAAGCTGAGGCCAAACAGCAGAAGTGGTAAGAACATAAAAATTGACTGATTTAGTGACCTGGTCGAATGGGAGGTGTCCCTGCCCATGGCCTTAAATGGCCATTAAGGTCCCTTCCAATCCAAACCCAGCCTGTGTAACAAATAATACACATGTTCCCTGCTGCTCTCACAACACTGAGCTCCCCAGGCTCCAGTGGAAATGTCAGACTGGATTGCACATTCTCCCCAACTCAGCCTATGCAACTGGGAATCTTACCAAGCTTTCTAATCCAACCACTGGTATTGATATGATTTTGCAAATACTCTGATCCAAAGGATATTTTCCAGTACAATCTGGAATCTCTGCCAGAATAATTATGCTTATCCCAAGTTCCCGTCATCAGCTGCAACACCATAAAACTATATGACAAAAAGCATCAGAAAAACCACTCTTACTACCCAATGCTATATCCTGAGAAACTTTCTCAGGAAATCCTCGAGAAATGTTCTATTAATGAACAGGTCTTTTCCCTTCCTAGTATTTATTTCTGTCACCTCCCTATATTCTCAAGCAAGGTCCTTGTTTACATATGGTCTGGTTTTATAGTCCTGTCTTTTTACTTTTTATTGAACCATCTCTGCACTTACACATTTTACTTGATGCATGGGAAATTCCACAGGACCCTAGTGACCTCCCAAAGCACAAACTCACTGATGAAATGGAGACACGCTAAATCTTTTAGAGAGAGGATTTAGCAGTCTGAAGGTAAAATTAAGAGCCAAGCAATGTACTTTTTAAAAAAAATACCTCAGGTGGAAGATCAGGATTCTTTCAGTAGATCAATGAGGATAAAACAAAACTGATTCTCCCTGCTGTCTTTAGGTAGTTCTTTCAAATTTACACCATGCCCAGTCTACACTTTGAAGGGAGTATCCTTGCTATTATCAAAAGGTGTATTGGAGTTTATATAGAATAAAGTATGTTAAAAATGTTTTCTATTCTGTAGTAACAACTCTGAAATGCACATTGAGTTTAACAAGTAGATGAAAAGTATTCAGCATAAAATGAGGCCTTTACATCTTTAATGGAGTTGCATGTGCAGAGAGGGGAACTACTTCTAAAAGTCAAGCACAAAATGTTTAAAAACAAAAAAAAAACTAATTTTCTCTTGCAATGAGCTATTATTGTTCCCACAGGGGAAACAGGGCAGCAGGTTCACTTGTGAAAGATAGCTCCAACTTTTAAAAGAAGCCAGAACTTTCATCATGCACCCTAATTCACAGCTTTGTGAGCTTGCTTCTGCTGTATAACACTGTTTCAAGATAAGCCTGGTTTGTGTTTCATTCCACAAGAACAGATAAAAACAATGAGCCTCTGCACATATTTGCCAGCGTCCCAAGTCTTAAGTGTGGTATTTCACAGAATCATGGAATCACCGAATGGTTTGGGCTGGAAGGGACCTTAAAGCTCCTATCATTCTAGGTTATTCAGGATTATGTTCAGGTTATTTGTTCTGCCAAGGAACAGAGACACCTTCCAGTAGACCTGGTTGTTCAGAGCTCCTTCCAGCCCCGGCCTTGGAACAGCTCCAGGAATGGGATTTCTGAGTTCTTCTCCAGGAACTGTCCTGTTTATTTCAAGATCATGAAGGCCAAGTTTGTGAGAACAAGTTTGTCTCGCTGCACCTGGAAAAAGGCTGCAAGCTGGAATTTCTTCTTTCCTTTCACTGATAAATTTCATCTTCTTCACAAATGAAGGAAACAAAAAATTCATTTGATTAAATGGAATATTTTCACAGTAATTCAATGCAAAGAAATTGGCTCTGTTAAATAAACGTACTTGATAAATTTACTGACAAAAGTCCATAAAATCCCAGGGTACACATTGAAAAATATTTGTTTTCAATCCTTTTCTTCGTCATTAAGTACAGATTTTAATTCTGTCCATGGAGGAAAAAGTGCAACCTTTTCTCTTTGTCTCAAATACATGTACATGCATATACATTTCTCCTACAAGTTCATTCAGTGCAGTACAAAATACATCATCCTACTTACTCTCTCTCTGCTCCCTTTCCTTGATTATAGCATCCAGCCATTTCTGTTTATCTTCTGCAGTCTTGGCCATACAGACAAACCACTTGTTTTTGGCTGTATTGTGAATTTTCCAGCCGTTTGTCACCGTGTAGCCGTTGCTGTGGTAATCTGCTGCAAAAGGCCAAAGCAAAAAGCACACAGTGAGCAGGAAGCCTGCTCTAGCAAATCACAGTGGGATACTTTCAGTAAAATCATCTTCTTTGAAGACCTTGATTTCTGAGGTGTTCTTCATTGACTGCCCATGGAACCAGGTGGACTTCCACTCTGGAAGTACAAGTATCAATAGGCCATTCAAACTGACTGAATGCTTCAGTCTTAAGAGTGACACTTGCTGATTTAAACTCAGAAGAATAACTAACATCTTTTAAATACAAGGACATCAGTGAAAAATATGTTTGTTCAGGTTACTTGTTCTGAATTTTCTGGGGACACGCTATCTTCTTGCACTGTAAGGATTTCTGTCCACATAACATGGGAACTCTTTACTCTTTATGTGTCAACTGTTTAAAGGACGTAATATTAATTCCTGACTTAGGGGCAGGGGCTGGTGTGGCCTTTATGGATGAAATCAGAAACCCACCCAGTCTTCCTGCCTGTGTCAGGATACAAGAATCAGAAGTGCCATTCCCATATTTTGCTCATGGCCACATTCCATGCTGCTAATCTGGATATTAAGATTAGTATTTAGTAGCATTCTAAATGCGAAGAAGATCCAGAAATTCTGTTATTTTTAGCTGTAAAGGCTTAAGATGTAAATTAAAAAAAAAAAAAAAGGATGGAAAAGAAATAGAAGTATCTTTTACTAAACTAACTTGGATTAGGAGAAAAAATAGACAAGCTTCTGGATACATAAATTCTTCATAAGGTCATTCCAGAAGGAAGGACTAGTGCCTGAAAGCATTTCCAGTCTTTCAACCACCTAAGTTAGTCCAATAATGAAGGCACTACAAGTTCCATAGATTGCTTCAGATGTCACTGAAGGAGATGGACAAGTACTTTTGCACCAATTTCCAGCATGAGATCTGAACTTGCTGTGTTGTTGAAAGGCATTAGTCACTTACCTGTTCCATCTTCCACATTCTCTACTTCCATTACTTCTGTATTTATTCGGCCCCTGAAGATATAAAGGGACCCATTGATTGATTTTGTCCTTTTAGAAGTTTTTTTCCCAGTTACTCTGCAATTAGGATGAAGACTGTTAGAAATACATGAGCAAACAGTCTAACATATATATGAACAAGTCAGTCTGAGATATGACTATTAAAGGAGGATACTTAGGGTTTCTTAGGTGGGATGAGACAAAAAAAAATTACTAGGATAAGAAAGGAAGACAACAAACAGAGAACATGGGCTGTAAATGCTGGTGACAACTTCCAAATCTTCATCTCTTTCTCATTCCCCTGGGCCTGGCCTCTATTTAACATTTGCTTACTCTTCCCCTTTCTCCCTTCTTTGTTTTATATCATTTTTCACATTGCCCTCTTCTTCTTAGCATAACTTAACATAAGTTGGCACTTGCACATAATTCCTGAAGACCCATCTGGCCTAGGAAGCTTTTTGTCTGTAAGGAGTCGCCCTGTGCTTTTGTTGCGCTGTTTTAACTCCTCTTCAGACTGCACACTTCTCAGAAGGGCACTCTGTTACTGCCTGGAATATTTATCCTACCATATAGTGACTTCTCTCTCCTATTGCCCAAGTAATAGAAATAGTCAAGAACAGAGGAAAGTTCTACCTGTGACTCAGCCCTACAGAGCAACAGAGAATACCGTAAGTGATCAGTAACTGATCATGCCTTCAACTTACAAATCTTCTGAATGGTAAACCTGAAAACACAGTGGGACTCACCTGGATTTCCTCTTGCAATAGACCAGGAGGTTATCAAATAGAAAGAACATTCTCTCCTGGATGTTCCCTGCTGAGATTTTTAACAAAGTCCCTTGCAGCAAGAGCTGTGTGCAAATATCTGTCAGATTTGACCCCTGAAATATAAAAAAGAGAGATTAACTTTCTTTTATGAGTGCACAATGAAGGTCTTTTACTAAAACACTCTAATTTTATCTGCATGCCACTGAACTGTGAAATAACTGATGCACTCATAAGGAGGAAGCTCTAACACCTTCCTTTCTTTCATAATCAATTTGTTCTGCTACATTTTAGCAGCAGCCTGCACACTCAAACACTAAATTCTAAACTCCTCAGAGTGATGCTGCTCACACCTTCAAGAGCGTTTACACATCACATAAGAAACAAAAATAAATCCCTGTAACACAGCACGAATCATTAAACTCCAGGCCATTAAACTGTGCAGTGAACTGACTCCAGGGAGCTTGCTGGTTCTGCATCGTACCTCCCACCCTTCAATGTGGGACTGCAACTGTTCAAGGGCTTCCAGTTTCTCCATCTGTCTCTTGGTCTCATTGATATTTGTGCAGACTGTCTTCATTGCCTGCAATGCGTTCTGGACAGCTGGGTGATCAGGATGCTTAGAGGGAGTCCTCTTAGCTAATTCCTTTAAAATAAAGAGAAAACATGGAAACTGAGAAGTGGTTCATGGAAAGGTACGAGCATTAGCAAGCAATCCTGCAAGAAAATGCCAGAACTATTGCAAAATTACAGAGATTTTGGGGGCATTTTACTGTGGATACTGTTCCCCATTCTTCATGTACAGGGTTAGTATGAATGCTATTAAATAAATGAGGCAATTGCTCATGTTAAATATGCTACATTAAGAGGGCTCAAGCCCAACATGTTTTGCTGTCATGTGTTTACGTTTATATGTTTAGAAGGCTGGGGCACGTGTTCTGACATAGAGACAAACATCATCTCTGCTCTGAGGGAGTCAATAAGAGTCTGTGCTTCACAGCACAACAGCCCAGTAAACCCTGCCCACTGAAAAACAGCAGAGGCAAAACTCAGAACCTGACAATATTAACTAGTTTGGCAAAAGGAGCAACCACTGTCAAGTCACAATTAATCATTTTTTTAGACCAACAGTACTTCACGGTCAGCCACACTTGGGTAACACATTAAAGAAATCTAAAATATGGCTGGTAATTTTATATTGATATGTAATATGGTGTTTAAGACTGAAATATTTAATTTTCTCACTATGTTTTGCCTCAATATGTTATTAGGTTTTTAGAAGTCCTGTGCTGCTGAATCATATCATTCTGAATGAGACAAGAATGAGTCTGGATACAGCCAGAGAGCCTGCACAGCACTATGATCTGAATGGAGCTAAATTGCTTCAATCCATCTGTGATTTACAGAGTAACATATGCACAGAAAAAGGATGCTTGCTGCTACAAATGTCAGTTGATATCACAAATTAAATTCCCTGTGGAAGACCTTACTTTTGCTGAAAGTGAGGCCAAGAAAAGTAAACGTTTCAAAAGCAAGAGACAGGTGTTACACTTTGGTGACAGCAGCCTCTGCTCCATGATTGCAACATAGATGACTCTCATTGAAAAAAAAAAAAAACCCCCCAAAAAAAAAAAACCCAAAAAAAAAAAAAAAACAAAAAACCCAGTAAAGTTTTGCAGCTCCAGTGTCACCCACACTGCACTGGAAACAGGTATGTACACACTAGCACTGTCTAAACATCCCTTTTGGAAATACCCCCAAAATACAGAGAAAGCCCTCTTCATTCACAGCAGCATGTTCCTGGGTGTTTTATATTTGTATTTTACAGTTTGTAATATATGCCTATATAAAATTAATTTTCCACTTAATGGAAAATAAATGTTACATCAGGCTTCCTTTGTCTACCTGACAATCGCAATAGGTTTTTATTCCTTATACTGTTAAAATTTATAATTTATGTCAGTGTCTCTGCAGGGTAAATACTTGACAAGCAATGGCAGATGAGAAAACAGATGAGCTTCAATGTGCCATTGAACCCATAACATATGCTAATTTAAAATACAATAAAAACATGTTTCCAGTTTTATAAATATCAGCAGTTATTTGTGATTATATATAATGTGTGTAAGACAAAAGCAGGGTTTATAAATTGGCCATGCTCCTTACAGCTCTGTAGGGAATAGACAATTTTTAATATTATGCTACATAGAGTTGGAATTCAGCCACACAGATAAATATATTCAATTATGGGCAAGTAGAAGGTTTTGGTTTTGGAACAGCTACGAGAGGAATAGAGAGAAAGAGGAGGGATACAGTAAGTTAACCTTCCTTCATCCTGTTCTGCAACCACACCACTGGCTTCCCATCTTTTCCTTTCCAAGTGCAGGCAGTGATTCATGGAGGCCTGTGTGTGCGCCTCACTGCTGGGCTTTCCTTTCCAAGGGGATTCTGACTCTGCTGACTGCTCTCTGCATGCAGGTTTTTCTGCCCCTCCCAGGGCCAATGACTCTTGCCCATATGAAGCAATACATAATTGCTGCCCTAATCATCCATGGAGTTGTGTATACTCCGATATTTTTAAGGGATCAGAGGTGGAATGTACATTTATGGCTGGAGTCTGAGCAAATCCTTAACAGACCAGACCTCAGCCAAGGCCCAAGCCCAGTGAGCTCTGAGCTCTCAGGAGCCGCAGGGTGTAGCTGTCATGTGCTGCACATTCCTCCTGTGCCACAGGAAGGACACAGAAGTGACTGTGCCTAATTCCCACACGATGGTATGATTAACTCATGATCACCACCGCCCCAGGGTTTGCTTCTTGCTGACATAAATGCTTTTTATTAAGGGGAAAAGCGTATTTTTGTTCAGAGACTGGTTTATACAACAGCTGCTTCTACTTTTAAGTAGTAGGGTTGAGACTAGTTAATAGAGTCCCATAATGATCATGGGTGAGACAGAGTTGCCTTCAGCCAAACCCTCCTGCTGGAAGCCTCTGCTCAGCAAGTTCTCCAGCCACTGACACGTGCTGGCTCCCCGTGGCTCACACGGCTTATGCTCTCAAGGTCTGGGTGTACGTTTACCTGTCCTATCTTCCTTCTTCCCAAAAACCAATGCCCATCACAACCAACACAGTTTTGGTTTGCTTGAGCCTAGTCCAAGCCCCTTTGTCAGTTACAAGGAACTAATTTACTGACTGACAAATCCTACACTAATTTTCTTCCATGCTGTCTCAAGCAGACAAGAACTGCATTGGGGCAAAAATGTAAGTATCATTACTTCTCTACTTTTCCAGAGATTATGAAATGCCATAGCTAGGTTTGAGTCCCATCCTTCAAATCACACAAAAGGCTTGCAAGTTAGACAGAAAAAAAGAACCAAACTGTAAAACTCAAAAAACCCCAAAAAAAGCAAAAATAACACACACACAAAAAAAGCCCAATACAAATATACCCCACAACCAAAAACCCAACCAAAAACCTGTTTACAGTCAGCCACTTCAAACCTGCAATGTTTGTGTCACAAAAACTGGGAAACTATAAAGAAAATTGAAATTTGTCAATCACCATCATCTGAATCATTGTTGTCTCCATCATTTGTTAGTTAAAAAAACCCAAACAGCTTCAGCAGAGGATGAGAAATCATAAGGTCACCAGTTGTGGGATGCCATATTTTATTGGAATTTATTGCAACATATGCTTAAAGAGTATCTGCACTTGGAGATATTCCAGCATATTATTCCTAATTAAGCAACCCAAATCAACTCCATGCCAGATGCTACCATCCTAAAGAAGAATACGTATATATACATATATATATATATATTATATTAATCAAAACTAGTTACAGTATTTAAAATACATGCCTTACCCTACTACTTCAGTTTACTTTCAAACACAAACAAGTCTGAATTACCTTGCGCATACCAGCTTTATCAAACTCACCTACTCAGCTACACTAAATACTTATATTAGACAAGGTCATATCAAAGTTACCAGAAAATCTGGATGGTCACAAACTTTTGCTAAGAACAAAGTAAAAGCGGAAAGTAGGCTAGCTCTGGTCTATGACTTTTCTCATCAGTTGGAATACAATAGTATCTGTTTGCCCTGGGAATTAGATCAAGTAGGATCCAATCCCCATGAATACAAAAGACCTATTTCAGGAGCAATAACTGATGTTCAGTAGCAAAGGAAGAGCAAACATTTAATTTGAGGGTTGTGCTATTTTTAAATCTTTTTTCTTCCCAGCTTGGAGAGCTCCGTTTTCCTGGTCAGCACAAACAGAATCTGCCACTGTTTTCCCTTAACTGTTCTCATGTCTGAGATATTTGTGTCCACTCTGTTAATTTCATGCTAGCAACTATCAAGTCTTGAACGGGACACAGCTTATTTGCTATGAATAAACTACCTTTGAAAATCAGAATCAACCATGCTTTATAATGGTCACTGATATTTTCTGAGCTGCACAACTTCTAGTTATGGTGTTATCTCACTGACTGAGGCAGATTTAGTGCCTAAGAAAACCTAATTCCTCTTTGCTTTTTCTTAAAACTTTTATTTTCTGTCCAGGAAGTTTAACTAGTGAACACCGTGTGATTTTTATCAGCAGATTTTTTTAATATAGATTCAGAAAGAAATTCATAGAAAAACGGAATGCAGCATCATGAGACACTCAGTCACGGCTCCTCCCTGCAAGGCCACTTGTTCAACAGGTATACGTGGGTCTGGGTGAGCTGCCCCAGAGCCAAGTGTAGGCACAGGGAGGGCAAATTAATTTTTACCACTGTGGCTTGAAGGCAAGAAACACTGTTTCAGTTTTCACCTTGGTGGTCTTGGCTTCGGCTTTCAAAGAAAGGATGTTTGGTCCACAGGAGTTTTGACATATGCAGCCATACATGTCAAGGAGTGTGGGAAACACCAGTTAATTTCCACCAATATTTGATCCCCAGAGCCCAATGACTTCATCTGCCATTTAACACCAAAAGATTTGAATTATGGCTTAGAATTTTTTTTCGTACTCTTTTGTAGTTCCTCCAAAGAACCTCACACTTCCTGAAAGACTGGCCCTAGAATGGTGCTGAGGAATGGGAAAATTTAAAGTGAAAAATACCAAAATGTCATTGCATCAATTATGCTACTACCTTGTAAGCAAAGCTACAAGTTTCTTTTTGGCGTGTTTCTGGAGCCAGCACCTTTGTAGGATTAGATTAAAAGCCCTGAAATTTCAGAGGATTTTATAGTATTGGCTGCTTTTGTCATTCTAATATTTTGAAGAGCTTTTAAAACAGCACAGAAATTTCAATTTGCCAGTCAAGCTACTGTCAGTATATAAAAAGGTCTACAGTTTATCCAAACTGATAGAATCCCAGCACTCATAATCATGTTTCCCAAAAAACTTGGCAAGTTAGGCAGGCCTAATTAGCAATGAGTGATTTAACAACACAGTAGTGCTAAGAAGAGAAAAAGCAGAAGCATTAAGGTGCAGAAGGAATGTAGGAAGTTCTCTAAGACAGCCGTGTGTGGCTCAGGAGATGTGCTCAAGAGATGACTGCTGGTCCCCACATTGCAGGACCAGACCGGGCACAAGAAACCACATTGACTTCAGAGCTGCTCCCAGTTTATCAAGAACACAGAGCAAAAGATAAGAAATGTGAAGTACCAACAGTGATCTTTTTATTTGATCCAAAAGGTCCAGAAAATTTTGGGACAAAATTGGTTAAAGATCATTTTTAAAGAATCACAGCAAGGTATACAAGATACTGACCACTCTAAACTAAATCACCGCAAGGTATCCCAGATACTGACCACTCTATGCTGGACTAAAATGTCTCCAGCATGGAATAAATGGATAAAGGAACCTGGTCTTCAGAATCTATACCAATAATGATTCTCTTCATACAAAGGGTAACTGTGACAGAAAATCTGCTTGAGATTAACACTTCACCTTTAGTAACAGTATAAATGTAGAGATCAAAATTAAGAACCCAGCCACTATTTTCTCTGGTTGACGTTTCTTGGAAAATAGAAAAGGGATCTCTGTAACAAAGCAAATCCAACTCTCATCTTCAGTCTTGAACACAGCTAAGTAACAGTCCTGAAACACACAATAGAGTGAAAACAAGAAAACAAACACTATCTAAATCTTTGGTCAGGAATGCGCATTTTGAAGCCCTCACATCCCCTGGCCTGATTACTGTATCAGATGCCACAGAACCTCCCTTTCTGCGCACACGGATGTTGCTTGTCACGCAGATCCACAGATTAAACAGGCACCAAATTCTCTCCACAATAACCCCAAATAAACACCGCCTAAACTGAGGCATCATTAGGTTTTCAATTATCTCTACCTAACCAGTCCTCTCTGAAGACAGATCAGAGCTGGAGCCATCTATATGCTTTCCTGATCTAAAAGCTTCCAAGCCCCATCTGGACTATTATTAATGCTGTGGATTAAATATTTGTAGCAGTCCCACACATTAGCTTCTCCTGCTGTATCTAGACTGCTTTTGTTTGTTCAAACTGTAAGTGGAGTCATGGATAGACTGACTGATAAACTGGCTGTATGCACATGGGTCCCAGCAGCTCAGTTCATGAGGAAAGCGCATGACTGTGCTGTGAGGTGGGTTTGTGCCCAGCTGTAAAGGCAACATGATGCCACCTGTAGAAAAGACATATTTTGAAAATTTGGCTCTATAAGCTGCAACTGGATGGAAATAAACCATTTAAACATTTGTAAGATGAAACAGTTTTGAGTGGAACAGCAGATGAGTATCAAGTTAGCCAGCTCGTACCTACGAAACCCCTTAATGGTGCTGAAGGGATGGACACAGCACTGCAACAGCTGTCCATGACATGGTTGATTTATGTGGTCAGCCTGGAACTAAGAGCATCAGATCATCACAGAATTCTTACTTTCTTCCAGAACTCAGAAAGAGACCTCTCTTTCAAAATACGAGGGGAAACTCTTTGTATTTTTTTGTAATAATTTTCTTTCAGTAAACACAGTGTTACTCTGGCTGAGGAAGAGATTGATATCACTCAAGATTGATGGCTGTAAGCCACAGAATATCTACAAGGCCATTGGGTGATGCAGGCTCTCCCAGAAACTGCTTTCTCCTTTTCCTCCCCTTGTCCCCCCCAGGCAGGTGACCGAGCCCTGGCCTGAAAGGATGAGGCAAGCCAGCCCTTTTTAGGTCTTCTGTGCCTTATCTTCCATGGTAAGAATACTACCAAGGGGCCCAATCAGTGCCACATACTGTAGTCATTTCTGTAATGACACCTATGCGCCCACTGGGAACTCAGCTGAGACAACTGAAGAGTTTTCAAATGAGCTGCCAAACAGCTGTCAGAAGATACAGGATTTTGATCATTGCTGACCTGAACACCATCACACTAGAGACCCTGCAATGAAAAACATATCCACTTCAGAGTCCCCAGAGACATCCAGTCCTTCAGAATACTGGCACAATTCTAGCTGAACACAGCTTTACAGGAAGTGGCTACAACAGCCTGCACAAGCCTTAATAAACATCTGAAGAGCACTGAAGTCAAAAGGCTTTGGTTAGTCAGTAAGTCACCCTGTCTGTTCTACCCAGACCATTACAGGACTTAGCAGCCTGCCAGCATCATGCAGCTTTTTGCCTGTACCCATAAAAAGCCATTTTCTTCAGAGAACATCCAACTTTCAGAAGTGTAAATCAGGAAAGCAATAGTGGCAACAAAAGTCAGGGCTAAAAAAATGCAGAATCATTCCAAGAATAAAACAACCATCTGAAGAAATACTTTATTTGGTTTACCTTGAGCAGAAGAGGGTATTTGCAAATCCTCTGAATTGGAGTCAGCAGGTAACCCTCTAGTGGAATGTCTGTTGTCTTTCTGCCTCCCAAAAGCATGCAACCCTATAATCAAAAATGAAAACAAATGTTACCTCAGACACAAAGCTTTCAAATTATTTTTGACATAATTTTGTATTTCTAAAACATGCCTTATGGTCAGAAAGCACTTTACTACACCTAAGGTACAAGAAATGGCACTTCATTCACCACTGGCATACAGCCATCAAGCCTGCAAAGTTCTGCAGGCATAAGGAGAAGAGAAATTGCTGTGCATAACAATGGCTGTGCAGAAAGGTATCTTCTCAGAGAAATATTATATAGCTGATGACTCAAAAAACATGCTAACAATATGATGGCAAACAGCAAACCTAGATGGATTATTACCTGAAATAATTCAATCTACCACCACACCAAATATGACCAGTTGTCTTTGTTTACTACATAAAGTTGTATACTGTTGGTCTAGAAAACTCTTGAAGGCTAAAATAAAGCCTACTAACTAGTAATCATGTAATTAAATGCAGTCCAATCATTATGTCTGAATTGAATTGGAATTGAAACAAATGAGTCATCTGCATAACATCCACCAATTCTCTGGCAAAACATTATGCCTGAACACAGCTGGACAAACAACCTGGGCACACTGGCTGGCTAACCAGCACACATGGAACTTTTCAACAGATTATGGAAATTCATTTCTCAGAATTGCTATAGAAGGGGAGTGTAAGAATAAGGTCTGGCATTGGGGAGGTGAGGGGGAAAGCCCTTACAGTCCTTGATCTGTCCTTAATTTGTTACAATAATCCGAAATCTGTGTGACAAATCAATGCCAACCTACTGTAAGATTTTTATACATTTCCCAGAAGATTCTACTATTGGATGCTACCGGAGACACATAGCAGATTCAGGTGGACTTCAAATCTATTTCAGATAAATTATATTCAACCATGAATATGGACTTTGCTCCAAAAGTCACTCCAGTTGCAAACCTGTCCTGTCCACACAGAAGTCGAACTTTAAATGCAGTTCAGACAAGAAGTCCCTTCTTTGGGGCATCACCAGTAACATTTTCCCCTGCGAAATAGTCACTGTGGCTCAGACATACTCTGAAATTTAGTGGGGCTTTTGGCTGTAGTTCAACAATTCTCTTCAAGGAATGTTCACAGACATACATAAAATCTCATTAGCCTTAACTGGTATTTTTACAGACAATTGTCTGTAAAATAAGCCATCCCCAGGCTATTCTAGATCTGTGGCATTGCCTACCCAGCTCACAATGCTCCCTGTCCAGTTTCCCCGTTTCAAATGATTCAGTCCTTCCCATCTCTTCTTTCAGCCCTCTCTCTTGCTTTGGGCTCAAAATTGCCCTTTAACATCTACTGATTTTTCAAACACATTCCCACATTCTTCGTTTCAGCAGCTGTGAGGGGGCAATCAGGCGAAATCTATCCTCACAAGCAAAGCTTTGTATTTTAACGCTGCCTTCTCTGCATAGTAGCATTATAGCACTGGTTTAGGAGGCAGTGGAGAAAGGAAGGGGGGTCTGGAAGAAATTACAGCAGCCACAGCTAAGTAGACACATCAGTACAGGCTCTCTTCCCATATTTACTGCAGTTTTAATAGTCTCTTGGATTCAGGTGCTGCAGCAAGCCACAGCAGACAATGCGACATCTTTGATGTGCCTTGTAATCAGTTTGCCAGCTGCTGTATCTAACACAAACAGGAGACTTTGTCAATCCAGTGGAAATGGAGAGCATTCTGAATGTTGGGAAGGATGCTGTTGATATGCACCTTCCCTCCTCTTTCTCACTAGTTTCCCTGACCAGAAGCACCCAAAAAAGCTCATGATCAAGGAAAAGGTCACTTAGTAATTCAAAGTAATGGTTTAATAAAGTTCATTAAAACTCAGACATGACAAAGAGACACTGCCTACCCAACATCATGAGGGCAGACTCCCTCTCAGGCCTGTATCTTGTGGCTAAAGGAATGCCCTGGCCCTGCTTGAGACTGATGTTTATGCAGAAGTTTTCTTTTGCTGTACTACATTGGGAAACAACAGACCTTCCAGAGAAAGCAAAAAAAGAAAAGCAGAAAGAAGAACAGAAAGAAAAGTGGGTCCTTTGCAAGAAAGACAGCCTTTCTTTCATTTCATAGAATTTGCTAGGAAAAAAACTAACGTGCCAAATTATTTCCTCACCTATGTGCCAACCCTGTTAAAAATGCCATGCATCCATGGCCAAGAAAACAAGACATTCAAAAATCAAGCAGAATTGGGGTGAAAGTGAGGAGGAGAAACAACCAAGAAAGGAAAGAAAAATAAAGAATGCTGGGTAGAAGGCACTGCCAACTGATTGTTTCTTCTCTCAGCCCAGTCTGTAAGGGGTGTTTGAAGGCTGTATGGCCACAGTCCCTCACTGGATGGGAGTTGGGTTACTTTGGATATAAGCAGCAATGATGCACTCAAAACAATTAATCCAGACTACATTTCTTGCCCACAACCGGACTCATAGGGAAAAGGGTGTCAGAAGCAGGCCACGTTTTTCTGGTGAGCATGCAGATGGTGAGTTGGTCAGAGAACTGACCAGAGAATCAAATCCAATGGGAACTAGCCTCAGTCTTGCTGCTGACTTACTGCATTACTCCTTTCATCATCTGTGCTCATTTCTTCTGTTGCTTCTTAAAAGAAAAAAAAAAATCTTCCTCAACTCATCAGTGATTTCAGTACCCCTCCACCCTGAGTGCTCCATACCTGGAATGGGTAATACCTGCAAAATGCCCAGCATTCCTGGGATACCAGAGAGTAATTATGAGCACAGGGCAAAGTCAGATCATTCAGTCAAGAGTGCTAGAGAAGGTGCTTACCAGAAGGAATGCTCTCACTGTTGGGATCTTGTTCAATTCCATCAGCAGTCTGAGTGCTTTCTCGTGGTTGCTACAGTACTCCTCATACACAAAGAATTTGTCTTTCTGCAAGGAAAAACAAAGTAACTTATTGACTCAGACACCACTAGAGAGATTATTTTGCCACAGTCTGTTACCAAATTCTTTACAGAGGTGCACTCCAAGTGGGATTAGCATTGGAGTTTTCATTAAGTGTATGACACTCCTCTGATGTGAATAATGTATATGGTGTTCCACTAATTCCTGACTTATTCTGTTGTAAGTTAACAGAGGCTTTTCTGAGCACTGAGACTTGCAGCACTTCTCCTCTTAATACTTCACTGAGGTCACAGATATTCTTTGCTGAAAGGAGGGATTTTGCTATCTTGGGAATACTTGCATGTGTGTCAGGATATTCCATGAAAGAAGCGAGGAGCAAAATAAAACCAGGAGCAAGGGGGCTGACCACTCCTGCAGGAGGAAGAAACACAGGTGGCTGGGAAGAACCAAGGCCTGAGAGAAGCTCTGAGATATGGAGGGGAACTGTAACACAAAGCAGTCAGCTGGGAAACCCCTGCCCTTCAGGGGTAGGAGCCAAGCTCCAGTAGGTTGACTGGTTTACTTTGTGTTCTGAAACAAGCCGCAGACAAAACTTAACAGCTGCCCATAATAGTTTCTGTAACTGGAAAAATTTTATCAAATACACGCAAAATAACCACCATATTACAGATGTTAAAGGAAGGGAAAGGTAGCTTCACAACTAGATTGAGGTAGTAACACTGGGACATGCCACACCCACCAGCACATGATGGAATGAAATCACCTATTAAGAAATAAAGGTCAGCTGGCATCAGAGTCAGCAAATTCTGCTCTACTGATGTCCAGATTCAAAGACAGTGCAACTCCTTATATCTAAAATGATCAGCGATGCTGAACCCACTGTAAACACCAGACATCTGGAAACACTGGAATGATTCACAAAAGAAGGAGGAACACCTATTTCCATGCCCAAGCAGATGAGGCAAGAGGTAAGTTGATCCTCTCAGAAGCTGGTGTGAAGGGCTGAACATTCAGCAGCTATGTTCAGAGACTCCAGTATTGTGTTCACCAGAATAAAATGGGGGTCATGAGATTGTCCTAGGCTTTAGGCAAAATGAATTATTCAAAAGCCAAAAAAACCACCATTTTTGAGTGCTTCTCACTTTATTTCCTGGTTCAGGTTGGTTTATATGCCATAATGCAGTGCCATGTAGAGACACCCAGACAAACTAGTTCGCATATCAAAAGTAATCTCAAAGCATTAGTGTGGCACTCCATCACGTAATCTGCAAGGCTTTCCAGCACCACCATCTCAGGGCACCGAGCCATGCAACCAAGGCCCTCCAGAGTTTGCTGTTGCATTCACAGCAGGATTCTGGTCTGAAAACATTCTATCTGAACCTTTTCATCTCCCCAGAAACTAGAAGTTAATTTTTTTGAGTTTTGATTGGACTCGTAGCACTCTTAGAGCTTCCTGTGTTAGCTAAAGATATCTGCAGCATCTAGATACTTTTAAGAAAGCTCACAGCAATCCAAGCAAAAAACTACTGCCAACTAAAGGAGTCCACCAGCATGAATCCATGGGAATACATCTGCAGTCACTGGGTATTCCCTTTGCTATTGTCACATGGAAAAGAAATTGTGTTTGTATTAGTTTAGGGGAATTTGACATTCTGGTCAGATGCGCAATGGTAGATATACATGTTCAGAGTCTGTAAAATGCTTTTGGGTTGGGTTTATCACTAATCTGATTTTTTGCCCTTCTTGTACTTCAAAAGAAAAAACTGAGAATAAATAGATGTATGTCCAAACACAAGAACAATGGTACAAAGCAAATAAAACAACAGCCACAAAGGGTATGGCGTAAAGAGCTGGAATGCAGATGTTCAAGACTTTTACCCTTCATCGTCAGCTGTTCATGTTGCTACTGGGGTGCAATACTGGGAAGCAACAAAGGAACAAAAGCTTCTGACCACCAGATGCAGGAAAAGGCAGGGCTGGGTCCACAGCACAATAGAAAAAAAGGCAATAGGATTGTTGTCAACCATTAAAACAGGAGAGTTACAGAGTAAGACAGATAAAAAAATTTTTCCCACATTTTCTCCTCTCACCTCTCCTCAACTCCCTGGATGCACACAAAGCACCATGCTTGAAACTAAAAACAGCAGCCATAACACAAGATCATCTGTTACATTGGTGCACACAAAATGTCACTGTTCAGGTTTCTGACTGCAGCCTTGAGTGCCTGGAGTTTGGGACGTTATATTTAGATCATGACAAAATCCCTTTGCTAAAGCTCAAGACAGTACAATAATTATAAACACACCAGAGCACTTTCCCCAAGTCTTTCCCAGCTGTACCCCAGGCCGGCGACCCACAAATATGAGAACTATGCTTTAAATTGCTCCATGTCTGAAGTGTTTCATTTCCTCTCTGGGTGATATTCAGTCCTGGGCTCTCCCACAGCCTGGTGAGGAAATCATCAGTTACATAATTACAGATGTTAGCCCAGGAATTCTGAACCTGCAGTTACTCTAGGTTAAAGTGCAATTATGGTCAGAGATGTGACCAAATAAAAATGGCACTTTCTTACTCAGCAAATCTGCTGGATACACAGCTAGACCTTCTGTTTTGGTGACAGAAGTCTGTACTATTCTCAGTTTGGTTAAAATAAGTCTTTAGCCAATAGTTTATGCTCCAAAGTATGTTATTTTGGATCCATTAATACTGCCCACAAATTAGTGCAAATTTGAAAACAGTTTTGACTAGAAAAAAGCAATTTGGAACACCGCAACATTTTATTTGGACATTTCTTGCAAGGAATGGCATTTTCTTGTTTCAAAGCAGGCTGAAACCAATTTTGTCAACATGAAAAACCTAAACAGAAGACCTAATTCTCAACAAAACAATATCCCTGATGACTGAGGTAGTAAAACTGATCATTCATGAAACACTGGTCCAAAAAATGAGCATAACACATGCTTCCCTCAAACAAGTTTCTAGTTACATCCCCAAACCTCTAGCAATATGGCACTATCAGAAACAAAGGATCTGACAATTCTTTGCCCTTCTGCTCCACACAGTCACACCATTTCCTGCCCTGCAAAAGTGAGCCCGGGCTCACGACGTGTGGTCACTCCACAGTCAGTGCATGTGCCCTCTCTGATGTTAGACATGTCCTACATGCTGTTTTGTTTAAGGCTGTAGATTGGATTTTGGATTAATATTTAAGTATGTTCTTTACCATCTGTTACAGTCACACTGAACTGCAGCTCCAGAATAAACTCTAGCACCTACCATCAGACAATGAACTTCTCATCACCTGATCAAATGGGCTACACTAGGGCAGACAATGTCTGTCTTTTGAAGGAAAACAGTTTTTCACACCTGGGTATCACATCAAGCACATTTTGTCATCTCTCATAATACTTCAAAAAGACCATGTGCAGTATTTATTTTTTAATTATTGCAAAATCTGCTTGCTTGTTTTAGGTGTTACTCAAGAGTTGAACCCTTCTGAACTAGAGGTCCTTGGAAGAATATCAGAATATCATAACAACTACCATCCCTTGATCTTTTAAAAAAAGGTGTCAGTGTGGCACTTGAGCACATGGTTTAATGGTGAACATGGTGGTGGACCCAGGTTAATGCAGGACTTAATGGTCTTAAAGGTATTTTCCAACCTTAATGATTCCATGACTCTATAAAAGCAATGTTCTGTTTCTGAAGACTGGTGCACCATTGCCAAGGAAGGCTCTTCTAGGCCAAGACAGATGAGAGGAGTCAGGCCTATGTAGACTAGAGCAAATCAAGGCTACACAGATCTCATAAAGAGCACCCAAGCACTGCAGTCTGATGGAACTCTACATGGTGAATCTGGGGATCGGTACAAGGATATTCGATACACAGAAACTTACAGAAAACATGCTCCACTAAAAAAATGCACTGTCTGGAAAAAACAGTGCTTCAAGAAGTCTCAAGCTATTCAACCAATTTATAAGTATTTTTAACACTGAGTTTCTAAAGAAAAGCACCTGTGCTAACATTTGGCTGCTGACAAGTACTGGATTCATAATAAGGACTAAGAATGACCTTGTCAGGTGATCACAACAGCCAATATACCGATACATTGAAGACTCAGGGGACTTATGTCACTTCCTCACTGCAAGCTCCCCACAGGAGCTGTGATTTGATGATAATGAAAAGGCAGTACTGAGGGTGTTCCAGCACTTCTAAGCACACTGCAACAAGAGAACCTTGCCCAAAATGAAAGACCAAAAAAATGTTCCCCATGGTTTCCCTGGGTAAAATGCCAACAACGTGCTGTGAGAAAAGCTCCTCAGCCCTGTCAGGCTCGCAGCGCTGGCAGCAAGCAGCTGCTTCCCCTCCAGCAAGCAAGGGCTTCTCGTGGCAGTAGAATATGGGACACCACTTAAACCTCTGCTTTCAACACCATGGAAGCACCTTCAGGAGTACTATTTCTGAGGCACTCGAAAATGTGCTGGTTTTTTGAAACTTTTGGAACAAAAGCAGACAAATTCTCAGCAACAAAATGTGATGAGATGGATGAGGAAAAAAAGGAAAATAATTCAATGGGAAAAGGAAGAGTTTCTAAAAATACATTGTTGTTTAGCTCAGTTTAATGTGGTGTCCATTGTTCTAACCTCATTCACAAGTTTTTTCCCACCCTACCTACAACTTTTATGTAAGACACACATTGTCACAGTGTTGCTACAAGCCTTAGAGATTAGGGCTTGCTAAGGGGCAGGAGAGCTTATGAAAGGAAACTATATTTTCAGATAGCATTAAGTCATTGTACTTACAAATTTTAAGAAAACATTTCCCAGTTCATGCTGAGACTGGGGTTCTGGTTGCAAACAAAATTCCAGGGCAGCCAGGAACTCCTTGTGAACACCAAGAATGTCTTCAATGTTAGAAAATAAGATCTGAAATATAAGGAGAAAAACATTGCTAGTTTTTAATATATCTCAGAGTTTTTTGCTAAGTAGTAACGCCAAATTACTGTGGAGCTTTAGACTTACCATGATAGGATCCAAGGTCAGACAGGGATTTGTAAAGAATGAATTACACTGTATTTCCACCTTTCCTAGCCTCCTATGAAAATCTTTATTGCTACTTTAGTACCTGCTGTAAATTAAGGTTATCTTTGCAGACTCCTGAGCATGATAAATGCAAGCAACCTCCTTTAAGTCTTGAGAATATTTCCACTGAGAACAGCCAGGTAAATGGAACCACAAGGACCAAAGTCACTTTGCAGGAGACAGAAGCAGGGAGTAGTTTGCCTTTCCTTCCCATGCATTAGAAATCCCTTTCTAGAAGAAAGGGACTCAAAGGTATCATACACAAAGGTGTACCTGTAAATAGGAGACAAAGTCTCTGCCGTATGGAATCCAGCCTTTCTCTGACCTGAGTATAGAATAGTGTACAATTCTCACAAACCTCAGGAGCAGTGTTTAGAGTTCCCAGTCACTGACCTCAGTGACTCCAAAAGGCACATGTAGAGGGAAGAGGCCCCTCATTCAACCCTGTATTAAAAGGTAATGGTGACAGTTAAATGATCCCTGTGATTACAATATACATGCGCTAAGGGAAATAAACTGCCAGGGTGCAAGACGCTATAAACACATTTTAAGTCTTAGTCATTTTCATACAAAACGTGAGAAGAAAGTGTGAATCCACATGTAGGAGATGGAATGCTACCTAGAGAGGGGAAGAAATCCTGATGTGAGGTGACAGCCATCAGTACCAGCAGCCACTGGAGGGAAGTCTACCTGGGCAGACTAAATCCTAGAGTCTGCAGTGACATACAGGTTGCAGACTATGTTTCTATCACTTTGCTTAACTATGACACTTGCAAAGAGATCTGCAGTGCAGTCAAATGAGCTTTCACATTGGAAGAAGCCTCCCAGGTCTGACTCAGTGAGTGGATGACCCTAAAATGTGCAGTCTGACAGAACCAGCCTTCATCTTCCTGGCATTTGGTGTGGGAAGTGATCGAGCCCAGTATCTCCAAACACTTCCCAAAATGCCCTACTGCAACACTAAACTCTTCAACTTTATGCAGTGGAATTTATTCACCAGATGTGGCACTGATTCAGCCTGGTGGCTGGTGATAGGGCAGCAATTCAAAGAAACAATAATCTGTAAATTAAGTCTAATCATTAAAGATAGCAATGAAACCTCAATTCCTGGCTTTAAACAAGTTCCTCTCTCATTCAGCAGGGGTAGACAAGATGAGGAATTTAAGGTCTTCCTCTCTGTAGGTACCCAAGTTCAACTCTATACCTTCTCTTATTCACAAGGATGGGCAGAGTTTCTCTCAAACTCCTTCAAGCTGGTCGCATGTGCAGAGCAGAGCCTGTTGCATCTTCCTTGTCACTGCTTCCCACCCCCTTCAGGAATTCTGAGATAGGGTGGTGTGCATCATCATTAATGCCCACTTATGTCTCAGAGCTCCTTCCTAGCTCTCATTAAGCTGAAAGATTCCAACACACTGAATTTGCACCAATTGGCTCTAAACCCAAAGAAAAGGCCAGGGAGCTAGGATCCTTTGATTGTTTCCAAAAAACTTCCTGTGCTAATTCAAGCAGAGTGTGCGAGTGCTCTGTCATGAGGCTCAAAGTGATGTGATGACGTGGTAGCCCCTGCCTGCATTGCTTTGCCAGAAGCTGCGCCAAAAGGAGATTAACAACCAAGAGGAAAACATCTGTCAGGGATGATTTTATCCTTCAGGAGCAGTCTTCTGGGCTGGTTTTTGATCTAAGGAATATCTGTGCAAGATTCTAATTCTGAGGCAATCAGTAAAGCTCTACTTGCAGCAGAATTTGCAGGTAAGAGTCACTTGAAAATCAAGGCAGCAGACAGACCTTGACTGCACATCCTCCTGTATCAAATGCAGTTACCACCCTTGTGCACACCCTCAAGTTGTACTGCCTTCAAACTGCTGTATCAGTGAAGTGACAGCAGTGCCTGCTGTGAGCATGCATAATATTAACACATCAGGAGAGTTATTCCCACATGAAGCAGTGAATAATCTAAAACAAAATTTTTATGATGTTGCTGCAGCTGTGAGTCACTGGAGCACTCGTAAAATCTGGGCCTAGCACAGGACTCAATGTGGCCTTTCTGGAGGGGGCTACAGTGGCCGAAGATTACTGAAATCTCTGGTGCTTAGTACCAGCTGTAGGAGAAATCTGCAAAATAATACTGGGAGCAATAACCCAACTTATCTTAGAAAGCACTTTCTCCTTTTGTTCAGAGGTAACTGCCAGAATAGCCTATATTTTCCTCTAGACATTTCTGCCACATGAAAAAAGAGAGTAAAGACAGGCTTCTCCTTACATAAACTGCCAAACCACTTTTATAGTCTCTTCTACCATCAGCCATCTCACAGCTCTCTGGTGACTCAAGACACATAATATCAGCAGGCAGATTATCAAAAGTCCCAACACCACCTTGCTTTTCCTGTCTCTACCAGCAAGGAGGGAGAAAGGAGCAGGAAATAAAAAACTAGTGTAGTGGTGGATGATCTAAACTGGAACAAACAAGTATCTTTCAACTGCAGGAAAGACAATTAAATTATTTGGTATAGCAGGAGATGGAGAGGAGAAGGAGGAGATAATATTGACCCTGGAAACTATGGACACAGGAAAACTGCCTTGTGATTCTGTTTCACCAGAAACAGGCATAAGCATTTTATTACTGAAGAGAAGTTCTCTCATTGAAAGCTTTCAATCCTGAAAGCTGATTCAGGAGCTCCAGGACCAAACACAAGTGCAGTAAATCCCCATCCAGTGGCAAACAAACTGCACCCTGTCCCACTCATCAATGGCTTTCACTTGCGCACATGAACAAAGAGGGCTTTGGTTTCACGTGCATATAGGTACAAGGTGAGGTTTTTAAGCCAAATTACTCCAAGAAAGTGTTTTGTGTATTTATGACGTTAATAAACAACATGCACCCCTGTGACGACAGGCACTAGAGAAGCCTCACAGTTCTCAATGTCCCTTAACCCTCTCCGGTGTAAAATTCATTCAGGAACCTCCTCACGCAAGGGTCTCACAATACACAGACCTGCCGCAAGAACTCAAATTCCTTTCCACAAGAACACGAGGAATATTCCCGCCTCCTTCTCATAAGCCTTATCAATTTTCTATTAGAAAACAGCAGATGCAAATTGGCTAACTGAATACTGTCAAACAAAATAAACAAGGGCTGTGGATTCCCTGCCTTTTCTCTCAAATACATTGAAATGGCCCCTCTGTACTCTACTCAGCATTTCACAAATCTTGCCAAAAGTTAGTATCTCTGACAACACTACACTGTTGTCAAATTTTACTAAAATTAGCCAGTGAGATGAAAAATCCCTGGAAGATGACAGCTATAAGAATGGGCAAACAAATTGACAGATAACCTGTCAACATGAGCTCTCTTCCTTAGGGAACCAGCTCAATAATAAGCATCAATATGACAAGAGGATATTTTATATTTATATCCCTGAACCTAGCCTTTCATTGCATATCACTTTCCCTACCAAGAAAACAAGGAAGACAGAAGAAATACCTTCACATTCTCCTCTGTTATGTACTTCTCAGCTTTGTCCACTGCATTCTGTCGGATCCGGTGAAGAAATGCCTGCAGAGATGAAAAAAGATTTACGTTCAAATAGTTTGATTTCACTCTTTTCTTTCTTCTAGGTTCCCATCAACATAGAGTGGCTGATTGCCTTTAAGACTGAAAAAATGTAAACATTTACGAACTCTCCACCACAGATGTCAGGGCAATATGGAGGCACTACCAAAGACATTTCCTGCAATGCTGTTGGGCTTCGCAAGACAATAAATGTATTCCCTTTGTTGAAGCTTTTAGCTTTAATTATGTTACTACCAGTAGACCACAGCAGAATGCATTAGCTTCTTCGAAGGTTTCCTGTGCCTCTAGGATGCAGCTGTTCTGACCCCAGAGTAGCATGCCCAACCCACAGCAAGACGTACATCAGCAAGGGATTGTGAAGAACAACAAAGGGACAGTCACACTGCTGGAGCCATGAGCTGGGGTTAGGGACAAGTTCAACAGCCTCAATACGCAGCGAAGGGAAACGGAAATCACAGTGCCGTTGATACATTATCCTGTTGACTTTATTTTAGTTGGTTAAAAACAGATGAAGCAACGCTGGAACTTTTCACTTAGGTCAGGTTTCCCCTTCCCTCAGCTCTGCACAACTCTGGCTTTAACAGCCAAATCAATAAAAAGCTCCAGGCCAGATACAAATGGCGAGTGATGTGACTATCAGCCTGAGAAGTGTAACTGGCTACTGGAAGTTGGGAGGACCAATTTGCATTTGTAGTGAACATATCCATGACCTATTTGATTCAGTGGGAAGCGTTAAGCAAAGAACACTGCATGGGATTTCTGCCTCAAGACTCCACTGGTTTAGCAACTATTGGCTAAAAGGCACTCCTGAACTGAGAGCAGAGAATTTGCCTATCCACAGGCATCAGCAGAGACAGAAATTCCTGCAGGAGAGACTGAAAGGAAGCCAGTGAGGACAGAATCTGCTGTGATAAACTACATGACCTGTGCAAAGAAGGGCCAAGAGCTTTCCTCTCTGTTCCTGTCAGTGGTTTCTAACTTGCCTCCCGCACAAAGGAGTGAGCCCTGGGAAGTGCAGTGAACAAGGATGAAAGGAACTTCTCTTAGCCACCTGAGACAGTGAGGGGAAGTGGGTCATGTCTTTGTATTTAGGGCACAAAGCAGCTTTGTTACAGCTTGATAATAAAAAGCCTTTATAATGGGCATTGCTTCCTGAGCAATGCCCATGCCAGCTGGTGCATACTCAGCTTTTGCTTTTTCCCTGTTGCCTGCTGGGATCAGCATCAGCATACAACCTGTTAAGAAGCAATGTCACTGAACCAAACTTACAGCTTATGGAACGCCTTTACCTGTGGTGTTTTGCTTGGAAGACACTGAACATGTTCTCTGCCTGACTTTCAGCTCTAAAAGGGGCACATCTTTGTTCCAGCTTAGGCATGGCTCTCCTGTCACTCATCAGCCATCCACACCTCACGGGACAGGCGCCAGTAAAAAGGACATTAATTAATGACGCACAGAGATCTTGCATTTGTTTTTAGCCCTGGATTTTCAACCTGCTTTTGAACAAATTTCAAGGACTGTAACTACATTGCTCCTCTTGTATCGTTAAATAGGAAGATCTTCACTAGATTCCAGCTAGATGTGGACAACAGGAGGAGTTTGTGTGGACTAAGAAGTCTGAAGAATAGATTCCTGCGTCAACAGAACAGGACACATGTGCCAGTGGCAGAAGAGGCATTTTGTAAGAACCAGCCAGTCCACCCTGCCAATAATCTGGTCAGGAACTGTAGTGCAGCAGTCAGGAAACTGTCTGAGATGAAATGTTCAACATGATGACTGATGACAGCAGGAAGAGCTGCTGCACTCCCACTTCAGTGTTGGGTGTGATAGCTGAGCATTAGTAACCAGGCATCTGAGTTATGCTAGGTGGCTCATTGTGGCTAGCACAGGTCTTTCTCGTGAGAACATTCCGCTGTGTTTTGTAAACAAAGATAAAGTCTGGATGTGTTTCAAACAGTGTCTCAAGATTTGGACAGCTCAGGCCTGGCCAATTAGGCCTAGGGGGAGGTTTCTAGCTGACCAATCTGGGCGACCTCTGAAAAGTATATATATATGGAAATCAAAATAATAAACTCTCTTTCTTGCCACGCTGAGACCTGGGGTCTTTTCTCTGCTAGCGGCTCAACAGCGACAGCTCATCATACTAAAGTCACTCATTTTCAAATGGTAAGTCAGGCAGTGATTCTTCCTTGCTTTAATTGCATACCTGTCTGGAGACAACAAACCCAACTGAAATGATCAATTAATGTACACATTTAGCAGCTCCACTGGTGACATAGTTACTTGCACATCAGTCCCAGTATGATGGGTCTAATACAGAGCTGTATACCAAAGTGCAAATCACATTAGCTGTTACAGGCCAGTCAATAAAAAAATGGAGACCACGTTAATCTAAAAGATAGCTTTTCTGTACCGCTTGTCTGAAAAGATCACTTGATGAGAGCATGAGAAAGGGAGAAAAAGAGAGAGAGAAATCAATCAAAAAATAAAAAGAAACCCACATAGAAGCAGAGAAGGAGGAAGCATGAAAGACCTGGGAGGGAAAAAGATAGTCAACTTCGTAGATAGTCTTTCCAATCTCCTACAGCCTCTGATTTGCCTTAATGGTGCATGGACAGCAGTCTCTCCAGTATAATAAAACAAGACAGTTACAGGAAGTTTTGGTCCTACAAGTTTAATAGTCTACTTTCCAAAATGCAATTCCTCCAAAATGCAATTATCAAAACTTAGTGAATGCAGAACAAGTTTATTCCCCATTTTTCAATACCTACTGAGGTGTAAGAAGAATATTTTGCAACATAGGTATTCAAATAAAAAGTATGAAAACCACAAGCTAATCAACAGCAGCTCATAGAGGTAATGTTGCATGTCCTGTTCACGTGGCAACACAACTTTCTTTCCAAACCACTTCCTGCTTGGAAAAAGCAACTCTTTTCCCAAAGATGTTATTCTGACATTCAGGCCAGTATTTCCCAAACTTCTATAGTGATTTTTTTTGTGCTACTTGTTTTATTAGGGTCTAAGCTCATCTGTACCACCACCAGCCCTTTAATCCCCTGGTGATACAGACTCCAAGATCTATTACACAAGTAGTGTGCAACTCTGTTGGGCATATGGAGTGCTGTGATCTTTCATTAGACCTATTAATTTACCTGGAAAATCAGAGAGTTATTTGGACCAGGACATGAGAATAGTGGTGCCAAAAGAGAGAAGGTGGTGGTGGATGAATATCAGACAACTTGCCATGCCTATATCTTATATACATTCCAAAATATTTTGTTTTTAAAGAGGAAGTAGTTGAAAGGGTAAAGGCTTGTCTGGGCACCTAAAAAGTTACTGAGACAAATTCTCTCTCTGGCTGCTCCAACCTCTTCACATTCTACACAACTCCTATATAAATTCAAGGGGTCTGGTCCATGGCATTTTACATAAGGAGCTTTCAGGGACCCACAGTATAACCCTTTTCATCTGCAACACTTTCAATCTCTGTAGAAATGAGTTTCCTATCCTCCAGGGATATGGGGAAGCATGGGGGTCAGCTTTCTTGGGAGATCTTGAAAGTGTAACCTGGGGACTCTGAAAATCATTCCTAGGACACTGCAGGATGATCACAATCATGTCTCCATCACAATCAATAGCAGAGCACTCTACTGTGCTGTGCTGTTGGTTTCTTCCTCTTTCAAACTACCAGGGATTACTGAAACAACAACCAACTGCAGATCACCAAGACACTGTTGAAGAGCTGAAACTGATGAACAGGCAACAAAAGTAGGCTCTGCTTCCTTCTATCTTCTTCTTGTACCCTGGTCAGGACTTATAAGGATAAAGATTTCACAAAAAGCAAAGAGAAGAAGATGGCTGACAACATGAGATCTTTCCTCCTTATCCCCCCAGACACTGCCTTGCTCCCCTGCCACTCCCAGTGCTCTACTGTGGTCACACGAGGCCAGGTGCCTGAGCAACTCAAGCTGGTTGCTTGGGCAGCAGAGGAGGAAAGAAGGACTGGCAGAGCCCATGGATACAGAATGAGAACAGGTCATGCCACAAGGCAGGGAACAAGATGGGAAACCAGGCTGATAAATTTTCATGCTTCTCATAAAGACTGTAAAGGTCCCATCTTCCATGTTAATGTAATCAGCATTAGGAAAACAGTCCACAGAGGACTTGTTTTGGTTTAAATTTCTGCTGTGGTATCAAAATTACATTTATTTGTGGCTTGTTGTCCTAGGGGTCTGCTACTTCCAGACTCAGCTGGCCACAGCTGATGCTCCTCATGCATAAGCACAGTCTATAACTTGTCTTACAGCACAAAGCCTTGCAGGATTCAAACAAATCTATCACAAATTAGAATGAGCAGAGTGAAATGCTTCCTTTCTGTTTCACATCATGTTGGACAAGTTTCTTCCAAAAAATACTAATAGAAACATATTACAAATCTAGAATGAAAATTAGGTATAAAAGTTCATTTAATTAAATAAGTACTTGTTAATGGCCCCTTTTGTATGAAGGTGTTTTGTTCTTCTACTCACGATCCTCACAATCCCCTGTTTCAATGAAACCTCATTGTTTTGATTGTCTTTGCAGCACCTCTAAACCACAAAAGCACAGAGCATATTTTAGTGAAAGAATCTGCTAACTGTGAGTCGTTGTCACATGAAACAGTTGCACACATGAAACACATGTGTGCATCCCAAACAATTGGGATTTCTCTCAAATGCTTTCTTTTCAAACGGACCTCGTTGAACTCAACTTGTAACCTTAACTTCATTAGGGAAAATTACTTTTCCATCTTCTATGTAGCATAAGTAACACAAGCCAACCACTAGTGACAAGGCAGTGACAGCTTGCTCATGCCCCTTCTCGAAATTCATGTTTAAGGCAGATACTTCCTCAAACATTCAGAAATAGCAAGAAACTTCTTACTAAACAGCAAGGCAGGCAAACTGTGCTTGCCCCTGAGGGAAACGAAAAGGAGAACAGAAACATCAGTGAGGCAATTGGTCCCTGTGTTGCTGGAGAAGGAACAATTTAAAGCACAATCCTGTAAAACCTGTTTCCTGAGCAGCTGACGGGAATGTCACATTGCACCTTAAGAGACAAGTGAGACAATTTTGTTAAACTCATCAGCGATCAGGACTGGTTCAGAACAAGGATCCAGGGATCTGGATGAGCCTAGTGTTTTCAGGGTTAATATTAATAAATTGCTTTACACTTGCGCTATCAATTCTTTAAAACTTCTTGCAAGTGCAGATGTCTTGTTTCCAAGAAAATGTGCTCACAGTGACAAATTAAGAGGTGACATGAAAAATAAATTCCAACATTTGATCATCACTAGCATCTTCACCTTGTAACTACAGCACAAGGGCCATACATATGAACAAGAACTTGCAAGTGTAATTCTAGTTTTTTTCATCATCATTAGAATTTGTGTTGCCACTAAATGTGGCTGTTAGAAGTCTTTGCCTCCATACCAAAAAACCCCATTGTCTTTAGCGGTCCTGTGGGAACACAGCTCTGCTGAAATAGTCTGACAAATTAAAATTAATGTTTACTAAAGTTCATGTCTGAAGAGCAGGTGCATCCTTGCTCATGTTATTCAGTTGTTAGTTTGAACCTTGTCATCTTGATCATGTTCTTTTGCATTCTATCAGATATGCAGTTTATAAGCTAAAGCTTTACACAGATTATAGGAAACAAATATCCTGTTGTTGGGATGTCATCCCACATGTCAACTGCAGCTCTCACCTGCACTGAAGTCTGAAAGACAATGCAATAAATAATCTCAAAATAATATAACAATGACTGAACAGGGCTATATAAATCTTTCAGCATTTCCCTTCAAGCATGTTGTAACTACCTGACTGCAGGGCTTCCACTGACTGTTCACAGCTTTGGCTCACCACCAACTGAGAATTGAGACACATCAGCATGGGGTGAACCTGCTTCAGTTCTGTTGGTCCTGTCATAGCCTGCAGTGTTGTGCACTGGTAACCAACATCTACTGACATCCATCCAAGAGGCAGCTGGATTTTAAAGACAGATGAAGTGATTTTGAGTAAATACACATGTCTGGTTTGCCAAAATCTCTTCCTGTCCTGGACAAACGCCTGCATACAATGTAGAATACTGGGCCTGACTCAGGTTTTTCAGTTGTGAAATCTAAGTTAGAATATTGGAAACCAGAAGCAGCTCCTTTGACATTACTATATTACACTTGTAAAATGGAACAATACTGAAGCAATTGTACTACTACTAAAGAGCATATTACTGTACCTGTTACTGGCAATCCAGTATTCCCTCATTGCTCAGTTAGTGTCTGCTATACTAATATTTCTATAAAAACACATTTTAAATTATCAGTATCTGGAGAAGGAAGAACTTAAGCATCAGATGAGCACACTATGCTAAAATTCCTGTGTAGACGATTTCACCTATGAAGAATATTTTCTCGATAGTCTCTTAAAACAATAAAGAGCCACAGCTGTGAGTGAGAGCAACTCTGCAAAAAGATAGTAGCTGTGGCTGAGATCTACAGGCAAATTAATTCATCAGCTAACAGCTGAACAGGGACTTGCCTGATAGGCAGAGGTGTTTACTGAGAGGAAATAGCACCAGAAATATCTTTTATTGCCCTAATTTCAGGCTTCCTGTGTATCAAATTGGCTTTAAAGCCTCAAAGCTTATTGGTACATTTTATTTTTTTTTTTAATCTATCCCCTGAAGAGAAGCTAAACTATTAGATAGCCAAGATGATTAAAAAAAAGAAAAAAGTCATGCGCATCAGGGAGTGTCAAGCACATTCTCTGCAAACAGCTCAGGTAGTCTGAGCTGTAGAAGCTGTACCACTACTACTACTAAGCAGCAGAAGGTTAAATAGACTCTACTGTACAGGTTTTTAAATGACACCTTTTACAAAGGTTACAGATCTGCCATAATCCTGAGCTATGGCAGACATGAAGTGAGGTGAACTACTTATGGAGATCACCTATGTGCTAGAATATTCACAGCTTATGAGCTGCCACTTTCTTTGCATGTTCTTCACCCTCACTCGCTCACTGCGCTTGCACACACAGATGGGTTGCACGCACAGCTGCACTTGCACAATCTGCCTTGATGTATTTGCAATTATTTACACTCAAAAAAAAAGGAAAAAAAAAAGAAAGAGCATCTTTCACATGTTGGTTTTAAAAAAATTAGGCAAATTAACCTCACAAGAACATTTTTGTTACTACCCCAGAGCAGGAACCAACAGTTTGGCTGAAGGTCCAGTAGCTGATCTGAGTTGGTTTTCCTAACCAGTCTGCACTGTTTCAAAGTATGCACCACTGGGAAGGGCTCAGAGTTTTTCCACCAGATTTCCCATACTTCAATAAAGTAGAAAGCAGAGACTATTGGGGAAGAAAGAGGCAGGAGAAAATCCTTAATTAATTATGAAATATAATGCCAAAATTTTAACAAATTCAGAAATCTTCCTGAAGGCAGAGAATGTCATTCATGGGCCTTGGGTTTCTTTCTTCTCTTTCAGAAACAGCACTACAGCCCTAAAGCCCACTGCAGAGTGGTCTGGAGCCAACCTCTGGCCACAGAGCACCTCAGAAACATCCTCAGAAGGCTTACTCATGTCAGGGTTCCTGCCCTGCTTTACACACCTAGAATATTTAGGTTATTCAAAAATACACCCATTTGGGGTGCCCAGAAAGACCTAAACTCTTCACTGCACACAATGCTCAATGGTAACCAGTCATATTTCCTCTCGCCCAAGTGGAAAATTATGCCATTTTGTCAGGTCAAAGAGCTAGACTCGTCTAAAAATACCGCCTGTCTCACTGCCCCAAGCCAGCCCAGAGCCAGGTTTCATAGCTCCCCTTCAAATACATTTGTTTTATTCTGACAGACTGAAGAAAACCTCCCTCTCAATTGTGGCATTCCTCCTCTGCACACAAGTTCTTACGGAATACAATCATATCACACACAGTCTTAGACTCCAGCTTCCTGTGAAACAGAGTGAAGAATTAGCCCATTATATTTTAAACATAAAGGGGAAGTTGAGTGAGTGAAGCTTGCTGCAGCCCCTGAACTGAAGGGCTCCAGCAGGCAGACTGCCACCCCACCAGCCTTGCCTTGGCCTCTGACTGGACTGGAAGGTTGGTGATGCTGTGCTGGTACCGCCGGGGCACTGCGGGCTGCAGAAAAGGCTGGCTCCACTCCCAGCTATTCACAGCTGACGGCTCCAGTGCTCTGGGTTGTGGCAGGAGGGTGGTGCTGGTGTTTCTAATCAATGCATACTCTAGAGCAAAGCTAAAAACGGAGCTTTGGTACACACTTGCTCTTCCTTTATGAAGGTGCAATTAGATGGGAAACCTTAAAAGGAATTACTAAAATTTTAATTTTAGAAGGGGCTTTGTGATCAAAACAGTTTGTTCGAAGTATTATGATGTAATTAAATGAAAAACTGATAAAATTTGACCTTCCTTCATCTAACGTCAACTGTGTTACATTGCTAGGAAACATGAAGCACACCTCTCCAATCCTAAATCTGTTTCTGCAACCTGCCCATTTCTCAGTACTGCCACAGCTTTCCCCCCTGCATTACAAAATCAATTACTAAAGCAGCTTGGGGACCTATCACCAGGACAGTGCTCTGGAAATTGGAACAACTATTTTTAAATGTAGGTACCTCATAGCTGCAGAGCTGCAGTTAGGATTAGGTATGACTTTGTTCACTACTCCACCCAGGCACAAGATTTGTCCCTGGTGAAGAAAAGGCATCACCCACACTGCCGGCATGCCAATGCACTGGGTGGTACATTTAGCAAACCATTCAGTCAGGCTGCCATCTTCTCTTCTCCAATACTTTCCCTTCAGCTGCCTTTTCATTAGAAGCTGAATAGTAGCACCTACTATCTAGCAAAGAAATTCATACAAGGACCTTCCTTTAGAGCCAATCTTCCTGCCATCCATCCTATCTGCCAGTGCAGCAGCTCCCAATCCAAGTCCATTGCCAGTCACCTCAGACACTGCTGGCACTACTTCCCCAAAGGACCCATCTCTATCAGTACAAAGAACAAATCTCTAAATATGCTGCCAAAGTTCAGGCCCATGCTGGGCCAAAGCAAATAGCTTGTTTAAACCTCATCTACATCTACAAAACCACATTTACACACTGGATTGAATTTAGCCTTCGCAAGAGTCCCAGCTGCATCTGTGAACTCAGCTGATTGCCAGTTACTGAGTGCACACACATAGCAGGGCTTTTATTTGTAATAAAATATTTAGAGTGGGAAAACATCACAGAATTTAATAAAAGAAACACTCTCAGACTGCCTGTGCCTCGTAGTGCATCTATTCAGATGCTTGGAATTCCCTACACAAATAAAGATGGAATTCAAAGTTCTGCCAATTAAATAAATGTCTGTTTCAACTCAGTTTTGTATTAAAACAGTAACCAACTTTACTTATACAAAATAAAGTGTGAAGTCCTGGATTGTAAATAGGCTCCAATTGTGGATCGCTCTTCACGGTTACTCCGCCTAAATAGCTGACTATTCAAAGATAAAACACACCCGATTTGCATACCTAAGCACAACTGCATAAGCCAATTTAAAGGCAAAACACATACACAAAATTGCATTTAGACATCAGAGTTTTGAAGTGTTCATCATTCCCACAGAAAATACAGTAGATCTAAAAGCTTTTTAGGAATAAGTGTTCAGAAGCTTATAGAGACAGCATCTTTTCTAATGAATGGTTTCAGTCTTCCTTCTATAGCAAAGGTACCAGAAAACTAATTCTGGATGCTCCATCAACTGTCACATCAATACGGGATCTTTTATCAAATTCTTTTTTATTTCAGCCATGTACCAAATTAAGGAACTGTGTCTAAATGCACTAGAGATGGTGGACAAAGCAAAAACAGGAGGAAGACTGGAACTGTTACCCTTCCTTCTCTGCAAAGAGCACAAGCAGAGTGTGCTACCCTCTGTACTCTGGGAATCACTCTTCAGAACTGAGTCCATCTTCCTTTTTTCAATCTACTGACACTGAAAGCTGTCCTGTGGTTTTCTTGGGAGGAAAGCTTAGAATACTCTCTGCTAGTCTTCTAGCAGGAAGCAAAAGAGAAGCAAAACCAGAAATAATAATTTAAAAAAAAAAATCTCCAGGGCACTGAACTGCATTTTGGAAATCCAATACAAAGCCTCTGACACCAACATCCCTGAAAACAACACATAAACAGCCATGCCAAAGCACAGGGCCTTGCTCTTGCTGTCAGCCACTAGGGACTGAAAGCAGGTAATACAAAACATCCATGAGAAACACCGAGAAACCACAGCAGGAAGTAATAGGCACAGGATGCCACAAGAAGTATTTTTATTAATTTTACTTATTCTTTAATTGACCTCTAAAAACCCCAAAACTTTCTTCAGGGCAATGGTCTACTGAAAGCACCTCCCAACTGGGAACACATCACCACTATAGCTAGGTGGCTGTCTATGATTTGATTCTGATGCTTGCAATCTTTTCAGTTTCAATAGAAAATATGGTTTGTCATGCTATTAGTGCCTCTAGATTTGAGTGGAATGTATAAGCATTACAATCCCTTTATGTATATATACACCTGGCAATTTTTGTTTTGACTTTTATTTCTCCCCAGTAGGATAATCCTCCAGGCACTGCAAGATACCTCAATGGGAAAGGGCTGCTATCTGCTCAGAGCTTTTTTCTGTGACTCCTGGCTCTCTCCAGCTAGCAATTCAAACACTTGTTGGCTTCACTTACTGTTCTACAAAGCAACATAAGGCAAGATGCGATTACCCACAAGTCTCTATGCTACTTCTTCTTTTATTACTTCTAGCAAATGGAGTAGAAAACAGTAAAAGCAAAGCCTTTGACTACTGCTTGCTAAGTACAGAACCTGCACAGAGCCTCTTCGTTTACTGAATACCACAGTAAAGCTATGCATGACCATATGGTCTGAAACAGACCACACACATTACTCCCTGCTCGCTGTATTGGCTCTCAGCTGGTTGCTTTTCCATCATTGGCACCATATAATAAAGCACCAGTCTCTGTTTCAAATGCACATGCTGATTGAATGGGTGTAATTCCACAGCATTAGGAAGTGCTGACCTCAACCTTAAAGGTGACAGGTCCCTTGCTACTGATGGGATTTCTGGCTTATTGTCATAGTGCTAATTTACATGGCTTTTACCCCATCACTCCTGCTGCTTTGTCAATGACTGATTGGAAAGGCAGGCTTGTACCTCATCTTTACCTTATCCCCACCCTGGGGTTTGCCAGCAATGCTTCTAATCACAGAACTATTACAAACTAAACTCCATCCTTAGGGCAGAACTCTTACAAGAACGAACCACACATGAAGGGATGCACACAATCTTCTGAGATGTAATACATGGCACTGGATCCAAGGTCCTCCTGTACATTATAGTGCTCCTTGCACTTCATACAGGAGACAGGAAGCTACTAGCAATGATTGTTCAGAATCTACATGATTAATTATGGTCCCATACTTACAAAACAATCCCTTTATCCTAGCACTCCCTTCAAAATCCATTGTTTTTTATTAAATAATGTTAGTACTATAACAAATAATAATTAAGCTTTATTGCCCAAATGAACTAATTTCTAGGAAATTCCTTTCTTCCATCATAGATGATGTTGACATTTTTATTTTCTAAAAATTTTTATTTTCTAAGAATTTAATTTTTAGTGTCTGAATGCTGAAGGAACAAAATAACCACAGGGTTATTTCAGGAAAATCTGTTTTGAGTGCTACTTGCATTTGTTATCTTTCCTACAAAAGCTTAATAAATCACCACTAATTTGTAAGGGAGAGATAGCATGGTTCAAGCAAACTCTGCAAAACAGAATATTTCAAACCCTCTGTAAAACAAATAGAACATTGATCATATTAATATAGGTGAAAACTGAGTCTTTTCAGGTAATTATGACAGGAACTTTGATCAGAAACTGGGTAACAAAGTAAATGAAATCATAATACAGCCAGTCAAGAATAAAGACATGCTATAGATACTCTACTGATGCCCACTGTTCTCATCAAAATAGCTTCTCATCAAAATACCTATATACACGTTTCACAATTGTCCGAAAAGGTCAGGTAAAAGGAGGTACAGCACGAGTGACAGCTTCCTTCCCAGAATTCAAACTTCTTTCCTTCAGCTTTTTCCAGAAACAGCAGAAGGAACAATAGAGAACATGGGTGAAGGAGAGAGGCAGACCTTTGAAGAAGCAAAGCGTGCGAACAGAAGGCCAGCTTTTCCTTACAAGTTTTCACATGTGGCCTAGGCGTAAGACAGCACTGGAGTGCTGATGAGCCTGCACCTGAGGGGAATGACTGCAGAAGTTCCTTGCTTAAAAAACAGAATATGCCTAAATGCTGTCCCTGAAATTATTAATTAATTTTGACATAAGACAGAATTAAATGGTGTCTTTGAAATGATAAAATAAGTGATGGTAACAATATGAGCACTGCCCAGGAACGTTTTGACACACCTTGCCAAGATTTCTGTGCTCCACTACTTCTTTTTTCACTCTTTGATAAAACCAGTTACAACATCCTTGCTTTTAGGTCTTTAATATGTGATGGGGTGTTTTGTTCTAGTTTAGCGGCAAAAGGAAAGCAAATGCATCACTTGTATATCAGAAGGTGGTTTTTCTGCTAATGGGACAGTTTTTTCCCAGGCTTCACTAGCACAGGGAACACAACCCACCCACCCTGGCTCCATGGTGCCAGTTTGTGGAGGCCTCTCTAAAGACATGCTTGACTGCTCTGTGTCTTTTGGTTCACATTATTCCAAGACATGCACTTAGGTTTAGGATCTGGCAGGACCTGGTCCTCTTAGTCTTGGTGCCTCTGCATTTGGATCTCCAAATTTCATGCTAAGCATTCCCCACCTACCTCTTTCTTAAAAAGATATTTAATATGGGAACTCCCTGTCAGTAAGACCCTGTGGGACACTTGCATGTCAGACCACCAATGCAACTTACAGCTAGTTGAAAACCATTTTGATTTTATAGAAACTGTGGCTTTTACCAAGGTTTAATTTTTTTATATTAAAAAGTACACCAACAGGTATATATCTTCTGTTCTTCTAATCTTTGCTATACTTTCCCTCTCTTGACTGTCCAGGAAGTGTGAATTGACACATACAGGTAACCAAGCAGACCACCAAACCACAGCCAAAATGCAAGGAGCAGATATATTTCATTACATTGCTAACAACACTGGGCAGCAGAGACACATGGTCACACAGGCTCATGTCATCCCAGCGGACAGTGGCCGGGGGAGGGAGGCCTGGCCTGCCCCCAGTACATCAAAGGGCTTCACGCATGCAAAGTTTATCACAAGGCTGTGATTTTACAATCTCTCTCTCACCCAGGAGGAGGCTCAAGCATGTCTGTGAGAGTGCATTATCTTTACACAGGAATTCTACTTCTCAAAGCAGGCAGATGACGAACACCACAAGGCATAATAAATGGAGTTTCCCCACACTCTTAGCATTCTCAGCTGCAAGGTCACTTTGCACAAAATTATTCCCGCCTTGCCAAATCTTCCAGTTTTAACCCTTCCTTCTCAAAACAAGACTTGTTTTGGCTAAGAATTTCACAGGAAGTATAAAGAAACTTTCTTCTTACTTGCTTTTCTCCTGAGAGTCCAGCTTATTCTTATTTTTTTGTGTTTCTTGTGTATTGTTTCTAAAGACTTCAGCTTTCTTAAATCAACATGACTAGCTCAAGAGAAGGGAATTACTTCATCCCCTGACAGAACACATGGGATTATTTAGAGAAAAATATTTATGCATTGATGAAAATTATCTTTCGGTGTCAGGGGTTAATTTTTATTGTTCTATAGTCACAATCTATTCACTGTTGTTAAATTTAAACACAGAATGACAAACTAGCAATTCCTGAACATTTACATGGTCTCATTGATGTGCCTGGTAGTTCAACAACCCTCCCTTCTGCAAGCTAGAGCAATGATGGCATCACCAGACTAACTCCAGGACTCCTGAGAGCCTCCCAAGTTGTTGCCCTACTAACTCAAGACACTGAAGAGAGCATCACCCACTAGGGTGAAATATGAGGTGCTGAAAGCCTCCAGCACAAAGAAAAATAGGCTCAGTTACCAAAACATCACATGGCAAGATAAGCTGTCACTGACCCAAAAGCATCAATTTTACATTGCACTAAGTACAGCGAGGCAGTCACTGAGACTGAGGTAAGTCTCCCCTCACAAGCAGTATTCCTAGCAGTATTTCTGCACACAGCAGACCTTCCCAGACAGCATGCACTTCTCTCTAATTCTGAAGTCTTACCAACAAAAATGCTCTTATAACTTCAGTACCCACAAAAGAAGCCACAGGAAATCTGGCTATCAAATGCAAGCAAAATTACTAGTGCTGGGAGCACTTAAAAGAAGAAGTGTGCATGCTATTTAAATTTTGTTATAAATAAGATGAGCAACTGATCAGCACAGGTGTCTCTAGAAGAATCAAGTATTATGAACCATTCTGATAATCAAACCGAGACATGCAAAACAGTCCAGGGATTTTTAATGGTAACATAGGTCACGTGACAGTGCGTTAGTCAAATGCCCACAAATCTCTTAATTATTGCACTACAGTGAATGCAAAAGAATATTGAAATAGAGATAAAATGTTACAAGCAAACAATGCAAGAATGCACAACAGGAATGATGAAGGTCTTTGTGTTCCTAAGGAAACCAGCTGCCTCTCACTCCCTCCCTTTCATTAGTATCTCCCAGAAGAATGTCAGCTCAAAGTTCTTCCCAAAGCATTCAGCAAATGAATCTTGGAAACATGCCTAGAAAGTTGAATATGCTTCTGATGTGAGGGGTGTCCTTCCCTGGAGGTTTTAAATTTGCCTGTCCGCAAGGAATTTCAGTGCACTGGTACAATATCAACAGGAGAGGACTGGTGACATTATGCCACCTCCTTCTACAGTGGGCAAGAAGCAAAGCCCCTTCAACTCAAGAGTGACAGTGCAATAGCAAGAGGCTTCCGGCTTTCCCCTTAACACAGCAGTGCACTGTCCTGGACCCTGACCAAGGCTTGCTTCCCACACTCTGTTGCCCTAGTTACTACACAATGCATTAGTTCTGTGCATCAATTATCTGTAGCAGTAACACTGATTTTGCAAAAAAAAATACTACGATTGGAAAAAACATTAAGGACTAAACAGACAATGAATCATGTTGCAAAAGCCTTAAGAGCTGTAGCTCCTAGACAGCCTCGATCTGTAATCCATTTCCACTATGAGCAAAAGGAATGCTGGTTAATCCTTTATGTTAGAAGCCACTTCTCTCATAATTGGAACTAGCCAATTAGTCCTGATTTGGGAGGAGAGAACTTTCTGAAATATTTGAAGTTATTTTAAGAGGATCGATCTGAATTTCAACCAGCTCTGCATGTAGGAGATACTCAGACAGCTTCCCAGAAATGCACTGCAATAGGTCTGAGAGTGGCTGAGAAAGACACAGATTTCCACAGATGCAGGATTCTCAGTTTTATCAATTCATCTTGAAAATAAAGGAGATCTGACTTAGACATAAAACTCTACTTATTCTTCTGCCTACTGAAGAAGACAATTTTGGGGGAAAGCCAATTAAATATATATATAAGCAGTAGCCCTTAGGGTGAATGCATCCAAAGCTACATATTGTAACTTCACTTAAAAAGAAATTTGGATTGATTTATAGTTATAATCTGGGATCCATTAAGAGCAATGCTTTGTATTGATGTGACTAATGACCAAGGTTCTTGTAATAAGCAAATGCAGATGCCCTTGACAATGGAGAAGTCTCTGGGGAGGAGATGAGGATTGCATAATGAAGTTAACAAGGAGTGGAGGACACAATGTTTTGTAGAGGATCTCCATGAAAGCACATGCAGTCTCTCATCTCCCAGTAAATGCTATAGAATGCTTTCATAATTACAAACATTTTCAGGCCACATGTTTCACAAGAAGATACTTTTTTAAAATAAGAATGAAACTAGTACAAACTTTACCATTACATAATTTTTTTACTCTGAAAGGGCCTTCACTTGACCATAATAATATTGCTCAATATACATACGTATTCACTATGCACTTCAGAAGTGAAGACTACTTTCAAGATGTAAACCTTGTTTCTGTGATAACAAAAATACTGGAAGTCAGTATTAATGATGACCTGGAAACGTTATTCTTTAATACTCAAAGCTGTACTAATAGAGAAACAAATATTAACAGAGAAAAAACGGTTTATGCCAGCAGTTTCCAAAACAGAAAACTTTCAGTTGCTCCAATCAGCTTCAGAAATCTATGTAATTTTCCAATATCCTGAGTATGCATTTTCTCAGTGATATCAGTAATACCTGTTGGACACCAAATTACTCAAACTCAGGTAGTGCTGCTTGGATAGATCATGGGTGTTTTTCCTTTTTAATAAGGAACACCTTGCAGGACTTTGCTGTCAGTGAGCTGGGTTACATGATCTGCTGCCCCCCAAACAGCTGCACCAGGGACACTTTTGCTGGGGGCTGAGAAAACCAGCACAAAACATCAGTTGCATTCAGCTCGTACTGCCTCGGGAGTAGAAGCGTTTCTGTCTCTTAAAAGGTGATGCTGAAATACAACACCCATATAACTGGACCAGACATTGCTTAGAAATTAATAGTGGGAACTCCACATGTAATTTTCTGATGGTACAAAGGAGATGCTGCTCACCGTAAATTCTGCAGGGAAGTCCTCCCCTTTATTCACATCTCAGAAAAAAATGTTTACACAGTTGCTATCAACAGAATTACACAACCTGATTTCACCCTTTTACAAAGATGAGACTTCACTTTAGTCAGGAATAAAAAAATAAGCAAGGTTATCTAGAAAAAGGTAAGATGATGTTATGAGTTGCCTCAGTAAGAATTAGAATTCCATGAGCAGCATGGCCAAACTAATTCCAAGATTTTCACATAAAACTGATGGACATCATACCTGAAATGTGCCATCTTTTGTCAATGACTGTCACATTCTGGTAGCCAAGACAAGCAACTTTGTACCAGAGCCGTCAGCTGATCGCCTTCCCACTATCAAAGTACAGCAAACCTTCAGGGATATTTTATAGCATCATTTGCCCAACACTCTACTTTGATCTCTCTACTCCTTCTGGAATAGGGACTCCTTTGTACTCCTTTTGGTACACATGCAGTGTAGCCAGTATTTCCTAGGAAGTGATGGATTCTTGCATGCTACTCCTTGGCTTTGAAAAGGAAATCCTATGCTTCCAAACACAGAAAAAAGATAGCCTACCTATCCATCAGGTTTACTATGTCTAACTTAGAGTATCAAAAAGTACAACTACCCTCTCAGCAGCAAGGCAGTTGTAATTCTCACCTGGGGCGAGACGTGTGACTAGAATACACATGCTGATACATCCTGCTGCTCTATAGCTGCTGATCAATTAGAGTATTGGGAAGAAAAGACAGGGTATAGGGGCTTGGAGCTGGTAAAGAATATTTAAAATCTATCCACCTAAGTATTTTTCGTATGATTTGTCATACAATAAAAATTTGTTCAAGTTGAATTTAGCTCTCTTGTAATGCCCTAGCACTTGTCTCAATTGACAATTGTGTCAGAAAAGTTCTGTGACTTAATTCTTCCAAAACCCCCATTGCTGTAGACACCCATCTGCATTCTTGGTGGTGGTCTAAGTAGAGTGAAATGTAACTTTCCTCTCAAACACAGATTAGGCGTACTCCACCGAACATTAGAGTGCATTGCTGCAACACAAAGCCTCAGTCTCAGAAGGCGTCAAACCCATCAGCCTCACCAAAACTGCATGGAAGTGAAACAAGTAAGATACCAACAAAAATGTCTGATAGGGAACATATTTTCAGATACATATAAAACATTACAATGGAAGGCAGTGAGGGAGAGTTACCATGTACCTATTAAATCCTGTACAATGCCTAATAGTATCACACTTAATGTTGTATTTGCTTTCCAGCATTATGAAAGCAGCCATGGGAAGCTTCACAATGCTGTAGAGGTTAACTTCTGGGCTTGGCTAAAATGACAGTATTCTGTGAAATTTAACACTTCAGAAGAAGATGACACTCTAGTGACGCCTGTAAAAACCAAGCCAGATGTTCAGCCTGTAATGCATCACAATCCTAAATGCATCAGCAGCAAACAGTGAGTCTCAAGGCCTCCATAAATGAGTAACATCCATACACTGCAAGGCACCCCAGCTTTTTTCACTGCAGCCACAATCATTCCTCTGAACCAAACAAGGCAGGGAGTATTTCAATTTTCACATAACATGCAGAAAACCCCTAGGTTTAATTTTCTGTATGTCACTTCATTCTGCCCATGGGATCTTCAGGGATCCCAGGGGAGCTATACAGTAGAAAAGTATGATCTACCCTCCAACTGTGTGCACATCTGCTATAACAAAGACACAAGCAAATGGCCACCATGTCAGCTTCTCTTTTGCCAAAAAACATAACAGAATAATAACCTCAATTTGCCCCAACAGAGAAAAGATTAAATCTCTCTAAGCAAACCATTCTAACTAACTTCTGCACTTGACTTTGTTTAAGAGAATTCCTACTCAGTCAGTATAACTACTTTGGATTTTTCCATAGCCCTGGAGAAACTGAGCTAGGCTCTTTAAAGTTTAGACTCTTTTGCAAAATGATAAAGCACTGCTTGAGTCTGACTCCTTGCAAAGATGTCTCAGCCATACAGGCAGCTATGGGCCCCAGAAGTCAGCACCATACTCTTCCTTTCACTCTAATGAAAGGAGGCTATAGATACCTGTGATCTACAGCCCACTGATCAAAGTCACCTAAATCCTCCTCTTTTCCTGCTCCCTCAAACTGCTGCTACTTTACTCTGCACTCCACTTCCTCCAGTGTAACACATTAACCAGTACTGCGATGGTTAAACATGGAAGTGCATGGTATGGAAACGACTCCTTTCCCTCTTCCCACCTGTAAGAACAACTTCAGAACCACACCTCTAATTTAGGGGTAGCTTCTCAGGATACTCCAGCATCACAGCTCTTTTATTTACACCACAGTCTATGATGTGGCAATAAATATATGCAAGTAGGTCTATAAAGCCGGCATGCTGAGGGCAGCTACACCCAGTCATCGCTTCAGCCATTCGGCACCACGATATCCATGGGATAAGAGAAAAGGAGGCCAAGCTACAGAGCTCTGATGAGCAGTACTCCCCCCAACACACAGCACAACCTACTTCATCCCCCTGTGAAGTGATGTAGATGCCTCAGCAGGAAATCTGCCATGCCAATAATGTGATGAGTATCTACAAGGACATTCGGATCTATCAGCCGACAGACATATATATCACAGACATCCAGACTGCCAGACAGCGCCTAGAAATTAATTCAGAGATAACTGGTTCCCTGCATGCAGAGTTTGGCCAACCTGTGAATAATTTCAAACACAGAGCTCTGTGGGGGATCTTAACACTTACCTGATAGGTGCGGAGCCCTGGATTTCAGGCCAGCTTTTAATTTGAATTGAGATACTAGCACAAGAAATCACCAAGACAGATTCCCCCAACCAGAGAAACACAAAGTAGCTCTTTTCAAGTAGCTCTTGAGAAATCATTTTTAACCCTTCAGGGTGAGAGGACTGCGACTTACTGCAGTAATTAGTCACACAAAACAGGAGGGAAAGGTGCAGGAAAACCATTCCAAATCTGTTGTAGCAACGGAAGCCTCCAGCTGGCCAGTAGCTGGGGCAGGAGCTCCTGAGGGAACTGCTTGCAAAAGCCTTATACTTTTTGATGCTCTAAGTTAGACATAGTAAACCTGATGGATAGGTAGGCTATCTTTTTTCTGTGTTTGGAAGCATAGGATTTCCTTTTCAAAGCCAAGGAGTAGCATGCAAGAATCCATCACTTCCTAGGAAATACTGGCTACACTGCATGTGTACCAAAAACCTGATGTTTCTGGGAGGCCACATTTCTTGGCTTGTACACTAAGGCTAATTCAGAAGAAAAGGCAAAAATAGGTAGGCCATAAGTAAAAGCTATGGCTCTGTGTCTATCTCCTTCAGCCTATTTCTTTTCTGTCAATCCACTCTTCCTAATGGTGTATATGAAAAGAGGAGAGTGTTCCCAGACCAATCCTTACTGCTTCACCATCTCTACTGCTTCTTCCTCCTAATACCTCCATGCAGTTTTCACTGTTATTCCAGCTATCCGCAAGCACGCATCTACACTGCAGAGGGAAATACTCAAAGTCAGTAACACAGACCATTTGGTTACACATATCGGTTACACAAATTTTGCCTCAAAACTGCCACATCTAGCACCTTCTAAAAGAGTTATTTGCAGTCTTCTTGGGAGCCCCATCTGGTCCAATTAAAGGAATACAGAAAAACAGGAAAAAAAAAAAAGCTTTTATCCAGAAGTGATGAAACCCCAACAGATGAAAGAAATATTTTTCTGCACAGAAACGTGATCCACACTACCATGTAATTCTCTTGAACTACAGAATACATTTAGTCCAGGCTCTTCTTTTGTTGCAGTAACCACGAGACCAGATCCCCTTTCCAGTAACTCAGAGCTCTCTGCTAAAGATCACAGATGAGAACGCCTGCCTTTGTCTGTCTCCCTCCTGGCTACCAGGCGGCTAAGAACACATCTTAGTCATCTCTAGCAACAACATACAGCAATTAAAACAAGTACTGAGCAGCAACACCCAGGAAGTCAAAGCTATCTACAAAAGCAGCCTGTGGGCCACAACATGATTTAGAATTCAAAACACCTTTTCTGACTCGGCCCCCAGAAACACACAATTGATGCAGAAATTATTCTAGTAAGATACATGAACGCAGGAAAAAGGAATAAGGGAGGTGTAAGAAAGCTCCAGAATTACTGTGGGCAGCATCCAGTTTGTTAGGCTTCATTAGACCCACTGAAACAACATTTTGTGGAATTAATTCAACCACAAACAGTGAATTTTTAAAATATAGGGGCTACATAATAAAATGACAATGACACAGGTTAGGTCTATTTGCATAGACCAATGCTTACACTACAGTAAATATTTAGCAGCCACACTGTCTTGCATGCAGAAGAAGGCTGTGGATAGGAAACTATTCTCTGACCCAACTGACTACAAGAGAAAGCAGCACACCTGGAAACGTCGGTGAAAGGTCAGAGCCAGTCTATTAAACAAAACAGTCCCCTCAGTACTCATGGCTGTAAGTAAGATCTTTAGGCACCTGACTGAACCAAGATGCCATATTCCATTCATAGAAAGCACTAAGGATGAAATAGCATTTAATTCAATAGCTGACAAAGCTTCTTCAGGAAGACTGCTAAAATAAAATGATATTTTTTTCACACCAAAATAGTTGGTGGTGAGACTGTGGTACCTCATTTATTACTACATGTATTAGTAAAGACAATACATGAAAAAATACTGAAATAACACCACATAAAGAGACACAACCCATCTGGGATGTCATTAGACCAGGATATAATGTACACACCACCTTCAGATTTCCTATAGCTGCTGTGACAATCAATGCCAAAACATCCTTGTGATCTCAGGCTGTAATCAGGGCTACTTCTTTAGACTTTAGATAGATAAATCCTGTGAGCAGCAGTGATTGACTTCCAAACTCTGGGATCTTGCTAAGTATTTTTATTATTTATCATTATCTTTGCAGACAGAGGTTTAAACCTTGTAAGTGCTGCACTGAACAACTACAAAAGGTCTTTAAGATGAAAGGAATACAGGAGGACTTAAAAACACCTCTGCATTATTCCTGAGCTCACTTTGATTTGCTGTCTGTAACAAGTAACGCGTGAGAAGGAAACGGAATCGCAGCACAGCGCCTCTCTGCAGTGGTCTCATATGGGAGAATGTACCACCAGGCAGAACCATCTCCTGGAGATTTGCCCTCATTTTCTTCCTGTGAACTTGTATAAAATTGTCTCCACTCGACTGCTTCTGAATAATGTACAACAACAGATGAGCAACATCAAGTGCCAAGGGAGCTCCAGCCAACGGCAGCTCAGTGAGTCTATTGCTGTGCCCCAGCTTCCACAAGCATTCTGAGGGAGCCAGAACAACACACATTCAGTCAAGAAAGATTCAGATTGTTAAAAACTGCACGTGCCACAGGAAAAAAGAACACCTGATAGTTCACTCAGGACTGAAACAAAATTCCCAAATCACCTTCTGCTCACAGTTTTCCCAACTAAAATCCAGGCAACTCCAAAACCCGTACCAGACATTTCAAAGTGAATAAATTGTTTTTACCGACTTTTGTATCCCACTCTACTACCCTTGGTTACTTCATCCTTACAGAAAACTCTGTTTGGTGACAAACTTAATGAGATAATTTTTATTTTTTTAATTTTTTTTTAAAATAGGATTCAAGTGCGGACAGAAAAGCTGGATTTACACTTTGGAAAATTAAATCCATCAAAAGGGGAACATAAGATTTATTACACTTACATTTGAGCTGTCAAGACTGTCCAGTCAATCCATAGTCAATTCCTCAGGCAGAGGGAATGGTATATGTATCCATGTCACAATAGCCTGAATTTGTACCAATACTAAATGAACTGCTAGTCAGAGGAATCACTGAAGAGAGTCTCCTTTCTAGACAGAACAAGGCTAAGGTGTTTCAGCTTGAAGAGTTTACTCCCACGCCCTATCACCTCACATCAGTGGGGCAGGTCAGGTGCACGTATGCAAAAGGATGAAAACTCCAGAACATGAAGGAGTCACAGCAGCCATGGAACACAAAGAGTACAGTGGACATAACACACTCCACAAGCTGCATTACTGAGCTCCACTGAACTGCACTTGAGCTACACACAAAGCCCATCATCTAACTCACTCCACCTCAGATACACTGAGTTAGGAGCCAGGTGTGTCCCTTATTCAGTCTCTGAGAGAAATGGTTCCTTCCTGAAATACATGGACCAGCATCACCTGTCTGCACTGCATCCAAGAGATAAGTCAGGCAGTTTACAGCAGAGGACAATCTGTTTCCAATACATCCCTTCACACAACTCAACTCTAAGAGCTTGTCCCAACACATGCCAAGATATTGGCTGATATTACTGTTTTTCTTGCCCTCTTTTCTTACTTCCCCATGCACACATGTATTTTTAAAATGCTGGTCCAGATACCAAGGGCATTGTAGCTGCTGCATCTGTTTGTAATCTGTATTACATTACTCAAGAGTCCTGCTAACACACAGTGCATGTTGTCACTGTGACACTGTTTCTTTACATTGGGTCCTTATTACAGAAAAAAGAAGAAATATTACCTAAACTAAGAAAATAATTTATGTCTCCTTATTTTGAAATTACAGTGACACCTAAATAAGAGTGGGAAGGGGAATCTGTTTACACTGAGGCAAGAGTTCATATGAAGCCTGGGACAGCTGGAATTTATCTAATGTGTAACTCCTTTACAGTGCATCATATAGCTGTGGGTGCAGGACTGCAACAAAAGAGACCTTTGACACATGTCAATTCCAGCTGCTAATATACAATCAATCTTGCCGGGAACAGAAAGGTTTATTTCCTCTACCTGACACCAATTCCCACTTGAACCTAAAGCCTTGTCTTTTTTCCCATTGTTCATCCTGTCCTCCCATGAATGTGCTGTCCATTTCCACCCATCTCTGCTCAAGCAAAGAATCAAGGGTTATGTGCTGGCCAGCTGGTCACAGTGACAGAACTAGAAATGCGACTGGAACCAACTGTTCTCAGAAACAGACAAATCACTGCCTGCCCCAGGGTAATAGTCCTTCCTGGGATTTGGGTTAGGCAGCAAAGACCACTCATGCAGCAGCCTGAAAGGCCTCATGAGATAGAACATTCATGCCAGCAAAGCAAAATGCAGCCCCAGAGGTTTTGATTAAATCATGTACGTGACAATGCAGAGTAAATTTAACCAACATTGCTTATTCCACAGTTTTTCCATATGCTAGGAAACAGAGAGGAAAGAAATAAAAACTATAAAGACACTTCTTCCCTTAGACAGGAATCTTTGCACAAAGGCCAAATCACCAAATTTGCCAGAAGTACTGAAAGCTGGAAATAATGGGAGAGATGAACTACTGTGACTAAAACTCACAGCAATGCTTTCCCTAACCACAAACAAAACTTTGGGAGACATAAGCAATGTCAGTCTGGGGACATGCTTTACTTCACATTCTATCCAAGCCTGACAATGTTGACTACAAGCAGCAGGCATATATTGATAGCATATATTTAGGACAGATCCTGTTCTGTGATTGCTAATCCGTTCTTCTGCAAACTTGGAAAGTTCTGTAAAGCTTTTAGGGGGCTCCTCCAATCCAAAGAAAATGTGATAACATACTTGAGACTGCATGTCACTCCCAGACTTCCAATCACGTGATAGTTCACGATCAGAGCAGTTGCTTATATTGATATCAGCAAAAGGTGAAATTTTCAATGGTTTCCCAGTCACATCTGGCCATACCTTGCAGAGTGAGGGAGTTTATTATGTGGATTGCAAGGTGTGTTGCGCACAGAACCCAAATGCGCTCAATCCACACAAAGCTGGTCCTACCATGCACCTGTAGAAATCTGTTCAACAGTGGGTAGTGCAGCACTACTATCCAGTGCCAGCATATTTGACTGTAAGAAGACATAAATGCAACAGCTACATTTGCATTGTAGAGACAATTTGCAGACAACTGGCATGACGCAGCCAAATGTCTCCTTTACAACAATGCCTAATCCACACAGCACTGTGGCAACAAAAGGAACGACAAGCATCAGCATTCTGTATCTCTGCTCTGCCAAATGCTAACAGAAAAACCTACTTTTTGTCCCTTCCACAGCAGCAGCAACATGGGTCAGCATCTCAAATCCAATCCTGTACATGTGAAAGAAATAAAATAACCTTCAAAATCATCAAACAGACACAACCTTTGAAAGAGAACCAAGGAACAAGTAGAATGTTATGACAGTATCACTCAGAGAGGCTATCAAAATAACCAGCTCCATTCAAGGGCTTCCCTCAGCTTGATTTCATATGCTGAGACAAACTGGTGTTGGAGTTGAAATTCTACAAATGACTCAATGACCTACCTTCACTCTCCACAGGCTAAGACACACTGTAGTCCCTACTAATAATATACACACTTCAGTTTAAATCCCGTGCTATAATCTGAACATTGCTTCAGTCCTTAGAGTAATAAAACCCCCAAAAACCTATTTCACAGAACCATCTTTAATACATGAGCATTTCAGATGCTTGCCACAGACTCAAAAGATGAGGCCTGATCCTAAAGAATGTGCTCCCTTTCTGTTGACTCCTTACTGAAGTTAAATCTCCTTTACTTCAGTGAGTTTGGTAGATTATGGCACAAGAGCCCCCATTCTGTTCTCACAGGTTATGAGTTTTGTACATCTGACACTGTTAAATTCAACAAAGCATCCTTTTTGTTCCGCTAAGGCCTTCACAAACATTAAGAAAAATCTATTCCCATTCCATTACTTAAAAGGTATATGCCAAGAGAATAAATGTGACAGCTTTATCCCAACCTGTCAAATCACTGTTTGCTCCTGGTTCCCAGGAACCTCATACACACACCCACCCCACCTTCCAGCCAAAAGAATTTCAAAATGCTTTCAAAGCTCTAGGCAATGTTTTAATTGTACTAGTTTACTTTCTGACCAGGGGCAAGAAGCACATGGACTCACAGGAATAAGTGGGGATCACCTATCACCAGCACAGGTTGCTAGAAATGTGTGTGAACCGCCACTAGGAAAGTAGACAGGCTTTAACTCTGTCTTACCAAAAAAATCCCCCAAAAACAAAAAAAAAAAAAAAAACACCCCACCAACCAACCAACCAACCAAAAAAAAAAAAACAACACTAAAACAAAAACAAACAAACAAACCACCTTCAGAACCATCTGGCTGTTACCACAAGGTAACAGTCCTGACTCCTTTTGAGTGTCTCCATACTGTGAAATAATCCAGGAAAAACAGATCAGGCACATGTAATTTTCCAAAGCAAAACAGGAACCAGTTGAGGTTATCTAGGCAAAAGATCAAGAAAAATTCAAGCAGCAAACAATGCACTTCCAAGCCAAACAACAATCAAGGTTCACAGAGCCTCTCTGAGAGCTTGGCCTGGGGAATAAACCCCTTGCTTAGTAGAAAGAGGCCTGTCGACTCAGCACCATGAAATTGAATAAAACTTCTCTTTGTGGCAGCATCCAGGGGAGAAGGACAAAGGGTCTCTGCCACTGCAGCGCTTCTGAATGACAGAGGCCTCCAGCACCTCCAGCACTCCTCCCACCCACAACAGAATCCCAGGAAACTGAGTGCTTATTCATGACTTGGGCTCTGTCCATTTTCTGAGTTTCTCTCTACATCCTCCAATGCCGACTATTTAACAATATCTTCTTTTAGCTCGTCTCTTGTTTGCCACTTCCGCATTTAATTGCAAGTTCATGGGTATAAAGCGGCCTGACAGCTGAATTCAGTCATCCTGATTTGAAGGCTCCTTTTCCTCATAAAAGGGGAAACAGTTCTTTCTCTGTCTTTCTGTCTGTCTTCATTTCCCTTTCCTTGGCCACTTCTACCCTTCCCCCTCCACCCTAGCAATTTTTCTCTTTCCTGTTCCCTTTGCCATCCTGTATTTCTTTCTGTGTCTCCCTCTAAATTAAACTGGTTGTTCTTAGAGATGTTGATGTCTGCAGAAAAGGGAAGGCAAAGCTCTCAGACACTGGCACCTGTCCTTAAAATGTCTCCCAGAGTTCTGCAGCCATTTCTAGTCTGCATCACAGTCTGGCAGAACAGAACAACCTCCTGCCACCCATCGTGCTGAATGCATGGGCAGACGATGATGGCTCATGTGATAACAGAGCTCTCTGAAAATGAAACCTCTGCAAAGGTAGCAGATCGTCTGTGTTTTACAGCAAGTTTCAAGGGAAAATCTGTACATTGAAGCTGTAACTTCTGCATCAGTTAACTGGGAGGAAGCAGCAGCACAAATAAACAGTGCACTTGAGTTCCCCATTACAACATGAATTCTGACTGCACTGATGTCATCAGTTCTCACTCACTGGGCAAAAGTAGTTTATTAACACTGTAGTGTGCAAAAAAGGAAAAACAAAAGGAAACAAAACATGGCAACAGCTACCAGCTTGAAAGGACCTACAGTCCATGGTGGCACTGAGAAACCCCATCCCCTAGTAGAGCAAGAACTACTGTCAAATGTGTCTTGGTATAAAGCTAGTAATTACCAATAATTGTATCATTAATTGTCACTTACTACAGATCATAAAATAGCATTTTCTTCTTATTAAGCTCAAAGAGCACTAAGCCTTTTGGAAACAACTATGACAAAATAGTAAGTCAGTCTAAGGAGAGTTTAGACACTACCTGTGCTGCTGTGACAAACAAAAGGATCCAGTTCCACGGACTCGAGGGATTTAATGAATCACAACTTTGATACAGCAAAAAACAACCCAGGAATCCTGAAAGGAGATCTCCCGAAAACAGATGAATAGGCATATGCTCAGGCAGATCATATCTTGCAAACAGATTTCAGAAGCAGACTTTAAAAAACAGCACCATCTGGATCAAATTTGCAATTCTATCCATAAATAAGAAGGGATAGCTTATGGCACCATTGCAAGCATATTTATAAAGTGTGGGAATACTGGGCTGTGAGGCAAGAGTGCTAGGGGGAAATACTGTCTACAGGAGTGAATAAGGCAGCTGAACCACTACGGAAGTAGAGTGAGGAAGCCACTTCACAGCAAAAGAAAACTATCCAGGACAAAGATGAGTGGAAATGAGGCAGCTGGATACCAAGAATTTAGAAAAAGGTGAAGCCAGCAAGGTTCTGGAGCTACATCGTAATTTATGAACAAGGGCAAAATTCTTCTGACTGCACAGCAAACTTCCTTTCTGCTATGGTGCTCCTATGTGTACAGAGACACATAGGACACTATGTGTACTCTCCTATAGCAGAGCCAGGCATGCAGGGCAAGCTAACAGTGTCTGGTTTCCTCAGGAGAATCCAGAAAGAGAATTTTAGCATACAACTGAAAACAGTGCAGTGATTTGTATCTCTGAGAATCCAGGAAGACAAAGCACACTGTTATTCTTTTGGCCCAAGTGACTAGCCAGAAATGTGAGGGAATTACACACTGTCCCAATTAGAAGGAGAAAATTCCTAAACAAGTTAGGTCATTTTGCTTCAAATTATCGAGGAGATTAGTATTCTGACAGTCACATCATAAATTTATACTGTCATCTTTTGGACTGCCACAGAATCTTCAACTCACTGTATTTTGAGGACATATTTGGAACCAGAAATAAATGAGCTGGTAAAAAGAGATGACTTAGGCAGTAATTTCACATTATTAATCTCTCCCAAATATGCAACACCCACCCAGTATCACAGGATGTCCCTCATGGAACCTTTCCTACCACTGGTAACAGCCTCATAAAACTGGTTTCCACATTTTCACTTTAGTGAAATTCATATTTCCAAGATTATTTTTGTTTTACCTGTCTTACTTTTTTTTTCTTTTTTTTTTTAAAGAAAAATACACACTTTTTCTGTGTCTTTAGGGATTTGTTCTGTTTTTAAATATGCTTGGCTTTTGGAGAAGTCGGGACAAATTATTTGGATTGACTTGCAAAAGTAAGTCACATTTACTTTGCTAAGAACTGGAATGATTTAGGACTTCAACACCTCTTTTCTTGGTTAGTCCTCTGCTGCTGGAAGCTACTGTCCCTGCTCTGAGCCAGTTTATGTGAGCTATTCCTCCGCTATGCTGCATAGTGTCAGCACACTCAGTTTGAGGTACCAAAGAAACACCTCAAGCTAAACTTTCTAACTTTTCGCTGAGATACATTAAAGAGCCCTCACAAATCTCAATAAGACCAAAAGCATAAGTGTTATGAATACACAAAGTCAGGTAACAGGAAATAATCAGTCAAAGCTGCCTAAAAGCAATTTCAAGAGCCTCTGACTAATCCTCTCCGCTGTTTAAAATCAAAGAATGAAGGAAATCAGGACTAAGAGACCCCAGAAAGCCACTCTGTTACCGAGGCAGGCACAAAGCATCTTTTACACTTCTCTCATCAGTCTGTTTCATTCATTCTCAATAAGAACTAGTTTCAGACATCTTTTCAGCTAGAGCAATCCAAATTCATTCAAGTTTTGCTTTAGAACGCTCCTGTTGTTCATGTTTTGCCTTCCTTGTGCTCATACATGATGGGCACATCGGTCAGACACAAAGACACACAAAGCCTAGACTGTGGCACTCGGTGGCTTATTCGGTACATTACGATCCCCACACTCATTTCTGAAGGAGCAGAGCCAAGGCTGGGCACACCGACTGGCCCAGCATCCAAGCAGGACATCCTTGGTGGCAAATCCAGACAGGGAAATATGGATTGGCTCTTTGCCTTTGTATACAAACACTCGGTACAAACAGGACAGGGTATGAAGTAGCATGTCAGACAAATGACTTTTCAGATGCTATTGAAGGAAACAATAGATCTCAGTTCCTGACATCTACTCATTGGATTTTTTAGCCTTTTTCTTCTCTTTTCTAAAATCCGCTCTTTTAATTCGCTTCTAGGGGCTTGCCTACACCTTACTGTCCCTATCTGTGGCTCTGCTTTGAGCACAACTGTTCTCCAACACAGCAAGCTATCATGCACAAATCAAGAGAAATGCTTTCTTGTTGCTCCCTCATACCTGGCCCTTGGAACAATCACCTTATTCTGCTTGAATTATTTGTCTCTGAAGAACTGGTAGCCTCAGATTCCTCCAGTCATTTATAGATTACATTTTTTCCTCTTAAAATTCAAAGCAGCAGGGACTGAAGTTTCTACTGTGTTCCCACCACTGAAGTGAATCTATACCTCCCTGGCATTTTATTTAATGAAAGACTGGCATGATATGAAAAAACAGCAGGTTTTTTTCTTGGTTTATTTTGATGCTTTGCTGAAGAAGCAGCCATTGCAACTGTAGAATTCAAAACCTGGAAAGCAGATATGAGCTGCTAAGAAGGAGCAGCTTCATCTAATATTTAGCATCACATTCTTTATGAAAGAATACCCTACATAACCCACTTTAGATTCTGCCAAGACTTCCAGCTCATGCATGCTTTAGTAGTTGTACCACACATCAACAGGTTGTATGTTTGGAGTTATCACTGCAATGTAAACTCATCAAGACTCCACTCAAATCAGCAACAGACATGAATTTATTACAAAAAGAAACAAGAACCCCATAATTCTGCTATAGCCTATCTGCTATAGCCTAGAAGGTACCTCACATTAACAAACAGGCAAAGTATATATACATGTACATATATATATACACGTATGTCTGCGCCTATGTGTGGTGTGGGAGGTACTATTCTGCCACAGGTTTTAGAAACTAAAAACTGAAACATATAGAAAGCAGGAAACTGCTCCAAACTAGCAGCAATTTACTGCCAAACAAGATTTTTATGTAGGACTATACAAGTACTCTAGCCAGGTTTTATCTCTTCTCTTCCTGGGCAGTAAGCAGGGTACAGACCCTTCTGCTCACAGCATGCAGCCCCCAGGCCCTGTGCAGGTGCAGACTTGCACACAACACCTCTTACTGTGCAGGTACAAACCTAGCAGAATATCATTCCTCTGCTGTTGTGTATTCCTCCCTTAATGCACAGAAACCAAATTTCAGAGATACTGCAGAAGTATTAGCATTCCTGTGTTTGTAAAACTGTCTGCAAACTTAAGCTTTTACATATATACACAGACTGTAAATTCAGCTGAATCTGAAATACGTAAGACATTTTCTAATCCGTTCTCTTGCCATCTTCTTAATGTCTTTGGGCATGTAATTCCCTTGTAAGCCAAATGACTGATAAACTTTACATGAAGGGAAAACATACTTTATTCCTCAGCAGCTCATAACCTTCTGTTTATCACCTTGGAAGTTAAAGTAAGTACTAGAGTCATGTTGAAAATAGTTATTTTATACTATAATCGCTATAAAGGCAGCTCCAATCAAAGCTGGAAAATGAAGAGCAAGGGCAGATGAATCCTCAAAAAAGCAGTTTTGTGCAAATAACACCAAAAATAACAAAAACATATGCTGCATAGATCTGAAGATTAAATTAACAACTTTTTTGCATTCTCCCTTAATCCGTAATCAGGAAACCTCTGTACAATTACTTTCATCAAGTTCTGGACCAGATACACTGGTATCTTTCTTCTTATACTAACACTCCCCTCCTCACACAAGTATCTTCTTCAAGAAGAGACAGAACATGAAGAACTGGCATTTCATGGTCCCTCTCCATCTCTCTCCTGAAATATATTCTGCCTGAAAACAATGTGAACTTCTTCAATGGATATGAAATACTGGTATGCGCAACATGCACACTTCACACAGATCTCACTGCTGATTAAAGAAAGATGAGGAGACGGAACTTGCTATAGCATTTCACCATGTCTGAACTTCCCACTTGAAATTAATCTGAAATTGATACACATCTTTTCTCTTCCTTCTCCTTTACTCCTGCAAACATAACAATTCCAGCAACAAGGTGTCACAGAAGGATTGCCTCATCAGGCACCAAGTGCCCTTTTCAGAACTTCTCTTAAGGAGATCTACATATAATGAAGCACCATACCTTTTTCTTCCAGGTACTCCAAAGCAGATAACCCTTTTGGAGAAGCATCCCAGAATTCTGAGAGCATCACAGAGCCTCACATGAAGTATATGCAGGAAATCATGCTGATGTCTGGCACTGTGTGTCCTACACAAAGGCTTCTGAAGGCAGCAGAGTTACCCCAGAAAAACTAAGAAGTTTGTTGACTGCATATTACAGTACCTAGATAGGGAGATTTGTAACTAGCTCCTGTCACTGACTGATGTTTAGACTGCTGGAAAAAACAGACTTCTTTAAGAAAAGATCTGTATAATGATGAGTGAAGGCAGAAGTTACTCACATATTCAAATTCCACTTAAATGCACATTAAAACAGACAGGTAATAAACCTCTAAATAAAAAGCTTTGCAATGAAAAAATTGTGGGATTTCTGTCACTAGTGCCACAGCTGGTGTATCATTAAACAAAAAACGGACACTCAAGCCCAAATTACTCCCCACACACAAAAAAAAAAATCCCCACATAGGAAATCTGTTTTCACTTCACCCGAAAGTCTCAACCCTTCTGACCAATTCCACCAACTCAGATGAAATTTGCTTACACAGCAAACACAAGAAAATAACATAAGCCTAGAAAACAGAAGCACACCAAGACAGTATGTTTCTCTTCCTCCTTTGAAACTGACACTTAAATATCATCTGTATTTAACATTTCTTGATTCTAAAAGTCAAGGTAAGTGCCTAATCCTCAGACATTGCCATCCCACAGTCAACTACAAACTGTTAATTAATGTGCATTTGGGCTAAGGACTGTGACTCTCATTTTCAAACTGATTTAAACAAGATAACTGAAGCAATTTTTGTCCTCTATTCTGTTCTTTCCTCTCCTGAAGGTCAGACCTCTGTTTCTGACAAGACTGCATAGAATGTGCGTCTGTTGCTTAAACACTGTCCCCTACAACACAACATTTAAGCATTTAAACAAACCACTGCAGCTTTTAATCTGCATTTATATAGAAAGCTGTAGCAGATGAGGATACAAACCCAGACACCCATTCACACTACGGGAATTCGCCTCCAAGCAATGGGACCAGGCAAACAGGCATGGCAATAACTAACCTGGTCACCTCACCTTAACATGCAAACATAAATCAAAGCTCTAAGCAGTGTGTAAGAGTGAAACTGGTGGAAATATCTTCTGGTTTGGTCTACTGTACTCAAAGATAATTAAGTGAAATATGGATTCCACGATAACAGGATATCATACGTAACATACACCGGCATTTCCAATTGTTTGCAATGGCCAATACTGAAATTATGATCTCAAAGTATGCACAATATTAATGTTATGTTCTGCATCAACCAGTCCTGGTGGACCTTCACCTGTCCACCTCCTTTGAGCCACGCAACAATGGCACTGCCCTGCTCCAGCAGGAGGCTGAAAACACCGTATTCTCTTTTCTCCTTCCCCTTATACAAAGGTACTTGCACCCCGCCTCACAAACTGCTGGAGTGAAGCAGAACAGAAACAGATGTGGGGACAACCGGGAATTTGTGATGTGGGACACAAAATGCAACAGGATGCTGTACTGGCACAGAGATACAGAACTGAGCAAAGCAGTCCAACCCCACCTTGTGCTACAGTACCCACCAGACCAGGTGTCTCAGCATAAGTCTTTGTTTTCCAGACAGATCATATTAGCTGGCATGTTTGAAAAGGCAAATAGTGTTCCTATGATTGCATTACTCCACCATTCCACATACCACTCTTGCTCAAAATCTCACCAATTGCCTACGCAAACAGTTCAATACTATCATGATTTGCCGAGATATATCATACTACTGTTTTTATTTTGATACTGTGTTGGTTTGAACAAAGTAGTCGTGGCCTCTCAGAGTCAGAACTGGTGAACAAAAATCTTTTTATGCGAAAATAAGTAGAATTTTTAAGGACAACACCCAACAAGTGTTGACTGAAGAGGTATCTTCAAAGTGAATGAAAAGGAAGGAGGTGAAGCCTTAGAAGATCAGAATTGTGCAGAGGGGTACAAAATCTACCAAAAATAAATGCTCTTGCCCCAGAAGAGAGGTTTTCACTATGAATTTCAAGATTAACATATTCCTTTAATTCACTTTCCAACTTCAATCTGAACCTTGGAGCTAGAAAATTAGAGAGGAAGAAACTTCCTTCTTGTGGCATCTCTGAAGTTCCAGCTGATCATTAAAAAAAAAACAAAACAAAAAACAAAACAAAAAACCAAACAAGTGCAGAGAAGCCACACAAGTTAAATACCCCAGATACTGACTTTTGTGACAAGTTTTTCAAATTTTTTCCTTGGATTCAGCTTGGTGCTAGACAGTTTTACTCTGCTTGACCAGACTGGGTTTTCCTAGCGAATGCAGGAGCATTCAAACCCCTGTACAGCAGTACATTCAAACCACTGACACTTCATTTCTTTTACACCCCTTGTGCTCAATGGTTGCAGAACTCAGGTTTGCAATTACTGCTTTAAAAAGTACTTCTGCATAGCATTGAGCAGGATTTGTTTCAGCAGCTAGCACACAGACTAGGCAAGTGTGAAACAACCAGACATCCAAGTGTTTGCACTTTGATTTGCTGAGATTTCAGCATAAGCACAACTGTTCAGACAACTGTCACTGAGTAATTCTGAGACCTAACACAGCTTCTTTGTTTACATTTTTATTACTCCCTGAGAGCATTGGGAAAGTGTTGACTGGCAGTTCCTGAAGGGCCAAGACTGAAGACTTACATTCTACATCTCATGTTCACACAGAACTTTGGCAGGAAAACTCTCCCAGCACAGTCTCTTCCATCCAGCAGAGGTATTCCCAGAAGGGAAAACAGTTAATGCCTCCCATCCCCATGGATTCTTTGTCTATGCACAGAGACTGCTTCCAGTAATGCCTAACAGTCCTCCTGGAATTGAGCTAAGACCACCAATTCATCGAGGGCTAACCGCCAAGGATGTGTCAGCTGATTGCCAGAAGACTGAATTAAAGAATTAACATTTTTTTGCACTTTTTCACCAAAAAAGTCACGTGGTTTATGTGACATCTTTTGCTCAGCTTTTTCTCCTTAAGGAGGCAAGAAATGGAGACAAGGCTCTGTTCGTTACTTCACCTGCAACCTTTGGGCAACTCATTTTGCCTTTCTGCACCTCAGTTGCTCCATCTGCTAAATACTTGTCCTCTATTTTGAGACAATCCAGCCAAAAAAGTGCTGCATAAACCAGTATCTGCATTCTTAATGCACTTCAAAACAAAATTTTCTTCTTCTCTAAGTGAAATAGTCTGAAACTTTTCTTTCCACTGGATTGAGCTGGTTTTTGATACTACGCTGCCCCAACAGCTCACCCAGAGCCACATTAAAAGAGAACTAATATCATGCAGCCTTGCCTCCACACACCACCTGGACATCATAACTGCTGCCACTGCAATTTCATTCTTGCCTGCTGTTTGCAAATTTCAGTTCCTCTGGTTGTATGCTGTAAAAATTTTGATTCATACTTTACTTTCCAAATATTGTGGCTTTTCTTGTGCAACTGCTTAAGAAAGACGGCCTGTATTGTGCAAAAGGATCTCTTATGACACAGTGCAGGCACAGTATAACAAAGCCCATCAAGAGCCCAGCTGTTCTTTCTAGCTTTGTGTCAAGGTGCATATTAAGCTGTTTTTCAATAGGGAAGAAAACAGAAGTCACAGTGGAAATACCATATCTATCTTGCTGTTCATGGTGTTCACATTCAACAAGCAGAAGGTGCAGATACTGCAAGGTGACAGGCAGCTGCTAGAACTGGCTGAGCTTTCCCAGCTTCTCCTGGCTTCTGCACCCCACAGGATAAAGTCTGTAGAGGTAGCAGAATACCCAAAAGGTGCTCTACCAGACATCATGCAAAACAGAGTATCACCCTACATAATTGTCCTTTTTTGATTTTCCTCTGCTACCCAGTGTAACTGCAGAAAACTTCCAGCACCCTTCACCAACAAATCAATCCATTAAGCAAAGTTTCATCCGTTTGATCTGCTCACCATGCCAAAAACCAAGATGAAGCCGAGCATATTTAGGGACAGAAAGGCTTGCTTAACGGTCAAGAAGAGGAAAACATACATTTCTTCAGGGAGGGTTTTGCTCACTGAGTAACTGCCCCATTTGGCAAACACACAAAAACCCCAGCCCAATCCAACAACAGAAATCAAAGCAAAGTAACAAAAGATGTGCACAATTGTTAATTTCTAACAACGGGAACTGCCCACAGCTGATTTTTTCACAGAACCATCATAGCTGGTGAATAGTGAAACATTATATAAGGATGTCGTATGTCTGAGTGACCATTCTAATTGCAGCATTTACTTCAACACAGAAGTATTGATCTGTGTGTCTTTTTGACTCCTTCCATTCATCTAAAACCAAACTCTTCCCAGTTGCATTTAGTTCAAAAGCCTGGACTACACTTTCAATTCAGTGGTCCAATTTTGTTTCTAAACCCTTTTCGCTCTTGTTCCCTAACTTCTAAGTGCTGTTATTCTGGCAAGAACTTCTTCTAAGTGTTGAAGGATGACTCCACAGAAGTGAAAAAAACCCGTCTATGGTAAGATTATCTGTCCTTACACATGGGGTTTGCACTCATTGGAAAGGAAGGCTGTAGCATGCAAGAACATGGAGGCAATGTGACAGCCAGAGGACTTAATACAGCACAACCCTAGAAATTCAGTGCTGGCAAAACTGAAGGACTACTCAGTAAAAAGCCCAGCAAAACAGATACCGCAACACTCAATGTACCATATTTCACATCCCCTGTACCATTTAATGACTAAATTAAAAACTCCCGTGTTACTTCCTTCTTGTAAAAATAACTTAATTGGTAAATCTCACTTTTCAACTATACCTCCCAAAAATATCTTTCGTCCATATAGCCTGAAAATCACTACTTATTTACTGACAAGTTTTCAGAACACATTCTCCCCCTGCAAACAGGCAACTTGTGCCAGCGCAGAGGAGGAGACGTGTATTTGTAACAGAGGTAGCTTCCCAAGTACCATTTCAAGAGCCAACACAGGAAATAAAATGTGTGAAAAGTGTCTCCCCAATATGCATCTCTCCTTTTCCTGTTGAGCAGTCATGCCTCTGACAAACCAGTGCTCAAAGAAAACACATTTCTGCAGCTCTTTGGGAAACATCCCCCACTGTTCTTCTCTTATTGTCTTTCAACACCCTCTCCTCAAAAACAGTTACTTCCCATCTGAACTGATTTCTGAGCACAGTTTCAGTAACACAACAGGCAGAACTATGAACACCCAGAGGGATATGAGCTAAAATATTATATGCAAGTGTCCAATGATTTTCATTGGAAGCCTTTGATTTTCTTCAACAAGAAGGGAAGTAAATAAAAGAGCAATGATCAAGCACCCTTCATATGAAGGACCGAAGTGCTTTCAGTCTACAATATCTCAGCTGACACCTGGCAATGATGACATTGAATTCAGTAATTAACATCCAGCTCCTTTTCACACTGTCCTGAAGTAGTTGACAGCCATTCAAACTGTATTTCCTTTCTGTCTCCTCCTCCACAGATTAAACAAAATAAAAGATTTCACATAATGATGGCAAGAGTCAGTAATAACAAAAAACAAAGGAAGGCTGACAAAACATATTTCTAGCGCTTCTGGCCTGGCACCTAGAACTTTCACATTACAACAAAGCATCAGAAATAAACTCATCCACATCAACCACCCTCACGGAAAAGCTAGCACTGGGTCTGAGTATGAGCTCCAATCTACCAGAATCCTGCTTTACTAGTAAGCACCAGAGCCTGGTGGGACCGTGCCTTGGTGAACCCACAAGGCTGGGACATGCACCTGACCCTTGTAATTCTGGGAGAAAACTGGGAGAATGTTTCCTGGCATGCTCTGGCCTGGGCCTACTAGCATTCTCCCAAACAGTTCTCAGGCATGGTGCCAGTTAGGACAGGCCAAGAACCAACCCTAGTAGACAGTCTGAATGCAGCCATCCCGCTTTGCGACTCAGAGCACAGTGGTACAAGACAGGACCAGATCATGCCAGTTGGCCTCAGGGCCAAAGAATAAAGCCTGGCACTGGTTTTTTTACTGCATTTGTAGCCTGAGTCTCTTACTTAACAATACACGGCATTAACCACTGATCAGCTCTAACAGCACAGATAAACTTTTGCATCCATGCCTTCTGCTCTGTGACCTACATATTAAATAGCACACAGCCTACTCATGTATATCTACATTAAGCTTGTCCATTTTTCCCACAGCAACATGAATGCTATTTAAGAATCAGGTTTGAGAGTCCAAAAAACTTTTACAACCTTCCATTTCTGCCCCTTCACACAAAATGGAAGGGGCTTCTTTAGCCACCTAGTGATGAGGTTAACAGCCAAGGCTCCCAGTGAGATGCTGCATTCAAAGCAGTTGCCAGATTAGACAAAAAGTCCCATGGGACTGGAGCCTTTGCTGTCTAGATGAAACCCTATCTGAGATAAGAATTTGCATTTTAGTGAGTTCTTATCAGGAGTCTGCCGCCAAAGCAAGGCCCTCCACCAGTGACACACACACTTTGAATATCAGGGAACTTCTCCCATTGTCAGCTTCCTCTGCATCCAAAATAATCCCTGAATGCAACCTTTTATGTTTTCCCCTCTTTCCTGACAAGTATTTCCCTCATGTATCCCATGACAGGTTGTTCCAAATTACCCAAACCATGCTAAGATGTCAGAAGCACGAGCAGGCAAAACTTTCAAGACAAAAGTGTTTTCACTAATGTGATTTACTGTAGATAAAAGAAGGTGTAAGAGGATATGGATGATATTGTTAGGCTTTTATAAAATCTAAGCCCATTCTGTCACGTACAATGGTACATGACAAACATCTGGCAGACATCCAGTGAAACAAGACTAATGGGTTTAAAGCTGTTTCTTAATAAATTGCTCAGACCCCAAAGATAAGCATCACTCCTTGGTGGCAAGCTCAGACATTAGGGTCACTGGTGTAAAGAACTATAGCAACCTCTCTGTAAAAGTGGTGCTCAGGGAAGGGCCAAGCAGCGTGCCTTTCAGGGATCATTTGTTCATTCTGACACCCTGGGCCAAGACATGTCAGCAGAAAGGATGTGGGTTTGGTATCACTGGCAGCAGCACTGGTTCACAACTAAACCAGAAGCCTGATTTGTGCAAGCCAAACTCCTGCCCCAATCACATCAAATTTCACACCCAAAACATACAGTCAAACAGTTCCTAATATATGCTTGAAGCAGGAGCCCCGGAAATGTTGGTCCTATCTTATCTAGTGGCAACTTAACAACTGACAAATCCACAGAGAATATATAATCACCACTCTTCCTATCAAATTGTTTGCTCCTTTTTTTTTTTAACTGAAAGCATATTACTGAGTCAAATAAATTATGACTAGTTCACAAAGATTTCTAAGGACCAAACAACACCACTTGTTTAAAAAAAAAAAAAGTGTCCTCATTTTAGATAAACAAGTGGTTTAGGAACCAACAAATTAACCTGTTGGCACAAAAACTGACCACAGCAAAACCAGAAGTACAAAATGAAAGTCAGGTTAAGAATGGTCACAAAATTTACTCCATGAGTCATGAGACGTCAGATTAGTTGCAACAAGGTATTGTTTGCGTGGCTGATACGGTTCCATAAAAGTAACTTCAGCAATGGGAATAGCAGTGAGAATGACCCAATACTCTTATATGAACCTTAATGTTCCTGTAACTCAGTTCCACAGTTCCAACATTTCAATAATCATACTAACTTTGAAATAATCAGGGTTTAGAAATCTATTGCCCTCTCTACAACTCAGAAATATGTGACATAAAACTGTCACTGTTTCCGGAACTGCAGGAAGTGACATTGCCAGCCGGTTTGTAACAAGTTCTTGCGCTGATAGCACTGGGTGAAAGGGCAGACAGGCCTAAGGCGTAAGCCTCACAATGCCAGATCAGTCAGTATCTGTCTTTCTGTCCCTAGGTTTGAAGGGACCTATCAGAGCACCATTCAACTTTGGGCAGTCAGTGTCTCATGGCCTGACATATGGCATTCAGCTGTGTAAGCAAGGAGGAAGACTCATTAGGAAGAGTGAAGGAACTGTTTTCTCATAGAGCTGTTTTCTCTTACTGTGTTGTTGAGATCTGCAGTTCAAAGGGAGCCAAGGTCTCTTCAGATGAGTGGAATCTACAGAAGGGTGAAGGTGATATGCAGAACTCAGTTTTTTTTAATCAGACAGCTACCCTGAGGTTCTGTCACAGTACAGATCCACTGCTGTTCTCTATGTCTGCTACAGCTTGTCTCAATCACACCTGCAGAGGTAGTGTGACACTTTAATCACACCTGACTGGCTAATTAACAAGACTCTTCATCTGCAGTAATATTTAAATCCAAGATTTTGGTCAGATCTCAGGCATGGTGTCAGAGCAAACCCCAGTCCAAGCCTCAGTTTGTGATACAGAAGGGAAAAGCCATCAAAGGTAGCGTTCAGTTTGGATGCGATGGCTTTGCGTGCATTGCATTGCTCCACAAGGAAGTCACTGCAGCCAACTGAGACATGACATCGTTGCTTATTTCAAATTTTTTCTTGTCTCTAGCTATACTCACTCCTGGTAACCAGGTGGCCATTTGCACAGAAGTTTCAAGCATCATCGAAATCAAGACACATCACCATTCACATACTAAACCACACTGCAACTGTGCAAGGCCTTTACCATTGCAGGCTGGAAATCCATTTGGGGAGACAAAAAGAGTAAAGGGATTCTACAGCTGGAAAGAAGACAGAAATTCACACAGCCCCTTTATATTTTCTTGCAAGTGCCTGAAGCAAACAATAGGCAGGCAACAGAAGTAAGTAATTTCTTGGAAGTTTTATCTGTCACAGACTCATCTGGGTGCCTGAAGGCAGACACTGTGCTTGGGAGATCCTGCTTTTTCAAGCCTCACATACTCTCTGTGTCGGATGCCTCTGGGACTGCCAGGATCTGCACATAGGAAAGCTGGCCTGCAAACACATCACTCCTGTCTCCTTAGGAGGGTTCAGTCTTGCACTTCCAGGGTACCCTCAAAAGTCTGAATACTAGACTGCTCCTGTAAATGGTTTATGCCGAGACCTAGTCACAGTCACTGGTATGAACAACAAGTTGAACTGAAATGCAGGTACAAATTCAGACAAACCTTTATCAAGGCTCTCTTGTGATAATAATACTCTGTATGCTGTACAAAACCTGCGAAGTAATCCCCTCCCTCACTCAGTACTGCTAAAGTCTTGGGAGTGTCTTGCACCTGGTGCTTTGGGGACTAGACTTCAGGAAACAAACAGACTAGAGGATCCAGATAACAGCACAGGAATTATCAGAAGCAAAATTAAAGAAAAGAAAATTAAAGAGAAAGAAAAGTTAAACAATTTGACAATTTAGACTGATTTGAAGCAAAACGTGAAAACATTCTTGAAATATTTAAGGCATTGATGCAGAGAAAAAAAAGCACTGCAAAAGAAGATTAGACATTATGTTAGGCATTAAGAAGACATTTCTAATACTAGTAACATATAAACACCAGTATAAACCATCAGAAATTAAGATCTTTGCATGTCAGAACATGATAGGATTGTTCGTCAAGATTCTCTCCAAGGCTACTTTTCATGATTCTATGACATGATATAAAATTGAAGAATCGCATTTCCCACTCCTGCAAGCCAGTACTCCTGCCTATGCCAGAAATACCATGTGACCTGGGGAGTGGAAAATTATCAAAGCTTTTAGACTTTTTTCTTCCTATATTTAGGGATAAACAAGCTACCATAATGGGTATCAGTCTGCTTCCTACAAATATCAGCCAAAAATGTTGTAAAATCAAACATGCATTCAGCTATGTACCACGCAACTCTAATATTCTGCTCTCTGTGATGCTTGGTTCACCCTTCTGATCCCCATGCCCTTTCCTACCAGAGCCCAGGGTCACTGCTCCTCCCTTCCCTCAGCTCCCAGACTGCTACCGCAATAGAGTTTTGTTGCAGAGGCACCAGCATGGCTCTGGGAAAGCCCAGGGCAGTCAAACGCTACCCCCTGCCTCAGAGATCATGGCACATGTTCAAACAACAACTGGCATCCCTGAAATGAGAGGGAGGGACAAACAGCAAAAGGGCTGATTGATCACAGCACAGCAACCAAGAGGAGGGAGAGATGCAGAGCCAGAACAAGATCAGATACTTCATTCTGAAGGATGTCGCAAGACCAAAGTAGGTCTGAGTTAAAGGCTAACAAGGGTCAGGTGCATACCAAGCTGGAATGAGTTCAGGGAAGCAAAGAGAAAGGAGTTTTAGTTCTCACCTGTGTGGCAGTAAACTGGTGAAACTACACAGGGGATTTATTGATATTTTCTCACTATGGAAATTCTGTGAGAGAAATTTAGTGAGAGTGCAAAAAGAATAACCACCTTTGTTCATAAAAAACCTCCTGTACTCCTACATAACTCTGATTTGTAAAGCCTCACTGCAAAAGGCATGGGCTGGGTACACCATTTTCAAAGTAGCACACTAAGCCCATACATCTCAGAGCAGGAGAGAACCTGGGTATTCCAGATCCTCCAGCCCTGATCTTAGACCTGTGGCTGTGAGTTGGGCTCTCTAGACCACAGGCTCAGGTGAATAAATATTTTCAGAGCTTTCTCTTTGTTCTGGTTTGCTTTTTCAGTTTTTCACTTTTGCTTCATCTTTCTACATCCAGACAGTTTTCTACACTTTCTTTCTTTGTAGCCAGGGCAAAACAACCTTTTAGTCCATTTGCATTTCAGTCTTTAGCAGCTAATTTTGCACTACATTTGGTCTGATAGTAGAGAAAACTCTACTATCAGAACTACCAACCCCAAATTCAAGAGTCATTAACAAAAGCCCCTAAAAACTCAGACGCATTTTTGTTTTGCTAATGTTCTATCTTCAATTCATGCTTTACAACCAGAAGGGCTACAAACATGTAATTTAAAATGAAAACTGTGGTCTTCCTCAACTTCCAAACATGATGAACCAGGCTTTAAAAAAAAAAATGCTCCATGACATTAAAACTAAACAGAAGAATATCTTGATCATTTGCAGCCCTAACAACTGGCTATAGGTGACCAACTGACTCAAAGTAACAGAACAGCAAAGCTAATAAAGATCACTTCTAAACAATTTCCCATCTCCCTCCTCTCCCCCAGTTGCCCTTTTAGCTGCCTCAAAATAAAGGAGCAACATTACCCAAATCACATGGTTCACCCTCCAAAATCAGCATTTATTTTTATCTACTGAGGGTGAACAGGCAGAGGACAGGGGAGGACAGGAAACCACAGCTCAAGCTGAGACAAATGGTCTGTTAGCTACTCTATTAGAGCACCAGAGCCTCATATTGGATGCAAAAACGATTGTGAAATAGAAAAGGGAAAAAAAAAAAAAAAGAGCCTGTGATGCTTATCATGTTTCAAGATGGGTGGAGTGCAAAATCCAGAGATATTAGACCAATTATAACTACAAAGAAAGCAAGAAAGGGGAGCAAAACATAAATATTTTGAGTCTGTAGGATGTGGGCTAATTTATCTGATGTCACGTGTCCTAACCTAACATTTATACAATCAATAGGATTGAAGACTTCTGGTTTCCACACAAAAATAGAGGAATGCATGATACTAAAACCTAAAAATAGTACTGGTGCAATTACTTATCCAATTTGATACCTATCTGGTAAAAACAATTCAACCTTCCTACTGTTTTCACATCTGCACAGAACAAACAGCAATTGCTCAAGCTAAAAGTACATCCTGTCATTCTGACATGAAAATTTACAAGTTGGTGGTTTGTCTTCGAAAAGATGAAAGGGACATGTTTATATACAATGTAGACAATAATTTGGCTTTATACATTTGCAGTTATCTAAGCTGTGGGAGCTGCATGTGCAGATTTGAGCTGAATGTTCAGTGAAATTAAAGAAGGGGGGCGGGAAAGTGATGCAACAAAATACCTACCACTGCAAACCAGTGGATTGGATAACTACTGCTCCTACACTTCCACACGCAATTCATATATCTACAAACTGGTAAAAAAAAAACCTTTAAAAAACTGGCAGCTAACTCTTGTGAACTCACTATTCAATCTATTTTCAGAAGATGGTCAATGAGTACGTCTGAAATTGCTCAGGGCTCCTGCGTCTCCTTCCTTAAGAGCTGGTCTTTATTAACTGAAATATTAGTGCTAGATTTGACTGGGATTCTGTGGAATGACCCTGCAGCAGTCAAACACACCACAGCCTGTCTTTTCTCAACAAACTGTTGCATGACTTCTCCATACCAATTAACACTACAAGCAAGAAAAGTTACCTAGAGACTTAGTAAGCCTGAGGGCTGCATCCTGCAGGTACTGCACCTCAGTACTGTGCTGGCAGCCCCACATTCCTGCACAGAACTGTATGCCACCAGACAGATACTGACATTTATCCGACTGGTCACTCTAATTAAATTATCACCTGATTTGATTCTGCCATACAAAAAAGAAATATTTACAAAATTATGTAAGACAATATAAATATTTCTGTACATGTTGCAGAGTTAAAAGAGGCCAAAGGATTCATTTAATCTTAAAAGTCTGGAGACTGAAAATCCTTACAGTTTATGATCACACCAGCAACTTACAACAGAATTATCTGCCTTTATGCCTTTTAAGTTCATTGAAGAATTATCTGCCTTTGAAGTTCATCTTACTACTGAAACTTTTACTGAAGTTCCATTAGGTTCTGACAATTTTCCACTTTGTTTCTTCTGTGATCAGTAGTTCTTTAATGATGTTAGCAGCAGTATGTTTCCATCTGCTCCAAGCAGTTCTCCCTACTGCTTAAAAAGTTTGGCTGTGAAATGAGCCTTTACTAGTACAGTTAGCAACACAGGTGCGTAACTGCTGTATTGTCTATTAATACTCCTGATTTATACAGCATTTCTTCAAGGATGATTCCATATTTTGCAACACCATCCCTGACTAACAAAATGGCAAATAAGACAGGACACAATATAGTGTGTGTATGTTCATAATTAAATCAGTAACTTCAAGTCATCAGCTGTGAGCTGGCAGAAAAGTTTTCCCCTTTCCTTCCTTATTTTGAGGAAATATCTAGGACAACTAGGAATACTGAAACGATGGTATGCATATAGTATCATATCTGTATTATATTACAATTTACTATAAAATCCAGATTCTGTTTTAAAAAACAGCTATATGCCTTGGAATTGATCATCTCACCTGGTAAGATGTGGAACAAACCACAGGGTAAAGGGGTTTCATTCTTCCCATGGTTCTATTACATTTTACTACATTATAGTATAATAGATAACACACATATACTATATGTATGTATATACACACACATAATACAAGAAACAACAGGAGTACCAGAAACTAAACAGGAGCAAAACTGACTAGGAATGCTTTCTCATGTCCAAAATTAAATTGAATAAAATTATTACAAATCACATACAAAGTGAAAAGCGATGGGACATCTAAGTTAAATTTGCAGATATAACTCCATTTCTCAAAATTACTTTAGGTATAAAATATAACAGATTCTAAAGACTAAATTTTATTTAAATAAGTAAATATCTGTAGCATTTTCACTAAATGAGTACAAAACTCACAGCAAAATATCCTTAACAGTGACTAACACAATTTTTATTGTTGGAAAAAAGAACTCCATGTTCTAAACCTTTAATTATATTCACTTTATTAATTTACGAAAGCAAAGTATGGACCACAATCTTTTAGGCAAATCAAATAAGGACTAAGTCCTCAGGCTAATAATGAACCTATTTTCCCCTGCAGCTTAATGGAAAAATGGTTCTGAGCATACAAAAAGAAAAGAAAAAGGAAATCTTTCCTTAAACATGATCACATATTCATCTCCTAAAACGGATTAAAACACTGTCAATAAATTGAAGTTACTTCGATTTATTTGCAAATACATAATATGAAATACAAACAAGATTCTAAATACTTAAGAGATTTTTTTACATTACCAGGGAACACAGGAAGCTGCTGCTAGCAAGCAACTTCAGTGTTGTGAATAAACCCTTAGAATTTAGTTGTTTGCTTTTTAAAACATGGTTTATTGAGAACACTTAATGAGGACTAGGGCTTCAATAGCAAATATTTAACAAAGAGCACAGATTCCCTCACATAAGCACAACTGTCCCAGCCTACTTGGGGGGAAACTCATTATGATGATGGAAAGATATGAGATTCAGCCTTCCTTTATTTAACCCAAGCTACTGAAGTTTCTTAAGCAAAAGAACCCATACCCCACCTTTCTCTCATATCATTTTTGACAGAAACAAGTTTCCAGAAGATCTGGACACTGCACTTCTCCTGCACAGAACTGCAGCATTTCAGTGCAGCCAAAATTACTTCTGGATCCTATGGAGTACAAACTACAAACCATTTCAGTACAATTCCAACTATGAAAAAAACAACTAACCTTGCCCAGTCACACTGAAGTGTTAACTTGGTGCATTACCCCAGGAAGTATAATAGAGTCCATTTATTTTGCACTAGGTAAGTGCTGCTCACAACAGAACATGAGCTGGGCAGAAGGAGACCCATGGGGCAGGAGCCGGTGGTTCCTATGCAGCGAAGCCAGCATGCTGAGGAGAGCCAGCAAATGGGAGTTTTGTTGCCTGCATTTGTGAGGCCAAAGAGTGGAGAATACAGAGTCCCAGGACTACAGTAGTACTTTCATTAGTGTCATAAGGTAAACATTTTGGCTTATAACTGCACCTAATCCCAGTGATTATATAGATGATATTATCCTTGCATGTCGTGTCAGCTGTGCAGTGTGGGAAGCAGGGCAGAATTCTTTCCTGTGGGCTGTCTTGTTAGAAGGATTAAATTATGGCCATCCACATAATTTGTGCATAAAATATTTCACACTCCAAATTTTATTTTAAAAATTTCATCCCACTACTGCTTCTTTTACCCTCACACACTGCAGTAGATGCTCATTCTCCTTGCCTTGGGGCTAACACCATTCAGCTATCCAAATGCAGCTGTACCGAGATTCCATTCATAAGATGTAGGTCAATGACTGAAGAAACTGACATTATTCAAGACAGCACATGAATATTTCACACGTGCATGAAGTTAAGCCTGTGTGTGAATGCTGCTCTAAACTAAGGCCCAGAGATAAGAAAGATTATATCCCTCAGTGCTTTATTCAAACATAATTACCAAAACACAAACTCCACGGGGGGGGTAAAGCTGCACTTCCAGAACCAACCTGCAAGATAATACTACAGCCACTCTACACGCGGTAACAAAGTGCCCCGAAAGGACTCGGACTGCCAGCAGTGCCAGTCAAGACCTCAGCGAGTGCACTCTGTCAGGATCTTCTTCTGCCATTACCTACAGTGTATCACTTACCTCCGCTCTGATGAAAACTGCCAAGTTAATGAATACAAATTTTAAAAAAAAAACTGTTTTTTTTTTAATATATGAAAATGCCATTTAGCTAACACTGTGAATACATTTAGTTGTAAGAACTGAAATTAAAAATACATGTAGCTTGAATCTACATTCTAGCCTGCAGCTAGCAAAATCTGAAATTCAGTACTTAGGACAGAGGAGTTTTCTGAGGGATTTTGCTTTTGTTTTGTCTGTAGGGTGGGGCACTTCTACAACTTACAGCTTTTATAGGAACCTCCTTGTACTGAGACAGAACCACAATTCTAAATGAAGCTAACTGGCACTTCAGTTGGAAAACTCAAATTAAAGGCTCTGAGTTTAACTACTGAAGAGAGAAGAGGGCTCAAGTAGAGACTAGTTCATAAAGAAACCACATCCTTTTCGTTTATCTTTTATGCTAGACAGTTTGCCACTTGAGTGAATCTGAAAAACACTAAAGACAAACTGATTTTAAAAAACAAATAAACAAAAATCTTGACAGAAGGACAGGTCAAAAGGGGCCCAGGGTCTAAGCCCATTTAGATGAAACCAGAGTTTAGTACTCATCTAGGAAAACACCAGAAAGAATTTCTACCCTGACCAATCTTATAGAAATCTCTATGGAGACTCCCTTTGCTTTGATTCTTAATCTCTGTGTGATCACAAGTTTATTCTTCTTTTTTCTTTTTAATGATATATCTGTTATCTAGTAGCTTTTACTACAGGGTCTTCTAGTTATCTGCAGGAATGTGGTGGTGTATTGATGAATTCCACATCTAGAGCCTATACAGGAAAATGGAAATATCCAGATGGATTTTTCTCTTTTGAACTAGCCCGTGGATAATTTCAGAGGCAGGTATAATTGTTTCCACATGCATAGACACACCCGGCACAATTACAAATTTATGTTTACCATTAAACAAAAATATATGTACAATATTTATTTATAAATAACTGGCAGTAAGGGTAGATTTCCCAAGTGGGTGTAAAAGCAACTTCTAAACAACAACAACCAAAGGGACAATGCATTCTGAGAGCAGATCCATTCCTGGGTCCGTCCCTGTCTCCCCGCAGAGCCGGGAACACTGCGAGAGCCGGGGCTGACCGCGCTCCGCGCAGGGGGCGAGAGAACGGCGGCTCTGCAGGCCCCGCGCTGCCAGGCGGCCCCGCGCCGGCCCCTCGCCCGTCCCCCGCCCCCGCAGCCTCTCGAACACAAACTCCCTCTCGGCGGCACGGACCCGGGCACAGGCACTTCCACAACTTGTGCCCCACAGTCTTCGCAGCGCCTGGCCCGCCGGGAGGAGCTGCTCCGGGCCGTCCGCCCTGCCCCGCGGTGCTCCCGCGGGAGATCCCACCGCGCCCCCCCCCCCCGCCCGGACCCGCGGTGCCCCCGAGGGCGCTCCCCAGCCCCGCGGTGCCGCTTACCGACTGGAGGAAGCGGAGGGTCCCCACGTAGTCGCGCTCGGTGCTGAGGATCTCATTGAGGACGCAAAGGCGGAGGCGCAGCTGGCGGTCGGTGTCCTTGGGGCAGCCGGCGGGCTCGGCGGCGCTGGGGGCGCCGGGCGGCGGCTCCATGGTGGCGGCGCGCGCCGGGCGTTCCGCTCCCCGCTCCCTCAGGAGCCTCCCATGGCCCCCTCGGCCCTCCCTCGCCTGCGGGTGGAGGCGTTACAGGGGCCGGGCACTGAGCGAAGCCCGGTTGCGGGACATGCACGGATAGCGGCGCGGCACCGCTGAATGGAGCGCGAAGGGAAGTCCCGGTGTCAGGGAGGGGGAGCGAGGGGAGGGTGGGGCGGGGCGGGCACAGGCAGCGGAGCCCGGCCCCGGGGGCCTATCCAGGCTGGCGGAGGGCAGCGGGGCGTGGCGAGAGCGGTGGGAGAGGGGCCTCCTCATCTCCTCGTCCAGCGCGCCCTGACGGCCGCGTGCCCTCATTTCCTCGTCCCGCACACCCTCACAGCCCTCACGGCCGCGTGCCCTCATCTCCTCGTCCCGCACACCCTCACAGCCCTCACGGCCGCGTGCCCTCATCTCCTCGTCCCGCACACCTTCACAGCCGCGTCCTCCTCACACTCCGCCCCGCGCGCGCACACACACACACACGCCGCCTCGCACCCACATTCCCTCATCCGCCTCCCACACACACTCCCCTCAACCCTCTTGCACTGCAGAGCCCCACATTCTCGCATCCCTGCACTCCACACGCGTGTTCCTGCACGGCTCGCGCGGTGCAGTCACACAGCACAGCCGTGCCCTGGACTCACCCCCACGACACACGAACGCAGCACGGGGCGAGGAACACCACGGCTACTTGCACGAACAGGGAATTGCCCCCAGTCCTCCAGGCCCCCTGCCCTGCCGGGCACTTAAGGGTGGTCATACACTCAATTGTCGCGCAGGAATGCACACTGCAGAATGGACACAAGTATGAAGAAATAAGGTATCACAGACTTCTGTGCCAACAAAGAATAAATACAAAAAATACGTTTTGTTGCTGCAAATCCAAAATGCAGAGGTTTTAAATTGGTTGCAACTGTGCAAAGTGAGTGCATTGGCATAATGGACGCGGAAAACTGCACACAAGACCAGACCGAGGGCTGCAATTCAGCACTCTCTCCCCATTCCCAAAAGAACTAACTTGGTTCATACCAGTGGAGATTCTCCCAAATATCTTCATCCCACGACAAGAATACTGCCAGGCTTCTGTCAAACTATAAATACATATTTATATTTTTTAATTAAGGAAAAAGATTTCAAGAGGAAAATTTTAAAACGTTGATAATGTGAACTCTTAAGAGTCATAATGAGAGACACTTATTGGAAATACTATGTTAAAAAGTAAACTTAGCAAAACTAAACAAATAATGTAATACATGTGCTCTTCCCCAGGCTAAACCAAAATACCACTTGGACTTTTTTTACCTTAACAAGGGCTTTTTTTTACTGTTTTGACTGATCCTTGTTCTGGTTTTTAAGTTTTCTATTCAGGAGTATGTGCTAGTACTCTTAACATACCCAATTGTCATCTCAAGTCTTCGTGGATATCGCATTACACTGATTGAAAAAACCAGCTCTTGGGTCACAATACAGTTGCAGCAGACTGCAAGTCTGCAGTGTAAAAAAACATATCTCGAATTCCTTCAACCCTAGGTTTGGAAATTGTCTTTGTCAACTGTCAATATTTTATTTCTCCATGTCTTCTAATGAGGTAGTCTTGGGTCAAGGTGTGCAATTATCATGGCTCTCATGATATGCTGCGGTGACACTTTCTGCACCCTCATCAATGACAAACCTTCCCCTCACTCCGAGTCAGTCTGAAACATGAGTTTTCAGAATGGGAAGGAATGTGTGGGAAAGGTCTTATTTCCTTAAATGTCAGGGGTCCGAGGGAAAAGCACCGAGGGGAGGGAATGGCCGGGATGCCTCTGGGTTCTGTGTGGGTCTCAGCTGTGCTGAGAAGCACTCTAGGAGGTGGGAGAGCACTGCAGAGCAGGTCTGGGACATGAACAGGGAAGCAGACTCTGCAGAAGGTCAGATTAGACTCTAAATTCCCTGGTTTTCTTGCAAGTGATTTACATTTAACCTTTCATTTTCTTCTGAAAGGCACAACAGCATTTTCATTTATTTACTCATTTTGTGTTCTGTTCATCTCTTTTTAAAAATTATCAAATGGGTTTCTCTGTTTGGGGCAAGAGGCAGGAGGCAAGACTTCCTTCTAAATAACAATACACCCTGTTAGGAGAAATCAGCATCACCAAAGCTACGCCCCCACCCTGTGGCTGAACGAGAAAGTTGTTAGTTTTAAAGTTAATTTGTTAACCCTGTCTCCCGTGTTTTCCTCCAAAAAATCTTATCATAATTTCATTTCTGTAGCAAGTGCTGAGACAGGATCCCATCGCAGCATAAGCAAGATGTTACCAGAGTGGTGCCTCCACTGCTGGAGGGTGAGTGCCTTTTTTGTAGACATGGTGTACGAGCCATATTGCTTCAAAACACTCCTCTAGCTTTAGTGGCAGTATTGAAAGCATTACTGTGTAAGAATTTAAAAAAGGATGTTATTTGTGACCGGAAAGATTAAACTGTTAAGGAGTAAGGCTTCCATTAAAATTAAAGGCACATTTTTCACTCTTTTTTTAGAAATCGTTTTCTTTTAGTTGTAGGAAAATTCATTTCGGCAAGGTCCAAATTACTGCAGACATACATATAATCCTTACTTTAGAATGGATGGTTAATTAGTTGCTAGCATGGATTTTTATTTTAAAGAAAAAGAATATGTAATTAGCCAGCAAGCTCTTTTATAATTGAAGGGCTACTATGTGTTAACTGATTGAAAGTCTAGCTGAAAATATGTTCCTTCTAGCTGGTTTTCTTTTTGCTTATTTTTAATTTTTTATATTTTTTAAAAGTAGTTTACAACTACTGTTCAGTTTTAAAGAAGACTTTTACCACCAACCTGTGTTTTCAAGTGAGCACTTCAGAAGCAAACAAAAAAATTCTGCAGCTTTGTAAAATTTCTGCTACTTTGTAAAACTACTTTGGTCAGCGAGTCAATTACCAGGAGTCTGACACCAATTATCATTAATTCAAGGCCTTTCGTGATGGTGTAATTCATTTACATGTACTTGTAAGTTGTTTGCAGCTGTTACATTTTTATCTTGTCTGTCCCGGTAGTAGCAAGGCGGTAAGGTCTCCACATGGTATCACAATACCAAAGAAAATAATCATCCATTATGTGTTTGTCCACATACTGGTTGCATTCAGTTTTGTAAGAGAAAATATTATTCACTGTTGGCCTGCTGAAGGCTCTAAGAAAGTCCCCCGAAAGTTGTGTGAGATGTGATTGGTACCCTATTTGCTGTAAAAATAAGATCTAGAAATTCAGAGTGATTGTAGAGTTTCTTGTTTTATACTGCTATACCTTTAGACTCAGCGAGAAAGACCTGATAGACCATGCACCTGCCTTTCCCCCACTTTTTTTCTTTTCCTTTAACCACTGCTGTTCTTTTCTAAAAAACACTATCTGTTCATCAGGCTTCCCAAAAGCATACTGTTCTGAATTTTGCTAAGTTAATAGAAGTTTTTTTTTCTGCTAACTTTAGGAAAATTTGAAGCAAATCTCTGTTTCTGGCTTACAAGAGATTTGCTGTTCATGCATAGTTTCAAAATGACTTGATTACTAAAGCAAATGTGGGAAGGCATTACATATTTTGCATGACCCTTTGTCTGTGCAGACAGTGTATGTATGATTTATATCAACTAGTTCCATACATTTATTTATTTTTGTGCTGCGAAATAAATTCCAGCCTCTCATACTTTAAGTTTATGAAAATGTTTATACAGCTTTTCAGTAGAATTTGGCACACCACAATTTCACAGTTTATTGAAGCTCTGTGATTAGAGGATAACACAATACACACACTCAGTTAAACTCTGAAAGCACTTAATTAGACACATGGTGTGTAATAGAAGGACATTAAGTATTACATCCATTTGAAAACAGGGAAACTGAGGTGCATACATCTGAAGTGGCTGCGCAAGAACACTGTCAATATGTGCAAAACAGAGCCCACTCAAAAGGGCCCCCATGATGTCACATGAGTTTCCAGTCAGCAACTCAGATTTACCTATGGGGTCGTTAGGCCATATGTGATTGAGATGAGACAGCAGTGCCCAAGGCTTGTGCTTCTCCTTGGCATCCCCAAGGACTTATATAATAGCTCTGATATACTTGGGAAAACTGAAGGTTAGTACAACTTCATGACAAAAAGGATTCAGGATTTGAGAAGAAAGAGGGAGCTACAGCTACAAGCTGTATTGTGGGACCCACACACAAGCTTTTGTAAAATATTAAATCACTGTCCCACTTGGCAGCGGGACAGCCCAATGACAACAGACAGTTGCAGCATTCCCATGAGGTCAGGGGAGGTGGACAAAACTTTTTGAAAATATTCCTGATAATGAACTCGCTAATTAATTGGAAATTCATCTTATTTCCTTTTCATAGGTTTCAGTGAGATTTGTGTCAAATCCTAAATGCATATAATTGGGAAAGAATCCTGTGTTATTTCATACATTCTCTAGTCAAGTCAAAGCATTCAATTTTGGAAGACATTCTGAGAGAAGGCTGTATTTGCTATTACTCATTCCTCTGATACCTCTTTTCTTTCCACTGTCTGATTCACTTCTTTTGTCATATTTCCCCTCTTTTGCTCTTCCTCAGTCATACCCACCTACTTAAAACTAATCACATACTAAAAAGTGCATAATTAAATTTTCACTATGCTCTTTCCTGACATAATTTTTGATTATGTAATTAAGGGTTCTCATTGAGCTCTTGAACTGAGAGAAAATTTTTGGTTTAATTAATCAAAAGGTCCTTCTCAATTCGGGGTATTTTTAAGCAGTTTTGTTTTCCAGGCAGGTGCAGAAAGTGTTTCTGTTATTTCTGACATTATGCTGTACGATCTGATCTTTACCCTCTAAAGCCAGCAATTGAGAAACATTGCCTGGACAGCAGGCTCAGATACATTTATCCAAAGAAAAGAAGATGCATCAAACTTCAATATGCTAGAAGTAGGACAATTTTTAAAAATTTTATTTTGCAATTTTTTTCTTTTGCAAATTGGAAGTTTGTCAGATTTTGATGAAATAATCAATGAAACTGGGGTTGTTCCAAGTGATTTTTTTTTCCCCACAGGAGGCCATTTACAAATTTGCAATTCCTTACACCTTTTTCTGTCAAATTAACATTCTTACTAAATTTATTCTTTTGGGGAGTACTAAAAAAGGCTGCTGGAAGCTTTGCAGATTGTATGCAAATAAGTATTTGCCCTGAGCTAACACAACCAAGAAAAGGTTCACTTTCTGTATTTTGTTCTCTGTAAGTACATGAAGTAAAAATAATATGAAAAATAGTGCTAGTTTTTGTTCTTGTTATAAATTGCTTCTTCCTGACTGCATTTGCATTATTTCCTCTGTCAGTACATTGAACAGGAAAAGCCACCTACCTCTGTGTCAGCACAACCAATGTATAGAAACTGTAATGAAGAGATGGAGGCTGGAATTAAGTAGGCAGTACAAAACTTGTGGTGTTTTCACAACCAGAGCCAGAAAGAATCTTCTGCATGGAACTGAGAGTTGAAGATCAGAGAAAAAAAATGTTTTATTGAAAAATGGCATCCATCCATCTGCTCTTCTTTTCTCCAGTTCTATTCTCCATTTCCCGATGCACATCAGTGCTTTTGAAGATGTAGATCATTATTTGGGGGCTAGGGACTGGCACTAACTCAGCAGTCTGTTGCCTGCTGCCTTTCAGTTGCGACATGTGCTGAAGGGGTTTGGTGGATTGTTCACAAGCTTAAGATCAGACCACTGACTCCGTTGGGGCCCACTCTGCATGCTGCTTGAGGAAAAGGAGCAAACATCACAGATCGTGATGCTGCATCTCCTGCTTCTTTGACACTCAGTCTTCCAAATGCAGTTGTACAGAGTTGTAATTTCTGGGATTCATTGTCTGCATTTGCAATTTTGGTCAGACTTTTTTTTTTTTTTAAATACTGGAGTGTATGAGTAAAGTAACTTGCATTTGTTAGATGATACATGAATTCTTCTCCACTAAACACTAAGAGTGATGGAGGTCTGCATTTGATAAACTAAGGATCTTTACTAAGGATGAACTGAACCAGTTTGATATCACATTAGCACAAAACAGAGAGCTTGGTCATAATACATAATTTTGCCATTAATGGGCTCCCTGTGCATCTTGCATCCAGGATAAAACTCTCTCCATGGTTGTTGTAGTACACAAATTTTATATCCATAGGGCTGAATTAGTGTAACAGGGAAACATTTAGTCCTGTATGTAGCTTGGACTGTTTTCATTGTTGAACTTGAGTTAACTGAAGTGTGAGCTACTCTTTTTCCCCTTTCGACATCGCTGCATGTTTCCACCACTTCCTTTGTGACACTGCGGTGCACAGGATCAGGAACTGATCAGCTGATCCAGCTCAAAATTAACTGGAAGGCAGACAAACAAAAGGTCCTTTTTTAGTTAGATTTGCTCCTTGACTGGCTCAGCGTGCAACCCCCAAGAGCTACTGCTGGCATGAGAGGAGGTGTACAGTCTTGTGGTGAGGGCAGGGCTGGGAGAAGGATGGGACTGCTTCCTTTGGCAGTAACTCACCTGCAGATCAGTTTAAAGCCATTTGTGAAACCATAGCCTTGCACAACTGCCTACATCAATGCTGGATGCAGTCCTTGGAATTATAACCACTTGTATAAGGTCAGTGCATGGGCTGTAAGCTCATAGTGTTGGGGGAGAAAGACGTTCTAGGAAATCATCGCCAGTTCTAACAGAATACTAATTGACTACAGCAGTCCTTCTAGGGAAGGGGAATCAGACTTTTTTTGCACTATTGATATTTTCAAAACAGGCTTTTTTCTTTTTCTCTGGTTGATCTTGTACAGAAACATTAAATGTAAGTGTAGCAATAAAAATGCCATTAAACTGGCAGTATCACTTGTGAAATCACAGAACACTTTCATTTGAATTACAGTGTAACTGCTGCACAAGTCTTAACAGAAAGCCATTGGGAACAGAGTTAGGAGGAGACCCATGTTCTTTGCCACAGAACATGGAACTGGAGGCTCAGTGCTATGCTGAGGAAGCTTTTCAAGGGAAAAAGAAAAGATAATTTGAAGAAAATGTATGGTGAAGCTAGGGACATCTCTTGATGATACTCTGAGTTTCTTACATGATGAGAAAATGATGAGACATAAAGATCAGATTAAAGGTCAGAGAGAAGTTAATTTATCAATTTAATCCCTCATAGAGCTACTCATAGCTCTCCTTGTGACTGAAGTCATCCTGATAGAAAGCAAAATCAGGGCTGATGCACAGGCATGTGTGTCAGAGGTGGAGAGCAATTGCTAAAATACTGTAAATCTGCAGTGTTCAATTCCTTTCAGTTTAAGAAATTCTGACAGAATTTTGTTATATTGGTGTATCTAGCCAGGGTCAACCCACTACAATTGGAAACCAGGATCTTCAGTAGATTAGTATTCTGTTTCCTTTGTTTCAACTGAGTACAAGGTTTCAGTCAACAAAATCTGCCTCATTATAATCTTGCCTTGGGGAAAAGCAGAGTGTTGTGCAAAGCAGGCTGTTCTGTGCACAGATACAACATGGAAGAGTCAGTCCTGTGCCATTCAGATACACACAACTCTAACTAGCACTTGCTGTGTGGCAAGTAAAGTCTCATTATCACCTCTCAGACAGGAAATTTGCAAGTGATTATCCAGCCCTCGGTCTTCCACCTCTCCAGCACCTCAGGGTGTGGGAGTTACTCCATTGCATTTGCATCTTTCTGAACAACTACAGTTGTCACTCTGCAGGCTTAAGCAGGAGTTGGCAAAAATGTTTTTCCCAACTGCTCCCTCACTCTGACTGCTATTTTTTAAAGATAAATACACTTTTTGTTGTTTTCAAAGACATCTTGTTTCTAATGTTTTTCTATATTTAGGTAACTGCAGACTTTTCTGGCCCATGTATGGTTCTAAAGACTGTAAAATGAAAATAGTCTGAAATTTTCAAGCCTGAGTATGTTGAGCTTCTTAAAGTGACTGGGTTCAGGGCTGCTAGTCATCGGAAGCACATGCTGCTACCGGTGAGAGCAGTGGTTGTTCAGTAATACGAGTGGTGAAGGCGATTGTATTTGGTTATGCAAACACTTTGATTTAAAGTCTGATCTTCAGATTCTGTTGCATCTCTGGTTGTCTGAACACTGTTACATTCCTAATACATCCTCTTATGGTTACATATTATTTGTTGTTGTGACAAGGGATAGAGGCTGCAGTTCAGCATCAAAGGGTCTGTATCTGCTTCTGTCCAGCACATGTGGTTTATTGCAATACTGTCATGTGAGTCTGGTACCACAACTGATCTCAGGAAGCCACTCCTTCTGCCAGGACAAGGGAAAAAAAAAAAAAACCCTTTAACTTGGTTTTGATTGAAAAGTGGGATTTTAACAAGATTATTCTGTGGGAGAAGTGTCTGCTTTCTTTGGACAGGGTGCTGATCCTTCAAAATGTGAAAAATATGAAACCAGCAAATTTTGGGTAAACCAAAGTATGTTTTTCAGATTTTTTTATAAGAAAGTTCAGGTTCTCTTGTGAGAGAGAGAACTGCTAGTCTGATCTGTCCTGTTGGCTTTATAAGGAAAGAACAACTTAATTTGTTTTGGCTTAAAAGTGTATGAATTATAAATCTCACATATCCCAACTGCTGCTATTATCCTTTGTAAATGTCTTCAAGGTAAAACACTGGGCTAAAAGGCAAAATCTCAGCAGTGAGCAGCAATGCTGCTGTCAGTTCTGGAGGCTGGCTGTGGGCGCTGGGAGCAGTGCAGTGCTGGCTGCGGCTGGTGTTGGTCGCTCTGGCACAGCACAGCAGACAAACAGCTCCAGTGCCTCTTCTGCTGAGTGATTTTTCTTTTCATCTCATGACATTGCACAGTGCTGTTTAGATATATTGTCAGTGTCCTTTTTTCACATCACCGAGCTTCTCTGGGCAGGAGCGCAAGTTCAGTGTGAGGCTGCTGGTGGCAAGTTGGTCAGAAGACATGGAAGGTCGAAGATTAGGACTTGAAGATAATAGTGGGAACAAACATCATGGTGAAATACAAATACTTGTATAATTATCCACTTAATAGTTACCTCAATTATACTGCTGGCAGTGGGAGAATTCTTTACTATGAGGATTTATTGATTTTAAGGCATGCAGGGTTGAACTGGAAAAAATTAGAGAGCTGAGATAATGAATCAAATGGGGAGAACCCTGGGAAATCCACTAGTAAGTACATTGCTGGACAGCAGGGAAAGTGCCTGGAAGCCAGGCAGAATAAATAGAATCAGTCCCGATGGAAATGATTAAAAATGGGCAGAAGAAGAGAAGTTCTGTGCTAATGCTGGACTGGGAGCTAAGCTACTATGCAAACTGGTGCTGGTTTTCCAATAATTTTCCTGTCCATTCTACAGCTATTTTTAGAGTGTGGTTTCCTTCCTAAAGGAAGGAAATATATTCCTATGTAGCAATATGCCAGTGGGAAAGTGCGGCAAGGTTAGTCCTGTCAGTCAGCACAGAGCACCTGGCCTCTGGGCAGAAATCCAGAGAAGCTTCTTGCCAAGGAAGTAGCTTGTATAAACTGTGAACTGTGTCCACCTGTTAAGCATTGTTTGCTCATGATTTATGTCTGGCACTACAGACGTACTTGCCACAATGAGCTATTTACAGCAGTTTAATAGTAATTCTTGTAATTGCCACTGAATCCACTGGCAAACATCTGCATGCAGATACATGTATTTCTTCCCCCTTGCTCTGCCTTTTCTCCCACTGGAAAGGCTTTCTTTCCTTGCATACCTCCAGCCAGGGACATACATAATGCAATTACACTCTGCAGCACAGTGCTGTGTTCAGTAGTAGCATTAGACTAGCCTATGTTGCTTTTGAGTTAGCCAAATAACTCACATTTTCCCTCAGAAAATCAGCTAGTGTAATCTTAAAATACTTTGAGGAAAAGAATATTTGAAAATAGTTGTAAGAATGATACCAACCCCATTATTCTTTCACTTGCAAACAGTCATGTCAGTGTGAGAAGAGCACTGTTTGCTGAGGGGGCCTAATTAGACATTAGAACTGTCTGTCTCTGGTGATTGAGACATTCTGTGGGCCAGCAGACACTGATACATTATATGCCCCATGCTGGAAAGTCCAGGTGCATTTGGATAAAATTATTCTAACTCAGTCTCCCTAGTCAGAGCTATTTTGAGTGACACTGGCAATCAGAAAGCTCATTGTAACTGAGGCTTGCTATTGTCTCTTGGCTCTTTGGAATAACCTCAGTGTGCCCCTGCACCTAGAAATTCAGATACTACTCTATGATTTGAAAAACGGGTTTTGCCTGATAGACAAATTTTTAAAAATCTCTGTTAGACCATCTGTTCAATCTATTTTCTAAAAACTAGCCTTTTTTTTGATTCTCCCTTGAGAATTAATCCTGTCCCACAATAAAAACCCTAAAATCAGAACTGATAATTTGGCTGACAATACATGAAGAGCTCTGCTGCTTAATTAGTTCTGCAATGCTGCTGACAGTAATTACAGCCTCCTTTTGTGTCAATAACTAAGTCAGCAACCCTCAAAAAAGATTCAGCGCCTTATTTGTCATTTAGTTATGTCACTTCTGCATCACCGTAATTTCAGTGATAACAGTAGAATTACCCTTAATATACAGTGGTATAAGTGAAAGGAGAATCACATGTCCAGACACGTCCAGACATTGAGGGGTTGGGTTTGCAGTCACATTTCTGTCTGGGAGCATATTTAAAAAATACGTATCTAAAAATACAAGCACTAGTCAATTTCCCCTGGGAAGTAATACTAAACTAATGTTTTGCACAGGTGTTTGGAGCATTTGTTGGTGGTTTCGGGGACAAAAATTGCAGTTCTTGACAAATTGACACTAAAGGTTCATTAATGACATTTTAAAGGGTTAAGAGTCCTGCTGTTTGAAAAGAAGGAAGCAAAATTGCAATCTACAGAATCAAATGTGCTCCTGTATTGTCTGTTAGATGTGGCCATTTGAATTTGAAGAAGACCTTTGTGGAACTTCATGGAAGAGATGGCTGTGTGCAGTGATGGTTGATAGACCAAGGAGGGAGTCAGTGGAGTAAATATGGATGATTTTCACGCATTGTGCTGTCTTCGGAATCCAGAACTGCATTTTGCGTGTAAGGTGCCTTACCACCCAGGCAAAGAGTAAAGGGAGAAGATACAATTAGGTTTAAGGTTATTAGAGGAGGGTTAATTTCTGTGGCTGAAAATTTAATTTTTACTGAGTTCTCTTTAATGTACGACTTTGGGTCTTTCACGTGCTCTCTCTCCATGCCTCGTCACAAGACTGTGAGTTAACAGGCATAATGCGAATGGCGAGATGCTTAGATTAGAAGCATTATAAACCCGAGTAGTCTAGCAACGTGACTTCGCCGTCGGCAAATTATAATTCCGTTCGACCAGCAGCGTAAACCCCCGCCATCTCCCCGGCCGTCTCCCTCTCCCCGCCCCTCTCCCTCTCCCCGCCCTTCTCCCTCTCCCCGCCCCTCTCTCTCTCCCCGCCCCTCTCCCTCTCCCCGCCCCTCTCCCTCTCCCCGCCCTTCTCCCTCTCCCCGCCCCTCTCTCTCTCCCCGCCCCTCTCCCTCTCCCCGCCCCTCTCCCTCTCCCCGCCCTTCTCCCTCTCCCCGCCCCTCTCTCTCTCCCCGCCCCTCTCCCTCTCCCCGCCCCTCTCCCTCTCCCCGCCCTTCTCCCTCTCCCCGCCCCTCTCTCTCTCCCCGCCCCTCTCTCCCCGCCCTTCTCCCTCTCCCCGCCCCCTCTCCTCTCCTGCCCCTCCTCCCCGCCCCTCTCCCTCTCCCCGCCCCTCTCCCCGCCCGTCACGCACGGCTCTGTGGACGGGACCAGGACTGGGCTGTGTCACGTGACGGTGCCAACATGGCGGCGCCGTGGCGGCGCCGCCGCCGCTGAGGGAGGCGCGTCCCTTCCGGGTGGTGCCGTGGGCCGCGAGTGCCCGCCCGGCTCTTGTTCCCGGCCCCCGCCTCACTCCCGGCCCCGCCATGCAGCCCCCGGCTCGCGAGCAGGACGCCCGCACTAAGAGCATGTTCGTGTCGCGGGCCCTGGAGAAGATCCTGGCGGAGAAGGAGGCGAAGCGGCCCCCGCACGGGCAGCTGCGGAGAGCCTGCCAGGTGGCGCTGGGTGAGTCGGCCCGGCCCGGCCCGCGCAGGGCGCAGGGGGCGCAGCGGTGGAAGGGGCCCAGCCCTCCGGGACATGTCCTCTCCACCTCGCGTCCCGGCGGGGTGCGGGGAGCCCCGCGCCCCCGCCTGAGCTCAGGACTTTGGAGCTGAGGGAAAGTTCTCTACGTAGTACAGGACGTGCAAATACGAGAGGAAACCCCTCAAATACCTGTTTTATTAAGTTCTGGTCTCGGTATGAAACAGGAGGGATTTGGGCTTGCCACTTCGGTTTGAGAAAATGATTTGTAAACTTTTAGACTAGGAAACAAGACTTTTTAAGGCCCTTCGTTTACGGAGACCCAGAGCTTCCCAGGCTGTTAAATTTGACCTCTAACCTCCAGCTCGTATTCGGACTGGTTAAGGTCTGTTAGCAGTGTGGCCAAGTCAAGTATATCTAATGTCTGTGATGTTTTTAGAGCTGAAAGCACTTTTAGTGAAGTTGGTGGAGTGGTCCTGAAATCTGCAAGTACAAGCTTATGTAAAGGTCTCTATGTTAAAAGTTCTGACAACGTAAGATGTATCATAAAGAAGCAAAAGATAAACTGGGTAGAACAGTAGAGCTCTGCAGCTGGAGTTCTCTGTGACCCTTTCTTATTTTGCACAAGTGGCATCTCTCTTTCAGTTTTGGTTGCTTTCTATCAATATTTTTATTTGAACTGGGAACATTTAGTGTAGCCAGGACAGAAAAAAGGACAGATTGGGTCTGTAAGGAGGCTGGGCAGGGGCAAGTTCTGTCCCAGGAAGAGAGAGAGTGAGCTTAAAGAAATGCTGTCATTTTTATCTTCCTCCCTGCAATCTTTACTGTCAGGAGATCTGTAGGAGCTACCTGTAGTGACAGTATATCCAGAGAAGGATAACCAGATGGAAAGGTATTTTAATTATTATTTAAAGTTGGTATTGTAAGCAAGAGAATAACACGTGTGTCCCAGCACTTAGAGACTGCTTTTCCTAAAGAATTCCTTTTCCTGATCTCTTCCCTAACTGCCCCCATGCATCGAGCACATTTACAGGACGGAGAACCTGTTTTGCTGCTATGTAAGTATATCTAGAGGCTGAGAAAGGGAACTTCCTTGTAAGATGCCTAGTGAAGGTCTGTGTTTGCTAACACATCGCACATGATGATTTTGGGAGGAGTGTTGTGCAATAGCCGCCCGTTGGCACTTGCCACTTGGATTATGACTATTCCATGCCTGCATGTTTTAAGGCACATTGTGTTTGAGGGGAGCTAATGCTTGTGATGGTGGACTTTTTTTTCCTCATCTTACTTGGAAAAAGTCCATAGGCTTTCCTGGACTAAAGCAGAGGTCAGTCTGAAGAGATAACCTTCTGTTGACCCACTGTCAGGGGCTTGGATAACTGTATGGGAGAATCTCTGTTATATTTGGTGTAAATTATTTGATCATTTTAGGTTGCCAACAGGAGTGGGGTTTCTTTTATTTACATGTGACTTTTTTTCCCCAATCTTTATTGTATTTTGGTTAAGCCTATTTTTTTTTCTCAAGTGAAAAAAATCAGTTTTATTTTCATATATTTGGTTTAAATTAAGGTTATACTTGATATTAACTAAGACTATGACCGTTCCAAATTTTCATAGTAGTTAATTGACAGTTGTCAACTTAATTTTCAAGCTCTGTACAATAGTAAATATGGGAGGAAATGTGGGAAGAATGTTACTGGCAGTCTGAAGAATTCAGGCCAAACTTAGTAACCTATACAAACTGTCATGGATGAAAGAGGCTTCAATGTTGTAAATAATAATAAAAAGTCCAGTTAACACTGAGTAAAAATAAGTCCGTTTGAAAGAAATGTAGTTACTTTATGAAAGTGGTCATTGTGTCAGATGTTGTCTGCTGCACTTTTCTCTAAGTCATACTTTGAATAATCCATTTCTGCCTCTTACTAAATCCCTTTTGCTGTGCAGTCTTTTCTATGCAATGGTGTTTTTATTGGAGCCTTGAGGCATTGTACTGGTTGTAAACCAGGCAACACAGGCACAGAGTACGTGTAGATGATATCTGCTCCTGGGACAAGGAAAGTCTAACATTAATTATTTCTTCCAAGTAGAAACTGGTGTATTGTATAGCTTCCTAATGGAAATTAACCTGTTTTTATGGCTTCTGCTGTGGTGTTACTGTAGCAGTGTTTCTATTACTTACCTATGCTTTACATTTGTTGTTTGGTGAGAGGGACAGAAGTTTCTAATAGTGGGAATGATGCTCTTGTTTTCTTTCATACAACACATGAGTGCTGTATTGGTTTGTACGTGTAACTCCTGACAATTTAAGTCAATCACTACTGAATTTTACTGTTTCTCGTGTGTAGGAAATATAGGTATTCTTTCATTCTAATTTTAATTAGCTTTAATTGTTCTAAATTTAAACTCTTCTTACCCTTTTTTCCTTGTTCTTCAGTCCTTTCACTGGACTAATACTGATCAGTTTTGGACTGCAAAGTACACATGACCTTGTAGAGGTCAGTAGTAGCATAGGCTCAAGTAGGATATAAACGCAAGAAGTGTGGAGGAAAAGGAACAAAACCAGTTCCCAGTGGTGTTTTTTAGAAGTTTTGGGGTTTTTTCCTCCTTCGAAATACACTAATACTTCTAATGTTCAGTAAGCAGAGTTTGAATAGATTCCTTCATTCAATTTCTTGCTTTATCAGTGTAATGGTTGTCTCCTGTACTTGTAGTGCCAGTAAACCCCAGAAAAGACTGGGAGAAATGGAAGGTTTTAAACAGAGAAGCTGTTCTGCTCAGCTTTAGAAAACAGTGTTTTTAAGAAAATTTGTTTTCAACAGACCATTGTATTGTATAAAAATAGTTGTTTAATAAGCTTTTACATGGAGCTCTAGGTACATGATTCTTAAAAATCTACTGAAATTATCCTGAAAAATTTGCAGTGAAACACCGACAGTGTGTATCATAGCAGTTCATATTAGTCTAATGCTAATTGTGCACCTGAGTCTCTCACATAAACTATTACTCCTGCCCTATTGGGGCTGTTTTTAATGACATACTGTGCAGCCAGCCTGGTTCTGTGGCCTTTGATTGCCTGGGCAGCTCCACATACATATCTTTGAGCTTTGTAAACAGCAGAATTTGTTTAATTAGCTTGTTAACAAGTTAAAAAAAAAAATCTTTTCAACCATGCCTTTGCTTGGGAATCTGGTTGTGTGTTTAAGAAGTCTCTATGTATAAATGACAAATGTCCGAAATAAGTTGTGTTTCCTAGTTTGGTCTCTTGGCCAGTGTGTTCAGAGAATGCTGGGGCAAAGAGAAGACTCTGGCTTCCCCACAGCAGACTTTTCTGAAGGACTCTAGGGATGGATGTGATCACTACTTGCAGGATGTTGGCGTTTTTATGAAGTTGAAGGCAGGCTGGAGTTGGGCAATGTGGTCGGGTTTACTGGACGGGAGGAGGGAAGCTTTGGCTGCTCCTCCACGTGTTTGTGTTGGCACAGCTGCCTGCTGCTCGGCTGGACTATGAAAGGACATGGCCCGTGTCCTTGTGCCAGCACAAGCCATTTTCTGCACAGGAACTAGCATGTTGTCACTGACACAAACCTGACTCTACAGCCACAGAGGAGGCATCGAGTTGCAGGCAGACAACAAATGTCCTCTGTTTTAATGCTCAGTTTTCAGTACAAGCAATCTGAGCCCATCCATCTACTATAGAAAGGCAGCTACTCAGTGTGAGCTTCATCTTGCATTTATGACGGGAAGCTCTGGAAGAAATTGCTGCAAGGCCAATCTTTTTCCAGTTTTGTTGCCTGAAAGGAACGCTGCAGGACTTTTGTTGGGTGGGCAGCACAGGGGTTGAAGATGTTTCTGACTGAAGGAGATGCCATGAGAGTGACAGGGAGCTCTTTAAATATAAAATTTGAGAGATACACTTTTCAGTAACTGGTGAAACTTTGTGACCTCTGAAGCTGAGGTGTTACAGTATTGGAATAGCAAACACTAAAGTGCAAGACTTGATTTGAAACAACTTTGCTTTATTACTATGTTACTGATAATGATGACTGAGGCTTGAATTTTTTTCTTCTTCCAGATGAAATAAAAAGTGAGCTGGAAAAGCAAAGGTAAATTATTAATTACTATAAACTGTGTGTGAAAAGAGCAAATGGAATAATTTTGTGGAAGTGTAAGAGTGTATATACATTACAGCAGTTAAGTTTGTGAATACCCTTTCACCCATTTTTCTGCCAAGAGCCTATGGCCTGTGTGTTTTGCTTACACAATGTTTGTAGCTGTACTCAAGCCATAACTGCCTCTGAATTTCATCAGGAAAAAATTGCAAAATTTCTAAAAGGTGCCAGTTTTTTGCTTCCTTTTACTGGACTCAATAGCCTGATAGGAAATAATGGGGAGCAGTATGTAACCTCTGTTTGATAGCATGTGCTCTTTATTACCTAGATCAAGAACGCCTATTTAAATATTACTTAAATAAAATTTTTAAAACAGTTTTCCAGCAATGATTAAAAATGAACAAATGGTTCTCCAAATTTGTGTCTATTTGCTTAGTATTCCTCTTATGGGCTGTTTTATCAATTTTGAAAAGCATGGGTAGATTTATCAGTTGTGTAGGAGTTTTCCAGTATTTCAGGTAGTGGGACAGTGTTGGAGTATACTGAGGGAAGAGTTAAGCTAAAGAAGATATGAAAAAGATCAGAGAGAGTATAAATAAATGTAAAGTGGTTTCTGTGTGATTTTAAAAGAAAATTGATCTTCCTTTAAGACAGTATATGCAAGAAAGCTGCAGTGCATTTGTATGCTGCTGTACATTATTGAGCTTTAAGTTTAGAAAATGGAGAAGGTGTAGATTACTGTCATACATGTATTTAGAAAAATTAATAACTTCTTATCTGACCTAGAGAAGGCACTGCGGCTCCACCAAAAGCAAATTTCATTGAAGCAGATAAATACTTCCTTCCATTTGAGCTGGCCTGCCAGTCAAAATCTCCACGCATTGTCAGTACTTCCCTGGATTGTTTACAGGTAAGTGTTCTGGTTAAGTGTGGTCAGAGTGAGATGGAGAAAGCTGCAGTTACCAAGTGCGGGAGGAGCAGCCCTGCTCTGCCCCGCCCTGCTGTGCTCTGGCCCCACACGGCAGGCAGAGTACGTAGCCCCTGCCTGGGCTCACTGCTGGCCTGGCACGTGGGCACAGCGAGGAGTGTAGCTGCTCTTCTGTAGCAGGCCTTTGCTGAGGCTCAGGGATCCTTACCTTAGTCAAGATGCTCTGTCTAGAGTGTTCTGCAAGGAGTATTACTGTGGGGTTTTTTGTGGTGCTGATGTTGTGGTGGAGGTCACACTCTGGAATCTATCTTTCTTTTTCCTCTTTAGATACCTACAGAATTCTTATACATCTTCGGCAGAACCCTTTGGTTTTGAATAGGTGTAATACAAAGGTGTAATGCAAAGACTACTGTTTAAAAAATTTTCTCTGGTTATGATATGAAGAAATTGTCTGGGTGGAAAAAGCTTTTGTGGCATAGTAAGGTCTGTTTTGTCCACATATGTGAGCAGTCGAAGTATTTGGTGGCCGGACTATAGATTGTGTTAAATTTTTGTGTTAAAACTGGTTAAGTGAGGTATGCTATATAAACAACCCTTTTTATGCTTTACTAAACTGTGTTTTTCTTAACAATATATGGTCATCTAAGCTGCATTCCTTCTCTCTAGAAACTCATTGCATATGGGCATATCACTGGCAATGCTCCGGACAGTGGAGCTCCTGGAAAACGACTGATTGACCGAATAGTTGAAACAATTTGCAATTGCTTTCAGGGTCCTCAAACAGATGAAGGAGTACAACTACAGATAATTAAGGTATTTTATTTATTTTGGTGCAATAACTATTTGCTTTCTCTGTCTTTCATTTTGTAACTGAAAAAAAGAATGTGAAATATTACTAAGGGCACAGCTGCTCCATTATTTACACTGTTCCACATGTCACTGTGTTCAGGGAGGCTGTCACCAGGGCAGAGTTGGTGTGGAAAATGTATTTCCTGTTGGGGAAGCAGAAAGTAAGGGAATATTTTATAAATGTTTATCCTTCTTTCTGAGATGAGCCATCTTTCAGACAGCTCGGTGCTCCTCTTAGAAGCTCACAGTACCCACTTCCATCAGGCCAGGGAATTGCTCTAATCCCTGATGGGAGACCCTGGAACTGGGATGTAGTGCCATGGAATGCTGTTCAAGCCTGTCTGCTCCCATGACCATTTTTCCAGACAGCTGCCAGTGTATGTTCTCAACAAGGCATGGGAGTGTCTGTGCTGTGTGTTGTGGCTCTGAAATCTTCTTGGGCTACTGTAGCAGAGGTTGGAAGTTGGTGAACATTCTGGTAATCCAACTTGATGTTAGTGGAGGCCAATTGGCTCTTGTGTGGAAATGAAGCTATGGAATATAATAACTTTGATTTGAAGATGGAGTATCTCCATTAGTGGAAAATTAATTTTGGTAAAACCCTCTAAGAACAGCTCAGGAGAGAACAGAGATATGGAAGTCCTTTTAAACTTTCTTTGATTTGAAATATTGTTTCTTTTAAAGTCTTTAAAAAAGATACCTGTGTTTTGTAGCAAAAACACTGTTTTTTCTGGAAGACATGCATGAAGAACGTGAAGAGCATTGCTGCCTAGTTGCTCAGATATAATTTTTACTGTGTTATGGGCTTTTCCAGGCTCTCCTCACTGCAGTAACATCTCCGTATATAGAAATTCATGAAGGAACAATTCTTCAAACTGTTAGAACCTGCTACAACATCTATCTGGCCAGTAAAAATCTCATTAACCAGACAACTGCCAAAGCTACCCTGACACAGATGTTAAATGTCATTTTTACACGGATGGAAAATCAAGCCGTAAGTAACTATTACTTTTTCTGATCTCAAACATTTAGGCTTGCAAATGACTGAAAACTTTTTAGGTATTGTTTTTAATGGGTCTGTCATTGTAGTTGCATATCTGTTGGTTCATCATGTTAGAAATCCTGCAGTGAGGCATACTGACTGATTTGAAGATAAAAGGTGATGCTCACTGCTGATGACAAGGTTTCACACTGTAGCTTCTGTTAAATGGCATTGGAGAAAGGCATCATGCTTTTAAAATAAGCTTGAAAGTATCTTTTTAATCTGATCGGCCAAGTGATTATAGTTTCACTGTTTCTTGCTAACACGTGAATTCACAAAGGAACATCAGTCATCACAGACAGGATTTTCCTTACCATGTTCTATGCTTTGTTGAGCCTTTTCACGTGGGTTTTTCAAGATGCAGGAGTCCAGAGAAGCAGAGCGAGTGCCTGTGCAGAAGCCGCAGTCCCCTGCAGCACTCGTGTCACGCTCCCCGCGGCCAGGACAGCGCCAGCCCGGCTCTTGGGGAGGCAGAGCTGCCGCCGGCGCCGCGCTGACCAACGGGGAGCCAGGCGGGGCAGGCACCGGCCAAGGGGAGCTGCCCCGGGACCCTGCCTTGCCGGCATCAGGTGAGCAGGAGCACAGTGGGTGTCTGTTGCTTTCACTTCCAGCCTTTCTGTTGGAAAGGGCTCTTGGAGGCCACTTTGAGGAGAAGTCACTGGCTCCCTTGGCTCTCCTCAGTAGTCTTTCAGAGTGTGCTGTCATCCACGGCTTGTGTCTACGTTAAAACTGCTGCAGAAAGACTCCTGTTTTCCCTAGAACTCTAGCTAAACTATGTGTGCTTTGTCTATATAGAATTTTAATGGAATTTGACTTGAATAGATTGATAAAGGGGAAAGAAAGGAAGAGAATTGTCATGGTATGTGGGAAGTGACAGAATCACTCTCAGGTAGTTGAAGTCCTGTGGTAAAAATGGTCCATATTATGAAGATCATATCATTGGCATATACTGGATCCAAATTAGGAATGTTTGTAGCAGTTGATAAATATAAGTGACAAAATAACTACATTAAAAATAATGATGCTTTAATTTAAACAACATAAATAACAGCAATGAATATTTTTGTATGACTTCTCAAAAATTACTTTCCATGAGAACTACTGAAGAAAATTGATAACTTCTTACACTTCTGTCTTTGTCATGTTTTTCCTTTTAATCCTCTTCGTAAACAAAAATGCTAAATTAAAAATTCTCTGTGTGTTTCATTAGAAGAAACAATTGATGGAGGAAAGGAAATGGTTAAAGACATCTTGGAAGATGTGGTCCAGTCAGCTGTGAAAGGTAGCTACGTCTTCTAAAGTAAAATAGTTGCATATGTGTTGATTGTACAAGCATGGAGGTTATTTTTGTTACTAAGTATCTTGACAAGAACGGCTACTGAGGCAGCAACAATAGGTTTCCACTGTATCACAATATCCTTCTGCTGATAGGTGAGAAACTTTGTGGGTTACTAGTGCTACTTCTGTCCCACTCGGTGGTACAAAGTCATGGGATAGAAAACACCTAATGCGTGATTTTAATAATTATTCCTTTTTTCTCTTTAGTGGCTGAAGAAAAACAGGTAACAGAACCAGTCAAGGCTCTGCCTGCGTTAGAGACTGCGGATACTCTTCTTTCTGTTTCTAGCAATGAAAATGTACAAACAAACGGCATTCCAGATGATGGGCAGTCTGTTTCCTCCACTGATAATCTGGTAAATAACTGCACTGGATGCCAGTATACATCTGGGAAAGGAGAAATGTTTTTATTATGCCAACTAATGGAGTGGGATTTCGTGGAAGAAAGGGATAGAAATGTGTGTGTCCTGTTCAGGTTCAAAAAGGAAGCAGCAGCTGCAATTTAAGCATGTATCGAAAATACCTGTCCTTGATGAAAAATTGGTTATATTAATTGTATTTTGATGCAGTGTGGGGACAGAGATAAAGGGTCAGTCAACCTTTGTGAAAAGGTCCGGATCCCTTGTAATCCTGTTTAGGTTTAGTTTAAACTTTGCCAGATGTACTATTTTCTTCAATCTGTAACTGATTCTCAGAGGAGCTGTGGAATCTCCTAATTGCTACATTTCTTTGTCTCACTGAGTAATCTGTGTTGTGTTTCTTACTCTCAAGGAAACAGATATATCTGGACATCAAGCTGCTGCCAGATTTTCCCATGTTCTACAAAAGGATGCCTTCCTTGTGTTCAGGTCACTGTGCAAGCTCTCCATGAAACCGCTTGGGGATGGACCACCAGATCCCAAGTAATGAGGCTGTATTTAATATTCTGTTCTCTCCAGGTAGCTTTTGGAAACAGTTCAGTAGCTGCTGTATAGTAAAGCAGGTGTTCAAAATTCACTTGTCAGGCCCCTGGTTTAGTTAGTTTGATGAATCTAGGGTAGAAAATAGCTTCAAATTATTAAAAACTTAATATTTGAGATTTTTGGTTTTTGCATAATAGGTTTATTAATCTTATCAGTTGAAGAGGCCTTGACTCTACAGTATTTATGAAGATTTTGACGGGAGAGTGGGGAATTGCTTAAGTAGCACTGAGCTATATCTATTAGGCTAGTCTAAGATGTTAATATTACTGAAAAAAAGTTCAAATTTAGGTGGTAGTTGTTCAAAAATCACTTGGCTGATTTCCACCCCTCTTTCCCCCTGCACTGAAATGAATTAAAATAGCAGTAATTTCTTCTTGATGTGGAAGAAATACTACAGTCCTAATGTTGAATACAAGTATATACTAAGAAATATAGAAATACATTTAATGTTGAATTTTTTCTAGATCCCATGAATTGCGTTCCAAGGTTGTGTCTCTCCAGCTGCTTCTCTCAGTGCTGCAGAATGCTGGTCTGGTTTTCAGGACACATGAAATGTTCATCAATGCAATCAAGCAATATCTTTGTGTAGCATTATCTAAAAATGGAGTCTCTTCTGTTCCTGATGTGTTTGAGCTCTCTCTTGCAATCTTTCTCACGCTGCTTTCAAATTTTAAGACCCATTTAAAAATGCAGATTGAGGTGAGAGACTTTTAATCTATAATTTGCATATCCTGTAGTTCACAAAATACTGTAATGGTGAAAGGACAGCTGGAACTTATGTTTTAATATCTTAGTTTGGTTTGCTTACTAAACTAGTATATTACTATTGTATCCAAATTCTAATATGCATGAAATGTTACTCTTCAAGAGAAATGATCAAACAGAAATGAATCTGTACATTTGATGTGGTTCTAATAAGTTTCAGATCATCAGGTCCTTGATCTTATTTATTTTGCAGGTGTTCTTCAAAGAGATCTTTCTGAATATTCTAGAGACTTCTTCAAGTTCCTTTGAACACAAATGGATGGTGATTCAGACTTTAACTAGAATTTGTGCAGGTATTTCCACTGTATAAAAGAATCACTTCTTCTGACAGCAGATGAAAATTATTTTGAAAACAAATGCCACCTATAATGTTTAAGTATGAAAATTTTAATTTGATCCTAGAGTGCTTGGGTTAAATGTCTGGATTACTCCCCACTGTCTGCTCTAACTGGCTGATTTCTTTTAAAAATGCTATGGCACAAATCCTAATACTTCCATTTTCTTTTATTTTCAAGATGCCCAGTGTGTAGTGGATATTTATGTTAACTATGATTGTGATTTAAACGCTGCTAATATATTTGAACGCCTTGTAAATGATTTGTCCAAAATCGCACAGGGACGAAGTGGGCATGAGCTGGGAATGACACCTTTACAGGTAAGGGAAACATCTTTGAAGATAAGGTACTATTGTTTCATAAACAGTGCTATTTCTGCATCCTTACTGATACTTCCAGTGGTTCATGGTGTCTGTAACCTACTGATGTTACTTTTTATTAGTTTGCTAATTTGCAATTGGATGCTGAAGCAGTGCCATTAATTTACTTGGTGATTTTGCTGCCTCTTTGCACTGTGAGACCAGGCTGGTTCTGGTCTCTTTAGTTGGACTGCCATGGAGAGAAAACCAAATGAGTCTTCCTCTGCCTCACACAAATGACTTACCTTCTTGAGCTCATGAACTAGTAGTGCCTTCTGTGGGATTTGCGTTGTGCAGACTTTGTGCCATATCTCCACCATAAGCATTTTATTTTCAAGATTATACTTTCCCAGTCCTTAGAAGGAGACTGGTATGGAGACTGTTCTCAGCACTGTTTGTTGGTTTGGTTTCTCTGCTTTAAATTTTATTATTATTTTTCTTCATGTTTTAGGAGTTAAGCCTGAGGAAAAAAGGACTTGAATGTTTAGTTTCTATTTTAAAATGTATGGTAGAATGGAGCAAAGACCTTTATGTGAACCCCAATCATCAGACTAGCTTGGGTAAGATTGTTTCCATATGAAGAGACTAACTTGCTTGATCAGTTTGTTCTTTCATTTATTCAGTGTTTAGAAGCTATTGAGAAGTGTGGATGCCAGGTTTGTACCTAACAATTTGTTTATACAAACAGTTTTGCAAACAGTTGTTAGTGCTGTTGCAGTATGCAATTCTCCAAGTGTCTGATTTGAATAACCAGGCTCTGTTGATGAGCTTTAGCCAGGTCCTTGTCTACACTATAAAAGCGCATGTTGGACAAGACATGCAACCAGTCTTGGCGTTACTAAGTTGAAGTGCCAGAATTTCTCCATAGATGCTGCTGCTTTTCTGCCTTATTTTAGAATTGCATCGACAGAGCATCTTCATGTAGTGTAGTGCAAACTGCCAAAAAGTATACATGGTAAAATAAGAACATTGACTTATAGATTTCTGCTTCAAAGTTCTGTAACTAAAACCTCTTGACTGAATAAGGATAACTTAAATCTGACCTTGTTTGTAAATAGGTTCATTTAAACCATCTGAACAGGAAATGGCTGAAGGTAAATGCCTGGAGACTGGTGGGAGACGGAGTAGTGTCAGTTCCTTGGACTCCACTGTATCGTCAGGAGTTGGAAGTGTTGGTACCCAGACTGCAGTACCAGATGATCCAGAGCAATTTGAAGTCATCAAGCAACAAAAGGAAATAATTGAACATGGGATAGAACTGTAAGCTCAGTGTGACAGCACAACTAGAGTTCAATAGTAATAAAATGTATTGTTTCTTATGATCTCACACAGTCACACCTGTAGGGACACTTACAAATTGGCATTAATGCAAAAGACTTGCCTGCTGTCGTCAAAAATCAGCGCTGGAGGCTGTTGTAGTTGAAAGGAATTTCCTAATGTCCTGGGTGGAGTGGAAGGTGTTTCCACAGTTTTCCTTTTTGCTGGCTCAGCCACACAAGAGGGCGTAAGCCTAGAGAGAAATTGTTTGAGGGGCACAGTTGTCTTGCAGCTCTTACATGGTTTGTTGTCTTTTATTGAAATAGAGTTTGGAGCATTAAATCATTGTCCAGTTATGCTTTACTTCCTTTTCATTAATTTGAAGATCTTCATGTCTGTAAATGTAAAAAGGAAGTGTCTTGAACAGCAACATTTTTAACATTTTGTGTAAAGTCTCTAATTTTTAATGTTCAAAAAGGTGTGAGTTGTTTTGAAATGAGTTTTTCAGCAATAACTTCTAAGGTTATCAGGAACTCAATGTACCTTATGAGATGGAGCCTATGGTGTGATATAGGTAATAGATCTGTTGCATGTTCACTTTTTTCTAACTAGAAAGAAAAGACACAAGCCACAGCACAGAATCCATGATCTATAAGGACTCTGTAAAACTCAAATTTTATAGGCTGTGATATTTTTAATTGTATGTCTCAATTTCCCCATGTTTTTGTCTGAATAGGTTTAATAAAAAACCAAAGAGAGGAATACAGTACTTACAGGAGCAGGGAATGCTTGGCACTACAGCAGAAGACCTGGCACAATTCTTGCACCAAGAAGAACGCCTCTGTTCTGTAAGATTACATGCAGCATAATTAACCACTTGCCCCAGTGCCTTCAGCCCTGTCCCCTGGTATCTGTGTGTATCTCTGTAGTTCAGATCTTAGAGAAATGAATGTGCAAGGCTTCACATGGACACAATGCCAAAGCTACTTACTGTTTACTTGCTGTCCCAGGCTTCTTAGTAAAGTAGTGTGCTACACTAAAGTGCTGGAGGGCTCCCCATCAATGGAATGTGCATTTCATCTGTCCCTGCATTAGCAATACCTTGCCAGCAAAGGAGTATCATGTACTGCAGTGGCAAAGCATTCTCTGCTGCATGTGCAACTGGATACAGTTCAGCTTTCCTTGGCTCTGCAGCAATGCAGATGTTGCCTTTGGAAGTGAGGGAACCAGGAATGTGCAGCCTCAGGGGGCATGTCTAGCACCCCTGTCCCTTGCCACCCTCCATTGGCTGCTCTGTCCACTCAGCAGTGTGTCAACATCATGGAGCTGACAACTGTGCAGCTCTCGGCCTTGAAACCTTCTGGCAAAGCTGGCACTTGGATTGCACAGTAATAACTGTCTCTTGTGTTTTTAGACTCAAGTTGGGGAATTTCTTGGGGAAAGCAGCAAGTTTAACAAGGAGGTGATGTATGCCTATGTAGACCAGCTGGATTTCTGTGGAAAAGACTTTGTCTCCGCTCTGCGTATATTTCTGGAAGGTTTTCGTCTGCCAGGTGAAGCCCAGAAGATTGATAGATTAATGGAGAAGTTTGCTGCTAGATATATTGAATGCAACCAACGGTAATTCAAACCCTTTACTCAGATCACTGTCCAAAGAACATTCCCTGGCTGTACTGTTGTGGCCCATAGGGGCATGGGATAGATTAAGCTCATACCAGGCCAGGAACTTCTGCAGGCTTGTGTGAAGAGCAGATCTTGCTGCTGATATTGGATAGGAAGTATACTGATGCTGGCATTTCCTTAAATCCCAAGTATGTGCTAGAAGGAATTACTGGAAGTGGGAAGCCAAAAGTATGTTAAGATGCACCAGCTAATACAGAGACAATTTTAAACAATTTTAGATCTGTCAAGTATGAAAACCAGTAATAAGCAGTAGAAATTGCTAGAATTAAAAATTCATTACATAAACAGCTAATAGGATGTTACAATGCTTTTATTTGCCTGTTAGATCTGGAACAAAATGTGTATGTGTTATTTGGTACCAAATAGGCAAAGTTGCTGTTGTTTCTAAAGCAGTAAGCACTGAAGTTTACCTACACGTCAGGCTTAATTAGTTCCCATTCCTTAGTCCAATTGGTGTGTCAGTGGGTTGGTTTTGTATCAATCTTTATGAAACTCTGGGAGTGAAAAATAAGCTGTCCTTTAACTTTTTTATGATTATATGTTATCTTTCTTTGGGTAATTTTTAGGGAATTGAAAATCTCGGTCATCACTAGTTTTCAATATTGTAAAGATGATGCTTTCTTTTCCCGCTTTGTATTTTGAACTGCTTGGGGCTTGATGCATTTCTAATGGCTAGCTTTGGGCTTTGTTAGCTCTGTGCTTGAATCCGTAGCACTTCTGGATATTTTTCTTGCATATGGAACTAGAGCTAATGTATTGAGGAATTGGGAGTCTATAAACCTGTTTTGTTTTCTTACCTCCCTCAGGCAAACACTGTTTGCTAGTGCTGACACTGCCTATGTTTTGGCATACTCCATTATAATGCTGACTACAGACTTGCACAGTCCACAGGTAGAAATTTAAAAAATCCAAACTTATAGAAGTTCACATTTCCCTGGAACTTGCATTCAGAATCTGATATCCAATTTATTCCTTCTTACAGGTGAAAAATAAAATGACAAAGGAGCAGTACATTAAAATGAATCGAGGAATCAATGACAGTAAAGACCTGCCAGAAGAGTATTTATCCACAATCTATGAAGAAATAGAAGGAAAGAAAATTGCAATGAAAGAGACAAAAGAATATGCAATTACAACCAAGTGTAGCAAACCAAGTAAGAAGGAGCCAGAAACTGGAAAGACTACAATGCTCTTGAACTGTTGCAGGAACTTTGGGATGGTATAGTGTGTGTGCAGTGTCCTTGTGAAAATGCCTTGGTGCAATACATAAAATACATTTAGAGAGGCTGATAGAGGTACTTAGAACGAAACTGGCTCAGTTACGACTTAACACTGCTTTCTGTGGTGGGAACAGCTGTGTAGGTGCCTCTGGCACCACTGCAGAGCAGCACTAGAACCTAGATCTGTTGGGGTTTTTAAACATGAGTGTGGGGGGGAAAGGGTGTAATAACTGAAGGGGGAACTTTGCAATTAATTTGTTTTTATGTGCTAGACAGTGGGTGAGGGCTTGATTTGAAGGTTTTTTGTCTCCTTCCTTGGTTCAGTGGTTGGGAGGTGTCATAGTCCTTGTGATAGTGTTTGCACAACAGAGAGATTAGAGAGTTTGTCATGATCTATAGTCACCTCTCCTCCTCCAGATCAAATGAGGGCTTCTTTGTGTAGCATGCAGTAGAAACCAATATCCCCAGCTGTACCCTACTTTTCCTCAGAGTAGCTGGTACTACTTTAATTCAAATTAGTGAATTCTGAATCTTCAGCATAGTGGTTTTTCCAGTGTTTTCATGGTGTTTGCAAGTTTTCTCAATCAAACTAGGAACAAAATTAATTTCCTTGAATATTGAAGTTGCACCCTGTAGTATAATGATAATGAAACTCTAAGTTAATAATTTATTTATCATGTTGATGAGGCCTTGTTTTGTTTTGGGGGTGTGAGCCTAAGAAGATACAGGATTTTCCATCCACTTTTACAGGCAGAATGACTTAATAGAGTATGCACGTCTGATTTGGAACGATTAAGTAATAGCATGTGTTACATAGTAAAGGGCTGAATTAGTTATTTTGTACAGAATAAAGTATTAAGTTTGGGTGTGGTTTTTAGTGCTGGACTTCCTTGCTTGCAACCTGGGGCAGCCTCCTGACTTCTAAGGTTTTTCAAGATTTTTATCTTCAGAATTCATTTACAATTCCTTTATTTAACATTTTGTGATGCTCAATGCGAAGGCGTGGAATGTGCTCTTACAAGGAAAGCAAGCAATGCATCTGTGTGGTGTTCCCCTTAGGTGTAGCTAACGAGAAGCAGCGGAGGTTGTTGTACAACTTGGAGATGGAACAAATGGCAAAGACAGCCAAAGCCCTCATGGAGGCAGTGAGCCATGCAAAGGCACCTTTCACCAGTGCCACTCACCTGGATCATGTCAGACCCATGTTCAAAGTGAGTGTTGAGTTCTCATTATATCTTCATTATGAAGGGTTTTAAGCATGGGGAAAAAAGTGGAAAATCACTCTGAAGAGTTTGCTAATGCAACGGGTGGACTCTGGATATATTTGGCCTCAGTGTCCCAATGTTTCGGGCTAAAGTTGTAAGAGACTTCTGAACTTACTGTGTTCCTCTCTTTAGCTTGTCTGGACTCCACTGCTGGCAGCTTACAGTGTTGGCTTGCAGAACTGCGATGACACAGAAGTTGCATCCCTGTGTTTGGAAGGAATCCGCTGTGCAATTAGGATAGCCTGTATCTTTGGAATGCAGGTTGGTGCCAGACTTAGCCTGGGACTTGCTAAGGGCCGTCTGGGCTCTGGGAGGCAGATGAAGACTTACAAACAGCTTATACATAGAAGATGAAGTGTCTCATCTGCTTTCTTGAAATGGTACAAGATCTTGATGTAAACAAGCTTTTCTTCAACTCTGCTTTTCTTTTTCTTGCTGAATCTTCTATTAAGAGTTTTAGTTAACTAGCCTCCTACTTTCCTTTAGCTGGGAAGTGCTCTAATAGTGCTAGCTATCCATAGAAGGAAAATTTGTAGGCAAGTTGCTTTCTCAGTATCTTCAGTGACTTGATTTTGATGCTTGTTTCTCTGTCTTGTAGCTTGAACGAGATGCTTATGTACAGGCCCTTGCTCGTTTTTCCTTGTTGACCGCCAGTTCCAGCATTACAGAAATGAAACAGAAGAACATTGATACCATTAAGACACTTATTACAGTTGCTCACACAGATGGCAACTATCTTGGGAATTCTTGGCATGAGGTAAATCTTGATTAGTTTAAACAGTGAACACGGTGTCCTGTTTTTTCTTCTACTATCAGCTTCTAGAATCCTCTTGAAAATGTGAAGGAAGTGCATTATATTAAGTTTCTGTTTTGTTTATATATATGTATAATATATATAAATTATACACTACATTTTTTTAAGATCCTGTGGAAACTGTGTGACAATATTGTAATTTTTGTAGGTGCATTTGATAGGGAATTTAAACGATATGAAAAAATCTCATTTGGCTTCAGAAAATTCTGCATATAAACTGTTGTATTCTTAATAATGGAAAGAAAAATATTCTAGCTCACAAGTACAGACTTGTCTGTGCAATGTTTGGTGACATTTACACCATAAGTGCATGAAAAATTAGGGCTAAAATAATTTGGTGGGGGATAGGTAATCATGGGCTATCAGGATCATATGTATTTTCTTAAAGCTTATTTTCCAGGGGCAATTTTATCAGCTCTAAATCCGTGCTGCTGCTAAAAGGGGCATTTCTGCTGCATTATGTTCTCTGGCACTAGTCTTGGGCTACATGATACGTGACAAAAGGTGCTAGAGCTGACAAATGCCTCGGATCTGGTCACAGCACACCCTCTTGAGTGCTTGTGCCAGCCAAGGGATGTGACAGTGGGTGAGGAGGAAGGAATGGAGTCAGTTTTGTGCTGTGGCAAGCACAGCATTGGCATTTATGCTCTCTAGGTTGGAACATCATTACTCAAAGTGGTGACAGCTGCAATGTTTCAGTCTTTTCATCTTTCTGGGACAATGAAGTCTCTAGAAGATCAGCTCCAACTTGTTTATTGTCTTGAAAGTCGATGCTGTGAAAAGTAATGAAAAGGTTTCCTTTAGTAGTTAGAGATCCAGGTTAGACTTTTGAGCACTATTTATTTTAATATTGTATTGGAATGATTCATGGTGGCTGATGATATTGAATGAACCACTCAACTTCATTTTTGGTTTTCTTAGTAATGTCTTAGCTCCATCGAAGCTGTTATCATGGTCAAAGTTATTTTAATGGTCAGAGAACCTGGGAAGGTCATAAATATTAAATACAAATACATGTTAGGAATAAAAATAAGGGGTGGTGTCCAGAAACACGATGTTTAATTTCTTTTGATTTTAGATCTTGAAATGTATTAGCCAGCTGGAACTGGCACAGCTCATAGGAACTGGCGTGAAAACTCGGTATTTGTCTGGTTCTGGGCGTGAGAGGGAAAGCAGCCTTAAGGGCTATGCCTCCGCAGGAGAAGAGTTTATGAGCCTGGGATTAGGTAAGATTATTAATCTTGGACCTCACAAAGATGGACATATAAGTGGGGTAAGAATGGGTAAGAATATTACCCATCAATATTATAACATACTCAGTATATTTCCTTGCTTCCAGGAGAAGCTGTATTGGATTAATGAAACTGTGTATTCCAAGATGTGTTTATAATTACCAAATCTGTTCTAACTTTGGAATTGAGTTAAGCTATTTGATAACTAGTTATCAAATAGCTATTCCAGATTTATTTGTTAGAATATGTTGTTGTCAAAACTGTTTTGCCATACAAAGTCATGATTTTGTTACAAGTATCAATTAATAGGAAAAAAAAAAGAGATTTGTTTTTAGGAATTAACAAATGTTTCAATAACTGACAATTGGTTTTCCAAAAGAATTTTTATCTCTGCGTGTTGGGCTTGCTGTTCCAGTTTCTATTGTTTCTGCAGTATGTACATGAAAGAAACCTTAGATTTTTGGCTGTGAATTAGAGGAACAGGGCAAGTTGTCTTAATCTTTGGAAAACCATTAAAGAAACATTTTAGTTTTAAAAAACTCTAGAGTGGATGCTATACATGGTGACTATGCTGAATACAGAAGTGTGCCCAGCATTAACTACTTGTAGCTGACTTAGAGTTTGTATTTTAAAATAATGTTTCATTTGTTCCAATTTCAGTAACAATATTATGTCATCTTAAACTAATAAACATGATGTTTACTTGTGTAATAATCTGGCACAGATCTGGCAAAGGCACCATTTGCTCCAAATAAATTACATGGTAACTAGAAGCAGTAGTCACTTCTTTGTTTACTTGTTTGATGTTGGAGTTAATATGAAGTTGTGATTTCCTGATGCCAAACTCTGTTTTTTAATGGCTTTTATTGCAGGGAACCTCGTTGGGAGTGGGGCTGACAAACGGCATATGGCGAGCATTCAGGAGTCCGTGGGGGAGACCAGCTCTCAGAGTGTGGTGGTAGCAGTAGACAGGTACTGAGAATGTAATTTCTGCAGTCTTATCTAAATGGTCATCTTTGTCATCTGCCCTTCTGAAATGTTCTCTAAAGACATTTTCCTATCCTAAACCATGTGGTGGAATGAGACTTCTTAATAACTTCTGATACAATTGTGCAAATCTGTACAACTGTATATTCAGACTTGCAGTATTTATTCTAACCTTAATGTGTCTGTTACCACATCAAAGTCTAAAAGATTTGAGAATGTTCTCCACTTACCAGTGTTCTATATGGACTGCTATCAGTAGTCTGAACTCCTCTCAAGACTGAACTGCTGAAGGGGAAGAAGGGACAACAGTGCATCCACAGATTGTATAGATCCATTGACAGCCACAGATGACCATATTCTCAGAGCATGTAAAGATCAAAGGTGGCTGATAACCACTGAAGTCTTGTAGCAAAACTTTCCTAATGTATGTTTATTGTCCCCATGAAATTTAACATACTGTCCCTCAAATGAATGTTCCAGCATAACTTGGCCCAGGTAAAATTATGAGCCTGTGCCTGTTCTGCAGCAGGGCAGGAGCACAGCAGACTGTGCCTTGGTGCAGGAAAGAGCTCCTCCTTCGACTAAGGAGCAGTGCATGTACTGTTGATAAAGGAGCAAGAATAAAAGAGGTACAGAGTTGATGGCATGGAGGATTGTGAAGTAGCTCCAGATGTGCTGCCCTTTTGCTGCAGCACTAAGATGGAATTGACTCTTGGGGATGCACAGCTGGAGCTCCAACTCCTTTCTTTGTTCAATAGGATTTTCACGGGCTCCACGAGGCTGGACGGGAATGCCATAGGTATGTATAGTGGGTTACAGGGCCCCTGGCACTGGAGCAGCCTGGCTCACAGCAGGCTTCTCGTGTGCAGTTGACTTTGTGCGGTGGCTGTGTGCTGTTTCCATGGACGAGCTGGCATCGCCGCACCACCCGCGCATGTTCAGCCTGCAGAAGATAGTGGAGATATCCTATTACAACATGAATCGCATCAGGCTGCAGTGGTCGAGGATTTGGCATGTGATTGGAGATCACTTCAATAAGGTATTTCTTAAAATCAAGTTACACAATATGCATGAATAGCAGGACTTCTTTAATCAACTTTGGCTTTCTGTGTTAGTGGCTTAAGCTCTGATATTGAAAAAAGTGCCTTTCAAGGCACCTAAAAGAAGCACCTATTTAAAAATCTAAAGTGTACAAATAGAAATGTTTATGGGAATGATCTTTAATCACGTAATTGTCATGATATGATTTGGTATTTTTGTAATTTTTCTTTGTCTTTTCCTTATGATCAAATGCCAAGTTAGTTTTTTTTCTAAAATGCACACAGGTGATCCTGGAACTAGAGTTGTTTTCCTTAGGAAATTGAACTATGTTTGGATGAGATTTTTTTTAACCAAAGATTTTATTTATTTTATTTTACTGTATTTTAATTTCAGCATCTAGCTGGCTTTTATAGTTCTGCATTGATGCATTCACAGTCCATGGGTCTGTTTGTTTAGGACAAAGTAACAGAAAGCCCCTTCAACAGGAACCTCTTCTTTCCCAAGTATTTGAACACTGGAATATACTAGTGATGTTTAATGGGCTGAGATGGAACTTGAATGATGAATTTGTTACTGATAGAAATGACACATTAGCTGATAAGTGTTTGAAAATATGCTTTTCTTCTAGGTTGGGTGTAACCCTAATGAAGATGTTGCCATCTTTGCTGTTGACTCATTAAGGCAGCTGTCAATGAAATTTCTTGAGAAGGGAGAGTTAGCCAATTTCCGCTTCCAGAAAGACTTCCTAAGGCCTTTTGAGCATATTATGAAGAAAAACAGGTGTGAGACACTGCAATTTCTGCTTTAGCTTGCTTTAGTTCCACTTAAGCATGTCAGTTGGTGTGGGTTAGATGGTCATGTATGGGGAAGGGGAGCAGTTACTTCGTGCCAGTGTGAAGTAGTCTTGCATTCCTTTTTCTTTTTTCTGTTTAGATCTCCGACTATTCGAGACATGGTGATCCGCTGTATTGCTCAGATGGTGAACTCTCAAGCTGGTAACATTCGTTCAGGCTGGAAAAATATCTTTGCAGTCTTTCATCAAGCAGCATCAGACCATGATGGGAATATCGTGGAGCTGGCCTTTCAGACTACAGCGCACATAGTTAGTAAGTAATACTTGACTTTACTTACTTACTAGCTAGTAATGCTAGCACTCACACAAATTAGCTTTCCTGCTGAGAGTCTACATTAAAACGCTCACCTGAATAAGGCTTTTGTATTTCCAGGCAGATAAACACACAGCCTTGCAGCCAGACTGTTTAAACTCTGCAGCTGGGTAATACCTATTAAGTCTCCTGAATGCTATGGACAGGAAAAACTAGATATAGATATTCTGCTGTAGAACTTTGGAATGTGATTGGTGAGGTGGGACAGGGAAGAATGCAAGAGAGCACAAAGAGCCATATTTAATGTAGCAGATCTGGTCCTTTCATGTCTGTCTATTCCACAGCAGTATACCATGGCTGGCATGCCTATATTGGTGCAGTTTATCTATGGATTTTAATATCAATAAATTTTAAAAAGTGTATTTGTTTGTTCTTCACAGCAAATATTTTTCAGCAGCATTTTCCAGCAGCAATTGACTCATTTCAGGATGCAGTAAAATGCCTCTCTGAGTTTGCCTGTAATGTTGCCTTCCCGGACACCAGCATGGAAGCCATCAGGCTTATTCGCTATTGTGCAAAATATGTCTCAGAAAGACCACAGGTATGTTTGAATTTTTACCCTGGTGCATTTTCAAACTCTCTTCTACTGTTAAATGGAGACTAATCCAAGAAAGATCTTTCAGACTCAAACTTCAATTGCAAGTGTTTGTATTAAAAGCTAATTTGGATTTAGGAGAAAATTCGATACTATATAAGCAGTAAACTAGGTCTAATTAAATAACATTAAGTCTTGTAAGTACAAATGGGAAATAACTGATATTAAATAGTCCTTGTTGGGTTTTTTTTTAGTTTTTGTGGTGTTAAGATGACTTGGAAAGCAGTGCTTCCTGTTCTGTTATGTCTAGTACAGTTGGTTACAAATATGTATATTTTTCTACATCAGACTATTGTGTGAATACTGAATATAATAATCATTGGCTGAGGAGAGCCCCGAGTTACATTGCAGTTGCATGTCCCCACTGTGTGCTGCATTCAGTGTACCAGAGAAGTGTAGAACTGATTTCTGCCAGTTTTAGATTGTTGCCTGTATTGATGTAACAGTTGTCTGTCACTGTTGACTGCTATATGTATGACCATATACGACTGCCTTCTAAGAAGTCCAAACCTCAGCAACTTTAAGGCCTTTAGCTGGACTGAATTAAAAAACAGGTAAAGTATTTCCATATATTACTTTCTAGTATTTTTGCAAATAGTTACATCTCAGAGCTGTACTTATATTTTACAGTTTTGGAGTGTTACAGTAGGAGCTAAGCTAACTTTCCAAGCCTGTACCACTAGTAGTATCTAAATTTGTCACATTTAAAGATTTTTAAGATAATTTTTTTCTTTAAATCTTTGTTTTCCTGCTGATCTTTAAGGTATTAAGAGAATACACAAGCGATGACATGAATGTGGCTCCCGGGGACAGAGTGTGGGTCAGAGGATGGTTTCCTATTTTATTTGAACTTTCTTGTATCATCAATCGTTGCAAATTAGATGTTCGTACAAGGTAATAAAGCTTTTCTTTCTATCTTTTAATTCATTTAGTGAAGAGATTACAGGAGCACATTTTAACATCTGTCCCTATACCTGTTTGGGTTTGTTTATAGAGGCTTAACAGTGATGTTTGAAATCATGAAGAGTTATGGGCACACCTTTGAAAAGCACTGGTGGCAAGACCTGTTTAGAATTGTGTTTCGGATTTTTGATAATATGAAACTTCCTGAACAACAAACAGAGGTAAAAACAAAACAAACAAACAAAACAAAAACCAAAAAACCCAACCCAAAAGGCAAGCATTCCTTAGAGTTGTCTTTTTAAGAACTCACACATCTGAGGCAGCAGTTTGTATTGTCATCAGATATTGCCACCCCATATTGCCCCAGACTTAATTAAACATCCTGTGTTCTGCCGAGTTCAGTGGCATGAATGAAACTTGCCACAGTGTCCAGTGAACTGTCTGTGTGTTCTGTCTGATTATTTTCAAGGAGAATGTTCTCACGCTGTGAGCATGTACAGCTTTCTGGGCAGTGTTCATGTGGCCAACTAAGTGCTTCTGACAAGGCATCTGCAGTCATAAGGCTTTAGTTCTGAGTTCTCTCCTCAGACCTGTGTCTTTTGTTGAACAGCCATGTATAAGCCAAGTGTTGTCATCATGCAAGAACTTACATAAAACCAAAGATTTTTCATTTTCTGTCCCAGAAATCAGAGTGGATGACCACGACATGCAACCACGCACTTTATGCCATCTGTGACGTGTTCACACAGTTCTATGAAGCTCTACACAAGATCCTTCTTCCTGACATACTTGCACAGTTACACTGGTGTGTAAAACAAGGTACCTTATTTACCTGTATCTTTTGATTAAATTTATTTTTAAATGTTCATTACTTAAAAAGGGGAAGGTTAGCTGAATTTTGGAAGAATAAAAGTTCCCATCAGGAAAACATGTGTTGCAATAGATTGATGAAATATCTTGAATTTTTGAGCACCAATCTTTTTATTGAGTTAAGCAACTTTTTCGTTACTGTGTTCATAATGTGCTCATGATGTTAGTGTGACAAAGCAAAACCTTGTGGGGAGTGGTGTCAATCTTCTGAATCTTCTGCCAACAACCTTTCTTTGTTTGACTGCAGTGATACATTACCTTCTTTATTTACACATGTAGATACATGCATGCATTCTGATTTTTTTTTCTTTTTAACTCATACATGCTTCCCCTGCTTCTACCAACCATCTAGTATTTTAAAATACCACTTTCTAAAGAACGTGCTTTCTTTCTGGCTCCAACTCCTACACCTGAAATCCTGTATGTTACTAGCATGGAATGTTGGGGGATGATCTTGCAGCAAATCACAAGTTTCCAATTGCTGCTTTTCCTTTCTTTTTCTCACCGTATGCTTTCTTTCTGGTTCTGCCCTGTCTTTCATCTTCCCTGCTTGGATTTCCATCCCATGAAGGCTATTTTGAAACTTTCTTGAGATTCATTAGGTTCCTCAGCTTCATATTGTTGTAACATACTGTATAGGTAGGCTTTGAGCCAAGACATCATGCATTTCACAGTATTGGTAAAAAATTTTAATGGAGCAGTAATAGGCAATGCTTAATTTTTCATTGATATAGTAGAGGTTGACAAATATGGAATGTTCCTTTCACAGATAATGAGCAGTTGGCACGATCAGGTACCAACTGCCTAGAAAACCTAGTAATACTCAACGGACAGAAATTCAGCCCTGAAGTCTGGGGCCAAACATGCAATTGTATGCTAGAGATCTTCAAAACAACTATTCCTCATGTGTAAGTTCCTAAGTTTAGTTCTTATACTGATACTCAATTTCAGAGAAACAACATTTACCATTTTTTGTTTTGTTCTGTTTTGATTTTTTTTTTTATTCCATGAAGCTTGCTGACATGGAGGCCTGTAGGAATGGAGGAAGATTCATCTGAAAAACACTTGGTAAGGATTAACTCAGGGCAATAAACTGATTTGAAACGTTTTGTGTTAGGTCAGCTTTTGAAATATTCTGTGGTAGTCGATACACTTGACAAGGAATTGACAATAGATCATATTTGGTGTTATTGTAAAAAAGGGTGTAAAGAATGGATGCAGGAAGCCTTTGAATCTAGGATTAGGGAAGTCATCTGAAAAGTGATAGCCGGTTGGGAGTTAGTGTTTTGGGTTGTTGGAATTGCTCTGCATTCTCTTCTAGGATTTGGACTTAGATCACCAGTCTTTAAGCAGCATGGACAAAAATGCTTCCGAAAGAGGACAAAGCCAATATTCAAATCCAACAGATGAGAGCTGGAAAGGTGGTCCTTATACAAGTAAGGAAAACATACAAGCTTTTTCAATGTACTTTTATAGCCAGGCTTAGTTCACTTCTCTAGTTTCCTGCAGAAAGTTTTGGGGCAGTTAAACTTGGGATAAGTCTTTGCAACTTGAGTTTATGCCTTGCAGAGAGATTTTCCCTTTAGAAGATAATTCACAGCATCACTAAATATCAAATTGTAAATGGAAATGTCATATTTTGCTAACCTGTTGTAATTGAATTGTCATGAATTGCTTCTGAAAGTTGTGTGCTCCATTTTATTAGACCAAAAACTATTTGCTGGCCTCCTGATCAAGTGTGTGGTACAGCTGGAGTTGATACAGACCATTGATAACATAGTGTTCTATCCAGCAACAAGCAAGAAGGAAGATGCTGAGCACATGGCTGCAGCTCAGGTACCATCAAACTTACTTGTAACCTTGTTGTGACAGGGAAGTACAAACTATGGAACGCTCTGATGTGTGTTTACAAAATAGAGTGTTTTTCTGACTCTCAGCAATATCCTACATGTGTGTTTAAATTACTCTGAAGTTGTGATTTTATTGTCTGCCTCCAGTGTTGCCTGCCGGTCTGCCTGTTGCAGTATTATATTACCTTTATTTTTATTATCAATATTGTAGATGATAATTGTTTCTGTAATGCATACATACTCATCAAAAATGTTTTTTGTTTGTTTGGGGGAAAGCATTGTTTTCTGCTCATTAGACTGAGTATTTTCATTTAGCCACAGCTGAGGCTTTGCTCAGCTTCTGGATGTTTGCACAGGAATTGTTGCAGAAGTTGAACTTTAGCAAGGTCAATGATCAAGATTTCACTCATTGCCAATCTGGGAGATGTCCATGTCCCTGAAAGTTGTGATTCTGGGCAACAGTGCACAGTAGCTCTGGCTTGGCTGTTAATAAAGCCCTAAGCTGGAAGTTTTGGTTAATGCATTCAGGTAGTATTTTGTGGATGGCATAGTTAAATTCCTAGTGAAATTAGCTAAAAATATTGACTGATTTAATTAAATTTGACAGGAACCAAAGGTGGGGAATTTCTACACTAGGCAACTGTCGCTGTTGAGCCGCTAGCGGAGAAGAAGACCTGGATTCTCAGCGTGGCATAGAAAAAGCGCTTTATTATTTTGATTCCAACCTATATAGACTTTCCAGAGGTCACCCAGATTGGTCAGTCAGAAACCTCCCCCTAGGCCTGATTGGCCAGGCCTGAACTGTCCAAATCTCGAGACACTGTTTTAATAACATCCAAACTTTATCTTTGTTTATAAAACACAGGAGAAAGTTCTCATGGGAAAGACCTGTGCTAGCCACAGCCAACATTTAAACCCGCAATATTTTTTTGTTCATTTTGATGTTTTTCAGAATTCAACAGACTTACCCAGTCAGCTTCTAGAGAAGAGGAAATGTTCTGTATTTTATTGCTATCAGTGCAATGTCTTGATAAGGGAGTTCTTCCCTTGCTTGCTCTTGAGTCTTATTTTCTTATCAGTAACTAGGATAGATCTTAGTTTCTCTCTTCTTAAGTACCCTACTGAGAAGAGTACAACTCTGATCTTTGACAAGCCGCTCTACTGTGTTGTACTGCACTAATGCTGCGTTTGCACCTGCAAATGGAATTAGAAGTTACTGGAGTTTATGGCATGTGCTCTCCCTCTCTCTGTTCCTTTCCCCTTGTTCTTTAGCGAGACACATTGGATGCAGATATCCACATTGACACAGAAGACCAAGGAATGTATAAATATATGTCTTCACATCACCTCTTTAAATTACTGGACTGTCTGCAAGAGTCTCATTCATTTTCAAAAGCCTTTAATTCAAATTATGAGCAGAGAACTGTGTTATGGAGAGCAGGTGAGCCTTTTATTTTTATTTGATAATAAGCTACACTTCTAGCTTTAAGTATCATGACACAACAGTGTGCCATTGCAATCTTATCTAGAGTTTATTGGACATTCGCATGCTTTTAGTGTTTGTCTCCTTTCTGATGACTTGAATAATTATGTTTGCTAAATTACCTCCTTTTTTAATAAAAGTAGAGCTGTACTGCTGTATACAGGTATAGCCGTAGTTAAGTATCTTTGTAAATAAATCAGAACTCAATCAAAACCAAGGAGGAGAAAATACTATCTGGACAAGAAATAATTACTGGTCACTAGTGCAGGTACTGTCAATAAAATTTATTTTTGGCTAGTAACGCCAGCTGTGGATGTTCCCTCTCTTCCTGTGTGGGACTGATTTCTAGGCTTCAAGGGTAAATCAAAACCCAACCTCTTAAAACAAGAGACCAGCAGCCTGGCGTGCTGCCTGAGGATCCTGTTCCGCATGTACATGGATGAAAGCCGGCGGGAGGCCTGGGATGCTGTCCAGCAACGACTACTCAGGTAGGACAGCCCTGCTCAGGTGGTAAGCAGGCAGAGAGAGATGTGGTCACTCTTGATTAAGAGTTCATTTAGTAGTAAGGAAGCAATCTGCCTAGAATAGATGAAGCACCTTCTTGTGTGACATTGGCTTTTCTTTATAGAAGTGGTGGTGTCTGAATAGTTTTCCCATCTGAGTACACAGTGATAGAGATATAATAGGATACACTAATTGAAAAAGATGCAGTATAAGCTGCTGTATACCTGGAATTTAAACATGTGGAAAATTATGCTAAATAAATATAAAAAGGTATTTGGTTGAGTTGGTACATAAAAGTTCAAAGTACTAATCTCTTATCAAATGTGAAGATCTCACAACTTGTTGTTGGTACTAATACAGTGGATTCTGATCTACCAGCATGTCTGGCCATGTTAATCTGCTTAGTCCTTCTTTAATTAAAAGAGTGTCCTAAAAATAGCCGTAGTGAGTGGTACACTTTGTACCTTTTGTTGCTAGTCTGCAGCAGGGACCAAAAATTTATTAATACAATAAAAATTCTTCCTTAATCTGTGATGCTGAGCTCTGCAAATCTTTATTAAACCAGTCCAAATTTACAGGGAGAGCTCTCTCATGGTGCTGTTGCCTAAGCTGTCCCAATGTCAGGGTCAGGAAATGTTTGCAGGTTGAAAGTGACAGCACTTCAATTAAAAAATTTTATGAGGCAGATTAGACTTTTCCATCTCTGTCTCCATGGTTCTCTGTTGCAAATATATAAAGTATTTTAGTTCAGTTATCTGGAATAATTCCTGTACCAGAAAAAGCAAATTTGCGTATATAAAGTTGTTGCATGTGATTGAAAACTTCCCCATGGAAGTGCATCTTGCTTGAAAACAAAATACACTGAAAGGACAAACAGAGCATGTAATCAAAAACTTTATAAGGGTTTTCTTTATTGTTTGTGTGAACTGTGCCACCTCTTCAGTGTCTGCAGTGAAGCCCTGGCGTATTTTATTACTGTCAACTCAGAAAGCCACAGAGAAGCCTGGACCAATCTCTTGCTGTTGCTTTTAACAAAAACGCTAAAAATCAGCGATGATAAGGTAAGAAGGGCTGTAAGTCATGTCTGCATTCAGTTTTTTCTTTTCTTTCCTGCTTCAGTCTGAGTTCAGTCCTTATTTCCACCCGGGTTGGAGGTGGGAGGTTCCTCAGAGCAAGTGTTCTCCTTGCCATACAGCAGTGGCAGCTCCACTGTCTGCAGGCGTTCTGCATGTGGAAATGGGGCTGCATCTATGCAATTCCCAGCTGTGTGGGTATGTGGATAGAATTACTGAACAGGTTTCATATAAAAGCACAATGAGTGTGCAGTAAGGGATGATAGGCTTTTGCTGTATTATAGTTGCACAGGAACGGTAAGGGTGAATTTCACTACTGTAAAACTGGAATTCCAGTTCCTTGATAGTGATGGCAAAAATAATTTTCAGGATCTTGGCCCTTTTGAGGAAAAGGGAATGCAAATATTCATGTTGCTGCAAATAGTCCCTGGTACCACCTCTAGGCTGAGAAGTCCCTCGGTCACAAAAAATCTCTGCTTAGGGAGTAATAATACTAAAGGCAGGCTCTGTGTGCACTGCTGCTGCCGCAAACAACCCAGAGCTCGGTGCCCTTGGGCCATTGCGAGGGCCTTGGGTGAGACCTGGTGTTTTAACAAGTTGGCGTACCCGTGAATGTGTCAAAACTTTGCGTTTTCCTCTAGCTATAGAGAATGACGCTCTGGTTTTGTTTCTTGGCTAGTTCAGGGCACACGCTTCCACGTATTACCCGTACTTGTGTGAGATCATGCAGTTCGACCTGATCCCTGAGCTGCGGGCGGTGCTGCGCAAGTTCTTCCTGCGCATAGGCGTGGTGTTCAACATCTGCATCCCGCAGGAGCAGACACTGACAGCTGGGATGAACCTGTCTTCCTGGTAGCTCTAAGTGAGGCCGTTACACCAGCCTGTACGTAAAGCTGTGGCCAGAGATGGATTGGTGTGGATGGGAAAAAATGGGACCCTGGTGTATCACCACAGGAGCAAGTTATTCTTACCACAACGGCATTTGGGAACGAGGAAAAAAATCCTGTTCTGTCCACCCTACAGAAGTGTCAGCAGTTTTATTTAAATTATTGCTTACGGAGTTAATACAGTAGGTGTGCAGTTTCTTTGTTGCAATGCTAATCATCTGTATGATCCAGTATGTCTCTTCTAGTCTTTTATCCACTGCTCAGTCTTGCATCCCAGCTAGAGCTGGGATCTGTCCAGCTGGATCCCTCCACAGAAGTTATGCCCCTCGGAAATAATGACTATATTTGTGTAGCCTTGTGATGTTGGCACGTGTTCATAATAAACTCAACTGCAGTGGCCAATGACCACCTGAGATCCCTTTGGGTTTTCCTTTGTGTCCATGACCAGGCCAAGCAGGACACCAGGGTGTTGAAGTGGACAGCCTGTAGGATATTTAGAGAAGGTTTTCTTCCTGTTTAGCAAGTGATTAAAAAAAAAATATATATATATCAGTACTGCATCTTCTGAGACTTAGTTTTAATTTTTTGGAAGATTTTACATCAGGAGCATCAATAGCATCTACTCCCTTTAGCTTAGGCTTGAGTTAAAGCCATTTAAGAAAAACAAAAGGCTTTCCTTTTCCTTTCATATATTGGCAGATCATGGACAGAACATACACAGGAACATCAAAACCAAGGCTCAGAACAAATAAAATCACCTTTTTGACTCTCGAATATAACATATTTAGCAGTAGTTGTGACTGCTTAGCAAAAAGTCCTGTCCTTAACACAAGTTTGTCTCCTTTTACTGCAGATCTGCAACTTCTGATTTGTAATTTTGTGCAAATGACTTTTTTTTCTCAACCGTTAGTTCCTATTGGGATCTAAAAACCCCAGAATTTCCAAAAAAACTGCTCTAGCAAAATTAGACAAGTTCATCCATGTGCTCCAAGTTACCAACACAATTCTGTGGTTTGAAGGTATCTGTGAAGCAAATGTGACATAACGGCTTTGCTTGACCAAGAGAGTTTTCTTTCTTTCTTTCCTTGAAATGCATCAGGTTTCTGTGGCAATGTTTCCATGGCAGAATACTGTCTTGACCTTTGAAATAATTTTAAATTTCAAGTTAACCATGAAAGTTTGGCAGGATAGGAGGAGAGGCTCCACTTCCTAAAATAATGCAAACAAAGTGTTACATTAACTGCTGTGCTATCCAGAGTAGCAAACTTAAAATATTAAACTGAAAGTATTTAAAGAAAAAAAAACCAAACCAACAAACAGTGAAACAACCTATCTACTTGAATGGAACTAAGTGTATAACCTTATTATTTTGTTTTTTGAGTTGAGTTTCCTGGTAAGATGGCCTCAGGTGAGGTTGTCTTGGGATACACTGCTCTGAGCTGCTGGGAATGTGCAGTCTTTGTGGAGCTTTTTGATTGCCATTTTGTTGGTTGGTTGGTTTGGTTTTTTGTGATCTATTTCCCAAGGGTTTTTATGGTGCTCCTCAGTACATCAGCTTGTCCAATGTAAGCATTGTTTGGGAAAGGCTTTGCAGTCAGCAGTAGTGACAAGGCTTTCAAAACTTATTTTTCCTCTTCATTTTTAACCAAAGAAGAGTCAGTGGTGGTTGAGGCTCTTTGACTTTTAAATGCCTATTAGGTTAAATCTATACACTGTTATTTAGTAGAAGGGAATATATGGCTATATATGACAATAGGAGAAGACTGAAAAATAAGCAATGCTGGTATTTAACTTGCTGCATTTGAAATGTCCTTTTGTGTTGCATCTCATGTAGCTGCTCATTCCCTGGGAATGTCACTGCATCGGTTACTTCAGAAAATGAAGTATTTATTTTAATTCTATTTAAATCTGTAAGAATATGCTATTCCTTTTCTTCTGGTTGTAGGTAGTCTTAAGGAAAATAATTGAACCATTATTTTTCAGATTTGGAATGTGTCACTGCCTCATGGAATGTATTCCCTTGTGTCCCACCAGACACACCTAGCCCAGCTGCATGTTCCTCTATGTGTCACAGGTTTGAAAGCCCTACAGTTATGTCTGGAAACAAGTCTCAATTTTGAGATCCTAAATGACTTCACAGTTGCTTCATGGGCTTCCTTTACTGCAAAGGGCAGCATTTGTACTCTCTGCACATAGCATAAGGATGTTTGATCCATGTTTCCCTTCAGCCTTTGGTCTGAGACTGTTCTTTTCCTTAAGCTTTTGTTGTATTTATACCAGTTACAAACTGCTGAAGTTGGGTATGTGATACCCAACCATTCCAGAGTCTGCAGTGCATGAAGGAGAAGGGGGACTGGAATGCAATTGCATTGTTGGAGCCTGAATCCTGTCCCATTTCTGCAGGCGATTGTCCCCATTAGAGCAATAATCAGGATGTGTCCAGGTTACATCCACAGCACTTGTTGGTTTTACTCAGAAAGAGCAGAACCCACAGCCATCCCAGTGAAGCTCAGCCCTCCTGGAGTGGTCCCAGCTTGTTCCTTCTCCCCACCTCCACTGACACGGGGGTTTATTTGCTCCACTGGAACTAGGAGTGGATCCGGGTTCGCTGGCTGGAGAGCATGACTGTGCAATATAGGGAGTGAGAGAAAGTCCCCTCTTGGACGTGTTGTGCAACAGATGAATCTGTAACTAATCTACCTGTAATGGCATAAATAATGGAGACTCCATGGAGTTTGTTGTTAAGAATTATTTCACACCTCCCGAGGGAAGGGAGAGGGAGAGGATGCTGAGGAAAACTCTAAACCCTCCCTTTCGTGGTGATTGGAAACTTCCTCCATGTTGCCTCTGTTGTGTCTTACAGTCCAGGAAAAGGTTGTTTTTACAGCAGTTTGTTATCCATGTCTGGTATCTCAATTTCCATACTGCAAACAGAACAATCTAAAGAAATGTCCACTACTGCAACCAACAACCCCCATATTTTAGATGTCTTACTATTCAGGAGAAAGATTAAAAATAGTAACTGTGTCAAAAATGCATCTCCCTTTAATCTGTAACTTCAGTTTGTTCAGCACCTTTGTTTAAAATGTATGTTTTCATATACTGAAAACGCCTGAGTTTTAATATCTCCTTATTAAGTGCATTTACTATCAGTAATTTAAAGACCATTCCTTGCCAATGGATGTATAGAGTTCTGAGAGAATACCAAAATTATATAATATGAAAAACTATGTAAAGTTTTCTACATGAAAATACGATGTATAATAGTTACAATATTCCATGCTTTAATCAAGTGATAAACCAATAAAGTTTTACGAAGTGTTGCTTCTTTGCTCAGGTACTTCCTCACTCGCCACAGAGGCTTCGGGCGTCTCTGCAGGGTCGGGGGGTTCTGGTTTAGACCCCCCGCAAGTTTCCCGTTCCGCCGCGGAGCCGAGCCCGTTCCCGTGGCAATGCAGGAGCTCCCGCGCTCCGGCTGAGCGCTGCCGCCGCCCGGCCCGCCGCCGCCGCCCGGCCCGCCGCCGCCGCCCGGCCCGCCGCCGCCGCCCGTTCCGGGGCGGGGCGAGGCGAGGTCGCCGCGGGGCCCTGTGGGAAGCACCCGGCCATTGGTCGCCGCCCAGAGAGCGCGGCTCGGATTGGTTGCCGCCGGCGCGCCCAGGGCTGGCGCGGCCGCTGATTGGCCGGGTGGCAGCGCGATGCCACCGCCCCGCGCGATGCGGTCACGGAGCCGCCGCCGCGCCCTCGCCCGGCGGTTTGAATGTGAAGCGCAGCCGGAGCGCTCGGAGCCGCAGCCGCCGCCGCCGGGAGGAGCCGCCGGGTAAGGCCGGGACGCGCTGCCCCGCACGGCGATGGGGCCAGGGAGGCCTCGTGCACCGGCCGCCCCGCGGCCGCCCCCGGCGCCCCCGCCAACTCGGCGCCGCGCTCGGCGTTGGGCCCGCGGCGCGGCCACAGGCGCAGCGCAGCATGCTGGGCCCTTCCGCCCGCCTCTCGCGGCTCACGATTGGTCCGAGGCCGCTGGGCCTGCGCAGCCCGCGCCCCTCATTGGTTGTGGCTGCTGCCAGTCTGGGCTGTCGCGGGGCGGGGGGGGAGCGAGTTACTCTGGGGGTCCTGGGGCCACTCGGGATCTCGCCCGGCGCTGCCCCTGCCGCCCCCTCACGGCCCGGCCCGGCCCGGGCCCGGGGTCTTTGTGCAGGGGCCGCCGCACGGGGTAGCACGAATGGGGCAGGCAGGGTCCGGCGCCGGGACGGACGGAGCAGCCCTGACCCTTCCGCGGGTGCACGGCCTGGCGGGGCCGGTCGAGCCGCGGGAGCGCGGGAAGGCGCGCGGCCGGTCCCCGCTGGAGAGTCGCGGGCCTCTCCGGCACGGCCTTGCCCTGCGGGTCGCGGGAAGGGCGGGAGCGGGTGGGAGTGCGGGGCTGGTCCCGCTGCCGCCGCCCCTGGCGCTGCTGTTGCGGCCCTGCGCTTCGGGGAAGCGGGAAGTGCCCGTCGGGATCCTCAGAGCTGTGTCAGGATGGGCTTTCCCGTCAGATCTGGGCCCTGAACATTCTTCGGCACCTGGGAGAGGTGTTCGGTCAGTGCTGGGTGAGGGGGTGGAGCTGCGTGAAGCTCTTCCCTGTCCGAACCCCAGGGGCACGGCCGCGTTCTGCGTGGGTTTGGGTTTGTTCTCCCTAAGTGGTCTGCATTAATTTGGCTGAAGTAGGTGATATATTAAGCGCGTTTTATGGGTTTTCCGAGGCCTTTTCTGCAGGCACACGTTACAACACAACACAAAGCATCATATCACTTCAGCTAAAGTACCACCAATGTTATTTGTACTGGAAAACAAATATGAAGAGTTAGAGGAAGAGAAGGAAATATGCATACGTAGGTAACAGGTCAAAATATGTTGGTGGATGTGAATTGGTGAACAAGACTGTGAACAAGTAAACCCCAAAAGCAAAGGGAAACATGAGAGGCAGGACTCTTCAGGTAGATTTTTACTTCTTGCAAAATATGTTAGGATCTGAATTGCTTATTAACATTCATTAATTCAAGAGGATACTGCAGGTGTCTTTTTAAATTATGTAGATACCATAGCTGACACAAAAATTGTGTCATTAAAGCTCACTGCCTTTGCAAGCGTGCTTGAATAAAACTGTTTATTGCACTGATGATCAGCATAAAACAACTCCAGTGTGTGGCAGGTAAATTTCAGTCAGTCTTACTAAATAGAAACTCCAGAGAAAAAAATGGAAATTTTTGCTTCTGCATAATATCTGTAGGGAGGGAATTGTGCTTCTGGTGGTAGGAAGGACGGGCATTAGTGATGGTGATGTCCAGAGGAACATCTCCATTAAAGCACATTTTATTGTCGTAGTGTTGCTGTAATTTTAATTATTCCAATGCAAGCTGTGAAGTAAATATATAACTGTGGTACAGGTAAGAATGTGTGTGGGAGGATTACTAGAGAGGAGCAATATGGACTTATTGCACAGAGTTATTCTGTAATAAATATTGCATTTAAATTAGCTCCCACCCTAGTTTGAACTAATTTTACAGGGAGGACAAACTGTCTGGCTTTGCACAGTCTTTCATCTCTTTTTTAAAAAAGTATTTTCTTTTGAGATTTTATAAGGAGTATTTGATTTTTTAAAAAAGCCTTGACTCTTCAACACACTTTGAATTCTTTTATTTACAATTATGTAGGGCATGACTGTTCAGCTTTTTCAATCAGGAGCAATTTCTGGGGCTGACAGCAGTCCTCAAAAGCAGAACCAAATTCCAGTTGTCCTGAATGGGCAAGAGATCACCTTTTGTCTGTACCTGGTTCATGTTTGCTGGACGTGTGAGCCTTTTGTGGAGTTTTAGGTCCATAAACCAGACAGCAGCAGTTACCTGTAGCTTGAGAAGTGGAATGTGTCCTGTACCTGCTGCACCCTGCTTGGGACTGTGCTTGTGAGGTATTGTTGAAAAGAGCTGATATTGCTTCTGTGGGATCTGGTTTAGATGTGTAGCTTTAGGATAGATTTTCTGATCTCTGGTTGTAACAAAACTACTTGTGGGTTTTAGGTTCTGCCAAAATGGAGCTCAGTGATGCCAATTTACAAACTTTAACGGAGTATCTAAAGAAAACACTAGATCCAGATCCTGCGATAAGACGTCCTGGTAAGTGATTCTCATGAGTGAGAACAAAAAAGTTCTGTTTCTTTTTGGCTCTTCTGTCTCTGTGTAGCAAACTTCAATGGATATTTATGCAATAACCTCTTTGCAGGAGTTCTGAGTATCCTTTTAAAATGAAACCCAAAAAAAACCAATGAAGGATGGATAGAAATATAAATAATTTTAACTGCTTTTTGTGATTTTATTTTTCTGTATTGGCTTTTTTTTTGCACTGTTGTTATTTTAAACAGTGCAGCTGTTCACCACAAGCCAGGATTTATTTCTCTCAGGTTATGGCTTTTCCAAGGCTGAGGAGGCAGTATTTCCCCATCCTGCTGGGGATCTGAGAGCTGTTGTTGACAGCAGGAGTGTTGAAGAGCTCAGGAGCAAAGAAGCTGTGATACCTTTTGTGAGACTTGTTCCTGTGAAGCTCTGGAGAAGTGTTTATGTGTTGGGTATCTTAAACAGGCACTTGAGAAATTTTATGATTCCCTTTAGAGAAAGGAGTTCAGCTTTTGCTAACCCTAGTATATTTTCTTACAGCGGAAAAATTCCTTGAATCTGTGGAAGGAAGCCAAAACTATCCATTGTTACTCTTAACGCTGCTGGAGAAATCACAGGAAAATGTCATAAAAGTTTGCGCATCTGTGACATTCAAGAATTATATTAAAAGGAACTGGAGAATTGTAGGTATCCTAGTGAGCAATTGTGCTAAGACTTAATCATCCTTTTAAGATACAATAAGGTATTGTGCAGTAACCCTGAGGAATGTGTGTGTCTGTACTCTGGGGAATGCAGTCGATCATTTGGAGAACAAACTCAAGTTGTAACTTACTGATGAGGGACTAAAACCTGGGTCATTGGAGCCCATTCTACTGAAAACTACTAGAGCTGGGTGATAAAATGATGAACAAATAATCTTCTCTAACATTATATACATATTTTGCAGAAGTACAATATTTAAAGCTCACGCAACTAATATTATTTAAACTGGAATGATTATGCATATACCCAAAGATGGCCCATTGGGCCTGTATTTGTGGTCATGGTGTTAGAAACATCTCTATCCAGCCCTGTAGTTCAAGGTGATGGTACCATTCATCAGCAAGTGTTGCTGGGGCACAGAATTGCCTGGGTCAGTTTATTTTGGTGCTCCTGCCAGTTTTACACTTGGAAGTGTTTGTAGTGATCAAATACAATTACACTGTCGTTTAATCCCATCTTACTGGAGTGGTGGAAGAGGAGAATTGGCTAAATGTGGGCATTTTCTTGCCATGTGCACCCACCCTTGCTGCTGCACAGTTGCTGACCTGTAAACTCCTTCTCTGGGGAAGGAGAAAAAAACTACTTCAAAGTTTTACAGAAAGACATTATTTCTTTCAGCTTTTGTCAGATACTGCTGTTCCAGGTTCATTGAAGGCAGTGTCTCTAACAGGTCTGCTTCTTAGGTTCTTCAGCAATGTAATAATTACATAAATCAGTATAAGCGGTTGGTTTCTGAAAAGCTGATAATCTCTCATTGCCTAGAGAGTACTGATATGCTCATAATGTAATTATTTTCATTTTAGGTTGAGGATGAACCAAACAAAATATGTGAATCAGACAGAATAGCCATTAAAGCCAACATAGTGCCCTTGATGCTTAGCAGCCCAGAACAAATTCAAAAGCAGGTAATACGTCATTCCGAGTTGTATCCATGAAACTTTGGGAATATTCTAAGCTGGGTTATTTCTTATTCTAGGGGCTGTGGTTATTGGCAGAGCTCAGTTTTCTTACCAGTGAGCTCATCCTGATCCAAATAACTTCAAGGATGATGTTACAGGTTATTCTACCCACTTTGACATTTTTATAAGATAATTACTGTATAATCTTACAGCTAAGTTCTAGTATTAGGCAAACAGCAATTCTGGAAAGTGAGACTGTGTGTACACATTGAACTTAGGGTGAGACTTTTGTATATGTGTGAAAAGTAGTAGATATTTAACCCAGTGATTTTTGAATCTGACAAGAATAACCAGCATTTTCTTGGATGTTTGCAGCATCTGGCATGACAATTCCGTTTCCTTTGCAGTTAAGTGATGCCATCAGCATTATTGGGCGGGAAGACTTCCCTCAGAAGTGGCCAGACTTGCTGACAGAAATGGTGAATCGCTTTCAGAGCGGAGACTTCCACGTCATCAATGGGGTTCTTCGCACTGCTCACTCTTTATTTAAAAGGTACTGGAAATAAGGGAGTTGGTGTATGGATTGTAAAATTTCTGTTCAACTGGCACGTTTTACTGTTAGACTTAATTTTGGAGATTTACAAAGTCTATAGTTGTGACTTCTGCATATGCCTTTAAGTAGTTATCGAATAGTACACCTTTCATGGTTTTGAACTATGTTGTTTAGTTCTTGTATACTTGACAGTATTTGTTTCAAGGTTCAGCAAACCCCAAAATTCTATGTGAGTTAATTTGGTAATAAATGTGAAGACTGGATTCTGTTTCTCATGTGTTTCTCTCTTACTTGTCAGGTACCGCCATGAATTTAAGTCAAATGAATTATGGACAGAGATCAAACTTGTTCTTGATGCCTTTGCTTTACCCTTGACAAATCTCTTTAAGGTATTTCTTGTTAAGTCATTTGTAAAACAAGTTTAATGTTCTGAATTGTTTGTTGTGGATGCCTGTAAAATTAAAACTCAAGAATTGTTTTTTGAAATTGTTAAAGGCATTCAAATTCAAGTAATGAAGTGAGATGTAACAAGATCGATAAGAGGATGAAAAATAACTATCTTTTCTGGCTTAAAAAAACCATTGCATGACACTTTTCAGTATTTTTTGTTGGTGTGGGTTTTTTACTTGACAATATTGCATCTTTTTCTAGGCAACTATTGAACTTTGCAGCACACATGCAAATGATGCCAGTGCCCTGAAGGTTCTCTTTTCTTCTCTCATTCTCATTGCAAAGCTGTTCTACAGTTTAAATTTTCAGGTGAGTCTTCCTGTTCTGGGGTAGTTTCTCTTTGTTCTGACAAAGCTGTTACTGTAGAATTCATTTGAGGCAGCCTTTAAGGCTTTGCTTTATAAAGGCAAAAAGAAAAATCAATAGTGCATCTGCTGGAATAAAAGCACAGTAAGGGTGGATTATTTAAGACACTAGCTTGGCCCTATGTAAACACAAGTTCAAGAGAGTCTGAGCTGATGTTGCTTCAAGGAAGTGTTGTCTGGGGCCTCTGAGTAGAAGCTGGGAAAAGCAAGAGTCCAATGCCTGAGTTTCTGTTCACTGTCCCCCTTTATAAATTACTGTACTGACAGGAACTGGGTCATGTAGGTGAAAGTCCATTACATGTAGCTCTGTAGAACAGTAGGAGCAAATAATTCTGGGAGCAGCATGGGTTGTCTGGGTTTGGAATCAGATCTACATTTTTGATGTTAATAAGTGTGCTATAAGGAAAATGGTGAAAAGCTTCTTTGCTGAGGTGACATCTATTTAGTGTCTCAACATGAACATAAGTCTGTGAAATGTGATTGTGCCTGGATTCCTTGGGTTGGTCTTCAATAGGGGGCAAAAGAACAAGCTGGAGTTAAAAGAGATGTGTGCTCTCTTGTTCTGAGAGTAAGAGGTGATAACGCTCGTTCATTATAAAAATGTGAGCTGTTTAGGGTCAAAGCAACTAGTTTATTTTGCTCTGCCAGGACAGTTTTTGTCTGGGAGAAGGAAGGGGCAGTGTTTCAATTTGAAGATTGTTTTCCACAGGTTACTGTCCCTCAGTAGATTATAAGGTGAATGCACTACTTCCAGTGTAGGTATGTTATCTAAGCAGTGGAATCAGAAGTAATAATGTAGATTTATACTTTTCCTTCACAGGATCTTCCTGAGTTTTTTGAAGATAACATGGAAACATGGATGACAAATTTTCATAGCCTTTTAACTTTAGATAATAAACTCCTGCAGACTGATGTAAGTACTGCATAAACCTCCTGGTTTGCATCTGTAGGGGAGAGGGTGGACTGACAACTTAGGTCTAACTCTGAACAATGCAGTGGGTTTTTTGTAGAATGACTCTAAGAAAATGGAGTTTAATAGAAGTTGCTCTGCTGTCTAAAGAATTTGAGGTTCAGTTCTTAAAAGTTGTATGACAGTTACAGGTATACCCAACTGCACAGAAATCAAATACTCATCACTGAGTTAATCCTTTCAAGAACAGCTGCTGAAGTAACCCTGACCATTAGCATCACAGGGCTCAGAGTTTCTGTACCTTTCAGTTGGTTCATGCACTGTGTTCTAGGAAACAGGGTATCTTAATGAACTCGAAACAGTTGAACATAGAGGACAAGACATCTCTAAGTACTTCAGCATTTGCTGTCTTTGTCTATTTGAAGAATCAGTATTTTCACTGGTGAAAGCTGATACCAGATCAGCAAAGCTCCAATTATTTTTGTGCAGGCCTTCTGCATTTTAAATGCTGGTATCTTCCAGATACAGCACAATAGTTTGCCACTTGATGGAGCCAAAACAACTCCTTATATATATCAACTTCTTCCCAACACGTATGGAGGCATATTAAGTCTATCTTGTGCTCTGGTTACCCTGCTGCTAAAAGAAGCTTTGCTGCTCTTTTGTCTTGTGTCTGTGGGCTTCTCCCAGCACAAGCACTCGTGCAGCTGATTTGGGATGGGCAGTAAAGCTGAAAGGTGGGGGTGGAGGGTGGAGGGGCAGACAGAACTGGGGTGGTGTTTGGTTTAGTTGTTTTTTTTTTTAACTCCAGCTCAATTTCCCAGTTCACACTGGGGTTCTATAAGCATCTATGCTGATCTGGGGAAGTGGGGGGAAGTACTACAACTACTCAAATTTAAAGAATCATGGTAATAGTGGCTTCTAAGCATATTTTTTCAATGCCTTTGAAATACAGGTATGATTTCTAACTTGAAGAGCAGTTTGAGTACAGATCAGCACAATACAGTAGTTCTAGGGATGAGAGGGATTTCTTTGACTTGTTTAGAACATGGTAAAATGGTGATGTAAATATTTTACTTAAATACGTTGATACTTTTAATGTTTAAGTAGTGTTGAAGTTTGGATGTTTAAGTTCTTAGTTTTGTTTTATGTGAGGATGAAGAGGAAGCTGGATTGCTGGAGCTCTTGAAATCACAGATTTGTGATAATGCTGCTTTATATGCTCAAAAGTATGATGAAGAATTCCAGCCTTACCTGCCACGTTTTGTAACAGCAATCTGGAATCTGTTAGTCACGACAGGCCAGGAAGTGAAGTATGACTTGGTGAGTTGAAATAATCTGATTTTGTCAAGTTTAATAATAAATTATAAATTGATCAGTCATGCTAAAGCTTTGTGTTCTGTTTGTGGTGCTGTAGCTGGTCAGCAACGCAATCCAGTTTCTGGCCTCAGTTTGCGAGAGACCTCATTACAAGCATCTGTTTGAAGATCAGAATACATTGACAAGCATCTGTGAAAAAGTTATTGTTCCCAATATGGAATTTAGAGGTAACTTTTTGAAACTTAAGTTTTCAAAAACACAACAAAAATCTAACTAATTATAATGACATGTTGCTTTGCAGGCCTAAGAATTGAGGATTCCCTCTTGTATACCTTAGTGCTAGATTCAAACCCAAGTTTCTGCAGCAGATTACTGTCCTGTGGGCTTTGTAGAATTGTATGAATATACATAATTTTTCATGTTGAAATCCCAGTGAAGGAAGTCTAGGTCATGTGCCATCAATAAATTTCCACACTTAAAATGAGTATCTGAAAAATTCAAGGAGCCTAAATAGGCAGGAATGTCAAATTATAATGTTTAGTTCTCCAAGTTTTGATGGGCTCATATTGACCCTCATATTTAAAATGCAGTGAAAATATACTGCAGTGGTAAGTAGCGCCTCTCTCTTAAGTCTATGACTCTGAAAGCCTCTTCAAATATACCTGGTGTTGAATATGTGTTAGAGGTTTTTCTTTGAATCAGTACGTCAGCCCATGGGTATGAAAGACTAAATTGTGGGACAGAAGCTAAACAGACTACTCTGGCTGGATATTTCTGATTAATTTCTATTAATGTGGTAGAAAAGTCCTTGGAAAAAAATAGCAATTTGATAATGATACAACCTCTTACCATAAAAACCAGAGACCTCAGTACTTAAACTATTTTTTCTTTTATATTTTCAGCGGCTGATGAAGAAGCATTTGAAGATAATTCTGAAGAATATATAAGAAGGGATTTGGAAGGATCTGGTAATCCATAGATTTATACTAAGAATACTTGGTCTTTAAATATAGCTCTAAAGAGCTGAAGCAATTTACTTAACCTTTTATAACTTCATTTTGAAATTGAGAATGTTTCCACTCACCACCCCCAGCTGGATTCTATCCAGTCTAAGCTCAAATTTACTGTCACGATATGCTTGTCACAGTGTCTTTCTGTTTTGAACAATATTTTTATAGGGCTTTTTCCTTAATTGGATTGATATGTCTTCTGCACTGCCCACATTCTCATTTCAGCAAATGCGGCTTGTAAGTCAATGTTGAGTAGTAGCCAGTTGTGTATTTATTTCCTATGTGTGGAGTTTTAAATAACAGGGAGAGACTCTCATGTTTAAACTGAAATTTTGCCTGCAGTTGCATACAAACTGTGCTCAGGCTGGCTGGACAGCAGCCAGCCTTGGACATGGCATGTGTTCAAAGCAGTGACTGCCCTGGGACACGGCTGTGCTGGCCCAGCTGCCTGGAGTGCTGAGGGAGGCTGTGCTCTGCAGCCAGGCCAGAGCCCAAGTGAGCCAAACCTAGGTCTCCCTGACAGTTCTGGGCCACCAACAGTTCACTCACTGACACTTCTGAAGTAATGACATTTCATAATAGATTTAAGAAATTACTGTATGCTTGCAGTGGAGGACAAAATTGGGGGAGAATTTTTTAACCTTTTTTCAAGAAAACATTTTATCATTGTTTCCCAGGATTGGCTACATTTTAGGTATTTGTGAAGTTCTTTACAAAAATGTTCCATCAGGTGTGTGGTGGGCCAGCAGCTGGGTTGTGCTCCACCCTGCTGCAGTTGGATGGGGGAGAGAGTGGGAGGGGTAAAAGTGAGAAGACTCATGGATAAAGGCAGTTTAAGTGAAAGAAAGAGTAAAGGAAGAGGAATTGACACACCACTGCCCACAAGCAGACTTTTGCCCAGTCTGAGCAATGGCTACCTCCCCCCAAACCCTTTCCCCACAGTTTTTATTGCTGAGCTTGTCATATGGTATGGAATATCGCTTTGGTCAGTTTGGATCAGCTACCCAGCTTGTGTCCCCTCCCAGCTCTCTGCCTGCCCCAAACTACTTGCTGGAAAGGCAAAGCAGGAGGAAGAGGAAGCCCTGATGCTGACAGTGCACTTCAGCAGCAGCCAGACACTGGGTGTTAGCAGCAGCTTTAGTCACTGGTACAAAACACAGCACCATATGGGCCGCTAGGGAGAAAATGAACTCCCTCCCAGAGAGACCCAGTACACTTGGGTGCATAATGTCAAGCCAGTGCCAGCCCCCCTGCATGTCTGCTGCCACTGGTCAGGGGTAGGTGTCCCTTCTTGTTGGTGTACAAGTAGTTCTGTTGTGACAGTAAATAAAAGGCTTGCATGTGTTCTTACACATCAGTGTGCAGGATTGCAATAATTAACATGGACTGTGGCTGTAACTTGAGAGGCTGTAACTTGTGTCTGTTACTGTGTTGATTATTATGTTTACTAATATGAAAAGCTGTGTGCTTTCTCATATCCAAAGAGTCTTTGGTTCTCATGCAGATATTGACACCAGGCGCAGAGCAGCTTGTGATCTAGTCAGAGGCTTGTGCAAATTTTTTGAAGGACCTGTGACAGGGATTTTTTCTGGATACGTTAATTCAATGCTGCAAGAATATGCAAAGAATCCATCTGTTAACTGGAAGCACAAAGATGCAGCTATTTACCTTGTAACGTCTTTGGCATCCAAAGCTCAAACACAGAAGGTACTTCTACTTTCTATTCATTGTAATCTGTCTGCATTCAGATATTACAGTGTAGGTTAGGCCTGTGATTCATTTTAAGCTGCTTCAGAATGGGAGTAACTGTGTGCAGTAGTTCATGTTCATGAGATTAAAAGCTGTCCTTTATAGAATCCTATATCACAGTTGGTGGTATTTGGCCTTCAGGTAGATGGGGCACAGTGTGACCACGTGGCAGGCCTGACTGGCATGTGGGATCCCGCTGGACAAAGAAACAAAACTGGTTTGGGTCTGGAACCTCTGAGCTCTAAGTGATCCTGAGGCAGTCTGGAAGCCATGGAAGGCAAATAGAGCTGTACCGAAGATGATGAGATGTGTTAAGCAGACTGAAAGGAATTTAAACAACTCTTGGAGTTCTTGTCATCATATTTCCCAATGTTTCCTGCTACTTGAATATTTGGTTTCTAAATGACATGTGAATGCTAATGATCACTGGAAATAGACCTCATTATTTGTTGGGGAGAAAGCAACTAATAGGCTGGAGACTCTGAAAAACCACAGCTGGGCTAACCTGTATTTGGAAGCAGGAGCATAGTATCCAGTGTCCTATGGGACAAGTTTAGATATACTACTAGATATTTTAAATGTTATTACAGTTCCAATCTCAGTGTCTTTACAAGACAGATTTGAGGCAAACATAGTAAAACATGTAGAGCATTTTATGCAATTTTGCTGATGGTTCTCAGTCTTTTCCTGAAGCCAGGTGTATACTGCTGCCCAGCAGTTGTTCTTAATAGTGATGTCTAATGGAAACCAGTCTGCTAGCAGTTGGGAAACTGCAAAGTGTGCATCTTTTTCTGTGCTATTTAATGGCAAATATGGACTAACTCAGAATAATTCATTGAAAAATCTCCATCTAAAACCCTTGGTTTAAAAAGAGGTTGCGTTTTTTGTAAGAGAAAACTAAGTAGTCATTATTTAAAATGAGTAAGAAAGCTAGCAGTTTATATGTCAGCATATAGAAATAAGAGTTACTTTTTGCTTCTTCCAGCATGGAATAACACAGGCCAATGAACTCGTTAATCTGACAGAATTCTTTGTGAATCATATTCAACCTGATTTAAAGTCTGCTACTGGTAAGTTAATGTTAATTTTGATGTGGTATTTTTGTGATTTATCATAACCTTGACAATGACCATTGTTTCTGAAGTCTCAAGCACTCCTTTATCAGCCTAATCTCTGTTAACAGGGGCTGTTAACACCTGGCACAGAGTAGGCACAGAGTAATTAATTTTTGTTTGGCCTGCAGTGAAGGAGCTATTACAGAAAGGTGAATTGCCACCTTACCATCTTCTGTCTGCAAGATCAGGGCATGTATGCACATGGTTGCTATCAGCTACATGCTTAAACTTGTTGAATCAAAGTAATTTGTTTTTTGTATTTGAGACCTTGTGGTAAACTTCTATGCTCTGCAGAGCCCTGAGAAGGGAAAATACAGAGGCCAGGTTGTGATCTGTATCAGCCCCTATTGATGAGGGTGTGGATGTCTAGATTTAGCCACAATATTTATTTTATACTTCAACAGTTACCTTACTATATTTGAAGCATAGTGGGCTGTCTCAAAATGAGTAATTGGAGGCTGTTAAAGTTGAAGGCATAAGATGAAATTTCTTCTGAGCCGGACTGTACTCTTAATGGTACTGGGGTGTGATTTGTACCTAAAACTGATATTCTAACAGTGCCCATACAGAAGTGCAGGAACTAAGAAATGTAGGAAAACATTCTGTATTATTTTTTTTGGGAGAAAATTATTACTTAGTGCCAAGTGTCACCTGTATATATAGTACATGTTCAGTAATCACATTTGTATGAGAAGTATCAACAAAGTTTGCATATTTTTCTATTTCAGTGAATGAATTTCCTGTGCTAAAAGCAGATGGTATCAAATATATCATGATTTTTAGAAACCAAGTAAGTTTTTCTTTTACTCTTATGGTAGAAACATACTGTAGTTTGTTACTTTATACTTGCCAAGCCTAATTTATCGCACTTGGCCATATGTTAACTCAGCAGGTGTTTGATAGTCATATATAGCACTTCATGCTGAATTTTTAGTTTAGAAAGTAAATTATAGTGTTATAAATATCCAATTAACATGTAGTCTATATGCTGTCCATATGCTGTGGGAACACTGAATATCTTAGCTGCTTAATTTTGTGACACACTCAGACTTTTTCAAGTCAGTGTGAGTCTAAATATGCTTGATTGCTCGTATTATTGCATTAGTTGTTACAGAGTACAGCAGTTTTGTCCTTTACCATTTGTGAGATGAGGTAAGAAAATATGTTGAATATTATTTCTAAATTTTAGATTACTTTTATTCATTTCTTACGAAATATCCATGATTTTGGGCTTTTAAACCTTGATATTTTTAACTACCTATAAAGACAAAGCAAAATGGAAAGGGAAATATACATTAGGATTATCTGCACTTACTGCTAATCAAATGTGCCATTGGTGTTCAGGGGAGCTATATGAGCGATGACAGAAATAGGTACCTCCTGGATGTGAAGGTGTGATGTAGCAACAGGAGGATCCTTCCAAGATTTCTCCCTCTGCCAAGCTCTGCATGTTGCTGATGACCCCAGCTGTGCTCTAATGTTGAACCTTCTGTATTTTTTAACATACATATGATTTGTTGCTATATTTTTGTAGGTACCAAAAGAACAACTGCTGGTGTCTATTCCTCTCTTAATCAATCATCTCCAAGCAGAAAGTATTGTGGTCCACACCTACGCAGCCCATGCTCTTGAAAGACTGTTTACCATGAGAGGGACAAATAATGCTACCCTGTAAGTTTTCGAGCAGAAGTAAATTCATTGCTACATAGGTTTTGTGTATTAAGGATGAGAAATACCTGTAGGGGATCCTTCATGTCATATATTATGGTATTGTATAAGGCTTGAAGTTTGTGACTCTCTTCCATCATTAAAGAGCTGTGTTTCACTTAACAGCATTACCGCTGCAGAAATGGCACCGTTTGTAGAAGTGCTGTTAACAAACCTTTTCAAAGCTCTGACGCTTCCTGGCTCATCTGAAAATGAATACATTATGAAAGGTAAATGCCTAATGAGTTCTGCAATATAAGAATAACTTGGTTGACTTGAGGTAAAGGCTTAAAGTTGCAGGCTCCTGAGATTTTTATTTGCAAAACCTGTTTTATGCAAATGTGCTGAAGAGGTCCACACAGCCTTCAGTTACTCACCAGGCTGTATCATGTCATCTTTGACTAAACTTACGGTACCAAAGAGAAACACTAAACATAATGGTACTGTGGGAAATTATTTCTCAAATTGTAGCCTTTGTAGTGAGGACAGCCATCTGGACAGTGTCAGGGCAAGATCTGAGCAATCTCTGGTCATGGCGAGGAGATCTGGTCATGGCTAGTGAGAGGATAGATTTCATCATGACTAAGGGGATGCTGAGATCTGAGACTTGTCCAGGACAAGTGGTGGTCTTTGTAGAAGTTATTTAATCTACTGTGTTCCATCTATAGAATGGGAATAATCAGGCTTTGTTTTGCCCTTTGTCATGATTGTAGACTGAATGTTCTTGCAGCAGGTGCTCTTTCTTACTGTACCTAATTCCTTGGGATCCTATTTTAACAGTAAAAGGTAAAGGATTTAGGCATATGATGGGTGGCAGAAGTGTATTTTGTTTTCGGAAGATAATATTTTCCATTTATTTGCAGCCATCATGAGGAGTTTTTCTCTGCTACAGGAATCCATAATTCCATACATCCCTTCTGTCATCACGCAGCTTACACAGAAACTGCTGGCTGTCAGTAAGGTAAAGAAACAGTGCAAAAGGGTCACCTTTTACCTTTCAGAGCAGTCTTGCTGAGGATTTATGTATACTTGTTGGTGGTGTTCTGTTAGAATACTGTAAATAGTTCAATATTTTCTGACTCAACTAAGTTGAGGCAGCATTCCAGTGAGGTACTGCCTTCCTTTTAGGACACATTTTCAGATCATTCTCCCTGCTCTCATCTGAAATTTAGAAGCAGCATATTAACTCTTTCTGTAATGCTAGTTTATTGTAGTCTAAATGTTTGCTTATGCAGAGGCCACCAATAAAATAATCTGGTTTTATCACAACTTCTGTATTCTTTGCCCATGAAACTTCTGAAGCTAATAATAAATACTGGCATTTAAATGTGGGATTGAATTAAATAAATTGCCCTTCTACCGTTACCTGGTAAATAAATTACTAAAATAAATATTTTCGGTGGGTAAAATTCTCATTAGTTTTTTGTTTAGACTGGCCAAATTCTTAACCATTGACATTAGGGAATGCCTTAGATTACCTTCATCAACTGTCCAAAAAGCTACTTCTCTGTACAGTTTAAACTCAGCTGTAGCATATAAGAAGTGTTCAGTAGAGAATTGATTGGACACTTAGAGGATTGAAAATTAATCTTTTCCCAGTTTTTGTTCTGTGATATTTTAGCTGTTTGCTAGTTTATATAGAGCTTCTGAAAAACACTTGTAGTCATAGAAATAGTTTCCAAAAAAACCCTCTCCTTTATGCCTGGGAGGTCTTTATGTTTGCTTTTATTTATTAAATTAATTTCATAAGCATATTAATGAATAATTTACAACTATCCTTAGTAAATTAGTTACAAATATGCTACCTTAGTCTTCAGTTGAAATTAAAAAAATTATTCGGGAACATAAGTGACTTGTCTGCAAATTTGGGTTGATTTATCTGTTTATAACTTGTTTTTAGAATCCCAGCAAGCCTCACTTTAACCATTACATGTTTGAGTCAATCTGCTTGTCGATAAGGATAACATGCAAGGCAAACCCAGAGGCAGTGGGGAGCTTTGAGGAGGCTTTGTTCCTGGTGTTCACAGAGATCCTGCAGAATGATGTGCAAGGTAATGACAGTCAGTCAGTGCCTGTGCTCTCTCCACTGGGGTTGGCTTGCTAGCATTTACAGCAGTTTTTTTCGTAGCACAGGAAATTCAAGGGGAGAAATAGCATTTTCACAGTCCAAAAGTGTCTAGATTGCTCCATAGGGTATGACAACAGAATTCACTTATTTTTAAATTGCATTTTAAAAATATCTAGCAATCACTACTCCAAAGCCTCTTCTTATTATTCTTAATTCTATTGCCTTGTTTCTAGTAGTTTGTTTTCCATATTCTGAAACATTAAGGGGTAGGGGAAATAGAAAGTGTATATATGCAATGCTTGTTAATTTTTGGAATAATGACATTTGGGAAGATACGTATCTTCAAAGTTTTATTTATTGAAATCTTTGTGTTAATATCGTAAAATTGTGGGTTCAATCCATAGATTTGTGTTTTCTGGGAACTGACAGTGACCGTGTTTTCTGACTTTGTAAACATCATCATTTCTTTTCCAGAGTTCATTCCATATGTGTTTCAAGTGATGTCCCTACTTCTAGAAATGCATAAAAATGAAATCCCATCATCCTATATGGCGTTGTTTCCTCATCTACTACAGCCAGTGCTCTGGGAAAGGACAGGAAACATTCCCCCTCTGGTCCGACTGCTGCAGGCTTACTTGGAGCGGGGTGCCACTACCATCGCCAGTGCTGCTGCTGACAAAATCGTGAGTTGCTGGGCTGAGTCGCAGTGTTTGCCTTGATTTGGTGATTTCAGGTTACCAATTATGAGGAACTTCAGCAAAGAGTTGGATTTGTGCAGAATTTGGTGCTTACATAGACAGACAAACTAATACTCTGAATGTAGATTTTTGGGTACTTTTCAATTATGTGGATAAGATGAATCCTGGGCTATTATGCTTTTGTCAACTGAGATGAAAAAATACTGCTCTTAGTTCTTGCAAGCAGATAAGTTTCCACAATTTTCTAGTCTTGTTCGCCTCATGTTAAACATGTGGATAACGAGAACTTCCAGGTTCTGTTCAGAAGAGTCTTGGGAAGAGTAAGTGAAAAGAAACCAAAATGTGTCTTCCTTGACCTTAACTGCAAAAATGGAATCCTGGCTTAGGTTTATGAAGGCTTTTGCCTTGGTGTATGTCGTAGATGATAATGGCCAATTTTCTGGTAGGTCACATATGAAGGACTGTTGTCTAGGCTTTTATATTTGCTTTTCTTGCAGCCTGGATTGTTAGGTGTGTTCCAGAAGTTGATTGCCTCTAAAGCTAATGATCATCAAGGGTTTTATCTTCTAAACAGTATCATCGAGCATATGCCTCCGTGAGTATGAACTGAAATTTCATTTAAAGCTAAGTTCTGTAGACTTTAATTATGAAGTGAATAAACATACCAAATGGTAAATTTTACCATCTGAAGACATCACATTTTTCAGTCAAATAGATTTGAATGATTCCATACATGTTTTCTGTGAAGTGGCATCCGTAAAATCCTAGTGTGAATTGAATAACTATTCTTTTAAATTTCCAGTGAATCAGTTGACCAGTACAGGAAACAGATCTTCATTCTGCTATTCCAAAGACTTCAAAATTCCAAAACAACAAAATTTATCAAAAGTAAGTTCCTTGCTGTGTGAAAACTCTGGTGACAGCAGCAGTTCAGAACAAGTATCTTGGCGCACCTCATGGATACACGGATGGAGGGATAGTGGTGACTCCAGGGACTTGCTCCAAATTACTTGTCATCAAAAGGGGTATATGGGGCAGTCACCATAGCAGGTGACACTTACTTCATGAAATTTGAGGGAATGGAATTAAAATAATGGACAAGAGTTGTGTATTTCGCTTCCTTTTGTAGTGTGTGTGATGTCATTATCTGAAAATGTCTCCATTTACTCTCCAACCAATAGCAGCAAACTTTCCCTCTTACGCAGCACAGCAATACTGACTACAGTTCCTGTAGCTGCCTGTAGTTGTGTGTTAGTACTGTGAAATACTACTGTGATTTTTTAGTCATTTTTGCCTTAGTACAACTAAATTGATTGACAAGGTTTTATATTAAACTGGCAAAGCTGTGACAGATTATTGAAACACAGATTCTGGTTATTCCTGCTGTCAGAAGAAGATTCTCGAACTGATTAAATTATTTTAATGATACTATCAGTATATACAAGTTATGCAGTGTCTGTTACTTAAAATCTGGTTAATGTCACCTGATAGAAACAAGAACAATAGAGCTGCTTATAATGGTCTTCCACAAACAAAGTTGAAGTGGTGCTTTTAACACACTGCACCTGTGCAGAGGGGCTTACAGCTTACCTCATAGTCTGCATTGCATGAAGTTTTCTGCTAAAAGTATTAAAGAATTCTTTTGGGTCTTGATCTGAAAAATTTTGCAAATGGCTTTTCTATTGCTTTTTTATAAATGCTATAAGGGCAAAAAGGAATGATTCTTGTACCACCTTGATTTTGTGTTGCAGTATGAGAAAAGATCAGTTTTTAGGCAAATTTCAAGGCAGTAAGTTTATGTACTTCACTTTAACTGAGTATGTATAAAGACTGCCATTTCTATCCCCTTGAAAAACTTGCTTGAATGTATTTTGCTGCTAATTCTAAAGCTATTTTTTTGTTTTCACGTTGAGGTGTACTTTGACTTTTTTCTTGTTACAGGTTTCCTCGTCTTCATTAACTTGTACTGTGTAAGATATGGGGCATTAGCTCTGCAAGAAATATTTGACAGCATACAGCCAAAGTTAGTATGTTTTGTTTGTTTGGGTTATCTTTAATACTGCTGTGTAATTTTTATCTTTTGAAGTAGGAAGGAGTTGTCTCTTTAGTTAAACTGTCAAACTACTTTTATCACTAATTTGACTGGTCAATGTTCTCCTAATGTGGTTCATTTATTTGTCTAGCAGGTCTTCTTTTTTTGAATTTCTGGCCACAGTTCCTCACTGACAGTTCAAATTAGTAATCCAAACAGATCATAAAAAGGAAAGATTGATGCCTTTAGTCATTATCCTTTGTGGAAATTTTGTTGCAGCAAATGTCTGCTGCATGAGGGCAGCATCTTAACAAATTATGTGGTTGTCTGTATTTCCTAGTGATTCATATTGTTTCTCGTTTTCTTTTGTCACCATAAGGCTGATAAGGCTTTCTAATACTTTTTCTCTCAATGTCACAAGGATGTTTGGAATGGTGTTGGAGAAAATTATAATTCCTGAAATCCAGAAAGTGTCTGGACAAGTTGAAAAGAAAATCTGTGCTGTTGGCATAACAAAAATATTAACAGAATGTCCTCCCATGATGGACACTGAGTACACCAAGCTGTGGTAGGTACCATGCTTCTTCAGGTTTTGCTAGTAAGGCTGAGTTTTTGAAAATGTGAGCTCTCACCAAAATAGATCCTTGAAATAAACTCCATTGTGATCTCTTCAGGTCCACTGTTGCCATGAGGCTGTTTTAGGCCTTTCATGCTGCTTCCTTTTCACAACAAATGAAAATGTATTTTCAAAGCAGATGAAAGAACTTGTTTGAGATGTTTTTGATGGAGGTAGCACGGATTTGGCTAGCTGGGATTGCATTTAGGGAAATACACTACTTTCCTACAGCTTGTCTTCTTTCTGGAAAGTTAGGCCCAGTTTTGACTTATAACTGTTCTAGTCAGAACACCTGAGCATATTCATAACCTGACAAAGAAACTGTAATATCTTCACTTGGGAGTGGAATTTTGGGGAAAGCTACCTGGGAAGTTTGATTTTAACCCAGTCCAGCAGTCTAGGATGCCAGGTAGTCAGAATTTGATGACAATAACTGGATCCCGGACTAGATCCCTGAACTAGATTTTTTTTTTTCAATGTACTTAGAGAAGAATTGTGATCCGGAAAAGAATTGCTATTCTTAGGTATGTGTCATGACAACTTGGCCTGATAAAAAATAAATTCTTTGCTCATGCTGTTAATATGAGTACCCACATTATGACTGTAAAATACACAGACCAACAGTGTACAGTTCTTCTGGTCCAGCTTACCATGGGCATTTACCATTTCAGTAGCTAAACAAGTACCTGCAAAGGCTAAATTATAAAGGGTTCCAAATAATTTCAGCATCTTTGTAAAATACACCCTGTCCTAATATATTTTAAGCACTCCAATTCTGCCCTGCCCTCTTTACTCCCAGGATTCCTTTGCTGCAGGCCCTCATTGGCCTTTTTGAGTTGCCTGAGGATGACACAATCCCTGATGAAGAACACTTCATTGACATAGAAGATACTCCAGGCTATCAGACTGCATTCTCTCAACTAGCCTTTGCTGGGAAAAAAGAACATGATCCTGTAGGTCAAATGGTCAACAATCCTAGAATCCATCTGGCACAGTCTCTCCACAAACTGTCTACAGCATGCCCAGGCAGGGTAGGTGACTTGTGCACTTACATGCTGCATTCTCAGGGAAGAAATGCCTTTGTGAGAATGGGTCTCTTTGCTAATGTTTGATAATCAGCAAAATGAAGTAGGTCATAACTAGAATGCAGGATCTTGCTGTGTTTTATTCTTTATTGGAACATAGCTTTTTGTAAGGTTTTTCCTTAGGAGCCTTAGAAAGGCCTTATTTTCACAGCACTTAATTTTGCTTAAATATGCCATTTTAAAAAAGAATATTTACCCGCTTGATGGTCTATAACTAATATTTGTCTTGAGTTTGATTAATTGCATGTACTCAGGGAATTCAGGCAGCTCATATAAAATTAGACAAGCTGAGTATACAGTTAACTCTTTTAGCCCATAGCATCTTTGTTTTGTCCAAGATTTTGGTAAGTAAAGATTGCCTCAGAGCTACTTTCCCCATGGATAACTGGTGTTCAGTGTCTGACTTTGTGCCATTTCTGGTTTCTGGAGACAGCAGTGGACTAATGTATCACTCACTGACACCTGTGCTCCATCCTGTGCTTTCAGGTTCTGTCCATGCTGAGCACCAGCCTGAATGCAGAAGCATTGCAGTATCTCCAAGGATACCTCCAAGCTGCAAGTGTGAGTCTGCTTTGAGCTGCAGATACTCCACAAGCAAGATCAAAAGCTGGTTTGTTATGCAGAAGGTTGACACTGACTTTTTTATAGCAGAGCTCAGACAAAATGAAAACTGCTTGAAATTGTGTTGAAGATTCCATCTTGAAAAAGAGAAGTGTGGCTTTAAGCATAAAACTGAAGATTTTGATGGTTTGTGTACTCATAGATAAAGGTGGCTAACTTCCATTCCCAGTTTAATTTCAAAGGGAATAGTCATAGCGGTTTGTTATGGGATTTATTTGAAATCTGCATCTGCAGTGTTTGGATAATATTTGGAAATGTGTGGAGAGCACTGGCTGTAGAAACTCACTTCAGTCACTAAAATTCCTTTTCATTTTAATGTTGTCCTTTGTATTTCTTTTGTCTTTCCTTAAACTTTATCTAAATTGTGAATAAATAAGAAGTACTTGTTTAAAATACCTGTCACTGTGCAATTACTGTTTTTGAAGAGTGTAGCTGTTTTAAAAAAAAGATGTTTTACACCTGGGATAGAATATGAAATAGTGAGATTGTGAGTACTTTTCTTTAAGGAATAGCTTAAGTACATTGTAGGATCATAAAGAGCAGATCTAAAACTTCGGGAAAAGACCAGAGTTATTGTCACTCTTGATACTCACCAACAGCCACATCCCTTCTGGAACAGGTCGTATTAGTACCATGCACTGAGGGCAGTGGAGCTGGGGTCATTCAAAACATGTGGGACAAAGGGACGCTCGAAGCTGTACTCTGCAACTTTGCCTTTTTCTTTGGATAATGGGGAGAACAGTTCCAGAGAACTTGCAGACTTTTCCTTGTCACACTCAAGGAACCAAACTGAACTTGGCACTGGTGGCAACATGCCAGGAATGTGATGTGCTCCTTTGGGTGTCCTTGAGCTGCTGCCCGTGCTGTGTGTGCTGGGAGGGGACTCTGCGGCCCCCAGCGGCATTCCGGGGCTCACCTTACATCATCTCATCTGTGCATTTGAAATTATGAGGTTGCTGAGATTCGTAAGGGAACAGATTTTTCTTGTTTTACCAGTACAAGCATGGATAGAACTGGACAGGATTCACAGGAACAACCCAAAACCCTTTTTTTGAGAGGTAGCCAAAGAAAAGCCAGCTCTGAATGGAAAATTATCAGTGAATCTTGATGTCCACTGCCTTGCACTTCTTGCAACATGTGCCTTTGTTGTTGGACAGACATTCCATGTGAACAAGTGCCTAAGTGACTTCATATCAACAAATACCATCCATATTTGTACTTCAGTCAGAGCTGGGTAAGTCAAGACCGTGTAGACGTGGCTGTGGCACCATCAGTGACATGTTCCTTAGTCCGAACGCATTCTGCAGATTTCATAAGGTGTGGAGAGTTTGTACAGAGCACTTACCCTTCCGGGCAGTGAACTGCAGACTAGTGCCGTCAGCAGTGCCCTGGCCCTTCTGGGTGACACTCCGCGCCCATCGCGCCTCGCCCCGGCAACAGCTGCGTTCGTTCGTCTCACGTTTCTTTTCCCAGAATGCACAGATGCCAGAGAAAAAAGTGCATTCGATAGAGTCGCCGCTTCCCGTGCCCGGAAAGGCGCTGCGGGCACCAGGGGCTGCAGCTGAGGCGCGCCGGCGGGCGCGGGGCGCGGTGGGCCCGGAAGCAGCGGCGGATCGGCCTCACCGCCCGGCCCCGACCCCGCGCGGGACGTGCTGGGAACTGTAGTTTCCCGCTCTGCGGCTCGCGCGGAGCACGCCGGGACTTGTAGTCGCCTAGGAGGATGCTATGATCCCGGCAGAGCTGCGCGCCCATTGGTCAGAAGCGCGGTGAGAGGCGGTGCCGTTGCGGGCTCGCCCGCTGCCTATTGGCTATGCGGCGGCACCGCCCCCGGCGCGGTGCCGTCAGTTCCGGCGGGCCGCACCGCCCCGCTCATTCTCTTTGGTGTTTGCCCTGTGCCGCCCCGCCGGTCCCGCCCGGCCCATGGACTGAGCGACCCCCGCCCGCCCCGGCCCGGAGCCGAGCCCAGCGCAGGTGAGGGGGCGCGGGCGGCCCGGGCCTGGTGGGGCCGTAGGCGGGGGATGGCGAGGCCTGGCGGGCCCGCGCCGCGCCGGGCCGGGGCCGGGGCCGGGGCCGTGGCCCTGGCCTTGGGGAGGGGGCGGCCCGGAGCCCCCTCCCCGTCCGGGGCTCGCCCCTTGCCCATTCCCGGCCCGGCGCTCACCCCGCGCGTAGCCGTGCTGTGCCCGCTGCCGCGGCGGCGAGGCCGGGAGACAGCCCCGGTGGGGAGCTGGGACCGGACCGCGATGGGCCCGGCGCTGGCGCTGACGCCCCCGACCCTCGGGGAGGGAGTGTCGGGGGTGGTGGTGCTGCGGCCGCCCCGGCGCGGACACTGCCAGCGGCGCTCCGGGGATCCCGTAGTGGCACCACCGCACTCCAGTGCCGTGGGCGGGGGGTGCTCGCTCCCCGCTCTGCCCGAAATCCCCGTCGTGGCTCTGGGGCGGCAGTGGGGCCCCCCTGGCACAGGGGCCGTGGCAGCAGAGCCGGTTCAGCTGCCGGAGCCCGGGGAGGCGGCGGCGGCCGTTGCACCCCGCGGAGTGCCCGGAGCCTGACAGCGCTCCCGGGCTGCGGGTCCCGGGGCACAGCATCGCGGTACCAGAACTCTGTCTGAGCCAGACTGGTCGGACTGTTGGGACAGCACTTGGGGATGCAGTGACAGCAGCAGGGACAGAATCCACAGATTCTTAGATTCTGTGCTGGGTTTCCCAGCACGCAGGCACAGCTGAACGGGCAACACCGGCTTTCCCCTCGTTCCCACCGGGTCTGGCAGCTGTCGCTGCTCCAGGATCACCTCTCTCTGTTTCCTGAGAAGAACACTAGTTTTTAGGGAGATGTAAAGCAACAAGTTCCGTTTAAACCTTTCCTCTGCCTCTGTCTGTCCTAGAGACAGTGCAGGGTTTGGTCCTTCCATTGATGCTGTGCATGGTAATGTCAGAGCCATTTCTGTGATGCATTCGTCTGTTGGGTATTTTTGTCATTGCTTTTCTGGCAGGTTTAAGGCAAACCTGGGGGGACATCCTTTGGAGTGTCAGTGAAGGCTAGGGGGGTGTGTGTGTGTGTGTGTGTGTATATATATATGCATATGTATATATATAAGTATATATGTGTATATATATATGAAATCAAATATCTGAATGAAGTCTGTTATCTGCTTTTGGAAGGGTATATGTATAAAATCTTGTTTCTTCTAACTAGAACATGCACGTGTACTGCACAGTTCCCTTTCTCAAACTGGAATAAACGTTTTGGGTTTGGTTTTGTTTATTTTTTTTGAATACTAGAGAACTTGAATTCTAATTATGCAACTGTGGCTGCAATGTAATAAAATGATTTCTGATTTATCTGTTGATGATCTCATATATGCAACAAATTTGTTCTAACTTTTACAGAGATTCACTGAAAGTCTGTCACATCTTGATGAGAATGTAAAGAGCAAAGGGGCTGAATTTTTTACTATATTTTCTAATTTCTGAAATTAGATCAGAAACTTATATCAAAACTCTTCTAAAATGATGTATGTAAGAAACAATTATTTTTTATATTGTTATTTTAAGCAGCCACTCTTTCTTTGTTTAGAGTTTTTCATAACATCATGAATCATGTTTTCACTATCAGTGCAAGTCAGTCAAAATGTGTTTTGTGGCAAAATTTTTCATAGGTTGAAATAAATTTGAGTGAAGTGACTGTACAAAGTCAGGTTCTTCATTTAGAGGTGCTACAGATGCCCTGGGACAGTGAAGGAGGTCTGAGCATGTTGGGTCTCATCAGTGTCTGAGGGTTTTGTGACCTGTTCTACTGCAGGTAAAAACCCCCAAATCTGTAATCTATTTTGTCACAGCACTGAGCTAGAAGTAAACAGTTAAGTGTTCATTCAGTGTATCACTTCCTGGTTTATCTATTTGCATTATATTTGGAACTGTCTGGTTTATGTGTATGTTTGCTAGTTGCCTCTTTTCCTTGAGCTTTTACTTTCAAGTTTTAGCTTTTTTTCTCTATTAATAATCCATATCTTGGCTCCCAGACTACTTTGCATAACATTTAGTGTTTGTGCCTTACCAAAAAGAGCAGCATCTTTTCCTACGTTACTTTTGAGATGAACCTTGCTGAAAGATTGCAGAAGATTTATCTAAGAAGAAAACATTGTTCAACCAGTGTTTTACATTTTGTGCAAATAGCCTTAAGTCTGTAAAATTTAGTCTTTGTTTCTCAATTTATAGTGAGTATTTATTTAGACTTTCCCGTTGTAAATAGATGCTTTGAAACACTGTTGCAGCAGCTTGAGAATTTTGTGCTGTATGTTACAAAGCTACTCCTGATGTGGGTTTTTCAAAGGTGTTTTAGCTAGCAAAGCATCCCAACAAACCTCCTAGAGTTTGTGAAAATTTATTTTTTGTGCCTCAGAATAGTTGAGTGTGGGACAAAAGAGTCTCAGCCAGCACACTGGAGTTATTTAAAACTCCTTAAAAACAGGATGAGAGAGGGAATCGTTCTAGTTACTATTTTATCTAGGAGTGAACACACTGATGTATTCCCAGTCTGCAAACAAGGGGAGAAAATGTTGTTCACTAGTGGGTCTGTGCATGGGGTGACCATGAATTCTGGTGTTAGCTGGGCCTGGTCCCTCTCACACAGCTCCAGGTTGTCCTGCTGGCCACACGGGGCAGGGGCTTGGGGTCAGGGCTGTGTGTTGCACACCCCTTCAGCTTTGTGAGCTGAACCCCCCTGGGTGCCCACACCCTTTGGCAGGGATGGGCTTGCAGTTCATGTTCTGGTTGCCCATCTGTGAAATGAGGATAAATGAACTTTCCTGCTCGGGAATCAATAGTTTGTTATTGATAAGTAACAAGGAACGTGCCTTGCTCTGGCTGCCATGGGGTTGTGGCTCCCCTGGTGCACTGGGTCGTGGAACATCTGCTCTTCAGAGAGGTGCTTCATTTAACATACCATTTCCTATAACTAAACCTGCTTCTTGGATATTGTTTGTCACATGATTTTTATTTGGTGATGTCAGGACTCCTTGTAATATGAACTTGATGGCTGTGTCTGGCATTTGTCCTGCTTCTCAGGCTGCTCTGCCTGGTGCTGGTGGAGCAGGAGTAGTGAGTGTGTGCACATGGTGGGAATGGGGGACACAGCTGGTTCCTAACAAGAGGCACAAGTGTCAGAACCCGCAGCATTCCAAGTCTGCACTTTCCGAAAACAGGACACCTTTCCGTATGCTGGTCATGACAATGAGTAAAACCTTTTTCTTTGAGGATTTAGTCTTAAATCACTTAAACCACTATTTGCAAGTGGTTTCTCAGAGTTCAGAGCCAGTCTGTGGCAGGACCCACGTGAGATCCTGTCCTGCCAAACCTGTTGTCTAACAACAACCAGGCCCTTTTGTGCCTCACGTAAGAGATGGAAACGTGCAGGTCCAGCCAGGTGTACAGAAGTGTGTTTAGTCTGGGGCATCTGGCCTGGGAGTCACTCAGAGTGAAGTGGTCCATCCATCCCCCTGCAGTGTCAGGTGTGCTGGCCTCATCCGTGGTGGATGTCTATCAATGACTTAAGGCTTGCCACCAGTGGGGGACCCCTCTACCACCCAAAGCAGGGTACTTCATTGCAACCAGTACTGTCAGAAAGTGTTTTCTTGATGCACTTGAAGCCTTTTGCCTCTCGTTCTGTCACTTTAACCATAAAGAACAGATTGTTCTTTTCCATTCCAAAATTCTTTTAAGTACGTGGACTTCTGGTTCTCAGGCCCCAGTCAGCCCTCTCCTCTTCAGAATATGCAAGTTCCAATCCTTTAGCAGTTTCCCTGTAGGTTATATTTCTCTGAAGCTGAGTGTTTTGGGCTTTTCCTGCTTTGATTGTGCCTAAAGCATGGTGCCCACATGGGTGCAGTGCTCCAGCTGAGGTCTCAGTGTCTGAGTACAGAGCATGACTTGCAGACAGACCTTGCTTGGGCTGGTTCTTCATTGCTGCATCTCAGAATGGTGAGGGCTTTTTCTAAAGCAGCCTGTCAGCGTTGGCTTGTGTTGGGAAGTGGTGTTGGTTGTAGCTCTTCTCCACTCTTCTGGTGCCCATCAGCACTATCTGTGCCATGGTTACCAGCAGGCAGTGCCCGCCCAGCACCTTGCGCTTGTTCTGCTGAGGTTGAGGGGTTCGTTCTTGGCAGGGCCACCAGGGATGGCTGGAGGAGAAAATTCCATTGTCTTGATGCAACTTGGTCTTGACTGTGCCTGCAAATACTATCCATTTCCTTGTTTTTCAGATGCTTATTTTAGGCTCCAGAAAACCCTCTAGGAGAAGAGTTGAACCGACTGTAATCCTCTTGTGTTGCTTCTTCACTCTCCTGTTGGTAAACAACAGGTGTGATGCCTGCCTGTTTCAGGCTCTGCATCCTCCTTTGTTCCAGCAGAAGAACTGCTCATAGTTCTAGGAGTCATCCTAAGAGTTTGAAATGCCTATCTGAAATAAATTCAAGAGCTCTGTCCTCTTCTAACCTTAATCAAGATTGAGATCTCCCCCATTTTGTGGCTGGTAGTGATGTTGCTGGCATCTGCACACAGTTGGCTTAGGCATGGAAAAGAAGGATTAAACACTTTGTGCTATATTTGTAAGCAGAATAAAATAGGTTTTGATTTCCATTTAGAGCAGTCCATGCAGTGACAGGTTTCTTATGCAGCACTGAGATAATTTTATTCTAAAATGGTTTTAGCCTATTTGTAAGTGAAATCACTAGATTGGAAAGGTTACCAAAAGGTCGAATTGATAACAATTTTTGCAATTAATAACTACCAGAGTTCTTCAGTTTGTGCTTGCTTTTGTTTTGGCTTTGTGAATTGGTCTGAGTCTAATTTTGGGAGCTGATCTCTTGGCTCTTAGGAAGAAGAGCCTCACTTCAGAAAGAAAATTGGCAAGTGACTCTTATAATTAGTCAAAGAGCACGATTCTGAGATTCCACTGCTTGGGTGAGAAACATCACTTGGGTTTGGGGAAAGAGTAAGGATGGTTCTTGGATCAGGCTGGAAATTCTCCTTGGAAAAGCAGCTCTGTTGAGCAGTTTATCAGTAGTAATGGAAGGGTTGTACAAGTCCTTGTGATTGAATGGATGAGGCAAAAATTGTAGGGTGGGGTTTTCTATAGAAGATCTTTTTGTGGCTTTTAGGAAGCAAAATAATAACTCTCTGTTTTTTCTTTTAGGCATTCTCCATCATAAATATCCTATTCAGAACTAAATAAAAATCTTCACTCTCTGGATCTCCAAAAGGTACTGGAAACTTACTTAAAACATTAAAGCTTCTTACCTTTGTATCTGCATCATATTAAAAAAAATGACCACTTGTTGTAAAGCACAATTATCCACAGGAAATGTTTGATTTTTGTTTGGTCTTCTGGCTTCTATCTGCAGTTCTGGTGTGAATTATGACACAAAAAAAGCCCCAAGAAAACTTGTATCTAAAAATGTTACATTCTTTCTTTTATATGTGAAGATTTTAATTTCTTTTTGGCTAAGTGGACTGACCATGCTCACATCTTTGTGCATTTTTTTGGTTACCTTAGTGACACCCAAACTTTGCATTTTAATATATTCAAAATTTCTGGGAATGTTCCCTAAAACCAGGCAATGGCAAATATGTGAAATGTAGTGCCTTGTTTTAAAAGTAAACTGCATGTAGACGTTTTCTGAGAACAATGTCAGACTTCCTTTCCAGCATGATCAGAAACATCCTGATGTTTCTGACTTCAAAATAACAACTTTTGGTGTTGTCTTCTCAAAATGGGTGGCTAAAAACTGTAACTTCACTTCCTTAGAAAGACATTGCGCTCCAGCAGGAAAGGAGAATTTGCTTTTTTCATTGCAAGACTTCATTGCATTTCTTCATCTGCAAGACTTTGGTATAGTATAGTCTTTGCCAGGCAATTATTGTTTTATTATATTGGAAAATTTTCAGTGATTATAGTGATGCTCGTGGGAATGAAACTTAGTGATTGTAAAGTTATTACCATGTAGTCTTATTCTAAATACTTTTCTTTTTTGTCTTACGACTTCTTGGATTTCCTTTGGACAGACTTTTGAATACCACTCTCACAGTTGCAATGCACCCAATGTGTAACTGCTGCAAATTTAGTAGTCAAATACAGGATTTGTTTTGAATATAATCTGCATATGTGTCTCTTGGACTAATGAGATCTGAACTGTTTTTGCTCTCTAGTGAAAACAAAGTTATCCAGGTGGTAGTATGATAAGTATGACATGTTTGTGATGTTTTTTCCAAAGTAAAAATACTCCAGATGGTAGATTTCGTCATGTAACTGTTTCCCAGTAGCTTCTTACCTCTTATTTAATGAGTAATTACATCTTTCTGTCCATGAATGTATTAGTCTAGGTTGTCCTCTTAGGCTTGCTTTGTTAGTAACTATCTAAAAACTTCCTTCTGACTCATTGCTGCTCCTCTCACATTTGGAAATCCATTCACAGGTTCAGAATTTGACGCTCACAGAGCACTACTGAAGCTGTGTTGCTACTAATAGCCCCCTGGTCATAGCTGGAGCAGTGATTTCGCCTTTGCACCTATAAATTAGGAAAGAATAAACCTTTGTTTGCTGCCCTGATCAGATCTGTAGGTGACCAGGGTCTGTGTGCATGTGTGAGTGCCTTTGTGTGTAAAATGGATTTACTTGGCTGTAAAATGTATTTTTAATAAATAAGTTGATATGTGGCTTGTAAGTGGATATGGACAGCTGACCTGTTTGTGTCTATTTAAGTTCCACTGGCTGAACATGAAGATAATTTTGCATCCATGTGTAAAAGAAATCTAATACTAATTTGTCAGCACAGGAAAGATCTGTCACAGCACTGCGCAGGGATCCTGCTATGTGAGGGAGTTTTTCTAAATGGCCATAGGTGCCCATGAGCACTTCCAACACTTGTTTATAGTGCTGTGGGACTAAGTGACTTTAAATTGATGGCCTGAACTGTGACTGAGACATGTCTTGACGTAAATAGAGGTAACCTTCAGAACACATGTGGCTTATACAGTTTATGAACTCTCTCACCTCTGCTTTTTCCAGCCAGAGCCCCTTTGGCATTTCCTGCTGGACTCTAGCTTTTTCCCCTCATAAGTGGCTTGGCATTTATGGTGATACTGGGGGAACCTATGATAATAGTAAAGGATGTATGCTTTAAATAGTTGCTTTGTAAAGACTGCATTTATTTCTTGCCCTCCAAGTGAAAAAGTTTGACTTCAAATGGTAGAATACATGAAATGTAATTTGTTCGTGGAAGTTGCTCTTTGCGTAGTATATAACCAGTGTCTCTGGGTGTAAGTAACAGGATTTGCTTTCTAAGTGGATTCAGTGATGGGGAAAAGAGATGGACAGTAATGACCAAGTATAAATAAAACTTCTGTAGTACTCTTTTATAAATGAAAGAAGTGTGAAACATAATGGGGTATACGGGTGGAACTGTGCTGTGCAAACTGGATGTGTGAGTGACTAACGGGACAAAATGGGAACAATGGGTGCTTGGTTGAACACTGTTTCCCATTTTGCTGATGGAGGAATAATTTCAGTGGATTGTTAGTTAGAGAATGCTAAATATTTAGTATAATCTATTTTTCATCTTTATATTTTAGGTCAGCAATTTGGCATCCAAAATTGGAGTTTGTCTGCGTTCAAAGCTGTTTGCTTACAGTAATCTGCTCTGGTTGGAAGTGAACATGTCTCAAGTTCAGATTCAGAATCCTTCTGCTGCCCTTGCAGGGAGCCAAATATTGAATAAAAACCCATCTCTTTCACAGCCTTTGAGTATTCCTTCTACTACCAGTTCTTTGCCCTCTGAAAATGCAGGCAGACCTATCCAAAACTCTGCTTTGCCCTCTGCTTCAGTTACGTCCACCAATGCAGCTGCAGGTAAGATAGAGAGTCAATAACTGTATATATTGTTTATGCTCATAGTTTGGCATGATACATTCTTGATGTCTTGCACCTACACGTAATTTAGAAGTAATATTTATCCAACTGCAGTAGCTTGCAATGCTTTCTCCCTATGGAATGAAATCTGTTTGAGATGGGTGGAAGCATACTTTTACACAAAGTTCCAGCAATTAATTGATATGTTTGTAATGGTAAAGAATATTTTTAATTGTATGACATAAAATTTTTGAAACATTGCTATCAATCTTTTTTATCAGTGACTTAAATAAAAAAAAGTGTTTGAAATAATTTGTTTAATTATGTTATCTTCAGTTTTTTTATAACCAATCTAATGATAAATATGTTATGCTAACAAAATGCAATACAACATATAAAGAGTAATAAATAAAAAATAGCTAATAGAGGAAAATAGGAGAAGGAAAAAGAAATTAATTGAGTTTTTGAAATTTTTCAAAGCAAGTGGTAATGATGAATACTTGGAAGATTTTATCCTTGAAAAGTACTAGATAAGGTGCAAGCTGGATGTCGGAGTCTTCCAACTTCATACTTCTGGCTTGCATTAGAACCTTGAATTTAATGAGGATGCCTTTTAGACATGAGCGTTGCATGGAAATCCCAGAGTTCAATAGATTGTTACCAGTCTGGCCAGTGAGCAAAGCTGTCTATTCCAGCATTGCAGACAACTAGATGCTAAACCACTGAGATTTCTTTTTTTAACTAAAATTTGCAGTAGAGTTCACAGTTATCAATTCATTTATCTGATGTTACGTAACCTTTCAGCTCCTTCAAACATGGCAAACCCCAAAGAGAAAACCCCCATGTGTCTTGTGAATGAATTAGCCCGTTTCAACAAGATTCAGCCTGAGTATAAGCTTCTGAGTGAGCAAGGTCCAGCTCATTCTAAGGTATATGTTCATACTTAAAATAAAAGTTTCTTCTTGCTGCTGCTCATGCTTTTTCATCTTCAGGAATGGAAAGGCAAAGTATGTGCTTTTGGTGCAAGATAATCCAGAGTAATGGAAAGGAAAGGGAAGCCCCCTAGAGCATCGATGATAGAGAAGTGTGAAGCTGGTACTTGGGAATTAAAAAGTCGGGTTCCCAAAATGTCAGAGAGCTTCAAGGTGTGAAGGAGTTGGCATTTACAAAAAAAGTATTGGAATAACATTCAAAGCATTTGTTCAACTGTGTTTCATTCACCTATGGGCATGTAGAAGGTTTTATGGTACAGTGTGAACTTAACTTTCTCCAAACTGCTGAAAAATATCTTTAAAAAAACCCTTCAGAGGGTTAAAGCAAGAGTGGAGTTTTGTGGCACAAAGAAGGGTGGATTTCCAGGCTGCTGTTCTGTGGCGTGAGCACAGCAGCTGCCCTGGGACTGTCACCTCTCCCCACACTGTGCTCTGAGCCTGTCAGATCTCATGCAGGTTACTTGCCAGATACAATTGTTGTGAAATTCTTAGTTCAGTAATTGGGAAAATCCTGTTGATAAGTGTTGAAAATCTGGAGATGACATGGGAGTTAAGGAGAGCTTGGATTACCATATTCTCAACTCATGCATCACTGAAAAGATTCATTGTTTTGTGTAAGAGGGTCTAATAAACTGTGTGAATTCTGAAGCATCTTTTTTACAAAATTCCTGTTTCTGGTTTTGAGGTGTTTACAGTGCAGCTGACTCTTGGGGACCAGCATTGGGAAGCTGAAGGAACTAGTATTAAAAAAGCGCAACATGCAGCAGCTGCCAAAGCTTTGGAAGGGACAAAATTCCCTAAGCCTACGGCTCGTCCATCTCGTAGTGAAGGCAAGAACCCAGGTATATGCCACAACAAACTGATTAAAAAAAAATTACACATAGAAAGAATACACCTTTCTGCTTTTGGTATGTATTGAAGTTGTATAGGGATGAATAAAAACGGTGATTCTGCCTGTTTAACAATGGCAATTGTCAGGATTTGTGAGAACTTCATCTTGATTTAATCTTTGATTGTTGTAGGTGACATGACAAATACCAGCATATTAACAAGTTAAAAGTATATTTTTTTTCATCAAATAATTCTGGCTTGGAGAACCTGCTGCTTGACTTACTGTTTTGTATTGTAACACAGAGAAGTTTATTTTCTGCAGACCACATTTTTAGATGTGCTGTAAATGTAAATAAATTAGCAGCTTCAGAAATTAAAAGCAAAATAAAAAAAAACCCAGAACAAAGCCAAAAACAGCTCCGAGCAAATTCACTTTTTTGTAATAGGATGTGGCATAACTGTACTCTGCTGCTAATTTAATGTGCATCATATGGACTTATTATCTTTGTGTTCATTAGCAGTTTTGTTAGGAATTCAGTTGTTTAAGATACTGCATGTGGCAAAAGTTGAGCTCATTTTTCCCTGCTGTGAGACAGCAATAAGAGTTTAAATTGTCTCAGTTCCTTATGACAGCTGGACAACCCTTTCTATTCCTTTTTATTTAGACAGTGTAACCCCGACAGTGGAGTTAAATGCACTTTGCATGAAGCTGGGGAAGAAGCCCATGTACAAACCCATCGACCCTTACACAGGGATGAGATCCACCTACAACTACACCATGCGAGGTGGTACTTACCCCCCACGGTACGTGTTGGCTCGGGGGGCTGCAGGCTCCTATCTTTGAACCTCTGCTCTCACCACCCCATGCCTCCATGCTGACTTTTGCAAACTGGCTGTGTCCCCTTGACAGGGACACTCAGCTGAAACATGGCCAGCTTGTGAGGCAGGAGGATTGGAGAAGTACGCCCACCAGTATCTGTAATTTGCCTTACTTCCAGTGCTTTATTTCTTTGGCATGGGGCAAGGGAGCTGGACCAAAAGTTGAAGTGTTTTTGAGGGCATTCAGGTATAGCAGCTTCATTAAGCAAATAGCTAAATATTAGGTAAATATTTCTTGCATTTCCTTTCTGTGTAAAAGCAGAAGTGAAGAAAATGTTGGATGCTTTTTCTGAAACTATTTAAATTAAAGTTGCAGTTTAAAGAATTTTATATAGGCATAGGAATTTAGAATTCAAAACTTCTTGGCCTGCCAAGTCTGTAAGAGTGCAGTTATGTTGTCTTTGTGTAGTACTTGGTCAGAAATGTGTTCTATTGTACAACAAGGAGGGACAATATTTGTTTTGGGGGTTGCTCACTGAATTCTGTTAGGCTCTAAATCAAAATTTGGCTTCTTAAAAGTACTGCTTCAGTGCTGAGTTGCAGTTACTGATATCAAAGAGATTGACCCATGTCTAACTTAGGTGTCTGTTTACTTTGTAGGCCAAACCATTTGATATTTTACCTCTCTCTTTGCAGGTACTTTTACCCATTTCCTGTTGGGCCTTTACTTTATCAAGTGGAGCTTTCAATTGGAGGGCAGCAGTTTCATGGGAAGGGAAGAACAAGACAAGCTGCTAAGCATGATGCAGCTGCTAAAGCACTGAAAGTTCTGCAGAATGAGCCCTTGCCTGAGAAACCAGAGGTGGGAATTAATCTTAGTGTTGTAAGCATAAATTGCTAAAATAAACTGGGATGTTATTATAGATTTTTTCCTTTTTGAGAGGAAGGGTACAGTTGGGAAATTTACTTCTGTGTAGCAGTGTTGACTTACTTATGTCAATAGAAACACTTTGATTTAAAAACATAAATTTCTGTGGAACTAGGATTTTCCCAAATGAAGTTATGTTAATTTTTTTACTGTCATATTTTTCCACAGCAATGCTGTAGACCTGTGTCAGATATGAGCACTGGAAGCATAGATAGGAATTAATATCTTACCAGGTACAGATCATACACAAACTTCTGAAGAAGTGCATAAATGGGCAACATAAAACTCAGGCATGGATTTACTTCCTGGGCAAAATCCCTACATGATTTTGGAAAGAACCATGGAAGTTCTAGAAGACCAGGAAGTGCATGGAAGTAGTAAACACATACATTTTGATAGGAATATAAGAAGTCAGTTTTTATCCCTTCATATTTTTAATGGATGCCCAGCACTTTCCATTCCAATACCGTTATTGTTTTTTTCATGCTTTTTTGTTGAGTGGCTTTAGCAGAAGGTCTTACTGTGAGCACAGGAGTTGCTCTGCTGCTGGGCTGGCTGGGAGCTTGCACCCCCCCATGTGTGTTGGCTGCTTTGGCCACAGACAGAATTGTAACTTGCAATCTGGGGAGTGTGAGAACTTGCTGGATATGGAGCCTGGCTGTGTGCTGAGAAAGAAGGAAAATGAAGAGTTGGGCAAGAAGGTAACAAGGGGTGTCAGATGGAGGAAAAAATAGCTGGGAACTACCAGGAATGGAGCAAGAGGCTTGAGGAAACATGTTATGAAACCAAGGGACATTGAGTTAAAACTTGGTGTGTGTCGGAGTGAGCATTGTCCAAGTGATTGGGCAAAAGCAGTGGATCTGACAGTTCAGGGAAGAGACTTGGGAGGCATGGATGGAGGTGCTTCAGGTAAGGGAAAGCTTTCTCTTGGAGGAATGCAGATTATTGAAAGATGGAGGCTGCTAGGGATTACAGATGCTGTTGGGAAAAGAGAGTGGTGCTGGGATCAGGAGCTGGCAGTCAGAGCGAGCCCTGCACTGAAACTGGAAGTGCTGACTGGCAGAGTGTGGGCAGGGGCCAGCTGGTCTTCATGCAGGAGAGGCCAAAGCAGAGGAGGATGTTCCCCTTCAGTGCTTGGAACCCCAAATTCTGGAATATTGTTCTTTTTCAGTGAACATCCCCTTTTGCAAGCAGAACATCCCTTTTTGCACCCACTCTCATAACAGATAAGTTGCTCTCATGGGCCCTTTTTCCCCTTGGAGCACAGACCTAGGGAGGGCAGCTCTGCAGGAAGTCATGGGCTCACATGTCACTGAATTATTCTCTGTTCACTGTTTTAGAAATGCTTCAGTACAGGTGACTTCCTGAACATGTATAGAATTGTGCTTTGGAGTTGGATAATGTGAGATCTTCAGAATAAACACTGCAGTTGTTTTAAGATATCTCATTCTGTGTGAGGGGTATAAATCCAGAGGTAGGGGAACTAAATGATGCAAGAGACTGTGAGAAGGGAGAATTATTTTATTAATGAAATAGGACCTGAATGGTGTCTTGACCCTGAGAAAACTGCACTTGTCTTTTTTTTTTTTTTTTTTTCCAATTTATATTTGACTTGTCTGTAAAAGGAACGGTAGGAAATGCAGCTTAGGGAAAGGAGAGTGGGCCTTGGAACAGGGGGTGCTGGTTTAACAAGCATTTGGATAAATCAAAGTTTTCATTTAAAGTTTGGTGCTTCCATTCATTAATATTTGTGGCTTTCAAATGTTGCAGTTTTAGGAATGTCTGATGGAATTGTTATTGTAGCAACACTTCATAGTAGCCAAGACGAAGGCAGAATAAGGAAGGTTTTGGTGCTAAGTGAACCCTGATCATTCCTGCATCCAGCGAGGCAAGGGCCTGAAAGGATACAGGAGTGTGAGGTCATGAGAGATGCTGTTAAAAATGCCTGTATACAACAGAGGAAAATTAAGGTTCACAAGCAGACATAATCCTGATACTTCCTACCAGTCATTTGATATTGCCAGTAATTTTCCTTTTAAATGGAGTTATTTTGGTGTATCCCATTTGTGTGTGTGCTTGTGTAAACAGAATATTCTGAAGTTTGAACTCATGTGTTTTAAGGTCGAGTGATTTTGTACATTTTTTAGTATTATTTGGGATTTTTTTAACAAATTTTTGTTTTTATGGAATTTTACTTAGTATTTTTAAATTATAAAATATTCATTGCATAATAACAATTTGGCTCAGTGATCTTAAAGGTCTTTTCCAACCTAAATGATTCTGTGATTCTAAGAAGAATTCACTGAATAAAATGATTAGACTTTAAGGGAAAGAATGACCATTTCCCACATGTTTTCGGGCTGCAGATCTAGGAGCAAGTGGCAGGGAAAAAATGTAACAGTATTTGCCTCTCGCTGGCCCAAGCCCTGCCTGAAGAGCTGAGCTGAATGTTAGAGCTTTGCATTGAGTGGGGGCTGTAGTGGGAGACCTCAGAAGGCCCTTCAGTGTGGCTGGGGTTGGACATGCTGGTGAAGGGGTAGGGTGGGGTTTTTTGGCCTATTCAGAGACAGAGATGATAAAGCATTGATTTAAAGCTTAGGAAACATAGAAAGCTGGGCTTCCTAGCACAATTCTTAGACGGGAATTCTAATTTTGCCTCAAAATTTGCTTCTATGTTTGTTGCCAACTCACTTGGTAAATATGAGCTGCTCTTTATACCCTTAATGTGGCAGAACAGGCTCAGACTGATGGCTGTGATTAATCGGTGCAGTTCTGGGCAGCACCTTCCCAGGTGTTCAGTGTTTGCTCACAAGCAGTCTTGAGGAAGAGCACGTGGGAGGAGTTCCTGGAAGAGGGCAAGTCCCTTGTAATGGAGTACAGTACTTGTGGAATTTGCTTGAACAATGTGATGGGGGCTAAGAGTGCGAAACACTTATATTGGGGTCTCATTCTGATTTAGAGGCACATATTCCTTGTAGAGTTTAATCAATGCAAACATGCAAAATACTTCAAAAGCAAAGTTTAGCCATTACCTGCCTTGAAGCGTGAAGGGAAAGGAGGAGAGTGCACTTGTGTGATTATTTTGGGCTTATAAAATAAACTAATCCAAAACTCAAGCAGAGGCAAAATAATCAGTAAAACAGCTATAGTCTATTAAAGGTTATTTTGCTAATAATTTATTCTTCTCAAATAAAGGTATTGAGGACAAGAACCTTTATTTTGCACTGTGCACAGAGACTTGGAATGTGTTAAGAATATACACTGCAATAGAGCAAATAATTCCATGCTATTTATTTGTATTCTCTTGAGAGTATATTATGTGGGAAAAAAATTAACCACATAAAGAGAAGTCCTGGTCATGTTCACAAAGAAAAACGTTGGAATTTGAAAAACTAGAATATATCTGAAATTACAATGAGAGGAAAAATACTTGTAATCAAAGTTGTTGTGCCAGTGTTTGTGAATGAGGGCAGTGACAGACCCTTGCTGGCAATGCCAGAGGGAACGTAGCCTTAGGAGTTCAAATATTCCTCCTGGGAATGTGCTGCTGTTCCTTTTGAACTTAGCAATTGCATTGGCACTGGGGTTCAGGAGGTGATGATGGAGACTTTAGGCTGCTGGGCTCGATCTTAGTTTTGCCCTGTGCAGGACACAGTGCTGGGCTTGGGGCTGTGCCAGGGCTGTGCCAGGGCTGTGCCAGGGCTGTGCCAGGGCTGTGTTGGGTGTGGGGCTCTGCAGGGCTGTGCCAGGGCTGTGTTGGGTGCAGCTGCCGCAGGCTCAGCTCCAGAGCGGAGTGATGCTCTGGGACAACTCCACACCCACCTGCACTGCCTGTGCCACTGGCACTAGCAGTGCCAGGGCTGTGCCCAGCATGCTCCCCTGCAACTGCAACTACAACCTGATGGACAAGGTCAGCCCATAAGAATGGTGGGAAGTCTGCCAGGGCAGTGGGAGGAGTGAAAACTTCAGATTAATTTTACTAATTTTTTTTTTTTTCTGATGGGAAGAGGCTGTCTTAACTGATGGGATAAAAAAATCCTTCCTGTTTTAAACTAACCTGTCAGTAGCAGACATGGGGGATGTTTGCTGTCATCAAACAAGTTTCAATCCATGAAAGCGCTCTAGTTCAACTCCCCTGCTGCTGCTCCAATAAGATACTTAAATAATTTTTATTACCTGGTTGCATTATGAGTACTGTGACAAGATATAATTGGTGAAATTGTTGCTGTTCATCTTTATCATAATCCTTCCAATATAATTGCTGCATACTTGGTCCTAAAATTTCTCTGTTGCTGTTGACATGCCTTAGTTCATGTTGATGCCAGCATCAGTGAAGACATTTTTGGAATCACAATCAAAGTTTTTACCTGGAGATATGTGGAAGTGCCTGTAGGAAAGATGCATTGGCACTGTTCTTCTAGCAGGTTTGAGTTCTCAGAGATGGCCAGTGATTTAGGACAAGTTCCTGATAGGATGTTCTTTACATGAGAAAACAAAGCTGTAGATGATGCACTTAGAAGGGAACATGAGAAAAACAGGACTGTGCCAGGGGCACATCAGCCATCCCTCATTCACATTGGTCCCACTCTCAGAATCTTTATTTTTTCTGCCCTTTCTCTTACCTGATACTGTCTTAGTGCTTTTGGTGCAAGTGTCCAATCAGTATATGAAAATTGTATTTCATAAAGGTACTTCCATTTGGAAATCAGTTCACTTAGCACTTCAGTTTGGTTTTCTATAAACACATTTTTAAACCCATTTTTAAACCTATTGGTCCTTATTCCATTTATTCTTTCCTATAATGAGCACATGAAAAATATGAAGGTTTGCAAGCTTTTACACGCACCTTAATGAGCTTCTTAAGATTTGGTTCCATAGTATGTGGGCTGCTTTTCTCCACATTCACGTAACACGGCAGTAAAGGTTAGAAATTTAAAATTTGGAGCGTTCAGCAAAGTGGTTGAATGGATAAAATTCAATTTAATAGGATCTTTATTTTAAATAGAGTATGCTTCTTTTAGGTTAACGGAAAAGAACCAGATGATGAAAATCTCAATAAATCTGAAATAAGCCAAGTTTTTGAGATTGCACTTAAAAGGAACTTGCCTGTGAATTTTGAGGTATGTTTATTTTACAAGCTCTAGATTTGTTTTTATTAGAGTATTAAGAGTACACATTAAGTTGAGTCTCTCCTAGATAACCCAAACAACTGACTTTAACATGTCTTGTTAGTTGTGAATACACTTTTACCTTTGACAGTCACCCTGATTGTCTTGGAGTTTATATGGTAAAGGGAAAAGAAAAATCCAGCTGTTCATGAATTCGTGCCCTAAAATGATCACATGGAGTGAACAGCTAAGCTGTGGTTGTCTGTGCAATCTTTTTCAAAGCTTTTTGAAAAAACCACATTGCAGCGAAGAACCAAAACACAACCCCACATTAATGGTTAGAACACAGAAGTGCAGAGTTGAGGCATAAAAGTAGAGCTCACTCTGAAAGACACATATGGAAGTATTTGCTTAATTAAGCACTGATCTGGACTACCCTCAAGGTGCAGAATCTCACAAGTAGGTTTCTTTTCTTGCCATGAGGTGACCTCATGTGCATCTGACTTTCCTTTCCCTTTGGCCTGGCTACCTGCTGCCTCTTTGCCCCTCCTTGATCATTTCAGTTATCTTAAATCAGGAGCTTCCACAGTAGCATCTCTGTTTCACTAAAATATTAATTTATCATGCTGCTTTCCTGAGCTGGCAGAGTAACATTTCAGCCAACTATCTGAATTATAGTAAGAAAATGCAATTGTGTGTAACTAAATTGCTTCTGAAACCATTCTATGAAATTTTACGTGAAACTTTCAATTATTGCAGATTAGCCTGAGCATCACTGGTAAAAATACACTGTCACACAAAGCCAGTTGTGAGTGGAAGCTCTTAATTCATTCTTACTTTCTGACTATATGGATTTTTTGAAGTATGATGTGTTATGAATGGAATTAAAAGACTAAATGTGTAGTGGGCAGCTATCTCTTAAATGTCTCCAGAATTCTTCAGAACTTCAGAGTTCAGAAGTCAGAATTTCTAGACTGAAATGCTAGATCCTAAAGAGTTGCTTTTTCTGTAGTATTTCATTACTGTACCATGATATATTTAATGAGGTGATATTAACTGTGGGGAAGTACACACTGATGAAATACAACAGTCCTATTTTAATACTGAAATGTAAATCAGTGAATTAAGATGGGTTAATGATTTGTGTAAATACGGTTTACTGCTTGCTGCATTTGATCTTTTAAAAGTCTGTGCTTGGCTGGGTGGGAGTATGTTATTAGAGTGAGTATGATTTACTTTTTGGATTGTATGAGAATCTAAAATCTCTTTATCCATAGTTCTTGAGAGAAGTTTGCTATAAACAATGTGCCCTGCCATTTTTAATAAGTGTTTATCACGCTTTCACTCAGTTTTTCCCTCTGAAACAGGTGACCAAGGAAAGTGGTCCTCCCCATATGAAGAGTTTTGTAACCAAGGTATCAGTTGGAGAATTCATGGGTGAAGGTGAAGGAAAGAGCAAGAAGATCTCAAAGAAAAATGCTGCAATAGCTGTCCTTGAAGAACTGAAAAAATTGCCACCCCTTCCTACAGTTGAGAAAATGAAACCACGAATCAAAAAGAAAACAAAATCAATAGTGAAGGTAAGAGAGAAAAGGTTGGAAATTTGACTGTGCAAATAATCATCAGAGAGGCTTTTCTGAGTCAGTTATAAACATGCTTCAGCTGCTCAGCATTTACCAGCTGTCTGGTGCAATGAGTTGGTATTCTGCTCCCACTTTAATGGGGTTCTGACACCACTTTTACAATAGATATTAGTAAATTCAGGATGAAAGAGAAACTTTATAAAGGAAAGAGCAGCACATAAAAATCAAGCTCTGACTTTCAAGCCTCAGACTTTACAGCTCTAGGTTTTGCTTGATTTTGCTTGTGTAAATTCTCCTGCAAGCCCATCCCGCCTAATATAGCAGGATTAGAATCTGTAAAGCTCTTAGTAGGGTAGGTTACATGTGGTCAAGTGTGACAGCAGAGCCAAATAAATTCAGTATTTCTCTTTGGCTGTGACAGTGTTTCATTAAGCAACTTTTATTTCAGTATTTTTAAATTCTAGAGATTAATGAATTCAGTGGCATGCTGCATATTAAACCAAATATTCACAAAGTTTGGCTTATTTCCTAAACATTGTTCTATGTAGCTGCAAACAAGTCCAGAATATGGTCAAGGAATGAATCCCATTAGCAGACTTGCCCAGATACAGCAGGCCAAGAAGGAGAAGGAACCCGAGTACATGCTCATCACAGAACGTGGGCTGCCCAGGCGCAGGGAGTTCGTGATGCAGGTTGGTGTGACCATTGCACAGATCTGATGGCATGTCTGGGATATCTTTTTTTTTTTTTTTTTTTTAATGGCAATCAGGTTGTCAAGATGATGTACAGAATTAACAGATTTACATTACATGATCTAACAAAATATCTTATGGGCTGCATTCACAGAAGATAAAGGTACAAGGAGAGTGATCTGAGTCACATTAAAAAAAATGCATAGGGCACCAGTAGTCTGTGTTGTAACTGCCTAATGTTTTAATTAACAAGAGTATTAATATTCTCCTAAGAGATACTAAGCTGCTTATATTTTGTAATGTAGGATTTATTAACACTAACCTGGGTGCCCAAGGTGAGATGATGAAATGCAGTTCCTTGTGTGACTTCTGTTTGGGTTTTTTGTTTTTGAAGGCCAATGACCATTGATAATAAATGACAACTTCCTTAGAACAACGATCACTTGAACTATTTTGTGACTCACGGTGTGTGCAAGACACAGATCACCAATAAGGGAATCCCCATACTACTGCTTAAGAATTGGGTTTTCTTCCTCTCCTGTCCAGGTGAAAGTTGGTGTACACACAGCTGAAGGAATGGGCACGAACAAAAAGGTTGCTAAACGCAATGCAGCTGAAAACATGTTGGAAATTTTAGGTTTCAAAGTCCCTCAACCTCAACCTCCAAAACCAGCGTTAAAGACAGAAGAGAAGGTGAGTCTTGAGGAAGCAGCAGCTGGTAAATGCTTCAGCAAAGGCTGAGCTGAAACAGAAGCAGCTTTGCAAGGCAGTAGCAGGGTAGGAAATTCATTCCGTCTGCCCTAGCCAGGAAACAATTGTAGTATTGACGGGACTGTTCTCTGAAAAATATAGTGTATTTTGGATACATCAAGCATTTGGGTTTTCAAGTAAATCAGAGTCTCATCAGAAGGCTAAATTAATGTATTTCTCCTTTATGAAATGGCTCGGAACCTGTGATAATGTGTTGGTCTTAGAAACTTGCAGACCCTATATGTTATGGGACTCTAAGAGCAATAGTTTTACACAGCCTTGTCACCAGTTGCAGTGGAAAGTTTGTAATGGGTCTCTATGGTGGGTCCCTTAGCAGGGAAGGAGCCTTGTGTTCTCCTGGTGATTCAGCAGATATTACAGGGAGTAATAGTTCAAACAGCAAATCTAGGGTTACATGTATGTGCTCATTTGTGTGCAGTATGCTCCCCTCAGCAGTACCAGTAACTAATAGCAGTTTAGCTGGCTTTTTTCTGGAATCTAGTTCTGAGTAGCTGTGTTCCTTATACCACTCCTATGGGATGTGGATAGTTTTAGTCCTTCAATGAATAAGAATCACTGAACTTCTCTTGATAACAATGTAATAATTGAGGTTTTTGAATAATAACTTTTTCAGTAAAATTTTGGTTGGTCAGATCACCTACATTGTGAAAACCTTATAACTTAGTGGGGGAGGAAGTTTTAAAGGGATATTGCATGTTGAGTTCTTTTCCTTCTATTTTTTAAGACCCCAGTGAAGAAACCAGGTGATGGAAGAAAAGTAACCTTCTTTGAGCCGGGCTCTGAAGATACTTCAGCTAGTGAGTAACCTGGTGAAAGTAGCATGGCCCTGTTGGGAGGTGTCAGGTCTGTTCCCAGTCCCTTCAGCAGTGCTGTTCAGCACTCTGGGATGAGCAGAGCTGTGCAGCTGCTGCCTTGCAAACTTGGGAAGATGTGGTTCAAGCCCCAAAGAGCTTATTCCACCTGAGGCCCCCTGTTCCTGGAATGAAGATGAGAAAGGGTGTGCAACTGGTCAACCTAAGGCAGAGTTGGAGAGGGAAGGAATGGCCTTGTCCAGAACCACCTCTGTCTGTGCCTGGTCTCTGATGACTGAGAGCAGGAGCTGTGCCTGCACTTGTTTCAGGCAATCAATAGTTGTGGTGGTCACACCCAAGGTGACAGGCTGGAACCAAAACACCCCAAACCTGGCCACCCTGTAAACAGGCATTGCTTTCTGGAATGTCATCTGGTGGGAGGAATCATTATGGAAAGTTTGTCTATCACCACAGTTTGCTGTTCTGGAGAGCATCTTTCAGGTACTTTATGTGTATAACTTTGCTGTTTAAATTATAAGTTGGGATTGACTTGGACTTTAGTACTATTTTACTGCATCTGTAAGATCTTAGGTGAACTTTCTGACTTCCTATTCAGAGGTTGCTATCTGTATTTTCTTCCATCTACAAATTTTGGCTTTCATCCCTAGACTTGAAACAGCTCAGTCCTGCAGAACTTCATTAATCTGTTCTGCCATAAAACTGACTCCTTGGTTGATATTGGTGGCACTGTCTTTCCCACCTTTCTTGAGCACACCTGTGCAAGTTTCATCCATAGCTCTGTGTGAGTTCCCCTTAAAAAGCTGTTCGTATCCCTCTTTAATCTAACTTATGCCATAATGTCAGCAAAGTGCTATCAATTGATTGTGGCTGGACATTTGCTGTAAATAGTCTTGCCTCTTTGTGCTAACGTTCCATTTTACCTTTCCTACCTGCTTGTTCTCACAATATACCGTTTAAACTTTGTGGACTGTCACACTCTACATCATTTAACAGTGGGTCTGGCTATTCTGTGATTTCATTATTTGCTCCAAAAGTGACTTTTGGTGCCTGTGTGTGCCTGCAGGAGGACTCACAAACAGCAGCTCTTCAGTGTGCACCTCTCTCTTCCCAGGTAATAAAGAAGATGAGTTTAGGATGCCTTATCTCAGCCATCAGCAGCTTCCTGCTGGAATTCTTCCCATGGTCCCTGAGGTTGCACAGGCTGTAGGAGCCAATCAAGGACACCACACCAAAGAGTTCAGTCGGGCAGCTCCCAACCCTGCCAAGGCCACAGTGACGGCAATGATCGCCAGGGAGCTGCTCTATGGGGGCACTTCTCCTACTGCTGAGACCATTTTGAAGAGCAACAACTCCTCAGGCCATGTCCCCCATGGACCTCTGACCAGGCCCTCTGAGCAGCTGGACTATCTTTCCAATGTTCAAGGAATCCAGGTAAATGTTCAGCTTTGCAAGACTTCTTCCAGAGCTATCCAAGCTGGTCCATCCTGTTGTTTGTTCAAAAGCTTTTTAGTTCTGCTGGTGAGAGATGAGTTCTGAGCCTGCTGAAATTCATATAAAAGTTTTACTTTACCTATGACACCAACCAAATTTTACAGCTGGATTGTAATTTGTGGATTTGAACTTGGCTGATCTGAAATCAGGTTCTTTCACTAATCTGTCATACATTAACATTTGCTGCAAACTCTGCATTTTCTTATGTTTGGTCCCTTTAATGAAAATTGCATTACATTCCCATGTTCAGATGACAGATGAGCTCAATGGATTAAAAAGCATAATAAAGAAATTTGAAATGCAGACAGCAGTGATCAGAATAAAGGCCCCAGAACAATCATTATTAAGCAGCCACTTTCATTCAGGAGGCTCGCCAAACTCTCTTGAGTACTAAAAAACATTTTAAGTGAGGTTAAATTTCAAATAGAGTGGTTTGGTTGGCTGACAGAATGATGAGAAGACAGGCGCAGCTTCATATATGGGCAAATAATCTGTAGCAGTTGTGATAGACTTCCTGTACTTGGTTAACTGAAAAGAACTAAATCCTTCTCTTTTCTTCAGGTTGAATATAAAGACTTCCCAAAAAATAACAAGAATGAGTTTGTATCTCTTATAAACTGTTCCTCTCAGCCACCGCTGATCAGTCATGGGATTGGAAAGGATGTGGAGTCTTGCCATGACATGGTACGATGAACATTGCTGAAATGCTGCTCTTGGGCCTCCCCTGAGGGGAGAGCAAGGTTTTACATCACTGCTGGGAGCAAGGAATTAGATGCTGTACAGTTCCCTGGCTAATTTTTGTCTAATATTTCAGACGTTTCTGAAATAATGATTTATAGTATCAGAATCTAATCTAAATATCGCTTAATATGCTGAACATATGCTCACAGTTTGGTCTATAAAAAGCACATTTGCTTCATCTTGATGTTATTTGCATGAGTCCATGACAGTAAATGCACAAAAAGGAACTTATAAATCATAAGGGCATCTCAGCTTATTTTCTTATTATATCAGAATGGGCTGATGTTTCACTGGGAACTGTGATACTTGGGCTCATGTTCCCAGATTTGCCGCTAAAGCGGAATCTCCAGTGGAAGAAATGCAGTTCAGCATTGGATAGTAGGAGACACTCTAAATCTGCTCAGCTCCCTTTATAAAAAAGACTTTATTACAATTGGCTGAAATATTTCTTTGTGAAAGAATGAGCCTGCTATACTGAAACCTGCGGGGGACTTTGGCTATAAAAGGCTTTAGGTGGAGCTGACAGGATGTTCCTAGTCTGCTCCCATTCAGAGGGATTGTTCTTGATCTTTTGGACTACAGAGGTGACTCAAGTGCAGCAGCCTGAAGGAATCATTTGCAATAGGTGAATACACTTAGGAAAACCTGATTTTGCTGACTTTTATACTAAAAACTGTTGCAGTATTTTTCTAATGGACATAACGTGAGACAGATTTCTTTGTTCTTTGTCACTTTGGACATTTTCATGCCCATCTTGACATCCTGCTGTGCAGAGCTCCTATCAGACTGAGCCCAGGGGTCAGGGCAGGAGGAAGAAGGGGAAAGAGCAGCTGGTTTGGAGCTTGAGCACTATGAGCCCCCTCAGTTCAGGGTTCAGCTCTCACTAAGGCATGTGCCAGAGTCAGGGATATGCTGGAAAGCTGCACCTGAAATTGGCCTGAATGAAGTGGGGAAAAAATGTCAGTTCTCAAGGGAGGTGACTGACCTTGGCCTGAGCCGTGTCACAGTGACCCTGTTAAACAGTCATGTGGACCCCACCTGTGTTGTATTTTTTATTCTTATGTAACTTATCTTTTTTTGAAAAGGGCTCTGATTCAGTGTCTTTTTCTGTCCTTTGTCTTAAGCTCCACACAGTTTGAGCTGTTACTAATTTAGTGTCTTTTTTCTTGCTGTTTCTAGTCCTGGTGTTTTGGTTTTCCTCCAGTGCTGAAACAAGCGCAGTGGGAATCCCCAGGCACAGCACCATCCAACTGGTTAATGCAGCAAGATGAAATTCTACACCATTGCATTTTCCACTATAATTACGCAACTTAAAAAATAATATTGCCAAAACAACAACATTTGGTTGGGTTAAGTGAGTGCTTTCACTAAATTACTGAACTGGCCAGAGGCTGAATTGCTGAGTGCTCTCTTTTCTCTTTAGGCTGCACTGAATATTTTAAAGTTGCTGTCTGAGTTGGACCAACAAACCACAGAGATGCCAAGGACAGGAAATGGACCAATGTCTGTGTGAGTGGAACCCACTGACTTCCCTTGCACTGATGCAAATGACCCCCATGAGAGTTTATAGACAAATACATGAGGGGTTTTATTTGACAGAAAGGTTGAAATGTCAAGGGCTGTTTGCCCTCCAGCAGGACCACAGGGGGCACTGGATGATCAAGCCTGACACTTCGATGTGTCAAAGGCAAAGCACTGAGCAGGAGCGAGTGCATGAAGTGTGGTGGCTGTGATGTGACCCCAGCAATGGATGTCCCCAGCCCAGTGTGACAGCTCTGGGCCCCAACAGATTTGGCCTCCCTCAGCTCAGCTGCCCCTTTCCATTTCTCTGTAAGGAGTGTGACTGCAGTGAGCTCAGGTTTCCAGCTGCTCCTCTCTGTCTCTTGCAGTCTATTCTGTCACAGGTAAAGGGATGTACAGAGGTCAAAGCTCGTTTTCAACAAACATGGAGAGGCTGCAAATTATTCCCTTGGTTTGGTTTGGGAGGAGAGAAAGTAGAGCCTCTCATTGAGATAATAAACTCTCAAATTAACAGTGGTGGGATTAACAAAGTGCTAATAAATTATAAATTTGGGCAATTATGTGGCAACAAATTAAATGCGTATCAAATTATTTGTATCCAATTAAAAGTGTTTTGTCTCCTAAGTAACAGATGTTTTCTCATTTTAGATGTGTGAAACAAGAAATGGAAAGTGACCCTCTCCTCAAACCGGCGAGCGCAAACCCTTTGGGACAAACACTGGACAGCACTGCCTGAAACAGGCTCTTGACTGAACCCAAACCTGAAAGCACCAGAGAAAATCAAATGCTTCCTCTTAATGTAACCTAACTGTTGGAGTGCTACAGTCTCTACAACCTACTGTAGTGTCTAAATCATAACTGTTGCTTTTTATTCAAACAGTGATACATTTTTAGTTTCATTATGTTGTTTTGATTGAAATGACACTATAAATTTTTCATTTAAAAGTTTCTTAATTGTATCTAGAACCATAGCACAGTTTAGAAACTTTGTCTTCTGAGGCTGACATTACCTGTGAACTAACTTGGGAAGATCATATCCATGTATGTGGTTTTGGTTTTATTGGAATAGCAGCGTTTCACTGGAAACAGGCTATGTCCCACCATTTTTAAAAGCCCCATATTTTTGCAAGCCAACCCTAATTATCCAATGGTTGAATGAATTGAAACACTTTAGGAATTTTAAACTTGGTTTGATAATTTTTGGTTAATTTCTAGTTTTCTTGAGTGTGGGGTAGGGGAACTCGAATGCAACGTGACTTTCAGTGATCTCTGAGCTGTGTTTTAGGGACTGTGTGTCAGTGGCTCACAGCTCACTACAGGATATGATCTCAATGTAGTGCGTATAAAACTGCAGATTGATTTTCCTTGAGTGCTTTATACTGTTTAATTACATCTCCATGTAGGGCTGAAAAAAATTACCTATGTTTATATATAACTGTGTTGCTTTTGATGTTGTGTTCTTGCGCACGGCCGGTGCGCAATGAGGTTTGCATTGGTCCAGGTACAGCACGATAGCCGCGCGAGTTCAGTACTGCTTCCGTTCATTGTTTACGCTGGAATTTTTTCTCCCCATGGAATGTAAGTAAAACGTAGTGTTTGTCACCAATAAATGGTAATACTAAATTTTTTGGTTAATTTATTCTTGTACACCACCACAGGGGCTGCTTTTTTATAGATTTGTAATGCTTGTGCTCTAGTCTGGGCAGTGTTTTAAGCTATGGAGTAACTTCCAGTGGTTCTTGAGTGCATAGAGAATGTTCTCTGTTCTGTGCTGTGCAGGGTGTGCAGACCTGGCAGGGCAAGGGAGTGCAAAGTAAAGTGGGTACCGTTTGTGCCACAGCGTTAGTGCAGCTGTGTTAATGGGAGCTTAAACTGGACTTTTAAGTGAAACTTTCAAGTTAACTTAAACGAGGAACCTGGCACAGCCTGTGGATTGGACTTCAGAATTTAAGTCTCTACTTTGAAGTTTCCCTGTTTGCTTGTAACTTGAGCCACAACCTTGCCTTGCCTCAGCGATGTTGGGGGCAGTGCTGCAGAGCAGAGCTTTCCTGCAGCACTGGCACCAGCCCTGGCACCGCAGGCTGACACTGTCAGTGTCTTGTTCGAGTGTGAGCTGCGTTCGGTGTTTCGTTACCTGTGACCTGCAGTAGCAGTTCCTACACCTGTGTGCAACGCCCGCAGGAACTCCTGCCACGGAGCGCAGTTCCTGCAGGTGCTGTCTCAGAGCTAAATGTCTTGGCCATTTTATTTGCATCATCCAAAGCAATCGGGCCACAGGAACTGCAGACCAGATTGCATTGAATCACGTTGGGTGTGATCATTATAAGCAAAAAAACCCCAAACATTGTAAAGGAGTTTTTTTGTTTTTAATTTTTTTTACATTTGTAGAACTAAAATGCTGTACATTTAAAAATTAAAAGAAACTTGCTAGGCTGAGGCTTTGTATTGCAAATTTTTCCAACTCAGAAACTCCTTACTAAACAATTTCTACTGGAAAGCAGGGAGCACACTGACAGCAGTGGGCCCAGGTTCTCCCTACTTTCACCTGCTGCTGTTGAGTTTTCTCCGTGGATGGGACTGGTGTGTACTCTTGGGACTGTTCCACAGCAGTCACTTGTGGCTAATGGTGTGTTTTATTAGGAAGCTGGATTAAGGCACTTTGCCACAGGAAGCTGTTCAATGCGGTTAAACACCCTGATCCCCTCGAGGGGCTGTGTAAGAGAAGTGTCTCCTTGCCCACACCTTGCTGCAATCACATCCTTGTGGGAGACTCCATGGCACCACGTGGATTCTGGGTAAGCTGATGTGAGCGCTGGATAAAAGTGGGGCTTTTCTAAAATACTACAGTCCCTTTTCCTGTTGTCTCGTCTGTGCCTGATGCAGCAAAGGCAGGAGACACAGCTGAGACAGTGCTCTTGTTTCCTCTCAGAACTGACCCCAGTACTGCCCCAGCCTTTTAAGCTTGCAGCCATTTTGCAAGCAGGGCTGCCCAGAGCAGAGTACGGAGTTGGACCTCACTCGTGGTTTCAGTGCGTGAAAGCCCGACTACCCAAGGAAGAGATGTAACTTCATGATCCATCATTCTTGGTTTCAAGGATGAAGACCTAACAGCATTTGTGCCAAATGTTTTTGGGAATGTTTACTTGCAAGATAGCTAAAATGCATCTTTTAGCTCTTGTAAAAGGCTCTGTAGGAGAGCTCAATGGGAAGCAGCCTGGAGCCAAGGCAATGATCCATTCTGTGCATTTTGTGTTTGGGATTTTTCCTGTTCTAAAAGAACAGTGTGTGTGATTTGGCAGAAGCTCATGAAGCTTTTTTACCAACCCCCATCGTTTGCTGACTGCTTCATTTTGACTATCACAGTGAAGCTGCTGACCCACCAGTTCAGAGAGATCTTTTCATGGCTTTCTTGATGCCTACCTTTTTTTAAACAAAGTCCGTTTGCTGGAAAATCACAATCTGTATTAAAAGTGTCAAAAATATTGTAGGCATCAGGTGCTGATTTTCTGGTTTATGTTATTATTTTGGGAAAGCAGAGGTTGTATCCCATCTAAAGTTTGGATTTCTTCATATAATCAGTTCTCATTTAATAAAACCCCCAAACATAACAATGTAGCACTTGGATGATGGCATGTGAAACATTTAATCTAACAAGGCCTTGTTTAGCAATCCACGAACATTTCTTCTTTTGCCAAGTCTCCCCTGCCCAGAGAAAAGAATGATTCTGTCCTGGCACTTGTGTGCTGGCACACAGGAGATGCTAACACAGTCCCTGGGAGGGCTGACAGAGAATACAAATACATTCTTCTGGAGCTGTGGTACTTTAAAAAACCCAAACATGACTTAGCCATTTACCCTCATCCTGGACACACCTGTGAGGCTGGGCAGGGGCACAGGAGAGTCCCCCAACACCCTGGGATGGGCTGTGGGGCACTAGAGCTCCACTGCATGGAAACAAGGAGGAGAACTGGGACTGGAGAGACTTTGAACTCAGGACGTTCCTCAAGAGGCAGCCAATGAGACTGACTGAGCTGAAGAACTCATTTAGCTAAAGACATTTTCCACTTGGTTTTGCCAAGGAGAATAAAATCCAAACATAAAATCAAATAAATTTAATACTAAGCTCTGCTACAGCTGTTGACTATGTCAGACCTCCCCACTTTCCCTTCCTTGCCAAACTAGGCTATACAAATCACATTTACAGTTCCTTTTGTGTTATGCATGTGACATGGGTTTGCAGTGTAACAAGATTAGTTTTCCCTGTAATCCTCTTAAAATGTCCTTCCTTTGATTGTCTTTTCATCTTTTGGTTTTCTGGAACTTGGATTAACAGCACTGAAATTTATTCCACAAGTCCAGTTTGATAAGCTGCTTTCAAAAATTAGTTGCCTGCAAGCACACTTAATTTGGAAAAAGCATTTTAACAGTAGCTGAATTTACTCAGTTTCTGCCTGACCTCCTGCCTGTCCCTGCAGAATGTGTGGACAAGAAAGTGAATAAAAAAAGGCAAGCTTATCTTTCAGAGCATCTAAAACACCTCCTGTGGCTGCCCCAGGCATATTTGCAGAGCTTTCGCAAATATGTTTCCATTTCGAGATGGAAACCAGCCAACAAACTGACCAGGTGCCTTTCCCTGCTCTCATCCCATTTCAAGCATACCCTGCCCCTTCCACTGGTCCAAGAGAATGCACTGACCTCCCAATCAGCTCAGGCAGGAGCCCTTGTGACCAAATCCCTGATGAGGTGGTAGGACCTGGTACCAAGGTCATGTCTGGTTTGTGAAGTGCTTACAGGACAAGTCACACACTGCTGACCCTTCTCACACCTTGGAAGGAGGAACCAAGTGGCTGTGCCTCGAGTCTGGGTAGAACCTGTGTGCATTTTACAAACAGAAAAAAACAAAGCATGGAGCCATGACATGATTCTGAGCTAGTCTGGACCAGAGCTTCTTCCTGCAGGACATAGCTGTTCATCTCCTGTGTTTAGTCCCAGATGATGTAAATGTTTCTGGCTTTGTTCTCTCCCTGCCTGTGCCCCTGCGTGACTCCATTTCAACCTCATCTCCTCAGCTGGTGCTATTCCAGAGACAGAAGTTCCTGCCTTCCCCGGCAGGTGCCGGGAGGGAGGGAACAGCTCGGGATCATGCGGTGGCAGCTCCTGCAGTACAGCCACCCCCTCGTTATACACGAAGAGATGCACACGCTGCTGGAGTGTAGGGCTCTGGGAATACCTTCCACGAGTATTCAGGAATGGCATGTGGTAGGTCTCCACTAGAGCCGGATGACTGAATTCCCACCCCCTTTCCAAGGTGAATTTTTAGCTATAAAAATCACCACTCACGGCAGTGGCTTGGGTTACAAACTGGGCTGTCTTCATTTAAGACACGTGCCTTGCTCTCTTTTCCATTCCTGACATAACTCAGGGGCAGATTATTTACCGCAACATAATTTGCCTGTCTAAAGCACCTAGAAGCCAAGCAGCTGACTGTGATGTGTACCCCAGACAGGGGCAGTGCTCCCCCGCCACACCAACCCCAGCCGAGCTGGGGCGCAGCGAGCAGCCCCGAGCAGCCTGCTGGGGCTGCTGCTCCGGGCTCGGGGGAGCACGGGCGTGATGGATGTTGGCGCTGCATCTGCGCGTGCCTTTGGACAAGTCACTGAACATCTCCGAACCGGTTTTTTTCCTCTGTAAAAGAAAATTAAGTGTCCACAGCCACGCTCCTCCAACCCGGTAAAGAACAGAAGACGTACCGATACCCCGGGTTCCGCCGCTCGCCCCGCTCCGCCGCCCTCCCCCGCACAGCCAGCCCCGCCATGCGGCGCAGCTCCCACACCGCACGGCACGGCCAAATGGCGGCCGCGCCTCCCGCCGCCTTCCCCAGCTCCGAGCTCGCGGTAGCGGCGGGAGGGCGGCCCGGCCCGGCCCGGCCCAGCACCTCCTCGGGAGCGCAGCCCCTGGCCAGGGAGCGCAGCGAGACGGGGATGGCGCAGACCAGCTCGCACACCCCCACGACACCGCCCGACATGGCGGCGAAGCGGCGCCCCCAGCGCGGGGAGTGGGGCGGTCCGGGGCGGAGCCCGCGGCGCGCATAAAGCACCTCGCGCGGCCCGCTGCGGCCTCTTGCTCCGGAGCGGCCGAGGTTGGGGTAAGTAGTGGCGGGGCTGGGTGGGTCTGGGATTCCTCTGCCCGGGGAGGGGGGTGGCGGTTGGAACTCTGCGGGCGGCCGGAGGCGTCTCCGTGCCCTCCCGATCGCCGAGGTATTCGCCGCGCCGTGTGACCGCCTCGCTCCCGCTCGGCCTCGGGGCCTGTCCCGAGTGGGCATTACCGGGCTCCGGGCGCTTTTCCCGGGAAGGTCACACGGAGCTCCCCGGCCGTGTCCAGGCATTCGCTGGTAGCTGTGATGACTCTTTCCCCGTCAGAGCGACAGTGTTGACTCTCGCTGTCCAAGCCAGGTCGTGTCTGATGCACCAGTGGAGCGGCCGCGGGCCGCTGCTGCCTGTCTGCTGCTCCCGGTGCTCACTGCCTTTTGTTTCCCCCCAGGGTGCCTGCGGGAGCTCTGGGCCCGGAGCCAGGCCGGAGATGGGGGCATTTCCGCGGCGTGTGCCTGCAGGCCTGAGCCCCTGCCAGGACCGAGCGGTAAGTAAAACTGCTCCGTGCTGATCTAAAAACACACGTATGTATATTCGCTCTTTCAAAGGAGTCCCTGAATTACTTGGGCCTTGCATTGCCGGGATGGTGTCACTGGAGGTGCCAGGTGTGGTCCCTCCCGCGGGCGGTGTTTGGTGGCTCCGGATGGCGCTCGGGGCTCCTGCCCTGCCGTGCCCCGGGCACCGCGCGGTCCTGGCGCTCACGGCCGCATGGGCAGCGCCGCGCTTGCCTGCGGGGAACGGGAGCCTCACGTGGACAGCGGACCTGGGGCTGCAAAAGGCAATGACCTGTTGAAGTCTGCCTGTTGCCTCTTTTCCTGTTCAGTGTCTTGGCTGTCTTACAGTCTGCTCTGGAGCCCCCATACATCGGTGTTACCAGTGTTTTTGGAATATTTCTGTGTCCAGTGAGCCCGTAAAGCATGCCAACCAGCTACCTATTTTGGGGGAAGGATTTACATGAACTCCCTCTTTACCCATAGTTCTGCCAGGGGAGGTGAGGGTGTGGCAGAGCTGCCTGGCTGTGCAGCTACAGCTAGAGACTTGCTAGTGTAAGTGATGACTGAATTTTTTCCCCATCAGAGCGACAGTGTTGATTCCTTGCTGTTCAAGCCAGGTCATGTCTGATGCACTAGCAGGGAAGTGCTGCTGTGTCCCCCACCCTGGTGTTGCCAGATGTCCAAAATACTGAAATTAAGGGCATGATGGTGACAGTTCCCTTTGGCTTTACCCACAGGGCACTGTGAAGGCAGAGATGGGGGGTTGAACCTTGGGCAGACCTGAAGTTAAGGTTGCAGCTGACAGTGAAGAAGTGTGTGATGAGGGCAGTTGTCTAGTTCGCTCCATCATGCCTGAAGCGCGAGCAAATAATGGTAAGTCTTTGAAGTAAATATGAATCACATTTTTAAATTAAATTTAAAAAAGAGGGGAGGAAATACCTTTCTGCAAGGGAGTTGGTTTCAGTTTATCTCTTGAGACTAGACTAATGAGTGTTAGCCTAGGTATTGTAAAAGTGAGAGTACAGGGATTTTCCTCCTTGCAGAAGCATTGCAATGAGGTTCTTTGGGCCACCTGTTCCATCACGTCCAAAGTGCCAGGTGTGGCTACTTAACAGCAACCAAACCAGCAGGGCAAGGAAGCTGCAAGTTGCCCCTGTGTGTGCTGAGCTGGAGCAGGATAGGGATTACAGCTCTGTCCTGTTTGCTTCCTTGCTCCATTGTGTTCAGAGTTCATTTTAACATCACTGCACAGAGATATATGGGCGATGGGCTGCCCCAGTGAGGAACAGGAACCATTTTGGCTGAAGTGTGGCCCTTCAAGAGGTACTGCTGGCAAGGCTTTTCTGCCCTGACTCATGCTGGCCAGCTTAGAGCAGTGTGAAGGGATTGCAAATGTCGGCACAGCTCTGCCATTTCCTCTGTCATTTGCCCATGGTGCCTGTGGTTCTGCCAGCGGAGGTGTGGGTGCAGCTACAGCTCCTGGAGACTTGCTAGTGTAAGTGATGACTGAATTTTTTCCCCATCAGAGCGACAGTGTTGATTTCTTGCTGTTCAAGCCAGATCATGTCTGATGCACTAGCAGGGAAGTGCTGCTGTGTCTCCCACCCTGGTGTTACCAGATGTCCAAAATACTGAAATTAAGGGCATGATGGTGACAGTTCCCTTTGGCTTTACCCACAGGGCACTGTGAAGGCAGAGATGGGGGGTTGAACCTTGGGCAGACCTGAAGTTAAGGTTGCAGCTGACAGTGAAGAAGTGTGTGATGAGGGCAGTTGTCTGGTTTGCTCCACCATGTGTGCCCCTTTGTCAGGGGAGAATGGTAAGTCTTTAATTCACCTATGTTCACTGGCTTTAATTAAAAAAAAAAGGAAAGGACGCATTTTATCCAAGGAAGTTGCTTGTGCAGTGCTCTGACAAGGTCCACTTCCAGCCTTGTGTCGCTATTAAGGTGCAGCTGCTCTGTCTCCAGGGAGGCTGAAGTCTCTGAAGAGCAGGATTGTGCACTCTCTCTGTGCTTCCGGATGCAAAAGGACTCAAGTGCTCAGTGTCAAATGGTAGAGCTGGTTGAGCTGACTGAATGTTTCTCTGGCACTCTGCTCTGTGGGATCCCCCAGGCAGATGGCAAGTCTTGCTCTAAAGGCTCCCACAGTGCATTTTGAGTTCATCCTGTTTGGAGTGCCATAGAGGAAGCTTCTTTTTTTTGCAGAGCAGCCCTTGTCTAATGGTGGTTTTTATGGGGGCTGGGGTGGATTTGAACGTTGTGTGTTTGCCGTTTGTGGTAGAGTTAGTAGACAAAATGATGTTGGATGTTCTCTTGACAGGTTGAGACTTGTAAGAAGTTGTCCTGGGTCCTGCTTGTGTTTCAGTGTTCTGCTAAAGAAGATGGATGGTTCTGCTGCTCCCATGCTGCTGCCTGGGATCCTCATCCAAGCCGCAGTATTCACATCACTCTGTGACAGCTCTGGCCTTTCCTCAGCTGTCAGTGATGAATTTGTGTCCTGCCAACTGAGATGGAGGGTGTTACATTTTTTGTCCCCTGGGTACAAGGCATGTAACTGGAATATATTCTGGAACTGGCTGCATGTTTAATGCAGTTGGATGCCTTGGTCTGCAGGGGCTGCATTCCCTGCCTGACAGCTCATGTTATCTTGCTGCACAGTCATTAGTGGCAAGGAAGCTTCTCAGCGCAGTTGTCAGGTATGGGGGATGGCTTTGTGTGTAAGGAAAGGAGTCAGGGCTTGGTTCTCCCCTGCCATCCAGAAAGCATTAGTGGTGTATCCCTGGCAGCCTGTGAAATGGCAAGGGATGCCTGGGATGCTGCAGCACAGTGTGTTTCTGTACTGTTGAGAGCCTGTTTTTAATAAAATCTGAGTACTGCATGAACTTGTCTAGTAACTGAAATTCTTTTGACCCATGTTTAACTGCCCCATTGCCAGATCTCCCAGTTGTTTAGGGAGTAGGGCAAGTGTGCTGCTGTGAGTGATGAATGGAAGTAGCTGTTCCCCACGTGCTGCTGCTGCGAAGCAGTGTGGCAGGTCTGTGAATCAGGGATGGGTTAAAGCCCTGCCCCTGCAGCCTCGTGGCCACCTGGCAGCCTTGTTCTGCTGGATTGGAAGTTACTTACAGTGACTGCATGTTTGGTGTTAGTGGAGTTTGTGCTAGTTGAAAGAACAAATAAAAGCTTCAGTGGTTCTGGGGCAGGATTTTTTTATGTCTGAGCTGATGGTGGCCTTTGACATGCATGCTTAATAGGAAACAGCAATGATGAAAAATCAGCTATTATTCAGCATTGAAAGCAGTCTTCAATTAAATTTGAGTAGGGATTTTTCTCATTCAGTTAATGTAAGCAGCATGATCTCTTGAAACAGCTTATTGATGATGGACCAGAACTGCTGCTAATATAATTACTTCCATTATTGTAGTGAGCAGACCTACCAGCCAACATTCTCTAGGGAGGGGAAAGTGCTTGTCCACTGGGAGCTAGGAGGGACAGATGCATCTGAAACATGTTCTTGGCATGTTTTATTACCTCTGCAAGAACAGTTGCTCAGGCCAGGTTTCAAGCTCCGCTGCTATTGCATACATGCATCAGATGAAATTTGAAACTGATGGTAGGTTATTAATCCCCTGTAGGCAACCCCTGAATGCCAGCGGCGGGGTTTGGCTAGCCTGGGGCGGGGTTTGGCTAGCCTGGGGCGGGGTTTGGCTAGCCCGGGGCGGGGTTTGGCTAGCCCGGGGCGGGGTTTGGCTAGCCCGGGGCGGGGTTTGGCTAGCCCGGGGCGGGGTTTGGCTAGCCCGGGGCGGGGTTTGGCTAGCCCGGGGCGGGGTTTGGCTAGCCCGGGTCAGGGTTCTGTCACAGGTACACCTGCATCCCTGCCGGCCGGCAGGGGGCGCTGTGTCGCTGTGCCGCCCCTCAGGGCTGCCCCGGCCCGCCGTGTGCCCAGAGATCTGTGGCTCAAGACCTGGGAAGGGGAAGACATAAAGCTTCCTGGGAGGTCTGCAAGGCTAACAGAAGACAGGATCTCTCAGGCCTTCAGGAATGCAGCACTGGGTTCAGCAACAGGTGAGTTGTGGTTTCCTGTCGGTTTGCCTGGTTAAAACTATAGAGGGTCCCTGAGAGATAGTGAGGCTGGTAGCCCTGTAAGAGAGAGTTGTAGCAGTGTTCATTGCAGGGTTTATTCATCTTCATTTCCCTCATAGTGAGGGTAAAGACCTCAGGAACTGGAAGAATAGGAACAGTGCCCATGTCCTGTGAGAGCTGTATGCATGCTGCCTTGTGCTCTCGGCTTCTGCAGCTGTAACTCATCCCACTTGCTGTCACAGTTTGCTGTGAGTTGTTGAAAGCAGAGCAGTTGACAGCCTAACTTTTCTTGTGGAAGCAAAAACTGGTTTTGCCCTCTTTGGACCATATTGCAAAGGAATGAGCACATCTTGACTGCACATCTGGACCATGCACATCTGGACTGTGCAGTGCTGATAAGAGATGTCACTTGTGTCAGTGCTTTTGGTTTCCTGCTAACATGATCTAGAGGAATGTAAGATAAGAAAGTTTGCTCCTAAGAACTTGCTGGCGGGATTGACTAAAAGCTCTACTGAGATGCCTGGACCCAGATCCAATTTTCCTAACAGCACAGGGGCAGTCAACATTGCACTTTTGATGTGGACCCATAGCCTTCTGAAGCTAATTTTCTTTCAGTCTGTGTATCTCAGAATAATGTGAAGGTGTTCGTCCTACCTCAGTTGTTGGCAGGGGATGTGGAGCATGGCAGCAGGAGAGCTGGGCCTGGGAAGTGTGCTCTGTTACTGCCCCTCAGGAAATTGCGCAAGAGCCACTCCCGGTTCTTGTGTGTGAACTAATTAGCTGAGTAATGCAATCTCCTTTTGAATGTCCTTCCTGTTCTAGATCAAGAACGAGACATACATTGGTTAAATGACTTACCTGATGCCACGTAGTAAGTGACTCATTGGCAGAGGCAGGAGTTAACACCTGGTATCTTTAAACTCCTACTTCCTAGACCCCATAGCCACGGATTTCTTCTCCCCCCTTTTTGCCTCTTGCCCACAGAAGGATTTGTCACAAGTGCAATTTCCCAGGTGACAATATCTGACCACTGCCAAGAAAATGAGATGTCTGTTCTTTGGTGCAGACATCCAGTGATATACAAAGAAGCTAAAGTTCATTTTATTTCTTATCTTTTTGTAACATTTTACCATGTTATGCCCAAGCTGATGCAGTGCCAGGTCTCCTCTGTGTCCATGCCTCCAGAATTATACATACTGAAGGTGTTAACCTGTCCTCTAATGTTATTTTCTGTTTTTTCTAGAAACATCTTTGCTTCAGTTTCCCTGAAATGGGAACACTCTGTCCATACCCAGTTTTAGTACAATAGCATAATCACTTGCAAAGAAAATCAGTGTGTGGGTTTTATAAATCCCAGTTCAGTGTTCAGCAAGGTATAACATCTGTTGTGATCAATATTTTAGAGCAAGCTCCTTGATTAAAAAGTTACAGTAAAGCCTTTTGCTTTGTAGTGAATAGCTAAATAATTCACAGGAGTGGCTGTAATCTCTCTAAGCTTCTTGCATTTTGAATTAAGAAGAAAATTCAGGATAATTCTGTAGAGGTAGCATAGCCAGCTGGATTGTGCTCCTTAGGAGCTGCTGTACTGACAATGAAGTACTTTCCATTTGTTAATGGATTCTGAGGTATGCAGGAGTTAAATCTGGCAAAAAATAAAATTGTCTCCTTGATCATCTGTTTTTGATGATAATATTTCGATAATCTGTAGGGTAAATGTCAGCAGCCAGGGTTGAAGAGTTTTAGGTTTGATGAGTCCACAGGGCTGTCGGGTGCTCGGCCTGCGTGAGGTGCCACAGAGGGTGCGGCAGGGGATGAGGGTGTTGGTATGAGCCGCACTTGCTGCCCCAGGGCTGCGGACACTGCGGGCACTGGACACCCCAGGGCACTGGACACAGCCCCGGCACGGTCCGGTACAGCCCCGGTACAACCCCAGCACAGCGGGCACAGCCGCGGCACAGCACCAGCACAGCGGGTACAGCGGGCTGTGCCCGGTCTGGGTACGCGCTGGCACCGCGGTCCCGGGGAAGCGGCCGCCACAGGACTCGCCCCGGCCCCGCCCAGTGCGGCCACCTCCTGCGCCGCTCCTCCGCCCCAGCGCCCCGCCACAGCCGGACGAGCGGCGGCAGCGCAGGTGGCGGAGCCCCGAGGCCATGGCCGGCAGTCGCCGCTGGCTCCCGGCGCTGCTGCTGCTGCTGCTGCTGCCGCCGCCTGCCCTACTCCGCCGCTCCTCCGGCTGCGCCGCCCGCGGGCTGTGCTGCCCCGGCCGCGACCCCACGTGCTTGAGCGCCGGCCGGCGGCCCGACGGCTCCACCGGGCCCTGCTACTGCGACCAGGCGTGCGCCCGCACCCTCGACTGCTGCCACGACTACGCGCAGGCCTGCCCAGGTGAGGGACTGCGGCCGCAGCCGCTCCCGGCCCCGCGGGTCCCGCTGCCCTCGAGCGGACCGGCCCTGTTCACCTCTGGCCGCAGTCCAGGCACCGCCGGACTCAGCGTGCCTTGTGGGGAAGGTGGAGGAGCCTGGAGGAGAACTACTGAGAACTGCCCAAGACAGCTATGGGACAGATCTGAAATAAGGACGGTTGTACAGAGCTATGCGAAATAGTGGTTTTTTTTCTGGAGAAGGCATCTTACTGACATCATTCCGGTATCTTTCCACATCTCCATTTTTTGCTCTTCTCCCAGTTATCCCCTGTGTTGTATCTCAGTGGAGCGCCTGGAGTGGCTGTATGGAGCCTTGCAAGACAACATATCGTGTCCGGATGAGGCACATCATCCAGGAGTCCAGGAACGGGGGAGAAGCATGTCCTGCTCTGGAGGAGAGGGCTGGCTGAGTAGAGTATTGGACTCGGCAAGGGACAGAGTGCCAACAGTCCTTGAGTAAGTCCACTGAAAGGTGTCAGGGTAATCACAGGGAGGACTCTGGTTTGGATCAGCAGAGCTGATTTTTATTCTATTTGAAGAATTGTTTTTGGACACCGATATGTTTGGCCTGGGCCTGACTGGGCTAATTGAGAACTGAGTTCTTCACACATGGGCTTAGACATGTCCTTCCCAGGACACTGTTGGAAGTGGTGCCTGCCATTTGCTGTGACATTTTATGAGTTATCTGCAAAAAGTTGCAAAGGAGTAATACCTCCTATGGGTGAGATATGACTTCTCTGCACTGGAATAGAGTGCAGGCAGATGAGACCTCCACATAGTTTCTGGAGAAAAACCCTAGGTTTAGTTTGTTCAAATCAGATTTTTATGGAATGCCTTTACTGATTCTTTTAGAAGAATCGCTTGTCATTGTGGTTGGTATTTTGGGATCAAAATCTGTCCAGTCTGGATGTCAGCTGCAGCTGACTTCTTCAAACCTGTTGAGTGTTGGCATTAAGTGAATATTGCCTCCTCTTTCGGTATACCTATAAGTAGGCTTACTCTGCTCAGGCAAAAATCTGGCAGCTATACAGATTCTTTTCTCAGTGAAATGGTTGACAGTCATGGATAATATGAAAATCAAAGTTAGAACTGTTTCTGTCTCCTGCTGAAGATAAAACCCTATGACATTAAAAGCCCATATTTGCTGTTTTGCAGACACAAAGAGCCTTACAGCAGCATTGCCACTGACGCTCTGTACCCTTTCTCTTTGGTATACACAGTCCCAGCATTAATAACTACAGGAGGGTTTGGAAAAGCGAGGAAGAAAAGAGCTGCAGCTGATGGCAATGAAAGGGCAGGGTAAGTTGGAGGCTCAGCCCAGGGACTCAGCCACATACCTGCAGAGTTTCTCTGGTTGCAGGAGGAGATCATCCCAAGGAAAACCTTTACAGACCAAATCTTAACTCCTGTCACAAGCTACTCTACAAAACCCATTCTAACTAACTGAGAGGAGGTGATAGAGGAAGTGTGGCTCAGCAAGCAGATAACAGACTTGGAATTAGATTAGTCAAATGCTTGACCAATCTGTGTCTCTGTTGGTGAAAACAGATGCCAGTTATACCTGATATTTTTGATATGTTAGCTGAAAGCATCAGAGTAGTTTTATTCCCTATTTAACCTTGTCAAAATGCAGGTACACTACATGTTCTGCTTTTAATGACCTTGGATGTGGGGATTTTTTAGTTTGGTTTGGTTTTTCTTAATTAGTGATCTGTGGTCTCACCAGGTGAGTGTGGCTCTGGCAGCCCCGTGCAGGGCCTGCCCTGGTTTTTGAGCTGCCCTGCACGGTTGCTCGGTTGCAGGTACTGTGTGAAGTTCCAGCTTGTGGCCATCACGCCAGGTTGCCTGCACAGCCGCCACTCGTACACCCGCTGGATGCACTACCTCAGGGAGGGCCACACTGTCTGTGTAGAATGTCAGCACCCAGCTCTGCACTCCGTGAGTCAGCATTGCTATGGCGATGGCACCGGCAGCCAGAAGTAAGAGTTTTGCTCTTGTTTTCATGTTGAATTTTTCATTCTTCTCCCTTGATCCACTCGTTTCACAATGCACTGCATGCAGCTCTGTGGAGCACTCTATGTATATTACTCTTCTCCTTGCTGCTTACCATGAATTTCTTGCAGAGTTTTAATGATGTGGTGAAGCTCATGTAATAAGCCAGGGCCAGAGCCAGGACTGCACTTCGTCCGCTAAATCTCACTGACTTTAGGGTGGCACACTTGTGGAGGGTAAAGACACTCCAGCCATGTCTCTAAGGTTAACAGTCCTGTCAGATGTCAAATAAAGCCAATTCTGTTTTTGATTTTTTAGCACTGGGGATTTTGTTTCTACAGGTGACCCTTTATGAGTATTTCTGGTGAGTGGTAGCTGGCTTAGGAACTGGGGGTATGTGCTGGCACCTGAGGTTGGATGGAGGTATTGTTAAGTCTCTGCACATTCAGCATCCTTTCCCCAGAGAACTGAAGAAGCTTTGAGGTGATAGATGGGGACCACCCAGGTTGTACAAATTGGGTAGTCTCCAGTGAGGATGAAGGATGGCTTGAAGCTGGGAAACACATCTGGGGCAGAGCCAGCAACAGAAAAGTCCTGGCTCCAAAATCTCCGTGGTGGTCACTGGAGGCACAGTTCTGCACTGTCTTAATCCTGGTACCTCCTAATCCCATTGTTGGTTTACTAAAGGCATACTCTGAAACTGGTTAGCAACCCTGCTTGAGAAAATCATTGCCCATCAGTGCTGGGCAGGGATATGTTTAAAACTTATGTAAAGGTTGAAATAAAGAGGTTTTTTTGGACTGGAAATTCTAAAGTAGGATTGTCAGGCCTCAAGCACACAGCATTGCACTACCAAGACTGCCAGTAATGGCCTTTGTGGGCAGGATTTTTCTCAGTCTTTGAGGAAGAGAAAGTCATATTAGAGTTTTTCTTCTCTTCCTTAGCTTGTTATGTAAGCTTTTAGATAAGGAAGGAAAAAATCTTAACTGCTGTGGCCAGGAGTAGCTCTTACCTGCATTCAACATGTAAATTACTATAAAAGCTTACAGTAATGTCATTTTAATAAAACTCAAGCCAGCCAAGAGCAACAGATTAAGTGAAGTAAAAGATATATTCAGTAATTAATTTCCTCACCGGGCTGCAAAAAGAGGGGGGCATTGTCACCTACCTGATCTGCTGAATAGCACTATGTATGGAATGGAAGCCCACAAAAAAGGGGACTGTGTCCTGTGGGAATGATCCTCAGATGTTGGCAGGCTGAAGACTGGGGAGAGAGGCAGCAGTAAGGTAGTTGGGATGAGTGGGGACTGCTTCACTGAAATCAGGACTCAGTCTGCATCTCAGCAGATATTTTAAATATTTTCTATCACCTTCTTCCTGCAATGGCTGTGTTTCAGGAATCAGCTGTTGCACTGGCAGGCGGTGGGGAACCATCAATGCAAGGGAACCTGGAGGAGAATTCGTCAGCTAGACACTTGTTCCTGCCCTTCTGTCCACAGCTTCTTGTTCATCTGACTTCCCCTGACAGCCCCAGCAAGCCCCAGTGTGCATTGCAAATGTCTCTGCATCAGCACATCCTAAAAAGTGCTGGCTTCACCTCCACACCTTGTGTGACTGTACGAACAAATTCTGTTGGTAAATTCCTGGGGGAAATGTGTGTGAGAGAGAGCAACAGCGAGCCTTTTGAGTAGAAGGTAATGAAACTGTCAGATCACTTTCTCTGCAAGTGAAAATTAGCTGATTGTGTTGACACATACTGGATCTTGCCTGTTCCCCTTTAGGAGTTTTATCACCATTCATCATTATAATCTCTGTAATTTCTACTACCTGGGTTTTGGAAAAAGTGAAACTATTGGAAATCCAAGGTTAAATACTCCTAGAAAATGGCTTTGGACTGTAAACAAGCAAGGCAGTCTCGCATGGAGGAGAAGCTGCTCTCTGAAGATGATAGCTGTTCCCATGACAACGCTAAAAACCTTTCACTACTGGTTATCAGCAGGAGAGCGTCTCCCACAGCAAATGTGCAAAGCCAGGAGCTGAATCCTCATCTTCCATAAATCATCCTGTTTGGCTCCAATAATGTGGCACTGCCAGTTGTGCACAGGCAGCTTCACCTTCTAGGCACCCACCTGGCTCCACATGAAAAGAAGAGCAAATAAAACCAAAACACCAGTGAGTCGGATTTATGTAAAAGCCAAATTAAGCTCAACTGATGTTCCTACACTTCCCTCTGCTTTCCAGCTGAGGATCTCAATTTTTAATGATGAAAAGTTAAGCAAAAAATCCAGACTGGATTGGAGCACAAACAGAAGGAAATCAAAACCAGTTCTCCAATCAGCTTGTGTTCAGTCTGCTCCTTGGTTTCTGTCATAGTGAGGAGGTGGTAAAGCTTAGTGCAGAAATTTGTTTTACCCAAGATCCTGGCCCTGTAGATCACTGTGTTATAATTGACTGTTAATTTGTGTGCCTAGTTTGCTCATTTTCTTAATCTTTGCATCTATTAATTATTGCAGAACAGTTCTTGCTGATAACTCCGTGACAGTTTGCACTGCTGTTCCGAAATTATATAGTTAGCAGAATAGGTGCAGACATGTACAGTTAATTGGCTTTTTGCAGAAGGAAAGCATAGTATAATAATATGCCCAGGGTGCCAGGGGAAGTGCAAGTTCTGAATGTTTGAGTAAATAGGATTGGAGAATATGAGTTCTAGATTGTATATTGTCTCGGAATTTATCTCAAAGTTAGGAACAGTTTCAAACTCCTCTCCCTGAGCTCTGGAGTCACAAACTCGTTGCTGGGAGGGTTCCTGTTGGGTTCCCTCAGCTCACTCATGTAGGCATCAGGTCTAACTGGAGAGAACTGGGGTCACTGCTCTGCTCGGGGGCTGTGCCTGGAGGAATCACACAGTGGGAAAACAAGTGGTGGGTCATGGGGGCTGCTGAGAGGAGAGCTGGGAAAACCCAGAGCTTTGCTGGGGGGACAGAGCAGTTGTTTTCTCACCTTGTTCTTTAGGAAGTAGGATTGAAATGATGGAGGAGATTTTTCTAAATGAGGAAGGTTGGTGAGAATGAATGTTTTTAATTTCCTGCTAAATGCAAGTCTCAAAACCAAGGCTTTTTTGTGTTGTTTTTTTCTTTTTTCCTGAACATGAATGCACAATCTTGGGTTGACTTGGAAGATGCTACACCAACTGGGTAGTTTTGGTGTCCGCAAAGACTTTCTTAGATAAAAATGTGAACAACTTGAAGGAAATTCAAAGAATAAACAGAAGTTGAAAGTTTATTTCTAGTAAGAAGCCATTTCTTTTGAAAAGGATAACTCACCCCCCAAAAGGTTCAAGTAGCAAATGTTCATTATTGCTGCCTGCTGCCTTATCTGAAAATGTCAATAATTTGATATTGGGCTCCCAAAAAACCCCCCCCAACAACCCACACACCCCCCCCACCCACAACAACCCAAAAAAAAAAAACAAAACAAAACCACCAACCCACAACACAAAAAAAAACAAAAACAACAACCAAAAAACCCCAACCACCCCCCCCCCCCCCCACCCCCACCCCAACCCCCCCCCCCCCCCAAACAACAAAAACCAAACAAAAAAAAAAAAAAAAACAACAACCACCCACCCCCCCACACCACCCCCACAACCCCCCCACAACAAAAACAAAACAACCCCCCCCCCAAAAAACAACCACACACCCAAAACCAACAAAAAAAACAACACAACCAAACATGGGCTCAGCACTTTGATGTCTCACAAGTGGTGCCAGCTGCAGCGGCGTGGCAAGGCTGGGACTCTGCTGTCTTTTCAGCTCCTGACCTCTTGCAAACCCCCAAGACTGCACCTCCCCTCCCCTCCCCTCCCCTCCCCTCCCTCCCTCCCTCCCTCCCCCCTCCCTCCTCCCTCCTCTCCCTCCCTCCCTCCCTCCCTCCCTCCCTCTCTCCTCCCCTCCCCTTCTTCTCTTGCTTCACCTTCTCAGCTGTCAAAGGGGGAGTGTAAACTTTACCATTTCTGTGAGGGGCTCAGGATCCCTCAGTGAGATGCTCTGGATGCTCATCCCCTCCTGCATGTATGTACAGTAAGCAGCTCCACCAGCCTCTCCACTGATCCCATTACAGCTCTGGTTTTAGCAGTTCGGGATTTGTAATTTTTTTTGCTGTTGTTGCTGCTGGTTTTCTGCATCAACACTCATAATTAAAGTGACAGCTCTTGAACTAGTGTGTCAAAACAGCACGATTTAGTCAGAAGAGTACTGGGAAGATCATCTCTAATCAGACTACAGTGATTCATGTTTAATTAGGTAAAGGTAAACCCTAGATGCTGCTGGCTCCTGGGAAAGCTTCCCCAAGGACAAGTGTTGTAACGTGTGTCCGGTGTTGGTCTTTAAATCTATCCTGCTTACAATGCCTGCTCTGCAGCATCCTGGTCGGTAGGGTGCAAGAATCCTGGATTAATGGCAATATTTTTCAGCCAAGAGCTCTCTGGGACAAGCAAATAATTAATGTATTTTTCATGCCTTGCTAGATGTTGAAGTTTTAATTCCATGTCCTGGGAAAAGGAGTGTTCCTTAAATTTGTCAGCGAAGTTGAGATGTATATGAGAGAGACAGCTGGGTGGAATCTCCCACTCACATACTTGTCAGTGTGACTCTTCCCTCTCTCCTCGGACAGGGGTGATTTAGACAGCTGGGCCCCTTCTGTGCAGAACAAGGGAGCTTCATCCAGGTTTGCAGTGAGCAGCCAGGGTAGGTGCAGTTAGTTCAGAGCTTTTGGTGCTCTTCAGGGCTTTCAGAAAGGCCTTCAATTCTTCAGAGCCTTGAAATTACAAAACATTTAGTTTTGCATTTCTCAGACATTGTGAGGTTGAGCAAAATATTTATCACGTGAAGCTTGACTTCAACCCCTGCTTTATTTTCTTTGAGAGAAAATCTACAAAAGTCTCCTCTCTTGCTCTCTCGTTCAGTTGTATGTGTTGCTTTTCTTCTGGGACCAAAACCAAAAGAGATGAAGTGCAGAGAAAATAATTTCTTCCCAGTTCTTCCTCGCTACATGAAAAATGGAGCTGTTAGAGTTACTAGGGGTGAAAGTAGTCCCTCTTCCTTGGTCCCCCTTGCTTAATGCTGGCTGTGTGTCTCTGCTGGGAGAGACTGGCTGATCCAACCAGTCCTTCAGTGTTTCACCACTGAGCTCTGGTGATGCTCTGGCAGCCAGAGGCCACCACTGACACATCCTACTGCTCCTCTACAAGGTGGGGCTAGGCAGGTCAAGAAACCCTGCCCGGAAAACCATGAATAAAATATTAGAACTGATGAAAGACACCATCTTATGGTACCTGGCCAAAAGTTCACCTGAAATGTGTCTCCATAGTCTCTAAGACCTCATGTCTCAACTTTGCAGCCTGGAGAGTACTGAAGGAGATGGAAAGGAAGGAATTAACAAGGAAAGTGAAACAGAAAACTTTTTGTTTCATTTCCTGAGAAATAAGACTTTTGCAGCTAATGAATTATTTCTGAAAACACTAGTAATAGCTGCAGGCAACATTAGCTTCAAGCTTCCCAATGAGCAAAGATCACTTATGTACTGTTTTAAAATTCTAATGTAGTTTCATTTACTGTAGCTCAACTCTAACATGACTGGGGGTCTGGAAAGAGGCCAGAAAGTAGCCATGTTTCCAACAGATTACTGTCTCCTCAGATGAAGCAGTGGAAAACAGTTCCTGGATCCTATTGAAGCCTGGGGCTACCAATTATCTCAGCAGAGAGGCTCCAGAGCCCTTCATTAGTGCTGGGAACAGGCGCTTTCAACTAAGCAGAAAAATTGGTTGTGTCAGAGGTTAAATAGCTCTGCTGCTGCTTAAAAACAGGTTTGCTCTGGACTTCAGAGGCGCGGGGGCTTCTGCCTCCTTTTCAAAGAAACCCTATGGCCTATCTGGAGCTAAAACCCAGCCAGCAATGGGGACTGGAATGCAGTGATCCACCAGCACATGATCCCCTCCCTGTCCCAGGGGGGCAGGTGGTTTGAAGTCCCACCTCCCACCCAGAGCTGAGACTGGGGCACAGGGAAGAGGGAAGGTGCTGCTCTGGCAGAGTCTCCAGGGTTGGTTTGGCTTGCCATGGCATTGCTCAGTGACTGAGGGATGTGTCATCTGAGAGAAAAAGAGAAACAGATGGTAGAGGGAGTTACAGTGGGAGGAAAACCCAATTAGAAGTTCCAGCATGGTTTGTGTTGGGGATATGGATCTTATACCTTAAGTAACAGCCAGGAAAAGAGGGATACCAGGCTTTGTCACCCATGGTGGAGAAAATTCTTGTTTCAGGCAGAGAATGGTATTTAAAAAAGCTTTTGTAAAGCTTCTGGGAGATTCTTCTCTGAAGGGAGAGTGAATGAGGGAGATACACAATAGGAGAGATGGCCTTAATATATCCAGTGTGTGGGCTCAGTATTCCAATAGAGGTTTTCATTTTCCCGCTCCTGGAAGAATGTTTAATAGTTAAAACAGCAGCCTGGGGTTTGGAAGTCTGTAATCCCACCTCTGGAAATATCCCCAGCCCCTCCTGGCATCAGTCTTGGGGGGGCGTGGGGGGCTCACTCACATCGTGCTTTGGCCATTCAGAAGGTAATTTTCAATAGCAGAGAGCATTCCATGAGCTGGACTCGGGCAGTGGCACCTCTCAGCTTCAGCTGCTATAAAATCCCTCATCCGTGAGACAGAGTTTGCAACCTTTTGCCATGCACATGGATGGGGCTGTCTGGGAAACCCTCCTCCCTGGGAGGGGCCAAGCACTCAGGAACAAAGGGTCAGAGTCAAATACAGGACCAGAGCTCAGGCATTCCCAAGCCTCACTGTTATGTTAAAGCCATCATGTCAGCCTAGAAACTCACAGAAGCAACCCCAGTGGAAAGGACTGCCCATCCTTAAAACTTTTTGTTCTCTACAAAAAAAGTCCAAGAAATGCTGTTTGGTGAGTTTTTTCTGGAACTTATGAGAACATCAGTTGCACAAACTATTCCTGATGTAGGCATACATTAAGAAAACTACAACACGGTAAGGGGTGCTTGGTGTCCTGGAAATCCTCTTTCAGTACCTCAGTGTCTATAAACTGTTCCTGCAGCTCAGGGTATGGCCCAGCATATCCCATCTCAGCTTCCACCCTGACACCAGAACAGCAAAGGCATTTAGCTAGGAAACAGGCACTTACAAAATTCTTCCGTCACTTTCTCTTCATTTCTGTTACATAAATTTTGTATTTCCTGGAATAGAGGCTCTGAACTGCTGAACTCAGTCTGAAGTCAACCCATATAATGAGCTCACTTACATTAATAAGAAATCAACTGTTCCTTTTTGCTGGATTCCCAGAGGAACAGCTGGTGGTCTGCGTTTTCCATGCAGCCATTCTTCTCCATACTGAAATGCCTCAGAAATATTTGTTTGCTGGAAAATCTTACTGGAAGCCGAAATCACTGATGTGAAAAACAAATAAATAGAGAAAACTACAGATTGTTCTGGTCAATTAGACCTTCAGAAAGTGGTCAAATACTTTGTATATTATTACATAACTGTTTTCAAGTCCTCCCGGTCTTAATTTACACTTCCTCATGCCTGGATCACTCTATCTCGCTGTCCCCAGGTGCTTGCCTCTCCACTGTCCAGGACAGGGCTAAAAGCTGCATCACTGTGTGGTTCATGTTAAGATTTATCATCGAGGCATGAAAACAGCATTTTACATTATGTAATTTTTGTGTTTGCAAATAGACCAATTAATTTTAGCTTCAATTATTATTAACCACGGGTCTGCAGACATTAGAAAAATGGTACTGGGTATAGCAAAGTGTAAACAATTTTTACTTTTTAAAAAAAATCTAAATCTATTTTCTATAGATTTAAATATATATCTTATATATATATATAAAACAAACAGATATATAAATAAATATATATAGCTCTATAGATACAGATAAAAAAGATCAAATCTAAAAAAAATAGATTAGCAGTGTGGGTTAATTGTTTAATTATATAAGAATTAAGCTCAATGATGCAATGTTGCACATATTTGCTTTTATTTTTCAAAATTCAGGTTAATGCTCAGTACTTGTGTTTCCAGGCAGAAACCACAAACTTTCACTGCTGTGACACATTAGTCTCAGCTTCTGCCTGGATGGTTGAAAATGATACTCTGGGGCAAAGTTACCTCTAAATGCTCTTGCTTGCTGAATAATAATGATGTTGCATCTCTTAGTAGCCCAATTTCCTTGCAGAAAGTAGGAAGGAAGATAAGTAAGTAGAAAGAGGCAGTCTGGAAAAATCTAATGCATATTTTATAAATTCCTTGTAAATTATTTATATTATTACTGTTTCATCTGAAATGGTCAAAATATATTGAAAAGATGACCCTTTACTCATGTTTATCTGTGCTGAAATACCTAAACATCCTCTTTGGGCTTGGTGACTCAATGTGATGTTAGATGGGAGTAGAAAGGTCCCTGAAGAGAGCAGTGACATCCCTCAGAATGAGGGCTGTGCTGCACTTTCAGCCCAGCTTCCAGCACTGCCCGCCAAGTTAAACTCTGGAAAAATGTCACTGGGTTTATTAAAGAAAGAATTTGAAGTAACACAGTTCAGTGCCCATGGCTGCTTTTCTGGGATGCCTCTGCCCTGCAGGGTGATGTGAAAAGGCTGGAGGAGCCCCAGCAGTGCTCGGGAGAATTGCTGTGACTCTGTGCCCTGACTTGCGTGTGCACTTCCTCACCAGATGGTTTTGTTTGATTAACCTTTGGGATTGTTGGCTGTCTCCTGGCTTGGTGTGAGTGAGGCACACATTGCTCTGGGTGTTCAAAAACAAGATATGGTGGGTTTGCAGGTGGTTTAGGGGATGGTGTGCACTGAAGAAACAAAAAGCTTCCTAGCTCAACCTAAGTAAGAAGAATCAAAGGAAAATCCATTCAGATGAGAAAGAAGAGGCGGTGAGGTTACTGCTGCCAGAGGCGGAGAGAAAAGGTACCTGAGGATATAGGCTGGAGAAGGAGGAGTGAAAAAACTCCTGCATTTCATTGATCTGTACAAAGCCTGGAAATGCTTTATGGTGTTGGTGGAAAATGAAATCCATAGCTGATGGCCCCAGTAACTTTGGGCAGCTGGTGCTGAGCAGGCACTGGAGACTGGGCTGGGGATCCCTGCTTTCCAGAGGGAATCACTTTAACTTGCTCCAGTCAGTGCCTTGGCATAAAGCACATGAGAGTTATGGGGCTGAGAGGATCTGGGGTGAAGGGTCCAGGCAAGGCAAATCTCTGTAATATATGCTATCTAGGGCAAAAATATTTCCCATCTATAGATTCAGGACACAATAATGAACCACTATGCCTCAGGAGATGTGCATTATTTTAACTGACTTTAGAAAGTAAATCAACTCATAGAGAAAACCTCCTTGGACAGTATAATTACAGATATTGGGTTATAACTCATGAGCTTGCACACTCAGGCTGGCAGGCAAATAACAGGAGAAGTCATTAACAGAAAGTGAAAGAAGAAAATATATGTTACAGGAATTTCTCCACTTTCTAATTATTTGTAAACTTCCCCGCAAGATCAATGCCTTAGTCTTATTAGATGTCACTGTCATTGCTTGTGATGAAACACTCAACTGATCATTTAGTTCTTTCTTTTGAAGACCTAGACTGAAAATGAACACAAATAAATGCAGAACCATGCTATTAAATGCATGGACTTCTGTGATATTTGTCCACTTTTATATTTAACTTTCTGGTTTTCATTTGCAACTGTATTGAGTGAGATGTAGAACTGCACTATGCACTTAGCCTTTTTCCTTGGAATTGTTTGTGCAGGAATCTGTACGGGTATGTGGAGTGCAGAACTGCACAAAGAAGCGGATGGTCTAGATACAACATGTACTTGTTCTTTGTTCTTCTCATTTTTTAATGGCCATAAATCAAGGTCTCCATAAGTCAGGGGGTTTGCATTAGAGCTTTGAAGACTCTTACAGAAATAGCATTCCAATATAAAACAACATTTGATGTAATAAACTTAGAGAATATTTCTGAGCAGTTTGAATTACCCTTGCTCTGATGACTTGCATAATTTAACCAACCTAATCCAATGGAGCAGAAAACCACAGTGGCACTCGCAGAAAGCCCATTTCTGTCTCAAGTAGCAGCCAGATCAGCCTGTTTGTGTAATTTCTGCACCCAAAGCTCCTTGTCTCCAAACATCAGCTGTTCTCCCATTTGCATCTGGTTCTGCATCTGCACAATTGCACAGTCAAGATGCTGATCTCCTGGTATGGCGTGAGTGACAGGGATCATGCATGTGCCAGGGACCACATATGAGCCAGGGAAAATGTGTGTGCCAGGGAACATGTGTGTGCCAGGGGAACGTGTGTGTGTGCCAGGGATCATGTGTGTGCCAGGACTCCGTGGGTGCTACACATCCCTGGTCTGTGCCCAGAGGAACTGGGAGATGCCCTAGTCCCTGAGCCTGGCTGTAGTGCCACAAGATGCAGATGGATTTTGTCCATGTAGGGTGAGGACTAAAGGTTTATGCATTGAATCTGTCAGATTTCAAACAGGAGGTGTCGGGTACTGCTTTCCTGAATCATGGCCTTAGCCACGAGCAAATAACATATATCTAAACTTGCTGTCAACTGCAATGAGCTGAAGCAGAAACTCACTGTCAGCCGATGGGAGTTACATTTTTGGCCAGTGTATGTGACCGTGAAGCAGAGAAATAAAGGCTTTAGGTTTTTCCATTCCTTTTTATTTATTTCCGTAGGCTGTAGTAAGGGACCATTGCTTTAAAACCCTTAGACATTTGGACATATTTTACAAGACAGTACAGTTTCTGAATGTCACACATTGATCACAGTTTCATACTACTACATGCATATAAAGACACAGATTTTTTTTAATAATTTGTTTTACAGAAACAACTGGAGAGGTCAATAAACTTCAACAAATAATGACTAAATCAAAGTTACAAAAAATGTAAGACTCTAAGTACACTAGTATATGGCTAATGTTGCTGTAACCACCCCAAAGTGCCAGGGCATTGAAACATTTCTTAAAAGGGAAGAAAACATCTGCTGGTGCGTTGGACAGTGAATTCCAATATAACCCAATGAAGAGATTGTGCAAGACATGCAGGATCTGCTGGGCTATTGGGCACAAGCACTGCCCTTCCTTGCAGACATGCTGAACTGGGCTCCCCATTAATTCCCCACTGTGCAGGTTAAAAAATAACCTGTGCAAGGCAATGGAGAAACCAGTCCCAGTCTGACCTTTCTGGGTCACAGTCAGTTTCAATTTCCAGCTATAAGAGCAACTTGATCTACAACTTGACCTACCAACAGAGCCACATGAAACACATTTTCCAGTTTTCAGTTGTTGTTAAGTATCACATTTTTTTTAAAGGACCCCCACAGTTTTCCTGTCCCTCAGTGACTTCAGATGCTCACAGCTGCCCTTTGGAGATGTCACTGGGAAGCTCTTGGCTGGGCTCAGGGGCCCTGCAACTGCTGGGCTCTTGGAGAAAGAGGGCCTGGGGTTGGTGCCCAGCCCTGGGAAAGCAGGGCAGCCACTGGGCAGCACAGCCCTGGTGCCCTCGGGCACGGGGAGTCACTGATCAGCACTCAGAGGGCCTCACTGCTGTTTTCTCCCTTTTCTGAAACTGCTTCACTAGCCTGATGAGAGAGCAGGATTCTGCTGCAGGAAGTGGGGGTGTATTTTTTTAATGCTATTCTAGTTGGAAAGCGAGTTTGGTTGGTAGCTGTGGCTGGCCGTTCTGAGTACAGGATCATGGCTTCAAAATTCAAAGTAAAATGGAGATGCTGCTCCCCCACACCCCCCAAACACACCAGTGGGGAATGGTTCAATGCAAAAGGAATTTTCTGCACCCACCACCAAAAAGCCAGAGAATGGGGAAAAAAATGTTCGGCTCAAGCCAACAAAACTGACATAATCAAAACAAATCCCAGGGGTTGCAGGAGCCAATGTGTGGCTAGTGGTGTGTGGAGTCAGTAAAACATAACAGGAAGAAGAGTCATAAATGGCAGAGCTCCTAAATGAAAAACACAGAGTAGAGAAGAACAGATGAATGGTGTTAAATATAGATACCAACAGACCCAGAGGTTGTGGCACAGTTCAAAGTAACCAATGGCCCATCTGCCAGCAGTGTCCTCCCAGCTTCACTAAGTGCCTGACTGAGGCCTGAGAGCATTGAACCATGTGGCTGAGGTTGGGGTCCTGCTGTAGGGACAGTGACCTGTGAGTTTGGGATGCTGCTTGTGGCATCAAGTTCACAAAGAGTGAGTTGACATGGAGGGATGCTCAGTCATGTCTGGAATGACTGCCTGAGGATTTGCTCCTTCCCCAGGCTTTCACTGACCTGCCTCTGTTTTGCATTTCCTCACCCCATTGCTTTCCAAGCAGGTGCTGTGGGCAAACACCTCCAGCCCTGAGGTCATACAAAGCTATTAGTTTTCCTAAAAGTCCACCACTAGAAAAATTAATTTTTCTCAAAGCTATCAGCTTTTAGAGATATGGGTCCAAATTCTTTACTGGTCTATAAATAGGGCATGGCTCCATTGGCCTCAATAGGCTTTAACTTACAGCAGCAAAGAATATGGAATTTCATATATATTTGGCTCCCTGGCTTTCATAAGACTGTAGTTTTGAGGGGTCTTTGTACCTTATTATTAATTTTTGAAGGTAGTGTCACTGAAGTCTTGGAAAGACCCCTTTAAAAATAAAGATGAATCCTTTTTCAGTCCTACAGAGCATCAACAATATTATTTCTAGAGAACAGGAAAAATGAAGGTTTTGCTTTCTCTTCTAAGCCTCTAAGACTGAAAACTTCTTGTGCGATGAAGTCAGAATCAAGCAAAGCAAAATTCTTAGTAGTATTTACAGATATGGACACTTGTGGCACCCAACCATTGGTGTCAAAGGACACTTATTGTGGCTTAGGTAACACCAGCAACAAACGGGATGTACATCCTGGATGCAGACTTTCAGTTTTCCTAAGGTTTCCTTTGTCTGGCCAAGACAAAGTTTCAGTGCAAGAGCCTAAATGTGGTCAGCACGGGGTGCGAGATGCATGCTGGAAAAGAAATATCTCTTCTTCAAAGGGCTAGGTGATATTTGGGTCGTTCCTGTCCGGGTGTGGGAGGGCAAAATTGAGAGTAGTCAGACTAGAAGCTTTCTGTGGTTTTGTTGACTATGCTCTAACAAACTTGCTGACATGGAAGGTGCCTTTTGAAGGGATTTATGTGATCGCTGATGATAGATATGGCAGGCTATTGCATTAATTGCTTCCTAAAAAAGAAAAATCCCACCCAGCTTTAATACCTTCATATGTGAAACGGGTCTTGCTGATAGTTAATCACATGCAAAACTGAGTCTACTAGTCCTTTCATTTGAGGGATACCTTTCTGAAACACATACCTTTCCAAATTAAGTTTCACGTTTATTGGCTACTATGGTGGGCATGTAAGAAAATCACACAAAACAAACAAAAGGAAATGGAACCAAAACTCCATCTTTGGCAAAAGCATGGTCACTGACCAGACTGCTGGGCAGAATCAAAAGGAAATGTCTGTGCAGAGCTAGAGTGTGTCTGAAGCTCTTCATCCTGCTAAACTTCAACAGGCCATGAGAGCTTCAGGAGAACATTTATCTCATGCACTTTTATTCAATTTCTGTGAATACAGCTGTGGGTACACCTATAAAGGAGCAAGGAGGATCATTAAGTAAGCAAGTACATGGACAGATTTTACCATAACTAAATCAAAATCTGGTCCCTTTCTGCACGTTTCTGTTTCTCATTCCTCCATAATTTTTTCTCATTTCCTGATTTTCTCTGGGACCAAAAATAAAAGCTCCAAAACCCAGTGGGAAATGAATGTCTAGACACTTCTGTTTTAATCCAGGAAAAACTTCTCTGAAAGTGCCTGAGTATTGTCAGGTCACCACCTTGAATAAGAGCCTAAATTTTGATGCTTATCCCAACTCCATCCTAACTATGAGGACAATTAGATTCAAATCCTGTCTCTTCTTTCTGTTCTCAGCTCAATCAATGCAAATCTGGAGAAACTGCAGCCAGTGGTGTTGGGTGACTTTTCCCCTGCCGTCACCAAGGGCAGAGTCTGGCCTGCTCCGCATTTCTCAGCAGGAACATCTCAGTTTCCACAGCCAGTCCCTGGTTAGTTTTAAGTACCACACACAGGAAAATACAAAAACGTAACAACATCAGACAAACCCCATGATCTTTCACAGACGCACTTCCAGGAGGAATGTTGCAGGTGTTTATCAGAAAAAAAGAAAGTAATGACAACAAAAAGGTTGGGGGATCAGCTGTGTAAATGAACACTGAGAAAGCATCTAATATATTATTCTGTAATACAAAAAGAAGAAATCTGACTCGATTGCCCTATTATAAATTTGCTAAAAATACAGATATATATTTATATTTTTATATATATATAACTTTTTTTAAATCTGAACAGAAAAATAGACTACTCTGGAATGCATGAAAGTCACATGACTTTTCCATACATCAGGTACTTATAAAGCCAACACAATGGCAAGCAGGAGGTACAGAGGTAACTAGAACATCTGTACTTTATTCAAGAACTATTTAAAGCCATATTCTCCCCAAGCAGGTGGTCCAAAAGCAACCCAAGGTAACACTTGTTCTGTCTGATTGCCATAAGCAGAAGTGACTGAGCAAACACAGAGGAGTTGGGCTAATGTGGAGCCCCAGGGAAGCTCATCTTGCTCCAGCTGTGCCACACAGTCTCCTTCACTCAGGAACTGTAGGATTTGCTTTAGAATGAGGTGTTCTGTGGAGCTTTCCAACAGAGAGAACGTGGCTTTAGAAACCTTGTCTTTGTGATGATTTTTACATAACCTTGTTATTTACTATAAACTGTACGGGTCATAATTCTGTCAAGACATAAATATACAATAGGTACAAATATTAACAATACATTACAATTTTACAGAAGAGAATACTGTTTTCCTTAGAAATGTTTATCTTATTAGCTGCAAGGGAAGAAAAGGCTACAGTTTATCACAGCCATAGTTGCCAAACAACCTGACTGCCTCAGATGTGTTTCTTGTGACTTGCACAGGCAGATATTCCCCAGCATTTGACACACACGGCATGTTCAGAAAGGGAATGTGCGTTCCACGGATTTTCTTTTCCTCTCTTGTTTTTGTTTTTCTTTTTTTTTTTTTTTTTTGCCTTTCTTCTACCTTTTTTGGCTCTCAAATCTTTCAGAAAAATGTGGATTTCACAGGAGACTCTTTTGTTTTGGGTTGGGTTTTTCTCCGTAAGTGTGCTTAGGTGAAGTTTTAAGAAAAGGCACTGAGAAATCTACTGCAAAGTCACTGCTTTTTCCCTCTGTTCAAGGTTAAAACTCAAAGAATCTTTGCCTCCTGGTTAAGAAAACTGCACTCCCTCCTTCCACACACACATATATATATATATATATATATATATATATATATATATATATATGTGTATATATATATGTATATATATATATATGTATTTATAGGTATGTATTAAAAATTATGTTGATATGGCGTAAGATGCAAGTGCAGACATCACACAGAGAGTCCTTTCAGGTATGATGTCTTTTGCAGCAGCAGGTGAGGCTCTGTCAGCTTGCTTGATACTTGGTGCACAGTAAATTTGCAGACCTGAATGCCAAACATCAGTGATTAAACCACACGCTTTAGCTTGATGCAAAAGATATTGCCTGTTTTCCCCAACTGCTGTGAACTTGGGAAACATGTATCAAACAAACAAAAATTAAAATGTCTTTCTAGGATCTACAGGATTTGGTGAGCATTATGTTTTCAAAGCACTGCTTTTTCTTTGCAATGAGTAAAGATTTAGTCTACCATAGCTTTAGGTTAGAGTAGATTTCCCAGTGCTTACATTATATATATGTGTATTATGCACGCACACACATATATAGATACATACTTTGTATTCAGACTTTATTTCATTAAAATAAATTAAACATACTTCCTTTTTAATTGGGCACAGAATGAGAGCTACATCTTCATACACAAATAAAAAAGAAATGCTCTTCAAGCATATTATATGCTTAATTTTAAATTATTTGCTTTCTATAAGAAATCTATAGGACTTTGGCTATTCAGATGTAAAAGGTAGATTTTTAATGATACTTTTGAATTTGGCTTTCAAAAGTGACTCAGTAAAATGCTACTTTAAAGGTAGGACTAAATAGATGACATAAGGTGTGTGTCATGAGCGATCACACAAGGCAGACAGAGGGCCTTTGGTTACAAGGAGAGTTGCACCAGTTGACTATCAGATAAAAAATTAGAGAATTGTTGATTTATACATTTTTGTCAGTGCCATCCATAAACCAAATACACCAATTTGGATGAGAGTGTGGTAAATACTACACTATATGGCTATATTTAAATATGTTCACTTTTGTGATATGTAAAATATGACTTTTTATCCACATGAAAGCATCAGCTCTAAAAATATTTAACTTGGAAATCACTATTACTTTATAAAAAAAATTTCCCTGATTTTTCTTCTTTTTTTACATTTGTGCTGATGGCAGACATGACTGATCACTGAAACACAGAGATTATATTAAAACTGTTCTCTTTAAGATTTCTCGTTGCCACTCTGTGGCCTCAGAAAGCCACAGAATAAATCAGTATTTAAAGCTTATCTGCTGGAAAGTTACTTTACTTTTTTGTGACGACTTAGTCTTAACTAGTAACTCAGCAATACATCGGTTCCTCTAAGTACACTTATATTTACTATGGCCAAATCCTAAAGTCCTTCACCAGGCAAAGAGCCCACTCAGAGGAATGGTGGTTTCAGCTGAGGGAAGGCGGAGTAAAAGCGATCAAACCTCAGGAGCTGGCCCTATGTAAATACCCTGGGGAGATTCGCCTGCACACACTGTGTCTCCCTTGGGCACCTTCCGCGTCCATCTCTGCTGGGCACCAGGGCTCTCGCTGCCCTTGGGATCATTCCTGACCTGCTGGCTCAGCTCTATTCACCCTCCGGGTCTCACCGTGCTTCGACACCTGGACAGCTCTGAGCAGAGCAGTCACTGCACCGCTTTGTGCCAAGGAGACACCTGACAAAGCCATCCTCACAAGCCCTAGTAGGGCCCAAAACAGATATGTGCTTATTGCTTTTGTCCGTACATGCTGCATTCACTACTACGGGATACAGACAGTGCTGCACGGCCGGGACGGACACACGGCTACATTCAGGACTAACCAACACTTGTTTTTTATAATAGGAAGGAACAAAATGCAGCGGACTCGAGTGGCTTTGGGGGTCGTCCTCCCACCTGTGCCCCTCTGCTCCCACGCCCCGTGTCTCAGCTCATCCCCAACCCGCTGCCTGCAGATTGCTACACACCCCGGCAGGAACTCAGGGATAGGTCAGGAAACGCTCATTGACAGAGTTATTTACAACTGAGTTTTACAGTAGAAACAGAGAACAACATAATAGGTTACCATCACAGTTATCACAGGACAAGTTGTGACTTGCTACAGGCGTGTAACAAATCACAGTCACAACAAGAGGCACAAATTAAAGTAGTGCTTGGTTAAAGTGCTTGATTGTTACACTCTGCTATCCTACTCCAGCATTGCAACAACGACAACAAAAAGTCAACGTAAAGTGCTTTTCCCCCCAAGATTAAAAACCAAAGACAAATTATTTCCTACACAATTTGACATAACTTTATTGAAACAATAATATTTTAAAAACCTAGGCTGGTGGCTGCTAGTTCTGTTCACTTAAAACGGTCAGATTTTTTTTCCTCTTTTTTTCTTGTTTCATTCAAAAATGATTGGATGTCATTAAAATGTCAGGCCTGATTCTCCTGCCTCTCGCAGCTGCTTCATGCCGTGGCCCTGCAGGAACCTCTCCTGCCCGACCTCCTGGCAAGAGGGAGCACAGCCAGGCCTGGCACGGGTCACTAATAAATCCCTCTTTTTGCATATTTATGTAACACTTGCATATCTTTCACTGCGCTGCTTGGGCGCAAAAAGCTTCGGACCAACCTGCTCCTCTCCTACCATGGGCAGACTCCGGCTGCGCCTGGGTGGGTGCAAGGGAGCCCAGGGCAGCGTGGTGCCCTGGCAGTGGCACCATGGCATGGGATGGGCAGGACAGCCACGGCTCCCTTGGGCGGGCTGCAGGGTGAGTCAGGCTCTCCTGCACCCTGTGCTCCCCGGCACTGCCGAGGGGCTCTGGCTGCTATGCCTCCCAGAGTCCTGCTTCTGCATGGCTCCTCCACACCTTCCCAGCGTGGGCTCTGGGGCAGGGACCGGCTTTGAGCAGAGGGTAAGTGCGAGTCTCACTATGTCTTAGGGTGTGTTTCAAATTAGATACAAGTGGTGCAACTCACCCTGCTGATATTTCAAAAGAAAACGTCAGGTCCTACAGGATATCAGATTGTTAAACACACAAAGAGCATTTTAAAAATTGGTTTCTCTAGACCATTATTTGTTTCAAATGCTTTTCGGTTGGATTTTCCAATAATGCAGGTTCTCCCTGTTACCTTTAGACATAATATCCATCAGAGAAAGCTGTAGATGGGAAACAACTGCCCTGAAGCAGTGAGAATTGTGTTTTTGAAAGCTTTATACCAACCCCAGCAATTTATTCCAGAGTTCAAATCTGGCTGCCTTGGCATCCTTTATGGAATTAATGCAAATCAGATGTTAATATTTCCAAAAGGAGCTCTAGCGTTCAAGGGGAATGGATGGATATTTGGTCACATTGGCTTCACTGGACAACATGAAAGGAGATCAATGTGTGATCATGATTTGCAATCATTTTTTTGACTGATGTGGGCAATGTCTTTAGAGTTGTTTCAGAGAAGGACATTTTCACAAACCCACACTGGACCTCCCCCAGACTTTTAGAAACAGGTGGCTTGTTTCAGCCAAGTTCATGCCATGCAGAAGCTCTTTTGTTTGTGTTGACTGTGAAGATATTCCTTTAAACTCTCAGTAAGTTCTTTCAGACCCCACCTCAGATGCTTTGATCATGTGTGTTAGCATGTCCTCCGCTGCCTGGTAATACATGGACTTCTGGGGAAATGTGATTTTCTAGTCTGACAGTCTCCTGATTGCCCTGGGTTCTTCCAGTGATACCTTCCATAGAGTAAATGCAGTTCTGCCCTATCAGCTTAGGGGAGGTGGGTAAAGCAGCAGCTTCTAGATGGTTCTTCTCTGTTCTATAAACATGGTCTTTTTGCTTTAGATACCCACTGTTTGCAACATGGTACTTGGGACTCACATTTCCGGGGGGACTCGAATCATACATTAGCTGACCTTCATCGTCAGTGTCAGCATCTATATATTTGTGTATACCAGCATCATGGAAGTTGAAAGCTATGGCTGCCTGCAATTCCGGTGACTTTGGGGGAGTTCTCGCACTTGCAGTCGTGTAGATCGAGGTTTCTGGGCTCATGAGAGATCTGTCAGAGAATAAGGAAGTATCTGTGGCAGCAGCAGCAGCTCCCCGGCCCTTGAGAGGGTCTGGATATGTTCTCAGTACATTTGATGCTGGTACTAATGTGCTGGTGTCCTCTTCCATGAAGTTGACTTTCAGAGATCTTAGTTTTAAGGGGTTACTGGCCTTTATGGAGCTTTTGGGACTTTCTATGAAGAAAGCAGACCGGTGGCTGCTTTCAGAGCTTGGGTTCATTTCCACATACCTGGCGCTCCCCTCCGGCCTGCTCTGCTCCTGAATGACGTTAATGCCACCCTTGCAGGGCAGGGCAGTGAGTGGGCTGTGGGAAAATCGCCCGGAGTCAGGGAACTCTGCTGCACAACTGATGAAGCTGTCGATGCTGGACATGCTCCTCATGTCAATGATCCCGTCAGTGCGAGTTGTCAGCAGGGGCACCATAGGCCCAGGAAGGGTTTCCATTTCTAGCTCTTCCTTTTGCTTTCCAGATTGACTCAACTCTTTAGTGTTAAGGTTTGGCTGGGACTGAGTCTTTGCCATTTTGTTGTACATGTCCTCGAGCTGTTGGACGTTCAGGTGTTGGGGACTTGAAGATGACCTGGTTTTTTCTGGGGATCCTTGTTCCTTAGTTTCAAAAGATTTACTAGAACTAGTTTCAGAGAGTGTTCTCTTGGTCCATTTCCATTTGCTTGGAGATAAATGATTGTCCTGAACTTTATCCTTTTTCCCTATGCTTTCTCCATTCTTTTCAACCACAATGTCCATGAGTTCTATGCTACGGGCAAATGCATCTTTCATGTTCATGGAAACAATACTGCCATTCCTTTTTGCTCTTTCAAGAGCTTCCCTGCGCTTAATGGCCTTCTCCTGCCTCTTCTGCTCTTTATAGAACTCAGAGAAATTATTGACAATAATTGGGATGGGAAGAGCTATCACCAGCACACCAGCAATGCAGCACAGTCCTCCTACTATTTTACCCAAAAGAGTTTTGGGGTAAATGTCTCCATAGCCTACTGTTGTCATGGTGATTGTTGCCCACCAGAAAGAAGCTGGGATGCTCTTGAATTTTGTATCATCCTCATCCTTTTCTGCAAAAAACACCAAACTGGAAAAGATCATAATGCCCATGGCCAAAAACAAGATGAGTAATCCAAGTTCATTGTAACTCCTCCTCAGTGTAAACCCCAAGGACTGTAAACCCGTTGAGTGTCGGGCGAGCTTTAGAATCCGGAGTATCCTCATAATCCGAAATATTTGGACCACTCTTCGCACATTTTGGAACTGAAGTACACTTTTATTGGATTCTGTGAGGAAGATAGTGACATAGTAGGGTAAGATAGCCAGCAAATCTATAGCATTTAGTGGGCCTTTGAAAAACTTCCATTTCTTAGGCGAGGAGAGGAACCGCAGGAGGTATTCCATTGTAAACCACGCGATGCACACTGCTTCCACGTGGGCGAGCTGGGGGTTATCTGTGGTCTGCCCAAATTCATCCACGCCTTGTAGTTCAGGAAGTGTATTAAGGGACAAGGCAATTGTAGATAGTACAATAAACATGATGGAAATGATCGCCAAAATCTGGAAAGGAAAGAGAAAACACTGAGTTAAGCTCGGAATACAGTACACTGTCTCTTGCTGCCATTAGCACATGGCTGCATTTTCACTTACAAGTAGCAAGACCCAATTTGCTCACTACACAAAGACAGGTAACCAATGCATCCTGAACTGAGTTTGTTTTGGAAGCTGCTTTAGTTATGGCAGATGCATAAAAGAGATAAAGCATCTACTTCAACTCCTGTGCTTTCATCTCCATATACTCAAAGAAGACGTGAGGAACAGCTAGGATGCCAGGAGGACTGTGAAGCTGTTCACAGCAGGAATTTTTGATTAACTACTAATTAGGTGCCCAACAAGGCCCATCTGGACAACAGGCTCTAGAATTTAAGCAAGAAGGAATGCAATTGTGAATACATGATTTGATCAGAGCGATGTCCTCCATTTAATGCACAGTTACTGCTGTAATTTGGGGTGCCAATGGCTAATTACAGAGACGTGTGTACAATTCTACTACATAAGCATGCAAATAATGCACTCCTATTTAATGACTCATCTCTAATTTGAAACTTGATGGTTGTGAAAAACATAAAACTTCACCAAGCTTTCTATGCCATTCTGAGCTCTGAGCTGTTCCAGGAGAGAGCAAAAATCCAAGCAAAACAAACTGGACGATGCTGAGAGAGCCAAGGTAGGGCAGGTCCAGCCACTGGAAACCTCCTATGTTGTTAGAAACCAGCTGAACGAGAGGAGAGCACAGTGCCCTGCAGTGAGCAGCCTCTCTCTGTCCCAAGTAAATCTGATCAGAGCCTGGGCCACCAACTCTGTGCAGTGTGAAGAGCTGCATTAGTGTTTGCAGCTTTCCAATGGCATAGCCAGGCTGTCCTTCTGTACCTGTTTTATATAGACATTAATGCTATACTTTCCAGTTTTCCCTAATTACATCTCCTTTTAAAGCCATTTTAGGGAAGTTTTTGTGCTGACAGACAATTTGAGGACTGTTTTTTCCACTAGTGAATTCTTTTTCTAGTTTATTGATTGTGTGGGATTATATCTAGTTTCTTAGGTAATTGCCAAAATATAACAATGATTTCAAAACACACATACATGTGACTAACATCTGGTCTTTGCTTCAGTGTAAGCCTGTCCCTTACACTCACTTTTCTCCTGCCTGAAAGAACAGCAGCATGCAAGTGACTGCAATGTATATGCCTGATGAGCAGATACACAGCCTTATACAATGAATTATAAAACGTATGACAAAACTTCTGCATCACAAATTGCAAATCTGATGCACTCCTTCCTTGCCAATATAATTAGAATTTAGGTTTCCTCACAGTGACTTTTTCTCAGCCACCTTTACAACACCAGAATATCCAGTTACCACCTGAGCCACTGGAGAAAAAAATTCTTGATGGATTTCTCTTCAGCCAAGCCCAGTACAGACATCCCAACAGTGAGGAAATACCAGACTTCTGAACATTTATCCCCAGACAGTTGCTGCAGTGGAACAAGTCTTGTACAAGAAACATGCAGGTCCAACACTGTGGTCTTCTCAAGAAGGGCCTCCTCACCTCTTCTCCATAGCTGAAAGGCAAAGCTGGAAGCTTCACTTGAATTAAGTTCATATAACAAACTTAAGGTATGGTTTTAGGAGAACCCCTTCAAATTTAAGGCAAGAGTTTCAATGTTTGAAAGTTTGATTTCAACATGTGTTTTAAAATCCACTTGCTGTTAAGAAAATCCCTTCCAAATCAATGCTATAAAGCCATTTACCTTTTAACTCACCAAGATGTACTGTAAGTGTAATTTTCATGTGACACTGCAGAACTAGTAATTTAATCTGAAGAATGAGATTTCATTAGAAACAGAAATTAACTCCATCAAATGCATCAAATTGGATTAAGTGCAAGTGGTGCATGCAGTAAATAGCCTCTTATGCAATGCTCTAGCACGGTAATTTTAGAATAGCCCCACTTGCAGTTACTAAATTGTTATTCCAAGGAAAAAATGCTGTGAAGATTCCTTTTCCTTTTTAAACAGGCTGAGTAAAATATTTGTTGTTTGCTCTGCTGCGTGCTTTCCTGCAAACCTTCTGCTTCCTTGCTACCTTCTTCTTCCCTAAGTTTGCTGCTGAACTATAAACAATCCCACAAGAACCTCTGCAATGGGTGTTTGCCTCATTGAGAGGCTTCTCAGGTCAATGAGCCAAAGAAGCTCTGGGAAAGACCTGAGGGTTGCACAAATGTAGGAAGAACCATGGGGTGAAGAGGAGCAGAGAGGGAAAAGTGCTTGAATGGATGGCTTCAAACTCAAGAGAATAAAATGTAAGTCAACTGTGTCCTGGTGAAGTGTGGGGAAATTTAGATGTTAACTCCTACTGCATGGTAGCTTGTTTCAAAATACCATCTCCTGGAGACCAGGCACTACCCCCAAGAAGCGGAGAGCCTGACTGCTTTCCTAGAAGGCTCTTTTGGTGCTGTTGCTGTCATTTCTTTGTTTACAACCCACCATTTCTGAAGGTATTTGGGATGTTTGCAATGGTAATTTCAATTCTTTTTGCCTGGTTTTATCTCTGCCCACTATACACAGGAGAGCTTATTTGTAGGCTTAGATGTACGTACCTGTTGGGTTTTATCTCCTTCACTTTCAGTGTAAATATTAACACTCCATCTTTATTCAGTGAATGGCATCCAGCAGCAGTAATTGGTGTCAAACCTTCTGCTGCCTTTGATATACTTTTCTGCTTTGAAGATCAAGGCAATGCCAGATGAATATAAATAAATAAACTGGGAGATCTAAGGGTAAAATTTAGTTTTGGTTTAGCAGATTTGGGCACAAAGCTAAGCAATAAACAGAGACAGAGGTTTATGATTTCCTCCACAAATTGCAGTGAGATGTCACCTGTGCTCCAAAGATACAGATTTTCCTCGTTACTTATCTCCTGCAACCACCCCTTTGGGAATCTTGTCAGGCTAAGAAAAACTCCTGAATGTGAATTGATTGTCCTCAGGTATTCAAGGCACTTTTCAACTGGAAGCTACATAAAACTGAGATGGAATATCTCCAGCAGAGTTTAGAGGATCCTTCTCCTTCTGTAAGAGATACCTTGCCCTGGTAGCATCCACCATCCACTAAAAGCCACCCAAGGAGCAGTTGTGCACAGAAAACTGGATCCAGCTGCTGCTATCAGGCATTAGCACTGTTCAGTTGCACAGGGCTCTGTCCCAAAGTATTTACAGTCTGGGATTTCAGATTATAGAAATCACCATCTGTCTCTCTAATAAGGTTTCCCATCTTGGCTGTACTGAACCTCTAGCTTGGCAGCTCTTGTATTTTCCACTGTCAGTAATGAGACACAGAAAGCTGAAGGGAAGGCGTTTACACTCCCAGGAAGGTCTCTAGGGATGCTCTGCATCGCAGGCAGCCTTTTCATTCCATTCCTGGCCTTTCATCCTCCTTTTACCATTCTGGGTTCAATTTTCTTTAAAAAGAAAAGCCAGTGGGACCAATTTGGACTTGAGCAGAAACAATCCCTCTGCAGTGAATGAGGTTCCAGCTGCTTACGAAACTGGAAAACTTTTTTCCAGTCGTTGGAAGAAGCACCTGCTGTCCTTGTTCCAGAGTAATGACCCCAAATCTCACTGCTGCTCCAGCTGCTCACGGCTGCATGAAATGGAAGCAAGCATGGGAGAGGACCCCTTCCTGTGGCACTGATCTCCATGATTCCTAAAAAGGCTGAAACATGAAACATGGCCCTGTGCTGGTGAGAACTTTGAAGACAATCAAAGAGCTGAGGCTGAACATGCTCAGGCACAGAAAGGTCCCTAGAGCTCAGGCTTGGACTGGCAGAAGGAACAGGGATGAGACAGTTCAGCATCAGAGGCCTTTTTGATTTTGTGAATGCTGCTGAAATGTCCATGTTCCCACTTATGGAGCAAGCTGTACCTCTCCCAGGCCTGGCTGCTGGCCTGTATGGCATATGTGGGCTGGTTATTGGGATCAGGAAGGCACCTCCAGCATCCCTGCAGGAGCATCCAGACCTTCTGACTTGGATGGCCATGGCTGCACAAGTCCTATAAAATGCATAACTGAAACGGGAGAGGCTTGCAGCCTAAAATTTGGAAGCATAGGAAAAAATCTGGAGTCACAAATAGCTAAAACGAGTGATGTGAGGACACATTTGTGATACAAGCAGGGGCAAGAGTCCCTTTATTGTGAAGCCACAGCTCTGGCAATTGTTCTCCACTGTCCTCACGTGGGCTCCATGGGAGCTGAAGACAGACCAGGTCATATAGGGCAGGCATCCTCAGCAGAGCAGCACAGACACTCCAGCTGCTCATAAAGCTGACAGGATTTAAGACTAGTTTTACCCTGCACAACTTTCAGGCCATTTCCACTAACAGCTCGCATGAGAGAAGCTCTGCAGCCCCCTTCCTCTTTGCTTCTGCATTTACTCTTATATTTTACCTGTAGCAACACACCATAAATTGCAAACACCTTCATCAGGTACTTTACAAGGTTACTTCCAGAAGGCATTGGATGGACTCCTAACGATGGCACTGGCTTGTGCTGCAAGTCTCAATATGTATGGGCAGAATTTCAGGAAAAAAGCTTCTCTTCCACTAAACTGGCTGTTTCACAAAGTGAAAGATTCACAAAGAGTGAATCTCTGAATTGTTGCTATGGTTACTTTGTGGAAGCTAAATAACCCAAGGACAGGCAGGGCAGGGTTTTGGATGAATTTAAAGCAGTTGCCTCAAAGTGATTAGCATGACTGTACATACATGCTGGTTATTACACATGCAAATGAGACAAGCCAGCTGATTTTGGGAGCAAGTGTAGCCAGTTTGTGCAACTGCTGCTTCCTGAGGCAAGATGGATGTGCCATGTTCGCAAGCCTTTAATCCCCACCTCCTCCAAAATCCCCCCAAAAACTAGGCAGGCTGCCTCTACCCGGTACATCTCAGGAAATATCCACCTGGCCTGGGCCTGATCCTGCTTGCTGGGTGAGATTGCTCCCAGAGATTTCTCCTCTGTGATGGAGATTTCTCCTCTGTGATAGCAAGGTCTGTGATTGTCCCTGGGGGAAGAGGGCTCCTGCCTGCTCAGAAGTTTCCCATCTCTCTCTTTCGCAGCAGCAGTTTGTGCATTCCACCCACAGGTGGCACACAGAGGGGTGAGTTTTAGGCAGCAGGACTAACCGAGTGCTGAGGTTTGGTGATATTTATTGCTTGGCTATTTTCTTTGCCGTGCTAAGGACCCTAGCTGAGATGAAGGCATAAGACAGGAGACCTTCAAGGCCATTAAAATTAATGAGAACTGGCTGTCCCAATCCCATAGATGGCTCTAAAATCTCAGAGTAAGCATCTGAGTTCTCTCTGCTCATGGCAACATGCCCTATGCTTTTTCTGTCTTCACACTCAATAATGAAGCTGATACAGCAAGGAGAAGGGGTGGTGTGTGGGAGAGAGTAGGAGGGTGTTTGAATATAGATTTGATATTCTTGGAAATACGATGAGGAAATTGTTATGTAATCAAGAAGTTCAATAATGGTTTTGTCTAATGCACTTTTTTTAGCTCCATCAAGGCCTGCAGAATAAATCTGGCATCAGGACCAGGTTTCATTCATATGATACTGAGGGATTTTTCCTGCAGCCCCTCTGCTTGCCCAAACTACAGTATACTTTGAGTCAGACTGTCCAGCTCCATCCTGCCACGCCTATGCCAGCCTCTGTCTCTCCAGGCTCTGAGAAACAGAGATCTCAGTGTATTTTGAGTGATATCCCACGTGCTGCACAGTGCAGAAACAGATGGAGAGTTCCTTAATCTCCTCCCCACTTGATTCTGCACAGGAATAACATCTTCTGCTCACAGCAGCTATACATGTCTGTGGTATTTATTGACAGGAACTTGTTTTAGGAAACATCTCTTCACTAGAAAATTCCTATTTATTCATAAACTGAAAGAGTTTGCAGAACGCAGTCACTTCTGACGTCAAGATTCTGACCACTGAGCTTTTTCTAGAAAATGCTGAGGCTACAATGAAAGGTAGCACTTGCTTCTTGCATCACAACAAGGTGATGCCAAAGTTGGGGATACAGTTGCAAGGGAAGTACAGAGAATTTTTAATCTGCTTTTTTCACGTGGAAGGATGTTAAGATGGAAGACCTCGAATCTCCAAAACCCTTAAGTCTTATTGATTCCTGTGTAGTATAAACCTGTGCTTTGGAGTTTTCCCTGACCTGCACTTTCCATGTCACTTCTGCATGCTGCCCCAGGGGGTCCTTGGGAACTCTCTGCCCCAGGAGCTCTGTGCTCTGCGGGGCTCCTGCACACACTAGCTCAGCTCCCCGTGGTGCCCCAGGGACTGTGAGCACAGTCTGTAAGAATGAAAACTCCAACACTCCTCTGCAAGCATTACTGCACAGGATAACATCCATGAAAACAAAATCAAGATAAAGCCACATATTTTGCTTTGGAAACATATGAGGTCTTAATTTTGACATTTGCCTGGAAATGTTTGAATAATTGAAAGATTGAGTAATAGTCAATTATTTTATTTCAATTATAGCTGTAATAACTTTATCTATTGAGAGGTTAAGTCTATTTACTTTAAAAGGGGATACAATACTTTTGCTGATTCTGTGTCAATGCTTCATTTGCCTACAGGCACTCAGAGAGCTGCAGCTACAACTGCTGCTGACTAAGCCATAGTGGGCAGAAAGTCGCCTTCAGGCATAGCTGGCTGTAAACTCTTTAATACTCTTAAGAATATGTTTAGTTGTCAGAGAGCTATCAAACCCTATTAAATGATAAATGGTGTCAGTCTTCTTTCAGAGCAAAGCCCAGATGCAAATGGTGTGCTGGAGAAGAAAATGATAGATGAATGAAAATACTGAAAAGGCAAACTTGAAAGACATCAGTGCAGTGACAGTTCTCAGGAGAGGATGAGAGGGAAGCATCTGTCCTATTTCTGCTGCTGCTAGCATGGCGGAAATCAAAAAGAAAACAAATGAATGGCACATGGAAGCTGAAGTTTCCCATTTTTCTCCCCACCTCGCTTTGTGCCCAGGATGATGCAATCCCAGCAAGCAGCAATAACAGGGACTCATCCAGCCCCAAGAGCTGTGGACAGACCCAAACCATCTGTGTGTCCTCCCTGCACATCCATGCAGACAAACCTGACCTGGGCTCTCTCTCTAGAGTGCTCCCACCATCAACCCCCTTTGCCACCCTGTTGCTGACTCCTCTGTCTTCATCTTGTTCATACATTCCCACCCTTGGTGCCACGCCAAATGCTGCTCTTGGAGCATGGAAGTTTGGATGGCAGTGTGGTTTTGCACAGTGTGGCCTTTCCCTAGAAGGAACTAAAGACATAGACCTGGATGGTGACTCCTCACCCTGCACAGAACATCCTACCTGCTCTGTGTCTCAGCAGCTCCTATCAGGCCAGGCTCCATAGCCCTGCCCTGACTAAACCTTCCCCCAGTGTGGGGCTCCTCTCCCAGATGCACCCCTCATTCCCACCATCTGTCTTGTATCCAAGTAGACAATGGTTAGGACTCAGAAAAAGCAAAAATATAAAGCAAAAAAAAAAAAAAAAAAAAGCCTTCTACCTCAGCACTGGTGAGTGCTTAGGAACATCTCTTCAAGAATGCCTTTGGGATTTTACCCTGCACCAGGGAGAGACGATGCTCATGATCGACTCCCACCATGCAAAGCAGTCTGCTCAGCCTCAGACACTATTTACAGAGGATGCTGAGCTCAAAGTGTTGGTGTTTGCAGGAGTAGTTGTGGGAGGGTTTTTTTTTTAATGGTTAAATTCAATCAGGAATGTGCCAAGATAGCATGAAATCAACTAAATGTAATTAAGCAAAAACTATTAGCTTGATTGCTAAACCAGTCTTCCTCTCATGAATATGCATGAGAATAATTGATATTAATTCTTTTCAAATCTGAGGCATATTAGTCCTGCATATTATAGTGCAGAATTTTTTGGAAGACTAAACCAGTTCCACTGCTGCTTTCTCACCAAAAGGCATAATTAGTCTTGCTGCAGGGAGATTTACCAAGTCATTGATACCATCCTGAGTTGCCACATAGAGAGGAAATTAGAACAGAACTCAAGTGATGTTTTGCACTCAAGTGCAAAAATGCTGAACTCTAGTGATGTTCTGCAAAAAAATGATGACCTGTTTAACATTTTTTCCAGAAATGTGTTAGGAAAAGTGAAAAATCCATTTACCACCATCCGCCACACTAATGATGTTAGTTAGACAGGAAAGCCTGCAGGAACAGTAAATCCCTGCAGACAGAAAGGCAGGGGCAATATCCTCTGCCTGTTTAATGTGCTTGATGCCAGCATGGAGCTGTTCTTGGGGGTGCCCAGGTGACCCTGGGGCTCTTCTGACTTCTGGACGTTGACACAAGAACAAGCCTTTCCAAAGCACAAGGGAAAAACACCTGCTTGGACAGCCCTTGGCTTTCTGATAGCTTTGCCATCCCCTATCACAGCCTTTCCGATGTCCCTGCATCCCAGCGTGCTCCCAACAGGCACTGCACAGCCAGCAGGGCACCTGCCTCCCCCAGAGCAGCTCCTCCCTGCTCTCATCCCCCTGCAAAGTGCACTGACAGAGGAAAAAGAAACATAAAGCCCCACTGGCCATTTCAATAAGGAGCAGATCTGGGGTTTGTTTTGTTTCTTGGAGAGGTTTGGCTGTGTGATTTTTAGTGGCTGGTTTACTGATATTTTGCATTTTCCCTTAGAAAAAGTCACCTGAAACTGCTTGGAAGATGCAGCAACAGTGTGCTGCCGTCTAGTGAAGGTTCACTGAAGAGAGGGGAGGGGAAGACAAAGGTTTCCTGTAAATGGCAGCTGAACAGTGCCAGCTGGTACATCTTATTTTAATCCACATGGACAACAGCAAAGAGCAGCACTGAAGATTAAGGGAAATTATACCCCTCACTGGGTTTTAGTGCATTTTTCAGCTACCTTATTTTTTTAATTTGGGTTTCTGTGTTAATATAGGATGGTGCCACTCTATACACAGTATGGCAGAAATTAATCTTGTCATGAATGTACTTCTCTGAAGGGCTGAGCCTTCCTGAGCCCTTAATTTGAGCTGATTGGACTGTCTCATTATCATAGCAGCAGATTTTGGAATAGCAAAGTTGAACCTTCCTTGAACTTGTTGGCTACATTAGCACTGTTCCTCTTTCTCACCCCCACCTCCAGCCATGAATAATAATACCCACTATCACTTTTTTAAAAATCCTACCAACCATCCTAGTAACTGTTTGCTAAACAAACACACACTAACATGGCGTGCTGGGGGAGAAGCGCATTAAAGAGCCTGAGTTTTGTTTGGCAAAGATAGAACTTGTCAGTCCAGGGAAATGTGCAGTTTTGATGTCCTGGGAAACTCGGAATCTTCTGTCAGGCAATGGTCCTGTTATCTCACACATCAAGCACACTGAGAGCGCGACAGCTTTGGGGTTTGCCAAATACACACAGTGTGTGGCCTGGGGCCAGGTCACTTCTGCTTTGTGTTTCTGGGCTGAAATGTCATTGCAGTTCAGCTAGACACTCCTTGCCTGGACTCACTATATTCCTCTCTGAGCAGGTCTGTGCCTGACTCATCCTGCTGAGGTTCCAGGTCACTGCAGGGAAGCAACTCAAGCGTGGTCTGGACGTTTCAATTCAGGCTCTGCTTGGCCAGCAGAAAATACCCCATTCTCCTGAAAAGCCCTGGGCTGGGACACATCCCAGTCTCTGCAGTGCAGTCTCAGCCACCTGAAGGAACTGTGCACAGACAGAGCAGAGTTGTAACCAGAGGCTGTGACCAGGGAGAGACCCTGCGGTGCAGAGCAAGGTCAGGCAGCCTCCCTGTGCTCCTTTAGCCGCTGGATAAAGCTCTGTCTCCCATCAGGTTGCATTATCCCTAACGAGCTCTGGCAGATGCTTCAGCTCGATGCTCTTCCATCAAGACAAAGAGTAAGACCCACCTTCTCGAGGGCAGCTTAGCCATTCCCACATTCCCTGCTGCCCCAGGGGAGCTCAGCCTCTGGAACTCGGCGGGCGAATGGCTCTTGCTGCTGCAAAATGCTGATGGCTGAGCTGGGGAATTCACCTCACAGCCTCCCCGCTGCAAGAAGCCATCCCAGGGGCTCCTGGTGTTCCACGTCTGCACAAACAGCACCTATTTCTGTGCTGCCATTTGGCCTCATCCTGAGTCCAGCATAAAATGGCAAAATCCCCAACAGAGCAGGATTTGCAAAAGATTCCAGCTCCAATGTAGGTATTAAAACATGGCTTTTCAATGCATGCAGTATCCAGCATCTCTCCCTGACAGCACTTGTGACAGTCACCTGCTGCCTGGTGCCACTTGCTGGCCCTGGCCTGGTGGGAACTTGCTCAGCACGTTTGGAAATGAGACACAGGCTGAGCTCAGCACAGGGAGAAACCTGCTGCTGAGTGGGGAAAACAAGTCCAGTCTAAACTGGGAATTGTTTAAAGAAGGCAAAATAATAAAGGAAACCACTCAGCATGCCAAGGAAATAAGTTTATAGGAATTACCAAGGGATCTAGGAATAACCTTTCAGTGGTTGCAATCTGGCACAGATGTGAATGAGCATCCCTGGCAGCTGAGGTCGCTCTCCATGTGGTTATATGGAATGAGCTGGCATTCCTAAAGCAGTCCTGAGCAGCCAGGCTCATCAGAGCAGCTAATATTGGCTAATTGTTTTCCTTTAGTTCTTGGAGAGAAAAAAGAGTCCTAAGGGCAGTGACACTGGAGCCATATGTCCCAATTAACCTGCTGCAGGTTGTGTCAATCTGCTCTCTCCTGCATCCCCTTTGAGGGGCACAGAGCATGTCTGTTCCCATGGCCACTGTCCCCTGGGAAAGAGAGAGGAGGGAAAAATGTGCTGCTCTCTAGTTATGATTGTCCTGCCTTTCCTGAAGCCAGGCTGAAGGGTCTGACTTTTTTGCACTCTCTCATTTCTCTGTCAATTGATTGCTCACTGCCACAGGGTATTATTGGCTTCAAAAGATTCATTTTCTAGTTCCTGAGCTGCTCATCTGCTCCTTGCTCATTGCTGTTACTGCAGGTCAGTTTCAAGTCCCAGAGTCATTAGGCTGTTTTGGATTTGACCTTGAGAGCTTTTGCTCATCCCATCACATGAAACAACCCTTTGATCATTGTAGGCACATACTTAAAAAAAAAAAAATCCAGTGGGCAGAGATTATTTAATTATATCAGTGGTGAGTGGAAATAAGCTGGAAGTAAAATATTCACAGCCAGGTTAAAAGAATTCCCGTGCCTGGGGCACTCCTGCTCACTGTGGTGCTGAGGGCTGTGGTACACACCAAAAACTTGCTTCAGTCCTGTAACTGAGCACTAACTGTGCTCTGCTCCTAATGTCTCCTGTGCAGAAATTCAGGGGTTGCAAGATGCAGTTATATAATTTGCATGAAAATTACAGCCTGTTCCTGAAGCATTTCCACCTGGATTGGAAATTCCTAAACTGTAACTTTCAGTGAGTGGCCACTTGAAAGCACAAGGCAAAAAAACCCCAAAACAGGAGTAGTGAATCCTGAGCTTCTGTACCTTGCTGTCCAACCTCACCTGGCTTGGCTGGAGAACCACAGACAAGATAGTGGTAAAAACACAGTGGTAAAAATGCCTCACAGAAAACATTTTTCTTAACTAAGCTGCTTATATACTGTTCCCTGCAGTACTCTAGAGAATTAACTTGTTCTGCAAAATCTCATAAGATTCAAATCTTTGACATGAGGTTTCTGCTATCTTCTGGGCAAAAACATCTCTATCAGACTATTAGGAAATTGTTCCTTGGATCAGCATTACCAGGAGCAGACCCTTTTCCTGGGCAGGCAGCAGGCTTGGCACAGACTCTCTTTATTCCTGGGGTGAACAAGCCAGACATGGAGTTGCTACTCCTGCAGCTGAGCTTGACTGGCTTTGGGCAAGTTGGATGTCAAACCAGACAAATGGGGAATTGTGGCTCACACCCTGCTCTTGGAGATGTGTGGAGGTACTTGGCTGTATTAAAGCAGCCACATGTAAGAGTGGACGGTAGTGGAAAAGAAATAAAAAATTGAGAAATACTTTGTCAGCAGGGCAAGAGGGGGAGGGATGGTTCCTGTTTAAAGATGTCTTAATCAAATCCATCCCCTTCTACGCCTCTAGGTTTTGCTCCAAAATCCAGTTAAACCATGAAGTTACTGAAGGCCCCAGTTACCAAAGGGAGAGATAATGAAGATACAAAGGAAGAAAATTAGAGGCAAAGCTGTGTTCCTGGATTGTTTCAGTACTCCATGGGAGAGCACTGAGTTCCTGACAAATTACCTTTCAAATCTCTCAAATAAACAACTCTTGAAAATTGCCAAAATATTATTAACACAAACAGCAACAAACAGCAGGGTGGCTTTGTGAAAGTGACAGCAAAGGCTGCTCTCTGCAGTGCCAAGAGCAGTGAGTGATGCCACACCGGGAAGGTTTGGCTCCATGTACTTGGGGACACAGGATGTGGCACACTCCCTGTGCCACTGCACCACGAGCGGGAGATCATCAGTCTTGCTCACACCCAGGGTGTGCTACTTCTGCCCCCTGAGCAAAACTCGCCTAAGCATTTTCCTAAGCGTGGAATCTGGGATGTAAAGGGTCTCTTCCTCTCAGTGCCACCTTCTGCAAAATCTCCTGTCTCTGCACCAAAAAATAATGCCCAAAGAAATGCACTTGAAACTAGTGTGGGACCATGCTCAGTCCCTGTGAAAGGCAGCCTGGCAGAAGGGGTCTGGAGTGCATCTTGCAGGGCTCACTCTTCTCTTCCAAGACTTTTCCCTCCAGCCTTGGATGCTCAGCAGAATCCCACTTGGACTTTGTATCCCCTTCCAAACTTCCTGTTTGCAGCAAACAATTGCAACTAATTTCCTTCTATGTGAAGATGGTGGAAGATGTAAAAGAAATGGGAAATTTGGAGGGAATGGGACAGTGTCTCAAAGAAAAGTGTAAGTATTATTGTTAAAAAAACTCTGTTGAAGAGAAAAATAAAAATCACCAAGTCTCTGTTTGCAGTGCAGCAGCTGTGATGCCTAAAGATTTTTTAGCTTTTTATATATTTTTCATACATTTGTAGTTTTGTAGATTTTTAATATATAGTTGTATGGTTTCTAGTACTTTTCTTGTCCTTTCTCACAATAAGCTAACCCTTACTAACACACTCTTGAAAATCTATTTAGTCTTATTCTTAAGAAGAGAATTTCTGACAAGGACATCTTGTTTTCCACCAGAAAAGTAAGAGACATAACGAAATGGGGCAAAGAAACTCCTGGACCAACTGGAAAGGGCTGACCCAAGGGCAGGTAACTGGGGCAGCTGATGTCCTATTGGATGTACCTGCTAGATATACTAATAATTAACCTTATCAAAATTGTACAAATCCTTTATCATGCATGCACAGAGCTGTATTTGTGCACCTGAAAGCTTTCATTAAAGAATTGCTTTATATATTATAACTCTTAATACTGTTTGGAAAATTTTGTGTTTTTATTCCAGCAACAGCTGCTGCTTTGAAACCAGGCTCTGGCAGATGTTATTTTGGGGTATTTAAGCCAGATTCTTGCTGTCACCATCTCAATGTTCTTGGCTTTGTTACTGTTCCTCTGGTTTATTATTCTAAAGAAAAGAACTCTGTTAGTGTTCTTTTTCTGGCAGGGAAGGGCTGTGCCAGCACCAAGTGGACAGACTCCAGGTGGCAGTGGCTCAATGCACGAGTCCTGTCCTGCTGCCACAGGCAGGTGCAGTGTCCCTGGGAATTCCATCCTGTGGCACACGGGTTTTATGCCTCCCGTGGTGTCTCTTGAAGCTCCTGAGCTGAGCTGCAGTCCTGTGGCCAAATCCTGCCAAAGGCTGCCCCACCTGGGTGGATGCTGGGGCCAGGTAGGTGACAGCAGAGCATGCAAGTGTGCATATCCTCTTATCGCTTTCAAGAGTTTATCAGCTGCCTGCTGTTCCAGTAAAGGTTGGTGCTCTGACAGTCTCTTGCCTCCTTAACTGTCCCCTGAAAACCCCACACACAACAGATACCCAGGTAATTTACCAGCCAAGGCTTCAATGCCTATATTTAAAAGGGTGACCCTAGTTTTGGAAGCATGGGGGGCAATCTGTAATTTGAAACAGTTTAAACATATTTTTAAGTAACCCTGCAAAATACAGTGCTGCTAAGCAAGAGCTTTGGGTTAAATTATACCCCCCAAAAATCCCAGCATGTACAGGCAGCTGCTGGAGCTGTGATTAGGCAGCCCCAGTGGGTGACACTGCAGCAGTGCAATCAAAGCTCGGGAAAGCTGTGCTCTGAGGCCACAGGGCCATCCTGTGCTCCCGTGCACACCCTGCTCCAGAGCCCTGAACCATGTTTGCACAGGAAATAGCTTCAGAAGGGCCAAGTGTGTCTGCTTGCTGGGGGAGGTTTCTGGGCTGCTTCTTTTCCCAGTTCAGGCTGCCCCAAAAAATAAACACAGACTGCTCTGCACAGTGTTTCTTGACACAAAGCCACTGCTCTGCTGTGTTGCTTGCAACAATGCCACCATAAAATATATGTTCCTTGTGCTCTCCATTCTGACATTCCCAGCTTGAGGCCTAAAAGTTGACTTATTCCCCCTTTCTCAGCCCTCTCCCACATCACCTCCTATGGAGCCAGGAGTATAAAAACACTAAGGCTCCTTGCTAATGGTCTAAGCAAATAATTTAATCAGTGATATAAAAGGAGTGACGAGCCCGTAGGATGGAAAAAATGCTGGATAGACAGTAAGACTAATGAGGTAATGTGTAAATCCAGGCATTTTCTAACAGATGGGATGTGGCAGAACTGACATGTATATTAAAAGGGACATAAAAACATAGACAAAACAATAGCCTGGCTTGGCCATAGCTTGATTTATGCAGTGGAAACATTTTTTCCTCTGAAGGCAAAGGCAAGATACATAGAAGGCGATGCTTGGTAGTAAAGTCACAGCATTGTGACTGGAGATGTAAATGCCTGTATTCAACCACAGCCAGACTCTGCAGCTCTGGGGTGAGGCTGAGGTGATCTGTCTCATGCAATGAGTTTCCCAGGGCTCTGCGAGACAAACCAGCATTTTTGTCCCCACAAGGAAAGGGGAGCCACACACCCTGAGACACCTCAGTGTGACATCTTGGTGTTTTGAAAGCAAATTCAGCTGCTCTGCAAAGTGAAATCCCTCCGTGCAGAGGGTAACCCCAACTCCCACCTCTGGCTGCACAGGGTGATATCTGTGTGCAGACAAACTCCCAGCTCACACCATGGTGCAGCTGAGCAGCTGGGCAGTGCTGATGGGCACAGTGACCACACCAGTACCACACCAGTCCTGATACTGGCATGAGACATCTGCTTCCCACCCAGACTGGGCACTGCCTGGCAAGAGAGCCAAGCCACACAGCTCCTGGGGCTGCCAAACACATGGTGTGAGCACTGTGCACGCTTGCCAAAACCACCAGCTGCTCAAGGTGAGGGCTGAGTGCTGGGGAGGAGAGGAGACCTCAGGGACAGGAGCACATTTCACTATGGGATGGCTAATGAGGCCAGTCTGTTGCCTGCTCTTACTGGAGAACCCTCTTGGAAATTCCTGGTGGTGAAATGCAGAAAACTGTAAAGCAAAAACCCTGAGTCATCTGTCTCAAACTGTCATAGCAGCTTCCCCTGTCAATCCACATGACCCACTCAATTCTCATCCATTTTCTCCATTTTGGGGGAGTTGTGAAAAATAACTACAACCATTCCAACTGATTGGTTATAACATATGCTCAAACTGTAGTGATTTGGCCAAATTCTCCTAAGGCTGTACCACAGCTTGGGCTTTATATAATCCAGACAATAGCACTAGACACAATCGGGAGACTTGGTCTGCCCTCAGTGCTGCTGTACCCTGAGCAGATGGGCCACAGCTCAGTGCTCTGCAGCAGCTCTGACAGGGGAAAAAAAAAAGAAAAAAAAAAGAAAAGAAAAAAAATTCCCAACAAAGAAACAAAGAAAAATAACGTAGTTACTAATGTCATGTTCCATTGAGATAGTGCATGAAATCAATCTATCATGCTAAATCTACAAGTTCCAAACTGTATAAATAAGGTATATTAAGGGATTTGGAAAGATTAGGAGTAGCTCCTATGTGTCTGTGTGTGTATAAGCACTGATTGTTTTATCTGTGAATTACCTGCTGCTGCAGAAAAGGCAAAGATAAGGAAAGCAGCCTTGTTGGAAGCAGCATCAGTGGGACTATTCACTCCCAGCTGAGCTCTGCCTCCTCTCCTTGGGTGATGTGAAACAATCCCGGAGGGGTGTTGCCCTGCAGAGCCAGGGGAGCCTGAGGGATAGTGTCACCCTAAAGCAGCTGGCACTGCCCTGAGCAGCACTGTGGCTCGCAGGGGTTGTACCCAAGCTGGGCTCTGACCTGCACAGCTCCTAGCTCTGCACAACCTCTGCTGCCCCCAGCCAGCTGATGTCCCCTGCTAACCAAGGTGCTCCCAACATCTCTGCCAACTGCCTCCTCCTCCTCTAAAAAAGGCACTGATCACCTCTGTGTTAAAAAAAAATACAGCATTAATAAAATACAGCAATAAAATGCTGTAGTGACTGGAGCCAGTGGGAAGCAGCTCCTTGATCAGAGCAGGAGGGGATCTCAGCGTGGCCTTCCCAGGCAGCAATTCCTTACTGAGCACTTGGGGCAGCCTAAGAGAGAGCTCAGCACTGGGTACTTCTAAAACTCCCTCTTTATGTGGCGCAGCTGGCTCCTCCCTGTGCCCCCAGTAACCACCAGGGTTTGTGGCTGCTGCCAAAAAGCGACCAAGGGCTCAGCCTAGCTCTTAGGGAGCTGTCAGGGCTGTGGCTCTCGCAGGCAGCACCCAGCACTCCTGTCTGCTGCTCACCAGACACACAGATGAAGTGCTGTTCACAGCACACAGCCCTGCTCTCGCCCTGGCAGCTGCTGCCTCCCGGAATTCCCGCGGGAAGGCTGGGGGGATAAACCAACACTGCTGCTGCTGGCTGAGCCTGGGCAGCAGAGCTTTGCCAGAGCTCACCTGGCCAAGGCACCTGGACTGTAGCCCCAGGATGATATCAGGGAAGTGCTCACAAGAAAAGCTGTTCCACAGGACAGCAGATCCTGACTGTCGCTGCCAGCGGCAAACCCTGACCCCTCTGGCACCATGGAACATGTGCTGCTCCAGAGTAGTCACCTGGGCTGCCTCCAGCAAACCTGTGGAAGGCAGGATGCCTTTCCCCAGCATCCATGGCGTGCGTAACTGTGGGTTATAAAAAGCATCTTCTGAAAAGATTTTCCTACTGGGTAAAGGCCCATTACGAGGACTTCCTGGCTTAGGCAGCTGTATATAGCAGCAGTAATCCTATTATGCTTATCCTAAACTGTCCTCCACCGAGCAGTGAAATGAACTTTACAGAACCCTAGAAGCCTAATTAAGCCTCCAATCCTGCTGTGAGCAGCTCAGTTCTGCCTCTGTGCAGCAGGGTCATGTTATCACAGAAAACACAAACACCTGTACCACACACGCCCCAAAGGGTGTTCCCTGTCTGCAGCCAGCTGGTTCAAGTAAATGCAATCAAGTTCTTTGTAGGAAGAGCTGTCCTACTAATTCTTTATCACTGAGAGCCCAAATCCATGACCACATACGTATGGTAACAGCTGTGTCAAGCCTAAAGACTGCCAACACACTTCTGTATTTTTGTTGCACAGCTGTGAGGATAAAGAAACCTGGTACTGATCAGTGAGACCCCGAGCCTTGGTCTTCCTGGAGAGGCTGTGTAAAGATGCAAGATGACACCTAGAGCCAGGGAAAGACAGCTGGGCTGCAGCAGCCCTGGTGTGTGAACAGCTGCCTCAGGCTGTGCCATGGGTGTCGAGGCAGATTTGAATGGCCCAGCTGCTTCATTCCAGCTGGATGAGGTTGCATGAAACACCCATGTTTCTCCCAAACACCTTTTCCCACCTGACAGTCTTTGAATTTCTCCAGAAAAAGCTGAATATCAAGGAACTCTCCTGGAGAGAAACCAAAAGGATGACCAAGGGGAGAGAAGCTGCATCTGGAAAGGGCTAAATGGGTGATTACACTGAAATCTTAACATTGCTAACTAATGTCTTAAATATTGCTTTTAAAACCAACAACACTCAGTCCTGGATAGGACCAGACCTGACCCAAGGGTATCACAGCACATTTGCAGCACAGCAAGAGGTGCTGGCATCACCCTGTGCATAGCCAGCATGGCTTAACTGCTAACCACCACTAAACATGGATTTCTGTGACTTTTTCAGAGTTTCCTTGTGCCTTTTTCTAATGGAGGGAACCTCTGACATTTAGCTCTAGAAATTAATATCTTCACATGCTTGGTTTTTTTGGTGTAACAGACTGAGACAGGCTAAATATTTGTGCTCTTGTCTTGGCTGGCTGGTAACCCAGATACTATTAGTGAAGCACAACTGGGTCATGCGAATTAATATTAGCATCTGTGTTAGCTGCTTTATTTACAGCACTGTAGCTGTCAGGAGTTGTGGTAGCTTGAAAGGAACATGGTTTATTCATGCTGACACTAGCGCTGGAATAACTGGATGAGGCTGGCTGGCTCATCAGGAGCAGGCAAGGCCTGTGGCAAGCACAGACCCAGGCTGGGCAAATGCCCTGAGAATGGTCTGGGCAGAGTGGGGTGAGTGGGACAGCTCATCCCAGTTCACAGGGGCCACAAAAAGCCTTGGCTGGCAACACAGCCTAACATCCACTGGTCTTCTGTATTGCCCCAAACCAGAGTAAGAGCTGCTGAAAGAGGAGAGGATGGAAGGACCCCTAGGTTGAGCTTAAGTTATAAAAACTCTGATCACTGTTTCAATATAATTAAGGAATTAATTAACTTTCCAGCTTGGCAATTATGGAAGCTTCAGTCCCATGAAGTAGCTGCACATTCCGTGGGTGCCTGTGGGTCTGACAGTGTCAGTATCTGGGAATACCACGCAGGTCCCGTTTGGAGCAGAGAGCATCTCCTGGTGCTTCACTCCTGGGAGGTGCCCTCTACCTTCTCAGGGGGATGCCACCTCCCTGCCATGTTTTGTCTCCTTTCCAAAATCACCTGTGACCAAGAGCCAACCATCCTGTAAACAAAACCAGTGCTGGGTTTCAACTTTATAGGAACTGAGATAATGCAAATTTCTGAGTAACTGAAGTTTCAGCAAGGAGATCTTTAAATAACTGTTGGCAGGGGGCTTTTTAGAAGCAGAATTATTAGAAATGTTTTATCAGTAAAAATTGTATCAATTTATTGTCCAATCTGCTCAGAAAAACCTTGAACAAAGAAAACTAGAAAACAGTTTCACAAACTAACTTAACTAGGCAGCAACACTGTTAATTCTCTGGGTACCTAAAACTCATGTTAAACCAGTATGAAACAGCAGAGCAGACTTTGAGACATAGCCATTCCAGACAGGAAAGGAACTTGGGAGCTGTGAGGACAATGCAATATTGCAACAAACAAACATCTCCCTGGTTTCCCTTGACCATCTTAACTGGATTGCTCATCCTTTCACCACGTGGGTCAGGTAGATCACCACTAGTCCCAGCAACCTGCTTGGGAATGCAACTGCTGCCTGCTGGAGAGTGCAGCAACCACTGAACTAAGCAAAGCAGGAACAACATCACCTTCATGGGCCACAGAAATTCTTACATCCCTCTTACACTCCTGTCAGTTGTTATATGGATAAATTCTTAAGCCATTATATCACAACAAAGGCAACATCTATTTTTTAAAGTGAGGAATCTGGCAGTCCCAGAGCCAGAGGTATTGTTCTCTGTTGGATGTCGATACATCAGCTGCTGAATTTCTTTTTTCCTTCAGGACACACAATTAGCCATCTGGAAGCTTCATCATCACATCAAAACAGCAGCTATAACTGTGCTTATTAAATAAGAGTCTAAATCTGTCCCAGAGAAAGCAAAATCCTCCCTAGGACTGAGCACATGAACCCATGGCAGGTCTGACCTGCCGTAACCAGCAGTAACTAGTGAGAAGAGAAACTGTGCCCAAAGCATGAAGCTCAGAGTCAGAGGGATGAACCCTCTGCTCTCAGCTTTGCCAGGGGCTGTCTGGCTCATGCACAGCCCCACCAAAGCCACCAGCCTGAGTACAAACATTCCCAAACTACAAAATACAGCAAAACCCAGTGACTTTCTCAGTGTATTTTATATGGCAAGGTGATGCCAGTCCTTGGAACTCTACTGGTCTGCTTAAGTTAAGGATGAGCAGAGAAGAGGCAGGAGCAGTCAGACCTTCCCCCAGCGTGTGATTTTGTCTTCAGGAGCACAACAGGGACAACACAGCATGCTCTGCACTTCACCTCGGCAAACACCCAGGGACAGCAACATCATGCCTGTTCCACCACCTCATCCCTGCTCATCATGCAAACCCAGATCCCATTGTGCACATCCAGGGACTGGAATTTGTCGGCAATGGCTATTTGCATACAATCAAATGTGATTAACCTTGAGTACACCTTACATCCCTCCTCAGCTTTCCAGAAATCCTACCCTAGCCCCGCCAGTCCTGCTGACAGCAAACTGAATTTTCTTGAACAAGAAGGGCTTCCAGAGACCAAGGTGATGCTTCAGTGCATCACCTCCCACAGGCACTTGCAAATCCCACCCAGTGATTATACAGATTCCTCCCAGGAGTAAAAGCTCCAGGAATACAAAGTATTTGGAATACCTGAAAATACCAGCAAATGCTGCTCCTGATCTGAGGAATGAGTTGGAACTGTTTTGTTGCTCTCTGCATTGCTGTTGTAGGGCCAAGAGATTGGTCCAGGGGTTGCTCTCCTCATCCAGAGGTTCATGGGAAGGAAGTGAAGGGAGAACAGACAATACATGAAGAACTGGTGGAAAAAAAGAGTTGCTCTGGCTGGTTATTTTTGACAGAGAGCTCTGAACTTCTGCTGGCTTTAGTTTTGCTAACTGTACTTTTTAATTTTGGCAAGGATGCCTGGAGCCCAGGAAAGGAATGCACTGTATATATAATTATAAATCAAAATATAATACAATAAGTAAAATGAGCACTGAAAAATACCACTCACTATCTACATATTACATCTACCTAATTGCTCCAGGCTGTGAGTCACCACTTGAATTAAAGAGGTACAGTGAGGTGGTGGAGGGCCAGCTCTGCAAAGGTAGTTGGGCTCTAACTCCCCTGGCACCTACCTCGTGTTGAAGTTAAATCCAAATCCAACCCAGCTCCCCCCCAGGGCCCTGAGCTCAGCCCTGTCCCACCTCAGTGCCCTTGCAGAACCCTCAGCACCAGGCTGTACCTCCTGTGTTGTATAGGCAAAGAGTTAAATGCCTGAGAAATGGGATCACAGACCTGAGATCAGCCTAAAGCAGCACAAGAAATCCCGGGCTGGGGCAGAGCTAAACATCACCATAAAAGGCAGACACTGGAACTTCCAGGAGAGGGACACCTACACCAGGGCAGTCCTTTCTCATAGGAAGAAAGGGAGAAAGAGAGGTTATTGCCATGCTGTGAGGGCTGGAGCACATATTTGTGACTAGAGGAGCAAGTCCAAACTCTAATCCCTGCTCTGCTAGGCTGGAGCAAACCTTGCAGTGAGGGAAACGACCTGACAGTGCTGCTGAGCTTTAGTGCTGGGGCATGAAAGGCTGTGAGGAACAGAAAAAGCTGGTGCAACTGGTGTTTTTAAGTGACCACTTAATCACAGAATATCCTGAGCTGGAAGCAACCCACAAGAATCATTGAAGTGCAACTCCTGGCCCTGCACAGGACAGCCCCAAGAATCCACCATGTGTGATGAAGTATTCAGAGAATGGAAATGTGAGGGTGAGAGGGACAAGGATGCAAATTCAAGAGGTTTCTGCTGCTGACCTTAGTGCCCTGAAAGAAAGACCAAATTTGCATGAAGATAATGAGCAGGAGGATGGATATAAGAAATAAACTTCACCCTGTGTGCAGTAACACACTCCCCAGACACATCTGCACACACAGACCTGCACCCGGAGCTGCAATGCCCAGGCCAAGCCACCGGCCACAGGCAGGAGCCTCCCTGAGCTCCTGGTGCTCCTGCCACAAGTGCTTGTGGACTTCCAAAAAGCAGCAGTGCAAAACAATTCAGTGCTGCTTCTCTGCAAGATGTTAGGATCTCATAATAATAAGTCATGATGATTTCACAGCAACTTTTTTTCAAGCCATTTTCCATCCTGCTGTCAAAGCCATGTGTCCTTGCCTTTGAACTGCTTTTTCCCCACTGGAATTCAGCCACCTCTGCACTGGGACACACAGGATTTTAATCTTGTAATTGACAGCATCAATCCTGGCCTCAGGGGCTTCCCTGGGAGCGAGGAACGTGCTGCAGCATCCTTCAGTTTTGTTTTCAGACAATCAAGTATTTCCAGCAAGCTGTTAATCTTTGAGAAATGAGCTGGGCTTTGGTCATCATTAGTTAAATGGAGTGGATGGCAGAGGGTAGACACCTGAAACCTCAATAAAAACCCCAGCCAGAAGTTGTGAATATTTCATTCCTATGCTAGAGCAGCAGCTACAGAAAGTGACAATGCTGATGGCTTGCTCTGACTGGCAAAAAGAGCAAAAAAAGACATTTATTGCACATTTTTCTTTACAGGATTCCAGAAAAGCTCTTGGTCTTTTTGAAACATCAGCAACAACCTCAGAAGAGTGCAAGTCTTTCCTTCGCAGCAGTTTTAGTTCCTAACATGCTCTGCATTTGGGATGCTTGGGATGGCAATGAGAACCATTAAAGCCCATAAATCGAAGCTCCCAACCACCTTGTGTGTGGTTTCAATGAAGCAGATTTGTTTACAGCATATTAAGGGCACTGGGAGGTTTGAGCATTTTTACCAGCTGTTCCTTGTGATTTTTTGGCAGCTCTCAGGATGTCATTGTCATTCCCAACATATCTCGAGAAGGCTCTCAGAAGCCCAGGGAATGGCAGCCAGGCACTTGGGCATCCTCCTGGAGGTTCATTGTGCCTTTGTAAAAGGAAAATCCCCCATGCTGCTGTGCCTTGGAGCCTGAGAGGTCTGTGGGTCAACCAGCTCCTCTCATGTCGCTGTTGAGCAGCTAGCAGAGTAATGAATGCATCGGTTCTCAGTGGCAAGAAGGAATGACCTTTATTGTTTTGATTTCATCACATATATAGAGTTCTCAAAAGTCACCCAGATTGGTCAGTCAGAAGCCTTCCCCCAGGCCTGATTGGCCAGGCCTGCACTGCTCAAGTTCTGGGACACTGTTCCAAAAACATCCAAACTTTATCTTTATTTACAAAACACAAGAAAACTTCTCATGGGAAAAACTGTGCTAGCCACACTCTCACTGAATGCAAGATGCAAAGATGGAAAGGAAGAACACTTCCTTTCTAAGGAAAAATATTATTTTAGTCCTTTCAGAGCCTTTCACTAGAATCTTTTGAATGAGAAAAGGCATTAATTGCAATGCTGAAAATAGAGCCGCTTGCTCTTGGGCTGAACCTGGACAGAGACTTTCCAGAAGATTTCACAGCATACCTGGTTCATGGGATTGTCCCTTACAGTTACTCTTTCTGACCTTTTGATCCATTTTCCTCTGCAGGAAATTAACTGCTGTGCTTGGTGGTTGCTCCTTCATCTGGTGAGGGATGGATCTTTACTGTTCTCATAAGACCTTCAAGATATACAGGCTGTAATTTGGGTGTTCCTTTCTTGCACATCAAATTCATTTTTTATTTGCTCCTGCTACAGAGTTTTTTTGTGGTTTGTTAACATATTTTCTTTCTTCATTGATAATGCTTCAGGTGACTGGGATACATTTACCTGTGAACTCCAGCAACATACAGCATATTTTCTCCTGGGACAAGGCTCACTCAATACAAGGAGTTAATTTAACTCAGACACTGCTGATGCCCAGGTTGATGCAATACCTGCTCTTGACACTTTCAAACTTGATTACAGGCAAAAGGGCCCTTTGCAGGGCCACCAGGATAACCAGAGATTGAAGGGCTTTACTGTGTTCACAGACCGAGCTTATCTCAGCCACACTTTAGGCTGATGAAACAATCAGTCCCAATACTTCACAGAACAAGCTTTTAAAACCCTGTCATTATTAAAGGTTAAAAAAAGCTGTAGTCTCTCAGTTAGCTCTTCCCAATGCAAAACAGAGCACGAATTAGTATAAATTGGTGCCTCAACACAACCATGTAATTTGCATTTAGACTGCTAGAGAGTCGAGCACAAATCTACATTGAGACTGAGAACATCAGAGTGCACAGTGACACTGCTGAGCCAGGAATGAAGACATGGGGTAGGAACCAAATGACAAAAGGACTGGGCATGACAGGGTAGGAATGATGGAATGCCTGGGGGAGAGTAAGTCACAGTGAGGAGGAATAGCACTTGCTGTTAAACCACATGAAGTGGTAGTCTGGGTCCTTTTCCCAATTATGGCATTTTGGATTTTTTCTATGACCTTGGGTAAATAATTTATTCTCTTTGTGCACAGTTTCCTCATCTGTAAAAGAAGGTTAATAACCACTGCTCAGAAAGGTTGGCTTTTCTTGGCTTAGCTGAAGGTATGAGTCAGGGCAGACTTTGGCAGATGTGCTAAGAGGCACCATAGTAGTAAAAAGAACAAAAAATTACTATTTCTTTTACCTGAGGTAGGTGTTAATCACAGACATGACAATGGTGCAGTGCTGACCAGAGGAGTTGCCTGACATGGGAGCAGGACAAGCTGCCAGGCCAAGAAGAATAATGGAATATTGCACTTTGTCAACCTAACTGTAATGCATAGTAGATGTACTCACTCAGAATCTTGCGAGCTGGCTGAAGGTGGTGCAAAAACCCCTCACACACAGCAGTTTGGGTCTGATCACATTTCCAATCCCTTTCTACAGAAGCTGTTATTCCTAGTGCACATTCCTAGTGCTCCCTACAGAACCTTTGTGTTGGTTTTGCTTAGGCCAGTTTTTGTTAGTGGGTGGGTTAGCCCAACCTTCCTGTCTGCTTTTGGTACCAAAAATGGATTAGTGGGATCCTCAAGCAGTCATTTTAACTGCACTCAAGAGTAACTGAGGGTATTGTGCAGTGGGACAATCACATAACATTCTGTGACTTGATCAACACAGACTGATGAAGCTGACAGCATGGTCTGACAGAAGTACTGGATTTCTGTGAACACCCAGCATTTGCACCAATATACCCAAGTACAGAATTTATTTCCCAATAATTAGAAACCCTTTAAAGTCAAGCTGTAATGCTGAGAGCCCATGTAACTTTATATTTTCTTTTTGTTTCCAGTACTACTGCTAAGTACAGAATCTCCTTCATGGTAAGTGCCTGCAGAACACTATGAATTCACTGTACTACTCACTCTACTATTTCTCAGTGGTGTGAAAATGCAGAGCCCAACTCATTCACAGTATATTAGTGCTGGCCTGAATCCCCATGAATTCACTTACTTTCATCTCAGCACGCAGTAAAGAGAAAATCCAAGAGCAGTAATGCTGTTGGTGGCATCAGCCTGTGGCAGCCTCCATGTCACCAAGGAGACATGTGGGAATTGCACTCAGGGATTGCCACTGGGGGTCTGGCAGGGCAAAGTCCCTCTGAGGGATCATGGCTGGTGCTGCTCTGCTTCCTGAGGGGCATAAAACAACCACTCTGTGCCCCACCAGGGTGCAGCCCATGCACTGCTAAGGTGAGTAATGAACCAGCCTGGACTGCAGATGATTTCTCCTGGTCACATAACAGCAAACAGCACTCATATAATTTTATTGAATTGCTTAGATTTCCATATCATTTATAAAAAAGAAACCATGTGTGCATATAAGGGAGCTCACATTTTAGGAGTTTCCTATTATAGATGTCATTCCCAATGGTTAACTCATCGAAGTGTGACTTGAGTAGCCCACGTCATCAATATTAAATGCGACATTTACTATCAAGAGCAAAGTTTTGGGGCTGCTGCCAGCCCCACTCACTGAGCCGTAAATATTTTGATCACGGAACAGGCAGAAGAAGGAGCTGCTCAGCCCTCGCTCATGGCCAACACCAGCAGGGAGCTGACACTGTTTGCTCAGAGCCCCAGGGGCTCAGCAAGGGCAGCCTTGGCTGGAGCCTCCTCAGCTGGCAGAGCCAGGCAGTGAGTAACCCTGTGGCCAGGCTGTTCCCTGTGCTGCTGAGCGACAGGCAGGCAGGCAGGGAGGATGGAGATGTTCCCTGGGTGTTATCTGCATGGGAGCACTGCAAATGCCTGCACCACCCTCAGACCCAGCACAGCCTGCAACAGAGGAGCCCCAGCGCCCTGAGGAGACCTCCTGGCCACCACAGCACCCAGCAGGTCCCTCAAACAGGATCAGCAACATGTCACCTTCCCTCCTGGACACCAGTTGGAGTCTGGCAAGTGATTCCTGCAACGATTTGACCCTCTGGTGGTGTTTTACAGTTTGCTCGTGGCTGTGGCCAACCTGGAGCTGCAGTTGTCTGGGGTGTTTACACATCAGTTAAACCACACACATTCATTTACATCCACATCCATGGAGTGCCCACCTGTGCACTGCAGGTGCTCTGACTGGAGCTGTTGGATGCAGTGGGATTCCTGCTAAATAATACACAAAGGTACAAACCTGAGGACCTGCTGTTTGAAATGTGTTATCACTGTGATTACACCTCTCCCTCAGCAGCAACGCTGCAGAACCTGGGAGAAGAAAGGCCCTTGTGAGGAACCTCCACATCAGAGCTCTCTGTATTTCACCCTTCCAAAGCCACCTGAATCACACTTCTCAGTGCTGCAGACTGAACTCTTCCCTGGCTGCAAGCTGTGCAATGTCTCCTTTCCTCTTGAAGAGGAATATTTTGGCAACTGCATGATTTGCTAAAAAAATATATCACTCAGCTATGGCAGTAAGGAAACACCACAGAAATACTGGCAAATAGTTGTTTTCGTTTTTTTGGATTTTTTTGCAGAGGTCAGTATTTTAAGGGGAAGAATTTTGGAAGACTATCAACTGTGTTTTCATGAATGTGACCCTACGACTAGACATTATGAAGATGATTCCTCATGACTAAGGAATGGCAATGTATAATAAAGACTGCAAGTACCAAATAGCTTCATTACTCCCATTATAATCTTTTATCTTTGTTTCATTGTATGTATCAATTTTTAATAAAGAAACTTCATGTGCCTATGAGCTAGATCTCACTGAGAGAGACTTTCATTAATAGCAGAAATACAGCCAGGCTAGCTGGGTCATGCAGACAGAGAAACAAGGTGAAGCAGGATCGAGCATCTTAGTTATTCTGGTTTGCATGAGGAATGGAAACACTTGTTAAACTTTACTTGGTGTCATTTAATGTTATTAGCCCTTCTGGACCAGAGGGATTTTACTGCTCCTCCCAATAATGACAAATGGTGCAGCTGGGCAGAAATGAGCTATTCACTCCTGTGATAATTGCTGCACAATGATATTAAAGAAGCATTCACCAAAAACTTCCCTGGTTAATGATGTTTAATTCATTATTAAATGCAGCTCATTACTGTTGGAAATAAGGCCATTTAGCAGCCATCAGCTTTGCTAATATTGTTGTGTCTTGCAGTGGTCAGACAGCGGGGGGGAAGGCATATTTTAAAAATATATTTTCACTTCAGAATAAAAATTGAAAAATTTCTGCCAGTGTTTTGTAACAAAATAATGTGTAATAGCATCTGAATCTCTTGCTTCCTTGTAAAATCAGAACAGTCAGTTGTTTGCTCCTGGAACTAACATCTCCTTTACGTGAGATTTTAAAGGTTAATTCCGGTGCAAGAAAATCTCTGTATTCAGTACTTGTTAACCCCCTGCTCCCCACATGCTGTTCCAGAGGTACAAATGTTTAAACCACAGCCTTTCCTCAAGCCTTTCCTCACTGCCACTGAGCCCACAGGCTTCCCCCAGCAGCTATGGATGCTCCTGCTCTTGCAGCCTCCATGCCAGGGGGTCCCAGGCTGTCAGCCCTGGCAGGCTCCCTCTGCACCCCAACACTCTGGGGCTGCTCGTGTGCCAGAGGTGCCTCAGGCTGGGCCAGATGGTGCTCTACTTCCGAAGCTCATTAGGGAAAGGTGTTCAGTGACTCATGTCTAATACCATGGAAATGTTTCTCCAAGCCCTCGAGTATAATTCCCAAAGCCTTTCCCAAGCTGGAGACCTCGCTTTTGATCTACAGAGCCTGCATTGCCCAGGGCAAGAGCTGTGCTGCCAGGTCAGCTAGATACCTCCGATATAATACCCCCTAACGTGGAGAGCAAAGCTATAAACTGATCTGTTCTGGGGTCTCTTGTCTCAAGGCCCTTGTCCATCCTGACACCACAAAATGCCACAGTTCATGACAGAGATGACTGAGGTTGAGGGGTGGGAGACACAAGCCACCCTCCTGCAGCGGCCCGTGGGAGCTCTGTGGTTTGGGCAAATCCAAAGGTCTTTCTGACAAACAGATATGCTAAGGGTACTGCCTCCCTTCTCTCTCCCTCCTCTCACTGGGGATGGCCCTCAGCTCTCTCACCCAAATCCTGGGTGCTGCAGCTGCCTTGGCAGACAGCACCTGGCATGTGGAAATGCAGATAAAACCAACAAATCAACCATCAGCCAGAATAGCGACCAGCAAGTTGAACAGACTTGAATCAAAGCAAATAAGAAGGCATATTTAGTGCTTTGCAATATACAATTCCCCAAAGCAGCCACCCAGGAGCACCAGAGGCAGTGGGCAGGAACTGGACTGCCATGGAGGAGACTGGTTTTACCGGATGGGATGGGGCACATTAGAAAGCTCAGCTCAGTTTTTCACTCATCCCTCCTCAGACAACCAGAGTACTGCAAACCAAGGGAACTGAGCTGCCAATTTCCTCCAAGAAGATATCTCAGCACTAATTCACATCTTTTGAGCTAAAAAAAATGTACAGGGTAATGTCAGGTTATAAAACAGGCCCTTGACTTGCCCTGGTTTAATTAAGATAATGAGAAGTGTAGGATGATGAGCTATGGTTCCAGACAGCAGGAAAAAAGGATGAAGAGCAATTACATTTGGAACAGACAAGAGCCTATGGAGCTAGGAGCTGGGGAACAGGCTGTGACAAAAGGGATGTCTGCAGGAGATTTATTGGTACTGAAAATAGAGCAGGGCAGGACTGGGTGACTGGAGAAGTTTGGTGAAGCAGAGCCTTCTGCACCTGGAAGGCAGGTGTTGGTGCAGCCAGTGGTGTCTGATGGGTGGAGGAAAAAAGAGCTGGCAGCTCTCACAGAATCGCTCAGAGATGCAGTTGTGGGCAGGTCTGTATAGCAGGGCTGCTCCCAGAGCTTCCCCAGCCCAGGACAGCACTGCCAGCCAAGGGAACTCGGTGCACACAGGGTGTGTTGAGCACTCCCAGCAGGCTCTGACAAACAGCTCGAGCATGTGTTTAAGTCTCACAGATTTCACTGGGACTTGTGTGGACCCAAGCTGAAGAATCTGTTCATCATTTTGCTGAATTTAGCTCAGCCACTCCCAGTGCCCAGACACACACAAGAACATTTCTTCCTTAATGTAAAATGCTGAATAAAAGTTGGTCTTACTGTGAGGCACTATTAGCTCTGCTAGCTCTGGATCAAACCCAGAAGAGGTTCAGTACTTTGTAGTTTAAATATAGTCTGCCCTCTCCTAAGCCCTCCTGTGTATTATTTCTGTTCCAGCTCAGAGCCCACTGTGACAGCATTTGGGTGAAGGTGTGAGAGAACCTGGAGCTCTTTACTGATGCTTTCCTAATTGCAATAACTATAATAATGTAGTAAGACCATCCCCACCCTGCCAGCACCAGAGCTGGTGTGACTGAAGTTACCATTCTGCAGCAACTAGAGTTTACTTCTCCTACACCACCATTTCCACTCATTGCCTGGAGAAAGAGACCCCTAAATCACAGATCTGTCCTGTCCCTGCTTAACTTGGAAAACAGCTGAAAACTGTACTCCAGGAAATCAAGATCACATGCTGCACTGTGACAGAGGGGAAACCCCAAACAGGTCTTTATGTGTATGCAGCATAATTCACTGGCACCATAATTAATCCAGATCATGTAGTTTTACAAGTGCTTCTGCAAAGTAATTAAGCTTATGAGTGAGCAAACTGGGTTCAACTTCAGCATTAAAGGAGCAGCCTGAGAAACAACAGGGAACAACAGGCCTGAAGAGTTTAGACAAGTGACAGTTGATCAATATTGGGGTGACACGAGACTTACTACATACCTGCTTTATAAATATGCATTTAATTTCTAGTCTACTGTGTCAAACCCACTTGTCTGACACTAGATTATATTCCATTTCTATGCTGTTTTTATAGGTTCACTCCCAAGAACCATAATTTATTGACATTACTTTATAAATCTTTAAAAGGGCAAGAGAGACTGACTTAATCAGAACGAATCATTTCCCTTTTGTTTGGACTAGTTTAAAATCAGTTGCTTGCTACTTGATACAATTTAAATGACTAATTATAACTCAATTTTCTCCCCTCCCTATCCGTTTGAATCATAATCAGTGCTTTCAGCTAATGAATTTACCATTCTCAGAGCACTATTACAGAAAGATTTGGTCTTCTCTATGAATACTCTTATTTATGCAAGCTCCCAATCGACTTCAGAGAGCAGAGTGATTAATTCACAAATAATTTATCTGACAAATGTTGCTTCCCCTCTCCCCCTCCCCACCCTTGCAAACTGCCTGCGGGGGTATTATAAATTTCTAATTTATCCATTATTCAGAATTCTTGCGAGTTTTTCCTCAGTAAATAGTTTTTGCCCTGAACACTGAGGAGCTGCAATGCCTGTGAGCACACTCTGTGCTCTTGGGCAGCTTCTGAATCCACGTGGCCTCATTTCATCCCACAGCCGGGATGGTTTCCATACCTAACCAGCACAGAGGCAATGGGGAATGTTACTTTCTGACATACAAAATTACAGCTAATTCTGTATTATCTTCAATTATTTATCTATAGGCCCACTTTGAAGTATTTTAGGCAAGAGTTACATAAGAGGAAAGTATTGTTATTCCTTCACGTGCCCTCCTTTTCCCGGGACGGTGCTCCTCGCTCCAGCGTGGGCAGCTCTAAGTGCTGCTCTGGGAACTGGGGGAGCAGATCTGCAGGAACAGATCTGTGGGATCAGCTGGGGAACGGGATTCACTGATCTCCGAGTGCTGCTTCTCCCTGTCCCACCAGGATGCCCAGGACAGGTGAGTTCCCTGCAGCTCCCTGCTCTGACACCCTGACACAACAGATGCTGAGCCACCAAGAGCAGATTTTGAACAGCGATGGATGGAGCTTGTGGGGTTGTGTGATCCCAGGGACAGCCCCAGGGACAGGACTGTGCCCCCAGGAGCAGTGGCAGCCCAGGGCTGTGGTGCTCAGCACGTGACGAGGACCTGGTGCCATGGGTGGGCTGCCATGGGTGGGCTGCAAACAGGGCTGTGCCAACACCCAGGGCTGTGCCAGCACCCGGCAGAGACCTCCCCGGCACCAGAGCTGACAGAAAATGTGTGCACGCTGGGCTCTGGGACATCTTGGGACATCTGTGCCATTGCCATCCCTCATGCCTGGTGTCACCAGGCCTCATAACACCCGGGGCTGACCTGGCAGAGCTCAGACCTCTGTGCAGCAGCTTCAGGGAGAAGCTCCCGACTTGTCAGGAGATTGGATCCTGATCTTGACAGTGAATTCCAGGCAGCCACTTACTCCACTCTTTATGGGGAGGGTTTTTCCACTCTTTGGACTTAATATTGCATGTAAATAGAATTGATTTATGTCTGGAGAATAAGCCGCTCAGTGAAGGAAAACAACCAAGGTCTGCAGAGGGAAGCTTGCCAGGGAACATGTGATATCTCTCCTCCAGCAAGGGGCTTCTTCTGTAGAAAACCCTTCACTTGGAAGTGCTCAAGGCTGACAGAGCTTCATCCAATTTAAATCAAATAACTCCCTCTATTTCCCTCTCTGACCTCTGGTCCTTGCTGGTTGTCATGGAAAATGGACAGATGAAACCCAGAAAGAATTTAAAGGAGAACTTAACTAAATTGAAATTGTAGCCCTGGAGCTTTGTTTGTCAGCCTGTGTGTGGTGGCCCAGCTGTTAAATAATTGAGCAGCAGCACTCATTAAGCACATGTTAGAAATGGAGTCAAGGGAAGGCAGGTAAGCAAAGGCAGCCTGTCAAGCAGCACTTTGGTCCCTGTCAGGCTCTGCTCTGCTTGCAGACCAGCACAGCTCAGCCTGCGTGGAAAGGCAAGTTGGCCTGTCTGGCTGTATCTCCACACACCTTCTGCTGTCACTTGTTCCTGCTGGAGGAAGGGATGGACTGAGCCATGTCAGCCAGGGAGAGGAGGGAGCTCTGCAGGGCTTATTAGTGTGTATGGGGCTGGGAGCTTCCTGCCCCAGTTCATGGATCCTCTGACCCTATCTTCACCTAGGAACACTGGGGGGAAGGGGGAAAAAAAGAAAAAGAAAAGCAGGTATCTATTATGCATAAACAACCTCGTTGCCATGACAGCAGCAGCATCTGCAAGCAACTATCAGTATTGAGATCTTGTAGGTAAATGAGACCTGACACTGCTCACAAAATCAAACTCTTGGGTTAAGCAGGTGAAGAAGAAGTCAAGTCATCTGCCAAAGGGCTGTACAGAAATGCTTTGGTTTCGAAAGAGATTTCTGAGCACAATAGATATTCTATCACTATGCCCCTGTAAGGAAACCAGTGTGTGAGTCGCAGGCTGGGCTGTGGCAGACAAGATGTCACAGCAGTGATGCAGCAGATGCAGCACCATCCTGTCACCCCTGGTGGCCCTGGTGGCCTGGGCTCACCACTGTGCACCCAGTCCAGCCCCACAGCTGCTGTGACACCAGGCACCCATCGAGGAGCTGCTGTCCCTGAAAGATTGCAAACACTTCCCAAGTACCCTTTTTGGCATTCAAAAATGAACAATGAACAGTGACACACAACAAACAGAGCCAAACTTTGAGCAGGGACACAGCGGGGGCAGGTTTGGTCCATGCCAACAGAGAGGGACACAATGGGTCATCCCAGTGCTCTAATTCATCATCATCATCTCTCAGTGCAATCAAAACCAGATGAAGCTTCTCAATTTCCCCGTTTTGTTTGCAGTGAGCTGCTCCTTGCTTTCAAGACCCCTTGGAAAGGAGAAAGGGAGTGCCAGGAGAAGATGGGGTCACTGACACCTTGAGATGGGAGACTGGCCTTTTGCAGAATACTCATCTTTCAGAAATAAGGGAATTGCAAGATGGATGCTGTGGCTCGGCTTTGTGTGTATGCTTTATCAAACTCTGAACCTCCAGAAATCAAGCCAGACCAGGAGAACACAGAAGCTGTGCTCTCCCTGCTGCACAGTCGGGCTGAATCCTGAGCTCTGAGTGCTGTATGCCTTGGTGACCCTGCCTTTTTAAAGTCTAAGGAGTGACAATCTTGGATGAGGCATTTCCAGCCAGTGGAAGTCCTTTGCTGGCTCAGGTGACAATCAGCACCCAAACACCTCTGGGGTCACGTTTCTCCTGCCTTCCCTGTCTCTAAACAAATACCTAATAAGCTTAATGCCCCAGGTAATTACTTCAGGAGAGCTGATCTGCTATTCCACATGGGCAGCAATAGTCCTGGTATCAACCAAAACCTGCTTGAAATCTCTCTCACACATAAGGCAGCAAGGACAATGTCGCTGTTGAGCAGCTAGCAGAGTAATGAATGCATCGGTTTTCAGTGGCAAGAAGGAATGACCTTTATTGTTTTGATTTCATCACATTTATAGAGTTCTCAAAAGTCACCCAGATTGGTCAGTCAGAAGCCTTCCCCCAGGCCTGATTGGCCAGGCCTGCACTGCCCAAGTTCTGGGACACTGTTCCAAAACATCCAAACTTGATCTTTATTTACAAAACACAAGAAAACCTCTCATGGGAAAAACTGTGCTAGCCACAGGACGAAGCACACCAGAGGCTCCCCCTCACCTTCAAGCACTGCTTCAGGGACTTTTCCCCCAGAGTTTTTTTTTTTAATGATCTGCAAGTATTCAGTGCAACTGAGGGGTTTGGTTTTATCCCAAAAATGTATTGCTCAGTCTTAGGTTTGTGCTTCTAGAAAATGATGTCTGTATTGAGGGGATCCCTGTGCCATGCCTCCCCCCTCCTGCTCTCCACTCCCTGTTTCCATGTGTCCAGCACGATGGTCAACTGGGCCAGTGCCTGCTTCCAAGTTTATTTTTAAAAACCATTTTGCTCTGCGTGATCACTGGTGCCAATGCAAACCTCTGCTGGTCCCAGATGGAGAAGAGAGGCCAACAGGTCATTCCTGCCCCAGAGGTACCCCAGCCCCTTCCTGCAAGGAAAAAAGCCTTTGCCAGGGGTTCTGTACCCATGAGCTCAGCCCTGAAAGTGACCCCTCTTTTGTGAACTACTGACTCCAAATTTTCCATGCAGAGTACTCCAACAGAAAATTTCCCTCACTGACTGCTTCTGCTCTCCAAGGAATCACTCCAAAAGTTCTCTGTATATCCGCTTTGGGAATTACTCATGCAACTAGTCTATATTTTCCCCAGAGAAAAACCAGAGGCTTTTTCTGAAACATTTTTTTTCCTTGAAGGAAAAAGTTTCACTACTGGAGTTTCAAACATGAGGTATAAATCTTTCTTTTAGACCATTAACTCTTCCTTGGCTCTTCTTATTTTTTCAGCTGTCTCTTAAAGACATGAAGGTCCTGGAGGAGGGAAGACATGCAAGAGGAAGCCTCTGTAAGGAGCTTGTAGAGGGAACAGGAACATACCTGTTGGTATGAGGCCTGATGGTGTTTTTGGCCTCTTTTTTGAAAGAAAGGGGGATCCAAATGTAATGTCAATCTGTGATTTGCAGCTTGGATCTTCTAATTTAATTTTACTGAAAATCAGCACTCATCACATACTTCATGCACACCTCTTTGTCAGACAGCATGATCTGATAAAGCTGCAGCAGCTGGTGGGTGCTCAGGATTGTTTGGGGAAGACACAGTGAACAGATTCACCCTGGCTGTACAAGCCACTCAAGACTTACACAGCCCATGGGATGTCCTACACATTCCTTCCCCTTTCTGGATGATGGATACAGACTCATAAACCACTAAGGAAACCGTCTACATTCACCTACTTAAGACAGAAATAAGTACATCGACTTAAATGGGAAATACTCAGCATGCTTTTTCCAACATTAATATCTCCTTGTACAGTAACCTTATTACAGCCAGACAAGTGACCAGTGCTGGCCTTGTTTAGGTTTCTCAGCAGGTATAAGAAGATTACTATATACATCTTATTTCTGTGGTGATAAGCAGCTTAGACAATATGACTAAGGGTCACTCCATACAATATCTCTGTGGAATTATATATAATTTTCTGGTGGGCAATGAAGTGACCTGAAGGTTTCCAGCATGCAGCCTAAGGGTTTGCCATTAACCAAGCAGCTCCATGCTAAGACTAGAGCTTGTTAAGAGGCTGATTGTTTTGATTCCCATGGGAAATAAGGACATTTTGACATTTACTGCATGACAACATTACTGAAAATATGTTTCAGATAAATAAGAACCTTTTGAGAATACTGAAAAAGTTTGTTCCAATCACAACCTTAAGAAACACCATGTTACCTGTGTGATAGCAAATAGGATAAACCTTGGAAAGAAAAGTAATTTCAAAACCAAAGCAAAGTTGGACCATATCAGCTTCATTGAACACTGTATCTCTTGCTGTTTTCTTCCTCTGCTGATATCTCCTCTCCAGGACAGGCACAGAACACACCTCACCCTGCAGGTAACCCAGTGCTCAGGCAGGGAGTAGTTCCTGATGGACAGCAGTACTGACTGAACCCCCTCTTCCCCCCAGATCCTCACCTCAGGGGATGCCAGGCAGGTGCTGCCCCAGCACTGGGTGCAAACACATCTCCTTGGCCTCAGCCCCAGTATGCACTGGCGATCTGCTCCTTTGTGAGTACATCAGCCCAAACGAATCCCCAGACTTGGAACCACAAGAGTGCAGAAAAACAGCCAGATCTGCTTTTAGCATGAGCTCCATGGGGGCCTGGAGCTGTTCACAGGAGCCAACCAGGTCCAGGCAGGAAACACTCTACTCCTCTCTAGTTTCCAGAGTTATATAATTCCTTCACTCAAAACAGATGGAGCCACAGTTCACCTCCACTTCTCCGGTGTGTTTCTATCCTGCAGATTTAGTAGCACTTCAGAGCTATGCTGTACCATCCAGTAACCTTTTGAGGCTGCAGTACAATGCAGTAGAATACAGGTCAAAATGCCATTGACTGAGTTTGTCAAGGGAAAATGCAGTGCAACATTAAGGAATTCAATAGATAATGTGGCTCTGGGCCCAAGCAAAGCCAACTGATCCATGGTCTGACTCTGAATACTTGCAAATGTCAAGTTATGGGTTGCAAAAGGAGAATTTGGTGTGTCTCTTATAATGCCATTGTTTGCCTCAAATTCTTCCATCCTGTTTCTACTGCTCATTGGGCCTCCATGGGCTCAGAAACAGGATAGGTTCACCTGCAGCTTCTGCTGGACTGACTCCTGGGGTGTCTGCACAGCCTCCAGCCCTGTGGGACATCAGGGATCCCTGTTTTCCTCTGGCCTGGCAGAAACTATGTATTTATGGAGAAAGCCATGCATTTATGGAGCAGCTCCCCCCTTCCCCTTCCCTGTGGCCCTGGTGAAAGCCTCTCACGTCCAGCTCCATGAGTGACCCCCAGGCCTTGCTGCACCCCCTCATGTTGAGGTGCTGGAGGTGTGCAGGGGAGTGAGCACTCTGTGCCTCTGGAGGGCAGGGAGGAAGGGGGAGGATGTGTGGGGTCAGCATGTGCCTGGGTTTGGGGAGAGAGAGCCCAGTGCAGGTGGTGGGTTTGGATTTACAGACAGCACATTCCCACTGGGAAGGGGACAGTGTCATTGAGAGGGAGCGAGAAAGGGGAAAGGAGATCATGTTTCCTCAATGCTCTTATCTGAAGCAAACCCTTAATAAGGATTGGGATGAGCCTAGATAGAAGGGAGGGTTACCTGTGATATGGTGAACAGCTGGTGGCAGGTGGGGGGCAATTGTGGGGGCTCAGCTGGCACAGGGAGGAGCACAGGAGCACAGGGAGGAGATGCACACTGCTGTGCCAGGCTGCCAGCCCTGCCACTGCCAGCCCTCACCACTGCTGGTTCTCCAGTGCTTCAGTTCTTGTGACTCTTGAAGTTTTGGGGCAAAAGCTGAAAATTCAATTTTTTTAAATGAAAACAAATCTTTTCTCCAATCTCTAAAGAAAGAAAAGCCAGAAGTACTACAAGTAAAGCTATCAAGTACTACAGCCTTTGTAGTACTCAATGTACCATAAAGAGAGCTGAGGAAATACAGGAGGCTTGGAAAACACCTCCATCAACAAAGTGCTTTCCTTACAAACCCAGCATCGATAGGAGTGGGGATATGGCAAATTTGCAGGCAACCCTGCAGAGTACCATCCTGCAAACACAGTCCTGAGCTCTGCTACCAGGGGGGACACTCTGGGATGGGTTTTGTGCCCAGCACCATCTTGACCTCAGCAAAGGCAGAGCCAGCTCTTCCCAAGTGTCCCAGGAAAAGCCACTCCATGTCTGACTCAAGGAAGAGAGGTTCAGCAGCATTGTTAGTGGGGCACGAATGGGAACTGCTACCTGTCCCTCACCCATCAGTGGCTGCTCTCAAAGAATGAATATGGGGATTAAAGGATTGAAAACTCACTGGGTACTAGCGCTACAAAAATACCTGTGGTGTGTGTTGGTGTCTGCTGGGGTGTGCTGGTGTGTTGGGGTGTGCTGGTCTGGGGTGTTGAGGGGCAGTGGCAGAGCACAGTGTGGGTCTCCATCCCCTGTGCTCAGGGTCTGACAGTGATTCCAGCCCCCTCTGTGTTTCCATCCATCCCGAGGAAGCTTCTGCACTGACTGGAGGCCAAATATATCAGGAAACATCAGTTGTGACAGAAGTTCCTCTCTGAGGGATTGGAGAACTCAGAAGTGCCATTATTTCCTGCATTGAAAATGACTGGTAATCAAAAGCCTTGTTTGGGAAGCCCCATTTGTGCCTCACACAACTCTAGGCTCTGATGTATACTAAAATCTCACATTAATTATGCATGAAATGTACATCTTTGGCTTTTAGGGACAGAGGAAACAGTTTTGTCTTGGGAATAACCGAGAATTATTTTGGCCTGGAGTCAGGAACACACAGCCCAGTTTTTGTTCATTTCAATTGGTTTTGGGTTCTTTTCTAAGTGCAGGCAGCTATTTTAAAGGGGCCTGTTTCCTACAGAAAAGAAAGTTATTGTGTTCTCAGCAGATTCTTTTAATGCAGCATTTCAAAATCTGAGCAGGCAGTGCCCTGCTTGTTTCCCTGGCTCTGGGGCTGGCACTGATCTCAGGCGACTCCAGAGGACATGTAACTCAGTTCTGAGCTGTAATCCACCCCTCTACATCTGAAAATCCAGCTGGGAATCCTCCAACACTCTTGGGCACCTCCTAAGTAGTTTATAAACAGTGGGCTAAGGAGCCTGAAAAGGGTTGCAAAGCACAGAAGTGATCCCATTTAGGATGGGGGATGCAGAGCTGGGAGGGAGCAGTGTGGGGAGGGAAAGCTGCCCATGCTGAGCACAGCCAGACTCACCTGGCTCTGTTTCTGAGGGTAGCACCCTGGTTTCCTGGCTGGCACCATGTGCTGAGGGGGACTGAGTGCCACACAGGGACAGGCAGAGCCCTCTGGGACACCAGGCTCCAACACAGGCTTTGCTTTTGCCCCAGCTATACAGAGCAGTCTCTCCAGCGGTGAAGTGAAAAATCATCACAGTTGTTCCAGTCCAAGGAACATCCACATGGCTGGCCTGTTCTCCCCCACCCACCGACTCCAGGCACCAGCTCAGCCATTCCCATGGTTTTGGTGGGATGTGGCACAGAGTGCAGTGTTTCTCCCTTAAAACTGGCCCCAGGGAGAGGTCAGATGTGGCTGCAGGACTCTGTGCTGCTCCCAGCACAGGCACCCTGCCCCTGCACCCTGCTCACCACTCGCCCTCGGCTCCAGGAGCATCCCAAGAGCTGCCATCTCCTTATGCTTCCAAGGAAGAACAAACAATGCAGAGCTGCCATGATATATTTAACGATGAATCATTCTCTTAAAAATTATCAGCTGTGAAAGGCTTTCACCACTGTGGGAATAATGCAATGATGTATTTCATGTGAATCAGTGCGGAGTGTATCCATGGCAACTTCATCCTTGCAGTTTGCCAACAGTTAGGGTAACCAGCCTGGAAGAGCTGCAGAAAATAAACCCGCATATTATGGTTTATGGCATAAAGGAAAAATCAGGCTTGTTGTGAATTACAAGTGGCTTGTCTGTATGCTCAGCTTAGATTGGGTTGGCTGGCACATTGTGGGACCCCCGGCAGGTCCCTCCCAGGGGTCACTCAGCCCTCCAGGCAGCCCCTGCAGCTTCTGTCCCTTCTGTGCCACTTGTCACACCCAGGCACAGCTGGGCACCAGCCTGGCACAGGGCATGGCCTGAGCTGAACCAGCTGTGGTGCTGTCCCCTCTGTCCCCTCCTGATGGGACAAGGCTGCAGCACACAGAACCACACAGAGCCCATGCCTCCCCAGAGGCCATGGAAAAGGGGGTCAGGTGCAGCCACAGGCACAGCATTTCTGCCTCTTGGTAGTTTCAAAGCAGCTGAAATGCCTGTGATGTGCTCAGAAGGCTGTGCCCAGCAGGTGCTCCAGAGCCTGAGGTATTTGGGAAGACAGATCCCCATGGAGGCTGGATCCCCAGCATGTATTTTCCCCCTGCTGTGTTCCCTAGGCTGGTGTGAGCTCCAGAAATGTGGTTTGTAGAAAGCTGCTGCCCCTGCTTCCCAGAAATGTAAGGGCAAGACACAGAAATTCCCTGTGTCACTGAGTTGTTCTGAGCAGCCTCTTGCATTACGCAGGAGCTGAATTTTGAAAACCATACATAAAGCACTGGGGAAAGCCTCAAAGAAAAAAATATATTCTAATTTGCTCTTTGCTCTGGCACAGGTGTCAGACTCTCCCTGGTTCAGCAATGTGAATCCTATAGAACATGAAAAAATGTAATTTTTCTGTATGGTAGCAGGATTTTCATAAAGTTGCTCAAACACAGTAACTCCTGAAAGAGTGCCTTGGCTTGTTTGACTCTTGCTGTGTCTGTCTGGGGTCTGAGTCTGCCCCAAGGAAAGAAAAAGCAGAGAAGAGCAAGTTCCTTTAGGGAATGAAAGGGCTGGTTTGATGCAGATCTAGGGGCATTTCCAGGCTGCCCTGGGTGTGCCTCCCTGCAAACTCGGACCAGGAATGCTCAGGAACAGGGAGACCAGCAGAGCTGGACCATCCCTCTGGAGTGCTCATCCCTCCTGAGCCTCAGTCTACTGGTGCTCTGGAGTCCTGGGAATATCCAAGCCCTGCTGAGCTCTGCTCAGATACCTAATGGGTTTTATGCATGGAGTGTGGAGCTTGAAAGTCCAGCCTGAGGAAGCATAAAGCATGATTTTCCCTTCAGCAGTATGAGGTGAGTGACTCCAGCCCATCTTTATTTTCTCTGCAGCATTAGGAAAGACTAGACACTCCAAGAAAATGGCATCCATTCACAGCATGCCAAGGCCACTGGTGTGCTAATAAAAATTCTAATTGCAAGAGGGTAACTATCAATCTCTCTGACTCATGCTACAGAAGATGCTGAAATGGCACTCTTGTTTTCATCTCTCAAGCATTCTGTCGCAACAATCGTCTCTTTATGATAACATCCATAAAGCACATGCAGTTCCTGATAGGCTTTCTAATTTCACTGAACACATCCCTTATATTTCCCTATTAAAAATAAGGAAAAAAAACCAAACAGGGAAAGGATGAAAAATGGTGGAGAGAAAAAAAGAGAGGGAGAAAATTGGGTAAAGGAGGGTTAGGAAGAGAAACAGTTTGGCTTCTGCCAACCTAAGATTTTTCAGTGTTCTAAAAAATTAGAACCAAATATTTATCCATTTCTCCATGTTTCACCTTTCCAAAACATCACCATCCTGTGTACCACCAGGTCAGCCCAGCTGCCATGCCCAGCCCCTGGCCTGGGGAGCATCTCCTCTCCCAGGCAGTGGACACAGGCCAGTTGTCTGCACTGTTTAGGAGATCCAGTCCTTCTGCCCTGGGGAGAATTTCCAGGATGGTGGGATGTATCCCAAAAACCAGCAAACCCAGCTCAGGGAAGTAAATTTATGGATGAATCCATTATCATATTAATCCCCAGACTAACTTCCAGCCAGCAGTACTTGTCTTGGCACAGCTGCAGAGCTCCTGAGCCATCCATGCTGTCAGCAGCTCAGCCTCGGCCTCGGCCAGGACCAGACAGTACAGCCTCAGGGAACAAACGTGAGCAAAATCTAATTTTCTGCTGGATCAGCCTGCATTGTAAATCAAGAGTTGAGTTTCTGATTGTTTTGCAGGGTGTGTTGGCACCAACCAGGACACAAGTTCTGGACAAGTCCTGGTGCTGAGCCTGGCACAGGTGGCAGGATCTGCTGGGTTAGGGGTGACGGATGGGCACAGGTAGTCAGAGCTAGGAAACCCCTCCACAGGCAGCTCCTGACATTCCTGCTGCATCACGAGCACAGACATTATTAGTGACCTCACAGCACCACAGGGAGGCTGCCTGCAACTGAAGTACGTGAAATAACAGGAACTGGTGTTCTGGGAAGTGCTGGGAGGTGCAGATGCATTGATCCCCACAGCCCCCTGCCTGCCCCGGGAAGCTCAGCCACTGAATAGCTCCTGCTCAGTTTCCAGCAGTGCCCAGACCAGTGGTTTGTATCTAGAGAAGGGAGAGAATGTAAATATTCAGATCCTCAGATGAACCTGGGTGATGCCTGTCTGATTGGTAATATGTCAGGTGACTGCAATATTTCATGTTATTGCGTTATATGAGGTGTGAAAGCTATTTATATACACATGTGCAGGTATATTCTGGTTTTTGAACAATGCAAACTCAACCACCCAGGGCACAAGGGAATTACAGGTGCTCTGTCCATGCTCTCAGTTTGGACAATGGCAGAACCAGGATCTATGACTTAGTGTAACTGTAATTAAATTGCAGTGGCAGTGCCAGGGCCAGAGCCCAGATATGCTGTCTCTCAAGATATTGCCTTCAGACAAGACCATTCTGGTTGAAATTCTCCATGGAGGAGATCACTTCCTGAGAGAAGTGGTGATAGAATGGAGTGGCCAGGGCTCAGTCCATGTATGAAAAGTTTTGTCCTTTTTGTCCCTTTTTGTAGAAAACCATGTCTGCCCACCTTAGCCTGGGCCTTACTCAGACCCCATGCTGGACCCATCCATACCTGGCTGTGCAAGGACAGCAGGAAGGGACCAAGCTGACCAGTCTGTCCCTCTGCTGCTGCCCACGTTTTATTGATAAAACTTCATCACTCCCTTTGGCAGGTGACTCCAGAAGTCTGACTTACAAAGCAGTGTCTCACCCTTCTCCATTTCATTTCCACTTGGTTTCTGTCCATGTCTGCTCTGTGCAGGTCTGTTCCAGCCAGGGCAGGACTCTGCCCGCCAGCTGGGCTGGATTGTGCCAATGATCACCAGAAACACTGAAATTCTTCAAATTACCAGGCTCTGCAAAGCACTGCTAGCCTCTAGCACCCTGCAAACCTGCAATGCCCATCATGTCCAAAAGAGTAAGTTTTCTTTACCCACATCTGCCAGGAACTACTTCACAGACTTCTCTGAAGTAAAAATAAACCCTGGTGGATAAGGCAGACCTGGACACAAACTCATATGGAGCAAAAAAACTTCCCTGTCCTCTTCTGCAGAGGCACTGTCGCTCTTGCTGGCAGTACAGAAGTGCATGACAGGAATAAGATCAACAAATTTCTACCATGGCAGAATGAAGAGACTTCTTTTAGAGGCAAAGACAGATGCATGTTTTCTGAGCCTCAGTCTGCCATGAGGTTCCCAGAACAATTGATATCAGCAACAAAATAGGACCTGACTGGTTTTAAGGAGCCAACAAAGCACATTGCAGTGCAGGATTGGGACCTGCAATGCTATTTTCAGGGCTGTGTTCTTTTCTGATTCATGCCATTGGTGGATCTGCAGCAGGCAAGCAGGCAAGCCACAGAGGGGAGGTTAAAAATACTTTTTCTGAACACATAGCCCTAAAGACTGGAGACTGAATTTCAGCCTATTGAGATAAGCAAATTGCATATGCCTTTCTGATAAACATTATTTTCAAAAGGTGAGCTTTCCTCTGGAAGTTGCCACCCTATTAATATCATATGTCCAGGTCTTACCTTTCATCACTTGTATTTTTTATCACCAAGTGGCATCTGTGTGTGGTGGAGATAAAGTGACCATTGATGACACCATGTCGTCCAGAGGGCAAATGACTTTATCAATGTTCTATTAATAAAGATTCCATTACTCTTGATTGCCTGCTTCCTTCTAGGTACCCTGGAATCTGGATTTCCGCCTTGGCTGAGAGCAGAGTCCTCATGTTCTCAACTCTCAGCTGCCTGGTCAAGCCCCGAGGACCCCCAACCTCCCATTAAAGAAGCAGTAATGTAATTTTACACAAGAGCTCAACAGTGTGCTTTTACTGTGTTGCCGTAGGGCTGCGAAAGACAGTCATGGCTAAATTCCAAATGCTCACTTTTCTTTATCCCTCTGACTTTGTTTGTTTCCTGGACTGTGTATGCAGCAGCATGTGCTTGTGGGGTTTTAAAGATGGTTTTTGCAATCATTCTTTGCATGAGCATGCTCTGGAGGAAAACAACCTGGGCATCCTCTCCCTGGTCCTCACTGCCCCCAAAAGTCAAAACTCTGACAATGTCTCTAAACCTTTCTACTGCTGAAGATCTGGCAGCTAAAGAACCATCAATTTCCTCAAAAACCAACCCATGAAATGAATCATTTTGATAGGTGCCAGCATAACATTGTCCTATTTTGTAGGAATTTATGTTCTGAAATGAGTTGAGCTACAAACAAAGTAAGGAGAAAAGCAGAAAGGTATGTGAACACAAATTTATATGGTTGGTATGACAACAGGGATGTTTTGTTTAGATAAGACTGAAAGGCCTTGAGGAGACAATGAAAGAATATGTACACTCAAAAAATTTGCAAATCTGAAACGGCTTCCCCAAGATAGACAAGAATTTATTAATAATTTCCTTCAGAGAGAAGATAATGTTTGCACACAGGAGAATTAACCTGAGACTAGTCAGCTCTCAATGAGCTGAAGCCAAGTGGTGAACAAAGCTCTTGGTTACATCAGAGCTGCAGCTGGGAGCTAATTGTTAATGTATGAACATTTCCTTTGCCTTCATTAACAATGTTCAGTGTGTTTGAGAGATAAAGATCTACAGCCCTTCAGAACCATTTACACTCAGCCTTGAAAGTTCCCCCAAGGTTCAGCTTTGAGTGAATGTGCCAGAAGCCTCCAGGAATCCCCATTTTTGCAGGTGAAGCCCTGGAGATCTCCTGTCCCTCACAGAGAGGCACAAACTGGGGATACACTGCAGTCAAGAGTCCCACCCTGGTAGTGTACGACAAAAACTGGCCCCTGGTTTTGTCACTTAGAGTGATTTTTATTTCAGAGCTCCTACAGGAACAAAGCATCAGGACTGCTTGGAGCAGCTGCCGCCTCCCCCAGTGTGGTACTTGCATGATGGAGAAAACCCTATTTCCTCCCCAGGAAACGTGTGACGGGGGCTGGGGGGATGGTGGGTGGTGGAAAACGCCACCAGAGCGAGTCTGTGCTATTCCCAGCTGCAGTAAAACAGACGTGAAATCAAAGGCTGCCTTTCCTTCCCAAACTGCAGTGCTTTCCAGCTGATTCCTTTCTTTCTCTTCCAGCCAGCATGGTTATAAGGTCGCGGTACACTCTCGTTTTAATGCCTGACAGGAGCTACTTTGGGGCAGTGCTGGGGTTGTTTTCCCTCTTTTCACTGCAGGGATGCAGTGGGATGGAGCAGAGGCTGTCCCTGCTGGGAGCTGGGAACCTGGGCATCCCATGGAGGGAGGCAGCACCTGGGGAAGGTTATTGGAGAGATGTGGAGCATGAGAAGTGGAAATAATAGCACAGATGGGTTCAACTTGAACCACGAGCCAGCCAGTGGCAGCACTGCAAATACCTCTCCAAGGCAAATCACTTTTTCTATGCATAATAAAGGAAAAGAACACAGGTAGATTCTGATAAGCCCCACCAGTGCTCCTCCCAAAGACTTCTGATGGGGGAAGATGGACAAACTACAGTGGAGAGTTTGCACATTTCCCACTCTGGTATTCCCTGATTTTATGCACAAGAAAGAGCTTTCAGTTCTCCAAACTCAACAGGTATGACTGGTTTTATCTTTAATTTAGCAACGTTCATCAGAAAAATCTGTTTTGTGGCAACTTGTGATAGTCTGGAGAGCTGTCATTTTTGTGTTTTCTTTGGAGCAACAGAAAAGAGAACTGATAATGGGCTTTGATAATGTTGAATTTTTTCAGTTTGATGAATTATGATGTTTTGTGCTAAAACTACAAAGTCATAATCCACTATAAAAAACTAAACAGCTTATGTTCCTTATACTTTCATATATTCCCATTTTAGAGCTTGTATTTTCATCTGCCTCAGAAACCAAAATTGACACAAATTGAAATTATCAAATCAAAGGGAAACATTTTTACCTAAACAAAATGAAACACCTTTGATGTTATTGAAACTAAACAAGAAAGTCAAAATGATTTGACATTTCCCATAAAAAATTAATCAGTACTGACACACTTCTGTGAAATGTTTGTAATGTGAGGATCCAGAGGCTCTGTGCCCTCAAAGCAGAGCCTCCCTGTCCCTCCTGCCCTGGCTCCCAGCTGCTGCTCCCTTGCCATGAGCTGCCTCTGCTCTGGCTCATTGGGAAACCACTGTGCCCAGCAGAACAGCTCAGGTTTCTCAGCCAGAGCTGACTCTGGAGGCTCTGCAGGGCTGTCTGTCCTTCCCCCAAAGGTGCTTTGGCTCCTGTAGCCTCCCCTTGCATCCCTGGGCCCTGCAGAGGAGCAGGATGGGCAGGCAGTGCTCTTGGGGACCAGGATGTCATTGTGCCCCTTGGCATCCCAGAGGAATGAGAGTTCCCACTTCCCATTCCATGGGAAGTTCCTTCCATCCTCTGCTCCATCACCCTCTCTACAAAAGCCTCTTAGATACTTGTAGGGACAAAGTGGTTAGAAATTAGCTCCACTGCTGCAAGCATTATCTTAAGAAATGCAGGCATAAATAAAAAGAAATTGGAGAAATTTATGCAGTGACTTATGTGATTCAACTAAGAATTATACTTTATCTGTATCATCTTATACTGATTTAAGAAAGAAATTAGAAACTCTTGTTTAAGAAAGGTTATCCCTTGTAAAAACGTATAGGAATTTTTATGAGACTTAGGAAATGAGAACTACATATTCCATTTGATTCATTCAGTATCCGAGAAGTATCTTAATAAAGTTAGGAAACAAGCTAATGTAGTCCAAAAATACTAAAAGCCTTTCAGTCCAGACCTCCCCAGTTCAGGCCAGTACAGGTAGAATAAAAAGAGGAATTAGCTGTAAAAGTGATTAGTCTGTGATTCTATTCCAAAATGCTCAATATTTCTTGGTCTGCCCTTCAATATTCTAGGGAGGAGAAACCTTAAACACTGATTTTTGTGTTTTGACTTCAGGGAACTCCTGTTTACAGAGCAGTGTCTGAGTCAGCCAATTATTTAACTATCACAACAGAGACATCAGCTGTGACTCAGTTAAGCTGCTTCTCTACCTTTGCAACACGAGAGTCTCCCTCTTGCTCTGGGGCTCTTCTCTGTCTGGCTGCTAAAGAAACAGCCTGGCCAAAACCACTGCCCTGAGCCCTTCCTGCCAATTCCCTCACAGTGCCAGCCTGGCACAGCCCCTGCATCCCTGGGGACAGCAGTGGGATTGGGGCACAGCAGTGCCAGCCTGGCACAATCCCTGCACCCTCCAGCAGTGCTGTCCTGCCCAGCCAGCACTCTGCTCCTCACCCTGACAGCAGCTCCTGGCTCCCTCCTGGACAGGGTGCAGCATTAAAAATGGATCTCATGCCATACATAGAAGCAGAGAGACCCAGAAATGTCACAGGCTTGGCCGGCAGCTCCCGGCTTTATCAGAGCTTCCTTCTCCCTCAGAATATCTGAAAAAGGCAAGACTGAAATGAAAACATTTTATCAGATAAAGATTCTTTTCCTTTCTTCAAAAAAGATTTAAAAAGAAGAGGGAAATATTCAGAATAATTAGCCCAAATAACACCATTAATCCTGAGCAGAAAAAGACATTTTTCTTCCTGGATCCCTGGAGTGGGATGAGAACATTTTATCCTATGCAGTGTATAGATTTTCCTTGTTTACTTGTTGCACATTGTATGCTCCTCTTCCAACAAGCACCAGCCATTGCCAGTCCTTCAGCAGAGCCCAGCCTCAGTGTTCAGCTCATATTCATCCCTGTTTCAGAGCCAAAATGCTGTAAATAATCTACCATTCAAGCTTACTATTATCTGGACTGCCAAAGCCAGCTGCTCTTGCTGCCTAGCATCCCCTTCCAAAGGAAACACCATTTCTCCCAGCCTTGGGTCTCCTTTCACACACTGGTGGAAGCAGGACAGTTCTTCTGAAGCCAGTGGAGCTGAAGAGATGTGAGTCTGGGGCATGTGAGAAGGCATTTATTGCTGCTGTGTTGTCTCTGCTGCCATAACTCCCTCAGCCCCTCAACCAAATCCATGTTCCAGTTGTACTGGGAGTTTTGAATCCTTGCAGCACCTGGACTCAAAACAAGCCTGTCTTGTTTTCTCTTTGGTGAGGAGCCACCTCAGCTGATGCACCTCAGAGGCCTGGAGCCTCAGGGTTCAGATCACTTGAGAATATCAGCACAGCATCAGCCCTGGAATCACTTCACTCCCTGCTGACCTTCTGCCACTGCTGTCTATTCATTGCATCCTTCAGATGATGTTCCTTCCACAAGCTGGTGGCTGTGCCAGCCCTCCTGGGGCTTGGAGACACAGCCTCAGAGGGTCCTGCCAGCTCCAATCCCTTTCCAGCTCCAATCTGTCCTTCACATGAGCACCAGGGAGGGAAAGAGCCCAGGGCACGGGTTGGGAGTCTGCTCTGCAGCATCTTCAGTGCTTTCATTATCCACACTAACCACAGTGAAGACAAGCCTCAGCTATGCTGCAGTCCCCATGGAAACAGGTCCAAAGAGCTCTGGTCAACTATTAATCAGGGTGTATGAATGCCCTGTCTCTTCCAAAGGTCCTGAGGAAAGGTTCTCCATTAGGAGCCCCAGGAGCAGATGGACATGCAGTAGGACATCTACCTGGGACAATGTAGCTGGGGCTGGCAAGGGATTTTATCCGCTTTACCCATGAGGGGACGGAAAGGAAGAAACCTGTTTGAATCTTCAGCAAGTTTCCTCCCTTTTTATCCCACAATATACAGCAATGAAATTGTCTAGAGACATGAAGTCACACTTTGTGTCCTTGGTCTTGGTGCTTGAAGGCCAGCAGTGGCATTTTCAGGGATGGTGTTTGGGATAACAAAGTGTTTGCAAGCAGGGGTGAATCATTTCCCTAAGGACACCCTCACAGCTTGTATTCAGGAGAAGAAAATGTTCTGCCTTTGGCCTTGACAGTCTTTTAGCATCTCCAAAGTCCACCCATCAGACATGTCAGTCACACAGAGTATGGTCTCTGCTCAGCTGTACCACTGCTGATGCTCCCAGAACAGAACAAACACAAACCCCAATGCCAAACTGCCACCAGTCAGGAGCTCTGGGGCACCTTTGAGACATCCTGAGCAGCACAGTCAAGAAGGGCCTTTAGAAAGCTCAGACCCCTTTTCCTTTGGAGCAGATGACAGTCACTATGTTCTCCCCTTGGGAAGCCTCCACCTTCCCAGCTGGTCCTGATGGCCACTTAGTGCCTGCTCTACAGGAGGTTCTCCAGGATGGAACTGGCAGTGGCAGCGCCCAGCACCAGCAGAGGCAGAACTGGAAGCTCTTGGCCATTTCCACCCACTTAAAACTGGTGTCTTGGCAGAGCTGTGCTGCCTCTCCAGGCGTTGTCTGTTCCTGGGAGCTTTAATTCCCTGAGCAGAGCACTCCTTGTATCCTTCACGCTGTGAGCCAGGGACCTATGGGATCCCTCTAACCTGCTCTTCTGAAAATGAAAGCGGTAGATTTCCCTTCTCCATTGCCCCCTGTTCTTTCTCCCTTAACATACAGGGTTCCCTGAGGAGTGAAAAGATAAATTCCTTCTTCCCTCTGCCTCTTTCATGACAAGTTACAGTCAGCTTTGCTCATGAGATGCAACACACCATATCCACAAGCTGCCACAAAAATAGGCCACTAGGGCAGATCAGTATTGAATGTGGCTATAAGGCCTGGAGGGAGGGGACAGGGCAGGTTTAGTGCTCAGCTGGAGAGAGGGGTCAGGGCAGGTTTAGTGCTCAGCTGGAGGGATGGGACAGGGCAGGTTTAGTGCTCAGCTGGAGAGAGGGGTCAGGGCAGGTTTAGTGCTCAGCTGGAGGGATGGGACAGGGCAGGTTTAGTGCTCAGGCCCCCGCAGTGGGCAGAGGAGCACCACTATGTGCTCTTCCCAGGCTCTGTGTGTTCCCTGCCATGGCAGCAGAGCAGGGCATTGAATTGCCTGGAAACTCAGTGAGATCTCACTGTTAGCTCATCTCAGCTCTTTTGTGGCTCTTGGCTCCTCATCATGAGCCAAAATGGTACAAGATGACAAAGTCACCGATCATGTTCCCCTCCCAGGAGTTTCACAAGCTTTAAATGCCTAAAGCAAACAATACAAATAGAGCAGCAATTATGTACTGGAAGTTTCCTCTCATGTCTTGCATAAAACAAAGCCTTTTTTCCATTCTGTCTGTGCTGGGAGATTCACATCTCCCGGCTGCACTGGAGAGAGCTGCATCCTTCTGCCCACAGCCAAGCCGTGGCACTGATGATGTGACCACAGTGTCACAGTGAGCCAGCGTTGGGAGGCTGCACAAAGAACAAGACTGGGACTTGATCCCAAAAAACTTCTCTCCAAGTCTTCCCAGATACAAGACTATCTTCACTGAGTCATTACATGTTCTTTAAGCAATGACTCTGAAAAGAAGACCATGACAAATGAAAATAAAAATCAGCCAGTTTTACAGAGTTACACATTCCCTATCTCCAGTTCAGAAATGGCTGCTCAGAAGAACACACAGATCCTGTATCTATCCTCCAGGCAAACTCAAACAGGAATTGCTTGCCCTGTGACAAGTGACTCTGTTTTGCACAGTTTCCAGGTAAAGTCTGAGTCAGAGGCATTTTTACAAAGAAAAGAAAAGGCCCATCACCATCTTTTTCTGGGCCACAAATGGAAACCTGAGTGGTTTTGAGAGCACAAGATCGGGGTCAGAACAGGTCTAAGTTTTCTATTTCTAGTCAAAAGCTTTACAAAATAACTCTGTGCCAGCAACTCCCACAACCCTCTTTGCATGGAAAGGGCAGTGACCTCCTGGCCAGCTAAAAAATGAAAATATCCAAGGTCCTGCTGACCTCTTTTCTTTCTTGCAGAAGAAGAAAGGCTGAGAGAGGAGATGGAACCCACAGTGACTGGGGGGTATTCAGGATGCCCTGTTACCCTCCTTCCAAATGACTCCTGAATTCAGCCAGGCTCCAGCATTTCACAGCAGCTTCAGCACAAAGCAAAATACAGGAGCTAATCCTCAGAGGCAGCAGCTGAAATAACTGGAGGTCAGACAGCCAGATCCTGCTGGGTATGTTTGAGTCTTTCAGAGGATTATGAAGTTTTTCATAGAAAGAAAAGGTTATGTTTGAGCTCCTGTCTTTGCCCAGAATTAAGGTATTCTGGTCCCTCCTCGCCATCCTTTGCTCTGCCCTGCAGGGAGCCACAGTCAAGTCCATATGCCAAGGAACAACAAAATATTTAGGTACTTATTTCCTAGTTGGACTAATAGATATGGGCTGTTAGGCATTTGCATACAAAATAGGGCCGTTAGAGCCTTTCAAAACTGGACTTAAAATTTGTTTTATCCTTACTGTACCAGAAAGCCTCTGGCATCATCATGAGAACAAATTACATAGGGTTGGCTATTTTCCACATCACTGCCTTATCCCTTAGGCATTAACAATTTTGAAAACTCATGGGAAAAAACTCACACATGAGACTGCTTTGGGCAAAAATCTCTGGCCTTAAAGAAAATACAATGGTGAATGATGATCTCAACATGAAATTAATGACCTGAGAATATTTTTTACTTTTCTTGCCATAATGATGTATTTATAGATCTAAAAGACAGTGGATAAATGGTTAATGTTCTCCTGAAGATGCTCACAGTTAATTACTATTATTACTATATTACTATATTATTATCATCATGATTCAGAGACTGGCAGGGAGAACCTGACTAGCAGTGCAAAATGTCTTGGAGGTGAATGTCACATCAAGTTTCTCCAGTACTGTCCCTTCTTTAGAGCTCTCTAACACAAGAGTTACACGAGAGCCTGCCCAAAAATTCACCCCTATAATTTGCCTGTGCTTCCTCAAGGATACAGACATAGGAATTTCTGCAGACAACTTCCTTTCTGAGCAGGCACAAGGCCCACAGGCTCTTGCCAAGCACACTGGCAAAGTGTGATGGTGCTTTTCAATCCCATACAACTAGAAGGAAGGACCTTTTCCAACCTATTAGGATTTTAAATGGGAAGCAGAACTAAAATGTTTCATAGCAGCAAAGTTTCCAGAACTTGACTTCTAGCTGAGCAGCCTTCCTGAGCACAGCTCAGTTGTCCTTCCCAAAATACAACGTGTACTGAGCACTCTCTGCTGTGTCTGCACAGCTATACTGCTCTACTTTTCTCTTCAAAAACATGCATATTCTATGGCTGTTTTTCTTTAAATAGTCTGGTCCAGCCTGGCAGGAATGAAAGGCAGACACGGGGGAACAGGCCAGTTCCTGCTCATCTTTTTGTCATGCATAATTATGGATGTGGTCCAATCTCCCTTTAAGCGAGTAGGAATCTTTCAGGTTAGGCAAAACCAGGACCAGGATGAGTTTCACATCTGAGGGAACTGATGCACAGAGCAACTTTTTTCTGAATCAAGCCTTGATCTTGAGTCTCTTAGATCAGTGCCCTGGCTGACAGCATCTCCTTCCCTGATCTGTCTTGTCTCTCCACCAGCTTTGCTTACTCAACTTTGAGAAAGTGAAAGACTAATTTAGCCAAGAGAGAAGCATTGGAAAGCCTCTGTACATTCCCAGCCAGGGCAGACAGGCGTGGTTTGCATTGCTGCTGACAGCCAGGAGAGCACAGGGGAGCTGAGAGCTGCCAGCAGCCGAGAGCAGCAGAGCCCCAGGAGAGCCAGGAGCCACCAGTGATGGGAAGGACCTGATCTGCTGAGCTCAAAGCAGCACAGGAAGCACATCCAAGTAAAAGCTCTTGGACACTGCTGCCTTAAATGCTCCTGCTCCATTACCCTCCCACTAAACCCAAACGTGTCTGATGCCTCTCTGCTGGACTTGAGCTGCCTGTGTCCCCAGCCAGCTGCCCACAGCAGCACATGGACTTGCACTGCACAGCCTGTCCGATGGCAGTGCATGTGTTAGCTGTGTTCACCCCAGGACAGCATCTATTATACAAAGCAAGGAATAAAATTCAAAACAAAATAAAACAAAGCTGATTTTTATTACTCCAGAGATTTTAATTTGGTGGGATTGCCTCCTACTATTGACTGTAAAATGTTACATTAAAATCAAATGATATTACAAGAGCATGTTAAAGACTAAGAGTGTGAGATTAAAAGGCAGCTGTAATTTTAGCAGTCTTGTCTGTAACACCAGTGCTCCTCGGACTCTGGATGAGCATGATGCATGTTTTACAGACACGCTTTTATTGACTATAATTTATAGCCTGAAGTACTATTGTCTCTGTATGAAAAGAACAATTCTATTTTCCAGTGAGCAAACATCACCCAAGTCCTCCAGAGAGAGGCAAAGGCAACAAAATGTTTAAGGCAGAATAAAGAATTTACTGCTGTACCAACAGAAACTATATATACCCTGTTTTGCCAGTGACCTTTCCTGAACAACATAAACAAGAGATTGCAGCCTGACAATGAGTACAGCAATCTGGCAATCTGCTGCTTGAATGTGCAGTGTCTGAGAGGACAGCAAACTCCCTTTTCCTGTAAAAAGGGATGTGTTCTCTGCAAAACACCAGCTCTGAGTGGCTGTGCAGGGAAGCAGCCCCGTGGGCAATCACATTCACTGCCCTTACCCAGCTGGCACAGCAGCAGTGCTGCTCCCCTCCTCTTCCTCCCCCTTTCCCCCAGGACATCCTTCAGCCCCACGGAGAGCTCAGTCTCCACTCCATTTCCCACAAGAGTCTTGGGGAACGGGGTGGAGGCCAATCTCTCGTGCATGTCATGACTGTGGGGTGACAGAGAACAGCCCTGAGGGGATCCTCACCAGGGTTCTAAGTGATAACATTGATCAGCAGCACTGAAAGAAAAAGAATTTTGCAGAACCAAACTCAACCTTTTTTGCTCCACAGTAAAAATGGATTTGTTGCACATCAGTTATCCAGTCATAATAATAATTATTATAAGCCATCTGAACTCTAAGTAATAAAGACGTGAAAAACTTTCATTTCAAACATGCCTGTTTCCCAAAAGTGTACCTAATTTATGCACATTTAATTACTGCAGTTGCAGAATAAAATAGCCTTTGCCTCTGTGTTCACAGTAATTGCACATGGTCATTAGCATAGTCTATGCATTAAAGAACATCTTCATATTTAGTGGTAAAAATAGTATCAGCTCTGTAGATGGTATAAATGAATGGCTATAAAGCTCTCACAGTTTACTTCCAGTAAGGTTTGCTCTGTAATTTTTAACCAATCAACATATTTTCAGTTGACAAATGTGAGCCTATATGGATCGTGTTGCTTGGCGAGGCTCAAAATAGATTTTGCAAATATGTCTCAGGGTGCGGAGGTGGTTCATGCAAGTGAAGGAAAAGATGAGGAGAGAAAAGATGGACACGTTTTGGTTCCTGGGATTGGATTTGAGTCTCTCATCTGTCTGTGCTCATTAATCAGACCAGAAAGGAAACACTGATTCTATTCACAATGTGCACGACTTGTACTCAGAGCAGAGAGCACCACTGGGAGTGACAGAGCTTCACCTTCCTACGAAAGGATACAGCAGAAACACCACCTCATGAATCCTACTGTGTCACACCATCAGGTAAAACAGTAGGCACTAGTGCTCAGAATCCTATTTCTAATGGAGCCTATGGGATTTGCCAAGTTGCATTGACTTTTTTTTTTTCCTTTAATCTAGAGACTTGTAGATTTCCTGTGAAACAGAAAAAAAATTGACAGAAGTGCTTTTTAGTTTCCAGTCATATTTTGCATATATGAAAAAGGCAGAGAAGGGCATTGCTTAGGTTTCCCACACACACAAAACCCACCCAAAACTTCATCAGACTTTCTGCAGTCTGGGTCAGCACAGTCCTTCCCCTAGTCTGGCTTGGGGTAGTGGGTGTGGAGAACCAGAGGCTGGGATGTCTGTGGGCACGAAGAGGGTGAGGATGGAGAGCCCAAAGGCAGCCCCCACCAGCACACAACTCAGCTGAGCCACACATGCTCAGAAAATCTGGTGTTTAAGGCACTGAGATCTCAAACCCACTGCTCTTGAAACTTAAGATCCAAGGTAGCCCTAATATTCATGTAACCCAGATACAAATTGGAAGTTTGATTGGGTTTTACTTGGAAGACAGTTTTATGATGTAAAACCAAATCTCTACTACTGCTTAATATTTTTGTCACACACCAACTTTTTGTTTCTTCCAAAGAAAGAGAGACACTTCATTGACTTGCTCATTCATTTCAGGAAGAGCAATATTTGAGAGCTCTGAAAAATGTTCAAGAGCAACTTATATGAAGAGCTGTAACAGCTGGAGTGGAACCATTACTTGTCCAAAACTAAAATTTGCTACAACTGTACAATTTTATGTCTGGCAAAATATAGTAAAATCATCACATAATAAATTACTTACAACTGACCTATTTTTATTTAGCGCAAGCAGACAAAAAATATCTGCAAATGAGCTGAAGGAGGAGGAGGGGCTCAGAGAGTGTCTACCAGAGCTACAGGGAGCTAAGCCCACTGAAGAGGAGATACAAGGAAAAGTCAGTCTGTGTCTCAGGGATTCCTTCACTCCCAGAAGAAAGAGGATGACTACCCGAGGATCCAACTGCACAAGCATGGGCATGAAAAGTACCTGAGTAAAATTAGTGTACCTGTCTTCCCCACAGCTTTGATTTGGGAAAATTTCAGTGCATGGCTTCCAGCTCCTGGGCCATGGAGCCATAAGGAAAAAGGCAGTTTTGTGGGGCTGCAAACACAAAGAACTCCCAAAAAAGCCTGGCCCTTGGTAAGAAACAGGATGAAGAAGCTGGTGAAGCAAGGCAGCTCCCTGCCTTGAGTCAGTGTCCGAGGCTGTGTCAGGCTGCCCGAGGAAGAGCTGGAGAGCACCCAGGGCAGCCACCCCAGGAGCTGCCTCTTGTGCCAAAACTGGGAGTACATGGAGGTCTCATACCAGAAAGCATGACCAAGAGAGCACACAGCGTGCACTGAAGTCCTTAGTTCATTTGTACACAGCTACTGCAGAGCAATGTGTTTATTTTCCTATGGTTTGATAGATTATTTTTTAGTTTTAAAGTACCCACCTAATTTGCTGCTGAAATGATGCAGAGGCAGGTGAGCAACAGGCTCTGGAGTTGTCTGCTGGCGACATCTATGCATGTTTCTAAGTTTTATGATCTTAAACAACACATATCATTCTGTGCCTAAAGGACACTGACACAGTGAATCATGTTCTCAAAGCAGCAATTTTCTGCCTTTCTCCTGTTACTCAAAGTAATGTAGACACTAAATGAACTTCTGTCAAGTATCTTAAAATATCTGTTACATACCAGCACTCATCACTGCCTTTTAGCTTAGCTTTCCTCAAAAATCAAAGCTGTAGTCTTAATTCCATTAAAACTGAGGCAAAATACCAGTTCAAAGACTGGTGATACATCCTTTGTACTTAGTCTGCCAATGTGATTCACCCCAGTCGAGCTCAGAGACACTTCAGAGACCAAGTCAGAGAAGTGGGTATTTGCTTTATTCGGTGCACCGGATGTGTGGGAATTGTTTCCACCAAACACACATACCAGTAGCTCCAAAGACACAGTGTTATAGGTAAAATTCATGAATATTCATTACATTCTTCAGGATAGGAGTGGTTATACAAATTACTTCTCATAAGTCATTAATATTATTAGCGATTTCTTGTGCTCAATGCCAAAAGGATTCCTTTTGCCCCCTTTTATCTTGATAAGATTAAGGGAATCCACAAGGCTAGGACTGATGGGCACTGTGCAGGTGGAAGGGCTAAAAGCTCAAAGAAACAAGAATGGTTGAAGTGCAAATAGATTTGGGTTTTCTATTTGACTACTCCTTTCTCATGTGATAGGAACAAATAAAATAAGAGAGGAGCAGAAAAAATATACTCTGATGGGAAATGCCCTTTTTCAAATACTGAAATTCTCCAAGTTAAATTTTATCCAAATGCCATTGAAAAAAAGCCCATCTGTTTTATGGTTGCAGCTGCCATGCCCTCAATTCTATTTATGAATGCTTTTTAGAAAAACCCTTTTCCCCATTACAGCAGTGTAGCATTGAATTTTTTTCTGAGTGACAATGGAAATGCATAAAGGGGTAAGGAGGGAGAGAGGGAGGGAAGTAATTTCCATTTCCTGCCTGCCCTGTGCTCTCCTGCACTGGAGCTGCTGGGAGAGCTCACACCGTGGCACAGCAAGCAATAAACTTGCACCACAAGTGCAGGGACACAAGGCAAACTGTTGTATCTGACATGAGATGACACAGGGTGTCACAAAAGTGCTGTATCAAACAGACAGGGAAAGGAAATAACAAGAGACACTTCACAGCTGTCTGGACTGAGGTTTGCAGGCGCAGTCGTTTCAGCATTGCAGGGGCAGAAACTTTTCCTCAGGTCTTGTACAGAGCACATATCCTTCTATTAATGGCAAAACCGCACCAGAATTAGACATATTCTTCTCTGGAGCTTCTTTCTGCTCCTGTGTATTTATAGCCTCTTTCAATCCAGATAACGTGGCTGACAAAGCAGGATTGATTTGATTAGCATGTAAATAAAGCCTCATTGCTGCTCCTAGCCTGTCTGTCACAGTTATGTTTTGATGGGATTTCTGTCTGCCTTTTCTACTTACATCTGCTTCTAAGAATCTTAGAAACATTCAGAGTGGAAAAGACCTCTAAAATCATCAAGTCCAATTATTAATGCAGCATTGTCGAGGCCACCACTAACTCATGGCCCCAAGTGCCACATCTACACAGCTTTCAGATCCTTCCAGGGATGGGGACTCCACCCCTGCTCCGGGCAGCCTTGTTTGTGGAGTTGCTGAGCCTGTTTTTTGGGAAGGGATTGGGTCTCTGGGAACAAAGGTTCTGAGCACCTGACACTTGCCCAGATGCCTTGCTCCAAGGATGGGCTCCCTGCAATCAGATGTGCAGGCAGCCATTAGAGCAAGGGGACAGATAAGGAAAAACTGAGCTTCTGATTCAAGCTGGAAGCAAGAAACCACGTTTTTGAAGTTCACACAGAACAGCATTGCAGAAAGGTTTTGCTAAAGCAATGCCACATCAGTTTGTTTCCCAGTGCTGGAGCAGCCAAGGGAATAAACATGCTGAACCTTCACACTGCTTGCTCTGGAAACACACTGGAAAGGTTTCATCTGATGTGAAGAAGAAACAGAAGCGCAAAAACTAAGTTTATCTGATGTCTCTCTAACACAAATCCAACAAAGCTGGGCTTTCAGGTGGAATATTACTCTTTATTTTAAAACTGCTCCTTTACCATCCCTGAGGAAGCCCAGCAGAGGACCCAGCACCTGGGGCACTCTTGGCCCTTCATGCATTGCCAGGCTCCTCAGGTGGCCTTGGCAAAGCCGTGCTGGGTGCCTGATCCCCTTCCCGAGATGGAATAATGGCATTTCTGCTCCCATCACAGACTGCAGGCAGTAACCACACTGATGGCAGGGACCAGGGACTGAGGAGCCAGCCCAGCTCTTCATGCCTGCACTTGCTTAATAACCCCCCATGTAATGTTGGGGGGGGATAGTTGTTTATTTTTATTATTATTATTATTACTACTACTACTACTACTATTATTGTTGTTGTTATTATTATTATTATCCCAGCAAAGAAACCACCTCAGAAGCACTCCCTCACTTTGGTGCCCACTCTGGGCTGTGGGAATTAATGGAATGTTAATTAGTGCCCAGAGGCACAGCGTTCCCTGTGGACTGCTCCTGTGCAGGTGCAGGTCCAGGAGCTGTGCCTTGGCTCCTGCTGTGGGGTTAGTGCTCCAGCCGTGGCAGATTCAGCACGGAGGCTCTGCAGCACAAGCCCTTAGAAACTCTGCATGTTGACAAATTTTATTATGAGATAAATCACAATATATCCGATTAATCTCCCTGTTTGTGGCAGCAGGGTTAGACTGCAGGCTGACAGCCTGCATGCTTGGATTATATTATCCAAAGGAAGCACAAGCCAAAGACTGCCTAATGTCATTTTCCCTCATTAGAAGGTTATTAGTGATTGCACTCGCAGTGCTGCACCCCGACGCTCAGCAGTATTTCAGGGGATGGCATTTTCCACTCTCCTTTAGAGGAAAAGGGAAGCAATAAAGTTCACCATCATGAACGTTCATGCCTGCCCTGTTCACGTGGTCCTTCAATCCAGGTTTGACGGCCATCAGGTGGGAGGGCATTGTCACCAGGATATCCCTGGATGGGGGTGAGCTGAGGGACCAAACCCAGCACAGCCCTACGGCAAGAACAGCCCTACGGCAAGAACAGCCCTGACAGGGCATGTTGGGCACTCCTGGAGTGACCAGAGGTGAGCACAGCCGGCCACACACCTCCACTGCTCACACAGGCCTGTGTCCAGCGGTGTCCCACCCTGCTCCACCCGGCACAGCAGGCATGTGGCTGCAGCAAAGCCCGACGAGCTGTGTGGGCAGGAGCCACAACTGCCAGCCGCAGGAAATCCGGGTTATTATAGGTTTAGAGAATAAAATCCTTCTGCCTTGCAGAGAAAAAAAGCTCCAAATCTTGAAATTTCCTATGGAATGAAGTTCAAGGGACAGCTGACTCACTGAAACGCTGTGCTTTAACCAGATTGGTATGCATGATATGAATATTAACTATAATAAGGAAATTACAGTTAAATACAATATCCGTATTTAACATAAAATTAAACAAAACAAGACCATCAGTTCATTTGGGCTATTCCAGTGGGGAATTCAGACTAAATTAACACAGCCCACAAAGCATCTTAATTTGAAGATGTGACTGAAATATTATGGTTCTGCTGGCAGATTTCTGAACAAAACCAAAGTTTTTAGCTAAGTTATGTGGTTTCAACTGTAAAACCCTTTTTCCTGGGGCACAGTCCTACCCAAACAAAACCCTGGACAAGATCTGAGCATCTCCAAAGCCCAAGACTGTTCCCAGTTGGTGGGACCACAGTCTCTGCCTCCATTTTTCTCTCCCACAGCCTCGAGCTAACTTGAAAACATGGAGCAAAACACCACATTTAAGCAGACATTCTCCAATTTATCTTCAGAATAATTTCTGCTCTCTTCTCAAGGGATGGGCACCTCTAATCACTTTGGTGTTTTGAATCCCTCCTTTTAAAAGCCAACTCCTCCCTCAGCAGCCATCTGCCAGCGCTGCTGCAATCAGACATCGCAAGACATGAACCAGGACAGCCATCCTTGGGGCAGGCACGCCTCTGCCTCGCTTATAACATATTAGCTATTTTTATCCATTACAGAGAGCTAAAAAAACCTGATTTTTTTTTTTAAATAAATACTTCAGGGAAAAAGAGACTACACTGAAACCTGCAGTAATTTCTGAGCAGCTCGTCCTCCACACAGGCTCAGTGCCCCCAGCCCCTTCCCCTGTCTGCCTTAGCAGGGGACATGATGGGAAGGACTGGGGGGTTCTGCCTGCTTGTCCCCCTCTGGGGCTGCTCCAGCCACTGCACCACCAGTGTGCCCCAGTGCTGCTTGCCATTTTTGGCAGTCAGGCCCAGAAATATGCAGGAGACATAAATAATTCCTTTTTCGCATTCGGTCAAGAGGACAGAGTGCTGGCTGCGGCAGCAGGGCTGGTCAGGAGGGCACCACGGGCACACCAAACACAGCAGGGCTCTCTGAGAACTCAGCTGTCCACCCTTTCTGGGATGAAGGAAAGGAGAGAAACCCAGAGATCTGATGGCAGCCCTGAGACAGAACGTTTTTTTGAACAGGAATTACTGCAGGAGTGCTTGGGCAGGGCGGCAGAGGCTGATCCAAGGGGCTGACTTGGTCTGACCACAACCTACAACCTGCAGGCCCTCATCCAGCAGTGGGAACCCCAAACCAATTCAAGCTCAGAAAAGTTCCTGTCGTCTGTCTGGTATCAAAATCCACGGTGACATCTCTGCTCTTGCCAGCTAGACCAGCACGGTGTGAGAGCAGCTGCTCACAGGCAGAAGGCAACACTGACTGACACAGGTCTGATTCTTAACTCAGGACCTGTCACATCCAGGCTGCACTGAGGAATCATAAAAATAGGAAAAAAGGCAGGAGATGTGCTTTCAGAACACAATGCCTGCTCTCATCAGTGGACACAGCCCCACTTGGCACACCAGGGCACCAGAGGGAGGAAGGAGCTGGTGAGAATCAGAAAATGGACCAATGCTGGTCCTTGGTCAGTTAAGGACCACACTTAAATCTGGTCAGGTCTTCCCTCTCTGCTCACTGTTCACTCACTTCTCTAGACTCTTGCAAACAGGATCACCTCAGCAGCTCTGTAGTTCCTCCCCACCCCATTTCAGCTCCACCAGCACTGCTCCTACCCAGACTGTGACCAGCTCTCCGTGCAAACAAGAACCTCCTGTAGCAAAGGATGGAAGTACTCAAAGCCCATTGCAATTTCCCTCCAAATTAAACAGATGTTGGTGACAAACCAGGTATCTTCACGCCCCACATCTGCTTCCCTTTGCCTGCAAAGTAAAACCAAGCACAGGGCAATCCAGTAATAGTGAGGAAAACTGCAGGCTGGGCAGAACTGCTGCTCTACAGGCAGGGATGAGGAAACTCTTCATGACACATGAGGCACCCTGCCTCCCCAGCTGGGAGGACAGAAGACCTGGGAGCTTTGCTCCCCTCCCCACTGCTGGGGTCCCTCAGCTCAGAAAGTGTGTTCACCACCACAGGGACCTGCAGTGGCATCAGATCTGGGCTCACAGTGGGAAAATCTCAACCTGAATACCTGAACAGGGCTTCTGAAACTGGTCTGTGACCAAGTGTCATGTGCAGAAATAACCTGCCCCCTTGAAACACCCTGTGCCTTCCTTATCTGCCAAAGAGCCTGTCCAGCAGAACCCTCAGCACTGAGACAGCTGCTTCACGCCAGTATTTACTTCAGCTCTCCAAATGCAAGAAGAAAAAAACCAACCCTGAAATATTTTCCTGGTGCCCTGCAAACAAAACACTGCAGAGTTTTGGCACCACAGGCTGATCCTTAGTAGGTGGAGATTTGCATTGACTCCATCTGAGCTCTGCTCTTTGACATCAGCACAAGAACTCGCCTGCGTCTGCAAATACCCTGCTTATGCAATGCCACTAAGTACATTCCCTTGCTGCTACTCCACCAGCTCATAAATCCAGCCTGCTCTGGCCCTGCACACCCTGGGCCTAAGGAGCACCAGGGGCTGTGGCTGCTCCACGGAACAGGGATGTGCTGGGAAAACAGTTTGGTGCCTCAGCACTGGGGGAGTTGACAGGTGGAAATCCTGAAAGGTTGCTCTGGGGATAAAAATGTCCTTTTCTCTATGAGAGGACTTGGGAGGGTTTTCCATGTCCTGCCCTGCAGCCCCCAGAGAGCTGCTCCTCTGCCTGCTGAGGCACTGAGCTCCCCTGAACCTGCTGCAAACAGGGAAGAAACTCATGCTTGTTCACTGTGGGTGAAAAAATATTTGCTGAAGGGCCCAGTTAAATGAATAATGAGGGGATAAAAGGGCTGCAGCAGCCCCAGCAAATCTGTGTCATGCTCAGTGGTTCCTTTTCCCGTTGCAGTGTGCTGCCCGTGGCACTGACAAAGGCTCTGTGTGACACACGTGTGACGCCAGCAATGCTGTGCTGCCAGCAGGGCACAGCTCAGAGGTGCCACAGGGAGGGTGCTCACAGCCCCTCCACCTCCACACAGCCTGGGTTTCCCCCATCTGTGGCTCCAGCCCAGCTTCTCTCCAGAGGCAGACGTGACGCCCACATCCCCAGCCCTTCCGAGCTTCTCCAAAAGCTGAACCTGACAGATCACCGCTGACAAAATGAGGTCCACTAATGGCCCTGCAGGCTTTGCAAGTGATTGGGGTGTCTGGAATTTCCTTCTTGCGCTTTTGAAGTGTCCCCAGTCGCAGCTTGCAGCTCCAGCAGTGGGAATGAGCTGCCATGGAAACCTCCAAATGCCCTTTTCTGACAGCAGCTGCCTAACACACAGCTCAAGAGCATTCCCTCCCCAAGACACACAACTAGGAAATTACCCCTGCTATCGCTGCCAGGATCATCTGTGTGCCTGCAATGTTAAGATAAACGGTTTGGAAACCCGTTGTGGAGCAAATTCACTGCAAATGAGGTTGGGCACAAAAGGATCATAAGCTATAAACTCAAAGAAATCCAGACATACACTATATTTCAGTCTTGTCCTGGGCTAATGGATTTTCTTCAGTAACATTTGCTGCCACAGAGGCATCACTTCCTGGTGCTCCAAGACTCCCAAGGAAAAAAAGAAGTATTTCCATTTATTGCAGGTAGACTATGATTCAAATCTTCTCCCACCCACGTCTCTCTTTGATCAGGCCATGGCAGAGCACTGTCAGTCAGCCACGAGTCGCTCAGCTGAATGAGCTGGAATTCCAAGTGCCAAGTTACTCGGGAAGACCCTGTGGGTACCTGGAAATACCAGGAATTCAGGTGGGCTTGCTTTTCTCCCTCTTTCTGACTTGCCAGCCTTGTTCCCATGGGATGTCTCTCTAGCCTTGCAGCACCAGCAGAGCAAGGGCACCATCACTCATGGCTGAGAACAATCGCAGTGCTCTGTGCTCAAGCTGAGCAAGTAAGTCCCCTCAGGAATTTTTTTTTCCTTAAAAGACTGCTTGCATGGAGATAGTCTGACCTCTCCTCAAGGCCTTTGTGGGCTGGCAGTAAAGAAAACTGTAACAAATTCCTGGCCTGGAGTTAGAACTCTTCTGGTCTCATTTCAGCCAGGGTCTGATTGCTCTTTGCCTGTTTTCTTTTTCTTTTGTAGGTGCTTTTTCAGCCCCATCCAGCTGCAGCTTCCCTTGTTTAGAAAGCTCTGTCCTGGTCAGAGGTCCTGTGACTCTCCAGTCTCCAGGGAAGGCTGCACAACTCCACCAATGTTCAGCTCCCCTTCCCAGGACAAACTCAGCTCTGCCTGCAAGATTTCTTACAGCCTCTCTGGGAATCTTCCAGATGCTCCTTTAACTCCTTTTTTTTTTTTTTTTAATTGCAGCCTACAGCTCTTTATTAGAATTTGCTCTAATCTTATTTTAATTCCTGTTGCAAAGTCTCTTGCTGCCTTAGATCTACTTTAATTCCTTTTGCAAGATCTCCACCTCTTGTTTTATGTCTCCATTTAAAGTCTTTTGGCCTAAGGTCCTGGGCTCCGTGCAGGGCTTGGGTATTTGCTCCATCAGATTCAGCAGCAATTCCAGCTCACAGCTTGTTCCTTTGAAAGCAGCTCCTACTTCTGATAGCCAGACTTATCCCTGTTTGATCTGGATCAAAGTTTGGAACCCCGCTAGATGACCCAATTAATAGGAAAAACTGACAAAACACTTAGGCATTTCTCTGATGAAATCCTACTTATTTATGCAGATTGAACAGCCCTGGTTCCCTGAAAAGAAACAGGAGTGAAGTTTCCTTTCTCAGAGCTCCAGGCGTGCATCAAACAAGACAGTTTCCCTCACTGCTCCTTTTAAACTTTTCTGGGATAACCCCCCAGGATGCCCCTCCTGATTTATTCCCCTTCTTGTCTCTGTTTCTCCATTCTTTATTCTCGTCTTGCCTGGATTGATGAAAATTCATCAAACAGCTGCCTGGAGGTCTTTTCCTCAAGCTGTCCCAGTGAGGAGACAGGAGGAAATGGACAGATTTTGGAGGCAGAAAAGCATGGGGTCACCTCGTACTGACCCCGCAGCTCCCACCAGTGCAGGCTGGGCTGAGTCACTTCTTCCCTCTGAATTACATTCTCCCATTGCAAAAATGAGGACATGACAAAGCCTTCAAGAAAATTCTGCTCTGGTTTGGACAGAAACCACAGACTTTGGAAAGAAACAACTTCCCCAGTTGTGCCAGAGCAGGGACTGTCACTGCCCTGCACACACAAGATCATTTCCAGATCCTCTGAGGCTCCTGGCATTTCTCTCTAAAAGCAGGATCTCCAAATAACATCCCAGGTTGCCTTAGTCCCCCTGGAAGCAACTGCAGAGGGAATTCAGCCATCCTGCAACCGCCTGGACTTACAGAGGGGAAAGAGGGAAGGGAGAAGGGAGCTTGTTTTAATGCTTGTCAACTTTTGGAAGTGAAACCAGCAGCATTAAGAATTGCACTGGCAGACAGAAAGACAAGTTTTCACTGGTGGTAAGACCTTAAAAGACAATTGTTTATTTAAACTAACTCAAGGTCACAGAGATGTCCAGTTTGAGAGAACACATTATTTTTCCCTTCAAAATTCTGCATCTGAAGTTGCTCAAAAGATGAAGCAGGACGGTATGTACATGTGGCTCCTGCTGATAGTGGGAGGGCAGAGGAGGGCTGGGAAAGATGCTGGAGCTTGAAGAAAAGCAGAAGCTTTCTGTGAAAGAGTACAGATTTGGGCAGCATGGGAAGGTCAGCCCTCCCTCCCAGCAAGAACAAAGCTCAGAGGCAGCCAGAGGATTTCATGATCTCGTCTTCTAGTTTTGGAAAAAATTTAAATCTCTACCCTTTGAGTAGTGAGGATTTACATGCTGGGTGTTCCTCAATACCAGAGTGTATTTCCCAGGTTCCTTGCAGTGGCAGGTGGCTGGGCATGGCCAGAGTGAGCTGGGAACACAGCACAGCCCTTGGCAGAGTTTCTGAGCAGCCCTGGACACAGCATTCTTGTGACCTCAACCCTGGAGGAGGACACCATGTCTCTGCAGGGTGCCTTCTGCAGGCCTTGCTCCTGAACAGAGCAGGGGAGTCTCTGAGGAGCCACATCTCTGGATTTGGGGGTTGGGTCATGGGCATGTCACTGACCTCTGAGTGCAAAGGAAAAACAAGAGCCCAAATCATCCTATTTCACCAAGACCACGACTGAAACAAACTGGTGGTGGCTGTTTGCAGCTGGGATGTGACTGCCCAGGAGGATTCCTTGTGCAAAGCTGCTCCACTAACCTTTCACTTGATGCTCTTTTGGAAGATGCAAACCATTATCACATCTACAAATCCAGCATCTCCGTGGCCAAAGGGAGGAAATTTCTAGAAGTCCTGTGGCAGAAAAGAGGTTTGAGCCTTTTTGTTGGAAGAGACTGCCTGAAGTGCTGGAATGAGAAGGTGCCTGAAGAGAGCTTGGAAAATCAGATATTGATTGTAAGCACAATCAAAGTGAAGTCTCATTTTGTAATTGAAAAGACAAAACAGTCAAAACTCTTTGGATTTATGGCTACTGGAAACCACCTTCCAACTATTTTCTAAATTGGTTCTCTCCAAAGTCAAAAGAAAGCTCTAAAGCTCTGTTTCTGCAGAGATTTTGCTAAAGAAGAAAAGCACAGTTCTTGGGATTTAAATTTGATTTGTTTTCTCAGGGATTGGGAGATTTTTTCCAGTACAACAGAAATTGACTGATGTCAGTACCATGCGAAATGGAGAAGCCAGGTTTACAAGAGTTAACTCATACTCTTCCTAAGCTTTTCTTCATGGATTTATATGCTTGTGATCATGTGCTGAACAGACCCATGACTTAGTCACTTCTTGGAGTGTTCTTTGCAGATAAAATACCGTTTCAATTTGGCCCTTCCATGATGCAGAATAAAAAAGACTTGAAAATGGGCATAAACCCAGCAGCCTGATGCAGTGAACAGATGGGAGCCCCAGATCCCCTCGGACACCTCCCAGTCTCAGGGATGTCCCTCTGGCAGCACAGAACTGTCTTGGAGCCTTTCTGCCTCTGCTTTTTTGAGTCTGCAGTTCTCGTCTCACAACCTCTGCTGATTTTCCTTGGGAAGGAGGTGATCAACCCTCCCAGCACTGGGCTGTTGCTCCAAGCACACCAGTCAAAGGCAGAAAAGATCCTATGACAGATTCCCAGCCACTGGATGGTGATTGGCAGTGGTAATTAAAAATTATGGAGCAAAGCAATGTCAGAGATATTGCATATGCTTTCTGGACAAAGCTGGATAGCTCCAAACTGGAAATTGTGCTGTTTACTCTTGCCAGAAAACCTCTGCAATTTTGAACCCATCTTCTATCCTGACTGGTCAAATATCTGTATCCACATAAATCTGCACTTGCAGCTCCAAACAGCTCTGTGAGCTGCACTGCAGGAACAGTCTGTAAGTACCAGGGAGATCCAGTGGGTGAACATAGCCCCAGTCAGGAGAGGATCAGCAGCTTTTTGATGTCTATAAATATAGGTATTGTATATATACCTGCTCAATAAATATAAAGATGCAGTCTTTTGGTCCTACATAATGAACCACCTCAAAATAATCCCTGATCCAGTGCAGTCTGGAGACACTAAAACCTCCATGCCACATCCCTGCCTGGAAACCACAAATGTTTCATTTTCCAGTTCTAACAGTCCTGACCTCTCCCAGCCTTTCGTACACTCCTGAGACTCATACTTTTCTCGGGATCACAGTGAGCTTGTGTTTTTCATTCTCATGTGATTAATAAATTATGCTCCACAGATATTTAAGCAGCTTGTGTTTATTTTTCTGTCAATAGAAAGAGAATGTTTATTTGATCTGGGAGCACTATTTTCCATTGTCTGAATTTAAACTTCAAAACAAAAACTTGAGATATTAGGTGATTTATGAGCCTCTGCTAAAAATAGCTGAGCCTGTTCTCATCAGTGAATCTCCCATTTTGCTCTTAGCAGTATCCCAGCAAAGCAGTGGGGGAAAGAGGAATCAAAGTCCATGACTCCCCAAGAAACGTGAACAGGTTTTGTCCAAGTTATAATAGCTCACAGCTTTAGATCTTGGATTTTTATTCCATCAGCTGCAGCATCTAATGTGTGAATAACTCTTAATTTAATCTTCACTTCTGGAAAACTCCTGTACCTCACTTACTACATGGCTCCCCCCTTCAAGAACCCATGTGGTACACCAGGGAGAGTATGTTCTACACTGGGATCTCAGAGCAGAGGGAGGAATAGGCAAACAAGGCACTGCACTACAAATTCCCTGCAAAAATATTTCCAAATTATTTCAGGTTTTGGGAGGAAAAAAATCCAAATTATCTGTAGGGGAAAAAATCCCAAAACCAGCCCATTCCCAGAAAAACCCCAAACCTGTTGTTTTGCTGAATTACACTTTTCAGCTGGCAAACAGCTTTGCTGGATGTTTTTCCAGCCGTTGTAGCTGTACCAGCCATGCTTGCAGGGGCCCTGGGAAAGGGCTGGAGGGTGAGGAGCTGCTCTGGGCCAGCAGCAGGGAAGGTCCTGCTCTGTGCTGGGCTGGGCTCAGGCAGCACCTGCCGAGGGCCACCTGGCTGGGCACTCCAGGAGCCACAGCCCGGGCTTCCTCCTCCTGCTGCTGCTCCTGGGAAGGTGCTGGAGCCATGTGCGAGGCAAACCCCGGCGCCGGGGCGGCTGGGGAGTGTGGTTCCCACCTCTATATAAAGTCTCTGATTTCCTGTGATGCCGGGCGTGTGGGTGTGAGCGAAATGGATGTTTTCTGTCAGGGATGACAGTACCGGGGTGAGCGAGTGCTTCCCGCAGCCAGGCAGCCGGTAAGGCACGAGCCGGGATGCAGCAGCTGCGGCGAGAGGATGGCAGCATCCCCGGCGAGACCATTTGCTCTCCTCTGCCCTGTCGCTGCTCCCATACCCTCCTTCCCCCCACGTGTGTTCACAGCTCGATGGAATGGCCAAAGGCTCGCTGTGCCCTGGGCAGGGCAGGGCAGGGCTGGGCTGTGTCTGGAGCTCGGCAGCATCTGCCAGGCACCCACCTGGGCTCCCCTGCATCCCCGGACCATTGCTCGGGATGAAGAGCAAAACACAACTGGTATTTACTGGGCAAGGAAGGTCTCTCAGCTTGTGGGATAAATCATGAAAAGCAAACAAGCCAGTCTGCTGGCAGAGCCAAAAGCTGGGAAAGCAAACCTCAGCCATACTGCACAACAGGCATTGAACAGCAGGGTCCCCCAAAAAATCAATCCATTTGCTTGGGTGCCTAGCAGGGGCAAACAGGCCGCTGTTTTCTCCTGCACGGATGCTCATCCATGGGTAAACTGTCTTGGGGGGCAGTTAGTGGCTCCCACATTGCTCCCTCCAAAAATCCACCAACAGCAGCTCCATTTGCCTGCTCTTTGCCATCTGTACCAGTGGCAGGGTTTCCTTTCCATGGAGATGGGACAGGACTTGTTCCCACCACACTGGGCTGTGACATGGCAAGTCAGATCCTACACGGGGTCAGGACTGCCTGGATCATCCCCCACCAGCAACTCCCTGGGGTGGGCAACCCAAGTTCATGGTGTCTTTCAAGCCTTAATTTCCGGAATACGTCAGAAAACTATAATTAAGGAGTCCTCCCCTTCTGGTGGAAGTCTGCTTGTGTCAACAGAGAGACGGGAGTATTTAGCAGACTTCTTTTTCCATCCTGCTAATTTTAGCCCCTTATATAACATTTCTTTCAATACAACCCAGTTTCTGTAGCCCACTGAAGGAACGGCACTTCTCATTTGTCTTACACCAGTGCCTAAAATATTCCCCAGAGCCCGAGGGCTGGCTCTGTGCTCCCCACCACACATGGGGGCAGCTCTGCCCACCACACCACGATGTTTAAATAGACCAGGATGGAGACGGACACACACACACAGCCAAAAGAGAGGCTGTCTTTGCATATTAGCAGTGGGGGATGGAATAAAATCTGGTTACCCCTGTCCTGCAGGACCCCAACTCCAGGTATCCTCTGGCAAACACTAGCAGAGAAGAGAGTTGTGGAGGTGACACCTCCTCAACCTCCACATGCTGATGCCTGAACCTCCACACGATGATGCTTCAGCTTTCAGCCTTCACTGCAAATTCCCTCAGCTCCTTCCTCTGCTGTCATCCTTGACGGGAAGCGGTTCTTACCTTCCTGAGTAAACCTCAAAGTTTGATTGTGATGCTCCAGAGCACATCAAAAATACATCAAAATAACTCAAACTCCCTTTGACGGACCACATAAAGTTTGCAATTTGCATTTCAAAGCCACGGTAAGGCATGGAAGGCAAAAGCAAACAAGGCAGCAGCAGACACCCAAACCTGTCAATTATCCCACTGATTTTTTTGCACAACGCTGGGAAAGCTGCAGAAAAAACCTGCCTGCGGCCAGCTCATCCCTGCCCTGGTGCTGCTGAACTCAGTGACTCTACATGTGTGACAAGATTTGACTTTTCTACATACTTTTCCATGTGAAAAGGCTGCTTATCAGCATCACACTGCGGGGCAGCCTCAGAGCACGTTGGTGTAGCACAGCTGCCAGGTCAGGGGGGATCCAGCCAGTTAACTGGTTAAAAAGGAAGGAGTCTTCACTACTACTAAGGGGAAAAAAAAGGAGTTGGAGTTGCCTGAAAGCACAGAGAATGCTATGGAGATGCCACTGAAATGAAACGTGTGAAAAAGTGTCAGCAGTGGGAGCAAGGTGTGGTGATTCCCTGCGAGAACAGGCTCTTCCCACGCTGTGGGTGTGGATCTGTCCTGTGGCCGACCTGCTTCCCTTCCCTTCCCTTCCCTTCCCTTCCCTTCCCTTCCCTTCCCTTCCCTTCCCTTCCCTTCCCTTCCCTTCCCTTCCCTTCCCTTCCCTTCCCTTCCCTTCCCTTCCCTTCCCTTCCATCAGTGTGGTTATCCAGACCCACCTCCATCCTTTCCTCTGCACTGTCACACCTCAGAGCTCAGTATCCACCAAGGATTTCTAGTGAAGCTTTGAATAAATAATGAGCACCTGATTTCACTTTACAGTAATTAATCTAGGGGATAATGCACTAATTTGCCAATGCTGGGAGCATTTATCTTTTCCTCAGAAAGAAGTTTTTGCTATGAAAGTTTCAAGCCAATAAAACCTAAACCTCTGTATCCATCTCACACTAAAAACTGATTTTAGCACCAGCCTGGAGAGGGGATATTTTCTCTGCAGCACAGTGGTGTGGTCCCCTCCCCGGTCCAGGGGAGTAAATCCTTCCCGGAATCTCCTATGAATATTTGGCAAAAACACAAATGGTATTTGCCAGTCTTTGTGGATGACTCTTGCCCTTCCCTGCCCTTCTCTTTCCTCTTAGCAGCAATATGGAAGCCTTTGGGCCAGGATGCTGTGCAGCACCTAACTAACACAGCAGGCTCCTGGCCCAGGACTAGACCTCCCAAGCACTACCCTAATATAAATAAATATGATTCATAAAGTCTAACTTCGAATTTGGCAACTGATCCTCTGAACAAAGCTGGTGAGTCAAGCTCTGAAGAGGTGGAAGCAGCCACAGCCTTCATGATATCGTGGTAGTCAGCACGAAGGAAATCACTGCAACTGCTCTGACGTGTGAACTCGGCAGAGCTGATGTAAGTGTTGGCAGAAAAGTATTTGCATCATAACCTTCAACTGCTGGACTGTCTCACTGAAAATGATACCAAAGAAAGTATATTTTTCCAGCTACCCGAGCATTGGCAGTGCCATGCCAGAGCCTGAGCTGGCATCAATCAGCACAAACTGCACACACAGCGGGGCTGGAAGAGCTCACACAGCTGGGACACTGCAGGGCAGGTGGGCAAGGAAAAGGACAGAGGGGTTACATGGGGATGTCCCTAACACCTCCCAGGTCAGAGTTAGAGTAAGTGATAAAGGACCCTTCTTTCATGGCAGCCTGCAGTTCTGGATTAAAATCATGGACAGCATGTTACCTATGGCTGTTGATAGCAAGAATAGAAACATGCAAAGATGCCCTGGCAGCACCCTGGGGATGGGCAGCATCCTACAGACAGCTGTTCTGAAAACAAAACTCCAGTCTGGCAAGGACACTGCTGAACAAGGCTGTCCTATCCATAATTATGCTCATTTCTAACCAAAACATAAAAAAACTACAGTGACCAAAGTGAACCATTTAGCCAAAATGCCTACTTAAGCTGTTTTCTAACAAAAATTCACTTGGGACTCTTGGTCTCCCCTGGTCAGTGTACACAGGGAACCAAGTCCACCCTCCACTGCAGAACCAGGTTTAAATTCAACCTGAGCTGGTAGGAAAGCAAACCCACCTGCCCTCAGGTTGGAGTGAACATTGCCACGTCCTCCCTTTCCCACTCATGAAGAGCTATGAAACCCAAAGCTTTGTGTGCTGGGATCCCACAGGTTCCTAATGGGAAAACAGCACACCGATGGGAAAAGGCTGAAAACAGGATTGCAGGGGAGCAGAGCAGACAGAGGCCAATTTCCTGGTGAATATTTCTGATTTCAGGTTGTGTCGATACAGTTTGGGGGTGTGGATGGGTTGTGGGGTGTGTCTGTATGGGATGTGTCAGACATGCCCTGCACTTCCCTGAACTGAGGGAGAGAAATGCAACCCCAGACACAGCATTTCAGCCTTACAGGAGCTTTATGGGAGCTGACTTCCAGCCTCACTGCATTCATCCTCTCAGTTAATATTTGAAAAGCTCAATATTTGTGCAGTGTTTTGCAAGGGGAGGAATATGAACCAGAATGTCCGTGGGGCATCCAGGAGAGCAGCTCTTGCTGCAGGCCAGGCACCATGGGGCACCACTGAAACACAGGAGAGAATCATCAGAGGCAGAGTTTTAGCCCTGGGCATTTAATTCAGGTTCCATGTGCAAGTGTGGCTGCAGAGGTAAAGGGCAGCCAGGATAAATCCCAGAGCACAGTAGCTGAACTGCCAAAATAGAGTTAAAACACTGCCATGTTCTCAGTACTGAAATACCTGGAAATCGGGCCAAGAAACCAGACTTTAGGGAAAGATCAAAGGATAAGTACATCTCACCAATATGTTTCCTTTTATTTTATTTTTTTTTTAACTGTGATCAAATTTGCTGGGTTTTAAAGAGGCGAGAACAGGCTGCCCCTCCTGAGGACTCTCCCTGCTCTGCGGGAGCTGCATTAACTCTGGCGAAAAGGAGTAGCCATGCCATGACTCATACTTTCCACTCCCCATAATCCCTCTCAGTAGGGCGCAGACTTAAGAGTTTTCCTCTGGCTTCTGACTTCTATTTTGTTTTAATTTATGCACCTGCTTTGGAAGAGCCTTTGAAAAATCTGACAGTGGAGAAAAAAGGATCCTGTTTTATCTGTCTGATGGACAGGCTGAAAAATATCCCAGAGCAGTGAAATTCTGCTTTACCAGGAAAACAACGTCTGTGTCTACAGTTTTCTACAGGCTGTTAGTAACAAAAACTAAACTACTAGAAATCCTTTGTCAGAACAAGGACAGAGCTTAAGTGAAAGAATAAGCAGTTCAACTGAGTCAGAAGCGTGTGGCTGACACAAGACAGAGCAAATGTCTTTTTAAAAAAACACACCAGTGAATTATGTCCAAACCCATGCTCAAGGGCCCAGATCCCACGTCTGGCTTCAGTGATAGCAGCAGCAGCCATGCAGGGTCCCACATGCCTCCTGAGCCTCCAGAGCCAAGCACGAGGCAGCGACTACTTCTGTAAAAGGACTTCTTTTTATGGGTTTTGGAAAGGTCAATAAATAAAATCTAGGTTTTGACATGCCAGCTATTTTAGGAAAAGTGGCTTTTTTCCATTGTCACTGGGTCTGAAGCAGGGAACACCACTGCTTCAAAGCCACTCTGCAGCAGCAGCGTTACACACAACACCAGACTGTCACCACTGCAACTCACAGTCTGCAGGTGACATGGGACCTTCCCTGTCCCCAGAGGGCCCTGAGCTCCACATCCCTGTGGTTCACACCTCACAGCCTCTCTGCAGCCTGTCCTCAACACAGCCAGTGCCCTGCTCCCTGTCCAGCCCCACTGCAGCCCCAGCTCCACGGCTGCCTTTCCCTGGCTCCAGCCTCCAAGCTTTCCCAAGGCAAAGAGCCATTCTGGGGCTCCCACGCTCCATTTCCAGCTCTCTGCTCTGTGCCTTGCTGCAGAAGGGAAAATATAAACTGCACCTCCTCTTTGGCTCCTAGCAAAGCCGAGTTCATCTCAAAGGACAGATTTCACTGCTCACATCCCACAACAAAGAGCTCCCAAGGGCAGCTGTCCTGCTGTGTCCCCCCTGGCTGTGTCCTCATGCTAAGGGACATCCCTAGAGCACTGGCCAGAGCCCCACCTCCAATAAAATTCTGCCCTATATGCTTTTCTGCCTCACCCAGAAGATAAAACTGTAATGAGGAAGATTTCCTTGAGTTACTGTTTATTTAGCATCCTTTTACAGCTCTGTTGTTCTAAGTTGTGTATTTTTACTGTCTCAGATTGCTTCTTCCATCTAGAGAAATAACAGTGAGTGTACAACATGTGCTGGAAAAACAAACAGTGTTACTGCTGGCTTTCTGGAAGCTTTTAGTAAATAGCTGCACCTGGTTCCTAGTGTACTTTGTTCTAAAGTGCTGGTACTACCTGCCTGATGTCATGCTCTCTGAGGTTGTTAATTAAGAACAAGTTGTGTTTTATTGGTGTTTGCATTTGGGTCTGTTTTGAACAGATAAATGAATAGTGCCCCTAGAGAATATTATTATTTCTCCTGCAATACAAACTGAAGAAATATACAAATAATAGAGAGAGACACTCTTAAAACAGCTCAGTTTATCCAATTTCTGGAAAGCCATATTATCCAGCTGAGAGTACATCAATGATGCAAAATTGCCAAGGTGATGAGCTATTTCAGGGTATTCCAAACCCAAGTAATAACATCTTGGTACTTCTGTGATGGATTTACTGAATGCTAATCCTTCTGCACACCCTTGTCCTGCAGTCAATGAGCAGCTCTGCTCTGAAAAGCTCAGGAGCCTTTAGCATTCATCATCCTGATGACTGCAAATCTCTCTTTAGCAGCGCAAGCCCCAGGAATGATTTGCACCTATATGAGTATGACATTTTAAGAGTACTCCTTTCCCTGGAACTTCCCTGAATGTTAATAATGGGAAGGGGGCAAGAGGGCATTTGGAAGAATTTTGGAAGCCTGCTGGTCTGCATTAAAGATGGATCCCATAGGTAACATCTCCAGGTTACCTGTGACCTTCACCACTGTTAGTGCTGCTAATGGAAACACCTTACTCCACACAAACCTCCTCGTATCATTCAATAAATCTAAAAAGAGCAGATTTGACAGTTTAAGCACTTTTCTAGCCATCCCCAACAGTGGGGGAAGTATTTGCTCAGAAATCTCAACGATAACCCTACTGTTGGCTCTATAATTAGACTGGTTTGGTCATTTTGAATGCAGTGTGTGTTGCTCCCCTCAAGTAGCAAATAACCTGCCATCCCACCCACACTCTGTGTACCTTCCAAAGGCTTAGCAGCCTTGCTGCCTGTGTGGTGCCATGCAATGACCCCGATCTGCTGGGGGATCTGGTGAGGAGCCCTCGTTGTGGGCTCAGCCTCAGCTCAGCCCAGGGAAAGGACAGAACTTCTTGTTTTCTGCAGCACAGAGCTCAGGTGGAAGACTTGCTACAGAAATGCTGGCACTGCTGGGGGAGGCCCTGTGGGGGTGAAGACATGGAGGCACCATCAGTGCAGAGCTTCCTCAGGCTTTGCCAGCACATGGAATGCTGTCCATTGGCACTCTGGAGCACCCCATGCCCAGTTGCCTCTGACCACCTCACAAACCACCAGAGAGCTCTGAATAGCAGGAGAAGTACAAACCAGACCAAACCACAAGCCCTAGCATTAATGCTGCTACACCATTGACTGCTGAACCCAAAGAAACTATTTTTATTTCCTTTTTTTTTTTTTTTTTCTGAAGGTACCAGACAATCCCACGGCAACCAGCCTTTCAGAGAGGCTGTCATTTGGTCAATACAGCTTAATTCATCAATCAGAAAACCACGTCCTTTCACCTAATCTGCTTCTTTACAAAGTAATTTGGGCTGTAGAAATGCTCTGAAACTGCCCCATGACTGAGTTATTTTGGGATAATGTGCAGTGGGGTCACAGAGCACAGACTCTTCTGCTGCATAAGGCTTTCATGCAGCCCCAGTGAGTGCCTCAGTCACAGACACAAGGCTGCCTTTGCAGTCCACTCTCCACGGCTTCAAACACACAGCTCAGGATTAAACTGTCCCACATCAGCCCAGGGAGTCCCTGAAAGCTGGTGGGAGGTAAAGCCAAGCCCTGGCTGCCACCAGCCCCACATCCACCCTGGAAGCCTCAGCAAGAGCCCACTAAGCCCTTCTCCTTGCCCCAGCTGGTGCAGCCACTTGCTGTAGAGAAAATGACATAATTGCTCACCAAGCACCGAGGCTAATGAAGCCACATTGATTTTGTTGTTAAGGTCTATGTTTCTAGGATTGCTGGACTACCAAGATGTGTTTTCCAAACAGAGACAGGAAAGGGCAGAGAAATCTCATTAATGACAGGACAAACAACCCAGCAATGCAACAAGGCTTGCTTCAAACTCAGATCCTGACAGTGACAGATTTTAATGTGCCAGCACCCTGTGCTCATCACTTGCTGGATAGTTTTGAGTGGCACAAGGTCCCTGGTCATTAATTAGAGACAAATTTTTTATTGTGACCCTACCAACAGAGGATGAGGGCTCACAATGCCCAAACTCCCCACACACGAGCACTGAGAGAAAAGAGAGGTATTTACTCCAAGGGTGATAATGAGAAGGGATTTCATAGGTGAGGGACTGCCCAAGCTGAAAATCTGTGCCCAAGTCCAGAGCTGGGATGACAACCTCTGTAATAAAATAGGTCAGCTTCTCTCCCCTCTCTGCATTTTTCTTTAGTACCTTCATTATTTTTCAGTGTTTTTGAAGCACAGAGTTGCGAATGAATGTCTAAGAGATGACCCGAGAGTGAAGGCTGAAAAATGGCAAGTCTGGGCAGCTTGGAGGGGTGGAAACTCCTGTGGTCACATCTGGGTGTGAACACCTGGAAGAGGAGGAAAATGAAGCACACCAATGTTGCTCCAAGAAAAGCCATCAAGAGGAGAAAATAAAATGGTGGCTTCACCCAGCATTTCAGGACAGGAGGTGAATACTGAGGCAACATGATCAATCCTCATATGGTCTTCTGCCACTTTGGGGCAGGGCCAAATGGAACTCTGCTGCCACCACTGTTGCTAGGAGGGTTTATTGGTGATAAATCTCTCTGACACCTTTGTTTTTCTGTGTCATTGCAGAGCTCCAGGCAGTCTCAGTAGACATCCAGCTCTTCCATGGCACAGATCCCCTTCAGCAGAGCTCAAGCACACCTTTAGTCAGCTTTGGGGGGATGTACAGACCTCATGAAAGCACACACTCAGTGAAGCCTACTTGGACATGCTGGGTTGAATCAGACTGGAATAAATCAGCAGCAGGGAAATTGCGTTCAAAGCTTTTCTGTGGGTATTTGCAGCTAAACATGACCATTGCCTCCCATAAATATGGCACAGACAGGGCAGAGAGCTGGAGATCAATGTCAACAGATGTGGTTTCTCCAGCAACCTCTCCATCTCAGTGTAGTCATGGCAAACATTGACTGTCTTTATGATAATCACAGCACAAAGACTCAGCGCCAGCTACCTGGAGGCTCTGCACGTGCTGGGGAAGTGCTGCTCTCCCAAATTTGGCTATTCACTACCTTTCGTTTCCACACAGTCTGCAGGGCAATAGCTTTCCAGCACAGCCTCCCCAAGAAAGTCTCTTTCTCAGCAGACAGCAGACTCTCATGCTTACAGTCTAACACACAAGCATGCAGAAGGACACTGTCCAGAAGGAAAACAGAGCCTAGGATACATATTAATTACTGGTGGCACAAAGCCCAGGCAAGGTTGCTGCTCCATAGTCAGGCTATAAATCTGTCCAAATAGGATTCTGACCACATCTGCCTTGTTTATATTACAAAATTTTATGGCCATGTGATTCTTCACCTGGAGAGGAAGAGTATCCTTGCAGAGCCAGTTAAGGGCTGAGATTTATGACCTGCTGAGCAAGGCCTGGCTGTTGCCCTGGCCGAGCAGTGTCTGTGTGTGCCAGAGGCTGTGCTCCTAGCACCAGGGCTTTCCCCCTGCCCACCACCTGGCTGCAAGCTCCTGGAGAAGTTTTATGCCTGCCTTTGCCCCAGCAAAAAACCTGCAGAATGACAGAAAGCTTCAAGCCCCCCCTACCAGGCTCCTGAGCTAAGCAAGCTCCTGCAAGGGCATCCCAGCCTCTACCCTGGGAGCAGCCTGGCCCAGAGACCTGCTGGCACATGGATTTCTGCTTTCAGAGGGGCCTTGCTATGCAGTTTGGGAGGGTATTTCCCAAAGAGGTCAAAAACAGGCTCTCCCCACTCTCTTGCAATGACACTGGCTCTGCAATGCCAGCAGGATAGAGAATCAAGTGTTGCTTTCACCAGGGAGGGGAAAGGACTTGAGCTGAATGTGCAGTGGCAGATGGATGGCTGAATTAGAGAAAAAAACATTTCTCACAGCTCCTGGGCCCAGCACTGTCACAGTTACAGGCACAAAAAGCAGATGACAAGAAAGTGTCCAAACAGACAAAAACATAAAATAAAATTCGGATTGTTAAACATCTGTTCCACAGAAACAAATCTCTGTAGGCTTCTTGGATGTTGCAGATGTCACATTAACCTGAAGCACTTAAGAATTTTAACTGGAGGAGGAAAATGTCCTTATTTTTATAGAAACTTCATCAGCACACACTCCTGGCCTCCTCAGTGAAATGCACCATAATTCACTCCCTCTTTGCTACACACTTAATGTTAAGAAGATGCTTAAGACTTGTTGACTTCCAGAAGATCACTCAGATACTGAGTTATGTGTGTGTTGAAGTTTCCCACTCCCAGCAAGGGTTTCATTTTGCCTCTAGGCAGGTCCAGCTGGAAGGTCAGCTGGATCAGAGCCCTGTGCATGCCCAGAGGCAGACAGAGGGGATCAGCTCTGCCTGACACTTGCTCTGAAGAGAGAGCTTTGAAAAAAGGTGGGGGAAGGCATCTTTCATCCTTGTTATTACATGAACATATAGCTCCAAAAATCTCTATTCTGTATGTGTCCCAAAGGAAAACATTTGAAATAATCCATATTCATTGGAGTTTATAATCCCTCACAAACCAGAATTCAGCAGGCAGCTAATGAAGAAGACAATTATGCAGCACTTCACACAAAGAGCAAACCAGAACAGGTGCAAAGGCTGGAGCTTTGCCACACTTGCTCTGTTCTTTGGCACAGCCATCGGAGCTTAACTTAAAATGCATTCACACATCCCAACAGTTTAAGGACTCAGTCTGAAAGGAAAAGAGGTGACATTTAAGATTAATCATTAGCTGTGGACCACCTAAGATACTAAATCAAGAAGGAGACAGCTGGCCAAACTCAGCTTATTTGTATTCCTTCTGAAGAACACAAGCAGAAGTGGAGCTGTACCAGCAGGGCAGGGAAAACACAGGCTGTGTTTGGTTTGCCCCTGGAATTAGGACTCTGATGTACAACTACAGGGCAGAGGAGTAGTGTCCAAAGGATTTATGTCCTACCAAGACAAGCATGGCAAAAGCAAAGAGAGATTTTTCAATCTCTCAAAAGAAAAGGGAGATTTCTGCAGATATTGGTCAGAGATGCAAGAAAGTAAAAATCACCTTTTGGAGGTTGTGCAGGGAGCTCAGAGCAAAGCCACGGGTGAAGAGTGGAGCAGAGAGAAGCACAGGGGATAAGCAGGCAGAGGACATCATCCTTCTGCCACTCCTCCTGGGGAAACAGGCCAGGTTGCTAATGGGATCAGCAATTAGGGAAACTAATCCCATACCTTTCTACAGCAGCTTTTGCTTTCTCTGTAAAACATATTTATTACTAATTTTTGGGGTAGCATACATGAGCTGTGAGTCAAGACCCTGTTGCACTTAGTGCTATGTAAACACAGAACAGAAAGACAGAACTTTCTGCGAAGAGTTTATGGATTAAATTAATTACATCTATAACTCCTGGAAGTGGCATTGCCATGCCCAACTTATCTGGACCATGAAGCAAATTTTTCAGAAGACAGTGCAAACTAAGAAGTATTTCACAGCCACTTTACAGAAGCACTTAGGAGCATCTTTAAAAGTAACTATTAAGTCAAGTGGGTTTTGTTCATGGCCATTCATTCATAGCCAGAAACTTCAGCAAATGAGTTCTTTAGCTTAATGAACATGCAGAAACAATGGAATTGTGCCTGCTCCAGTGCTCAGCAGAGAAGAAAGACAGGCCAAAGATCCCTCCAGTGAGACCCGATGCACTTGCTTAGCATGATAAAAATCTGATATTTCAGCAGGCATGTGCTGGAGCTCTGGCCAGGGCTGCAGGTGTTAAATGAGACTATTCCCTGGGATTGATGGAAGTCTAAAGTTACACCTATAGAATAACATTGTGTGTAAATACAGAGAGAGCACAAACATGTCAATTAGCAAAATGCATTCAGACACCTCGTGTGCTAGAATGCAGCACATCTTATGTTTGGTGGAAATATCTCCTAATCAGGACAGCCCAAAAATGTCCTGTCCTGCTGAGACACATACATGGAAAGGTCAGAACACATACATGGAGTATTGGGTCTGTTGCTGCCTTGGGTGGCATGAGGAATGCATGAGGTTCTGAAATACTCCCTTTGATAACATCTGCTTCAGCAGTTCATTCCAAGGACTGAGGAAAGAACTAAGGTGAGCTTTGGAGCTTGCCTGTGCAGGACTTTATAAAGTTTGTGAGCAGAATAGAGTGAACTACATTATGTGGGGACACCACAAACACTGTGAAGGTCCCTGGGGCGGTCAGCTAAGGGTTAAAGAGACCCTTTGTGGGACACTACTTGCCCTTGCTGGGCTGGCCCTTGAGGAGCTCTCCTGCCCAGGGTAACCAACAGAGGCTTTCTTGGGGCAAGGATCAGTAAATCCCATTGCTGAGGCTGCTTCAGGGAGAGCTGCTGCCACCAGCTCTGCTGCTCCCGACCAGGACACAGTGTCTGCTGCCAATCACAACTTTCCTCTTGCCAGCACAGAAAATACTGCACTGGTCAAGAAAATCTCCTCCCTGCTGTGTCCAGCCTGTGTCCAACAGCCCCGAGCTCCAGAGGGAGTGGTGCTGATGCAGGAGAACTGCTGGATTCACACGAAGTCCAACCACAGAATGACAGCATCTGCTCCAGCCTGCTTTGCCTTGCTAGACCAGCTTTGCTCTTGCCTGCATCTGGGAGATTTTCTTATTTACTGTTTCTTCTGCACTGTCATATTTCAGTGCAGATTGATAGCAATAGTTACTGCACCAGGCAGGCGTGAGGATTACTTAATTAATGTTTGTGAAGCACTTTTAGATCCTCACATGAAAGCAGCTAAGAAACGCAATGTATAATTATTATGTATTATTAATAAACTTCTGGCACATTGACAGGAGGGAAGACAACGCTTCTGTTTTTTATCCTTTTATTTTCTAAAAGGATTCAACTTTTATGCTGTGAAGGACAGATTTACCAAAAATTCACGAGAAAGTAAACAAGGAGGGAAAGCTCCTTATTCCACCGGGAAGGCAGACAGCAAACACTACCTGAGGAAGCGAGTTCCACTCCTTGTCTATGCAGACACTTGAGTTATCTGTAGTTTTTGAGAGTGGCCAGATATGGAGAAGTACAGGGATGTTACAGACATTGCTAATAGTGGAATTGGTCAAATGCACCAATTACAGGGAGTAGAGAGTTTGTTTAATGTGTGGTCACTATGGTTGACAAAAGCATGGACTGCAGAAGCAATGAAGTGTGCAGAGCAAGAGACAGACATTTTCAAACAAACAGAAAAATCACAGCTGTGTGAAACAAGTTTTTCAGAGCTGAGAATGTGCCAGACAAAAACCTGATTCCCAGAAATATGAAGAAACCAAATCTCGCATGGATTCCTAGGCAGCTCTACAGAAGTGGTCAACTGTCATGAATTACAACTGCCGCTTGAACACGTGGCTGGGATCCAGCTGACCAGAGAAAAAGGGGGCCCAGGGAGTAGGGGTGAATTACAGCTCTGTCCCTTGCTCCACCACAGCCCCTGAGAAGCCTCTGTAGGCTCTCCACATAAAGCAGGACAATCATACTGCTCTACCTGATAAGGCAGCTGGGAGGACAAACACATGGTGCACTCAGGGAAAGGCAGGGATGGGCAGAGACCAAATCACTGCAGAGAAGGTTTCAAAAAGAGTGGACAGTGATACAAAAGGGTCCTCAGGGACCCAAGCTGCTGCTCCTGGTGCCTTGTGCCACTGCATGTTTCCATGCCCAGTTTACGCTGCCATTGGATGCTATTGAACCACCCAAGCATAGCTGGCAATTGGAGGAGATTCCTTGTCATGGGAAGTGTGCTTACTACAGTTCCTGCCCCTACAAAAGATTTTAAGTGGTGACACTGCACAAGACCTCTTTGCTCACACCTTCAATTTATTATTTCAGAGGTATCCACGAGGAATCTTGAGCCTGAATATTTGCTAAGCATAATCATGCTTTAGAAACATTTTGCCTATCAGTACAAGTGAGAGAGCATTTCTGGTGTTTATGCTGTTTATGTACTGCAAATGAGATTTACAGCTCCATTTTGTTCAAAAATGAGCAAGAGCAAATGGACTTAAATAAAATAAAACAAAACTAATCTGTGCTTTTGGCTAGAGACTCTGCACGAATCCTAGTCCAAACAGTATTGAGTAAGTTCAACTCAGAATAACAGGAACTGATTATGTACAGCAGAGAAAAAAGTACTTTCAAATAAATTGTTCCTTCAATTTGCTTTGACTGTTCACCAGCTTTTGTTAGTGACATAAGTTTTTTATCAGATTAGACAGATACAGGACGGATGTTAACAATATCATTTGGGTACCAATGAGTGCTTTGGTTTTGGCTTCGCTGTTCATTTGTCTTGCCCAAACACACAACTAAGAGCCTGAGTGCTGAGCTAAGGCCACCTTCCCCCCACTGCAGTGCCAGCAGCTCAGGGAAGGGTCACAAATCATCCACAGTCCTTGGACCAATGGTCCACATCACTGGACAAGAATAACTGTAAACCTCAGCAGAAACACAGGAATCACAATGGGACTGGGAGAGACTTGTGCATAGAGAAAGGGGGAACACACAAAAAATGCAGACCTGTCTTTGAGGCCAGGCTGAAGGGACCTCCAAAGATACCCATGCTCTGACTCTCTCCTTCACCCCAGTACTGTTTCTACCAAAGGTGGCAGTTGGGGTGTCTGAGGAGACACTGCTCCTGTCCAGTAACACTTGAGTAATTCATTACATTTGTTGTGCTCAAAGTGGAGCTGGTTGCACAGATTTGCTCTTAATTGAAAATAAATACCTTCTTTATACAGGTTAAATTTGGTGAAAAGGAATTCCTGTGTGGACAGGCAGGTTTAATACAAGTTCATACATATCAGTATATGGTCTTGCACGTATTACAATTTATTTAATCACTTCACAACACAGCTTTTTTCTGTATGTAAGTCTGACATCTGCACTCCCTTGCCATTGAAAACACTTTAGCAGCATCCCCTGCCTAGAACCAGAGCTGAATCAGAGCATGCAGGAAACACCCCAGTACAGACCTCCTGCTTTTAGATCTACCATAGGAAAACCTGCTATTTTCTGTATCTGCTCATCCCTCAAACTTGACAAAGGATTCCAGCACTTTCCAATGCAGGCTGGGCTCATTTCAGTAGGAATACCTGTGCTTAAACAAGGAGTGGGTTGATTTCTCTCTCCATCCCCCTGGACAAATTGCCAAAGGGCTGCCAGCACCTTTCCCTCAATAAGATCTCACCGTGGGCAGTGCCCAGTGACCACGGGAAGCTCCTCTGTCCCATGAAAATGTCCTGGTGACACGGGAGAGCAGGAAGCCAAGGTCCCCACAGCCCTGCCCAGCCTTCCTCGCTGACCTTGGGCAATGGTGACCTCATCACTTTAAGGTGGGGATAATACATATATCACAGGTTTGTCCTGCCCTTAACTAATCCATCTTTTCAAAGCACTTTGAGAGCTTTGCTTGATGAGTGCAGACATTGTAATACTCATCTGTTCCAAATACTTTCAATGGGAGTTTTACCCCCCACAGAAGCAGGAGTGGGGCTGCTGGTGTAATTGGGGGACGTAGAAAATAAATCTGCTTGGGAATCTAGTTCTTGGGGAGGGGCCATAGCCATGTACAAAGGCACAGTGCTTACCTCAGCCTCTCTCTACAATGAAGGATAAAATTTCTCATTAGAAATCAGAACAAGACTTCACCAAGGCTTACTGGAGTCTGATCCTTGTCTGCCTTAATGTGACAACATAGATGTAGAGCTTCTTGAGAGAAGGCTGATATTAATGCCTTGCTCAGATTCACCAGCCCCATTGTGCTTCTGCTGCTGCCAGATCTGTCCATAGAGTAAATCATAGTGACTGTGTTTATTGTAAGAACTAAGCGATCAGCTGTGAACTTTCTTTGACATAAATATTTTGCCATTAGCAATGACAAATAGCAACGCTCATGCTGTAAAAGTAACATTGGATTATTCCTCTCCATGGGGGCATTCACATCAAGAGAAATCAGAAGGAAATTGTGGTTGGAGAAATGGGTAAAAAGAAGAATGTGATGGCAAGGATATTTATCTCACTGTGTAAGAAGAGTTAAGAGAAGAATGGATTTTTCCAGAGAGCTCTGGAATGTGTGTGCAGAGCCAGCTCCGGACACTGCTGTGGTCAACATGGCCCTGCCACCCGTGAGGTGCTTCACTCAGGGACCTGATAAAGCCACCCCTGCACACAGTGCACATTACACCACACCAGCACATCCTGGGGGGATTGGGCCCAGCACTTTTCTCCTGAATCCCATTATTACTAAACCTCTGCAGTTACAGCTGAACAGGAGAGGAATTTTCCATTGTTGCAAGATTTTCCACTTTTTGACTGGTGACGTTGGCACCTCAAACCCTGTCTGCTCTCAGGCTGAACAGGATGGGAGAATACCAAGCAGCGAGGGGAATTAATTTCTCGGAGATTTTTTCAAAGGTACAAGTGAGAAGATGGTGCTTTAAGAATAGCATTGACTATACTTCTATAGCACACATCCTCCAAGGAATTCAGCCCAAGCATGTAAGCTTGTCGCTTCCCTCCAGAGGCAGGCAGGCTCACATGGATGGGGATGCTCAGACTCAGGGAGGACCATGAAATCACTCCAGGCTCTCCTAGCAGGGAGTTACAGAGAAGTTAAAAATCCAGGAGTTGCCAACATATACGTGTTTGTGCATACTGGTACTTCATGTACGGGATGGCAAGTGCATCAAAAGAAGTATGAGGCCTAACAATTAACTTTCCTTTTATGAAATTCTCTGGAGACTGCAGAGCTGCAGGCTTGGACTGGAAACTGCTGGATGCAGGAGTGCCAGGCAGTAGCCTGCCTGGGTCCAAGGGCTGAAATAACTGCTCTGGGAAAGGATCACCTTTGAAAGGGGAGGATCCCACCTGGAGAGCTCAACACGAGCTAATTGTTGGCAGATACATCCCATGCAGGATACAATGCCTTTGGCCAGGGTGTGTTAAAAGGACCCCCAGCAAGACTCTTCAGAACCAGGACAGAATCACAGGACACAACTACCAAGCTGGCAGTTTTACTAGGGTTTGGGTGGGGGTTTTCTCCCCAAACTGGGAACTTGTGAAGGCTGTAATGGAGAGGAGTTCTGGGAACTGGCAGCACAGCAACACATTGTGGGAAGGTCCACTGGTGAGACAGACACAGAGGACAGATTGCAGGGAACTAAACATAGGAAGTAGGGCTCCCCAGACAAAAGATTTAAGTCCACTGGAAGGACAAGACCCGGAAAGCAGCTGCAGGATGAAAAGAGATTGATCCAGAACAGCAATCATTTGTGTGTCCACAGGACAGTGCTGTGCTAGAAAACCAGAGATAAGCTACAGACCAAAGTGGCAAATCCCTGAACCTAGGGGACAGGCTTTGGAATGAGGCTGTGTTTTTGAGGATCTCTGAAGAGAGGAGCTCACTTTGAATGAAGGGAAAAAGTCTCCTATATATAGCAAGAAAAGCCAAGGCAGTAGCTGCATCATACTAAAAAAAATTACAGATGGAGGCAAAATATGGGCAATCTGGCTTTAATAGTCAAAGTCAACATGTGCCCTGTGATGAGACCCTTGGAAACAAACAAGACATGGCTAAGATGTGACCCCTGCAATTCGGGAGAGGGGTTTCCTCTGCCAAATGCTAAATTCAGGCAGGTTTAGAGATGAATGAAAACTGCACACCATAAGGGAGGGCCAGGAATAGAAAGCCCATGTGGGGGAAGAACGCTCTAGATGTAGCAAATGCATCTCCAAGAGGCTTTTATCATTCTTATTTTGTCACTACTATCAACAATAATAAGAAAAGAGCTTACAGAGCAGCCTCCCCAGTCCCTAAGCAATGCATCCAGAGATTAGCAGCAGAGAGCAGTGGGCAGCAGAGAAAAGCTGTTCAAGGAATGTAGAGGCATGCATAATGAGATTACCGAATTGGAGTTGCATGTTTTCAAGGATAAATGTGATATTATTGCACTGGCAAAGGCATAGCAGGAGCAGGGGAAAAGATGAGAAATAGCCTGTCAGAAGGGAAGGATCACTGCAGCTGAGCTCCCAACAGGACAGGGACAAGTGGGAAGTGGAGGCAGTGAGGAGGAAAGGAAGTGCACATCCTACTTGACATGCAGATATGCAGAGAAGCTTTTTGCAAAGTGGGTGATGTCATCGTGTTTTTCTCAGCCTTCAGGACAGCAAGAGAAAAATAGATGAAACCAGCACATGCAGAGGAGTCTGTAAGACGAGCAGACTTCCCCCCCCCCGCCCCATGCAACACTAATTGCTCAAATATTGATTGGGGAAATCATTTGTAAAGGACTAAAGGAGGAAAATAAATACTTTCCTCTTAAGAAGCAAAAAGGACAATGTTCTTGCAGAGTTGCTGGAAAGGTCCAGGTGATCAGAGAATTTCCAGAACCGTGGAAGTTAATCTAAGCTATTGAGTTGGTCTAGTTTGTTATTTGTTCATATGGCAAAGCACGAAACAACTGCAGTCTTTTATTTTTCAGGATACCACATGAAGTTTAGTTGGAATTACAGCTAGGCTGGTTCTCCCAAGGGCCAGGCAGGTGGGAGACCCACAGATCCTGACTAGCCTTGGTTAGTGGAAAGCAACAGCTCCAGAAGGTACTTTGGCAGGCCAGGACTGGGCTGAGGGTGACAGGAACCAGCTGCCCAGGCTTAGCCTTGGCAAGGGAAGGAGCAATTAGGATTAAAAGCCCAAACCAGAATGCTGGAGCAGTGCTAACCACTACTGCCCTGGCACGGATGCTAAGCCCCGAGGAAAAGCAGCAGTTCTGCTTGGCTTCTGGAGAGCTGCTTTTCTTTCCTGAGGAAAGGAAAACTACCATGCGACAAAATGTAAGAGCTACTCCAGAAAATATCTGCACCTCGTCATCTTTTAGAGTAAACCATGACAGAAGTGAGCACCAGAGTTCTCTGTGGTTAAAAATGGATGTTGTGAGTACACCAAAGTACATGAAGAATACTATTGAAAAAACATAACGAAGAATCAACCAAACTATTAAGATAGATTGGGAGAATGATAAAAATAAGCATGAACATGCAAAAACAGTGATTGCAGGAAGAGAAGAAAGCATGCACAAAACCTGCACTGAGTATTTCTCAGGGACATACAGGCGAATAACCACAGGAAACAGGTGAATCAGAGCCTTTAAGATATATTCTAAGGTTAGAGGGAGATGAATGGAGAGTTTTATTTAATAACTGCCTGATAAATATTTTTTCCATTTGACAGAGGGCAAGTCCCTCGGTGCACAGAGATTTCCCTCTGGGTGAGGTGAGCACAGGGCAGCACAGCCCAGCCAGGGCATCCCAGCTCAACGGACTGGGGCTGAACTGAAACCAGTTTGGGCACTGGTTGTCCTGTCTGCCCCTGGGGCACAGCTGGAGAGCAGCCATGGCTCTGACACCTCGCACGGGGACAGTGCTGTGAGTGCAGCTCGAGGGACAGCAGCACTCAGCGCTCTGCTGATGCAGGGTGACAGCAGGGCTGCAGCTCCAGCACCCTCCCAGTGCCTCCTCTGCAAACCTGGGGCCTCTCAAGGAGTGGGAATTATAAAATCCAAGAGAATCTCTCCAGTCACCTACAGGACAAAGCCTCGCACATAAATAAGACCCTGCTTGCCACGAGGTGGTTGGTTTAAAAGCCTGACAGAGTAATCTAAAAATATGGATAGATCTCCAGTGGATAAGAAAGTAACAAAAACTAAGGTCTGGGGGATTATTCTTCTCTTATTTGAATGCTGTTTTCCACCCTGGACACACCACGTATCGTCCCATTTAAATAAGTAATAAAAATAAAATCCACGAAAACCAACACCAACGAAAAACATCCAAGAATAAAAAAAAGGCAAACCCCACAAAACCAAAGAAATAAAAAGGAACTCTCTCTGTTTATCTGGTCCCAGTATAACCATGCAGTAAGCTGGTACAGAGGGTCAGGCGAGGTGCTGTGCGGAAAATGTTAAAATACAATCAATGCTGACCAGCCAAAGTCCCTGGTTTGGCTTGGGGAGAACCTGCATTTGTAGCTATTTTCTGGACTTCTTAAAGAAAGCATGAAGATATCTTGCATTTGTTGCATGGAAAACCCTTTGCATTGAGTGGCACAAGTCTGAAGAGAAAAAATAAACAAGAGTAGTTCAGATTTCCCCAGCAGTGGTTTTAGGACCTTGTGTGACATTAAACCTCACAAGAGTTTACTTTGTTCCTTTTCCATAGGAACAGTTTGAGCTCCCAGACCTGGCAAAGCAGATGGAATCTGGCTTTAGGAGAGGTGACACAAGTTCCTGGGGGCCCATGGCCTCCACTGAAGTGCTCCACCGAGCAGCCAGCTGAGGAAAGCTGGCCAGGAGCTGTCAGGCAGAGGCTCAGATTCAGCAAACACAGCCTGAAAGGGAGCCTGGGCACAGCTGGATAGGTCAGATAACAGGTCAGGCTGCCAAGTCCCTCTCCCCATGTCCTTCTATCAGAAGCTGAAGAGTCCAACCTATTCAATATGTGGATTGAATTCTCAGGAAGGTGATCAAAGCAAAGGGCATACCCTGGCACGAGGGAAAAGCTATCCAGCAGCAGGGAGCAAATCGGATAAAGAATAGGCTTAGCAGTGCTGCTGTCCCTGCCTGCTAAGCTAATTGTTCATCAGGCCTGTTTGCCCTGCTACACACGAAATGAGTGGGAATCTGTGTTTGGGAACTGCTGAAGTATTTGGGGTCTGCGAACACACAGCATCACTTTCATTGCAGTAATGAAGGCACAGAATGGCAGCTTTAAATGCTAAGGGTAATGATGCATTACCATTCCCTCTCAATTAATCCAGAGCCTGCAATGCCGAGTGCACTTACTCCGAGAATTTTCTCAGAAAATGAAGCTAGAGTGTATTTCATTTATAAATCACAAAAGACACTTATTTGGCAAGAATGACCCTTGCTCATATACAATAAATCATGAACATCAACAGTCTCTAATGGATTTTGAGTCAGTGCCACAGACAGCAAAGCCTGGGGCCTGTGTTTCAGGATTCCAGGACTGTGCCAAAGGAGCCTTATAAATTATTAATGCGTTCATCACCGTGTCATCTGTGCCACTGGAGAGATAGAGACACTCTGGGGCTCTGTTTGTCATTAAAAAAGTGATAATGGGTTCAGCAGGCAGACCATGCTGCCCCTTCCCCTACCGAGATGAACTGCTCCACACCGCAAATCTCTTGCCCAAAGTTCCATACATGCTCTTGGTTCATGATGTGCAGCATTTTGAGAACAGGAAAAAAGAAGTTAAGAAGTCTGTGTTTACAAGGGGTCCACTCAAGCCAGACTTCCTAAGGGATGGAGCCAAGGTCTGTGTTTGCAGGTATTCATAAAAAAGGATGTGCATTACAGAGGTAGCGAGGGCCTCTTTCGACTTCTGTGCCACACAGTGAGGATGTGGGTATGTAGAAAATTCAAGTTTTGGTCCCTACTGCTCAGTCTCTCATGCTTTTCAGTTATTCATCCCACAGTTTTCAACCTCTCCCCCTTCACTTTTGTCCCCATGGTTACTGAATCACTGTGTTCGCAGAGATTTTCCTCACTAAAGAAAATGTGACTAACATGAGGCAGCTAAATTATCAGAGCCAACTCTGACACTGGTTTCTCCCAACATGGATCTTATCTTCAAAACACCTTCAAGTAGATCTGCTCACTGGAACCAACTTCAGAGTCAGCAGCACTTCAGCTATTGACAGAGACAGAGTTGCATCACTTGCACAGGGAACACTTGAAATAGGCTGCAATCAGGTAATGGATGAAATTCAACTATCAGCTTTAGCAGACATGCAGCCTAGAGCGCTTGATACAAATAACTAGGAGATGCATTTCACCACAAAACAGAAAATTAAATTAAGCCCTGGAATGGAAGGCATTATTTCCTCACTGTACCTGGGTCTAAGAGTTCAAGCAGAACTGGCTCTTGAAAGCCAGTTTGGTTAAGCAGCAGAAGACACACGTTTTAGGCCCAAAGAAAGCCCTATTACAAACTGCACTAACACAGGCCAGTGGCTAACAAGTCTAAAATGTCCAGCACACAGCAATGTTTGTGTGCTGACCCACTGCTCAGAGGAGCTTCTCCCATGCTGAGCAGCCTAGGCTGCCCCAGGAAAGTTCAAACCAGATCCCTTCCAAACTACAAGAAAAAAACACCAAAAAACCATTAAAAGTAATTTGTATATGAGAGGCCTTTCTCGCCTTCAGTGTCAGCATCCATCCAGCCACAGGTGCCCAGACACTAAAGCAGGACAACACCTTGGCTAAGCATCACCACAAGCCAGTGGACAAGAGAGATGTGGAAGTCTTACCTTGGCCGCTACGGAGGAGTTGGGCTTCTCCAAGAGGTCCCAAAGCTTTTTCCTTTTCTCAGCACAGCAAGTGTTATCGAATTCCTCCCCTTCCCTTTCCCTCAGGGTCTCTGCTTCTCTCTTCAGCTCCTCATTCATCTGCTCTTTCTTCTGGTGGTAGCGGGCCTGGCAGCAGGACTCCAGGTAGATCTCATCCACCCCCCAGTAGTCCAGCTCCTGGCTGAAGGACAAGGCGCACATCTCCTCCATCATGTGCAGCTTGCCAGTACGGTAGAAGTTCAAGATAGAGGTGAATGCCCCGGGATGCCTGTCGAAGAAGTACTCGTTCTCCTCCAGGTTGTAGTCGTCGCAGATCTCCATGAGGGAGTCATGCGTGTTGCAGTCTCTGAGCTTACCCAGCCTGGTCCGCGGCAACCTGTCCAAGGTCCGCCAGAGAACCTCGTGGGCCAATCCCCCCACGTTGAGCTTGACCCTTCGGGAGCAGGCCTTGCTCCTGACGATCTCGGTGGGGTCCGGAGGCAAAGAGGTAGTAGAGCGAGATCCATGCTTATTCATCCCCAGAGGCATCGCTGGTCCCCCTCAGGCTGGACTCTGCGAGGCGCGGCGCGGGGCAGGGCGCGGGGCCGGCTCTGCTCACCTCTCCTTCCCCTCCATGCCCCGGAGCTGCAAGAGAGGCCGCCGTGGGTCTCCGCCCGCCGCCCCCGCCGCGCCCGCGGGAAGAGCGGAGCGTTAATCCGCCGGGGGCGTTGGCGCTGTCCGCCCGCCGGTGCTGAACCGCGCCCGGCGCCGCCGAGCGCCCCGACCGAGCCCTGCCCGCTCCACGTGCGGCCGGCCGCTGCCGCCGAGCTCCCCCGGGCGGCTGCCGGGCTCCCCCCGCCCCGCCGGGCCCCCGCCTCCGCCCGGCAGGGTCCCCGCACGCCCCGTCCGGGAGGGCTGCGGAGGCCCGGGAGCCTGAGCCGGCTCGGGAGCGGGGCTGCCCCGAGAGAGGACCCGGGCCGCCGGCCAGGGACGCGCTGGCCCCGGGCTGCCATCCCGGAGCGCTCGGCCCCGCCGGACCCCGCGCGTCCCCACGACCCAGGCGGAGCCCCCGGCTCTGCCCCCCGCCCTCCGGCCGTGTAGGCTGCGGGAAGATGCGGAGGCTCTTGGTAACTCCAGCCTTAGAGATTTCCCCAGAACAGAGCTGGGGCAGGGAAAAGAGGGGATTTACAGCCGCTCTAACGAAGCGCTCTGCCTCTCTGCGCTGCCCAGGGACGCCCCCCAAGCCCCCCACGCCGGCCTCTGCATAACTGGGAAAGCGACGAAAACGGGAATAAGAAAAATCCCCGAGCCTGCCTTAGGGAGCCGGCTGGCTCCTGACAGCCCCGAACACTGTTGCTTACACAAGATGGCACGAAGAGAAACCCCGACGCAGACAGGAGCGAGTCCCCCGCGCACAGCCCGCACAGCTCGGCGCTCGGCCGCGTCCCCGCCGACACCGGTTCCCCCAGCCCCAAAATCGCAGCCCCGCCGCCGCACACGGGGAAAGGCTCCCGCGGCTCGGCCCGAGCCCAGCCCTCACCTACCTCCTCCCGCGGGCTCCCGGCGAGGCGGTGCGGGGCGTGCGGGGCCGAGGGCGGCTACATCCTGCGGCGGGGCGGGCGGCAGGGGCGGCCCCGCTCGCATCCCCCCCGGGCAGCCTCAAGGCGGAGGGATGGCGGCGGCGCTCCCGGCTGGCCGCGAAGCTCAGGGGGAGGGGAAGGGAAGCGAGGTAAATCGGATCCTTCGGCAGGAAGCTTTCCGAGGCCTTCCCTCGGCTGCGTCTCCTCGCTCCTACCTACAGCCAGCGCCGGAGCCGCGTCTGCGCCCGCCTCCCAGCCCTGTCTCCGGGCGGACACAAAACAAAGCTCCGGAGCTCCCTGCCGCCGCCTCGGCACGGGGATCAACAAGTGCAGCCCGAGGCTCCGGCGCGGCCGCGCTCGGCTGTCCCGGCGCGGGGCGGGCGGGCGGCAGGGCCGGGGCTGGGGCCGGGCAGCTCCACCGTGAGCTGGAGCGCAGCATTGCAGCCCCGGGCCGCTCGCACCGGCCCGACAGCCCCCTCCCTGCGGCGGGGCTATTCCGGCGGCTCCCGGAGAACAGCGGCGGCGGTGCGTGCCGCGGAAAAGCGCGGAGCACAGGCAGCGCGGCAGGGCTCCGCCGCCTCGCAGGCAATTCCTCGGGAGCAGCGGAGCTCCGGGAGGTTGCTCATCACCCCTGCTGAGAGGGCGAACCGAGCCTCGCCCCCACCCCGGCTGCCCCTCAGTGAAGAAACGAGCCCACAGCGATGGCTGCAGATACTGGCAGCTGTAAACAGATAGGAGGAATTGTAGTGGATCCCTGCTGCCGATTAGGACTACAATGTAAAGTAGCATTTACAAACCTGAAAACAGCAGAAATAGAGAAAATGGTGATTTTCCTGGCAACAGCACAGCAGTCAAAGTATTCCTCTGCCACACTGTCCCTCTTGCCTCCCTCCTTCACTCTCACTAGGGAAATTGGCCTTCACCAGGAGCCTGGAGCTCCATTAGTAACAATTAGCACCTGGGCTGCTGTCCCAGACGTACACAGCTGTGCCCTTCTCCCCTTGCCTTGCCTGACCAAGGCTCTTGGGCCCTAGTGATAGTTCCTACTGCAACGTTTCTGAAACAGGAGCCTGGTGTCTGATTTTATGTGATTAACTAGGAAAAAGATTCCCAGTGCTGCTTTCCCCCATTTTCTATGTTTCTCTCGCCCATGCCTGGCTCCTGATGCCCAGTGTTATCAATGTCGGTGTTAGACTATTACATTTCATGTTTGAATGTCTACATCTTCCTTAGAAGTTGCCTTTTGAAATCCCAAACAGCACTTTTGTCCAGTACTTCACACAACTGTGTATCAGCTGTATATTTAGTAATTTCTTATAAGGAGTTGGTCACTACCTTCCTTCTGGAAATGAGAAAATTAAGATATAGAAAAGCAAGATCACCCAGAAAGGGGGTGGAAGGAAGAATTGGGAATGAAACCTGTTGACCAGCTTAATCCCAGCTGTCCTAGGTTGCAATATAGATGTATTTAAGTATTCTATTTCCACCAGCTGTGGGCCGTTAGCTGTTATCACCTGCTAATTACCCACCCCGGATGACAGACAATGGGCCATCAGGGACCCACCGCATGACTCATGGACTTATCCCATTGTGGGATGCTCTGCCCAGGAGGGAGGAGCCAGGTGTTCCCACCTGAATATAACCTGGCCTTGGAAGGGCCTGAGCTAGCCCTGTCTACTGGGTTCCCAGAGGACAAGAGCTACCACTGGATCTTCAGCTGGAGACTAGACCTTCACAGGATCACTGCTTAAACTGAACTACTTCAGTTGGACTGCTACTACCACCCTAACAGAGTGTTAGGTTGTATCTGGCTTTGTCAGTGCTTTTCCTTGTATTATTTCACTTATTTTTAATTTCAATCTTGACTTGTGATCTCCCACTGGTTTGTTTTCAAACCAATACACGAGCCCAGTGCCCCTCCAGTGAAGGAGGTCCTCCTACCCAATGAATACTTCCAGTACAGGATAGACGTTAGGGCAATATTCAGAGCACTTCCATTCTGTTGCTTTCTCATCATTTCATCTCCAAACCCTACTTTACTCCTCTTACAACAAAGACAAAACCCTCATCAGGGCTAGGAAGATAAATCTGTTAATGATTACAAAGCGTTTGAAGTTCCATCTGGCAGGTGCTGTAGGAGAGCAGGAGTTTGTCAGCACTGACCTCCCGAGCACATTATCTCCCCTAGTGATGCCGGGAGGGAGAATGACGAGTAGCCTAATGCAGGGAGACACAGCAGATTCACCATGGTTAAATCACTGGGAGAGAAGCACCTTGGCTTTGTTAGCAGGGCATTTGTATCTCCCTGCATTGCTCAGGTTCCCCTGCCACTGCCATTCCCGTGCTCTGCCAAGAGGCTGAAGAGCAGCCCTGGAGGGGCAGGGCGGGAGCACAGGCTGTTCCAGTGCTGGGAGCTCCCCAGTCCATATGGCTCTTCTGGCCAGCACTGAAAATGGTACTGGAAGAAGCTGGGAGAGGGAGCCCTGCCCAGGACAGCCCCTCCAGCTGCCTGTGCATGGGGTGATCCACAAGTCTGGGGAGAGAAGAGGATGTTTCCACCCCCAGGACATCTGTTCCCTGCAGCATTTCTTGTCCCACACGAAGAGTTTGTCAGCAAGGGGCAGTGCAGGCCTGAATATGCAGAAATGTGCATCCTGCTCACTCTTCTCCAAGGTTATTTCACCCACTCTTGGTTTGGATACAAATTTCAATAGATATTTTTGTACTCTGAGCCTTGCAAACTTAATTTATGGTTTGTTATTTCCCCCGACTATGGAGCCAGCCAAATGTTTGGATGCAGTTTGTGCAAACCCTGTTTCTCTCCAGGTATTACAGCAGTTATTGACAAGGAAACACCTTAAACCCCAAGTACTTTAGGGGAAATAGGCAGAGTACAGCAAAGATATTTTCTCCTGGACTCGCAGTCAGTGGCATGGACATATCTGGATTTCACTGCCAGGCAGAACAGGTCTGTAAGGCAGTGTTTGTTTGAGCTACATGAGAGGCAAATAGGCTGAGCCTAAATGTGAAAATTAATATCCCTCTGCTGATCTGCAGTGACTCCTCCACCTGCATAAAGAAAAGTATCACATCTTCCCAAACACCCCTGCCTGTGTGACAGTCTGGCATCTTCCTGTCCATCCTGTGAAGCAAGAGGGGAGGCTGGTTTGCATCATTTTTCTGGTTTCAGCAAAACAAAGGGCTGTGAGGAAAGGAAGGCTCCTGGCCTGCCTGCAAATCAGTGCTCGGCCCTGTAACAGCAATGGCATGTGGGACAGAGGGTGTCCCACAGAGAGGGGAGCAGCAGCTTTGGTGGCCCCTGGGTTTTGGCTGGGTCACCATTGCCGAGTTTCACATTCTGAAATGAGCTCTAGGATGTAACAATAACCCCTATTGTTCTTGCAGCCCAAGGGCCTTGTACTTGTCCTTGGGAGTGGGAAAGGCAATCACACACAAGAAGCTGCCTCTGTTACAGGGTGTTTCTTATTATGCCCCTTTAAGACTTCCCTCAGTTTCCAGGGATTTTCTTTCCAGAGTGGAAACACTTTGGGTACAATGGAGATTTTCTTTTATTGCCCCAAATTCTTTTCCTTAAATGGGAAAAAAAATTATCAGGTTTCTTGGCAGAGATCCATAACAAGTGTTGAAAAGTGCATAAAGAACAGATAGATAGTGCTTGTGCTACTGAGAGCCCAGGAACATGGAAGTACCAGGGGGAAATACTGGAAGCAGACAGCAAAGTACGATCCAAAAATGAGCCATAAAGAAAGGTAAATAGTTGAAGTTTTCAGCTTGTCTAAACTTTTTGGATGCATTTTGAGGTTCCAGGAGTGCCCCAAAGCCCCTCATTGCAGGCTGACTTCCCTGCCTGCTGCTGCCTAGAGGAGGGGCTGGCAGAGCTGCACCCCTGCTCGCCTGGCACCACTCTGCCCACGGCTCCTGCTGCCTTCTCACCCTTGGGCTCCTCTGGCCTTCGGAAGAGGGCAGGAAACATGCCAGTGCATATTGGTTACCAGAGAAGCTTCTGGTTCAGGTTCCCAGAAAGCATATTCAGAGCCATCCCCCGTGGCTCCAGCTTTCTGCCTTTCTCAGGATGTGCATTTCCTCCCGTGCATCTATTCAGTGATAGTTCCTACTATCACTGACCACAAGCACAGAGCCTGTGGCTCCTCTTCCCAAGGATGGTTCCATCAGACCCACCTTTCCTCTCTTCCTGATGAGGATGATTCTGGGGGACAGGCTGGAAGCTGTGGACACACCAGACTATTCCCCAAGGTGTGTAAAACATCACCTCCTGGCTGTGTCTGTCTTGTTCGCGTCAGGTTTGACACCAAATACAATTGCTTCAGGAAGGAAAAATACACAGACCTTTCTGCTGGTTGAGGAATGAAAAGCCCACGGTGGGCTGATTTGTACCTGTCACCCAACTGCTTGGGAACTTGCAAAAGGATCTGAGAAATCTTCTCCTGCCATCAACACTGTAGGCCAAATACCTGAGGCCCCAGGTCCCTGTCCTTCCCAGGGGGGAGCAGCAGCAGCAGCAGGACTCCCCCAGCCCCTGCACCCCATGGAGGGGCTGGGGGGTGTTTCCTCCTCTCGGCTTTCACTGTTGGGCCAGGGCTGGCTCTGAGGGAGAAACAGTGCCTGTAATACGTTATCTAACATTTAACTTTAAGCACTGAGCCCTGGGAAGCAATTGGGCTGCCGTGTTATTGAACAGCTGTGGATTAATTAGCCCCTGAAAGGCTGAGGGCTTGCATTAATCATCACTCAGGAGGGAGGGCAGCAGAGCAAAAGAGGTCGGCAGGTCTTTGCAGCTGTGGACATGTGGCCTCCTCCATCCTGCCCCTTTCCAGCTGCTGGGGATTGCAAATGGCCCTGCAGTCCTTCATACGTCTGGGGCTGTGGCACAACATCCCCAGTGGCTGCAGCAGACTGGGCAGTCTGTGGGGAGAGTCAGCGTCCAGGACCTAGAGGCAACAAAGCTCCTCTTTAACAAATACAGGCTGAGGGCTCAGCCTTAGAGGCAAAGCAAACACTGAACTCAGCCACAGACTAAATCTGCTTCGTGGTCTAACGCTGGAAAGATGCCATCGCTTGAATGTCCTGAAGCACAGAGAGTTTCCCTAGGATAATGAGAACAAGAATTGCTCTGTTCTTGTATATGTGGATCCTAAAAGTGGATATGCAGTCAGAGACCAATCTCACATGGCTCCTGGGAAGAAAGTACCCTAATATTCCCTTTCAGACTGAGAGAAACTGAGACTGAGAAGGTTTAAAGCAAGCTGCCAAAGGCACCATGGGGTGGGGGATGAATGAGCAGCTAAATGTACTTTAAATCTGAAGAGAGGTCCTTTAGTAATTCCTACCAAGATTGTTTGCCTTGGCACAGTTACTGCTGACAGAGGCTCTTGCCATCAGTGGCAGAAGCTTTCATGAGAACTGCACATCGAGGTGAGAATCATGCTGATGGGAGTATCCAACACGTTAAGCTTCTTCTGGCTCACCTTTTATGAGACACTGGCAGAAAATAGGCAGGCCTTGAAAAAAGTTCACAAAAGCAGCCCTTCTTGGGCACTCTGATCTCAATTGTCCTAAGCCTTGAGTAAACACTCTCCTCCTTCTCCCCTCCTTTGTGTCATTCCAACAGTAAAAGCTGGAGCTACTTTGGGGCCAGGAAGCTTCATACCAATGGCTGTGAAGGGACATGGCGAGGAGGGCATCAAATTGAATTTCAAGTGACTACTTAATGTTACTTCCAGTGCTGAGGAAGTCCAGCTTCGCTGGGGACAAGGCATAGGGAAAGGCTGGGCATCTCGTGCTGCTGATGGGGTTGGCTCCTTGCGGGGGACAGCTCTGATCTCAGTGACACCCGGTCACAGCACAGGAGTAGCATAAATTGTCTCTGCGAAGGGTCACTTCCAGCCTTTTTTGGGTTGTTTTCCATCTGTAACTTGTCTTTAATAAACTACATTTTAATTTGGAGGATTATGAAGATCATTTCAAAGCAGCTTATCTAACACTGTTCTCCTTCCTTATTTTTCCCCAAAGTGCATGTGGGTGCTGCAGAAGGCTGCAATAAGCCTTTCTTGAAGGCTGTCTCAGATTAAACTTCTTCACATGGGACAGCACTGCTCCCCGTGAATTTTAATGATCTCTTCCAAACATGCCCTTTCCGCTGTGTGTGAGTTCTGCAGGGGAACAGATCCAGCGAACCAGAGAGAACAAATGGGGTGTAATGACACAAACTGAGAACCCTGCAGCAGCCCACCCAGCCTGTGTGTTGGTGATCTTTGCCTGCCTTGCCCAGACCAGTGCCTTGGATTCGGGAAGGGCTGTGCAGGGGGGCTGAGGAAGCCAAGCAGAGATCCAGCTCCTCTGATCAGCAAGGACGACACAAGTATCATTCCAGTAGACCGTAAGCTCCTTAAAGCAGCTACGATTTATTCCTAGCCTAAAGCCATTGGTCCTGCAGGGGTGTTTTTCTCCTTTCTGCAGTAAGAGTCCTGATAAAATGTGAGCTGGCTTTTGGGGTGCTGCCTGTAGCTGCACAAACCCTCTCCACTTCCAGAGGAAAGGAGGAAGGGAGCTGGATGGCAGCTGTCTGAAGGCTAACGTGGGCTGAGGGAATCTCAGGGGTTGTGGCTTCAGGGAATGTGCTACCTCTGGGAGCAAATGCCCATAGTCCCTGCAGCTACTTTTCCACTTAAAGCAGCTAATAGCCCCCAGAGCCCCTGCAGACAAGGGAATTCAGAAAAGCTGCATTGTAAAAAGTCAGAATCAGCAATGTGAACAGCAGGTCTCAGACTGTTCTTAAAGCATCTGTCTTCATGGATTTCAGTTTAGTAAGCCAAGAAAGGCCAGTTCAATTTTGCAAAAATTTTACTAAAACAAGTTTCCCTGTGGAAAAAGTTTAATTAGGATAGGAACAAGCACAAACAAGCAGTATTGTCTAGGGAGCCTCCCAGGAACTTCAGTGGCTTGCTTTACAAGTCTTTGCAGTGCAATTTGAAACCAAACCTCCCAACCATTTGCTTAATCAGGAGAAATGTGATGCTCCAGCCCTAATATGGACTAAAGCACATTTTAGGGGGGTGACTTTGAAGATACAAACAAATCCTGTAGCCTGCTCACAGTTTCCGGGTTTAAATTCAGTGTTCTGGGATCCTGAAGGAGAACCCCTCAAAGAGAGCTGGAGCTGCACTGAGCAGCTGGAAAGGCACAGCCTGAGAGGAGATGGACCTCCCAGCCAGTGCCTTGCAGGGCACCTGTAAAAATCCATAATCACAGCCCCAGCAAGCCCAGTCCTTCAGTGCCTCTGTGGTACTGAAATGGATGAATGTGCAAAACTAATTGCAAGTTGCAACCTATAGATTCTGACAGTTGTTTTCTCTTGAAACACATCTCCAGGATGAGCTGTCCAGTGTTTAGACACTGGGAATGACTGCAGAGCAGGCAAAGCCCCCCAGGCACCCTCAGACAGCCTCAAAGCTGCAGTCCCACAGCTACAGAGCTGATGTAAACAAGGGGAGTGGGTTGAGGGCAACTTTTTCTGCCAATTAATCATCCCAATGCACTGGTGAATTCATGTGTTGGGTTAAAAAGTAACAATTCTCAAGACACAGCGGTGGAAAGGGAGTTCTTGCTGTTTTACTCAATTTTCAATTAATATTGAACCCTGATGTCCTTTTTCTGGCTGTGATATCCCAAAGCAGTATCTTTCCTTGTTAAACCCCAAGATTTATGACCTAACGTCTTTCAAGTCTAGTTCAGAAGAGGTCAACAGAAGGAAAGTGTATCTAAAAGAATAAAGGAGTCAGTTTGGCAGAGCTGCCTCCTATTGCTGAATTTGGGAGGTACCTGCCTGACCTGCCCAAGTTGTTCCGTATTCAGTTACTTGTAACTTTGCCAAAATTAAAATTCTCAGGGTGGAATTTTCCGCCATTTGTTGATCTCTAATAGGCATGAAAGGCCAGTTCAGGAAAGATAGCTACTTTTCAATGACTCAATCAGGAGAAAATTACACAGCATTAACTGGACTAAGACTGTTATTGGAGATGGTAAAGAATGAGGGATTCATCTGACATTTGCAGGTTGCACCTCTCTGTAGATTAACAAGGGAAAGGAAAACCTTACTTTTAGTGTTTCATGCCAATCAGCAGCTTGATTTTGCAATCCAAGTATCCTTTCAACAAACTAGCAGAATGAAATTACATCAGCTACACCACAATAATGAATCCAACGCTATAGAGCCAGGATTATGGGAAATCTCCCACTATATTGCACCAGTAAATAATCCCTGAAGTTTAGGACTCTTCCTGATCTGTGGTATAAACCACAATATTTAATTAAATTGATAAACAACAACTTTTAAAAGCATCTACACAATTTGCTGAGAAATAAACATAAATGTTGCAGATGGTTTTGCAGCATAATCATACACTGGAGGTACCAAAGGCACACGGTGAGTTTTCCATGTGATGACCTTTATCCCAGGCTAAGGGGGTTCAACTGGATTTGGTACCATTCCTGCCAGGAGAGCTGCACTGTGCCCAGCTGGATTCAGTGCCCTCCCACTCCACAGCCACAGCTGCTCCAGCAGTTAGGTGTTTTCTTCTCCTCCATGGGATCCCTTCTTTCAGTCCAGCCTGCCCGAGGATTTTCACTGGGCCAAAGCAGAATTTGGAGCCCACATGCCAAAGCTGTGAATAGAACAGAACCCCCAAAGCGATGATCAGTGGGTCTCTTGGCCCCCCACACCACACTTTGCTGTAGAAGTGTCCCCATGTCTGACCTTTGGGATCTACAGCTGGCAGCAAGGAGGGAGCAGAGCCTGTTTGCTGTGTTACAGAAGGGAGGACAGAGCAGGGCTATGGGGTAAAACCGGTTCTATATTTAAGGGCTGCATTGGGTTGTTATGGCAACAGGAATTCCAGCCACCACCGCGGGCTCCTCCGACGCCTCCCCGCCATCCTCTGCAGAGCCCAACTTTGCATCACGCTGCAGCCTCCTGCCTAACACTTGGGCTGAAGGGGAGGGGAAAAATGTGCAACCCATCTTCTCACAGAGAGCTTTTTCCTCCAGGAGTGGAAAGCAAAGAACAGCTTTACCAGCTGCCTGTGGATAAATGCACCAAACCCCAAGTCTGGCAGCAGGAAGGTTCAGACCCTCTCAGCTCGTGGAGCCCACAGGGGCTGGGAGCACCCAGCATGGCAAACTAGGGGAGCAACCACAGGGCTCCTGATGTGTCCTGGGGTGGGAATGACCCTCCTCCCACACCCAGCAGGGCAGACCTGAGGCTCACAAACACCAGCAGCTGCCGCAGTGCCACTTCTCCAAGCTCAGTTTCTTTTGTCTGACTGCTGAAAGTCTGCATTTCACCCACGCATCCATCTATGTACTTATATGGTCCTCATCTTCACCATGTCCAAATCTCAAGGGCTACCAGGACATTGTTTGCTTTTTTTTGCAGCTATCATGCTGGAATTCATAAACAGAAAAGCTGTATGTGAGACACATGCCCTGCTACTAGAGCCTCAGCTGGAGTCCTGCATCCAAGTTTGGGCACTGCTCATCAAGAAAGTCAGGCCAGACTGGCGAGAGCCCAGAGGGCAGCAAAAGGAGTGCCTAGAAATGCAGAAAACAGCTTTTGAGGAGAGGTGGAGGAAAATGGGTCAACTCATGGAAATGGAAGGCAGAGCAGAGATGGAGTGACACCTTTCCATTCATAAAAGGTTTCTGTAGAAGAGAGCAAAGGCTTGTGTTCCTTGTCTGCTGGGAACTGGACAAAATATGGTAGGATGGGAGAATTAGGATGACTGTTGGGAAAGAAAGTGTAAAGTCATGGGGTAGTTTGCCCAAGTAGAATAGGGAGTGGAGACATCATTAAGGCTTTCAAGAAAAGCATCTGTCGGGATGGGCTAGACATATTGATCCTGGCTTGGTACAGGAGGATTGATTAGGGACACCTCCATGTCCCTTCCAGCCACACGGAGCTGTGATTGTTCTGTGAGAACCTCATGTGTGCATTACAGTTACACACCCAGCAGCCACCGAGAGCAGTAGGAGTCATCTTGGTTGCAGTGACCAGAATCAGGTCTGGTATTTTGGAAGGCACCCAAGGTTTTCAGTGTCCCCTGGACTCACCTCATGTTGCACACTCAGCAGTTCTCAGTCTGTCTTTCCATGGCCACCAGTGTGGGAGTTCTGTCCCAGCAGCAGCACTCAAGGGGTTTCTGCTCCACTTGCTCCCAGTGCTTCTCCATTACTTTAAACTAGCAAATCCTGTTATTAATCTATTGAGCCCCCACTTAGAAATTGCTGTAATACAACACCACCTTCCTGCAGCCCATCAGTTCCTAGTTTCCTAAGCTGCTTCTGCTAAACAATCTTGCCTGTTCTGGAATTAACAGCATATTGACACCAACATGTTGATTCCAATGGGGTGACTGCTGAACAACAGGGCAGCTTGAATCCCAACAGATTTGAATGGCAAATATTAAGAAAAAAAAAATTGATAGTTGAAAAAAGAAGAGAAGATGAAAAGTTACTGGTAACCAAAATGGACTGAAGAGGAGCACCAGCCCAGAACCTCTGCACCATCCAGCTGCACCCACACATCAGCTCTGCAGCATGTCCTCTGCTTCAATTCACTTCTTCTAATTCACCTTGAACTGCTGCCATGGCTGAAGGAAATTTTAGGAGAAATAGGAGAAGCCAGAAAAACACAGGGCCTACATTACCCTAAAAATAAACACTCAAGAGGACTCAGAGTTATTCAAAGGTGAGAAGCTGGAGTGAGCAGAGCCCCTGCAAAGTAGCAAATGGGTCAGTGACAGCACCACCGTGGTCACAAATGCATGGTGGGGACAGAAGCCCTTGTCACCTGGTTCACACATGGCACCAAGTCCTTCTGTGGGCTGTGAAACAGCCTCTTAACAGCAAAACCTCAGCTATTGCAATGTAAGATGGGGAGAAGAAGTGGTGCAGAGAAGTGTCAGATGGACCAGCTTGGGTATTTTTGTTCTTGGTAATAAATAAATAAATAAAATCGTGATGATTAAGTGGAAGCAAAATAGCACTGTTATTGATACAAATGCCTTTGCAGTACTTTAAACCCAAGTAATTTAAAGACCAGAGTATTTCACATAAATAATTAATTCATTTTTGGTAAGCATGATGCCACTGTAGCTGCCTAAATTTTCAAGGAGAGGGTTGCTTTTTAATTAGAAGATGGTCGTTATAAATGCACGTGGGTCTTTAATCATTCATATTGGAAGCAGCCTGACTTGGTCATGCATCACAAAGAATAAAGCAGCTCCTGTCTCTGTCTCTCTAGGTCACACCCAGCAAACCTCAGGGCTATGAATAAGTGACGAAGTGTTCCTTGTGATGAGAGTGTGTTTTCATCCCCTGTGCATCACCAAGTTGTCTGGGAAGATGCATTTGCTGAGGTCAAACTGAGAAGAGAACGAAGTGCTGGAGAGCCAATGTGATGCAGAATCAACCTGCCCCAGCAGCAGTCTCAAAGCAGCTTCTCCCCAGCAATCAGGGATATTAGGAAGGTAGACAACCAGAGTGCAGTTGATTTCAGAGGGCTTGATTTCTTTCTTGTTAATAACACTGCAGGCAACCTCCCTCTCCCTCCTTCCTCGGATCTCTGGCTCAGGGGGAAAGTCCCCGCTGGTTTGTGGGGTCTGGACCTGGCCTGGGCTGGGGCAGAGCACTGGGAACCTCAGCCCCGAGCAGTAGATATCCCGGGTATTTCCCAGCTGCTTTGCTGCTCCAGCTTTTCAGACAGAACTTTCCAGAGATGCTTTCTTCTCCGCTGCATGGAAACAAGCTGGCATTCAGGTGCTGACAGAAAGTCTTGCTGCAGTCACTGTGCACCGGGGTCGCCCAAATTACGGATCCGCAGCTCGGACACGAAGCCCAGACGGATTCGGGCGGAACGATGCCCCTCGAGCCGTGGCACAGAGCAGCAGCTCCAGCCCATCCCAGCAGTGCCATCTATTGCCACTCTCGGCTCCACCGCAGGGAGTCAGCTCGGGGCACGGAGGGAGGAGAGAGAAAGGGCTAATTCCCGCCGGGAATAAGGGAAACTTCCCAGCTCAGCCACAGACTGCTCTGCCTTGGAAAACCTGAGAATGTTTAAAATATCTGCATGTGTTAGACCACATGAATCTCAAACTCCGTGATATCTGAGAGCTGAGTTCCCTATCAGAGCCTGGGGTCCATATGAATTATCTCTAAGTCCATCTCCAAGTCCAACTCCATTAAGTCCCAGCAGGAGAAGCCAGTGTCCTTCAGTCCTTCAGTCAGTGTCCTGAGCCAGCAGAAAGCAACCAGCAAAACTGTGTTTATTGAGTGGTCACAACCTGTCCAAGCTGCAGCCATCAGCCTTTGCATGGTGAAAGGTGGGAAGGGGTTGGTGCAGCCTCACACTGAGGGCTCTGCACTTTTAATGCACCTCAAGCCAAACATCCATTCTCAAGGTATCTTAAACAAAAAAAAAAAAAAGACAACCCCCCCCAAAACCCAGTAACAAAACAGCAGCTGAATTTCAGAAGCCTTACCCAGCACTCACTGCCAAAGGCTATTTGGAAGTGTTGGTCTCCATCCTCCTCCCAAAGCACCTTCAGGAGCTGGCAGAGGCAGCTGGGGATGTGCAGCCTCCACACCCTGCCCAAGAGGGGCTTTGGGACACCACTGAACAAAGAACAACTTTCCAGTTCTTCACTTTAGCCAAACATTTCAGCAGCTTGTCTCTTCCCTCACACGTCTTGCAATACTTTGTCATCACAAATTGACTGGTTTATATTAACTAAAATCCTCTCTCGTTCAATATCTGGTTTGAAAAATGTTGGCAATAAGCATTAGTTCAGAGTAGATTTATACCCACAGATCACGTGGAGCACTGGGATGAATTTCCCAGAACACGAACCTATGTTTACCAAATAAGAACATGAAAAACCCAAAGAACTGTTCAAATCATCCAGCTCACACACGGCAGATACACGAGGGCAGCAGAAATGCAACAACATAAACCACAGGCAGACTTTGCAGTGAGCATGGGTGTAGAAGAAAAACATGGACTGCAGAGTCTCAGGAGGGGAGAGAACTTGAAAGGACTGCGGGATCAAGTTTAAAAATTCGCCCCATCCTAAACTGCACTTGATGGGACACAGGACATGCTTCCAGGGGATCAGCTGCTGCCACTGGCTTGCACAGGGTTTTGGAGCAGGGATGAGTGAGTTAAGCCTTCAAGACACCTTGATTTTCAAAGAGACACATTGTTCCCTGCAAACTTCTCACTGGGGAAAAAGCCTCTAAAGATAGACCTGTGGGATGTGCAGAAACACCTGTCTCATTTTCCAAATGCCTTCCCAGATTGTCCCAGCTTACATCCCAACCTCCTCCTGTGCAGTCCGACACCTGGCTTTTGGGCCAAAACAGGCAGGGAAGGAAAATAGGGGGAGATAAAAAATGTCCAAGCTTTAAAAAAAAAAAAAAATCTACCTTTCTTTTTTCTTTAAAACAAAGCTTTGACATTGTTTAAAAGAAGAAAATTGTTGCGTTGATAAGTCTTAATAGAGAAAAGGACTTAACAGAAGGGTAAAATAGCACAAATATGAAACATCATTTTTGAGTTTCAGGACAAATGTTCCTCTTCAGCTCAGCACTTCCCCTGCTTTTGGTCAAAGGACAAGAAAATCACCAGCAGGCTCAGACCACTCTATGAAGGGGCAGTGGGAAGGGGGATCTTTACCAGGTACTGGGTGAATTAAACAGCTGAAAACCAGTTGCAATGGTTTCTTCCTGGTAGAAGGTGAGAGCTGCAAGAGCAGGGGTAACTTACCCAGGAACACTGGGAGTGTCACAAGGATGTCTGGGAGCACCTTCAAGGCCAGGCTTTGTTTCATGCCAAAAAACAAAAGATATCAGCTGCTTCCGCACCAGCTGCCCCACGCCCTAGCCACGTGGGGACTTCACTTTCCCTCTATACTTAATGTCTCTCAAAAGCTGCGATTTCTCCCCCTCTGGCAAGACCTGGACCCTGTCGCTCCCCAAGCAAGGAGAAATCCCATGTTCTCCAGGGAGAGGCCATGTGTTGATACAGGTACAAGCCTGGCAGCCCTGCAGGTGGGGACACAGGGACAAAGGGACACAGGGACACACACAAGGACACAGGGACACGGGGATACAGGGACAAAGGGACACATGCAGGGACACACACAGGGACGCACACAGGGACACACAAGGACACACGCAGGGACACATACAGGGACACACGCAGGGACACACACAGGGACACACGCAGGGACACACACAAGGACACACACAAGGACACACACAGGGACACACACAAGGACACACACAGGGACACACGCAGGGACACACACAAGGACACACACAAGGACACACACAGGGACACACACAAGGACACACACAAGGACACACACAGGGACACACACAGGACACACGCAGGACACACACAAGGACACACAAGGACACACGCAGGGACACACACAGGGACGCACACAGGGACACACAAAGGACACACACAAGGACACACACAGGGACACACACAGGGACACACACAAGGACACACACAGGGACACACACAGGGACACACGCAGGGACACACACAAGGACACACACAGGGACACACAAAGGACACACGCAGGACACACGTGGCAGCCCCGCAGCCCTGCCAGGGTGCAGCGGGATCTCTCCTGCCGCTGCCGCCAGGGGGCACTGCGGGAGCGCGCTCTGCCACCGCTCGGGGAGCCCGGCCCAGCCCAGCCCAGCCCGGCCCTCAGCCCAGCCCAGCCCAGCCCAGCCCGGCCCGGCCCAGCCCAGCCCAGCCCGGCCCTCAGCCCAGCCCAGCCCAGCCCAGCCCGGCCCAGCCCAGCCCGGCCCTCAGCCCAGCCCAGCCCAGCCCGGCCCTCAGCCCAGCCCGGCCTGGCCCTCAGCCCAGCCCAGCCCTCAGCCCAGCCCGGCCCGGCCCGGCCCTCAGCTCAGCCCCAGTCCATCCTTCAGCCCAGCCCAGTCCAGCCATCTCCCAACTCGGCCCTCTGTCCAGCCCAGCCCAGCCCGGCCCCCACCCGGCCCTCAGTCGGTGGCTCATTCGATCCCCCTACGCAGACTCTAAACCCCAAAGGAGTGAGCTCTCTTCAGGCCGGCAGCCTCATCCCCGCTCTGTGGCCTAGGCCTGGCTGCTGCTGTGCCCGGGCCGGGCGTCTCCAGGCTTTGCAGCTCAGTCACCTGTGAAACGTCTGCAGCTGCAGCAGTGGCTCTGAATTATGAATGAATGTGCTTTGTCTAGCTGCGCTCAGGCTCGGGGATCAGCTCTCAGCCCTGTGCTGGAGGCAGCTATTGATAACAAAGCCCCTGCCGCACATGTGCCCGGGCTGGATCCGGGGCCATCACCCCAATACTGGGATCAGCTGCTCGAATGCAATCAGAGGGAAGCAGTGCTGGGCTGAGGGTGGGGAGGAAGGAGCCTGGATGTCCCGGAGGGATTCCTGAGCAGCGCAAGGTTGGCTGCATCACGGCCATCGCTGCTCTCCAGCGTGTCCTGTGGGAAATGCAAGCTGCAGCACGGCCGAGGTGTGCGTGGACTGCGCTGAGGCCATCGGCTGTGCCTGCGCTCCTGGGGAGGCACTGCCCGTCCTGACTCCTCCCGAGGCAGAGCAGGGCACGGAGGATTTGCCTGGTCCTGCAGGAAGCGTAGCACTGCCGCAGCTCACACTGGCCCCGGAGCGAGGCACCTGGCACAAGGTGACTCGCGGGTTTATGGCCAGCAGGAACCTGCCGTGCAGGTGAGCAGGAGGCCCCAGCCATGTGGGTGGTTGTGCAAGAGTCCCAAACGTGTCAACGCATCCGTGGCCTTCAGACTGTCCCTGTGGCTCGAGGCTGCACTGATGGAGACGATTTCTCAACCGTGTGTCCAGGCATCCTCTGGTTCTCCCCGGCTGACCTGTTTGGCTCAGCCACCGTGATCCACCCCCAGCCACCCACTCGTTCTGCAGTCCTGGAGCACCAGGGGGTGGCATCCATGGCAGTGCCAGTCCCCACTGCCCAGAGGGGAGTGCTTGCTCTTGCTTCACCCAGCTGAGTTACTGGTTTCCCCCTTTTAGCTGCTATCGGTACTGATCATGGGAGAACAGCAGGGGAGAGGGAGAAAGCCCCTGCTTTGGTAGCTGTTTTTTTGTTAGGTTGGGGGTTTTTTACACACTGCAGAGCTAGGGGATGCTGCAGCATAGAAGGCTGAGCTGTTCTCAGCCCACGAAGGGAATGCTCTTCCCTGCAGTGGGGGCTGCTCCCGAGGGAAGCTGGGCTCAGTCCTGCCTTGGCCATGCTGCCATGCCAGGCCCTTGCAGGGCTCCTCTCCTTGACACAGCCCACCCCAAAGCAGGTTTGCTCCCAGCTCCTCTGTTTGTTGCTGCCCCAGCAAGGGGTTTCCATGCACCCACCTGGGACAGGGGCTGAGGCTTCCCTGCCCTTCTTGTTCCTCATAGAGGAGCAATCCCAACCTTCTCCATGTGCATCCATCTCCATGTGCATCCATCTCTGCCAGCCACTGTGGGTGACACAGGCAATGAACCCCACAGCTGGGTACCCGTGGAGGACCACAGGGATTCCCCAAGCAGGTCAGAAACTCCCAGCACTACCCGACCAGGCTCCCCAGGCTCCCAGCCCCACTCCTGTGAGTGCTGGGCAGCGAGGCTGCCATCCCAGGCAGCAGCAGGGGCTGGAAGGAGCCTGGCACCCCGCAGGCTCCAGCCCAGCACCGTGGGTGGGAGGAAGCTTCCCAGAAGACAGAGAGCTAAAAAAAGGCAAGGCTTGGAGCAACCCAGGGCTGCCAGCTATTTATTCCAGCATGCCTGTATGCTGCAGAGCAGGAGAAAGATATTTTAAAGCTGCTGCAAGGAAGCTTGCCTGTCTGCCTGGGTTTGCTAAAAAATCCAATCACCAACAGTCCCCACCACCAGTCCTGAGCCCTGCACCACTTTCAGCCAAGTGTCTTCCTAACACACTAAGGCAGCTGACCCCTCCATCAGAACTACACTGAAATAGATGCTTGGAAAAAAGGCTTAAGCGCCTACACAACAGGAAGAGTTTGAGAAGCATCCACATCTCACACTCAATTTACTGCTGGCCAGTCCTAATGAAAAATTTCTAACCAGATTTTATCATCCAGAGCTCACCCTTTTTGACTCATACTCCCATAAGCACTTACTGGGCTTACAATTCTCATCTCCTACTGTAAGAAAAAAAAAAAAAGCAACCACTGCAGTCTGTGTTCTTGGATATGTATTTTTTACTGAAAAAATCATTCATAAATTAACAAATACAAAAATGTACAAACACATGGGTAAATAAATGTAATGACACAAAGGATTGCTTTGCTGAGAAGTGTGTGTGTGTTGTAAAACACTAATCTTCAGTGCAAAAACGTCCCCCTGGCACCTCTTAAAAACATAACAGTAAGCTCAAAAGCCATGATGATGGAAAGCTACTTGAGAGTTTAAAGCCACTTCTGATGGTGAGGAGCCCGAAGCGCGCGGCCATTGCTCAGACAGTACCTCCCTTAGAGAAGCAGAGCTTTACAGAGAATTAACTGTCAATAAATAGTTTTGCAAATAAAACCCACATGGCTCATTTAAAAAAAATAAATCAGCATCACACAGGACCTGCCCTCCAGCAGGGTTGACTGATGGCGCTGACATGGAAGGGGCAAACAAGTGGCCTTGTTGAACTTCAGCTGCCAGAATATGTACAAGTTCTCCTTAATATGAGAATTTTTACACCATAACAGCACATGCGCTTGACAGTATGTTTTTAACAGTTACATTTACTATACAGTATTTGACATAGCTGATAAGATTAACAGTGCACATTTTCGGATAATCCACATTTTAAAAAGGGAAAAGAAATTCAACATGGTTAGAACAAAGGATGGGATGCTGCTGGGGATGGACCCTTCTGTGCCAACCGCAGAGTGCAGTTCTGAGCAGAGGTAACGGCTTTTGTTCCACACCAGGTGTGATGGGTGTCAGGGACATGGAAGGCTGAGGATCCCAACTACGGTAGTTCAACACCTACTCACACACACATGCATGATTCCAGGGTAGTGAACTTGGACTAGTTGAAATACATTCCTTGTTTGAAGCACCATTAAACAAAGACAGGTTTCTAGCAAGGTCTCAAGATGAAAGAAAAGAGGGGCAGGGTAACACGGGTTCAGCACCCAGAAAGGGTCCATGTGAATTACAGATCAAGATTCTGAAGCAAAAGTCTTTATTGCTGTATGCGCCAGAAAAAGCAAATCCTCACCTCTGCCTATAAATAACCAGGCTGAATCCCCTCGGGAAGCAAGTTTAAAGTACATGTAAGTTCAGAGACTTTAAAACCTAAGTTACAAACTCATCAGCGCTTTTCAAGGGCAGGCTCGCTGTCCTCTCATGCCAGCCGATAAGATCTACACAAAACTCGTGTTTTCTAAACTAATGTTTTCTGGATACAGGTTAGGAATGCCCTGGGCAGTCACACCCACCACAGATGCGTATGGGGATCATACGTCCACGGAACTCAGAAAACAATGTAAACCATGAGAAGTTAAGGAAACCGAAGGTAAACAATGCAAAGAAAAGAGTTAAAGTCCTTCGGAGGTCAAGTACCCGCCCTTGTTGTGTGGAAATAAAAACTAAAAACAACACCCAACGTATTTACTTTTAAGTCAGAGAGGTCCAGTGAAAGTGGTGGTGTCAGTGCTGTGTAAGGGCTGGACTGTGTCTGTGGGGACAGGGCCTGGAGCCCAGGCTGCCCACAGCGGCTGTGGAGAAAAGAAGGATGGCATTGGATGGCTGGATGGGCTGTCAGACCAAGCTCTGGCTTCCGGTCCTCATACTGTCATGTGTCCTTCATGTCTCTCACTGAGCGGTGACCCCGTGCCCCCTGGCTGTGCCCGTGCCCCAGGTGCTGAGGGGGACAGCGCAGTGCACTGCCTGGCTGCAACAGCACCTCAGTGTGCTGCTGGATTTACATGAGAAATGCAAACCAATCCAACCTCCCAACCGTTCCAGCATGTTCCAGAGTGAAGGCGTGCACTGCTGTCCAGGGAGGGCATGTGTGGGAACAGCAGCTCCATCCTGGCCCAGGGGCTGTGCTCCCCCAGACCCATCAAGTGAGCACTGAGCAGCTTGCCAGGCTCACCCTGCCCTCGGTGGGATACAGAGCAATGGGCATGGGACTGAGTTCCATATGGCTTTTGGATTCATTCGCACATCGTGTTGTGAAAGTGACAGAAAAGGGAGGTATTTTAATAAATATTCGCATTTCCTCACCCTCCCTGGAATGAGCCACCCCTGTGGTTTCTGGAATGAGTGATGACCCAGCTGTATTTGTCACCCACTGCATTGGAAGGTTCTGGGCCCTGGCCCACAAATATTTCTGCATATGCCCGGCTGGAATCACGCAAGCAGTCTCACTGGCTTAAAAGGGAACACCTTGCACAAGTACAGTGATGCTCATACAAGTGTTTACAGAACTCAGGACTAAAATGAGTGACCATATGTAAACCTCTCGCACTGACTTGAGCCATAGGAGAAAAATAAAAAGGGGCAATTTACACAGCATATTTACACTTACACTTCTTTAAGAAGCGATTCTGTTATATATACTTCAAGCAGGTCGTTTAAAAAACCGCACAGACATAGAAGAACGGCATCAGAAGTCGTTTGATCTCCCACCATGGCAGTTGCCAACCAAATTGCTCCAGACGTTCACCGTCAAGAAGCCAGAGTCCCTCAGCTGAGCCGCTTCCCGGAGGAGAAAGCGCATCGGAGGAGAGTCCCAGTGCCAGAGATTGCTGGAGGAGGAATGTGGAGACGAGAGCAGCAGGTCAAACCGTTGTCCTGAAACCCAGAAAGCAAGTGGCAGAAAAAATAAAGAGACTGCTGAGCTCGCTGCCCGGGTATCGGGCTGGATTGGTACAGCTAGGGCAATTTGTGCGTGCACTTTCAGCCTCATTCTCCAAAATACTGTGATCCTTCATTAGACAAAGTGTTGTTTGTCCTTGATAACCCTTGGAAAAGAAAGTCTAGAGTGGTGCTTTCTTGGTGAAGGGCAGAGCAAAGTTATTTTCTCCTCTTAATATTCGGTCACCAGAGCCAGCTCTGGTGTCAGGTTAACAGTGATGTTCTTATACAAGGCGTCATATGTGACGTTTGGAAAGTAGTTCAAGTTATTGAGGCCGTCCAAGGCTTGCCTTTCTTTTGACTTCCTCAGCAAGGCGTACCTGTGCAACGAGAACCAGAGGCCAGAATCACTTCCATGGATCTCACAGTACCTGCAAACTCCTCCCAATGCTACAACACCTTCCCAAGAGCAAGTCCCAGCAGCTGCTACAGAACAACAAACCTCTGAGATCTTAATAAAGGCAACCATCACATTTTAAATAATGCTGTGGTAGTAAATACAGGAAAATTCCAGAAAAGTCCATTACCTGAAAAATGGCAAAATGCTCACTGTGCCACCAGCAAGCATTCAGCTGCCAAAATAACCTGTGATTCCTGCCCAAAGCCTGCAGGTCCCATTCCCAGGAGGGGCTGAGCTTGGGGGTCCTGACAAGCCCTCACCAGCCACACCATCTGAGAGAACCCCAGATGGGTGATACAGGGACAAAGGGACACACACAGGGACACAGGGATACAGGGGTCCTTGCCACTTCTATGAAACCAGACATGAACAAGAACAGAAGTAAATGGCTTTGGTCTGAGGGATGGGGATGAGGAAGTAAAACTTGCGGAATAGTGGTTTGGGGAAGGAAGCTGCAGCTGGTGCACAAAAACAGCCTCAAGCACATCTCCCCACCCCACTGCACAGACCCACAGCTCCTGCTGATGTGGAGCTTAGGCTGCTGCCTGGGGCCAGGAGACCAGGGAATCGTCAGGGACCAGAGCTCAATCCCACAGCGTTATCAGCCTGCCATGCTTCAAGGGTCTGACTAAATATGGCTTTTTAAGCCAAAAGCAACTTCTTTTCAAGAGTGAAGTAAGAGAAGCATCTCTGACTGGCTGCATTCTGTCTAACAGAGAAATAAAAAGTAGGGCTAAAGATGGAAATTCAAATGGAAACACCCCCAAAAATGAGCCTCCTGCAAAAAAATACCAGCAGATAGCTCAAATCTTCACAGCAGCAGCCTAAAGCCCCTCCATAGAACAGAGCTCACACTGCTCATCCAGCAGCTCCTCAGCTACAAATGTTAATTCCTGAAGTTGTTTGTGAAAGATATAATTCTCTGGTTTTCTGCTGCACAGTTTTCAGAGGACTCAAATTCCACTGCAGTCTTCAGGCAAAAGCAGTCAGTCAAACCTTGTACTCTCTGAAACAACCGTGGCTCTGGGACAATGGGGTTGGAGCCCTCCTGGAGAGCTCCAGGGAGAATTTATCTTGAGAAAAAAGACAAAATTCACACAGTACTTGTTCTCCTTTGGTCCAGGGAACAGCTAGCACTCCTGATGGGTGTCTGAAGCCTCCCAAGAGAGCATACCCTGAGTTCAGGGGTTCTGGACACCCATGCCAGTTTGGGGCCAAGAAGGAGGAACAGAAGAATGGAGAGGATGTTGCTGTTGCACTTTGTGAGTGCTGCCAGGGACACCCAAAACTTTAGCAGCCACACTCCAGGACAATCCCTGCTGTGTGCCTTCTGCAGGCTGAGCAATGTCTCCTTCAGCACTTGGTGTCTTCCAAAAACCCTGAAGCTTCTCTGACAGCTGGCAATAGTCACCCCTGTACTTTCCTCTGGAGATAAAGGACAGGCCTTCAGCCTATCATGCTGACAATCCCCTCCTTTGGATAGCATCCAAACAGCCGCAAAGTAAGGATCCCTCACTGTAGGGATGCAGAGTACAAAATGCAGGGATGGAGGAATCCTGGCAACACTCTGCCTCCATCTCCCTGCAGTTACTTTCTTTCAAGAGTTCAGGCTGTTACTGCCCTCAAACAGCTGCAGGGAACCTCCTACATGGTACAGACTCTTTGTGAAGGGCTTTAAGATTCTTTAAAAAATTTACTTGCCTTCCTAGGAACTGCACTTCTCCCCGATGATGGTGAGGAATTGATTTGTATTTCCCTGTGTCTCCTTCTGGTCGAGTCACTGAGTAGCCTGCATACTGTACTCTGCATTTGGAAGGGGAGAAATAAAATAAAATAAACAAAAAATAATCACCCGTTGTGTTTGCGGTGCTGGAAGTGCTCCCAGGGCTGCACAGTCAGAGCTCCTGGGGCTCTGGCCGTAGCTCGGCCTTGCCACCCACAGAGAAGCCACACAAACCTCCCCCTGCAGCCGGGGCTCAGGGCTGTCACACAGCACTCGGCACCTCGGAACCCTGCTCAGCTGTGTGGGATGCTGTGCACAGAGCCAGCAGTTTCCCAACCAGCACTTCTCTGCTTCCCATCCACTGCCTGCACAGGCTGGAACAGCCCCTATTCCCACTGAGCCACTGCAGCCAGCCCTGAAGGTGACAACTGTCCCCCCAGAGCACGTGCCAGGCTCAGCTCAGAGAACCACCACCAGGGCCTGGGGAGTCTGTACCTGTTCCAGAGGTCGTCATCCTCACCACCCCAGCCCCAGAAGGCGTTAGGGAATCCGTTGATCTTCTGGAACTGCTTGACAGTCAGGCCACTCACCCCTCCAAAGAACTCGTTGTATGGGAGCCTGAGGGGGAGAGAAGGGTCAGGGCAGAACCCACTGGCTCTTCCGCCTGCCGTGGCAAAGCCTAAGCCCTGAGGATGCTCTCTGCTATTCCCTCTCACGTTCCCTTTGCACAAAGCCTGAGAACAAACCCAGATGCATTCTCTGCCTTAAAAAGAAATAAATTAAATCTAACATTGGCTCCTTAGCAGTTATGGCAGCAGGGAGGAAGAACAGTGCTTACAGGTACATGTACTTATCCAGCTTGGCTGCAAAGTGCCTCGGCATCTGTCCACACCCATAGTAGTTACGGTCGTTCTCTGGTATGTGGTCCACATCGTGAAAGATGAGGCAATCCCAGTCCAAGTCCTTCATTGCTTCCCGAAAGCCAACGTTGAAGAGCATGGCACGATTAAAGGGTTGGTTTCCAGCCTAGCAGGGAGAAAGTCCTTTCTCAAGGGGCGTCCTTACAGTTCATGCTCTGTGTGTGTTCTCAGCCCTGTCTAGAAAACTAGAGGGCAACCAGCTCCCACATGGGCACCATGAAAGGAGTGATGTATTGAAGTCTAGTGGGATCAACCAACACCGAAATATTCAACTTACAGTGCAGGAGCAAAAATAAAGATGCTGAAGCCTTGTTACTCAGACACTTGAAAAAAACCCCAATTTTGATCAATCTTTTAAGCTAGAGCTAAATATGGAGCCACATTTACTGGGTGGATGAAGCCAAACAGCTGAAGTGAGAGGTCCACATACACATCAAATGATAGTCATGTTCTACATGAAATACCTAACTCTGGTTAGGACATTCCTGTGCCTAGGGGATGCTGCCTGGAACTACAGCAGGGATATACAAAAAACTGCAGCATTGTCTGAACTGCAAATACCTGGTCCAAAGCTTTTTAAAAAAACAAACAAAAAAAAAAACCTCCTACAAAACAGAATTAAAAAAATAAAACAACACCACAAATCCCCAGATCTCTATTTTTCAGATAAAACCAGTCATTTATGGGCACATCTCTTAGCTGTTACACTTTTAGACACAACAGGACAACTTACACAGTGCAACATGACCCCTACACCTGCCACATCAAAGAGATGTGATCTGTCAGGGACACTCCTCGGGACAGGGCAGAGCTGCACTTGTGGCACTGGCAGACTCATTTTGAGGGCAGTGTGTCTGTGCCCCATGCTCACTCACTTGTTCCACGACGTAGAAGGCGAACTGTAAACGTTGCCGCTGCAGCATGGGAATGAGGTGTCTGAAGAGGACAGGAAGATGCTCATATCGATTGCGGAATGGGATCAGGATCGCCACCTGATGAGGAGAGGACATGGTTGTCACTGCACTGCACCCGCTGCTGACCCCACGCTGGGGAGCACAACTGGCTGGTGTGGGGCTATAAGAGCAGGACCCTGAAACCCTTCCAACTCCCAAAACATGGATTTCCTATTCACTTTTTAAGCAATTGTTGCTTTGGAAAAATTCAATGTCATCTTGAGTGGAAGGGAGACTTGCAGTGCCCCCTCTTCACCTCTGCCCAGCACTGGGGACACTAAAGCAGCCCTTGAGTTCACTGTTTCTTCCCTGGGCACTGCATTCCCACACTTCAGAGCTCTTCACATCATTGCTCTGAAGATGCAGCACAGCAGAGATGCTCCCATTAACATCTCCTCACCACCTGCCCAGGACTCCCTGTCCCCCTGCACTGAGCAGGGGCTGCCCAGCTCCCAGTTACCTTCCAGCGAGGCAGGCAGTCACTCGGCTTCCAGTGCCCTCCCAGCTTGATAGAAGGGTCTTTAGAGAAGAACTGGTGGATATCCTCCATGGTGATCTCACTCATATTTACATCGATGGGGCCCTCTGCAAAGTGGGGGAAGCAGCAGGGGGTGAGGAGCTGCTGTGGTCCTGGGGCAGCACTTTGCTGCATCCCTGCCCTCCATCCCCAGCACTCAACTTCTTTTCCCCAGCACCAGGAAAACCAGTTAGATGCTGCTGATGTAACACCTCTGTCTCTTCAGCCTTTGTGGCTGCAGTTATCCATGATAGCCCCACGCCAGCTGGGGTAGCCCTCTACTCCTCCCTGCATGTTTCCAGCAGACTAAACACCCCACCTCAGCAGAGAGCATTCCTCCCCTATGGAAACATTTGCCCTCAAAAGCCCAATTTTCCACCTGAGGATGGCTTTGGTGGAAGCATTTCTCCCAGCTCCAGCTCCCTGGGGGTGTGCAGCCCATCTCCCACAGCAGCCCTGACACAGCTGTCCCTGGCACAGCTCGGAGCTGGGACTGGCAGCACTGCCGAGGCACAAGGGAGCCACCCTGCCGCCACTGCCCCTGGAAAAGGGCTGGCAGAGTCTTTTCACCGGCTCCCAGCACACAATCCCTCTTTTGTTTGTGTTTGCCAAGCGATGGGCTCCTGCTTCAGCAGGGAAACATGCCTCCGACACAGCAGGGATTAATTCCTGAGGGTGGGTAAACAATGATTTCCCAGGAGCAGTTGAGCTCTAAACAGCACTCCCATTCATCCCTAGGTGCCTGGCAGGGAAAGGTGCAACGATGGTGACACTGGGAATGCCACCATGGGCCCTCCAAAGCCATGGAGAGCAGGAGAGGGGCACAGGGCTGTCAGGATGCTACTCACTCATAGAAGGGAGCCTCTCAGGACAAGTGTTGTTGGGGAAGTAGGTAAAGTCTTCAGGAAGAAACGTTGTGGCTTGCAGAAAGGTGTCATTGTGGCTCAGATCAAGAGGATAATCTGGGAAATGGGAAAAAAAAAGAAAAAAAAAATTTCACCCAAGCTGTAGGTCTGCTATTTCCAGCCACCTCCCCATGCCACTGTGAACAGACTCCAAAGTCAACCGCAGCTGAGGATGTCCCCAACAGAACTTGCTCTAGCCTTTGACCCAGCTGGGTGCTCATCCCCGTCCTGGGACAGGTGGCTGCAGAAGCCCCAGCTGCCTTAGCACCACATCAAAGAAACCTTTGCATTTTCTGGCCAAAGGAGGAATTTTGAGCATCACCCTTAGGTATCACAAAGGAGCACACAGATCTTGAAAGGAAAAGCTACCACTGCCTTGTTCCTGGACCATGGCACAGCAAGAGGGGAAAGCAGGTCCTTTCCCACCAGGAGGGAGGGAAGTACCCAAGCAGATCCCAATGCCAGCTAGGACTGTCAGTGCAGTACACTACACAGGGCAATCCTGCCGGGAATCCTCCTCAAAGAATCAATAAAAACTATCACATTACACACAGACTTCCCTCTGCTTCACACTGTGCAAGAGCAGAGGAGCCCCTGTGCCCCAGCAGTCACAGCAGTGCCCAGCACCTCTCCAGCCTCCCCATTCCCTGCATCCTTTAACCTCCCAAGCAACTCCCTCCAGCCTGGTACACCCGTACATGTTTTATGGAGGTTTTCCACTGAGAAAAGTAATTTGCTGTGTCATGCTAGTACTTACCGTCATGTCACTAATATTGTTTATCCACAAGTAAACAGTATCCAAACCATTGAAAAACTCAAGATGGGCTGTAAACAGAACCTAAGGGCTTTTCAAGTACGAGAGATGTTATTTTGGATGTTTAATACTGTTCCAAATTTCCATAAGCAGTTTTCCCTGTAAACTCCCATTACCAGAGCACACCCTCAGTACTCAGCCCAGGTGACAGCCCACAGTGAAGCTCAACTGACCTGTTTTGCACCTTTGCTCAACTACACCTGCCTTTGCACCAAAAAAAGGCTGCCTTTTTTGCTGGCTCCCTCCCTGCAGCCCTATCAGGCAAGTTTTCTCTCCCAGCTGTCACACAGCCTCATTGCCCACAGCAGTCACCAGGCAGTGACACCCACCCAGGCACCCAAAATCAGCCAGGGAGGGAAGGTTCTGATCCCAGTATTAATGCAGTCCTTGTGGCCACAGCACCAACTGGTTTGCAGACATCACCACCATCCATCCTGCATCTGCTCTGACCTGCCTGCCAGGAAAGGTCACCCCAGGACAGTGCACAGTGCTTGTATGTGCTAAAACTGTCCTCATGGCTGGAGCTCTCAGGGAAGGACAGGTGTCCTCATGTGCCTGTGCAGCTGGGCCTGCTATGAGGTTCAAGCAAAGCCCAATATTGCAGCAGCAGCACCACTGGTATCAGTGGCACTAATGTAGTCACCACTTCTCTGCCTCCTGCAGGAGCACACAGGTTTTAGGATCACTTGAAGCCCCCCAGGCCAGGACCTCAGCAGGATGAAGGCTCTCACCACCACAAGCAGCAGCAATGGAGCGTCTAACCCTCCTTCCCTCGGGGGATCAGCCACTTCCTCACCCTGCCTCTGCTTTACTTGATGTTTCCAGTCTCGAAAATAGCCCAGGGTGGCTGCCCTAGCTGGCTCCATGCACGAGAGGAAGTGAGCCAGGGTGTTCATCTCCTGTGTAAGTCAATAATTCCTCTCCCATCCCCATCCCGGGCACAGCTGAACTGGTGGCTGCACCTCAGTGGGCTGGGCAGCAAGGACACAGCTCATACTTCTGCTAATCTTGCCTTGTAAAACTGTCAACCCCTGCTGCTGAACCCTGGTGGGCAAGGAGCTGAGCTGAGCTCCCCACACCCCATGGCAGCCTGATGCCAACAGCAGCAGTATGAGGATGCAGGGATGTGCCAGCAGAGAGGGGACAGGCTGGGTGTCACCTCACCCTGGCTCACGCACAGCCACAGGCAGCTCTGCTTCACTGTACCTTATCCACACCACAACCCATAACCCTGTTCACTGACATGGGGATGATGAAGAGGCAGGGAGGGAGAGCCTACGCTCCACTCCCTGCATCCTGTCCAAAGTTCATTAGATTATTTGTGGCAGATCTCCAGCCAAGTCATCTTGGTTCATCCTTGCACAGGAAGAGTGAAGCTTACGAGCACAGGCCTCTCCACGTGCACAGAGCCAGGGCGCTGCACAGGCGCATGCCTGGGAAGGTATTTTTTAAATATGAAACCTGATCCTTGCAATGAATTTGAAAGTGTTTACCCTCCGACTGGTTGAAGCTACAAGTTGAATTCCTGGAGAGCAAAGAGGTTTTCAGCTCAAATCCCACCATTTCAGACCTTTCAAGATTTTCACACCTTCTACAAGTTAGAAGCATTTGAACTTTTTATATATATAAAGAAATAAATACAGTTTTTATATATTGACAGTATTTCTATGTATATTGGGTATTTTTATATTACATATCTATTTCTATATATAAAAATAAAAGTGGCAGACAATTAATCAAAGCTTCCACCTTGCATTTACCAGCATAAATTAATTCCTTCCACTTAATTTTCAATGACAATGGAACCTTTAATCAAAATTACAATTATTCAAGACGTACCTGAGTCATTCACACTGCTGTTCCTCTTGGCATAGGCACTGCGGACCACCTGCTCATACACCTGAGCTCCTATAGTTCGCATGTTCTCACGGATCATGATGCCTTGGGCTTGCATCATGAAGAGGTAGGTGTTCACTGCAAGGGAGAAAAAAGAGGAATATTTCCATGAGCATCAGCTTTTGTAGAGAAAAGAAATCAGGGTCTTTTGGAAGCATTCCCAGCCTCCTGCTTGATTTCAGCTCCCTCCCGCCAGGAGGATCCCTGGGTTGCACGTGCTGTGGGAAGGGCAGGGAGTTGGGAAGTGGAGGTGTAAGGCACATTTGGAAACCCGGCTGGTTGACAAGGGGGACAAACCCAGCCAAACCTGACAACCAGGCTGCAAGACAGCACTGCAGCTGAAACAACAGCACGTTTTGCTGTTTAATTAGGAAGGTTTAATTAGGAAATATCATTATAGCAGGAAACCAAGCTGCGTGCCTGGAGAAGGGCAGTCATTCCAGACTGCAGCACCGATGGCTGACACTGGCCTTGCAGAGGCACCCCAGAGGGCACCACAGAAAGCATCTCCACCCCAGGCTCCAAGCCCTGGCACAGCACAACAGGGGTAGGCAGCAGCACAAACCCTGGCTGGCTCCCCAGGGCAGCCCCCCAACCATGTTTGTTCCCCCTCTCCTCTCCTGCTGACCCTGTGCCCTGGCACAGCTCAGGCTGAGCCTTATTAGGTTTCAGTTTAAGCTGACACCAAACTGGCAGGACCAGGCCCCAAAGCAAACAGCAGCTCTCATGGGACAGCAAGACGGCCACCGACAGGGACAGCAGGACAGCCACCGAGCATAGCACAGCAACCCTTGCCAGCACTGCTGTGCCAGCCACAGCCCCCTTGCTGTACTGTTAGGCTTAAGAATGAAGTGGAAAATAAATAAAATCTTGATGTGAAGATACCCAGAAGGGGTAACCTAGAAGGCCTATTCTGCACTATTAATTTAAAAAAACAGGTTAAAAGACACTCTAGGAGGGATGAAGAGGGCACTGGACCAAGGAAACAACAGAGATCCTGCTCAGAGGAGGGCAGCAGCCGACGCAATGTCTCCAGGAAACATCCATACCAGACAGGTCATTCCTACAGCAGGCGTATCAGCCTGAAACCAGCAGCTCCCAGTGCCAGGAAGGTACAGTCATGGCTGGAGTCACCAGGAGCACAGGTTGGATATTGCACTGGAGAGCAGAGATCCCCCACCCCGGGGTACACACACCCTGCACGCTGCCCTGTCCCCCCTCTGCACCCACACAGAGGCAGCTCCGCAAAGGCTGCCCAGATGCATTTCCCAATCCCAACTGTATTTTGTTTTCACACAGTAAAGTAAATATTTGCAAAGGGGATGGAGCCCCACGTCGTGCCCAGAGCCCAGCGCCATGCCCGGCTGCTGCCTGTGCCCAGCCTGTCTCTGAGCCATGGGGAATCACCAGATTTTCAACAAGAAGGGGGTCAGCTGCATTAAGTGCTTAGCAACTAGATGTCTTGAAATGCAATTTAAAATGTCCATTTCCAGCCCCTCTCTTCCCATACACATACCCTTTGCAGTGGAGTCAGTGATGGCACCATAAGCCAGTGGTTGCAGCAGAAATGAGCAGGAGCTGGCTCAGCCAAAGCTGCCCCCAAACCCTCTTGGCTCACCTGCCTGTTCTGAGGCCAGCTCGGGAACCCAGAGTGACTGCCAGGCCAGCTGGTGACAGCTACAGCATAAACATGAGCTCTGGAGCAGTTTCTCAGCAAGGTACCCCTGTTGCAATGACAGCAAGAGGTACCAAGTGCTGCTCCTCCTCAGAATGACAGGGAATTTGCTTGAACAGATGCCCAGGGATAAGGCTCAAGGAAAAGCTGGTGTTTTGATATGGCACCACAGGCCAGAAACAAAAGTGGCTGAAATTCCCCATGCAAAGCCTTACACCCAGCACCAAAACCTTCATAAGCCCACACTCATCAGCTTGGAGTTCAGCACAAAATGGCATCACCTCCCAGCACCAGCAGTCCAGCCCCAGCATCTCTCCCCAGAACAGCCCCAGCTTTGCCAGGCAGCTGCCCACCAGGATTTATGGAAATGGGAGTTCCTGCAGGAGCTGGCATAAACAGGCTCTTCGGGGTTAGCAGTGCACAGAGAGCGATGCAGTCAGGCTGGTGGAACCTGGAGGTGTAGGGCAGGAGGCACAGGGCTACCCCAGCCTGAGCTGCCCGTGCAGGTTGCCCAGATGACCACAAGCTTTTCCTTCAGCTTATCAGTCCAGTCGCAGCCCTGCCTTGGCTGCAAAGGTGACATGTTAAGGGTTGGTGCTGGGGGCATTTGGCCCTCAAGGCTGTGTCCTGCCCCAGTGACAGCATCCTGCTGCTGGCACAAAGCTCTACCAGGAGGCAGCACCAAGTAGTGCATCCAGCCATGGGAACAGCATCCTCCAGAGCCAGCAGAGCATGAACTGTGCAGGAGAGCAGTCCTGCAGCCTCTTCACAGCCACCAGCAAATAGCAAGGGTCAGGGACTGCCAGCACCCCTCCCAAAAATGCAAAGGCTACTCAAGAGTCAGGCAGAGCTTCTCTCCTCCTCACAGAGCAATGGGGAGCTGAAGCCACTCAGCTGAGCTGTTTGTTGGGCCCAGGCTGCTGCTAAGGAAGGGATAGCTAGTCTGCACCTTCCAGCCCACACGGAGCTGGGCCAGCGGCGAGAAACAACTTGCTGATGCTGATCGAGTAATTTCACCTTCTACTTCATTATGCTTTGACTTACTGGGTAAAGCAGAGCCAGGTTTGGTGAACCATGAAAGAACAGGAGAGACAAATCAGCATCCAATGCCTGGTTAATTTGAGGAAGAGGGAGGTTTGTCGGGCGCAGAGAAAGCGCCGTTTGTTCCCTGAGCGGCGGCAGACGGAGCAGAGCTTGCCACAGCCACATGACACGGCTGGCTGGGCCGGCCTGCTCCGAGCTGCAGCAGAAATCCTGAGCAGACTGTCACAGCAGCCACCATCCCAGGGGAGTGCAGGCAGGAACAACACCAGCTTTGTGTCAGGCAGCAGTTGCCTTTTCACATATTAACCCCTTGAAGCAGATGATTGAGGAGATACCTGGCTAAGGATGAGCTGTGCCATCAACATGCCAAACATCCAACATCAAGAGGCCCCATGACCACACTGGCCCAGGGACCAGAGCCCCTTCTCCTACCCCCAACACAAACTGCCTGCACGAGATAAGCTTCACAAACACCATGTTCATCCAGAACACGCAATTCATTCGGGTCAGAAAATCGGATTTAAACACATTATTGCAAACATTTTGCTCCCTGTGCACACTCGGTGCTTAGATCAGCTCTGGGGGCTGCCGTGGCCAGGGCTGGGTCTGTACCAACATTTGGGAATCACTGTACTGATCTCAAACCTCTTTCCTCCTCCACTTCCTGCCCTTTTGATGAGCAAATTAGCCATGTTTTAAATTTATTAAGCCTGACCTGGCTGACCCTACAGAGCCCAGGGCCCCTGCACCCGAGAGGTATTTCCCAGAGCCAGGGTGCTGGAGATGCTGATCAGCCCTGAGCAATCACTGCTGCAGACACAGGCTTGTGGTGGGCTTGGCCTGAGATGTGGTTCAGCCAGAAAACAATTCTCCCTGTTGTGATATATTGCTAATCTCATCACACAGGATGATCTCGAAAATTACATCGGCCTTCTGCCTTTCTTCCCTTTGAGCATGCGGCACTTCAGAGCACACACGGAGCGATAACAGCCTGGCTACAGCCACTGGGCAGCTGGACAAGGACAGGAGAGTGATGGGAGAGGGAAGTTGTCCCTTTCTCTAATAATTTCCAGCAAACCCTCACTGCACACCGAGAAAACGAGGAAAATTTAAGAATCCATTTGCCCAAATAACTGCTTGAAGATTATTCTTGTTGGTTCATTAAAGGACAAGTCAACCCTGCTGTGATTTAAACACATGGAAAACTCAACAGCTTGTCACCAGCTGGAGCAGAGGCACATGGCTGCACCCCAGGGCATGGCACCCCTCGGGACGCTGCACCCTAACCTCTCTGCTCACAAGCAAACAGGGAGAGCAAGTGCTCACTCAAACCAGGAGTGGATGCAACATCAGCCACGGAGGTAAAGTCCAATTATATAAATGAGCACTGAAGCCTTCCTGTAATCATTTCTCTGTTAGTATTTTTGGAGCACTTCTAATCAAGAAACAGCTGACTCTCTCATGGAAAATTAGTTTCATTGTGATGATATGTACTAGAAGAGGCAACAGGGTAATTTGCAGCTTGGGAGCTGATTTGGAAGAGGACTGAGTGTGATCCATGCCAGCCACCAACACAGGAAGGGAACAGACCTAACATGTCTCACTCCTGACCCTGACACACTTCCGCCACCTGCGGAAAGGACCTTCCTGCAGCATCCCCCTGCTCAGGGGACAGCAGGGTACCCCGGGCTGGGAGAGACAGCCACTGGGGGCTGGGGTCAGGAAGAGGGGCCAAGGGGCTCACAACAGCCCTGCATGCCTGCTGCAGTATCAGTGCCCAGCACGGCAGCCAGGCTTTCCTGAGGAAGGAGCCAGTCTTCCTCTGCTTTGAGATGTCTGTCACATTCAGCATTTTTCCCATTCATTAGTCCACTCATGCTGCAGAAGCACACAGGGGCTGTTTGAGTTATCATGGTCTCACTGCTATGTGCAGCCTTCTCCTGCTGGCAAGCCCCATCCCAGCAAGGGCAACCCCTGCCAGCCCCTGGAGCCCACATTTCAATCAGCACAGTGGCAAACCAATGCACCACCAGAGAAACTGCTGCTGAACACTCTGGCAGATGCTTGGAGTGGGCACAGTGTGCCCAGCAGAGCTTGTGGGACACCTCACATGGGAGATGCAGCAGCCACTTGGAAGGCATGAGGGTCCTGCTGGCAGCAGGGGGGTGCTCAGGTCACCTCATCATCCTGCCAGGGCTGGGAGATCCTGCCTGCTGCAGACACCTCCTGCAGGGCCCAGAGACAGTGAAACCAGCAGAGTCATGTCTACATTAAGCCTTTTGCTAAGCTCTCCCAGCAGATCCCCAGCATCAATCCAGCTCCATTAGCATTAGCAATACAAAGGGGTTTAATCAAACTAAGCCTCTAAGGCACTGATAGACAGCTACGATAGTCTTAACTCATAAATAGCCCAACTAGGAAAAGTAGCAGCATCCCAGCATAATACACCATGAGACCTCTGTCTCTATTAGCTCTCCAGTGGCACCGTATTCCCCAGACATGCTGAGTTCCAGAACAATTAAACAAGAGGTTCCTATTAGTTTTAGAGAATTTAATATTAATGCCATCACTGTTACTTAGCCCTTTGCCGCTAAATAGCACAGGAAGGAATAATTTGATACATTAAATGGTGTAAAAATTAACAGTGCAGCAGCAGCACTGAGCTGGTAATTACAAACCACTTGTCCCCAAAATTGGCAAGTCGGCAGCTTGCACGTGCACAGAGCAAGCAGGAAGATGGGAGGCTAAAGTGACACTCGGTCAAAACCTGAATATGGGAAATTTTTATCTGAACTGTTTCACAGAAAAATGACACTGGGGAAGCCTCAGCAAGGGGAGGAAAATCTATATTATTCTAAGAGACCCTAATTTTTTCACTTACACATTTAAAGTGGCAACTTCTCTTTGCAATCCCACAGGTGCCTGCACTAAGGTGTTTGTGCCACTCACTCTAAAGAGCACTGCACTCGTTGTAGGATACCCAGCAAGAGGAGCACAACATTCTCTGCAAACATGGGAAAACTCAGAAGGCCAAGGAACTCATAGAGCATCTACAGCGCCAAGGCACCCTGGGAGGAGCTCTGCACCCCAACAGCAGGCAAGGCTGGTGGTGGCATTGAGCCCCAGGTGACCCAGGTGCAGTCATACAGAATCCAGCTCCATGCAGGGGGGAAAACCAGGAGAACACAGTTTACCTGTGCACCAGGGCAGTAGTGCCAAGGATGACTGTAAAATCACATGGGGCTTTGCAAATCCCACGAGCAATCCAGACCTCTGCTGCAGCTCCTCTCTGCGAGGAGGGGCACAGTGACACGTGCAGGCTGGAGCACAGAGCATAACAAGCATTTGCCCAAGTTAAATATTACCCTTCCTTGAGAGATTCAGACTCTCCTACTTTAATTGCTGCTCAGGAGATGCAATTGCACACGACTGCATGTCCTGTTTATTTTCCATCCCCATCTCCAGCCAGTCTGCTCTCCCCATCCTGCTCCCTTCAGCAGGGTCAGCACAAAGGCTCCCCAGGAGCAGAGCATCCGCTGGCAGCAGATTGCGGTGCGGGCAGCAAGCAGAGCACAAACGTGCAGCTCTCACACTGCACACGAAATGCACAATCAAAGGCTCTTCAGCAGGCGCTGACATGGACACCGACCCGACCTCCGGGCTGGCAGCACCGGCTGCTGCTAAACAGCAAACATTTACACTTCCAAACACTCAGCTGAACAAAGCTCAGCGTTTGCTCCTTCGGTTCATTAGGAGACAAAGGGGTGGGAATTCCTGCATCCTGGACACCCTCTTGAAGTGTCAGGAATCCCAGTGCCTGAGCCCAATGCTCATGTAGGATCAGTATGAACAAACAGAGGCGAGAGCTTTGTTAAGAAAAATAATAAATAAGAATTAAGTGACTGGGCAAGCAAGGGAGAGGAAAAACAGGCAGATCCTCCCCAGTACTGCCCTTGAAGAGGGACGGCAGTGTAGGACATGTGCTGCTTGGGACAAGTCCTCATCCCCCAGGCTGTGGGAATTGGCACAGCTGCAGGAGACAAAGAAAATCCTCTGCTGCAGGCAGCCCACCAACCTGGGCATCCTGCTCAAACAGGCAATCATAGACATGCAGGAAAATGGGGACAGGTGGAGTGGTGCTGCCTAGGAAATGCAGTCAATAGGGAGTTTTACCAGTGCTGTCCAGTTGAAGCAACCTTGAATACAGTCAGACCACAGCAGAGAAAAAGAGACATGTAGGATTTGGATTTAAATATTCCTGTACACATCACACACCAGTTAAATAGATTTTGGAATCATTGATTTGTTAGTCTTCCAAATTAGGAGATTATACTCCTTGGCGAGTATGAAATTGTCAAAAAACAACCTAAGAGTCATGGATTTACTCATTCAGTTCACACAATGCAAAGTGCACAGTCTGGAGCTTTAACACCACGACGTTGATGGAGAAAAAGAGAACAGGTTCTGTTGTTTAGTCTATTCTCCCCCATAAAAACCAAAGACCTGATTTTTCAAGCATGTTTTACAAGTTCAGCGTGGCTGAACAAAAAGGGTTATCACATGTACAGCCTCATGCCTGCTGCAAGGGAGCTGTTCCAAGGGGGGGTCCGAGAGGCTGTTCCAGGTCAGTGGTTTGCCTCTCACACCAGACTGGACCATCCCAGCTCTGAGGCGTGAGGAGCTCTCCTGCCCAGCTGGCACACTGGAACACACGGCAGGATCTGTGCTCTCAGCATCCAGGACAGCTCCTCGCTTAATTCAGCGACACCCGCGGCACATCTTCCACTGCCATTTATGGCTAAAGCATGGTCCAGCGTGTCCTATTTACATCCTGTCTCCAAAAAAACTAGCACGGGGAAAGCCCTACTGCCAGCCTAGCTCACCCACGATGCACGTCCCAGGGGACGTGCTCCTTGCCACGGGAATGAACGGCAGAACCCAAGGCAGGGATGCTCACTCCTGTGGAGGGCTGGCCTGTGCCAAGCCTGTCCCCGCCTCCGACCTCAGCAGGACAGGAATCACCGGTGGGGACACCCCAGCAGCCAGCAGGGCGGGGCACGGCAGGGGCAGAGTGCAACGTTCTGCCTGTGCTCACCCGGGGCACACCCAGGCACTTCCAGGACTGCCCTGCTCAGCAGGACATGGCCATGGCCACCTACAGGAGCAGCAGCCTCTCCTCTGACCCAAACCTGCCGCTTCCACCCTCGCTGGGGCTAAAAAGCCCAGAGACAGGTCACACTGCAATACAGCAGCCAGTAACTGCTTGTGGGAATAGAGCATCTTGACCTGCCTCACCCTGACAGTAGAAAGGCTGCTTTGCAGCAAGCATGATTTGCACCATGGAAACCAAGGAGAGATCCCTCTGTAGCAATACCCCAACTGTCCCTATTGTGGTTTCTCTTATGTACATTGCCAGGTCCTGGGAAAGCAGCCATCCCAGCAGCCAGGAAAGGAGAATAGCCACAGCCCCACCTCCACACTATGCATCTGCCTGGCTTGCCAGCCCTTTCAACTCCTAAAAAATTCTCCAAGCTGGAATTCTTCAATCACGTGGGATGATTGTTGTCTGAGATTTTCAAAGGCAGCAGCTCAGAGCTCCCTGCCAAGGGTACTCTCACCATGCAGTGCCATTTAAGACCCACAGCAGCTTGGCCTCCACACTCAGATTAGAGAGTTGTTCTTGTCTGCAATAATTAAAGGCAACACTGTGAATGGCCTCTCCAGCTGCTGTGTTTTATGAGAAGCAAAAAAGCTATCAGAGAGAGGGTGTAACTTTGAACTTCCAACACACAGACCATTACCTATGGGATTTTGTAAGAGCTCTGATATCCTAAGACATTTATTAGCTTTGTTATGAGCTATGTGACCTTGGCATACATAATATTTTTATATTATTTTCTTCTGCCTGACAAGCAAACTGGTAATACAGCTGCTGTAAATAAATTAACCGATTCTATTATTAATGTAGGGAATGACTTCACTGGAAAAAAATCATCCCTCAATCTATCAACTTATTTAACACCTAAGAGATTGTCCATCAAATCACAGCCTGTGTGATGCCTTCCTATGCGTCAGCAGAAAAGCAATAGCATGAGTCTGTCTGGGATGCCATGAGCAGGGGAAAAGAAAAAACCCTTCCTTCCATCACCCCACAGACCTGTGCTGTCAGTGCCCTTTGGGACCACACTCCAGGGCTCAGCACACACAGACCTGTGCAGGGACAGGGCTGTGCCTCACGGCTTCCCCCCAGCATCGCCCTTCTCCCCTGCTTCTGCTGTCTTGTCCCTCCTTCCCAGACGTGGCCAACATTTGCCAACAGTGTGGCCATGTTGGCGCCAGGCACAGGAAAACCCTAAACCTTTTTGTGGGAAGGGGAAATAAAATGCCCTGGCATCAGAGAGCAGATTTGCACCGCCCTGTACCACAGCAGCACACTCAGAGCTGTGCCTAAGCACCACCATTAAGTTACACATTAATCCCAGATAAGCAGCCACAAGGCTATTGAGCCAGCGAGCTCAGCAAGGGATAAGCACTTCCACAGCCCCAAGCTGCAACCGACTGGGGCTCACGGGACATCACCGACTGAGAGGGACAAAGGACAGGAAGCTCATGGCCCCAGACTCTCACCCCACCAGGCTCTGTTGGGTTTGTACAAACAGGGAAGAACCTGCAGCAAGTTCAGCAGAGGCTGTGGAGATGTGGCACTGTGCGCACAGTACCCTGCCTGTCCCTCTGTGGGCAGGAGCAGCTATTGCTGCCTCCTCCTGCCCTGAGCCACCAGCACTCATGTGGCTCTGAATTGCTTGGGGAGGGATGACCACACACAGGGCCACATCAGGGAATAGCAAACACCCTTTTCCTCCTTTCCTCTCCCCCACTGAAACATCTTTAAGCTCCTCGCACACAGCAGCAACTGGAGTTTCCTTAAGAGAGTTGAGTGTCTGCTGAGGGATCTGACGACTCGTTCATTGATACAGGGCAGAGGGGGGAAAAATAATGAAGTAATTAATTCCAGCCTGTCTGCAGCCAGAAGTCAAGCTCTGCAAACACGAGTCACACATACAGCTACCTTGGAAAAGCTGAACATGTCAGGAGCAGGAGGCCAGTGCTGCCAGGGGGAACAACCAGAGGAGCTGAGCAGGCAGTGAGGGCAGAACTCCTCTGGGCCAGGGCAGCCCTGAGGGGCGCCAGGAAGGAGCTGGTTGGGGCTGGTGTCCCACAGACCCTGCCCTCATCAACTTCTACAACTCCCTGCCACAGTGATGCAGCAGCCCACCCTCCTCCTCCTCCTCCCCACCAAAGCACCAGCCATTCCCTCCACACTGGATAACGAGATTTTAGATTACACCAGTTTATCCACTCAAGTTACCCAATTTGTGCAGGTTGCGTTTGCTTCCCCGAAGTATTACAGCTAAAGGCTATCCTCCCCCACACGGCTGAGCCGTGGCAGATATAAATACTGTGTTGCTCTCTGGAAGCATCCCACTGGGGATTTGTGACCCCCTCCCCAGCCAGGAGTGGACACCCCACCTGCAAAGGGAGGCAGCAGGGGAAGGGCAGTTTGGGGGAAAGGCTCAGTGTCAATACCTGCCATGAGCTCTACTCTGCCACTAGCTTTCTGCAGAGCAGCAGCAAATCAGACAATTCCTATGTTTACTGGTGGTTTTTCTTTTCTAATTAGGTGAAAGCAGAGTTAACCTAGAGCACCCTGGAGCTGGGCAGCCCCCACCCCCCTTCCTGCTGCAGCTCCCTCCATCTGCCCTTGCCCTACGGCCCTTCCCAACCCGATGCACAGAACAACCAGCCCTGGAGCTGCCTCACAGGGCCAGGTACCAGCAGAGACCCTGCTGCTGCAGCCTAGAAACTGTCAGACCATTTGGCACAGCCCAAGACACCAGAAAGCCGGGCTGACGGGGTGATTGCACACTAGCAAACCTGCCCAAAACACAAAGGGATGCTTGACCAATCCTTGCCTGTAATTACATATACAAGTCAGGGCAGGAAGATGCATAATGGATCTGGACTGGAAGAGAACTCAGGCAGCACTTTACTTGCAGGTTTGATTAGCAATAAATTAAACATGGAACACTTTACACCCAGCTGTCACACAAGATGCTCTGCCAGCCCCACACCAGGGCTCAGGCCACATCCAGGAGAGATGGGGCAGCCAGGACAAAGGGCCCACAGCACAGGCAGGATGTGACAGAGCATGTCCATGCATTTGCTCCAGAGTTATTCCCACTGTAGCAGGCAGTGAGGCAAAACCAAGGAGGTCTGAGAGGCAGAGGGGAGAGATGTTTGCAAAGTCCCAGCACTGCTTTAGGAAAAGGGAAAGAGCAGGGATGCTGTGGGGAGCACCTGCTGCTGCCTGAGAACAGCCTGGCTCTCAAAGCAGAAGCTGCCCATATCCATCTCCTCCAGCCAAGCCTTTTGGTTCAGGTATTTTCAGTTCTACAGGTAGTGCTCAGTCACACTTACAGAGCAGGAGAGCTTGTGACCTATGTTTGCCCCCCTTGCATCAAATGGCAGCAAGACAGAGGTTGGTTCCTGGAATTAAACTTCTTTTAAGAAAAAGAAAAGACTATTTGAATAACCAGTGTATTTTCAACAGCTTGCTCAGCTGGGCCACCTCACTGCACACAGTTGAAGTGGCACAGAGCAAGCTCACAGCTCACAGACATGGGGAGAGAGCCCCCCAGGGCACTAACACACCTCTTGTGGCAAAAACCCCAACCCTCAGGAAAGAGACACCACACACCTTGGACAATGCACTTGCCCTGCCACTCCAGGCAGACCCTGACAAGCACAACCGCTTCTAACTGGAAAGTAATTTTAAACTTGCCTCAATATCTGCCTACAGGGACAATTCCAAACCATAGGGTCCCCCTGCACAACCAAGGCCACAGCAAGGAGCAAGTGCCTCTGGGCTGGCAGCAGCAAGGAGCATCCTCTGCTTTGCTCCTCTGCAACCAGCACCAGCTCCTCTGCCGCCACAGCCAAAGTCCTGCAGGTCAACGCTGCCGTGGGGACCAGGAGAAGGGGAGCAGAGACCCTTGTGAGCTCCAGTGCTGCTGACAGCCACAGCAGGGGACTGCTGCATGAGCAGTAGCAGGGCTCCCTGCATGAGCAGTAGATGGTCTGACCTCTGCTGCAGAGCCACAAAAGCTCACAAGTGTCACAGCTGCTTTTCTAGAAGGTGGAAGCCTGACTGCCAAATGCCAGAGCACCTCACTCAGCTGTCAGCATGAAGCTTTTATTTATCTGGAAACACAGTTGCAAGCTGAAAGCTAGCAAAGGAAGCCTTTTCCCTGAAATCCTTCATGATGGTCAACGACTAATAACATTCTCATACTCCTACCTCCCCATCACCTCAGACTTCTCCAATCTGGTTTTGCATTTGGTCACTGCTGCCGTCAAACTTGTCTGCTGAACTTCCTGGCTTCTTCGAAAGCAAGGCTTGCCACACAGGCTGAGGAATATTCCCGCTCAATAGCTGGTCTCCAGGCAAGGGCTTTGATCCATTCCAAATAAGGCAATCAGCTTAGCCCTTGATTAAATACATAGCATAATCCACCTAAATCTTGTTAGCCGAGAAGCAAGTTGCTCGTCTCACCAGTTGTAGGTGGCACTGTGTGTCACCACGGGGCAAGCGGGGCTGTGGCAGGATGAAGGTGTCCCTTGGGCCACATCCTGGGCAGGCAGAAGCACTGGGGCAGCTGGTGACCACAGCAAGGCCACTCCAGCAAGCCTTTGTGGACTCAAGATGCAGAAGTTAATGGCATCCTTTTTCCCCTGTAACATGCAAAAAGCACCCACAGAAGGCACTTGCCCCCTCTCAGCTGGCAGGTATAGAGAGGGTGCCCCCAGGGCACTGGGCACCCAACAGCCAGCAAAGCCCTAAAACAAAAAAAAAAACCAGGAAAAGAGAAATCATTGACCCAGAGCAAGGGTGCCAGTCTGCAGTGTGGAAGGAAGATGCGCTGCAGCTTTTGGGGGAATTTCACACCACAGCAGTTTCCCCTACCTTGGGAGGAATGAATCAGTAGGCCAGCACAGGATGGTGCTGAGGGGGAAGCACACCATGACAAGGGCAACTACTCCCCTGCCAGTCAGGAGCCTGGCCTGGGCGAGATGCAGCCAGGACATCAGCCTCACACACCCCCCTCCATCTGCTCTGGCCAACTCCTCCAGCTGAGTGCAGGGAAAAGTAGCACCACTTCCCTCTTGGGTCCCAGGCCCCTCTGCACTCCCCAGAGCAGACACCAGTGTGGCTGTACACATGCTCATGACATCCCCAACAGCAGGACACAGGGAATGAGGCAGATTGGGAAGTCTGGCAAAAGGAAACCTTCCTTCCCCAGGTGAGCCCCATTCTTCTCCTGCTTGGCTCTGGGATAATATTTACAGGTGAGTCGTTCAAAGCCCACCAAGGCAGAGCCCTGAGCAGGGGAGCACTATGAGGATGCTGTTTCCCAGCACTGAGGCTGTGTGTTCCCACTCCCCACCAGTGAGTACCCCAGCATCCACTCCCACCCGAGGTTATGCTGGGACAGCAGACAGGAGAGATCAGCTTCCGAGATTACAGTGCAGGTATTATTTAAGTCATTAGAAGACAAATTCCCTGAAATGTGCTATTGCTCCCTATTTCCTTTCAGGTTTCAGATCCAGCAGGTGGGGAGCAGCTCTGCATGGAGGTGACCCACTGGGTGCTAATCCCAACCCAGAGGCAGAAGCCCTGCAAATCTCTGTTCCATGCTGCATTAGCAACTCCAATGCTTTCTGCAGCAGCCAGGCACATTTCAACAGTACTGGAAGGATTTTAAGTTAATTTAACCCCATTAACACATTATATGGCTTCTGTCATCCCAATTACCCTAAAAAGCCCAGGTATAGATCTTGAGGGGAGTGCAGGGAGGAAGAAAAAATAATTATTTAAAAATTGGTCAGGAGGGGAAAAAAAGAAAGCAAGCCTTGGACACACTCCCAAAACACAGTTTCAGGCAGATGAGGAAAAAACTTCACAGGATTTCAAACAAAAGAAATTTAAAAAGCAGCCAACAGAGGCAATATCTGCTTTCACCAAACACAAGCTAGGAAGGCTGAGCAGAGCTCAGCTCGCCAGTCACCAGCTGGTGTAACAGGAATCAGGTTTTTGGCACGGGGATCCTTCCCCCAAGCCGGGCAAGGGAACAGGCTGCCCGCAGAGGAGCTGGGATGATAAATGACAGCAGTTGAGCACTGCAGGGGCATTTCACCGCTTCAGAGGTTGCTGCTATAACAATCTTCTCTGACTCAGCAGCTGAAAGGGACGCTGGGAAGGAAGCAGCATAAAAAAAAAAAAAAAAAAGTCATGCATTATTAATATGGACTCTGGCAGCAAGACATGAGTTGGAAAAACACTGAGGGGGAAAAAAAATGACTGCAGAATAAAAGCGAGCTGCACGTGTGGAAGCATTTCACACTCTTGCGGGAGTGGGGGCCACCCTGTGCCCCTCCAGGGTCCCCAGCTCCAAGGGAACCCCGTGTTTGCTGACAGGAACACCATATCTACAGTTTTCTCCATTGGCTCAGGCTGCTGCAGCCCTGTGAAGAAACCACCATGAGCCCTGGGCATGGCCTGCACTCACTTCCAGCCACAGCAGCTCTGGCCTTCCCTGCCATGGCACACTGTTCCAGCAGGTTTATTTTTATTTACCTGTGCTCTGTGCATCGCCTGCTGACTTCCCTGCCGTGCATCCCCCAGCCCTGCCTGGCGGCTCAGCCGGAGCAGCCGTGTCAGAAAGCACCCACGGCTCCAAGCCACAGCCAGGAGCTGCCACAGCCCGCAGCCTCTGCCAGCCCCGCTGACGCACAGGGCACACAGGCAGGCACTGAAATGCCTTCCTTTTCCTGCCAGGTGGGGAGGGAAAAAAATATCAGCTTGCACTTGACTACCTGGTGCACTGCAGTGTTTGCTTTCCCCTTCTATTCCAACTACTTTGTAAGGGTTCTTTTAGAGGCACTTTGTAAACATTAGCATTCATGTAGCCATCTTCTCCACTTTCCACCCAAAATCCTTGCTCCCAACCTGCTGCTGTGGGAAGACACCATCAATGAAGAGTGTGCACTCCTGTGTTGCAGACATCCCACAGCCCTCACCAGCCTGTCCTGGCAGTGCAGGAAAATGCCCTGAGCCCCACTCAGGAGCCTCTTGGCAGTACATGAGCACAGTTAAAGTCTCAGCCCAGCCTAATCCCCAGTCTCTCCAAAGCAAGGGAGGTGGCTAACACAGCACCCGGTTTCAAGAGGCTCCTTGGATTATTTGTATGGCAATGCATTCAATAAAACCGATCAATTATTTTGCCATAAAATTCTCTAGACACACAAACAAGCACTGGTCGAGCTGCTTATACCACAGCCCAACCCACAGCAGTGCAGTGGGTGTTTTGCCTGAATTTGCTTCCTTCCATTACGTGTGCAGTGGCATCCTCCATACAGAAATAGTTTCCAACCTTTACCTTTCAGATTAGAAAGCACAGGGAGGGAACAGCTTCACAGGCACTGTCTCACATGCAGCCCAACCATCGCCTGGGCACGCGCCTGCTCATTGGAGCAGGAAAACAGCAGGGAAAACACTAAGCAGGGAGACTGAGGCACAACTCAGAGGAAAAAGAGCATGGTCCTGTTTGAACCCTCATCCCCTGCAAGCAGCCTCTTCCCTGCCACAAAAGCTGGGGGACAGAGATAGACTCCCTGGCTTGGGTCCTCTGTGCTGCACTGGGGGCTGGCCAGCACCTCCTCAGCATCTTCAGAGGGGCCCCAGGATGAAAGCTCTGCTCAGGGCAAGGGCTCTGGAGAGCTTTGTGCCCTCCCAGGGATGCCACATTCAACTGCAGGCTTACAAAGGGCAGAACACCCATTGGTTTTGCACCTCAAACAAAAACCTAGAAAAATGACCTTTAGGAAGTTACACACGTCGTCACCATATGCACTCAGCTAAAGCCCCAGCAAGCAAGCACTGACCCATCACCTCCCCCACATAGCCAGGAGGGAAGCAGGAGATCAAACCGAGCTACTCGCACCCCTGCAGTAACATTTACATACTTTGAGAAAGCAAAGTGTCAAATGAGAGGCACTGAAGCTTGTGCCTTCATACAAAACAACCACCATCACTACACAGTGGAGCACAGTGGATCCCCCAATCCCACCTCCCCCATCGGTTCCTCCTTCACTTTAGCAAGACCAGCAATCCCTGGAACATTCCTTTTGTAATGAAAAAAGGACCCCATGGCCCTGCCCATCATAATCCACACTACAGCTGCACCCACGAGGACACTTCTCATTGGGACGAGAGCTGCATGTACCATCCGCTGTCACCCCTGGGACCCTTCCAAGCAGCCGATGAGGATGGCCGAGGGCTCTTCTCCTGCCGGGCACTGACATCACACTCAGCTTTCCAATCTACCTTTCCTTTCAAAATAAGAGCAGCTCCAGAGTAAGGCTGAAAGCCCTGATGGTCTTAATGTTATCTATTTCATGTTCCCCAAAAAACCACACCCACCAACATCTAAAAAATTTCTGATTTGGAGTTATCTTGCATTTTAACAGCACAGTCCACTATGCATTTTCTCCTCCATCTCTCCAAACAGAATTAATCCCCATGGTATTTAGAGCTAGTGCTACAAAACCTTCAAACACACATTAATAACCCCAAAGCATCCATGTATCTGTGTTCAAAACGCTGCCAGCCAAAACCACAGCCAGAACAGTCTGAATGCAACAGAGAAGGAAAAGCCTGTATGGAAATAAACTTCACTAAAATAACCCAGCAAAGGTTTTGTCAAAGTAAACACACATTTTATTGTGACAATGATGCTTTAAAAATAAAGCTGTTCAGGGAAGGCTTTTCTTGCTCTGTACAGCTGCATATCAGCTTCTCTTCCAGATCACTCACCCCTCAGTGCTGCCACAGTGAGAGCAGAGAACTCTGCAGAGCCAACAGCTCATTGGCCATGCCACCACCATCGCTGCCACCCTTTTGAGGTTCTCCAGAAATTTCAGTTAAGATTAACTATTTGAAGACTCCACGGGCTTGGATATTAAAATCCACCAATTGTAATATCATTCAAATGGGATGAAGTGCAAACATACAGCTCCCCACACTGCTAATCTCCATTCCTTGCAGAGGTCCCTGGAGGCTTCATCATACCCTACAGAGCAGATGCTGCCTGAGTGAATGCAATTAATGAGTCCACTTGGAAGAGAGGCAGAGGATCAGCTCAGGAAAAAAAGCAGCAGTGTCAGAGCCCTTACCTTTGCCAGAGTCAGCAGCTACCTGAAGTGGCTGAGTGCCTGCTGAAGCCCTGGCCTTCCATGGCCTCCCAAACACATGAAGACCATGTCTCCTGGGCTGACAGCACGGATAATTTTGTTTTAAGGTCTGCTCTGCCACAGATTATTGAAATTCTGAAGCATTCAATTTGCAGGAACGAACCAGTACCTGGAAGCTTTTGTGTTTGATCAGCTTCCACAAGCCAGGCTTCCAGAGATACATGGATGAAACATGAACTCTGCAGTTGCAACACCCAGTGAGCCACCAGCAAAATAACCCAAACCAGACACGCCTGACAGACAGCACAGGTGCTTACAGGCAAAGAAAACCCAGTAATTCACCTGCCCTCAAAGAAACCTTGTAATCTGTTAGCCTTGAGGTGGTCTCCACCAGCATCTTGGATGCAGTGGCACAGGAGCAGCGAGGTGGAACAGGGCTGCTCCCCAGCCTAAATGTGCCTTGTAGGAGCCTCTTTGCTGGAAGAATGTGGTGCTGCCAAAGGAATATTTCCCACAGCAGCCACCAGTCTCCTTCTGCTCATAACACAGGAGATCCTGAGCTCAAGTTCTTGTCTCAAGGAGCACTTGAGGATTTCTTACTACCCCCAATCACTGTCAGATCCAGTGATGGTGACATCCTTTGTGGGACATGCTGTGGAACTGGGCTGTTCCTTCCTCAGTTGTGAAATGCTGCTTGGCAGACCTTTGGGCAGAGGGTGAAGGAGGGCAGTGCTGCTGTGTTCCACAGTAAGATACCACACTGCCTTGTGCTGCTCGGGAACACCTGGAGATGAAAGCCAGGGCTGTGACAGCACAAACCTCATTTCATGATTCCAAGCTCACCTTCACCTTCTGTTCCTGCTCAGACAGAATCCAGCCACCCAGCAAACTGCCAGCAAACCTAAAAGGACACCTGCACCCAGCCCCTGCCTGGCCGATCCAAGGCCACCACAGCTCACCAGGCTCTGGTTTGCCCAGAAGGCAAAGCAGCAGTAACCCACTGCCTTCGCCCAGACTCACCAGCCCAGCTCCACATGCCCACAGTGCCATCCCCCTGCCCGGGACCATGGCCACCACTCTTCCTCTGCTCCTCACCGCCACGGGCAACTCAACCACTGCCCACGGTTGGGACAAGCTGGCAGTAGCAAAATCTGTCGCCATATTCCCCCCCCTTCTTCCTCCGCGCTAAGATCCGCCAGGCTGATACATTAAATAACCAAACTGGATCAGCCACCTTTGGCGATATAACGATATAACATTGTTACAAAAGCGACAAACGAGCTGCAGGGAGGCAGCTGTTGGTCCCCACAGCACTGCTCTGCTGGTCACCAAGACGCGGCCTGACATAATAGTGTTTCAGAGCACTCCTGCCTATCAAAATCGAGTTCTTGCACGATAAATGTAATTCAGGGCTAATAGTGCTACCTCATGCCCTGTAGGACCGGTCTGGAGCAATTCCTGATAAGTTTTGAGGAAGTAAAGCCAGACTGAATTACAGCTCTCTTTCAAAGGTAACAATCTTTCACCCAATAATTTAACTTCTCTACATTATTTTCCTGCATCAGATCCAACTAAGTACGACTCCTGTGCAAATCTAAATTAAAAAATATAAGATTAAATAGTCTCCAACATCCGGCAAGACAACAAAGGAAAACCCAAGAGCTGCTACCTGAGAAGGCCCCTGCCTGCCCTCCCAGCCACCCTCTACACCAAGCCCAAGGTCTGAGAAATTCCCACTCTTGCAGTTAGAGGTATCAAGATGAAACAACTTGCAGTGCAAGCAGCTTGAAGAAGCATTATTGCTTTCAGCTGCAGGAGGAAATTCTCTTAATTTCCTAGGCCCTGTTCAAAGAGTATAAAATCAGACACTTGAAGGAAAGCTGCATGAGCCACCATCACATGAAAACAGGACATGCAGAGACTGAGCACAGCACCTGGGACGACCCCACAGCCCCATGGATGAATTCAGAAGCAGAAGATAGGATGAAACAGAAACAGCTTCTCGAGGTGTTCCACCTCCAAGTCAGCATGCTCTTTGTGCCTGCATCATCCTTGCTCCAGCACTGGGGTCTGGGCATGGACAGAGTGACTCTGGCAAGCCCTTTTCTGCACATCCCATCTGGAGAAGGCAAGAGGCACAAAGGGCAGCTGTTCCAGAAGAGCAAGAGCACCAAGAACAAGCCCTGCAACAAAACTTGTCGAGGTGGCAACTGGCCTCCATAACAGGACAAAAGTGTTTGCCCAGTGCCAAGCTCTGTTTATTCCAAGATGAGGTCCAGTGTGACTTGCAGTGAAAGCCCAGCCTGCCCTGCAGGTCCCACAACCTCTGAGCATGGCAGTTTGCACAAGCGACCTCCCACCCACACGAGCATCACCACGTACCTGCTCCCTGCAGGGCCTCCTTGCCACTGGAGCCGTGTGGCCACCAGGGCAGCTCCTAGAGCCTCCAGCCACTGCGTCCCTGGCAGCCCTGCCGTGCCTCGGCCCCAGCTCACCGCCCACAGAACAATCGGCCGCCTCATCCCGCACACAATGGCCACGATGAGACAGACCCACATAATCACCCGGCCACGGCAGCGACAGGAGCCAGCGAGCGCCGGGAGCAGCACGGAACACAAGGAGAGCCGGCTGTATCTGTGCCATCAGCTGGGTCCCTGGCAGCTTACCTTCCAAGGCGGCTGTGGCAGCCCAGGGATGTAATTGTCAGGGCAGTGTGTGGGGAGGACAGACAGGTATTGGATGTGAGCGCTGGGCAGGAGGCGGCACTGGCTGTTTACATTGGATATCTCCACGCAAACTTGAGGCCACAAGAACATTTCAGTTCTGTAGGAGGAAACCTTGGTGAAGGACAGAAACCAGGAGCTACCCTGGGTCGCATAAGTCCAGGCACGACACAAACACAAGGCTCAAAAGCCCCGGACCCCTGGCAGAAACCAAGCATGGCTATTTGCTGACAATAAACATTAATTTCTTCCTGCATTTCCATCAGGAGCAGACTGCTGGGTTACCTGGGCTGTGAGGAGCCAAACACCACAGTCAATAAAGTGGCAGGCCAGCACTGAGCAGGCAACTCAGAGCCGAGGTTGGGCATCCCCTCCCCGTCTCCAAAGGACACCAGGAACAGTTATCCAGCTTTTCCAGCTGACAAGCATGTCAGCTCCACACCAATGCGCTGAGACAGCACCCAGAAGTGCAACTGTCCCAGTTTTCTCCTGGCACTGGCGCACAACTGCTTGAACACAACACACCGCAGCAACACCGATGAAATTTTCCCCCACAAATGTGGGGCTTGGGGACACTCTCACCCACTGTGACAGTACTCCCTGCCATAGGGATGCTGTCCTGCCACAGAGCCATTCCCAGCCCAGGCTGGCTCCAGCCCTGTTGCCACCAGCTGCTGACCCCCACGAGCAGAGCTGGCCGTAGCAGACCCTTCCCAGCAGCCTGTGGCACCGAAAAAGGTGCCAGAAAAAAGGGTACACAAAAGCCCTTCCAGGCTTCAGCTGGTTCAAGCTCACTTGAGGCTTTCGATCCCATTTATTTGGATTTTTTTCTTTTCAATTGAGGTACAATCAAGGAATAGATTCATCACTTCCCTGCCCCTGGTTTAGCCAATGAACTGCAAGACCTTCTTCAGCCACTTCCCCAGTATGCCCTGCAAGATATCAGGGCAGAGGCATCCCCAGACCTTTCAGTGGCCACAGAAAAGCAGCCCAGCCCCACTCCACAAACTGAGGCAGTGGCACGCAGGACAAATGCCCCAGAAATCTACTGATGGTATCTCTCCATCACCCAGTCATGGGCGATTTATTCAAATCCCCAGCTCTGCTCATGTCCTATCTCACTCACTCTTCTTCCAAGCTTCTACTCACCACTCTGGCCTGAAAACAAACTCCCTCCAAGTGCCGAGAGCATTAGCCCAGCCATTCCAGGAATACTGGGCTGGGTTTTCATGATAAAACATTTTTGGCCGAAAGAGGAAGGCAAAAAAAAGAGAAGCAGATCTTCTGTCACCTGATGAGAAGATGACTCAGAACAACACTGACATCCATGGGCGGGTGGGGACAGGGACCACTAACACTTCTCTGCCTCCTCTTTGGGCATCACAAATAGCAAGAACACTGGGTGGGATGTGACCATGTTATCTAGGGTCCACACAGGGAAAGGCCTCTTGGCACAGAACTGGTCGTAAACAAATTTATACCCTACAGCATCTCTGAAGCTGGTGACCATGCAGAACTAACATGAAATTAATCAGAATACTCTAAAAAAAGAACAAAATCATCCTTACAAGAGAAATTTCCTTCTTAAACTGCACAGCTGTTCCACCTGGGCCCTAGGAAGCTCATCCACAGCCATGCCATTCCCTGTGCCTGCCCTGCAAAGGGCTGCAGGATGCACTGGATGAAAGAGCTGCTGGCCCCATGATAGCACGTGAACAGGATGAGCCAGGCTGTGCTTACAGAGTGAGCAGGTGGTGGCTGTGCCTCCCGTTACCACCCGTGTGAAACCATCCTCCAACAGAGGCAGGACAGTGGCTCAGCAGCCCCCAGCAGCCTGTGGGACAGTGGCCAGGAGCTTGGGGGCCTGCCCACCAGGACAGCAGAGCCCTGGGCCACCATGGCAAGGCTCAGCATGTGCAGCCTCACTCAGGATGTGTCCAGGACACGAGTAGAGCTTCACACACCAGCCAATCCCTGCTTAGCCCTGGGAAAGGCTCCCAAAGCCCAGAGGCAGCCACGGGACATCATTTGTAAATAAAACCCCACAGAAGTCACCTTGAAAGCACACAGAGATCTCCTTGGGATGTCCAAGCTAGGAATGGCATGAGCAATACCAATGACAGTTCAAGGAGAAACTCCTTATTTCTTTGGAAAGGGCTGTTTCTATAGAAATAAATCGTTGCCAAAGTTTGGTTGAAGGCCAAACCACGAGCCTGGGCTCCTCGCAGAAACGAGATACACCACATAAAAAGAACAGATGCTTTCCGGGCACAAGTCTTCCCTTATCTCACGGGAGATGGACAGACAGCCCCACCAGCACCGGGTGCTGGCCATATTGACACACGGCTTCTCCGGTTCCCGAAGAAGCTATGACAAGGAACACAGGAACGAGTACACCATCCTTCTAAAATATACACTTGTCATCTTCTTCCCACTTGACAATCAGAGTAGGAATTCCACCAGAGAGCACGTTCAGACCACAAGCACTTGGACAACACTCCACTACTTCCAAACAAACTCTCGGGCGGGCAGCAGGCGAGAGCGGGCTCGCTGTTCCCCGTTCGGCGCTGGCACAGGCGCCGCTCGGCCCCGGCAGCGCGGGGAAGCCGCGGGGAGCGCGGCCGGCAGCTCCCGCCGCCCCGGGGACCCCGAGACCCGCAGCCCACCGCCCGCCCCGAGGGGCGCCGGGCAGCCCGGGGGAAGCGCCTCCTCCTCCGGCCGCGGCGGGAGATGAGGACGCTCTGCCCGGCCCCGGGCACCGCGGAGCCGCAGCCGGGGGCGCCGGGCCCTGCCGCCCCTCGCCGGGGATGCCGCGCTCCTGGGCCGGCCAGGCGCGGATTACTCAGCGTTTCCAGCGGCAGACGGTGCGTCCGCGCCCCCGCCCCGGGCCCCGGGCCGCCACTTACCGATGCCCGGCGCCACATACACGAAGTAGAGGAAGGAGGAGGAGAGCGAGAAGAGGAAGAGCGCGGCCAGCAGCGAGCGCCGGGGCAGCAGCCGCCAGGCGCCGCGGGGGCCGCGGGGCCACCGCATGGCCGATGCGGCGCCGCCGCCGCCCTGCTGCCGCTGCCGCTCCGCCGCCGCTCACATGCGCCGAGGCCCGGCGGGAGGCGCCGCGCCGGGGCCGCTCCGAGCCGCCGCCCGCGCCCAGCGCCGCCGCATGAATGTGCCGCGGCGGGGCGGGCCGGGGCGGGGCGGCGGAGCGGGGCGGGACCGGCTGCGGGCTCCCGCCGCACCGACGGCTCCTCGGCAGACGCCGCCCCGTGCACCGCCGGTGGTCCCGGCGTACCGGGCGGTGACCTCGGGACACCCGCCCGCGGTTCTGGGCCGCTCACCGACGGTCCCGAGGCACCCGGCAATGACATAAGAGTACGCGGCCGCGGTCCCGCTGCAGCACGGATGCTCCTGAGATAACCGGCATTAGTGCCAGGACGTTCAGCAATGACTCTCAGCTCCTGACAATGGCCCTGAGACAAACTGCAATGGCTCAGGGCACCCAGCAGTGGTCCAGGGACACCCAGTCATACAGCTGCGACACACAGCACCCAGAGAGCAAGGGCTGACTCCCCTGCCCCTGCCCACCAAGCAGCAGGGGTCTGTATGAGCAAGTTCTGGGTGCTCCCGGACATTGTGCGGGAGAAGGCGCAGCCAGAGAGGAGGTGATGGACGCAGAAGGAGGGAAGGGAAGGGAAGGGAAGGGAAGGGAAGGGAAGGGAAGGGAAGGGAAGGGAAGGGAAGGGAAGGGAAGGGAAGGGAAGGGAAGGGAAGGGAAGGGAAGGGAAGGGAAGGGAAGGGAAGGGAAGGGAAGGCGAAGTCATCATGGTCAATGCAATAATTAGTACAACCAGCACCCCGCAGGCCAGTTGGTTACAGAGTAATTAAGTAGTTTTGCACACACTTATGAGCAGTTCCCCGATGTGTGTAGGAGGAGTTGGAAGGAGATACGGAGATGCCTGAAAATGAAAATACGAGAGACCAGAAACACCATCCCCATCGAGGGAGCCAGAAGTAGCTGCAGAGCAGATGGGGCCCAGCCCAGCCCACAGAGGACTGGTTTTTGCCTCGTTTATGATTACAGACTTTGCTCAGGGGAGGCTGGAGAGAGAGGTAATTCTTATTTCACCAACAGACAGTGCTGAGAAAACCAAGCCCAGGCTCCAGACAGGAAGTGAGGCTGTGGGCCAGACGTGGCCTGCTGCCACCGCTCAGGGTGGGCAGCAAAGGCAGCAGCTCTCCCAGGAATGGTGAGCTGTGGGGCAGGAGATTGGGACAGGCCATCTGCCAGGACGTGCTCAGTATGTCCCTCCAGACACATGTCCCAGGGATGAGTTTCTCCCAGGCAGGGAGCGAGGCATTGCTCAACCCAAACTTCTGACCCTGCAACACAATAACTGCAGGACTGTGGGCTAGGGGGTGCTGAGCACCAGTCCCATGTCAGCCCAGTACCAGACACTGGGATAAAGGATTCTCCAGGTATGGCCATGTGTCACAGTAATCCTGGCCGGAAGGATTAGCCCCCCTTCCAGCTGGGATACAGTAAAGGCAAATAAAGAAAACAGTTCCCACCTTCAACAAATGGGACACAAGCAAGCTTCTGTTAGATACATAGATTCTCAGCAGACTGAGGAGATAAAACTAAAGATAAAGTTAAAAAAGAGCGGGTTTTAGCAGAAAAATAGAAATCACTCATTAAAAGGTAAAGCATTCATTTTCTTAGTGTGCCAACGCATGGAAGGATGCTGAGGAGGAAACCAGGGATTTCCCTGGGGAGGCTGCATGAGCGGCATTAACTTCAGGAATGAGGAAACTAGTACTTGTTCTTGTTTTCCAGGATTGCTACTCCATCACCAGCTTCATTGAAATAAATTAAATCCTGAGCCCTATTAACTTCTGATAGTCCAGAGTACAGCAGCAGAACTGCTGCTGGATTTGCTGTTCACAAAATAGCATTTAGCCAACTCCTAAAAGGATGCCTTGGGCAAGGAAACCCAAGAAGATTTCTTGCTTGGTTTATGATTTGTTTGATGCAGACATGGTCAAAGGTGAGACATCATCACAACCAATAATCTAACCTTTAGAATATATTTAATTAGCAATGACATTGCTGGAGGAGCCACCCAGAAACTCGCTCCCAGGCCCGGGCTGCCGCAATGGGGACTGTCACAGGCAAGTGAAGTCAGGGAAGCCTTGGAGCCACACTGGGACATGCCTGCCCCGCTCTGACTCACCTCCCATCTCCTTCTCTCCTCAGGGCTCCAGTCAACCCACTTTACTTTGACCCTTTTATTTTGCTTAGTCTCTTCCCCTCTTGTCCCTCCCTGCCTCTCCACTGCATCCCAGCTAAGGGATTAGGAATACCAGTCAAAGCCATTCTCCTACCCTTCACCCTTTTCCAATAAAATGAAATGAAATTAAACAGGAGGAGAGGTTTCAAAGTCTCGGATCATTCCACGGGCCAGGTTAGGGCTCAGGGCGGGAGCACTGCCAAGTAGGGCTGTTGCAGGGAGTGCGGGTGGCTCATGCCTGGGGAGCCCTGGCTCTGCCCCATGCTTCATGCTGAACCAGCAGCTCCAGCCCTCCCAGCTGAGGGGAGCAGCAAAATCTCAGTTTCTGCAGAGTTTAACCTATCGATGGTGCCTGAGACACTTTAGGGAGGGCTTGTGTGAGCAGCTTTGTGGACAGCCTCAAGGGAAGGCAAGGCCTGCTAGTGTGTGGCCATGAGCAGGAATGGAGGGACAGGTCCTGCCAGTGCACCTACACTCCTGAGATGTACCTGCACCCTTAGAGCACATCTCCACATAAAAGACATTTTGTAAGACTGGAGGGAGAGCACTTTTGATGGCTCGCAGGTGTCCCAGCACAAGCAGGGTGCTCGGAGGGAGGGTACAGACACTGTTGCACAACACACAGTCCAGGGAGGCTGCAGCTACACATCCACAGCCCAGAGCAAACCCACCAGCCCAGGAAGTGCCCTGAGGTCTTGGCCCTCAGATGGGCAATGCCACATTCTGCCAAGGGCCTTGGAGAGACAGCTGGGGAGCACTGCTTGGTAGGGTCAGCAGCAAAGCCTTCCTGGAACTGACCCCAGAGGAGGTTAAAGGACTGCTGTGGGGCACATAATCCTCAGGTTTGGAGTCTGAAATTGTCATTAAAGGGATGCTCCACTTTAGCTGCACACCTCTTATTGTCTCTTTCCACAGATACTTGATGTTGACTAGCTAATATGGTTGGATAATCTTTGTTCTGACACTTCAGTAAAGGACAGGTCACAGGATATCACCGTCCACCATCCTCACCAGCATTTTACATTCTTTGTTGCAGACTCTAGGGCTTCTGGCACCTTCAGCCCCAATGGCAGAGACTTTCCAGAATAGACTTCATGCTGTGATCGGGAAAATGCCTCCATTTATAAAGGTGAGGATAGCCAGCATCGTCCTGTGTCAGCCTTCCAGCTGCTCAGCAATGCTGCCTGCTTTAGCTCTTCCCTGGACTCTCTGCTGCCCAATGGTTTGTGAGTGTCGCTCAGAGACAGAAACTTGGGATGGACTGGATGCTGCCCAGCTCTCGGCCTTGCAGAAGCAATGTGCTCCCTCTGTGTTTTACTGAATGTCTCTGTAGCATGGGGTCAGCTCCAGCTCCATTTAAAGACAGCACAGTGTCATCCCGGGCTCTGAGCAGGAGCAGGACACAGAGGATGCATGCACAGCAGGAATGTAAATATTTTTTACATGTACACCCACAGCCCCAGCATATGCAATAAATACTCAGCATATGCTATGTGCCAGATCAGAGACATAATTATTGATGCAGCAGGTTTTCAGAAAGACACAACAGGGTGTGTACTTAATTTGGCAATAAGAGCACACCTAAGTGGACCTGGCATTTTCAGTTGGGTATCAGACCACTGCCACCCACGGATGCAGCTATTTTATCTCACATCGATGTCCCAGCAGTAACAGAGAGGAAACCAAAAGCAGGTATTTGTTTGTTAAGAGGGAAAAACTCCACTGAATGCTGCAAGGTGCTCCTTGCACACAGGAGTGCTGTAGAGCAGTTCTCAGATTATGCCACCCACTACACTTTCTAACAAGGCTGTTAGGGCTCTGATTTTAACAGCACCTGAACACGTGCCTAACCAGAGGGATGAGTCATTCTACCACAGTATCTCACATCACACAGTATCACTCCTTCCACCACGGTACAACAGTATCACGTATCTACCACAGCATCACACATCAACTCAGGTGTCATAGCTCCAAAAGGAAGGCAATATCCACAGAAATTATTTTGCAAAGCTCCATGTTCACTTGGAAGGTAGCTCTCATCAGAGAAATAGGCTGAAATGTTTATCTTCTCATGGCACATTGCAGAGATTCAAATGATTTTACTGCCCTTGTTTGCATCAGCCCACGTCTGAAGGTTGATCATCTGACCCAGTTGAACTTGTGCAAAGATTCATAAAAATTGAGATCTAAATATTCAGTCAAGGGAATACAGCAGGCTGTAGTTTCCAAAACTTCCCAAGGAAGGAAATTTCAGCCAACAAGAGAAAAAATTATCGTGTAATTCAGTAAAAGTAATTTATCCAGATTTTAAAATACCACTTAAAGTTCTTCTCAAAAAGCTCTGACAATGGCTGAGGTAAAATACTGCCAAACAGCCCAAACTGTCTGAGTCTGAAAATAAACAGGCTATTTCCAGTACACCAGAAGGTCAGGCAGAGAATGCCAGAAAGCTCTCCACTGGGGCCAACCTTTTTCGTGGATGGGATGGAAGAGTCCTGCTCTTCCCTGGTCTGCAAAGGATTGCAAGGACATCAGGCAAAACCAGATGAAAGGGCAATGCAGGCAGAGGTTAAACCCTGCCTAAGTCCTGCCAGGTGACAGGGATGGAAAAACATCTGGACTATTCAGGCACACAGCTGGATTTCAAAACTAGCAGCAGAGTAAAGAAAGTGGGAGGAAATTCTGCCTCTCTTGAAGCCACCTGACTTCACAACTTCACACCATGTAGAAATGCAACTGCCTTCCAGAAATCCAGGGACAAGGACGACCAGGAACAAAAGAACATTTCAGAGGAAATTGCTTTCTATTAACTCGTAATTACGTAATGCAAAATTAACTCACAAAGGCCAATAGCTTAATTGGATTCCCAAGTGGGGAAGAAGGATGTATGGTGAATAAGAACCTTCCATGGTCACATCAAGTATGATGGCTCAAATGCAGAATATAAATTCTTCTGCTGTGCAGCAAAAAACGCCCATTTCTTTCAATAGCTACAACTGAGGGGGTTTTAACCATTTCCACTCAATCTCTGATCAGTGGCAAACTGCTCAGGTGACTGTATGAAATGGCTCCCTCCTGGATCCCTCCTTGCACTTTCAGCCACACAGCAAAATCATAATTAATCCTGTGACTATCTTTGGATATGAAGCCTTCTAGCCATCTTAAACCCACCCCTCCCCAACCAACAGGAGCTTGAGCATTTGTTTTCCAGGTCTCCCCAAGTCACACGTGTCGCCGTGAAAAGCACGGAGCTGGAAAGCTCTCCCTGCTGTCCCTGTTTGCCTTCAAACTGCAGGCTCCTGCAGCCCTCCCTGGGCAGTGAGTACCGTGAGGATGTTCTGGAGGGGCTCCTGGGCACAGCTCTGGACATTCTCCTCCCGTTAGAGCAAGGATGTGGTGCTGACATGAGCCAGAAAACATCGACACACGGCACGTTGGGATGCAGCCAGGCATCCCCCTCCCCTCCCCTATAATCTGACAGAGCACTCAGATACCTGCTTAAAAGTCACCGACCTCTGCAGGGGTTAGGCGTGTGGTGAATCAAGGTTTAGGAAGCAGCTCAGCCTATGAGAGTGATGTGCTGGAACCAGCCCTGCCACCCTTTCGGATTTGCTCTCCTCTGGGCTTAATTACTGCCTGCTTTTGGCTCTGGCACTGTTTGTGCCATGTGCTTTTGCTTTTCCCCGAAGGAGAATTTGCACCTTTACTATATTTATTTTATTCTGAGGAAAACCTAATGATTTCTTGTCATGCTTGATTCTGATCCTGTTTGCGGTGGGACTCCTGCTGTCCTCTATAAATATCTGACTCGCAAATCTTTGCAGAAGCGAGCGTGACTGTGAGCAGAGAAGGTGAAGTCAAGCTAAAGAAACCTTCACCAGCTCTAAAAACAGCTGCTGCTCTTGCTGCTGCAGCTGATTTATTCCTCATCTGGAGAACAACAGTTCAGAGCCCAGAATCGTTGCCTTCAATTATTTATTTGCCTGTGCTGGAATTTGGTGAGGTGCTGTATAATGTTTATTGCATGGCAGTGTCGCTCTGAGGGAGGTTTAATTGCTTTAAACGTGGATGGTGATGAGAATGCCTTGGAAAAGCTATTTGCATACATTTTCTCAAATGCCAAATGTGTAACTTCCTCCACGCTCAGGCAGTCTGAGGCTGCTTCCCTGCATTACTCAGCTTTGCTGGGTGCCTCTGCATAATTAACAACTAGAAGTTCCCCAGCATGGAGCAGAAAGGGAAATTCTGGTTTGAATGTGGGATTATCTGTAACAGCCAAACCAACAGGAATCTGAATCCAGGGCTGCAAACTGTACACACAGACTGCCCCTGGCCCTCAGGGCTTGATGCCAACAGCACTGGGCACTGCCTGCTCCCAGTCATTGGCTTGACTTGCTGACCAAAAGTGAGAAAGGAGTAGTCAAATAGAAAACCCAAATCTATTTGCACTTCAACCATTCTTGTTTCTTTGAGCTTTTGGCCCTTCCACCAGCACAGTGCCCATCAGTTCTGGCCTTGTGGATTCCCTTAATCTTATCAAGATAAAAGGGGGCAAAAGGAATCCTTTTGCCATTGAGCACAAGAAATCGCTAATAATATTAATGACTTATGAGAAGTAATTTGTATAACCACTCCTATCCTGAAGAATGTAATGAATATTCATGAATTTTACCTATAACACTGTGTCTTTGGAGGTACTGGTGTGTGTGTTTGGTGGAAACAATTCCCACACATCCGGTGCACCGAATAAAGCAAATACCCACTTCTCTGACTTGGTCTCTGAAGTGTCTCTGAGCTCGATTGGGGTGAATCAGAAAGCAAATCAGTGATTTCAACAATACAAGGCCAGTGAGCTGCCACCAAGGGCAGGGCACACACCTGTGCCACACTGCACCTGCAGCACTGCTCACACCCTGCCTTCTCAGCGCTCATTCTGGAAAATGCTCACCAGAAACATCGCTCCGGTGATCTTCACGCAAGGCCAGGAGATGCCATGCACAAATCCCTTGTCCTTTTTTGTCTAGAATTCAAGGGCAAAGTGTCTCTTGAGTGGCCTTGCAGGTTATACAGCTTAAGTCACAACAATCCACACAAAAAGTCTGGACAGATTTTTACTCCATGGAACATCTCACTCACCAGGGCAGTTCATTTTTATAATTACTTAGTGCTTTCAAGCATCAGCTGTTGACATAAGCAAGACCTTGCCTATAGGAGTGAAATAGGTATTGATTTAATGCTCTCGCTGCAAGGAATCATAAGGCATCTGGAAACAACTTGTTTCCCAACTGCAGCTATCCCTGAAGACCAGCTTGCTGCCTGCCTGCCTTTCCCCAGCTACCTGCCCTTTTTCAGCCAAGATGTTTTACATGGAGACAAGAGAGATTTAGAGCAGCTGGGGATGTGCAGGCTGGCCAGCAGTGCTGTACAGCAGCCCCAGCTGTTGTTGCCACACAGCAAAATCAGGAAGAACAGTGTTTTTCTGTCTGCCCCACAGTCCATGTGCTGCAAGACCAACACCTTCTGGAAGCATCAGGTTTGTTGTGGAGGTCCTGTGCAGCTGCGTGTGCGCAATGGCTCAGCACCTTTCGAGCGCAGTGGATTTGCTGAGCCTGTACAAACCATCTGCCCGTGAAGCCATAAAGAAACGCACCAGCCCTGGTCCCCACACAGGATAGCAGCAGTTCTGTTCCCTCACAGCGAGACAGCAGCTGCGTCAAGGTGGGCTCTGAAAGAGGCAGAGCATTTCCCAAGGGACACCACAGATCCAGTGTGACAGGGTTGTTTGTGCCATCCGAACAGGAACAGGGGATGCAATCCACAATCAGGCTGACCCTGCTCTGGTATTTTTTCCAGGAACCTCAGGATCTCCCACCCAAGCCCACAGCAGGGTCTGCAGCTGACAGTGCAGAATAACCCTGGCATGTGGGGCAGGGCAGAAAAGACAGACCATCAACAGCTAGTACAGGAATGGTGGAAGCTGTGGCAAAGCAGAATATGATAATCTAAACTGGAATTTGACCAGAACACTAGGGCTCCTACTAGTTTGTTATGAACAACCTGAGTGACCACATAATGTAACTGCAGCCAGACATATTCCAACTGAAAGTCAGGCTGAATTTTGTAAGAGCAAAAGTGGAAGTGATAGTTTCTTTAAGTCTTCCTGTCACCCAATTAAAGCAGTGTAAATCCATGGAATTTAAGTGTCAGCCACACATCCTGAAATACAAGCTATGGGGCTCATTACAGGGTTTCACAGATTATACTACCTGGCCTGTGATACAGAAGTGGCCAGCAAAGGTGACCTAATGGGTCTGCTGGCCCTAACTGCTGTGTCCCCAAACAATCACCACCCCATGACTCACTGGGGTGACAGGTGCTCCCTGCATGACCAGCTGGTTTCAGCCAGGTTCACAGAGTTTCTCTTCTTATGCAACTTCGATTAGTTATTCACAATGGCTGACTGAGGCTAGCTGGTGAGTTTGCTAAGAACGGTGCCTAGTTACAACAACAAACCAGGCTTGGCCTTGCCATCAGCATATTTTTCTCAGATAAACTAAGAAAAAAAATTTTACAGTGTGCAGTTCATTGTACACAACCTGGATTTAAGCTGTTTAGCTTGTAAGGGTATTTTAAACTAAACAAACAGCTTTTTGTTAACGTTTTTCCCTGGTGCTGCAGATTTCTGGTTTAGAATAGCATGGATCACTTTGAGCCATCACTGCTTTGCTGGGCCAGAGTGATGTGATGTTATACATCCCAGTTGAAACTCTGTGACTATGCAACCATTTTTCAGACCTGAAATTAATTGGAGTATTAGCTGAAGGCCTGACCCTTGCCTTTCAGAGCAGGGAGAGCTGCTGGTTCCAGCTACATCTCACCCCACAGCCAGGAACAGACATGGGCAGCAGCACTACAGGAATGGGCAAAGCACCCACTTCAGCCCTGTGCCATGGCTGCATGAATGTGGCAGAGGGAACGAGCAGCTGGGTCTATCAAAAGAGTAACTGCAGAGGTGAAAGGAGGACTGTGGAACTGATCTCTTCTTGGAAAGAGAGGAGTATCCAAGGCAAATGGTCTTGCCAAGGACAGAAATAATGCCCTTGGCACTTGCTCTTTTCTCATCAGGCTCTCCTCCTCCAGCACTGCCAGAGCGGGTCTGGCTGGGGCACAGTGGAGTTTCTTCACTGGCACTGGTCTGGTGCTGTGGTTTGTAGCTCTGCCTAAACTAACACTGATAACATCCCAGTGCTTTACCCACTGTCCAGCTGGACTGGCACAGCATCAAGGCCTTTTCATTTTCCACACTCTGCCCCTACAGCAAAGAGACTGGGCGGGACACACAGCTGACCCCGAGTGGCCAAAGGGATATTCCACACCACAGGACATTTTTATTGCTGTGCTGAGCAATACAAGCTCAGGGACAGGATGAGGAAAGAGAGATGTTCAAGGTTAATGGTGTTTGTCTTTCCAAGCAGCTCCATGAGCTTCCCAAGGAATGCCCCAACACCTGCCTGCTGATGCAAAGTGGTGACTGAATTCCTTATCTTGCTTTGCTTGCTTGTACAGCTTTGATTCACTTACTAAACTGACTTTGTCCCAACCCACTCCTTTTTTCTCAGTTTTGGCCTTCTGATCTTCTCCCCCATGTGACTGGAGGGGTGTGACCACCTGGCTGGGTGTTTACCAGCCCACCACAGCTAGATAGCTTTCCTTCCATTGTCCCTTCTGTTTCTTTCATAATATATCACCTCTTTCCTATGAGATGGTTATCGCTTGAGCAGCATTAAATCTTTGTTATTGTTGCTTTTCCACTTTACCTCTCTAAAACCTGTATTTCTCCCCTTATCTATGCTTCAGGCTGCAAAAGCCATGCTCTCTATCCATGGCAAGACAGGCCACAGGGCCCAGGGACAGGATGTCGCTGTGTCCTATGGGTCCTGCATGTTGTGTGTCAAAAGTGATTTGTGAAGTAGGTGTGAACAGGAGCTGTGTTTTATCAACAAAGCAATTGCTGTCCTGATGAGGGATTGCAGAGATAACAGAAGCAGGAGAACATTCTTTTACTTCTTACACTTCAGAGAATGCCCATAAAAACCACCGGCAGCAGCCTCTGACAGGAAGGAGACGTGAGAGAGCACAGTGTACCAGGAAGAGCATGACATTCAGGTGACTGGTTTTTTCTCTGCTCTGACTTTGCTGGGTACTGAACAGGATACCTATATCATTTCAGCTGTGAAACTTCTTTCTCCCAGCAAAGGCACCATGGACAAGGTAATAGAGCCTCCCAAAAAATCCGGGTCCTACTGCTTGTATTCCCAAGAATCTGCTAAAGGCTACTGGGCAGAGATATCTGGCTGGCTGCCAGCAGGGCTACTGAGCAGAGCAGGCTGGAGGCTGGGAGGACCAGCTGGGAAATCCACGTGCACACTGGCACACACTTTGGAGTGCCACCCCACGTGCCTCCCTGCGTTCCAGCTGCCCTTGCCAGGCTGTCCCATTACTGGCAAAGGGCAGAGAAGACAGGCATCCTTCTTGGAAGGGTCCTGCATTTCCTCCTGCAAGGGCTGGCAGTTCTGGAAGCAGCTTGAGAGCAAGCTGCTTGTGTGAGCATGAGGTGACAAATCCTGGGAGTGCCCAGCAGCTCCAGGCTACTGCCATGAGTGAGAAATGCAGTTGTTTGTACAGTTGCTCTCTTTTCCCATTGCCATTTGTTTGTAGACATGTCACAGCAGATGCACCTCACCAGTACAACAGATACTTGGACTCATTTGCAGCTGGCACCAGTAAATGTAATCCAGCTAACCAAACACTCTGTTTATCAGAGTTGTCACAAAGATTTGTTAATTCCCATTGACAGAAGTGCTCTCAAGATAGTCTCTAATAAGGAAAGAGGAAGAACTTTTAATTTATATACCAAAGAGAATGTAATCCAGAGAATACCTAAACCCTGCCCTTAACAAACAGGTATTCAGCATTTAAACAAACCCAGGGTGGAGGGCAGGCAGTGAGGAGGTGAGCTGTGCAGGGACAAAGACAGGGCACAGGCAAGGCCAAGGTTCTGGTTTGGGGTTTCACCTCCTGGGTCACAAATGGCTCCTGCCTGGGAAGCAGCTGCCGCCTGCCCACGGAGGGCAAAGGTGGACACAGCACTCATGGTTCCCCACAGCACACAGACTGGTGTCCAAGGAATCTGGCAACCAGGTCCAGAACAGAAAAGGAGGTGGCTCTGCTCACAGTCCAGTGGGGACTGGTTGCCAAAGGAAGCTGCAGATACTAGAAGTTTCCATGATTTCTACATACTGAGAAGTAGCTGGAGAGGCCTTCGGGAGCCAGGCTGTATCTGCTTACCCTGCTCCTTGTCTCCCGAGATGCCTCCTTACAGCTACTACTGCCTTTGGGTATGGGAAAGGAAGGCAGTTGGTTGTTTAAATTCTAATTCTGGCTTGACCTTTATTGATTTTTCAATTCTTCATTATTTTATTTGTTTTTCTTAATTTACAAATGACGCTTTCTGCTGCTGTTGTCTTCTTTCCCTGTCATTCCCCTGCACGCACACACACACACATGCAATGTGCCATCAAATTCTGGGATGGATACACACACACCAAACACATAAATACACTTCAGAAACCACACCTGGGGCAGGATGAGGGAGGCTCAAATTTGTACTGTCAGTTTGAAATGAAGCATTGAACAGCCCTTTAAAAAATAAAGTAGGCTGACCTGAGGAAGACATTCAGGAAAAAATGGAAAAGGATTTTACTTAGTCATCACTGCCTTCTCACACCTCATGTTGTGAGCATGCAGAAGCCCTTCCCCTGCTGGGAAGAAGAGGCAGGGCCTGCAGGACCCACTGGCCTGGTGCAGTGTGGCTGTGTCCCTGGGACTGGCAGGAAACAGGAGCATGGAGCTGCACCGTGCTGGGCTCCAGCCTATCTGGCTGGTTCTCTGCGGGGTGCAGAATGGGCAGGTAAGTAAGTGGTGATAGTGAGAGCCATCTGTGCCCATAAACAAACCAAAACCTCTTTACTGGGAGATTGGGGTAAAAGAGTGGGAGCAGATTTCCCCACTCTGTTTGGGTCTTGACATAAAGTGTTGGTCAGACAGCAGGTGGAGCAGACCCTGTGAGATGTTTCCCAGCTCACCCGTTGAGTTGCTGTCTGTTCTGGGCCTGTTTCTCCAGCCTCTCTGTGCCTCAGTTTAGGCATTTGTAAAACAGCAACTGCCTCCTGCTGAAGCCTGTCACTAAACATAGCCCATTTGTGCTGGTAGAGTCATGTCGTGAGACAGAAGGCCCATCACACACTGCTGGGAGAGGGGACTCGATGAGTCACAGCACAGCACCAGCTCTCAAATTCATGAAATGCCTGAGTTCACAGTCAAAAAAAATTCACTGCTTAAAACAAAAAGCAAGAGAGGAAAATTCCTCTATGTCCTGTCTCTGGGTAGCACCTCCTGGCTGCATCTGTCAGTGTCTGAACCACACACCCAGAAGAGACTGTCTGTTGGTAAAGCAGTGAGCTCTGTGCATAGGGACAGCCCTCTGTGTTTGCCTATCTGGCAGAGCAGTGGTTGGTGTGCAGCAGAGCACAAGCCAGCATGAATAAACATCTGCTGCCAAAAATTAGGACATTAGGCTGGGGTCAGGAGAGCTGCATTTCCTTCAAAAGCAAACAGGGCTGGAGAAGCTGGAGTCACTTCTCAACAAGGTCCTGTTCACCCCATCCCCATATGCAAGGCAAGGGAGGAGTTCAGTCTCCCCAGCCTGTGTATTCAGCCACTCAAAACTCAGCTAGCAGTGCCAGCAGGTGACATGACAGTGTCCTTGGGGGCAGTGCCTCCCAGCGCCCTTTGGGTCCCTGTTTCCAAAGGCTGATCCCCTTTGCATTTCAGGTGAATCACAACCTTTGGTGCCTGGCCACAGCAGCACTGGGCACTGGCTACAGCCACATGATGTGATTCCCGCTGTCACTGCTTCCTCCTGGATAAACTCCAGATTGAGCATGTCAAAACCAGACTAAACATGCAATGAAAAGCAAACAAATCAAGCATCCAATAGTTTCAAACAACAGATAACAAAACAACAGGAGAGACATTATCTGTTGAGAACTAGTGCCTGGAATTTGCCTATGTATTTATTTATGTTTATACGCCCAAGTGTGCATATATACATGTACCCAAGCATATGCCTACTGCACATAGCTAGAGAGCAAGAGAATAAAATGCTATATATGCTAAGGCACATTAAGAAGATGGAAAACCAAATATATACAGTGAAGGGTCTAAAACAATTTTTAGGATTTCATTGGTCAGCCTAAGAGAATCTTTCCCGTCTATCCCAAAGTAATAAAGCAAATTACACGCTGTTGCTTTCCCTGCCTTCTGAGTGGCAGCTGAACCTTTCTCTGTGTAATAAAGAAATGTCCTGAGTTTAATAACAAAGGTCATTCATCTGTCCTGTGAAAGTACCACCAGTTTTCTCTTTCTCAGTCTCAGACTGAGAGAGGGGAGTGGGAGGAGATGATCCACTTGCACAGAGGTTGGTCTCAGGCCAATGCAGCACTCACATCCCAGCCTGCCAAGATCTTCAGCAGCTGTAATGGGGCCAATCCTGGGTGATGCTAAAGTCCCCACAGGAAAGTCTTTGGTAAGCAATAACCACCCTGTGGGCACTGTGGTGCCATAGCCATAGGCATTCCCTCCTCACATGCAGCCCACAGATATGCCCATTTTAAGGCCACTGCTGATCTTTGTGTTCTTAATATTGCTGATTTTGTCTTTGAAAACACTGGCTCATTTTGGGTTTTGGCCTATACCATATTTCATGCCAGAATCAGCATCTGGCTTCAGATGAGTTTAGAGCTCAATCCCTCTCCATAACCCAGGAAATATTTTATCTTTACTGCGAATCCAAGCTCCAAAGGGAACTGATGTATTTAAACACTTGTAGGATAGTTCTACAGTAAATCTAGTTGAAGCACTTCTACCTTCCCTACCTGGCAGCCTCCTCCCACTGTTGCTGCACCCCACTGCAGAAGGAAGTTCAGCACTGTTTCAGAGAGCATTGACTCAAGGGTGACTTCAACCTGCCTGAGATCACCATGTTTCTAGATAATCTAAAAAGCAAACCCAGATGTCTTCAAGGCCAAAGACTGTCGTAAGAGCTGAATGAACTCCCTAGAGTAAATCTGGCATGCCCTTAGTCTTTAGATCTGACAGCCTCCACTCCTGGGCGCTCCTGAGGACACGGTCCTGGGCTGTAAATTGGCACCCTACCCTACATTTCCAGCACAAAGTTACAGCTGGTCACTAACTCATGTGTGCCTGCCCTCGGTGTTTTACATAGCTATCTATTTAGGCTGCTTTGCATAATTGAAGAATTAAAACTAAACACTATGTTACCTACAGCCACATCATCTTGGGCGAGCTTAAACAACTGTGAAATTCCTGGGATCTATTAAAAGCAACATTTAGTGCATGCATTAATCAACAGATGCTCAGTAGCTGTGCATCAGAAAACCACAAGTGAGACACAGCCTGAACAGCCTCCTGCCAAAATTATTACTTTCCTTTGTGACCAAGTCCTTGAAACACTGTGTGCACCGTGATGCTGGAGTGGTGCTTGGCTTGGTTACCTCGGTGGCATTAAGATGGACTTGTTCCCTCTCACTGACAACAACAGGTCAAACAAGCAGTGGTATTTCCTGCTGATGAGTCAGAGATGAGACATGAAAATCACCATCTCTTTGCACAGAACATTTGAGACATTATAATTTGATATCACCTGTGGTTACTTCACCCGCAGTGCGCTGTGCTGAGCATGTGTGCGGCAGCAGTACAGCTCGGTGGAAAGGAGAGTTCAGAGTAGCTGACCAACTGCTACGTGCTGGTTCCTGCAATTTCCTGTTCTCACGCAGTAGCCTGACCCAGTAGCCCTTGATGCCTCCAGCTGCTCTGATGCTCCCCCCTCCAACAAGGCTCCCTGGGACCCTTTTTCTCCATCTACCTGTTTCCCTTTTCCTGTTTTTTTTTTTCTTCCCTTCAGATCCTGGCCTTTGTGAGGTTCAGTCCTGGGTTTGTGTTTATGTTGTCAGGCCTCTACTTTCCTGGCTAAATCCTCCTCCCTTCCACGTCCCTTCCTGAATCTTTCCCATGGCTCTCCAAACGCATCTGTGGTTTCCCTCTGGCCAGAGCCAACATGCACAGTGAGGAGAAGGTCGGTCACATCCTGAAGAGTTACATCTGTACTCATCCCTTTTCTGCACCAGTCCCTCATGATTAAAAGCACATGACAGCTAAAGGGTCAGTAAAACAAAACAAGTGTGGAGCTTCCTGATCATGCCAGTGAAAAGATTTAAGGAACAAAAACAACCCGAAAAATGAAGCTGAGGCCAAGGCCAAAACCAAAAACCCCCAAACAAAACAAAAGCAAAGAAATAGCAAAGAGAAAGCAAACCAGTACAATTTCTGGCCTTCATTCTTAGGCCAGATGACCTAATCGTCATGCCAAACACAACTTGGGTGACTAGGAAAGAAAGGAAAGATTTTCTTTATTCTGCACCAGCCTGGTGCAGAACTGAACATTGCTCTGGTGACAATGGCAGGAGCCCATTGCCACTGGTGAAGATCACATGGACTCCAGCCATGCCCTTTTCCCCAGCCAACACAACTGCAGTGGCTCTGTGCCACATCCATTGGCTGATTGGATTTTAAACCACCAAGAATGGATGCAGCTACTCCTACCTCAGCTCAGTGTGGGCACAGCTATAAAGGAGGAGGAGCAGACACCTAGCATGGCTGTACAACAGAAGAGGCACCAGCCAAGAAGTGCAACAAAGGGACTTCCAGCTGTACAATGGGAAGAGTTCTTCACCCTGAGAATGGTGCAGCATGAGACAGGTCTCCCAGAGCAGCTCCATCCATGCTTCATCCTTGGAGTGGGGACATTCCATCCTTAGAGATTTTCAAAATTTCTCTGGACAAAACCCTGAGCAACCCCCTCTGACCTTGAAGCTGGATCTGCTGTGAGCAGAGGATGGACTGGAGGTCTCTAGAAGTGCTTTCAATGATATTTTTCTCTGACTTCTAGGAGGAGGGGACAAGGACCCTGCAAAGAGGACTGGGGAGCTTCTTCCTGTCCTGTGACCCAGAGCACGAGCTGTACCTCATGGAGGAGAGAGGCACACGGCCCCCACTGTCCTTCTCTGCCACAATCCCACTCGCTCTCCCTCAATCCCAGTCAATATAACTTCTTACTTTTTCACTGTGCTTCCCAGAAAAGCAAAGAAAAACTCCAAAAATATTATGAGCTAAAAACATGCAAGTTTGCAGAAGACTAATTTCTTCTTAGAAATGTTCTCAAGGGAAACATTAATGATTCACCTATTAGTGACCAGCTACTTCCAGCCATCCTTGGCAAACTCTGAATTTTAGTTTTTACAGAAAATATTAAGACAGTATTCACAAGGAAACTTCCTGTGTTTAATCAGCTTAAGTGCATCTCATTCTGGACCAAGTTTCATTATTTATGGATGAAGTGTTGTTCAAAATCTCTACTCCAGTATATCATGAAAACTGAGATCAAAAAGCAGAGGTGCCTGAGTTTCTGATGTGTTGGAGGCCTGCAGTCCTGCCATTTCCAAGTGGAGAAAGAAGTGCACATCACTCTGGGAATCAGTTTGCACCCCTTTGCAAAGTGCCAGTCTCATTTTTCACTGGTACCTGTGAACTCTGAGTCACCCCATGAGCTGTTCCTCAGCTGAAGCCATGCACCCTGTCCCAAATGCCACTGGGATGCAGAGAATGAGTTAAAGCAGATGGGGATTAGCAAACTGCAGATTGTCGGAAATTAGCCAGTGTGGAAAAAAACCTTGGTCATAACTGTGGTAAGACTATCATAAGTAGGTCACCACAAAACCACATTAGATGAGCAAAGGAGGTGTAGGTTCAGTCTGTCAACAGAAAACCAGACGTTCTCCAGCTCTGCCTTGCCAGTGCACAGAGAAAGACAGCTGCTGCCCAAGTCACTGGTTTTTAAAACTCATGCATGTTCATAGCTACTCAAGTAGCTTTCACTTTTACGTAAATGAATCACGAGTGCCAGTGTCTCTGCCATAAATCTGAAATTTCATTTGATTAAGTTCACAGCTGATATTTCAGAGGGCCTTTAAAACAATCTGAGGTATTCAAATCAATACGTGTGTTTGTACAACCTCCCTTTTCTTTACTGAGCAAGTCAAACCAGAAATGAACAGAAATGCATGTGATGCTGTTATACACTGTCCCATAGTCCCTGTCATCCCAGTGTCTCAGACTCACACAGACTGGATGGATGGATGGATGTCCTCAACTGGCTTTGTAAGCTGAAAGGTGCTAATTAGCCTCATTTTACAGGTAAGAATTGATGCACATTAGAGTTTAGAGACCCAACCCCAGCAGCAGCCTGGGTGGCCAGGAGGGTATTTGAATTTAGTCCAAATAAAACTGGTCTAAAGTTTATTTTAAGTAGCTGGTTAAAATTGTTAATTAATTACTCACTGATATTGTAATTCAAGTGCATTTTTGTGCTGGTTTTGAGGCTGTGGCCTTCTGATTGAGCTCAATGGGACTGTGATGTTTTGTTCTTGCTGTAAGGCCAGGCTGCGGCTGGGCAGTGGCAGCTATGGACCAGCTGTGCACTCGGCAAGGTCCGCTTAGCCCCTGGGAAAGGGTTATGGGAGCTGCAGGAGAACATGTCCAATTCGGAAAGTCAGGATCCATTTCCTGCTTTTAGGCACCACAGAGCAGGCCTGATGTGATGCTTCAGCACACTTGCGCCAGCATTACACTCGTGTCCAGAGCACACTGGGAAACTAGCCTGTGCCACTCTGGCCTCAGTGGCAGCTCTGAGGGACAAGGAGCGATGGCGGCTCTGGGAGCGATGGTGGCTCTGGGAGCGATGGCGGCTCTGGGCACAGGGAGCGATGGCGGCTCTGGGCTCTGGGAGCGATGGTGGCGCTGGGCACAGGGAGCGATGGCGGCTCTGGGCACAGGGAGCGATGGCGGCTCTGGGAGCGATGGTGGCTCTGGGCTCTGGGAGCGATGGCGGCTCTGGGAGCGATGGCGGCTCTGGGCACAGGGAGCGATGGCGGCTCTGGGCACAGGGAGCGATGGCGGCTCTGGGAGCGATGGCGGCTCTGGGAGCAATGGCGGCTCTGGGCACAGGGAGCGATGGCGGCTCTGGGAGCGATGGCGGCTCTGGGAGCGATGGCGGCTCTGGGAGCGATGGCGGCTCTGGGAGCGATGGTGGCTCTGGGCTCTGGGAGCGATGGTGGCTCTGGGCTCTGGGAGCGATGGCGGCTCTGAGGCTCTGAGGACGGCAAGCAGCGGCGGCGCTGCAGAGGCTGCCCCGGCGGCAGGGGGCGCCCCAAGCGCCGCCCCCTCACAGCACGGAGCAGTGACGTGCCGCAAGCGCTCTCGCCGTCACGTGACGCCCCGCTCGCGCGCCCGCCGTTCCGCACCGCCACAGAGCGGCCGGAAGTGGCCGGCAGAGCGCCGGAAGTGGCGGCGCGCGGGGCGCCGCGGGAGGTTCAGCCGGCAAGATGGCGGAGTGAGTGCGGAGCGGCGGGGGCTGCGGGGCACGAGCTGTGAGCGGTGCTGTGCTGTGAGCGGGGCTGTGAGCGGTGCGGTGCTGTGAGCGGTGCTGTGCTGTGAGCGGGGCTGTGCTGTGAGCGGGGCTGTGCTGTGAGCGGGGCTGTGAGCGGTGCTGTGAGCGGTGCGGTGCTGTGAGCGGTGCTGTGCTGTGAGCGGGGCTGTGAGCGGTGCTGTGAGCGGTGCGGTGCTGTGAGCGGTGCTGTGAGCGGTGCTGTGAGCGGGGCTGTGAGCGGGGCTGTGAGCGGGGCTGCGGGGCACGAGCTGTGAGCGGTGCGGTGCTGTGAGCGGTGCTGTGAGCGGTGCGGTGAGCGGTGCTGTGCTGTGAGCGGGGCTGTGAGCGGGGCTGTGAGCGGGGCTGTGAGCGGGGCTGTGAGCGGTGCGGTGCTGTGAGCGGTGCTGTGAGCGGTGCTGTGAGCGGGGCTGTGAGCGGTGCTGTGAGCGGTGCTGTGCTGTGAGCGGGGCTGTGAGCGGTGCTGTGAGCGGGGCTGTGCTGTGAGCGGGGCTGTGAGCGGTGCTGTGCTGTGAGCGGGGCTGTGAGCGGGGCTGTGCTGTGAGCGGGGCTGTGAGCGGTGCTGTGCTGTGAGCGGTGCTGTGAGCGGTGCTGTGAGCGGGGCTGTGAGCGGTGCTGTGAGCGGTGCTGTGCTGTGAGCGGGGCTGTGAGCGGTGCTGTGAGCGGGGCTGTGCTGTGAGCGGGGCTGTGAGCGGTGCTGTGCTGTGAGCGGGGCTGTGAGCGGGGCTGTGCTGTGAGCGGGGCTGTGAGCGGTGCTGTGCTGTGAGCGGTGCTGTGAGCGGTGCTGTGAGCGGGGCTGTGAGCGGTGCTGTGAGCGGTGCTGTGCTGTGAGCGGTGCTGTGCTGTGAGCGGTGCGGTGCTGTGAGCGGTCCGAGCGCTCCCGGAGCGCGGCAGATACCGTCCCGCAGTCCCTGCAAGGACCGAGGGCGCGTTTGTCACTCTGCACACGCTGCGCGGGCTGCTCATCGCTCGGTGTCAGACTTTGCTGCATCCCAGGCTGCAGTGTCTGAAGGAACTCAGCAGTAATCAGCTCCGTGAACTCCTAATCTAGTCAGAGACTGTTCCTAAAGAACGACCTGAACGATTTGGTCGCCGGTACAAGTTCAGTAGGATCTAGTGGTCGGTTGATGTGTACATATCTGCAGTAGGCTTTATCATGCTCTCCCGTCCAGTATAACCACATGTTATATTATCCTGACAGGTCTGCAAATGCCACCCATGAAGTCATCAATGCCACCCTCCACACTATGCTGGCTGCTACTACCAAGCTGGTGGCACCTACACCTCCCAAACCCATCCTTCCAGTTCAGACTGGAGTCCAGGCACAGCAAGAGGAGCAGTCTAGTGGCATGACGATTTTTTTTAGTCTTCTTGTTATAGGTGAATGTTGAACTGAAAGTCTCTTAATCTTTGTTAGTTGTGTTCTGTGTCTAAGGACATAGGCCAGCTCAAAATCACAGTGGTTTTATTTCTCCTCTGGTTCTCTCTGGGCAGTGGGATTTTGCACAGGCAGAGGGATTTAGAACGTTTATGGTGGTGGGAGCTACTGCTTAGACTGTGGTGCTTCTTGGTTTACTGCCAAAGTGAGGTCTAGTAAATCATTAGGAGAAGTTTGCTTGTGTATTTTAAAAATACTGCTTAAAAGTATATTTTATTATTTTCTAACACTTCTGAATCGCCTTTTTTTTCCCCTTCATAGCTATTTGCATCATATTGGTGCATTTACTGATAGAATACCGGCTTCATTTTTTACCAGAGAGCGTGGCTGTTGTTTCTTTAGGTGAGTAACCATGACATTCTTATGTTGGGTTTGTGTTAGTCCAGGCAATGTCAGTAGTCTGGACTGGAGGTAATGCTCTGTTGTGTGTTAGCCATCACTAGAAAGATGCAGCAAACAGGATGCAGTAAATAAAACAACTAGTTCATAGAGTTGAATTGATTGAAAAAATAACAAAATGAGCTTACATGCAGAGACTGGCCTGGGAAAATGACACCTATAGGGATGCCACTACCTGTGTACTTTGGCATCTTCCTCTAGTTTGCATCCTCAGGGTAGGACAAGATGTGCAGCTGATCATGAGGCTCTGGCCTTCCCTTTGAAGTGGTACACATGTTTATATTGGTGTTGGTAGAATTACGTCTGAGTGTGGAATTTAATGTAGGTGGGGACTGCATGTCCTGAAAACTTGCCTGGACTGCCAGATCCTTAAATATCCCAGCAGTACCATGACAAGGGCTCTTCCTATGGCTTGAACTATAGGAGTGCAGCAGAGGCACAGACATTCTCCTGCTTCTGTTTCTTGTTCTTGGCCTCTCAGCTGCAGGAGAAGGGCTTTAGCTGTTGGATTTAGCATTGGTGTGTCCTATGTTCCTGTAAGCTCCAACAAAGTCCTGTTCAAGAAACAGGGAAGCTTCTTAGTAGAGCTGTTGCTGCTACTCAGGGTGGGTCAGAAGGAGCAGTGCTGCATCTTTTGTGTTCTGTTTAGAGGCTGTGCAGGAACTTGCTCAGTTGGGTTTTGGGGTGAACCACAGCAAAGCAGCAGTTTGTCCCCTCAGTGAGGTGACATGCAATTCCTGTGAGTCAACAGGGTGTTATACCCAGGAACAGCCCAGCTAACAGATGTCCTTTGTCATTTCAGCCTTATTTGTTTAGTTTATAGATTCAGTCATATTTACTCTCAGCCCTGGTGACAGGACAGCACCTGTGTAATTGCTGGAGTTACCAGCTCAGTGCTGCTCAGTGACCCTCTGGTCCTGGCAATGCTCTCCACAGCTGCAAGAACACAGCTTGAGTTCCAAGTATCCAGTTTTGTCAGCAGTGCCAGAAATGAGGTGTGTCCTGTTTCGATTTGTAAATTAAGCAAATGTTCTCAGGAAGTTATTGAAGGCTAATAAAAGTGGCAGCAGAGAAGAGAGGTATGATTTTCACAAGTGGTTTTCCTGCCATTGTCTAAGCTGCTCGGAAGCTTCTGGTTTATGGTTTCTAGGGGGAGTGTCTCTCCTGGTGGACAGGGTGCGAGTGCATTCTCGGAGGCTGGATTTTGATCCTTATCCTTATAAGCTGCTGAAATTTTGTTGGTAAAAACAGTTGCCAGAAATGTTTTTTCTCTTTGATTTGTTACTCAGTTTTAACATGTTCTCAGGAACAATAAAGGTTGGTTGCAATAAGAAAATGCCTATAAATTTTCCAATAAACGAGGCGTAGATTAACTCTTACAGACTTGACCTTCCAGTTAGCCCCTTGACAAAACTGACCTGCCTGATTTAATAGAACCAGCTGATCAAAAACTGCATTCATTCATTTAGTAATAAAGGAAGAGTAGTTTGTAAATGTATGTGGCATGTGAGTGGCTCTATCTGCATTCTGTCCTTCAAGGAACAGCAGACCTTTGATGTTCCTTCATTAATGTTTTCCTCTTCCTTTCTGTAGAAACCATTTCATGGAACAATTATTTCTACCCTCTGGGACGGATGGCTTCACAGATTTTTGTATAAAAGAAGGCTTAGGCCTCATGGCTTTGTGTGTGTGACACATCCATCAGGAGTAATCCATGTGATTCTATTTGTAAGACTCTTTTGTTGGCTACAGCATGAGAGGAGGTCTCATGAGTTTCAGGAAAGCATACTTAAATGAGTCAGAGGAAAGTGTACTTCAAGCTGCTCAGACACTTTGTACCTTTCATTTGGAGTATTTGACTTCTATGTCCCAGTGTTTGAGTGTGAAGTCTCTGTTCTGTAAATAATAAAACACAACTATGCAGAGACACAGATCTGAAATCTGACTAAAGGCAAGTTCCCTATAACTACTTGAAAACAATTAATGACTGTTCATGTGTTATCTCTATGACTTCCAGAAGAAATCCTGTTACAGTTTTGCCTTCATGTTTGAAGGTGTTTAGGAGGAAAGAGTATGAGAACCTTTAACCACAGTTTGCAGCAGCGTGGATGAAACTATTTTATGTTCAAATTATTTCTACATGACTTAAACAATGTGTAATTCATTTGGAAAATAGTTCTGACAGGGTCTCCACCCTGATCAGGGTTTGTTGCCTTCTTCATTGCCAGCAAGTGATATGATTTCATTCAAACAAAATTCACTTCTGTGGAGAAGACTGATTTCATTTAAGCTGCTTTAACTGCAAATAGTATTGAAGTGACATGAGGCACAGATGCCTAACTCATAACTTCCTGATTCTTCACCAAGAAAGGTGGAATTTTATTTGGGTGCAGCTTAGATGAGAAGCGGTTTTGAGTGGTTAAGCCTGTTATCTTTCTGAACCAGTGAGCATTGCACTCTCAGTATGCCTGTTCGGAGTTGGGATATCCCAAGAGACAATCTGTTGTGCAGGAAAACTCTGGAATTATGTAACAAATTGGAAACTGGGTATTTGGGCATTAAACCCAAGACCACTCAGTGTTTTCATGGTTTAGGAATGAAAGACTTGCTGCACTATGTTGTGCCTTGTTTTCACTTCTAAAACTTGGAGAGCTGATGAACAGTGATGTGTTTTGTGGCTATTTCAGAATGTTTTCTCATTTTCTCCTAGGTATCCTTATGGGAGCTTTTATAAAAATCATAGAGGCTCAAAAGCTGGCCAACTGGAAGGTATAGTTGTAACAATTAATTTTTAGTTATAGAAAAATCCCTAAATCTCATTAAAAAGGCTTTGTAATACTTGATATTTTAGAGGGCAGGTCCTGGCAGAAGTTTCTCCAAGAGGTGAAGACTACAGTGAAGCAAGGATTTTGCCTTCTACCATTTATTCACATTATCAAAGCAATGAACTTCTCACTATTTCTGCTTTAATTAAAAATCTTGCAGTGTTAAACTGTGATTTTGTTTCATAGCTCCAAAAAGTTTATTAGGGTTAGATCAGTGTACTGATTGAAGTCACAGTGATTTGAATTGCCAGTTCTAAATAGGATTTCTATCAGTCAGCTGAAAATCTTGGTCTGAGTAGTGAATTTTAATCCTAGCTTGCAGTTTTATATATCTTGTCAGTTATTGCCCTAAAGGAAGATATTTTTCTGCTTTGTTGAAATACATGAAAATGCATAGATTTTCAGTCTGATGTAGCTTTTGAACTACATATTATACTTCTTTTTTTTGTCAACTAACTACAGTAGTTCTGTGTACACTCATTTAAACCATTACATAGCTCAACAGTCGTCTTGTGATACTTTGTTTTCACATATGAAGTCATTAGAAACAGTAGGGGCTGCAGGAGTTAGTGCTTTTTCATTCCTGATTTGTGTCAACTGGATTTGACTAAAAATTGAAAGTCAGTTAAATGGACACAACATCAGCATTTTAAAATTTCTCATTGATTAAATAAAATAATCTGAGTAAGATCATGTATGTAAGAAACAAAAAGAAAGCTTCATGCTCTGATCACAGCTGGCGAATTACATGGGGATTTTCTGGGAAGTGTTGGCCACATCTTGGGAGGCACTGGGGAGCTGTGGTTGCTTGTGTTATCAGCCAAGGTGAAAGGTCACAGATATCACAGCATTATTTGCTTATTTGAGTTACTTTCACTGTAATAAAGCTTAGGTTTTAACATAGGCTGTTGTAATTTTAGATATGAAATTTTGTAATCAATAATTATTTATGGACTTTATTGCATGGTTATAAATTATTCTAAATTTACTAGATACCTTTTGTTTCTCTGATAAGACAAAAAATAGAATATTTAACTGCAGGCTATATCCCTGTACAAAGCACATCTTGGATCATATCCCTGCCCTAAAAACTTTGTAATGTAATTTCTAGTGATCACGTCTTACTAAATGTTCATTCAAGTTCACCACTAAGACCTTGTGCTTGCTGGTGGTTATTGGCTAGCACATATAATCAGCTGATAATCAGTCCTCATCTTTTATTTTCCTCTGCTTCCATGCAGCACAAGTTCCTCTCCTTTGTTCTCACTTCCTTCTCCAGCTCTGGTTTCAGGGGCTTTTAAAAAGTGTCATTACTCCGATGTGTGGGGTTTTGTTCTGGTGCAGTTGCTGTGCTGACAGAACCAGGCAGTGTTAGCCATTGATTCACAGGATTGCGTGCACAATCACAGACTGGAGCATTTCAGTCTAAAGGATGAGTTTTGTTTTCTAAGCCCCCCAAATCCTTTAAGATGATTATCGCTGGTACAGGCAGGAACAAGACTTTAAAGAGATGAGTACCTCTGTTTTGAAAGCTGGTGTTTGAGCAGAACAGTCCATCAGCTGTTTAACCTGGATTTAAACAAGTTAATCGGTGCTTGCAGAGGTGACAAGCTGTGCTGTGTTCAGTGCTGGGGGGACCAGGAGGGAGAAAACAGGTGGATAAAGAGACTGGCCCACTCTGCTAGGATTCATTTGCCTTCTGTGCTTAGTCTGCCAGCAGTAAAAACAGGGTGCCAGGCTGGGGGTACAGCATGAGCAGCATTAGCCAGGGGATGAGATAAGTGACAAAGACTGAGGACACCAAAAAATAGCATCTTACTTCATGGTGGGTTCCATTTATATCACTGTGATGGCAAAAAGGAGCCATCAGAATAGTACCATTCAATTCAGGCAGAAATTACATTTGCTGAGAAGAATCCAGCCTCAGACCCCTCGTGTGGTGTGTCACCTGAACCTGGTCACCTGCTGGGACGTTGGGGTGATGATGTGATTTCCTCTTGTCAGGTGATGAGTTTTTCAGTGAAACCATGCTTGGTCCCAGTTAAGCTGTTCTGATCAAAGAGTGGCCAAGAGGTCACCGTTCCTTGGCAGTCCTTACAGATTACCAGAGTCTGAGATAAAGTGGGAATACTTTTTTGTGGAAACAAAGATTTTTCCTTTGCCATAAATAACCTGTTTTCTGTGCCACTTTTTTGGAGACAGTAATTTAAAAAAAGTAACTCCTAGATTTCTATCACTGGGTTGAAAAAGAACAATGGAAGTAGCAGCCCTGGAATAGTTTACTGTTCTTCAGTCTTCTGCTTTGTGATGAGAAGGGAAAAAGATTTTTCATTTTTTGAGACTATTTTAAATAGTTTTTCTTTCAGAAGATTTATTTATTGTTATTCCAATAATTATTATATCCCTGAAATTAGAATTAATTTCTGTTTTGCAGGAAGAAGAAATGTTTCGTCCAAATATGTTTTTTCTGCTTTTGCTTCCACCTATTATATTTGAATCTGGATATTCACTGCACAAGGTCAGTCCCTGCCAGACACTCATTTTGGATGTTGAAGTTTTGTTTGGAGCAGATTCTGCTTTTAGTTATCTTCATGAAGCTTAGGATAATTGCATTAAATTCCATTATATTAATCATTAGGGAACTGAGAGTGCAAAATTTAAGCCTTTTCAACCCAGAGTGCAGGGAATGCAGCTTGTTGCTGATAACTGAGTGCTGGCAAGGGGTGGGTGCAGCACAGACATGGTATTGCTTGGCTGGAGAGGTTCTTACCTCATCAGAGCTGAACAAGGGCTGCTGCAAAGGAGGAGAAATGGGAATGAGTAGGATGAGAAGTGGGAAAGGTGGGGTCACCCCACAGTTAAAGAAGAGGAAAATGTGTGCAAGGGTTCTGACCCCTTGCTGGGGGCTGTGTTTCCATGGGCATTTCTCACAGCACTCCCTGTGTGCAGCCCTTCTGCTTGAGCTGTGCTGCAGGACGCAGGGGAGCAGTGGCCATGGGGACACCAGGAATTGGTACCAACACTGGAGATCTTTTTGTACAAAACCATGAGGAAGGGACTAGCAGCTAGGAAGTGTATGAGCATTTTTCACATGCCCTGTGTCCAGCAGAGGGATTAACTTAGGCTTTTGTCGGGGGCTGGAATATATCAGAGTGCTGGTGAATATCCAGTTGTTTGCCTGAGGATTGGGTTGTTGTTATAGTGCCAAACTGGGAATCAGTCCTGGGAATCATAGGGAAATGCTGTTGTCCTCAAGAGAGCAGCAGTGTCTTTAGGCAGGTGCTGTGGATATGTGTCCTGGAGTACTTGGAACCAAACTAATGAGCCTTTATAATTGGAAATCCAGTTGTGAATTAGAATCTAATTAAATGCAAACCCAAACATGAGTTTTCCCTCAGGTAATTTTTAGTAATTTACTTATTTTATTTCCCTGTTCCAGGGTAATTTTTTTCAGAACATTGGCTCCATCATTCTGTTCTCAGTATTTGGAACTGCAATATCAGCTTTCATTGTGGGTGGAGGAATCTATTTCCTGGGCCGGGTGAGACTTACTGCTTTGAAGCACTTGAGTTTATCTGGCTTGTTACTTGAAAGTCCAATTTTCAAGAGCAGACAAATACAGTGAAAGTGAATTCCTGGGTCACAAAGTCCAGTTCTCTGCTCTCACAAAGGCAGTGTTATACAACCCCTTCCATAGATATTGCTGGAGAGGCCGTTGAACCTCCTTCCCTGGAAATACTCAAAAGCTGTCTGGACATGATCCTGGGTAATGTGTTCCAGGGGACCTGTGGAGCAGGGAGGTTGGAGTGGGTGACCTCAGTGGTTCCTTCCAACCTGAGCCACTCTGGGACACAACATGTTCCATGGGAAAAGCAATTAAGACTTGAGTTTTACTTTTTTTGTAACTTCCTGTTGGAAGGCTGTTCTAAAACCTGTGTTCTCTAGAGCTGTTTTATACTCAACAATATTAAATTTATTTGTTCTTCTCTCAGTTTTTGGGTTTTTTTTCATTCTGTGGTTTGGTGTTTCCCATTGATTACATATAGACACAGAAAACTATCTTTTCTCTCAGACTTCATTCTTGTAGGTCCAGCATTCTATAATTTCCTCCTTGCCACTCATATTTTTCTTCCTTGGAATGTCTTAGTTACTCTACTCACCTGACTCTGTTCCTGCTCTTGGGTGACCAGAATTGTAGCAGTAGATCACAGTGTTAAACTGGGTAACATCACTACTGCAATTTTTTTCTTAATAATGAACTTGGAAATTGATGAATAGTTTTGTTTTTAAGAACAATAGAACACCACAGTTGATTGTGATTATGTTCTACCTATTCTTTCAGGCTGATGTAATTTATAAGCTCAACATGACAGACAGGTAAGCTTTTGGGGAAATGAAGCTTTCTTCAGGATACCTGTAGGTGGGAAATGCACTGCAGGTGGCCACCTCTTTTGGTTAGTGTTTAGATTGCTGAGATTCAATGTTGTGTATGAAACTAAGAAATAGATGGAACACTTCTATTTGTTACACCCTTATTTCCAAATACTATTGTATTGTATTCCATTCTATTGTATTCTAGTCTATTCTGTTCTGTGCTCAGCGATTTCTCTGCACAGATGCTGGGTATTTTAACCAACCTTTAAGATTTGTAAACTTTGATTAGTTGGTGTTATTAATGTATGTGATAAGGGTATAACTTCCTTGTCCAAATCGTCTCTTAAAAGACAGAATAAGTTTTTCAGTATCAATAATGTAGATTTTTTCAAGAACTTGGCAGAGGGTCCAGTTCTTAGGAAGGGAAAGAGAGCACAACTTATCACTGTATAGAAACTGTAACACAAATGGTCTTTGTTACTGTTGTTCATACAAGTTACTAGGTAGATATTTTTCTTTCATCTAGTTTCCTCTTTTGTTTTGTGTTCTCCCAGTTTTGCATTCGGCTCTTTAATATCTGCAGTTGATCCTGTGGCTACTATTGCCATTTTCAATGCCCTTAATGTGGATCCTGTGCTTAACATGTTGGTTTTTGGAGAAAGTATTCTCAACGATGCAGTCTCAATTGTCCTGACCAAGTAAGTGCACTGGAGCCACATATGTTTATGGAAACAATAACCACATTGTTTTCTGTTGGTTTTTCAGGTACACAGTAATTCTTCCATCTTCATTTGGAACAAATCATGTATTTGTGCTGTAAAGCTGAATTTTGTGTGGTCCTTCTGTGTAAAAAGCAATCCATAATGTGAACTGCCTAGGCAGACAACAGTAAATGGTTGCCTTATTACCTCTACCTCAGTGCCTTACCTCATTGACCCTAGATAATTGATTTTTAAAAATTCCATTCATTTATCAGCTCTTCTTCCATCTGAGGGTCCCGACAACAGGAGCCCCACATGTTGCCTGTCAGGCTTGGCACAGAAATTTTCACCTGCTGAAGAGCAGCTCAGTCTCCATGTCATTGGCTTAAGCCCAGAGTGCCACTGCAGTGAGGGGGGAATACACCAAAATCCATGCAATGGGGTTATGTTTATGTTGGGGCTACCGCAGGAAAGAGGAACATCCAGTGTCCTTATCTCTTGCCCATGATAATTCTTTGGGGCTGAAAGAGTTAAAAATGGATAGATATATCTTCATGTTATTGCTGAAGCCAATAGATGTGACTGTGAATGTATAGAAGGAGCAGCTGTACCAGGCAGGTAGTGAAGTCAGAGTAATTTTCCAATGAACTGATTGCTTTTACTACAGTTGTGGTGCTTGTTGAGAAGACCCTGAAGGCTAAAAGCAGTCAAAAGGAATACTAGTTAGAATCTGTGTGTTTGTTGCACAGAATTTCCGTGAAATACATTCCTGAAATTCAAAGAGGTTTCTCTGCCTTCCTCCCAAGAGCTGGTTTTTCTTTCCTTCAGTGACCTTATTGTCTCTCATCCACACCTAAATATTTGATGAGAGTTCTTCCTGTTGATTTGTTCTTCTCGGAAGATCACATGAGTTTTTTACCACTGTAAAATGTGTTTTCTTTTCCTTTTCAAAGTTTGCACATTGTTTTGAAATACTGGGCATCACCATAGCCTATTTACGCCATTCTGGGATTCTTCAGAGGAGCAATGCTGGATTTCTAGCAGAATTAGGTTTCCCTTTGGGGATTACACTAAGGCTTGATTTAACGTCTTTTGACATTCCTCTTGTTATATATATCACAGTAAAAGCCTTTTAAGAGTGGTAGCAACAAAGAAATGGGAGTCTTTTTTGTTGTTGTTCTCAAAAGATGTTTGATATTTTTGGATCCAGGCTTAGAAGGTATAACCATTTCTTTTTGTTTCTCTTTTAATTGTAACTAGCACAGCAGAAGGTTTGACAAGGGAAAATATGTCAGATGTAAGTGGATGGCAAACATTTCTACAGGCACTGGGATACTTTCTCAAGATGTTCTTTGGCTCTGCAGCACTTGGCACACTTACTGGTCTTATTTCTGCATTAATATCCTTTTTTAATTTTGGTGTTATATATGTATACATTGGTAAACTTCAACATTCTAATAGTATTTTTCTTTCCATCTTTTCCAGCATTTCTTAGAGGATATTTCTTATTAGACATTATTTTGTTTTTATGTTAATGTGCATGGATGTGTATTAAAAGTGGCATTAAATTTTTATGAACATAATTAAGGTCTGAAATGTTGTATAATAGCTTATGTGCATTGGAGTGTTATAAGATATGGTAATTGTTTTGTAAATTCAAAATATATTAATTCCATTTCAATACCAATCCATTTTAACAAGCATATGGCTTCTTTTTTACATGCATAAAACAGTTAATTAAAAAGAAAAAAAGCTGCTTTTCCCGAGGGCCTTTGAGTCAGCCCAGCTCATTTGTCCCTATGGATCGTGTGCAGGCAGCTGAATGCAGACACTGTTCTGTTTGGATTTACCCTGGGTTATATTTTGCCTCTTCCACTTCCATGACTTGGTTGCTAAACAACCCAGAAGCTCCTGTGCTGAAATCAGGAAGGCTGTTTGCTGTAGCCCAGACACCTTTGTTACTTTCTGGGCTTGTTTAATGTTAGCACTGACTTCACTGTATGTGGTCTGGGCTGTACAGCAGTTATTCATGTCAGCTGAGGCCCACTGGCAAACACTTTGCTTGTAAACAACAAGAATAGAATGTTTGATTAAATATAGTCATATTTTCCCTCTTGGTTCATCAGCCTAATTCATCAGACTTTTAAATTATTCCATACATCACAACAAAAGAGGGAGACAGATATTCAACACTTCTTTGAGTCATATCTAAATTATATTGTCAAAGAGAAAAGCAGCTTATTTGCTCTTTATGGTTACTTGTGCCTTGAAAGGATTTCATTTACCTGTTGTTATCAGTATTGTAGAGGCACATCAGGAACAGATCTTTGTCTTCAGCTATAGATTAAAGATTCTAATCTAAAGATTAGAAATTACTAATCTTTTCATACTTGACTTGAAGGCCAATGTGTAGATTTTATGGCTATTCAGTAGAGAAGTACATTAAGCGTAATCATTATTTTGTACTGGAATGAACATATCAAAATATTTATTTGATTAATTTTTTGATTTACTTTTTCCATAACGTTTCCATGTGTACGTACTAAAGCACATTGATTTAAGGAAGACACCTTCCCTAGAATTTGGGATGATGATTATCTTTGCTTACCTCCCTTATGGACTTGCAGAAGGAATCTCACTCTCAGGTAAATGACAAAATGAGTTTTGACCACACTGTTTAATATATTAAAACATATACATTGCTGTAAAAAAAGTTTTGCCTTGTGAGAAGATTATTCTGGAGGGTCTCAGCAGTAAATCCTTGCAGAGTCTTGTGTTGATGCCACATTCTTGCCCACAGGTATCATGGCAATCCTGTTCTCTGGCATCGTGATGTCTCACTACACACACCACAACCTGTCCCCAGTGACACAGATCCTGATGCAGCAGACACTCAGAACTGTTGCTTTTATGTGTGGTAGGTGCTGCCTGCTATTAAATCTAGTATTAATAGTTTAAAATTTCATTTGCATGGAACAGTGATGCTGTTGGGAGCAGCAGAGGTGGGAATTTGCCTCCAGGCATTTGTGTGTCAGTGGTGCTTGTCTTTAAGAGAATCCCAGAGAGTGGAGGCTGGAAGGCACTCAAAAGTCACCTTTCCTGCCACACTGGATAAAACATGCAGAAAATCTCTCTCTCCCATCCTGCAAGCTCCTGCTAAGATTTGCCATGAGATTGATGACCAAATAGAGATCTCTGACTCATGTATTCCTCTGATCTGTTTTTAGTTCTAGGAGATGGGGGTTGTGTGGTATTTTTTTTTTTTAATGGTTTTGTATATTAAAAGCTGCTTGCAAAAAGTAGCTTCACATATGGAGAAGTTTTTGGAAGTAGTGATACAAGCAGCTCAGAGTCTTAGAGCCTTTCCAGTTCCTTTTCCAACCCAAACCTTTGAAGAAATTACAAGTTCCTGTATTACATACATGTCCCTGATTGCTGGGGGTTGCTATGAATGAACTCTGTGTTGTTTGCAGGAGGATGCAGCATGATCAGGGAGTGGCTTTGCTGCAAACTGAACTTAACCCCTGAGCATCAGCAGCTCTCCAGGGTTTGGTTAGGAAGTCCCATTTTATGTACTGTATGTAGTAATTGATAATAGGAGTATAAAAGGTTTTCTAGAATTGTTTATTTAAGATGTGATTTCTCTTTTTCAGAAACGTGTGTTTTTGCATTTCTTGGCCTGTCAATTTTTAGTTTTCCTCACAAGTTTGAAATGTCCTTTGTCATCTGGTGCATAGTAGGTATTTACTTTCTTCCATACCACTCCTTTCCTACTTCTTTGTCTTTACCTATTGCAGTGTAGCTTAATGTAGTGATACAGTGAATACGTTTCACTCAGGGGTTCCTACATCTTCTGCCATTGCAATTGTTTAATATCAGCATGAAAAATATGTTCCCTTTTGCAGAGTCCAGCGAGGGCAATGTGGATCCATTTCCAGTTGTGTACAGCAATGTACCCTGGCCCATTTAGTGCATGGTTCAAGGGAAGAATTGTTATCTACAACTTCCAGATAGGGATATCAGCACGGGGAACTGCTCTCTCTGCATTACACCCAACTTCCCTATCTAATATATATCTAAGGTGTGACACTTCCTTCTGTGTAGCATTGCCCTCTCAGGCATAATGCAAATTGTGTAATTTTGGGGTGATTCATAAAGGAAAACAGCACAGCCCTTCAAGGATCCTGCTGACTAATTCTAGGATATTTACCTTATCAAGGTCTGTTTGTAGTGGAGCTTAAAAACAATGCTCTGAGAAAACCTTGCCTTTTTCTGAGTTAAAGTTTTCACTGTGTCTGTTAATTGTTTGCCATTAAATCAATAGTACCCTTTTTTCCTTTTCCTCTCTCAAAGTGTTGCTTCAGTGTGGGCTGTGTTTTATAGCCATACCCAGGGAAGTGTTGAGAAACAGGCTGACGTGCTGTTTGTTTGGCTTCTGGCCTTTCTGAGCAACTGCACCACAGGGAGACAATAGAAATACCTTATTGCCTCTTGGCTGCCAAGGGAATGATTAAAGGACCTGAACTGACTGAACTGAGCAGCACTTTTATCCAAAGTAATTCTTGGTCTCCCTGGAATGCCTCCTGGGTTCCATTTATTTATTATAAGTAAAACAGCCTGGTCTCCATCACTGACAAGTCTGATTTAGTTTCAGTTAAGCAGACAAAATGTTTCAAGAGTAAAATTCCACAATGCCCTGTGCTGAAGAGTTTCTCTCTGTTCATTGAACAGCACACCTGCCTGTGTGCAAAAAGAGCATATTCACCTTCCCCTGTAAAACCAGTTGCAACTGGGACCTCATGCCTTTAACATATCAAATGGTCTTTTGCTTTTATTTCTGTTTTTCAGGTACTGGTTCTGTTTGGCAGAGCAGTGAATATTTTTCCGCTTTCCTACCTACTCAACTTTTTCCGTGATCATAAAATCACCCCCAAAATGATGTTTATCATGTGGTTTAGTGGTAAGTTGAAGCTCAAAATACTGAGAACCAGAAAAAAAGTTTTATCTTTTCCATTGTGTGGCTGTCTCTAGGAGGAACTGGTTTTTCACTGGTTAAGTAAACTCAGCTGAACATTTGCACTATTCTGAAACCGAAGTGCAACAGAAATGTCCTCTTTCCCCTTTGTGCTGGAGGACTTTGCACTGGTGAGCTGCACGAAAGCTTTCCTGCATTGAGGCTGCTTGTCTCTTCAGGCCTAACAGCTTCACCGTTTGAACCACAGTATCTGAAGTCTCAGACTTGTTTTAGGGTGTGATAGATAATGGACATGCCATAGGATTGTAAAAAACCTCTTGAAGGTGGAGAATTGCAGTTGAGTTCTGTGGTGTGGCTGTTGCTGGTCTCTCCCCTGATGCACTGTTCTCTCCCCCAAGGATTAAGGGGTGCCATTCCCTATGCCCTCAGCCTCCACTTGGGCTTGGAGCCCATCGAGAAGCGGCAGCTCATCGGCACCACGACCATCATCATTGTGCTCTTCACCATCCTGCTGCTGGGAGGAGGAACCATGCCCCTCATCAGGCTTGTGGACATCGAGGACTCCAAGCCACGCAAGAGGAACAAGAAGGATGTTAATCTTAGCAAGACAGAGAAGATGGTTTGTCTGGGGTTTTTGTACAGAGGATCGCTGGGGTGGTGTGGTTTGTTTTTTTTTTCCAGTTCAAACATTTTTCAGAACTAGTACATAATTTTTTACTAAAAAGTAGGATGAAGGCGGAAAAAGCCAAGGAATATAATTTTAAAATATCCCAAAGACAGAGTTTGGTTGGTGTTTTCACAAAGTAACTGTTTGGACAAGGGGAGGAGAAATAGTCTCTTAATTCAATCCAATTATAAATTGATCTGTATAAATTACAGTAACCCCTGTAAAAGCATAAAGCAGCTGATAGTGGATTGAGTCATATACAGAGAGAAAGTGGTACAGTGTGAGACAGAAGTTAATCATGAAAGGCAGATAGAAATTATTTTGAAAAAGGCCATGAGAAAGTGGTAACAACAGCCCCCCTCTGACTGGACTTTATTTTAAAGCAATTTCTAGCAGAGCAAGAGAACTGACAAAATCAACAGCCAGTCTAGAACCTCTTGTGCAAAAGACTGGAGAATATAAAGTATCACAGGACAGTTTTTGCCTGTTTTTCCCTAACCCATTGAAGAGTATATGCAGGGTATTGTTCTGCAGGATCTTAAGAACATTTTCTCTTTGCATGAGGTTGATTGTTGTCTCCAGAATTACCTTGCACTGTCAGCACAAGGAAGTGCAGGAGGAATGCAGGGACAGGGTGTGTTCCACACAGTTTGTGTTCAGTGGGACAATGACAGCCGTGATGCTTGCTGGGTGAAAGCATTGTCCAGCTCACAAGAGAAAACCTGCATTGTGGAAACCTGTTCTCAGCAATAGTGACAGTACAAAACATGGAACATTTGAGGGTTTTTCCCTTTCAGCATGGAAAGAGAAGCTAAGTGGCTCTGGGATTCAATGGCTGAACAGACTGATACAGCCCTAAGCCCTGAGAGGCTGGAATGGGGATCATTTCCATATTGTTCCAGCATGGGAACTGGTTGTGATAAGGGAGACCACAGAGCAGGGGCTGAAGCACGGTGGAGGGATGACTGCCACTTCTCTTGGGTTATTCCTATATTTGTGATTTTTCTAGGGCAACACTATAGAATCTGAGCATTTATCAGAGCTCACAGAGGAGGAATATGAAGCCCAGTACATAAAACGCCAGAACCTCAAAGGGTTTATGCGGCTTGATGTCGAGTATTTGAATCCTTTCTTCACCAGAAGACTCACACAAGAAGTAAGTGTTTCTCATTTTCTTGGAGAAGATAAGCTGGTCGAGTTGGTTGTTGCCCCTCAGTACCACAAAGGGCTCAGTGTGCAGCCACACAACTTGAGTAGGGCCAGTGGGACATCTGTGTATTGCTCATGCATAGAGAGAACAGCTGTAATGAACAGCTGCTCTGGAAAAGTGCAGGTTGGATTAAATGAGCATCTCAGAACTACCCCAGTTAAACTTGGTTATGGATTTGTTGAACTCGCCTTTAATTGTGCAGAGAGCCAGGAAGGGCATCAGGAGTCACTGGCTGCTGCTGCTCCTGCTAGAAAAGCTGCTGCTACTCGGGCAGAGTTTTTAAAGTGCTGTCACACAGAGTTCGTGTCTCTTACTGTCAATGTCCTGTGACTTCTGGAGCTGTGATGTTACTGCAAAGTGCAGGTTCTGTGTTGGAAATAGGCACCAGCATTGCACCCTTCAGACTGCTTCACTGGGTACCAAGGCTCTGAGGCTCTAAATGCAAAACAGCACCCAGCTGAATGTGTGATGTAACACTGAGTGGCTCCAGGTTGTAAATACTGTGCCTTTTTCACTCCCATGCTTCAGAAGTATGAGGCTCCTTAGCCACAGAATTCACTGTTTTTCCAATTTCCCATGGAAGCCTTTTTGCTGTTGAGTTTATAATTTTGTGTAAATGCACATTCTATCTTCCTAGCCTGCTCAAAAGTACTGTTTTTCCTCTTGTTTTGTACTTTCCAAAAACACCCTTTCAGCACTTTCCTACAAAAACGAATTTATTGCTAAACCAAAAAGGAGTCAAGAGACCAAAGTAAGCATCTGATTTGCAGTTGGTAGCCAAAAGCACAGGCTGCCATCCAGATTGCAACCAAAGGCTGGAAAAAAAAGCGTGTGAATCACCATAGCAGGCCACAAACTTCCCAGTGTCCCTGGGAACTCGAGGAGAGTCAGAGCCAGGCCCTCCAGACAGCATTAGCATTGTTGAAACACACAGAGCAGGACTGTCTAGAGAACACACGTAAAATACCTATCATCAAAACTGTCATCTGTAGCACTAATTACTGACTGAGCACTTGAGAAATATTTTCTGGTGTGAAACAGAGCGGCTTTGCTTGCTCAGAGACCAGAAGTAGATGATTTCCTATGAAATATGTCCAGCTGTGATGCTGTTTTGCCCAGCCCAGAGGGGTGTTGCAGCAAGTGACAGAGTGCTGTGGTTTGCCTTTGGCCAGGACCTGCACGATGGGCGCATCCAGATGAAGACCCTGACCAACAAGTGGTACGAGGAGGTGCGCCAGGGCCCCTCGGGCTCCGAGGATGACGAGCAGGAGCTGCTGCAGCAGAGCGGGGCAGGAGCACGCTGAGCTCCCACCGGGGCCTCACCGAGGGGCCAGAGAGCCAGGGCTCAATTTCACATTTCAGACATGTCTCGTGCTCCTTGCTTAGGTAAAGCCCACAGCTCTGCTGTTCCTGTTCAGGGAGGGAAACCCACAGGGGTCAGATGTTGGATGGCCTGAAGGAAGAACCTTTTGTTCAGACTTCACTACATAGCAAATTCCATGCAGCCTGTTGAAAAGCAGAACCACCTGCCATGAAATGATGACATTGTTTGATGGGGGAAGAGCTTCTTCCCATCCCAAAACCTGCTGCGACCACACACTGCAGTACAGGGCCCTTGTGTGGCTCTGCAAAACAGAATGAATTGCACTTTACCTTTTATATATATATATAAAAGAATATATTCATTCACAGCATGAAGAGTCTTGACAGTTTATACTGTGAATTATTTCAGCACTAGTAAGGGAATCGGACTGGAAGAAACCTATATTTTATGGGATTTGCACATTTTGAACCCAGAAAAGATGCTTGACAAAAGCAGATGTTGCACATACAGGGAATCAGCTCTGAAAATGTAGGTTTGTGACTTAAGAAATTCTTGATTTCTATTCTATGGGATTTTTTTGGTTTTATACTAAGAGATCTACTCCACAGTACTGATTATAGCATGGTTTTGGGGAAGTGGGGGCCTGTGACAGCACAGAACTACATTAGAAATTGTAGTTTCTTTTCTTTGGCTAAAGCCAGTTGCAGTTGGGTTTCTGTAATTGGCAGTGGCTCCTTGCTGGCACTTTTGCTTCAAATCTTAGAAAAGAGCAGCTTTTGTTTTGCCTAATTCATCAAGTGTCCCTAACACTCCAGAATTCACCAGTGGAATTTTTTAGCTTCAGTGGAAGCAAAAGCAGCATGTACCTGAGGAAGAACAGCCTACAAAATCTAATCCAGGTACAGAAAGATTAATATTGCACGTGGCTGAAGCAGCCTCTGCTGGGAAGTGCCAAACAGCTTCCATTAAGCTGTCCCATTTTTCCTTTCTGCTTACACAGTTTCAGAATCTGTGGTATCGCTGCATTTGTTCTCCATGGCTGTGTTTGCTCAGTGTTGCCAACACCTGAACACGTGTTTGTTGCACATTTGCCATGGTGACGCATGCAGCAGTTTGCTCTCACTGCCAAATTCCTCCTTGGTCATTTGCATATCCACTGTCAGGATTTGAATTACAGTTCAGCACCCAAATCTGACATGCAAATGCACGTTTGTTTCTGAAGGTGTGAGACTTAGTTTTGGTCTGGTTTTGCTACTGAGTTTTTTAATCCACTGCTTACCTACTGAGAGAATAAAAGTTCAAGAATGTATTTAGAATCCTGAACCTGTTGTCTGAGCAGTTTTTCAGAATACCACATGTTGGTCCCCTGCTGCACTGGAAAGGCCCTCACTGCTCATCCCAGAGCTTGGACACGCTTGGCTGGGGCTGAGCAGGCTATGAAAGCCATCGGTGCTGGCTTTATCCATGGGAGGATCTGTGTGAAAGTCGAGCTTTTTGTCACCCTTCTAGACCCCAGTAGACTGAGTTAAACTTTAGTTACCCATCAGTCCTACTGGCTTCCTCAGCTTGAGCCTTTAAGCCCAGGAGCTGCTGGAAGGTCCCTGGGAGCTTCTCAGGTGTTCAGGGATGGAGCTGCTCTTACCCTGGGGGTAGCACAGTGCCTCAGTCACGCTGACGTACCCAAGGGCCGCGATTTCCGGCCATTCCCTGCTATTCCTTGCCGTTCCCAGCCATTCCTGGCCATTCCCGGCTATTCCCTGCCGTTCCCAGCCATTCCCGGCTATTCCCTGCCGTTCCCGGCTATTCCCTGCCGTTCCCAGCCATTCCCTGCCGTTCCCAGCTATTCCCTGCCGTTCCCAGCCATTCCCAGCTATTCCCTGCCCTTCCCAGCCATTCCCGGCTATTCCCTGCCGTTCCCAGCCATTCCCGGCTATTCCCTGCCGTTCCCAGCCATTCCCGGCTATTCCCTGCCGTTCCCAGCCATTCCCGGCTATTCCCTGCCGTTCCCAACCATTCCCTGCCGTTCCCAGCCATTCCCAGCTATTCCTGCCGTTCCCAGCCATTCCCGCCGCCAGAGGCTCGAGCTCCGTCACGCCGCACCTGCCGCCAGGTGAGCTGTCCGCTCGCGCCCTCTGGCGGCGGCCGGCGGTACCTCACCGGGACACAGCGACGTCCCCCGGGAAAGCGGCAATTAACAGATGGAGCAGAGGGAATCGCTCTGAAGCGATTCCAGTGAACTCATTCGGGGTGGTTTGATTTAAACCAGCTACTCTACAACTTGACAAAATACTGCATTTGTCAAATGGGAATGGAGGTTAAAAGCCCCCAGCATGAGGGCTCTCAGTGCTGGGCATTCTCACAACCGACCTGAAGATGAAAACGCTGCTGTGGGGGTTTCCTGGAGTAATAAAGGACCCGAGGGACTGGCACATCATTATCTTTCTCCCTGTCTTCTTTAGGTGATCTCTGGGGTACTGCATTTTTAGCCAGCAAGGGCCAAAGCAGTCAGCCGGGGGCTGGCAGGTGGAGCAGAAACCCAGGGCTGTGTCAGTGGCTGGACCTCCTGTGTCCCTGGGCCTGGAAGAGCCCGGTCTCCACCCTGGCTGGTCAGTCCTTGGTCCCTGCCCATCCTGGAGTGGCCATGTCCTGAGAGCCCCCAGGAGATGGCAGCAGCCCTTCGTGATCACATCCTCCAACAGGAAATCAGCGCCTGGTCCCTTTCTGTGGGCTCCTCTCGATGGGCAGCAGCAGGCTGGCCGAGGATGACCAGGGGGATGCACAGGGGTGTGGCAAAGTTCTGCTGCTGCTGGACACACCGCGGCTGTGGCACTCAGCAGGAGGGAGGCTCAACTGCTGGGGCACAGGAGGTTTGCTGGTGCCACGTGCCCAGCCTATGGGCTGAGCCCCTCTCTGCCATGGCTCATCCATGGCACCCAGCCTGGCCACACTCTGACCCCAGCCACGCTCCACTCCATCCCCATCCATATTCCCGTTATCCTGGAGTGCAGCCAACACAGATCTGAACCGAGTCAGATGCCAGCTTTGCATAAGTGAATTTACTTTAGAAATGACAACTTCTGGAACAAAATGAGTGGTCAACAGAGATACCACATGATCCCCTCATGTGCCGGAGGGCCTGTGGTGAGGCACAGGGAACTTGCCAGGCGGGGTTTTCCTGTGGATGACTTTGTATCAGGCCCTGGACAGCTTCTTGCTCCTCTTTGTCCCAGGCTCTGCCCATGGCTGTACTGCCCTCACTGATCTCCACAGGCTGGCTACAATCCCGTGGGATGCTGCAGCCCAGGCAGTTGCTGCGCTTTGCAGCAGTGCAGGTGACATGAGCTGCCCCATTGTCCCAGCACTGGGGACACCCTATGGCCACAGCCCCATCTCCAGGATGGTCCTCAGCTGCAGATTTGCCATTCCCTGCCCGGAGATCATTACTTGGGACTGCCATGACTCACTCTGGGATTATTTAACCCCAAAACCTTACTCTAAAGACAAGCTTCCATTTCTGTCTGCAGGACAGTGGTGGCTTTCACTCAAATGGAGGGAGCAGGGAAGCAGAGCTAGCACAGAGAGCACTCCCTGAGAGCTGTAGGGAGGTGCTTCATAATCCCAGGTGAGGTAGCTGTGTGGTACAGTCCCAACTCCCCAGCGGGACAGGAGGTGGCTGTGGGAGCTGTAGGAGCTGGCACTGGAGGTAGATGCCCCTCAGGGCCTCCTGACCCCCAGCCTGCCTTGCCAGGCACAATTTTTAAGACAACCAAGTTCCTACTTGGTCATCACAGCACCAGGATAGAAAAATAAAGGCCAAGGGCCCAGAGAGCAAACTGCAGGAGAGGCTGCACCCTGGGTTGCACCCTGGGCACACCTCAGTCATTGGGGTCTATTTTGGTTCTTGTTTTTGCAAGTGCAAACACCAGGCTCAGAGCTGCGAGAGCCAAACCAGAGGGGTTGGTCTTACATCTTCATGTTGCTTTATCTGTGGAACATCTGGGACCCACTGGGTATGGGGGTGAGAGAATGCTGCGTTTAGGTTTGTGTTCCAGTGCTCTGCTAGGACAGAGCTGGGCAGGGCTGGGCTCAGAGCAGGTCTTTGGCCATGGCCGAGGGCAGAGCCTCCCCTGCCATGCTGGCAGTGCCGAGGCCTGACCGCCTTGGCATGAGCAGCACCATCACCTGCACCATCCTGCTCAGCCCTGGCTGCCCAGCAGCTCCACTGGCCAGCACAGCCAGGGGGCCACTGTGGGCCGAGCTGCCGGGTGCCCGGGGGGGTTTGCAGCACCTGGGGTAGTTACTGAAACACTCAAAAGCATCGCTGCAGCTCCTGCTAGCACCAGGGCGGCCACTGAAGCCTGGGGATGGGAAGGGCTGGAGTGCAGTGCCCGGGCAGCTGCAGCACAGGAGGGTGTGCACGGCCTGGAGGAGCACCCTGTCCTTGGAGAGGAATCTGTGGAAGTTGGGCTTGAAGAGCAGGTACACCAGCGGGTTGTAGAGCGTTGAGGACTTGGCAAAGACAGCTGAGAGCACGAAGGCCAGCGCTGGCACCTGGCTGGCATCCCCCAGGAGTGCCCACAGAGCAACCACAGCGTAGGGGGTCCAGGCAGCCAGGAACCCCAGGCACACGGCAACGCTCAGCTGGAAAAGGAGGAGATGGAGATGGCGGTGCTGTGAGCCTTCTGCAGCACTCAGGGCACACTGACACCCCCCAAACTCAGCCATGTGCAGCAGGACCCTGAGCTGTCCTCACATTCCCAGGGAAAGATGCTCATCTTAAGGACCCATACTGGAATTTCAGAGAGCAGGGCAGGAAACCAGCACAGCCCTCAAGCTCTCGCTTCAGGCCACTCACACCGTCCCACCTGGGAAACTCGGGAACTGCCTCAGCCTGCTGTGCCAGATGGGTACAAAGCACCCAGTGACCTGGCTGGGAATAGCTCAGCATCAGACCCCAACAGCTTTTGGCAGCACTGGAAATCCCTCCAGCAACCTGTGTGGCTTGGGAGGCCTGGGAATGGACTGTTCCTGACTGGACATGGATGTTTCCTTTGAAGCCAGGCTTGCAAGCTGTTTTCTTTCACGCTGCGTTTTTTAAAGGGTATTCAGGGTTTTTTACATATCCTTGGTAAATTATAGTATTAGCTTGTAGTCTGGGGAACAATGACTCATGCAAGCTCCTTTATGATCTTTCCCAATGTAATTTAAAATGAAAACTCCTCCACCCGACGACTTTAAACGAGGAGAAATGTGTCGTTACCCACAGTGACACAAACACCTGGAGAATTCACAGGAGCAGCAGACACCCGGCAGGAGGGGTCCTGCTGCTCTGGCCTGCCCACGGGTTTTTCTGTGGGTTGAGGTGACACCCCGGTGCCCCACAGCCCCCTGAGCCCCATACCTTGAGGAGCAGGCCGTGCACGCTGCGGGCTCTGCGCTGAGGGGACGAGTGCTGCCGCACGGCTCTGTGCGACACCCGCACCGTCCAGAGCATCAGCGCGTACGACACCAGGATCAGCACGCAGGGCAGCACGTAGCAGAAGACCAAGAGGGCGAGGATGTAGAGCGTGGCTTCCCTGCTGGAGGCGTCCCAGGAGATGCAGCAGGCCGTGCCGTAGGGCTCGGGGCCGTAGCTGCCCCACTGGGCCAGCGGCGCGGCGGCGAAGCTCAGGGCGTAGGCCCAGACGCACAGCAGCAGCACGGCGGCGTGGCTCCGCGAGAACCTGCTCCCTGCCGAGGCACTGCGCTCAGGGCTGACCATGGCCCAGGGGCAGGGGGGACAGGGGATTGCCCCCCGAGCTGCCCTCAGCCCCAGGCTGGCACGAGGAGCCAGGAGAAACGTGTCTGGCGCTGTGCAGGATCACCATGCGGCGCCTTGAGCCTCCCGAGGAATTGCTGGGAGCTGCATGGTCACTGCACCAGCTGCGGCCACTGGACACCGGGCAGGGCTGCCCAGGGCCACCCCACACACTGCCACTTGAAGGACCTATCCCTCCCTTCACAGTGAAGCTCTGGGGTAGATGTTTTGTTTTCCTTTTTGTCCCAACCCTCCTCAAATCTCAAACTCTCTGATCTTATAAAACTCAGTATGTAAGGGCTGAATCTTCAGACACACACACAAGTAATATTTTGCTTTGAAACTAAGCAACTAAAAGCACAATTTGAGTCTGCATTTCCTCACCAGGGACCAGGGAAAGCAGCTCTTCTTGCTCTGCCAGAGCTTGGTGGCTTCCCAGCTGCAGAGGCTGCTCTAGTCTAAGCTCAAGTCCGTGTATGGACATTCAAAAACCTGCAACTTGTTGTGATACAGCCACACAGATGTGACACTTGGGGATAGTTTAGTGCTGGACTTGGAAATGCTGTGGTAACAGCCAGACTCAGTGACTGTAAAGATATTTTCCAGCCTAAGTTTTTTTCTGTGATTCTGCACTCCAAATATTGACTAGGAATAGGTTGTCCTGGGGCAAAGCTGTCCCAGAAGAGGTGGAGCTGGCTCATTAAAAAAAAAGGGCTCTGTTAACAGAGAGGAGAGCAAAGGAGGATCAGATAACACATCGTAGCACCTACCATATGCTGGGTAACAGACCTTGAGGCAGCAAACCATGCTGAGCACCGTCAGGCTGGCGAGGCTGCACAGCCCAAACAGGACCCCGCAGAAGGCATACAGGGTGCACACGGCCTGGTCGAAGAGCCACCTGCAAGGAGAGCCTGCAGGTGAGCCTGTCCTTCCCCAGCCCTGCCACTCAGCTGGACAGGAGGCTTCTCCTTGTGGGAAGGATGGGAATTTCCCAGCAGCCTGTCCTATTCCAGCAGCAAAGCTGGGCACACTGGGGTGGTGCCAACAGGCTGCACAGGCACCTGACCTAGAAAATATGGGCATGACCTTGCTCCTAATTTGTTCCCTGAGCATCCCAGCGCTGGGCAGGGATGGAGCTGGGGGTGCAGGAGCTGCCCTGAGCCACACCAGCTCACACCCCTGCAGTGCCAGCTTGGGCACCCAGCACCAAACCCCCCTGCAGTGGGTCTGTGTGAGGAACTGGAGGGACAGGGAGCAGCAAAGCACCCACTGTGGGGTGGCTGCCTGGAAGCTTACATGTGCCCCAGCGCCACCAGGCTGACCCTCAAGTCCCTCTGCACCCACCAGGGATCTCCTGGTTCCCAGACAGTTTGCAAACTGTCCCTGGGCCACTGGCCAGTGCAGAGCTGTTCCCACGAGGTACCTGTGTGCAAAGAAGGAGGAGGTGGCCAAGGGGAAGAGCGTCACCGTCATGCACAGGTCGCTGATGGCCAGGTTGACGATGAAGAACTCGGCAGGTTTCAGCAGGGATCTCTTCTGATGGGCCACCAGCAGCAGCAGCGAGTTCCCTGACAAGGACATGATGCCTGTGGAGGAGGCAGAGAACGGTGCTGTGTGTAACAGAGCTGGCAGAGGAACCAGGAGCATCTCGAGATGTTTGGAAGCAAACACTGCAGAAGTCTACAGAGGGTGGAAAGGGCTCCAGGCTTCCCTCTCTGGGGTGGGCTGAGCAGGGAAGCCCATGGGACCCACAGAGCTCTGTGAGCACATCTGGAGCTACTTTACATTGGATCTGATCCTTCCTCTTCCTGGGATCCCACAGAGGCCTTTGGTAGGAGGGCAGTGGTGGGATGGGACTGCAGTGGGCTCCGGGTGCAGGATCTGGCCAAGTGACTTGCTCCAGCTGGAAGGAGCAAGGGGCATTTCCTCCCAGCTAGATAAATAACAGGAGCTTTGTGCAACTGCTCCTCTGATGTGAGGCCAAGGCTCTGGGCCCCTTGGCCTTTGTAATTTCTTCCTGGCAATGTCACTCCTGTGAGTCTGCACTGTCCCATATCATGGTAACAAAATAAACAAGAAGAAAGGCATTATGAAGATCAAGGAAAATCCAGACTAAACAAAAGAAGGCTCTTTGTTTGCTATCAGTGTATTTAAACCAACAGTGGTGATTAAAGTTTTATAACAAGGGCTTTCTCCTTTTCATTACATAATTGTGATTTCATGGAAAAGAGGTTTCAGTGTCCTCAGAAGGGGAATCTTTGCTGCCCTTGCAGCAGGCTGGGCAGGATAAGAGTTCCTCCCTAATGGATTAGGCTGTAAATTAAATCCCATGGTAAGAACCAGCTCCCAAAGCCACTGAATGGCCAACACTAAAGTTCCCCTCAGGAACAGGGACTCCCACATGGGACCTGGCCAAATCCAGAGCTTTGGAGGCTTTGGAGTCACTGGAGAGCAGAGTATTGAGATGTTTGTCCTTCTCAGCCTCATGAGGGATTTTTCCCACAGAGCGAGTCCCACATCTGTGCTAAGTACACTTTATTAACTTTACCAGCTCCTGCTGAAAGCAAGGGCCAGCTCAAGGTCCAAATCCCCTTCAATGGACCTGCAGCTGGTGGTGCCAACAGAGCCCGTGGCTGTCTCACCTTGGGTGGCTGTGGCAGGTGTTACAGCATGTCCCTCAAAAGTTATTCTTCAACTTTCCAAATATTTAAAACCATAATGGGCACTTGCAATTCCCCTGAGAAGGGAATGTAATCATCAAACTTTGGCCAGATCATACTTTTAAGTAACATGGGAAGGGTCAGTTTAATTATTCTGCTAATGACTGGACTCATCTGGAAGCACCAGTGACTAAAAAGGCCTGAATGTCTCTGGCAGGCAGCTGGGCAGGGACATGGGGTCAACAGGCCAGACTTCCTTACCCAAGATTAAATAGAGTGTGCCAAAAATCAGGTCTTCTCTCTCCGATAGGGTGGAGGTGAACACTGAGGTGTCAGACGCATTTCCCATCTGCAAAGGAAGATACACATGGAAGTGAGAGTGAATTCTGGCTAATGAGGAGTGCCCAGCTCCCTCGGATCCCAGGAGGACATGGTGACATTCCTGGCCAGCAGGAGCCTCCAGCCAATGCTGTCTGTGGCACTGACCAACCTGGGATGGGATCAGGCTGGTAATCCCTCTTGATTACCATCCCTTCAACCACAGACTGCACTGATGAGCATCAGCCTTTGGATCCGGATTCTCTTGGCAAGTCCTGGCCACGTGTGACTGCAGCAGGCTGTGTGTTTGAACACAGGGACTGGCTGCTCAGCCAGCCCAGCAGAGCCCTTCAGCTGCAACCCCCTGGGTGTGATGGGTGGCAGGAGGACACAGTGCTAGTGCTGGAAGGGACCTCGGGGTTCATCTCCTCCATGGAACACCCTGGATGCTCAATGCTTCACAGCCCAGTAGAAATTACGTTCTTTACTCTCCTGTGCTTTTCAGTGTCCCTGTGCAGGGAAGGGTGATTTACATCTCCCTGTACAGACCAAGTGACTCTGGACATGAGAAAAATGTTCTTCATTACCCTAATTGGAAATGACCTTCATTTAGGGCTGAACAAACCCCTCCTGAAATTCTCATAGTGCACAGTTCTCCCCTGGGCCATATTTAATCTTCCTCAAGAACCCTTGGAAGCAGCCAAGCTGAACACAGCACATGCACATCACCTCTCCATGAGGCTTTAGCAAAGCATCTGTGTATTAAGAACATGGAGCCAGGGAAAAAGGAGGGACTGTGGTCACACAGCTGCACTGGTGATGAGAGAGGGCAAGGCCCAGCATGAACAGTCCGGAAGGAATTGTTCCTGCTCCTCAGCACACACGCTGCAAAGGAGAGAACTGGCAAAGCTTGTAGGATTTGATTTCATCAGCTGCCTGGCAGCTCTCCACCCTGCAATACATCAGGGGAGCTTCAAGTGTCCTGTGAGATCAACCTGGCAAAAACGAACAATAATCACAGGAGAGGAATTTCTATTTCTGACATATTACTTAGGATAAAACCTATTTTTATGGCTGTGCTTGAGCTTTCTGTAAAGTGCACATCTCTTACTCTAATAGAGCACTGATAAAAATGCATCTCTAGCACTGATCAGTGTGCTGATGTCACTGACACAGACAATAAATCAGCTTTATAGAAATATAGAGAGCTATCATTTTTGTGTCCAAAAGTAAATCATAAACTGGATCCTGTAAACTCCCATCAAGGTGCTCCCTCAGGTAAGTGTGTGATGGGGGAAGCCTGCAGAGGCTTCCTCTCTGCTGTCACCTTTAGTGAAGAGTCACAAACTGCAGAAATATCAGTGCAGGTACCAAGCACATCCACAATAATTTCTGACAGAAACAGTTACAAGAGTTTTCTTCCAACTCAGAAACATTTCAAACACATGACTGTGCTCAATCAAGACTAAATTTGTGACTCCCCTGGGAGGGATTCAGCCCAGACTGTCCTCAGGGGTACAGCCAGCACAGCACAGCACTTCAGCATCAAACTGCTCGGCCACGTAGTCTCTGGGCACACAGAGCTGCTGCTCAATTTGATTTAAGCTCCATTTCTCAGACACTGTTCTGAGAAGAGACAGACTGTGAAAGCTCTTTTCCCTTCAATTTAATCAGACTTCAAAATGAGATGAAGTTTTCCAAGCAGCTGCTGCCACAGGTACATAACCAGGAAACCCTTGCATTCTGCATCCCAGCCCTTATTTCTGTGTTCACAGGAAAAATCAAACCTAAACCTAAGCCTACATCCCATATCCATGTCTGGCACCTGGAGGACACTGGCATGGCTGGAACTGACATGATCACACACACTCTGCCTACATGAAAAATCATGCATTTCATTTTGGGTGATTGTCAGCTTTGCCCTTTTCTCCTCCAGACTTGGATAGCTGTTTTTCTTCAGCAAATGTGCCACAAAACCAGAGCCTGCCTCAGAGAGGAGGAGGAAACCTGATGAGCCAGGAAACTCTCCTGACCTCCAGACTCTTTCAATAATCAATTGCTGCAATTCCCAGCACAGGGGAAGCTCAGACACCGTTGCCTACTTAGCAAATAGTGCAGGCCTTAAAAAGTTGCAAAACAGCAAAAGTGCACAGCTGAGAAGTACTCAGGACCTGAAGGACAGACAGCAGTGTGAAGACAGGCAGCCCTCAGACCCCTGCCTGAAATCACAGAGCTCTCCTGAGCCAGGGCTGCCCATCCCCACTGCCTACAGACACTAAAATCTGCTTTCTGCCTCACTTACCCACCCGGGATTCTGTCGAGCCCCTTTTGGGAGAGTTCAACGCCACTCACACCCCAAGGTGTGTCACTCACTCACTCACACCAACTCTCAGGGCAGCCCCGGTGGGGAGCAGAGCTCACACCCAGCTCCGCCACTGCCACCCACTGTCCCCCGAGCCCCCCGCACCCCCGGGAGTGTCCCCCACGGGGCTCCCTGCCCTGCTGCTCCCGGGGACACCCGCGGGGTCCCGTGTCCTGTCCACGCCTCGGGGCACCGTGTCGCTCCTGGGCAGCGCCTCACCTTTCCCGGAGGAGCCTCCGGCTCTGCCCGCTCCGTTCCCCGCGACAGCAATTTACCGGCAATCCGCGGGGTGGGCGCGGATCGCCACTCGCTCAGCACCGCCGGCAGCGGACAGCTCCGCTGGGCACCGCGCGATGTGCTGCCCAGGCTCTGTCCCTGCCCAGGCTCTGTCCCTGCCCGGGCTCTGTCCCTGCCCGGGCTCTGTCCTGCCCGGGCTCTGTCCCTGCCCAGGCTCTGTCCCTGCCCGGGCTCTGTCCCTCCCGCACCGCGCAATGTCCGCACGGCGCAATGTCCTGCCCAGGCTCTGTCCCTGCTGCCCGCGGCTCTGGGGAGGCTGAGGCACACTGTCCCCAAGCCCGGACAGCCCCGCGCTGCAGCTCAGCCCGGGTACCCCTCCCCTGCTTTCCCACCCCACTAACCTGCCTCGGACCCGCGATTTTCACAGCAAGAGAAACTGAGGCACCAAGAGTGCATTTTAAAGCAGCACTGAGTGGCCTCAGCATCCCCAGGCTCGTTTTACCTTTGCTTGGCCACCCTCTCTCCTGGGCCCCGAGGCTGGTCACTCAGTGTCCCTGCAGACCCGGCTGACCACTGGGCAGGACCCCATAGGGTGCTCTGAGATGCTCCAAGGACATAATCGGAGTGACAGTGGAGACGAGCAGGTGGGTGGGGATCATTCCGCTGAGTCTGCTGCCAGTCGGAGCTGCGTTTTGTTTTCCAGCCAAAGCGTTTGACCTGTCTCTGCTTGGCAAAACACAAGTCATAACCATCACTTAATTTTGTTAATGCCCTCCACACCAAGAGCTTTCCTCTGGTTGCCAGTAAGAAATGGGAAAGATATCCAAAATGCTAATACTCATTTTTAGAACTCCAAGTACTGCCAGGGCTGCTGGTCAGCTTGGATTCAGGCACTTAAATTTGCTTCAGAAAGGAAATCCAAAGCTGGAGAAATTCACAGCAACAGCCTTAGATACATGTGTGAAAGAGGCTTCATGAGAATAATTTATGGACAGACCAGCTATGTAAATAGATACATACTGAGATCGTTATAAACTGAAAGTTAGTTGTTTGTGTTCCAGAAATACAAAAACCCTCAGCCAAGTCTGAGGCCCCATTGTGCAGCCTCTCCACATGGCCAGAGTTAACCCAAAAATCCCAACATCCACCGGAGAATGTGCCTCATGTTATCTCAAGCATCTAACTTTGTTTTCTAAGCTCTCCCTTCTACTTCCTTCCAGCTGCTGGAACATCTCCTTTAACAATGCCAGGTTCCAGATCGAGGAGCAAGCATTCCAAATTCCACCTCTGAAATGAAATTTAGGGACTCTTTTTCTTACAAAGAACCTGAAAATGAAAACAAACAAGCCAAATTACTGTGCTTCTTCAAAATGTGTATCTGGGCTCTTCTTCAGCCGAGGGAGGCTGGTAGGGGAGAAAGATGCAATGCACACACAGTGTGTACATGCCAGATCGTCCTGCTCTGCCCCAGGGCTGCCCCTCCTGTTCCCCAGCTGCTCCCTGGGGATGTGGTGTCACTTCTGCACCAGGTGAGGAAGGGACAGTGCAGCCCAGCTGCTCCCCATCAGAGGTGCTCTGTGGTGTCCTTGCCCAGCTTCAGACTAGCATTTCTGAGCTCCAGATGGTGGGAGAAACCCGAAACCTCTATCCCTCTGCCTTTGGGAAACCACCACTCACCACCAGACACAGGAGCCTTCCCTGGGTGCACTAAAATGCAGCAAACTCTGGCAGCAAGCTCTGGCAGTGTCAGAGACGAGAAGATGAGACTGAGAAGCACTGAAGTCTGGCTGAGTTTGGATCCCCTGCCCCGTGGCTCTGCCCCTGTGCTGCAAGGCACTGACTGCAACAATTTGGAAGTGCACCAGTGTTATGAGGTGGAATTTAATCTTCCAAAATGCGTTGACATCATGAGCTAGAGAGCTGTTCTGAATGTTTAATTTTTATTTATCATAGTCTAACCAGAAAATCAGCCAGCTACACGCAAATGAAAATTGAACCATTATCAGCTGCAAGAGAAGAGATGTTTAGCTTTTTCATTAAGGAGCAGTGACAGATACAGAGTGAGAACACGTTCCACACACGGACAGGAGCTCCGCTGCAGCCTGAAGGACCACAGCCATTTGTATGCAAATTACAGAGCTGAAACATGAATCAATGACAGCCCAGGTGTACAGAAATTCGGAAGCTCATTGCTCAGTCTCCTACAAAGAGGATGGCAATACTTTTCTCTCTTGTACCCCTGGTTTGCTCCTGACAAATAAAGTGCCATGTACTGCAAATTGCTCTCAATAATCAAGCCAGGAGAGGCAAAAATAAAGCAACAAGGGAGCAGGGATCCAGAGCTCAAGTGGCAAAACAGCTCTGAGGATATTGTGCTCAAAAAACCTGTTATCAAAATTATTAATGGAAGAGAAAGGCTGGAATAATCACTTTGCACTGCCCAGGGAAGGTGGAGAACCTGGGGCAGCCTTGCTGAATTGCCTGAATGTAGAGTGAGGTTCTCTGCAAAGCCTCCTCCCCTCACAACACCCTCTGGTTATTCAGCTGGAGCAGGGAGGTACCAAAGCAGCCGCAGTACATCACACTACTGAAATTAATCTGGAAAGCATTACTCCCAGTTCTATTGCACTCGCTTTTCATGAATCATGTCACCTCCCTAGGCCCCTGCTGCCCACCTGCAAACAGCAGTAATAGTATTTATTTCACACAGTGCAGTAGGAGGTTCTGCTCATTACCTGTCTGTGCATGGCTCTGAAATCTGCATGCAATGAGTTTTTCAGCATGCCAGTCACATATATGCCTGTGTATCTCCCAGGCACATTTTGTACCTCTAGCCCAACCCATCAATTTGTTGTGCCTCACTCTCAAGTGACTCACTGGTCCATTGCTTCCTGTGCCTGGCCTTACAGGGAAGGGACAATCCCCACCACATTTGTCTGACAAGATTTAGCCCCACTGGCTGATTTTTATCAGCCCATATTTCTCCCACTGCTTTGTGTTCTCATCTGATTTTATCATCACTAGATTCTCACCTAGCCCAGCTGAGGTCACACACACACAATTTCCTGAGCACTCTTGTGCTGAAGGGGCAGCTCAGCATCTTTGCAAGTGGGTCAGGGATGGATCTGAATGGTGACATTTAGCGAGGAACAATGCTAGGTGATGGCATTCATGTAGGACAGATCTAAGCTACACAGGCTGTTGCCCAACTTCCCACCATCTGTACACAAAACTTTCAGCTTTATGTTAAATAGACATTAATCCCATGCTTGTGTACTTAGCTGGAGGCATGAGGTAACACATATGTTGCTCTTGAGATGCACTTCCCCCCTCACAATTTGTGCTTGTGACTGTAATGGAAATATATATAAAAATATATATTTCTGTTAATGTATTTGGCTTTTCAGTGCCACCCACTATTCCTACTGCCTGCATCTTCTGGCTTCTCACGTCCCACTTGTCCACTGTGCCTTGAGTACTGCCTGTTACCTAAAGTCCAGCTGGACAGAGTTTAACCCTTAACTCTCCAGGCTGTCTCTAAGTCAGCCCTGCTCAGCTCCACAGCCTGACAGGATGCTGCAAAGCACCCTGGAAGCACCCTGGGGGCTAAATCCCACCTGCTATCATTACAGCAGCCAGGGTTCTCCCTCCCCACCTTCCCCTGCCTCAAAGGGCATCTCAGCCCCTGCAGCAAACTTCAGGGAAGAGCCTGAAGCAGAGGGGAGCAGGGAAATGTGTAGAAGAACAAGCTGCAGGTCCTAGAGCAACTCTGATGCTGGGAGTCAAGGGTCAGCCTTGGCAGTGGCCAAAAGCCTGGAAAGCAGAGCATAAACCCCAAATATGAGCAGGCAGCACTCAATGCAGCAAAGAACCACTCACAGATACTGTGGTTATCCTGCTCACAGCAGGACACCTGACAGCTGCCTTTCAACATCACTGCAGAGGAAACTCTTCCAGCTCACAGCTCTTTCACAGCCAGGATAAGGGCTGGGCAGTGTGAGTGGTGCGAAGGTCTCTGAGCTTCAGGAGGTTATCTCAAAGGAGCAGATGTGCTCATACCAAAGAGCACTTTAGTTCAGCCATTTGTAGCCAAATATAGCACAGCCTTGGACTGTGGTGTCTCCCTCATGCCACACACCTGCCTGCTTTTCCCACCAAAGCCGGGCAGAACGGCACACCTCCAGGCTCCCACCATACACGGGACCCCTAGACCTGTAAATCTCATTTTCTGCAAAGTCTTGGCACATGTGCAGCCAGATCCATCAACAACCCCCCTGGCTCACCTGTGCACTGCAAAGTGGAACAGCTCAGCCAGGCAGTGCAGCCTCACAGCCTGCAGCACTCACAGCAGCAGAATCCTCTGGGGCCAAGCTGCACACAGCTTGTGCTCTCTCCAAACACACTACAAAATAATCTGCTCAAAACATCCTGGAAAGACACAGGAACCTGCACCAAGCCCTCCTGTCTCCCAGCTCTGCCTATTTCCCAGCCCTGAGAGCAGCACTGCTGGAAAGGGCTGCATGCCTCACACCCAGGAGTGAATTCCTTGAATTTTTGGTTTATTCTTTTCTAATGTTCAAAGCCTACTTTGAACACATGCAGACTTAGTATCTTATCAAGTTATTTTATTTCAGGAAAACATGTGGAAGATTATTTTCCATTTAAAATGCATCAATTTAAATAGATCTTTAGCTAGACTTTCAAACTGTTCCTAATTAATACTCCCTTTGAAATCTATCAACTTTCTTTGTTTCTACCTAGATTTTCTGCATTAGACTATAAAACTAGTATTTCAAGGAAAAGTCACTTTTGTGTGTAGTAATCAGCCACTGCTTCATTATCAGGCTCAATTTTTAAGCCAATTTTCCCTCCTCCTCTCTGAAGGACTGTCAGGCCAATAACTTTCTCCCCTTATCTTCCTACTCATTCCACTTCTTGGCACTGGTGTAATTGCTTTCCCACATTTCTTTACTCCATGGCTTGACAGTTTTTAATGAGCCTTCCCCACCTGTGGTTTTATCTCGCATTAATTCTGTCCCCTCAGCTCCTCCCCCTGTTGCACAGATCAAGTTTAACCACGCTGCAATCAGTCCTCCCCAGCACAAACCAGACAGAGGTTATGGAGCCAGCCTTTGTTTTTGGAATAAAACTGCGATTACAAGACTGCCTGGATGATGAGTCCCTCAGGCAGCTGCAAGTCCCAGACAGGTTCCTAAGTGAACATTTTCCCTCAGCACAAGCCCATTGAGAAGCCCCTTTGCTTCCAGGCAACAGGGGAGCTCTTCACCAAACACAACTGGAAATCAGAGTCCCCTCCACCAAGGTGCTTCTGGGGCAGAGCTGCTGTCAGTGCTTCCAGGAGACCTCCAGCAGGAGGAGGTGAGATCTGAACATCCTGCAGCTGAGCTGGTGCTTTTCAGAAGCAGCATGTTCCAGGGAGTGCAAATGGAGAAACTGGGACATGACTTCAGCTTTGACAGCAAAGGTAGGTATCTGCTGACAATGCATGAATCTCCTTGTGACTTCAAGCTTTGTTGGGGGAAAAAAGACAAATTCCAAGCGCCATGGAAATAAAAATACCCCATCATTTTACCCTGTCAGTCTGAACAATGCACTGTTTGTTTTTAGGACTACTTCTCACATGTCCATCTGATTTCTGAGCAGAAAGCCACTGTGCTGAGCACTGACACAAAAATCACAGCCCCTGGCCATTATCTAGTCATAAGGAAAATATTCCACCGAGGAAATAACGTCCTTCACTGGAGAGCCTGAGTGATAAGCTGCAGGCAGAAAAAGCAGAATTGAATCAGTGTCAAATCCACATTCACTCCAAAGACATGTGAGCATCCTGTTTGTGCTCAGGAAAAGTCATTTTGCCAACAGGCTTTGAGCCTGTTGAAAAGCAGGAAGTACAATGAAAGGGAAAAAAAGGATTTTTACATCACGCACTGAAATGTACCAGAAGATGCCTACAACCTGCCTTGAGATAGACTCAGGAGCAGCCAGGAGGCAGAATAGAGTGATTATACCTGGGCTTGTACTACAGCAGCAACATCCCTGTTTGATCCTACCTAGCAGACAGAGTTCTTGGTGGCAAAATCCTGTAGGTTTTGCACTTCTGCAGCTGTGTGTTGCTTCCTAGGGTCTCCCATCTTTCTTTCCCCCAAATCATGTTTTTAGACCACACAGTGTTTTAGCACATCTCAAAAATTCTTCCCCAGCTTCTCATTGTACTGCAAACCTCCTGCAGAGCAAGCCCAGACAGACAATAGGTTCCAGAGGTATCTGGACCATTGCAGCATTTAACAGGTCATATTTTAAGCTGGGACCACTGAACCAGGGAGCGAGAATTTAACTCCAGCTGCAGGCAAAAAGATCTACCCTAAAGACAAATTTGTGCCAAAAGTTTTTGGTGTGAGTTACCAGTATCTGAACACTGCACCTTCTTTCATTATGAAAGGAAGCCCTTGGACAGGAGCATCATTTTATTAAGCAGGATGTAATGCTCACTGTAGTATATACAGCAGCAGAGTTATCATGCTCTATTTCACAGCATTAAAAATGAGCTATTCTCCAAGCAGGAGAAATCTTCATATCAAAGATTCAAACACCACAGGCTTCGATGAGGCTGTCAGAAGAGATTATTTTAATTTTTGATATGCCTCTAAGTAGTCCAAGACTTTACGAGTCACAGTGGAATGAGATTCAGGCTTTGATTCCTGAAGGAGGCAGAAGTCCCTAGAAGAGTCCAAGTGAAGGGAGGTTTGGAAAGCTACACACAGCAGAGTCTTCCAGAGCCCAGCAGTGATCCACGGAGGAGAGAATACATTTCAAATGACTCAGTGCTTCTCTGCCTGAACATTGAAAAGCAGGAGTGAGAAAGTAACAAAAAATGGGATTTCTGAGACTGACCTTTCAAATTTGATCTCTGAAGATGCAATGCTCTCCCTGGTGGGGCAAGGACCACACACAGACCAAACATGCCTTTCCACCCCCCAGCAGTCACCCATCCTAAATCTTATTTCTGTTACTGATTTACATGAAGAGGTTTTGTGTTCTCAGTCTTCCTACCTCTAACTGTAGCCTTGCTCACCCTCTGGGTTTGCTGCAGCAGCTGTACACAAATCTCCTCTCAGCTGGCCGAGCTAATCTCACTGTCCCAAGGCAGTGTCACTGAGCTCTGGGCACAGGCAGTGACCAACCCCAGAGTGCCATCCATGGCTGCTGCACAGCACTTCACAGCAGAGCACAAACACAGACACACTCATTCCCCTTCCTGCCATCAGCATTATCCCTCAGAGGAACTTCTGACTTTATGGCCTGAAAAATGAGAAAATTCCGTCACAGCGGAAGATGCAACAGTAGCTGCTCTAAGAGGGGTTTTACTTCTCCAGGAGAGGCAGAGCGTGGGGAGTTAAGCCCCTCTCCTCCACTCTCCCCAAAAAAGGAGAAGCAGAACATATGCACGCAGCCCACTGATTTCTGCCGAGGTGGCCCAAAGCCAGCATACAAAGCAGGCTGGGAACGGCTCTGAGAGCACATCTCAGTTAATACCGTGGGAAACAATGCTACAGACGTTTGCATTTTTAGGGCCAGGAACAAAGTACAAAGCAAAATGAGTTGGAAATGGCATTTTCCCCTCAGTGCACATCCCAAGACCAATAAATGAACCTTCATCAGTACGTCCCAAGAGTAACTGAGCTCCTGGGGAGGTGTTTCACAGCAGTGCTGAGCTGACCCTGCAAGGCTGGCCCTGAGCTGAGGAAACACTCTTGGAACAGGGGATGGGCCAGGTGCTGTCCTTGTCCCCTTCTGCTTCTGCCACTGAGGCAGCCCATTCAAGCTGTGGCCGGTAAATCTGTGTAGTCCCTCCTCCGTGGGCACACCCAGGCTCCCGGTGGCACTCAGGAGAGGAGGAGGAAGAGGAAGCCTCCTCTCCACCCTAGACTGCCCTGTGGGAAGGTTCGCCGTGGAGGCACCACTCAGCATGAGTGCACTGCGATGTAAACAGGCTGTTCCTTCTTAGACCTGCTGGATGGCAGCATCTCTTTTCATTAACATTTCGTTTATGTGCAATGATGGAGTCACACAGACACTGCTGCCCCAGCAAAGGCAGCTCCCCAGAACTGGCCATGCTTTAGAAAGGTGACGGAGAAAATCCCAGGTAAGGCAGTTAAATTGCAGCACCTTGACACAAAGCTACAGAGTAGATTTTACTTTGGGAGAAAGCAGCATTTTTCACTAAGGAATTGATGAGCAGTTGTGGGTTGATTTTTCTTTTTCTTTTTTTAAAGCAGGTTGATGATGAAAAATCTCAGAACAGTATGACTATCATGAGAATGATTTCTAAAGCAGGAAGCATGACAGCCCCACACCCACAACAGCAGAAGCAGCTGCCACACACAAGTTGCCAGGGCTGCTCCTGCACCACGTACAGCTATTGGAGCTCTGACACTGTCTTCAATGCAGAGACCTGCCCAGTGAAGAATTAACTCAAAGCCCAGAGACAGGAAAAACAAATGTGAGGTATTACCCAAGTCAGAAGGTATTTCACATCCTCATCTCAAAGCAGGAACTGCATATAATAAAGCCCAGCCTGAGCAGAAGTTCCAGAATCACCACCACTCACATTCAGGATCTGCAGCACTCAGAAAGATCCCATCAATAAGAAATAAAGTAATTTCAGTAATTAAAACAATCTCTAATCTGATATGAAGTTCCCTGCAAAATGAGTTCAGTGCCTCCCAGACTCTGAATGCTGGAAGAGAAATTTCTTCTTGATGCCAAGGAAAAAAAAAAATCAGAGCAGGTTGTTTCATTTTTATCTGGAACATTTCCACCTGTCCACCTTTCTTCTGGACAAAGCCTGTCAAAATTCAGCACTAGTCCACGCCTGACACAGGAAGCTGCTGGGTGTCAAGATGACTTTCACAGCCCCTCTGCTGTGCCACGCAGCAGGGAGCCAGAGCTGCTGCTGCCAGCTGGGAGAGCACAGCGAGCAGAGCCCTGACTGCACCACGGAGCAGCAGTGACCAAAGCCTGACCCTGCTGCTCCTCAGGGTGAGGAAATGGCAAACCTGGCTCTGCAGTCAGCACAGCCCAGAGAGGGGAATCATTCTGCCTGCATCTGAAACAGCTTGGAGCAACTCTGCCCTACAGAATGGCAGGAACCAGCTGGCAGCACCCCACTGCCCCTGAGCAAGGCAGTGTCTGCCCTGCTTCAGGAACTCCTGAGGAGAACAGATCCTTTTCTCTCCAGAGGTCAGGGCAGCAAAGCATCCAGTTCCAAAAAACCAACAACTCATCGCAATGCCTGAACTCCAGAGCCTGTTTCACAGTGAAAGCAGTGCAGGAGGGAAAATCAGGAATGCTAGGGATTGCCCCACTTTGGGCACTGCTATGTGCTGTAAATCCCTGGTTCAGGTCACTCATCCCCACAGCTCCACACTGCAGCCCAGGATTAGCTGCCTCTCCCGCCTGTGGCACAGACTGGCTGCAGGCAGCTGTCCCCCTGCTGCCCTGTCTCAGGGATCTAACTCCCGGCTGGTCCGAGGCCACCCCAAAACAAACCACGCTGGGATCTCCCGTGCAGAGCTGCCAGTGCCCGAGGAGCAGCCCTGCTCTGCTCACATTAGCACAGGAAAATCTGTGCAGCAAGGCTGCTGAACAGAGCAGCTGCTCCCTGCCTCTCCTATACCTCTCCTCACACGGAGGAGCTTCAGTTCGGCAGCTTATCTGTAGGATTTGGGAGGTAAAGGAGCTGCTGCACATCACAGGCTTTAACCCTTTGCCTTCCTCCAGGCACTGTGTAAGATGTGCTGCACCCTGCTCATTTTCAGGTTGCCCCCCATATTTTCACAGCAGGATGCAGGAATACAAAACCCCAAACCTACCCAGTTGCTGATTCCCTGACCCTACATTTTCAGACTGGCAAGACAAGTAACAGAAAACCTTTTCCAGGGTAGTATGATCAACTGTACAAAAGTACCTAAAAGTAACTGCAATGTTCAATTTTATGTAATGTTATACAAGAGCTGTAAGACATTTACATACTTACAATCTCAGACAAGCACAACCCCATTCTGTGATTTTCAGATGGAATCATGGAACACCCTTCACAAATAACATACAGGGACATTTGCAGCCCAACTCAGCTACTGCTGAGATAACACAGTAATGATTTAGCACAATTCACTCTGATTTCAGAGCCAAACCAGGTACATCAAGAGTCACCTCCTGCTTTTCTCCCAGTCTCTCTGATGGTGTATCAATTATCACCATGCTCAGATTACCTCCTGTTTCTAAACAAATATTGGGAAGGTAAATCTTTTGCCCTGAAAAGATTCCACAGCATAATTAGCAATGCGTACTAAATGCTTGTAAACCACAATCATCTTCCAGAAAATAACTTTAAGGAGCTGTCAGTTCAAACCATCAAATCTAAACTACTTAACAGTGTATGGAACCTTTAAGCTTCTGTTGAAAGCCAAAGACGCAGCAAACAAGCTTACAGGTCTGTAATCAGAGATGTCAGACAGCAAGACAGCTTGAAGGCTTGTTTTATATGCACCAGAAATACGTCAGCTTAATAAGCATCACAGAGTGAGGCAAGATTTCCTGCAAGAATATTTTAGTTACCTGGAGCCTGATTTTTATAATCCTTCCTGGTACTTCCAGTAACCACAACAGATCATAAAAGACTTGTAGAAAAGGCACTTCAGGCATTTCAGCATTCACCTGACATGCTTTAACACGAGGAACAAACAAAAAGGATGATCTAGTTTGGAACTTGAGAAATTATCCTGTTACAGAACTAGCAGGATGCAAAAGGAGCCAGAAGGCCTAATTCAAGTGCCAAAAAGTACCTCAGTAGTATCACACATCTTCTGGGAGATGCAGCTTCCCTCAGGAAGCTCGTTAGGCAAGTGCCATGGAGAGCCAAGCTGGGATCCATGGAGTTAGCTCCACATGGCACCCAGAACTGCTGCCACCCCACCTCAGCCTGCAGCCTGCTGCCAGAGCAGCTCCCATGCTCCATCAACACTCTGAGTCATGCTGCTAAGGCTGCAAAAGAAAGGGGATTTCAAAAGCTCTGCATTCTGCACACAGCACTCCCAGTTTCGGGAAGCAGAGGCCCAGGATGGACACTCCTGCCCAAGACCCCTGTGAGCACCAACTCATGGCATGCAAAGGCACTGGTGAACAGACAGCTACATGCACACTCCACTTTAAGAAAAGAGTTAAGCCTTTTCTTAAAGGCCTCTTTATTTTTAAATTCCTTCAAAACATAAATTAATTTAAACAAATCAGATGCAAACCACCTGCATTTTAAATTCGCATATATTTTACTGTATCAATCACAGCAACCTCATACAGTAAGATACACAAAAATAGAGCATGGTATCACTTCAATTCAACACAGGTTTGTACTACAGGATTCCATGACATATATACAGAGGACTTTTCTTTTTCAGAGCAGGAGTAGCACCTGCTCTGGTCACCGTAAAAATTACGTGGCATCACAGTTTTAGTTGTTCACTGTAGTGTGAGGAGCCATATGGAAATTGAACTGGTGAACTAGAAGATACACTGTAGAGCAGCCAAACAGGCATGACACTGCAGAAGGTGAACAAAACCCAAATAACCACCGAAATTAAAACCACTCTTAGACTGCATTTTAATAGTAAAATTATTTTAAATTCTTCACTATATACATAATGTATCTACATTTGTGTCATATTTATATATATATATATATATTTATAAAAACATACAAGATTGAAAACCTTAAAATCATTCACAAACAATATTCACCCCAACCTTCAGGGTCAGCAAGGCAGTACTTGCCCTTGACATTATACTCAGTTGCAGTCCCTTGATTCACAATTTCCCTGATTGTTAAACACACGTCATTCACTTTGTTTCTTAGTGCAATCTGGACAGTAACTTATTGTTCTCAGCCCTCTGTAAGACCCAGGTTTCATCTTATTTCCATAATGCTTCTGACACCCAGTTATGGCTAAAATTATTTTAGCTATTTTACAACATTAACCTATATAATTTTCCCCTCTACCTACCTGAAGCCCTCCCCCCACCCAAAAAAAGGTAAGACAATTGATCATTCATGCATGGTTCTGTCACACAGGGAGTGATGGACATTGAAGTTGAGAAGCCTAGACTCTAACAGTGATTAAAAACCCCAAAGTCAATCATTTCAGTGCAAAGTGGACTACATAGTTTACATCTCAGCTAGAGTTCTTTACAGATATTTTAAACACATTTAATTCTGCACATCAGATTAGGTTGCCTGATACTTTGTGCTAACTAGCTATAGTTGGAATAAAGGAGTTAGGATCCTTAGGGGTTTTCTTTTAAGAAAAAAACTAAAGTCTATTCATAACCAGGTGGTGTTTGGGGGTCAAACTGTACAGAGCCCAACACAAGTGAGTCCTGGTTCTCAGCCAGGGTTCCCAAGTGCTACAGCAAGAGACAAGGGTTATTATCTGATTCACATCCATAACTGATGGGTTCACTTGAACAGGAGTCACAACGAGCTCTGACTTTTAACCAGGCCAGTGCTTTACTTGCTGGACTACACTACAGACTTGGCAGTGAATTTGGAAGCAAGCAGAACATTGATACTTACAATTTCCATAAGCACAAAGAAAAAGCGTGCACTGAGAGCAAAATCCTGCAGTTCTTAGACAAGACACCACTCAGACAAGTGGCAGCCTTATCAGAGGGAAAAAAATGATTAAAAACCAAGAATTGATCAGAGCCAAGAACATCATTCTGCCACAGTGGCTATAATAAGCTATGAAATACAGTACAAGAAAAAACAAAAGATCACCTGAACAAATAACCCAGAGAGACTTCATAGTTATAATGATTCTACCACTTGTAAGAACTCAACATATTAAATATTTATTAAAAATAAACTGTTTCCAAATCACCTATTTACAGTACAAAGAACAGTACTTAAAACATGTGCAACAGAAAGAAAATGGATACTCATCTGAAAGGACAACACTCCAGGCATCATCTGAGTGACACAGATAGAGGATCACCTCTTTAGATACCATACAGTGAAACCCACAAGGATGATATTGGCAACACCGGAAAATAAAGCACATATTGTCCAGACTCAGGTTATAGAAACTCGAGATAAACAACTGGGAGAGAAGGGGAGAAGGAAGAAACAAAGACAAAAGGAAGAGATGTTGTGGTGCTTGCATTTTGGAGATCAAGAAATGCAGACACACATCAAAAAATAGTCCTTGTTGGCAAAACAAGCCATTCACATATTTCCTGCACATTTTGAAGTCATACTTTATCAAAAACTGGCAGTGGTTTCATCGCTCATGGAAAACGAGAATCTTAATTCTCTGACTTTATTTTCAAACCCTGCCTGGTTTTATTTGGGCAAGATGTGATATAATAGGAAGGAGTGATGTCACGTTTTAAAAATACAACAGCTGCCAAGTTTTAAGGAAAAATGTGCTCTTCTCCCCCATTTAAGTTGAAAAGCAATGATCATTTAGGAGTTACCTAAATTATAGCAGCATGAAATCTAATGGATCTGCAGCATCTGTGAAGCCACGAAAATCAAGAACTGGCACCTGATCACTGAACCATGGTTCCAAATATTTGGACATGTGATTTTGGTAAGAGGTCAGTGTGGAGTCAGAACATTAGTTAGGATAGCCCTTTCCTCTCCCCCTTTCCTTCCCTTCCCAAACAGACCCATCCAGTCTATCTATAGACCACGTGGGACAGCTGGGATGATTTATAGTTTAACTGGTTGTTAGGCAGGAACCTGTGGAGGTCGCTCTTCCTACAGCACGGGTCATAGTAGTAAGCGTTGAGGCAAGTGTCACACGAGACCTTGGAGCAGAAGGTGCAAGTGTTGGCAGCTCCTGAGCGGTTGCAGAAGCCGCAGCGCGAGGTGCCCGAAGGCTTGGATTTGGAACTGTACTGAGCAGCTCTGTCTTGACTCTGAGTCTGTGATGTGTACTGGGATTTCTCCCTTAGAGCCGATGCAGGAGACAAGCCATCGCTTGGGAGTGCTTTGATGGAGTAGGAGCTCTGCTTCACTGCTGGGTATTCCTGCCTCGAGCTGAACAGACTGTCACACTTCTGGCAAACAGAAGTGCCGCAAGATATGCCACAATTTTGGCACTTGGAGGAAGCTGTCTCTTTGGCTAGGTGGGTGCGTTTGTGGTAAACAGGGTTGGCATCACTTTTTAACAGCCATACATCAGGCTTAATAGCGTCTTGTCTTTTAAAATTTAACATACTTCTAGAATCGGGTTCAGTATATAAATCTAAGTCCTCTTGAGCAGAAAAATAAGAGCTGTAAGGGACATTTGTTCTTAGCATGCCATTGTGATGAGATGAAGTTGGCAAGTATTCATCTGAACACCCGTGTGGGGAGCTGGACATGGTCAGCAGAGAGGGCGACGGACGGATAATCTCATCTTTAATGTCATCTTCTGCATCGACCAAAATCGGCTCCTTCCTGAGACTCAGCGAGCTCATCAGAGGGGGTTTCTTACTTTCCCAATAACTATCGTATGCATCCACTGACTTGGAAGGCTTGCTCACCTTTGGCTTGAAGTAATCTTTGGAGGCGCGTTCGCTGGCCGATTTCTGCAGCACCATGCGTGCCATGGATGTGTTCAGCGTCTCCTTGCACTCCAGGCGCCTCTTCATGGCCTCGGAGCAGCCTCTGACATCCTCGCTGCTGTTCTTGCGCTCATTGATGACATCGATCTCAGAGTAACCCTTATCCTTCACTTGCAAGTGAATCTCCAGAAGCTGCTCACATTCCACTTTGGCCAAAAAGAGCTCAAATGAAATCATCTTCACTTGAATGGCATCGACCTGCTCCTTGAGCTTAAACATTGTTCCCAGTTCTTGGACGTAGCCCATGTAGTTCAGAATCTGCCTTACATCATCTTCGGTTAGAGCAGACTTCACATAATAAACAAAGGGTCCAGTGTAGGTCTAAGGGGGATGGGGGGGAATAAAAGGAAAACTAGGTTACAAATTCAGTGGTGGACTAGATGTTCAGATAATTCGGTGACAGAGACCATATAATTAAATAGAATAATAACGACTCTGAACGCATGCAACTGCCTTAGCAAGATGAGCTCGATTTCTGCATCCCTCCTGCTCAGCAGATGGAAATTCCACATGAGGCAAATTCAAAGTAGGAGAGTTTTCATTCAATTTAAAACCCTGATTAGCATAATGTCTTCCCTGGTGTTTTAAATCATTCTGCTCTGCACTGACATTAACTTTGATGCATACCGAACATGTCTGTATTTACAGAAAGTCCACCATGAAAGGCAAAAAGGCCAGGATTTTGGGAACTGCCCCACCCAGGAACAAGCTGGAGCTAACAGCAACTCACAATTACTGCAGGAGTGACAAACTCCAATTCAGCTTAAAATATACTTGAGGTGCACACTTTTTTGTGTATTGTTACTATACACTTTCAAATGTCAGTTTTACTTAATATTAATTCAAAAATTTCCACTGAAAGAGCCCCAAAAGCAAAGACATTAGTTTCTGCAAGCTGAAATACCCTCAGCATCTGAGGGACATGCTTAGCCCAGTTCAGCCTGTTCTTAGTACAGGCAGGATCAATCTGCCCATCACAGGTAAGACAAAACAGAAAACTCAACAGCAGAGAACTCTCAAGGTGACTTCCAGAACCCAAGCCCAGCAGTGAGTTCCCACTTTCGCCTCTGAGAATCTGCCTTAGGTAGACACATTTGAAAGCATCTTAAAATCAAAACTTCATGCACTGAGAACTGACAAGCAGATCAAAGATATTCTGAAAACAATTCTTTTGCAGAAGTTCCTTCACCATTATCATACAACCTGTGGGAACCCCAGCAAAGCATCTACTCGAACACATGCACTGGGTTTAACACTTGTGTCCAGTAACAGCTGTGGCCAGACAAATCAAACCCTGAGTGAGCTTAAAGCCAGCTTGACCACTCACCATAGTGAAAGCCTCCCCAAGTAGAAATAAGAGTGCAGCAGGGGAGGCTGAACAACAACCTTAAATAAGCTCTTCTCCTGCTTTATACAGTTTCTAATTGCAGATAGTGCTTGGACTTCTGCTCCCAGGATACTCTCACCTGCACAAACTTCATTTATTTTGCATAGAAACTTTCCTATGGCTTCTGCTTACCAACTGTGTATAAAGAAATATGTGTACATATATATACACACACAGGTATCATGCTATAAATGGAAGGAAAAAAAAAAGAAGCTTTTAAAGGAAATGCATTAAATGTGCTCACAGAAAGAAAATTAATCACATTCTCATTATGGCTACATGAAAAATGTCTTACCTTAATGTTTTTGAACTCCTTTTTCCAGGGGTACAGAAAGAGATTAATTCCAACTGTCTCCAGCATGTTGAATGCATTATGGAGACAATGTAAACTTGAGGATTTCACAGATCTCAGTGAGTTTTCAGCCATCTCGTAAAACTTTATCAACCGGAATCGATAAAAGGGATCAATTTTGGGAAGGCAAAGTAAGGCTGCTGCTGCCACTCGCAAGTACTCATCGTTAATGGGACGCTGCTTGTTTTCAGAGGCATTCAGTTTGCATTCGTGGAACTGTACATACTTCCTAAATAAATCGTCTTTATATTTTGTATCCATTGAAATCAGTTTTTCCCTCGTGCTGCGGGCAGCTACCTCATCTCTTTCATGGTTATTTGGCAGGAGGCTGGGTATGTGGCATTAGCAATCTTCAGCAATGGCAACTATCCTGGAATAAAAGCTGAAAACACAGACAAGTCACTCCAGGTGCAGACATCCCAGATGTCCCCAGCACCTCCCTCCCTGCCTCGGGGAGACCCAGCTGACAGAGCAGCAGCTCCCTCACAGCCTCTCCAGGGCCCTGAAAAAGCACAGGAGCACAGAAATGCCACTGTCCAGCTTCCCACCCTCACTCCCCATCTGTTTCCCAGGTCCCTGCCCAAGTCAGCACCACGAGCTGACACTGAACAAGACTCTGACACCTTGGTACAACAGAGCTGAGCAGGCTCCAGCCCTCACGGAGGCTTCCCTGGCTTTGGGTCCCAGGGAGAAGTAACTCATTGCAAAAAAACTGCAGGGAGAAAGATGAGTTTTTGAGAGTCTCTTCTCTGTATTTTATTTTGCCCTTTTAGTTTGCCTAACTTACAAAACCATTATTTTAAACAGTCACTGGGGGGTTTTTTGCCTTTTTTTTTTCACCTCTGCACAGCGATACGAAGATTTTTAAAAATCCCACAAAAGTTTCATTTTGCTCATGTGAAAGTATCTGCTTTTTCCTCACCCTCTTGTGGCACAGGACTGTCCCTAGGCTGAGCAGGTATATTGACTTTGCCTTTTGATTTCTAACATTTTCTAGGCTTTTGGCAGCCCCTGACATTCTTCCTGCTGGTACCCCCAGTGCAGCCCTGTGCTGGGGCAGCTCTGCAGCCACCTCCAGAGGACCCAACTCCCAACTGCTGCAAACCACAGCCCAAATTCCAGCTGAAAGCTGGCAGACACAAACATGACTGTGATCTTTTCAGCAAAAAACCTACACATGCCACCTTCAGATGCTTTATGGGAACTGAGCAAAACCATTTCTGTGATTCCATCATGTGTCCTTTTGTTTGCAGGGATAGTTGTTTTTATGGATATACTGATCAACATTCTCACTGCACTAAGCTCACTCACTGAGCTGAAATAGCTGGTGACAAAAGAATCTCCCAAATGCTGCTTTACTAGAACGAAGGTAATTAACAGACCAACAGACTCCATCTGGAATGCCTGAGGAACTTGTGATCAAAAAGCAGACCACAGGCTTTGTTTCTTACATAAAAAGACAAACCAGATCTTGACCCAAGAGAAGAGAAGGTGGGAGAAATCAGTGCACTGTTTCAGATATACTTAGTCTCAAACAGCACTTCAGAAAAGGCATTTCACCCAGTATTAACTGCATGAACACTGATCAACACTCCTGTTAAAGGAAAATCACTGCTAAGAGCAAGATCAGCTGAATGAAATGAACCAAAACACAAAATACCAACAACCAAGAGGCCAGGGAAACAAACAAGCAACAAAATCAACAGCCTGGCAGTTAACATTCCTTGATGAAAGGCTGTGCTCAGTGCCAACCCCGTGTGGCAAAGTTAAGTAGCAGTTCAGCTTCTGCTTCAAGGCACACGCACTCCTGTCAAGAGACAGGCTGTGAATCACAGGAAATGTGGAGTGCTAAATTAACATCTGAGCATAAGGCCAGGAGCAGTCCCTTCCCTCTCCACGTTCCTCCGCAAGTTGTGCAGGATGAAGGCTGTGGACGAAGACAGCAGAGTCTGTTCCTTGGCAAGAAGAGCTGCACACGAGAACTGCAGAGAGAGATCTTTGTCTGGCACGTCAGCAAAACACCCCCAGGACACGGAGTGATCCTGTGCTGACAAGGAGCTGGATTAGGAATCACAGCTCTACTATCCCCACTGCCAATACCCACCAAAAAAGCGCTTGGTTACACGTGAGTCACGTCAGGGTCAGGAAGCCCCCAGATGAAAACAGAGCCCTTCATCGAGGCCTTGCAGACTGCGGCTCCCAGAGCCTCTGCCAGCCCCGACTGTGCCCCGTGCTTTGCCCTGAGCCAGAGCTCACCCAGCCCGACGAGCCGCGGCCGAGCAGAGGCTGTGAGCCCTGCCAGGGCTGCTCGGCGCACGGAGCTCCAGGCAGCACAGCCCAGCCCCGGCAGCCCACCCAGCAGCAACATCCATGGTTACAGGCTCCAGAGAGCCTCACGATGCAAGCAGGCACGGATAAATATAGGTTTAAGCAACACCCTGACTGACAGAACGCATAAAGCAACAAGGCCGCTTTGCTGCAAGGTACTGACTCAAAACCTCAACATCTCCTGGAAATGCTACAATAATAAGTCCTAATCAGAGTCCAGTGTCTGCTGTTGAGACAAGAGAATGTTTTTACCCATCTCCAGGGTCAAAACCTCACCCGACGGGACCAACTGCTCTGACCACGCCGGACCACTGGGTTGTAGGGAAACCTGGAGAGCAGCAGCGGAGAAACAGGAGGCAAATACACCTTCCTACAGCACACCCCCTCCCACCGCGCCCAAGGGGCCAGAGCCGCCAGGCTGGCACCAACGCCTGGGAACGCTTCCGGACACAGCGCCGGTCAGCGGCACGGAGCAGCGCCGGGCAGCCGGTCCGCAGACAGCCGGTCCGCAGACAGCCGGTCCGCGGGCAGCCGGTCCGCAGACAGCCGGTCCGCGGGCAGCCGGGGACACTTGTTGCGGAGCCGGGGCGAGGAGCCTCGGGACACCGCCTGGGCCTCCGCGGCGGCACCGGCCCCGGGAGCTCCCGCCGCCCCCGGCCGCTCCAGCGCCCTCGCTGCGATGCGGTCACGCCGGCCGCCCACCCGCCCGGGCTGAGCCCCCGCCCCGCGGCCTGTCCCGTCCCTCACCGCTCCGCTCCGCCGCCGGGACCCGCCGCCGCTGCACCGGAAGCGCCCGGTGCCCGGGATGCCGCTGGCGTTCCCGACGCGCCGCCCCGGCGGAGCCGCGGAGGCCCGGCCGGTGCCGCGCACGGAGCGCACCGCCCTCACGGCTCGGGCAGGGCCGCGGCGGCGGCAGCGGCGGCCCGGAAGTGAACGGCGGGGCGGGAGCGCTTCCGTCGCGTGACGTCATCGGGGCGGGGCGCGAGGGGCGGGGCGCTCCCGCAGGGCCGCGCGCCGGGGGCTGCCGGGAACGAAGCGGCCGCGAAACGGCCGCGGGCTGCGACACGATCGGCCGTTAGGCCATCGCCGTGCCCGGAGCGGCGCTAGCACCGCGCCCGGCTCCGCAGCGGAGCGCTCCGAGCTCGGCCCCGCCCGCCGGCAGCCGCCCGGGATCTCGGCCCCGCCCGCCCAGCGCGTCCCGCCCGCAGCGCTGGCCACGCCCACACCGCTCGGCCACGCCCACACCGCTCGACCACGCCCACAGCGCGCTCCGCGCGGGGCGGGGCGGGGCGGGGCCGCGCGTGCGCAGTGCCGCCCCCTGGCGGCGCGGCGGAAGATGGCGGCGGGCGGCTCGTCGCGGCCCGCGGAGCGGCGGCAGGACCCGCTGTCCCGCCTGACGTGCCCCGTGTGCCTGGAGGTGTTCGAGAGCCCGGTGCGCGTCCCCTGCGGACACGTGTGAGCGCCCGCCGCGGCCCGGGGCGGGGAGGGCCGGGCTGGCACGGCGGGGCTGCGGGGCCTCGGGAGGAGCGCGGCTCGGGGGGCTGAGGGCAGAGGCTCCGCACGGCGCTCGGCAGAGCGCAGGGTGACCGGGAGCGTCCTTGAAAGGGAGGAGAGGGAGAGGGAGAGGGGAGGAAAGGAGAGGGAGAGGGGAGTAAAGCGGGAGGGAAAGAAAGCCAGTGTTCTTCCACTTTCGCTTCCCGTTCCTCCTGAAGAATGCGGGCATGGAGTGACAGGACAAGGGAGAATGGCTTCACACTGTCAGAGAGCAGGTTTGGGTTGGATGTTGGGATGAGATTTGTCCCTGTGAGGGTGGGCAGGCCCTGGCGCAGGGTGCCCCGAGAAGCTGCGGCTGCCCTGGATCCCTGGCAGTGTCCAAGGCCTGGTGGGATGGGACTTGGAGCGTTCTGGGGCAGTGGAAGGTGTCCCTGCCATGGCCTCCATCTCCTCCCTTCGTGCCCAGGTGCCAGCAGCTCCCCCTTTACCCTTCTTTATCGCGTCTCGAGGTTCTGTTACCTCTTGAGGCAGAGGCCGTGCAAGGACAGTGGGCGTTGCTGGTGCCCAAAGGGCTGTCTCACCATTTCCTCTTTTTCTCCCACCACAGCTTCTGTACGCCATGCCTGCAGGAATGCCTGAAGCCCAAAAAGCCAGTCTGTGGGGTGTGCCGCAGCACCCTGACGCCTGGGAGCAAAGCTCTGGACTTGGAAAAGCAAATTGAAACAACAGAAACCACTTGCAATGGCTGCAATAAAAAAGTATGAAAGTGTTTGGAAATTAAGTACATGAGATGTGTCTGCATAGGGGAAAATAAACTGCTTCCTCCTCAGCTTTCTGCAGAATCAGGTCAAAATGTTTGTTCTGATATGTGCTAAAGATGTTTTATGTAGGCAGCACCCAGATATTGACATTCTTTCCACAGCTTTTTGTTGTTAGCTCTTCAGGAAATTAATTTCAAACAAAAGATGCTGTTTTTAAAGTTTCAGGCAAACAATGCTGCTGTGAGCTGGGGTGTATGGAAACACAGCACAGACAGCAGAGTTACAGGTTAACTAACCTGGAATCTCAGAAGTTTTCCGCCTGGCCAGCTGAAGTATTTGGATTTTCTGCTTTAAGACTTCTGCAGAAAGCTGCTCTGGTTTACATGTTTGCTGCTTCTGCTTAGAAGAGTAGCAGGAAGTGCAGGTGGTTTGAGCTCACCTTGCTGTGCTGCTGTTGCCCACACAGATGTACCTCTCCAAGATGCGCAGCCACGCAGCCTCCTGCTCCAAGTACCAGAACTACATCATGGAAGGTGTGAAAGCTGTTACTAAAGAGCCCCTCCACAACACCAGGTAACACCTCTGCTCTGAAATGCTGGGCTTTTCTGTCACAAGAAAGAATTTTGGAGTAAAAGCAGACTTGACCTCCGTGCTCATTTAATTTCTACACAGTTAAAAACTGAGCCTTAACCCTGCAGCTGACTGTCCAGGCAAACTGCTGCTTCTGCTTAGTCCATGCACAAGGCATCTCTGAGATCAGGGGATTCTATAGATGTAGCTGCTTTTTAAAATGCCTTTCTGTCTCCTGATTTTACTCACCCACAGTGAAGGGAAGTGAGAATTGGTGGCAATGCACTTGTGTGTGTGGCTGGTGGGTGGTACCCTGGCATTTAAAAAAAGTGATAAATGGCACTTAGAACATTTGTAGAAGAACTGTAATTCAGTCTAAATATGGACAACATTGAATTCCTTAAGATACTGTTAGGAATTTACAAACTGGTTGTTAAAATTAGCTTGCCTTAATTACATAAATTAGATTACTGCTTTGAATAATCTGTATTTGTAAATAACCTCTTTTTCTCCTCTAACCAGGAACTTCCCAAATCGCTTCACCTTCCCTTGTCCATATTGCAGCGAGAAAAACTTTGATCAAGAAGGGCTGGTGGAACACTGCAAAGCTTTGCACAGCATGGATGCAAAACAAGTGGTAACAAAAAATCTTGGTGCAAGAATTGCAATGAAGTCTGGTCTTAAAGCCCTTTGAAACAATTAGTTAGAGACTTACTCTTGAATTAAGTAGATGTAATTACTGCTGTTCAGTCAGTGTGGCTGTGCTGGTCATGCCTCTAAGCCTACTGTGGTTCTGATGTCACCTTTCAGTGGGTTTCTGGTCTCTACTCCCACTGCAGCTGGGCCACATCCTCATTTCATTCTTGAAAAATGGCATGCATTCAGAGTTAATTAGGCAAAGAAAATTAATAAAATATAATTTTAAAAAATGTCATTTAATTTTCTCCCTATTTTCCCCCTTGTTTTCAGCAAGAAGACACTGTAAACTGCCCTGTCGGGAAAAATGCTTGCAAAAAGTAGTATATCATTCCAATAATCTATCTGTGATACTTCCTCTCATGTAAGAGGAATTGCTAAACATGGAACTGAATTTGAAACTTTCATTATTTTCTGGGAAGTTTTTTGGAATTCCAGATTATTCAGAAAAAAATGTTCCTTTTATGTCTTGGAGACGAGTGATCTTTACAAAGGAGACCAAGGAAAGTTTCCTGCTACTGAGAAATAAAGGCTGAAATCTTGTAAAGCAAGGGATTTTAGTGAGTTCTGATTTTCAGAGCATGGGAGAAGAGTAAGCCATTCCATTTCAGGGATCTAAGACATGAACTAAAATTATTCAGGTTTATCTGAGGCTTTTGTATTAAATGTCCCAGCAAGTTACTGACCATCACTTTGCATACAGAATACTGACAGCACAAATGACCTTCAGTCTCCCAGGCTATCCCCTCCTGCTGTCAGCATTAAAACACTGAACCACTGGGGCCTAAATGGCTTTTTTTTCTCTTGAAGGTTTGCCCAATTTGTGCCTCAATGCCGTGGGGAGACCCAAATTACAGGAGTGCTAACTTCATGGAGCACCTGCAGAGACGACATCGCTTTTCCTACGACACTTTTGTGGTATGTTTGCTCCCCTTGGAATGCAGTCTGGGTGCTCTGTGGGCAGTGCTGTGAAATCCCAGCCTGCAGGTGTGTCCCAGGACAGTCCAGAGGGTCACAGGGAAATGCAGCTCTTGCTGCTGTCACTTGCATTAACCAGTGTGGCTGTTGCCCTGAAAGAGTTTCTGTGCCCTTTGTTCCTAGGATTATGATGCTGATGAAGATGACATGATGGCGCAGGTTTTGATGCGATCCTTGCGGGATAAATGATCCAGCCACAAGAGTTACTGTAAACCCAAGCTTCCACGAGGGGGAAATGCCCAGCATCCTTGCACTTCTCCCTGCACATCCCAAGATTAACTCAGGCTTACAGAAGTACAGAAGACTTTAATCCTATCTCAGTTTTAAATCCTGGTTTGATATTTCCGTACCACTCAGTCTTTTGGTATCATGGTCTCTGACATTCAGCCCTGTCAGCCCCATTTTTCTACTTGCTTAGACTCAGTTTTCATTGTAGATCAGCACATGGGAACCAAGTCTTTTTCCTTTCTCTAGGCCTATTGGTTTATTTGGCAGTTGTGTTTATTTGACTGTCTAAAATCAAAAACATTCCAAGTGGAATGGCCTGAACTAGTTAATAAATATCTCTTCCCAATCTCATCTACATATCTCAAGTGATTGTATGTGAGGTGTACTCGTAGCTCTGTTCCCCTTTAGTGAGACTTCAGGTGCTAACTGTAACTGTCAGACCAGCTCTCATTTAAGTGACCTCTGATACCTGTGATTCCATAATGTTTCCCAGTGTTTCAGTCCTTACAGGCAGCCTCCCAACTACATGGAAAACGTATCTTCAGTAGGAGTGTTCAAACTGCAAACTTTCCTAGGAAATCTTTACACTGTGTAAAAACTAGTTCAAAATACTTCAGTTCTATGCATGATGATTACTTTCCTCCACAGTCTTACTATAATTTCTAGCCTGGAAAATGATCTTTAGTGTTGGTTAGTTAAAACGTATAATTTTTTAACTATCTTAGCAAATATTAATCAAAATTGCTGGCTTTATGATTAAATTGGTGGGTTTGAAACTGGTTTCCTAGTAATTTTAAGCCTTATGCTGATAGGGGAATTCAGAAGGTTCTTTCAATACCTCTGCCTTCTATTTAAACTAAAATTTTCATATATGTTCCTGGGTTTTCCATCTCTCAAGGCAAGCTGGCGGCAAAACTTACGAGTAATTCATAGCACTGGCATAGCAGTTCCTTTCTACATCACAGATTTTATCAGGTATTTTCAATTCCTGTCCTTCATTTAAATGTTCCTAAAGTAGCTGAAGGTGTGCTTGGATTGTTTGCCATCTGGCAGTGTGTGTGTAGAGTCAGGTGTAGCTTTCAAGGAAAAGTAAAATGTAACCCTGAAAGCAGGACAATACCAGCCCTCGGTAAATTGATACCCTGTGTTCAAGCCTACACTTTTACCACAGACTTTACTTAATTTTAATTTGATGTTTTCATTAAGTTCACAGACAAGCTACTGAGATCTAAGGGTTTAAGGCACCTGACCAGAACCTGTAAATCATGGTAGTGGTTGAAATGTCCAGTGTAAGTGCTGTAATTGGAGCAGTGAGTCTGCACCATCCCAGAATTGAGTACTAATTAATTGATTTGAGCAGTAACCTTCTCCCATCGTGCTCTGCAGACTGCAGCATAGCCTTACCCTGAAGATAATGAAACACACGCCAGCTAAAACCTTGTGATGACACTTTGTGTTCAGCCAGACCCCAAACACCTCTCAGCTGACCTTGGGGCTGGTGTGTTTTTCCCTGTGATAGGAGCTGTTACACACTCACCCCTGGGAAGCCCAGTGCTGTGGGGGTGGGAGATGTGCAATCTCCTGGTTCTGTGGGGAAAGTGCTGTGTTTGGGGATGGTTATTTTGATGCTTGACCTGCAAAGACGTGGCAGTGTGTTGGGGATTGGATGGGGATCTCTGGGATATGGCTACAGTGCGGTTTGATGATGTCCATTGCCAGGAATCCAGATTTCCTGCTTCTGTTCTAAGTGCACTTCCATGGAATTCTGATAAAATGTTTAAGGAGCAATTAGAAGCTTCTGAGCAGTTACTTCGTCATGTTTTTGACTTTTGAAGACAAGTTACAAATAAAGGCCATTTAATTTATAAAATCCTACCTTTGTGTCCTCTCTTGTCATTTCCTGCTCACGGTCCACGTGCTTCCCTTGAGCACCCAGAGTGTTTGTACTCACTGGGCTACAGCTGACTGAGACTCCCCGGTTGATTTAAAGCCACTCTGATGAGAGGCACTGTGTACAGCCACCGCTCATCTCCTTGGGGTGGTGAAAAAAAGCCTTTTTTTAATAGAACAAGGCAGTCTGGGCTTCTAAACGCCGTGAGTATCCCTGGGAGGAGTGAAGTGCTCTGCCAGAGCTGCTCTCGCCTCGTCAGCAGCTGATCGTGCAGCCGCATTGAGGGGATAATGCAATCGGGCCAGCCCGGACCTGTGAAATTCCCCATGTCTGGCACAAGGAGTCAGCCTTAGGAGGACAATTAGCACAGAGAGACACGCTGGGAGGAGACGGGCTTGCAGTTGAGCTGTTTCATTAAATGAGTTTGTCTCCAGACAACGACTGGTCTGAATAGGTCTGTTAAAGTGTTGTCAGCATTAATTGCCTAATGCACGGGCGTTGCTTCATCTGGAATCACAGCGGTAAATCCCCATGGCCTCTTTAGGCTGGGGAATGAGATCTTGCCAAAGCATCAATGGCATATTCTGGGTCCTCATGTCACCTGATTGACAAGACAACAGCAAATTTTCTTCAAGGCCTTTGTCCAGCTGTACTGGACAGTCACTGGTGAGCCTAACTCAAGAAGGATTAACCAGCCAAGGCTTTGTTGAGTCATGGAAAGGCAAATGAGGCATGTACTTGCAGTCCTAAAGCTTTTCTTTGGTTTAAATATACTAAAAATTACAGTGGAGGATTTGCTTGGTTTGGGGGTATGTTTTTGTTTGTTTTTCTGACATAGAACTTTGTGTCATGGTTCCATTGGTCTATGCTTCATAAAAAAACCCTAATTTTTAATGGACAGATTATTCTCTGGGTGATACAAATGAGGACTGTAGAAACCACTAAGAAAACTTGCTTTTCCTTCCTTGCTCCTGCCCCAAAACTCCAGAAAATACTCAGCACTTAGTGAAAAAGAAGTGTTATTGCTACAGGCTGAGACCTCTCTTCTAGTTCTCACATTTATTCTGTCTTTACCAGCACTCAGATGCTGCGGTTTAAAAAAATATAATTCCGTGGAGCTTCTGGGAGCTGCTTGAGTGTCCCGTGCAGAGAGTGAGGGTCCCTGGCACAGCCCGGGCGCAGAGCATGAGCCCCCAGCGCTGCGGTGGCTGCTCGGTGTGCGCTGACGGCAGAGGGAGGTCTTGCATCTTGGAGAGATCGGGGCTCCCTGCTCCCTGCGCACTGCCCTGCCTCAGCCCCCTCCACCGGGCTCAGGGGGCTGCCGTGGGGTCCAGGGAGCTTCTCCAGCTCTGCAGTGAGGGTTCACAGCCCACCCCACGGCCAGAGCTTCTGGCCACAGCCTCCCTTGGCAGGAGAAGCTCTGCCCTGCAGCAATTCAAGGTGCTTCATGGAGCCAAGGAAGTAGAAAAAATAATTTTCAGCTGTTGCTCTGGAGGTGGTTGAAGTGTACTTGTGAGTCAGTCCTTGGGCCAGTCCTTGTGGGTCTGGGACTGGAGCTGTGCCACAGCCGGTGGCAGTTCTGCTCTGACCACCTTGGAGCTCAGCTGATGCCCGCTCTGATGGTGAGGGTGGGACGGTTGAGAAATTCACTGCCACTTCCAGCCCACGAACCACTGCAGAGCTTCCCTGCGTCCTGCTCTCTGACCCGTAGCGTCGTGGCTTACAGGCACAGGCAGGTCGGAACAGATATGATTATTACCATTTCAGAAAGAACACAGGAGTTGGCTTTTATTCTTGAAAGAAAACCACCTCGCTGTGTTCCTGGTGCGAGTGTCCCCAGTGTAACCACATCCGCGGCAGGTGGAGGAGCCCGGGGGGCGCCGGCGAGGGGCTGGGGGAGGCACCTGCACAGCCCCGGGCTGCTGCCCCCACCCCGCGGGGAGCTGCACCGCTGGACCCCCAAGAGAAGCGGGACGACCTAGCCTTTGTGATTTGTATCCCCCAAGGCCTTCGGGGGTACATTTCCCCCTGAACTTCAGGCTGGTCCAGGGATGAGTTTTGCAGATAAACACCCCCTGAAAGCCACGGGCAATTCCGCAGCAAAGGAGGGATGATCCGGCACCAGAGCACATGGCTGCAGGGGAAGAGTTTGCAAATGCGTCTGGTCTGGGCAGGATGCGCGTGGCTGGCAGAACAGGCTTTCCAAGATGTTCCTGCCCTGAGGAAAGGCTGACAGTGAGCTCAGCCCCTGAGCTGCAGCCGTGCCAGTGGAAAGCTTTGCTCGCACTTCTGCATTTCATGTCGTTGTGGCTAAACAGAAACATGTGGTCAGCAGGGGCTGGTGCAGCGCTGTGCGATGTGTGACGGCTGAGTCACGAGTGGCGCAGCACATGGCCCTTTTCCGAGTGGCAGGGCCGGGGGAGGCATTCCCAGCAGGACCTGTTCCTCCTCCGGCAGCCGCCCGCCGCCAGCAGCTGTCTCTGCCCGGAGCTGAGCAAGCTCCTGCAGCAGGTGGCTGGAGCAGTGCCCTGAGCCCTTCCAGCGGGGAAACCCCCACGTGAGCTAGAGCGACGGCATGAGCTGGAAGCTCAGGCTGGAGGGCTGGAACATCTCCGCTCACCGCTGCCCCACATGTGCACCTTCCATGACACATGTGCCCCCGGGAGCGGGAAGCCAAAGGGAGCGTGTGCCTCAGCGGGGCTGCTTGACCCACCCTGCCCGTGGAAAGGAGTCAGGGGAAGGCAGGAGGGAAGAGGAGAGAGGGGAGCTTGCTGGGGGAAGGCTTCGCTGCCCAAAACCTTCCTAGCAGAAGGGAAAAGCGAGTCTGAGCAGGTGCTCCTGACCCCTGGCAGCGGGAGGGAGTCCCCGCGGGCTGTGCCGGATCCTTCCCGCTGCTCCAAAAATCACTGCTTCTTCCCAGAGGATTATTATCCTGTGGCGAAGCGCTCTCCCCCGCAGGGCTGTGTCCCAGCGGGGCACGGCGGAGGCTTGTCCCACCCTGCAGCGCAGTGCCCAGCCTCAGGGCAGGGGAAAGAGGCAGCGGGGAGGTCCGGGGATCACCCCCTGCACAGCCCCTTCCACCAGCCCTCTGCGGCCGGTCTGCCCGGGTCGGGCACGGTCCTGGGTCAGTCCAGGGTTCCGCCCCGCTCCGGAGCACCGGCTGGACCCGCGGAGAGCACGGCACCGGGAAACGCTCCGGAGAGCGGCACGGGCAGCAGCATCAGCAGTTCGTACTCCGGCACCGGGCGGGCAGCGCGGGAGAGACCCCCAGGCTCCATCCGCACGGCTCGGCTCGGCTCGGCCCCCGGCGGCGGGGCCAACACCTGCCCGTGCCCGCCCCCCCCGCCCGGCCCATTGGCTGCAGCCCCCGGGGGCGGCCCTGCACCGCCCTCCCGGCCCGCACCGCCCGCCCCCGGCCCCGGCCCCGCGCACATATCAGCGGGCGCGGCAGCACCGCGGCCCCGTGGCGGCGACGGCACCGGGGCTGCAAGATGCCGCGCTCCTTCCTGGTGAAGAAGCACTTCTCGGCCAGCAAGAAGCCCAACTACAGCGAGCTGGAGAGTCAGGCCGGTGCGTGGACAGGACGGGCCGTGCACGTGTGGCGCTCTGCGGGGTGGGGAGAGGGGCGCCGGTGCGAGATCTTCCTAGGGTTCCACGCAGGAGCGGGCTGGGACTGAGCGAATTTTCGCAGGGTTGCGGAGTTGTCTTTTCGTTTATTTGCCTTGGGTGTTTTTGGTTTTGGGGTTTTTTTTGTTTGTTGTTTTTTGTTTGGTTGTTTTTTTTTAATTTTGTGCGTCTCGTGTGAGATTGGGTACGCTATCCCCTGTGTCCCGGAATGCTGAGCCGCTCCCTGGCACCCTGGGGTGGGTGGTGGCACCAGGGGCTTGCCCATGGGGTGCGTGGGGAGCTCCCCATGCCGGCAGTGGGCGGGAGCGTGGGGTTCCCTTCACCCCATCCCTCGCGGCCGGACGGGCAAGGGCGCGGCGTCTGTGCGGGGTGGTCGGTCTGTCCCCTTCGCCCGGGGCGGGCTGCCACTCTGGGGTCCCTTTGCCTCTGCGACTCGGGTGCGGCGCGGGGCGCCCAAGGGATGGCCTGGGGTCCCACCGGGGGAGGGTCGGGTCCCATCGCCCCCGTTCCGAGGAGCCGCGGGCCCCGCTGACCGCCGTCGCTTCCCGCAGTGCTGGCCGCGCCGCTGCTGTACGAGACGTGCCCGCTGCCCGTCATCCCCCCGCCCGAGGTGCTCGGCCCCGGCGCCTACTACCCGCCGCTGGTGTGGGACGCGGGGCTGCTGTCCAGCCTGTTCCCTGGCGGTCCGGGCAGCGAGGCTGCGGGCGGCGCGGCTCCCGCCCTGGACCTGACGGCGCTCTCCAGCGAGGAGGATGAAGGCAAGAGCTCGGGGCCCCCCAGCCCGGCCTCGGCCCCCGCCACCGCCGAGCGCTTCCGCTGTGCCCAGTGCGCCAAGGCGTACTCCACCTTCGCCGGGCTCTCCAAGCACAAGCAATTGCACTGCGACGCCCAGGCCAGGAAATCCTTCAGCTGCAAGTACTGTGAGAAGGAGTACGTGAGCCTGGGGGCTCTCAAGATGCACATCCGGAGCCACACGCTGCCCTGCGTCTGCAAGATGTGCGGGAAGGCCTTCTCCCGGCCCTGGCTGCTGCAGGGCCACATCCGGACACACACTGGTAATGTTCCCTCTTGTCCCTCTCCCTCCCTCCCTTATCACCTCCCGCTTCCCTGCTCCACTGCCCCCAGCGAATCGGCGGGCCGGCTGTTATCTGGGGCGATAAGGGCTTCCCAGACCCCCTTGGCACATCTCTCTACAATGTCCTTTAAATATCCTCTTGGCTGGAATGGAGAGCAGGGTCAAGGCCCAGCCTGTAAATCTGTGCTGCTGCTGTGAGTGCAGAGCCAGCCTGCCAGCGACAGCACATGCATCACCAAATTGTCATCAAGTGAGATGCTGAGACTGCTGGAGCCCTCTGTCCTGTGCACTGCCATCCCCAAAGCATCCATCCCTGCCCTCACCGAGGGCTCCCAGCCAGGGCAGAGCCTCAGCCGCAGCTGCCCACCGACCCACCACCCCCAAGGCGGCCATGAGCCCGGCTCCGCCCGGGATGTGCCCCAGCACGGCTCGGCTCGGCCTGTGGGCAGGTGCTGGAGGCACCTGTTGGCTCTGCTCCGGGTGCGCAGCTGCAGCCCACCCTGCTGCTACGGCCGCCCCGACAAAGCATCTCCCGAGCATCCTTTGTGGGGCTGTGGGACGATGTAATTGTGACTTGGCACTGATTTCACACCCTCTTAACGTACTAAAGATGATGGCTGAAGGAAGCCGGGTAGACTTAATTGTGCTTTCCAAATTGAGCATACACATTTGTTTCCTCCAAAAGAGTCTTTCTGGGAGGAATTCGCCCTGGCCAGGCTTTTCAATGCGAGCTGGGCAGGAGAAGGGGGAGCGCGGGGCTCGGCAGAGGAAATAGCTCCACTCACCCTGGGCTGGCGCCTCGCAGCCGCTGCCTGCTATGATATAATTAACATACAGCGCTCGGCTTTCCTGCCTTGCTGGGAGCTCCTCGCTTGGCTCTGCGCAGGAGACGAGGATCATGTCTTCGTTTGTAATGTGCAACTGCCGTGCTGCTTGCCGATGTTTCTAGCATTAATTTTCCGTGCCTCAGGAGAGGTTTTTCTGGGAGCAGACAATTCCCGAGCTGGCAGTTCTCCCCCAAGCAATGCTGTACGTACCCGGCTTTCCCTCCGAACAATAACAGCCAGCACTTCTTTTCACTGTGCTCTGCACAAACTTTGGCTAATGAATGGTTCCTTCTTTGATATTCCCCATGTGTTGATGCACTGGTTAATTGGGAACGTTTCTCTTTGTCCCATAGGTGAAAAGCCCTTTTCCTGTACACACTGCAACCGGGCCTTTGCTGACCGCTCTAATCTCCGCGCCCACCTGCAGACCCATTCAGATGTAAAGAAGTACCAATGCAAAACCTGCTCCCGGACTTTCTCCCGCATGTCGCTGCTCCACAAGCATGAGGAGACGGGCTGCTCTGGCTCTCGCTGAGGACTCCACTCCCGTGGCCTCTCACACCACAAATACCTATATTATAACTAGTTTCTGTAGGAGTTAGTTTCCTCCGTTGCCGTTGCAGTGTGCACCGGGCTGGACGCTGCTACTCTGGCCCTTGAGACCCTCACACTCCTCACTTGGTGCTGCCAGTGCAATTCAAGAGCCTGACCATAGAATATGCTGAGCTGGGAGAGACCCATCAGCATCATCGAGTCCAGTTCCTGACCCTTTGCAGGAGACCCCGAGAACCCCTCCGTGTGCCTGAGAGCATTGTCCAAACACTTCTCGAACTCAGCCAGGCTCGGTGCTGTGACCACTTCTCCATGCTGGCATCTGGGGGTGCAGGACTGGACTCAGTGCTGACTGTGTGAAGCTCGGGGGCACAGTCCTGCCCCACCCCTCAGCAGGTGCCCCCCTCGCCAGAGGCACTCAGCACCTTGCAGGGCTGGACCTGCACCCTTGGCCCCGTGTGGCTATCGAACACTGCGACCATGTAGCTTGGGGGGTTGGGGCTTTTGTGTTGAATTTGGTTGTTTTGTTTTGTCTTTTGACACCGTAACCACTTGGTAACTTTTAAGAACCGATATTTTTTTAATGAAGGACAAAATGCTCTCCCCCACACCCTGAGTGTATATACCCCGCCTGTAGAAGGTGTAACTATGCAATAATACAGTATCCCAGTAGTTGTGAAGCAGCTGCTTCTCCCCAGCACAATGACAATTTGCAATGCCTGCGAGATTAACAGTGTCCATGAAAGGCAGGGGTAGCCATTTCAAACCCCAGCCCTGTTTACAGAGCAGCTATGCACTCAAGCACCTGTTAATATGACTCTTAACAACTGCTTTTCAAGAGAACTGTGACTAATAGCAGGCACTTGTCAGCTGATACAATGGTGGCCTGTCCCAAGGCTGTCCATCGACAGGTGTGTGCCAAAAGCCCTATTTATGGGTATTGACAGGTGCCTCCTGAATGCATCTTTCTTTGGACATTGTTTTCATGGAATCATTACAAAGAGGATGTTTACATTTCAAAGGTACACTGGTATTTATATTTTTGTGCCACAATTTTGTACTGATGAAACTTTTTATATAATTATATACAGTTTATTGATATTCAATAAAATGGTTAATTTATAATAGGGTTTTGTGGGTGCTTGGGTGAATATGCAGCTGTGAGGGGGAGAGCGCTGTGCAGACCAGCGTGCTGGGTTTAGCTCTCCTCCCACCTGCTGCTCCTGGCCTCTGGCTGCAGGTGACTGGAAAGTGGCATTTGCAGGAGGGAATCTGGAGCAGTTGCCTCTCGGGAGAGGAGAAGTCAGGCTGAGTCAGTTCCTGCCAGAGGGCTGGGGCAGCTGTGCAGTGCTGGGGGTGCGGCAGATCTCCCAGGCTCTGTGGGAAAGCACAAGACCTTGCCTTGTCCCTCCCAGGCTCCCCGGGTGGCTGCTGCCATCCCCACGGAGCTGCTGGAGCACGCGTGGCTTGCCCGTGTCCCCGAGCGCTCCCTGGGGAGCAGGACCGTGCCGCAGCACAGGGCGCTGTCCCTCTGGGGTGGCAGAGCTGCCTCTGGCTCTCGGCAGCGTCCCGAGCCTCCCCAGGACACCTCCAGCAGCAGGGTGGGTGACACGATGTGGGTGGTGTGGCAGCAGAGCCGACACGTGCTGTTGTCACCGCAGAGTTCAGCGTGCATGGCTGTCCCTCACCTGGGGCACCGAGGGCACCTGCTGTGCCCTACCCCCAGTACTTGCCTCTGGGATTTCCATCATGAAACTCCCGATGCCCCGAACCACCTGCTTTGCCCCTTCCCGCCCTCCTCCAAATTTGGGGCGCTTCAGAGGCTGCAACCAGGCTTGCTGCCTGCTTCCCCCAGGGACTGGGATTTTGTCCTTCTCTCTCCGTATTTCCTCAGTGCCATCTCCCGGCCGTTGCTTTCAACCAGGGAACAAAAGGGCATCACTCGCCCTTCCAGCTCTCGTTCCCCTCCAGCCCGCGGCCGTCCGGCTCCCTGCGCCTCTCCCAGGGGCTGTTCAGAGCAGGAAGATGTGTGTGGCTGTAAAAGTCAGCAGAGCTGCTGCTCGGCCCTTCTTTAATTAAGAGCTCACCCGGTATAAACTGACTTTCCCAGCCGAGTTGGACTCATTACTCGATTATTAAGCAGGGCAGGAAGTTTTGGGTTTGCTCTTGTGTGTGCTTTTCTTCCTTTTCCCAACAGGAAGCGGGGGAGGGGCACTAATTACTTTCAGCTTTCCATCCATAAAATCCTGGAGCCGCAAAAGCAGCTAAATAGTTAAAAAAAGAAAAAATAAAAAAGGCGGGGAAAAGGGACGCGTTTTGAGAAGGGACCACCTGCAGGAGCTGGAAAGGAGGGTGGAGGAGTGGGTGCGCTGGGAGCAGCAGCCCCAGCCGGGGTTGGCTTTGCAGCTCCGAAAGCAGCATCAGCTCTGCACCGGCTGTGCCTTGCCGCGCCCACGTGTGCCGGGGCTGTCCCCTGTCCCCTCATGGGGACCCTGACCCTTTCCCGTGCCATTCAGGCTCTTGCTCCATCCCCGCACTGCACCCACCGGGGATCCCTGCCAGCTCCCTCTCAATGGGCTTCAGCTAGTATTGGTCAGGCCGGCGGTGAGAGCTGTGAGAAACCTCCTCCTTAGCGAGCTTTGCTGCTCTCAGTTGTGTTCCAGGCTTTGTCCAGCGCCTGGCTGGGACGCCAGGCTTTTAGAGGGAAGGTATCAACCGGGTGGAGAGCAGCCTAGGCTCGGCTGACAAATCCCGCTGGCATTCAAACACAAATGCAGCCTTAAAACACTGGAAAAAAGAAATGCTGCCTGTTCTGAATCACAAAAGCACAGCCCACTGGCACTCGGGTTGCTGCTGCATCTTCTTCTTGCCCTGCCCAACACCCTGTGCCCTGGGGACACGGCTGCTCAGATGATGTCCCGCCCCTTGGGGCAGTGCCCCAGACCGCCCCAGGTGTCGCCCAGGTCTGGGTCAGCTGCTGTCCCATCGCAGAGTGATAAATGTGCTCCAGATCTCTCCTTTTCTGACCAGCTGCTCAATTTCTTACTGCAGAAGTATTTACTTTTTTCTGCCTGAGGGATGCTGGGATGAGCAGAGGGCTGAGGACCATGGCCAGGACACCCTTGGGTGCAGCTCAAGCCGGCTGCAGACAAGCCCTCTGGGCTTTCTCTGACCTTGCAGACGTTCGGGGCTCTGTGATGGAGAAATGCACCCCGGAGCTGGGCCTGAGGATGAGTCGCAATTGCTTTTTCAAGTCATTTTCTGGAGGAAACCCGCAGAGCAGCAGCCCTGGCAGCAGCGCCGCGGTGCCCTGCCCTCGGTCCCCTGTGCTCACCCAGCGCTGCTCAGCGAAGCCTGAGGTCCTTGGCAAAGCCTCAGCAGCTTCCCCCCCTCTCAGCTTTAGTGCCCCAGGAGCCAAACTCCCCGGAAAGCCGCAGCCCCGCGGGCTCAGCCAGGTAGCCAGGCTGCGCTTTGGGGTGGGAGCGGGGCGGGGGGAGCTGGCGATGAGCGGAGGAGCCATTTGGTGACCACCTTGTGTGACCATCTGTAACAGATTACGGTGTCAGCGCTCGTAAAAGCCGCGATTCAATCAGGCTCCCGGCAGGTAGCGGAGCCCCGCTGGCCGCTCCGGGGTGCGGGCGGTGCCGGCGCGGGGCTGCCGCGCTCCCCGGGCGGTGCCACAGCCTCGGCGTCGAGCGTTTGAACTCCGCTGTTTAATTTCCACCGAACTCCACGGGACCTTTAAACGAGCACGTACGTCCCCTCAGCTCCTGGAGCCCTTTCAAAGGCTCCAGGGAAACCACAAAGTGCCTTTTCTTCCCAGAGAGGACTAGTGTTATCCCCCCTCTCTGACCCGATGTAGAATTAAGGGTGTTGGGAAAGCCACCCCGCCGCGGGAGCCCCCTGGGGCAGACCCGTGTGGAGATTTCGGGTTAAAAAGGGCTTGAAGGCTTCCGTGCCACCATTTGAACTCATCGTGTCCTGTCTGTGTAAGCATCTGGAGCATCCCAGAGGGGATGAGAAGGGAAGCAGAAAGATTACAGCCACCTTTGCAAAGGCTAAGCTTCATGTCCTCAGTCATTTGGGGGCTGCAGTTCCCAAAATTGCTTTTTACCCCTTTCAGTTCCTCATCTCTCTGAAGGACAGGCAGGAGGCACACCTGGCCCTTGTGCTGTGAGGGTGAAGAGGAGCTCTGGGGCTCCCCAGAATGCCTCCTCCTACCTCCAGGGCAGTAGAAAGGAAAAGAATTTCCACTTTCTTCTCCTGTCATTGCAAACCTATTTGATAGAAACTTTCTTCTTGTGACTCTGTGATCTCCTGCATCCCCCAGAGCCGCTGCAGGAGCATTTCCAGCACTTGAGCATGCAGCCCCCAGAGAAGATGGCCAAAGCTCAGCCCCTACAAAGTGTAGCAGCCTAATTCTTCTTTTGGCTCTTACCTTAGCTAGAGAACGCTGAACAAACAAACAGAAACCGGGCAGAATCCAGGGAAAGGCTCGTCATTGGAGCCAATCGCTGGACGGCTGTTTCTGATTTGGGGAAGGGAATGACTGGAGCTCTGTGGCAGAAGCTGGGATGGCTTGTGGGGTGATCAGCAGAGACAGCACAGGTTTCCCACTTGGGATCAGGTGCGATGCAGGAGGCTGGGAAGCTGTGTGAGGTTTTCCCTGGCCGGACAAGGGCAGCAGGTGCCGGGGCAGGGCTCAGCCTGTCAACAGGCAGCCCCGGTGAAAGCCTCTGTCCATTAACAGCTCGCCATAAGGAACGGGGCTGGCAAACAAGCTGCAGGTGTAGCTATTGTTTTTCTGCCTCTGGGCTATTGACATGAGCAATAATCTCAAATTAATCTTTAGTTGGTTGATGAACTGATAGCGTGGGGCTGGGGAGGTGCAAGTCTTCCCATGCAGACAAAGCAGAGCAAACGCAGGAGGAGGGAGCCAGGCAGACCCGGGGAGGAGATGTGAGGCTGGAGGGACTAAAATACAGGTGATGTCTCCCTGGGGATTCAGGTGCTCTGGGCGGCAGCATCACTGTGATCTTGCACTGTCTGCACTCGCCTTTCTGGGCATCACCTCTCCCAGAGAGTGTCCCCTGCCTGCCCCCAAGCAAGACAAGGGGACAGGGGGGATGCCTCAACAGGACTGCACTGAGCCCCAGCAAAGCATCAGCCACCTGCCAGAACGCCAAGGTGTTTATTTCTTTACCTGAGGATGGACACTGGCACAAGAGCCACCAGGACTCACCCAGCAGTGATTGGTGTCCTCTCCACAGTGAGAGGTGCCAGAGGGAACCACCAGCCTGTGCTGACCGCTCCACAATAGCAATGTTGTGCCGTAACTTACTGGAGATCTGCCTAGAAAATCATCAGAAAGTATTTTAAATCTAGCATAACATACATATGTATGGATCACCTTCTGTTTTACTGGGCTCCCTGAAAGCAATGCGAGGCCTGTTTTGCTTTTCCCAATAAAAAGGCTCACGTTTCACACGGAGGAGATTGGCGGCTCCCGAGCTAATTAGTCCGGGTTTCCCTCCACCTCCGCATTTTCCACGCAGGGTTATGCTGGCGACACTTTGTCTGTGGCTGCTCGGGGAGGACGGTGCTGCACACTGAGCCTCCTTTGCGGGATGTGCTGGAGGCAGAGCGGGGCAGGGCGAGGAAGTGGTGGTGTGTTGTGGCACGGAGTCATGGCCTGTTATAAAGAGCTTCAAGGGCCTGCATTATGTCATTACTCAATTAGCCTGTTGGTAATAGCACTTCATTAGAGAGACAGTTCCTATTCACTGCCCTTAATCCACTTTCTAAAGCCAGGGCTAGAGCCATTGATCGCTTTTCCCGCTTTCCTGATGAGGCAGAAAGTTGTTTTAGAGAGTGGCCTTGCGGCGGGCAGAGTGGAATGATCCTAGTGCCGTGGCCAGGGCAGCTCCTGCCACCCTAAAACTGAGACAGGGATGACAGCATCAGCAGCTCAGGGATGGCAGGGAGGGCAGAGCAGTGCCCTTCTCAGAAGTCAGGCTAATTATCAGGGAACAAGTGATTTTGGGTGTCAAACCTTCAGTGACCACAGCACACGACCTCTCCCCACCCAGCAGGATATGAGTCCATGCTGGGGATGCTCCTGTGGGACCAGCCGTGGGGACAGGCACTGCCTGCTCAGCCTGCACCTCCCTTTGGACCATGGGGGGTCAGAAGGGAAAGCTACTTGTTTAATTTCTTTTTTATTTCCTCCCACACACACTCCAGGACATACAGTCCTTGGTGGAAACCAAAGCAGAGTAGGAAGTGGAGCGAGAGGCTCACGCAGGAAAGAGATGTGTGTCAGGAAAGGATGTCAGGGACTGAGGGATGAGCAGCTGGCTAGGGAGCTGCCCTGCTGGCCACTTGGCTGAGAGGGGCAGGAAGCTCACAGAGCCCTTCCTCTGTCCATAAAGGCATCTGCTGCCATTTGAGGTGGTGACAGAGCAAACGCAGAGGTGCAGAGAGCTCCCAGCCCAGACCAAGGTAGCACCTCAGTGCTGGGAAATGTTCCCTATGTCCTGCCTGTCCAGGTGGCTGCGAAGCCTGTGGGGTCCTGCAGGCACCTGGTCACCCAAGTTCCCCCACCACCATGGCCAGAGCATTCTCAACCTGCCACAGCCTGCAGACACCTCACCTGCACACATCCACCTTCCCCAGGGCAGCCCTTAGCCAGGTGCCCCCTTCCTGCCATGCTGCCATGGGAGGAGCTGAGCTTGGGGATTTTCCCTATCCCATAAAAAATAACCTTTGCTCAGACTTCAGATTCAGCTTAAGACAGAAGATTCAGAAAGATTCAATTAAGACAGAAATTATTTTATGTCAAAAGAAGTGCTGGGATAGGAAAGTTTAATGCCCTGGTTACAGCAGCTGCTATCTGTGATCAACATAATCTAAATTTCCCACCTAAACCTTACTTTACAGCAATAACCTTCCATCATCACTTCCACAGAGCTGGAGGGCAGCAACGTGGGGCCCACACTCGCTGGAAAAATTCATAGTTATTGGTAGTTGTGAGTCAGATGAGGACCTGAAGGCCAGGTTTTGAATGCTGACGCTGTGGTAGATGGCAAATGGTTTCCTTCAAATGGTCTTCAGAGCATGCTGGGAGCCAAAACAGCAACTGGCACGTGCCTGTGGGACAGTCCTGCTGGCTGCTGGGGAGAAAGGGAAGGCTGGGATGTCACACACCATCACCCATCGAGACTTCAAATCTTCTGCAATTTCAGCAAACACCTTGTTTTCATTCAAACCCTTTTGCCACTTCAAACTGCTGGCTACTTCTCTCCGAAAGGAAATAGCTGTCCCATAAATAAAGGGTGGTGGGAGGGAGCATGGGGGAGGCTGTGAGCGCAGATGCAGAAGCTTTTCCTGGCATGCTCCAGCCGAGGGCCAGAGAACACCAACAGGAGATGGTCTCTGGCACAACGTGTGCCACAGAACTGCATGTGGCCACGCCTGGGGTGCAAAGTGTTCCCTAAAGCACACAACACCATGACCTTTGATCCAGGTGCCCCCCAGGCCCTGCTGGTGAGGACAGTGCTGCTCAGTGCCACCAGGACAGCCAGCCCTGCTCCTCCTGGGCAGCAGAGTCAGCAGCTGAAGGGTTCATCCCTCAGCCACCATCGCCCTGTGCCTGCTTTACATCAAGGAGCCCCGGCACAGATCAAAGCGCTAGGAGGTTTTCCTTGAGCAGCTGAAGTGCTCTCAGAGGGTGATGTTGCTGCTGTCAGCAGCCCCTGGCCATGAGGATGGGCTTGTCCCCACCCTGTCACAGCCATGTCCTCATCCCTCATCCCGCAGGCAAGTGTTCAGCTGGGTGTGTGAGCCTTTGGCATCCCTGGCACTGAGCTCTGGTGGGTGAGTTTGAAACAGAGCTAGGGTTTGCAGCAGAGCTGGGGTTTGCAGCAGTGCTGGGGTTTGCAGCAGTGCTGGGGTTTGCAGCACTCCCTGCCTATTCCCAAGGGCAGACTTGACAGTCTCTTGCTTGGTGTCACCCATTGTGCCCATGGGCAGGGGTGATGGCAGTGCTGGCACAGAGGCAGGGACTGTCACAATGTGGGAACTGGGGGTGACAGTGCATGGCCTCTCCTGGGAAGTTCTTGGATGTCTGGTATCACTGAGGACCAGGGAGAATACTGTGATTAAACAGAAGGAAAATAATAATGGCTAATGCTTCCAAAAGTAATTCGGGGAGCCTCAATTTAGAAAGCCAAAATTGAGCTCCCTTGAAGAGACAGTTTTCCAGAGGCTTCTCCAAGACGTCTGGAGGAGTCATCCGTCGTCTGGCACCAGCAGCATTTGCCATTTCTAGGAGCTGTGGCCGGGAAGTGATAGTTAAGATTCCTGCCTGGCTGGGCTGCCCATCCCTGCACGAGGAGTTGTCTCACAAACCTTGCAGCTTTGGGAATGGGTCAGGCTGTGCCAGCCACACTGGGTTAGTGTTACCCCAGCCTTGGGATGTTACCATGAGCGAGCTTTCCCAAAATAGTCCCTGGCACCCCTCCACGCTGCTGTGCCGGGCCAAGTGTCTCTGGGACTTGCTTCCAGCTTCCCCATAGCCCTGGTGGGAAGAGGAGCCTCTGCCTCCACATTGCCTTGGCCCCCCTCTGCCCCTCTCCCCCTGCTGCTGCCCAGCTCTCCTGATTCCATGCTGAATATGCCTGTGTACATAAAATTAGCACCCTTGCAGGAGGCTGCCAGGGAAACCTGCCCTGGGCGGCTGCAATGGGAAGCAGATGCTCCGTGATTAAGCCCACATGGGCAGGGCAGAGCTGTGCCCCGAGCTGGGCCGTGGTGCCCAGACCAGGCACTGAGGGCATGAGCCTGACAAAAGGCTGCTTCGGGGAGGGGTGGCTCAGGCTGGGAGCCCGGGGAGGGGCTGGATGGCCAGGGCTGGGAGGGCTGGCAGGATGGGGTCAGAGGAGCTGCTGCTGTGTCCCCTGAGTGATGCTCAGGGTGGAAATGGTCTCATACACAAGTGCAGCTCCCCAGTGGCTCTCCCCAAGCTGGTGCTTTCAGCCCCATCAGGCTGAGAGAACAGGGTGAGAAGAGCGCTGGGAGCTGCAGCCCAATGGCTCATGCTGCTGGGGATGAAACCCTGGAGGCCAGGAAGGCAAGAAGAGCCATCCCCAGAGCCATCCCCAGAGCAGCTCCAGCCCAGCAACCCCAGCTAATACCACTTGCAGCCCACTTGCAGGAATGAGGGTCCAGCTCCAGCCAGCAGCTCGACTCCCCAGAGCTGGCCCTGCACACAGCCCTGCTCACTGGGACACTGCATCTCCTCCCTGCAGCAAGGGGTGCAGCAGAGTTTCAAAGTCCAGCGCTGACCCTGTCCTGGCCTCTCTGCAGGGCTGTGCTGCCGGGAGGTGCAGAGCAAAGATGTGGGTTCAGCCTGCAGTGGAAAGCCCTGCACGAGCTGTGTAACCTGAGCACCACTTCCTAGATAAGATCTAGGCAAAGGGGGCAGTTTGCAAGGTCAGGTCGAAGGGGGCTCGCTGACCCCTCTGAACACAAGCTCAGGACCCCAGAACCTGCAGGTGAGGGAAGACACTCACTGGTGTTGCTGACTTTGTTTCTTCTTTTCTTCCCTTTCATGGTTTTGTCCCTGAAGGGGGGAAGTCCCCACTTATCTCCTGCCCTCCCCAGTCTCCCCAGTTTGGTTTTTCCAGCCTCATAAGAAGGGATGGCCATTTCTGTTTCTTCTCAAGGCATTTTTCCACCCACTCTCTCTGGCCCTGGTGGGAATTGTCAGCTTTGAGATAACGAGAAGGATGAATTGTCATACAGGATGTTGCACGAAGCCCAAGTGCTATTTGCAGGCAATTTTAATAAGTAATAATAAGGAGAGAGAACTCCAAAGGAAGTAACCTGGTACAGCAGACAAGGCAGATTTATCAAGGCAGGGAGGAAATACTCCCCAGAAATGAATCTGGCATGAGTTCCTGCACACCAGTCCCACGATCCTGTCTGCCACTACAGGCAACTCTTATCTGAAACAGTCCAGTGTTTAAAATAGACTGGAAAATAAATAGTCTTCGAGCACGACTGATCCTCCAGAGCCTGCAGTTCATCCCAGCAGCATTTACAGTTTTCTCTGGAGTGTTTCCGACATGTACTTCAAGACCTTCCAACTCTTTTCTCCTCCCCTGCTTGTGACATTAATGAACCTTAAGGGATTCTTAAAGCACGTTTTATGTGGATGTATTTTTAAGCAGGAGAAGGAGAGTGGTTCCCAGCCCGGGGTGGATGCAGAGTGGCTTTGTGAGGCTCACTCCAAACAGGAATCCATCAAGCGCCAGGGCTAAGTGTGGCTGCGGCAGCTCTGCTCGCGTGAAGTTGTTTAATGTTCATTGTTCACAGCTGTGTCACCCTAATAGAGTATTTTATTGTTTTTCCAGTTGTACTTAAACCCATCATTCATTATCCTGCCCAGCCAGTGAGTGCCTTACCTTTAATTGATGACACCAGACAAAATGCCTGCTCAAAGTTTCCAGTGTCTCCACCGCAACAGGGAGGCTCCCTGCCACCCCCAGCCCTGCTGGCACGGCTCAGCCCCTGTGGGTGACCGGGAGGACAAGAGGGACAAGGCCGCCAGGAGCTCTGGTCACCCCCTGGGCTGTGGGGAGGACAAGGCTGGATGGCAGCAAAGCCCCTGGGGACACCCCTGCCCACCTGGAGAGCAAGTGCCCTGGGCCACTGCCCTGCCTGGGCTGGAGCAGCAGTGTCTGGGGACAGAGAGGCAGAGGTGAGGCCCCAACAGCCCCTGTGCTGGCAGCAGTGTGTCACACTGGCACTCCTCACTGGCTCTGACAGCCCCAAATGCCCCTTTCTGGCCAGCAGAGCCATCTCCCCATGTTGTCCCCATGTGCCAGGCTGGCCTGTCCCTTGTCCTACCCTGAGCCACCCCAATGCCCACCTGCCCCCACACGTGACAACCACACATGACAAGAAACTGCAGTGACCAACTGTGTTTGCTGGAAAACAGCCTCTTTGGCAGGCAGGGAAGTTTTCCTGCTCTGTGTAAGGCCTGACAGACTCTCCACAGTAGTTAAAAGGGGCAGCATTAAAGAAAAAGAACTTAAACAACCCCAAAGTGAAGGGCCTGTAATTTATTTACTCCCCTCAATGAATGCTGGTTGCAAATCACTGTATAAAAATAACTCCTTTCTCCAACTTTTGATCTCTGATATTCCTGTATTTCCCTGGGGAAAATGTAAATCTATGAACTTATTACTAATGTTTCCTGTCCCTGACAGTGGAGCCAGTTGATATTTTACTTGAGAAGCTGGAAAGAGAAAAAAAAGTAGCATAAACTTAATGACTGCAGACTGTTTCCAATCTTAGTTTCACTTTTCAGATGTAGAGTTTCCATCTTACAACAGGGAGAGGGAGATTTTTAAATAAAACATGATTTAACTTTAGCCAAACTTCCTCCTAGTGTTTATGCTTTTGGCTCGGGGTTTGATCCAGTTAAAGCTGGTTCCCTTTGAAGCAGCCCCGGCTCATCACTGCGCACCATCACCACGGCTTGGAAATTGTCTGTTCCGCTTCTGGATCCGAATTCCCCAGCCTCTGGCTGCCTCACCACCCTCCCGCCTTGCCGTGCCTCAGGAGCAGCACCCGTGTGGGCAGCGGGCAGGGGTGATGCTGTGGTGGCACCTGTGCCAGCTGGGCATCCCCTGGGCACTGCTGTGGCCCTGCTGGCCATTGCCAGCTCAGCTGAAAACAGCAGCTCCGTGGCACTGCTGCCCCAGCCACGCTCCTTTCACAGCCCCAAAGACACACGCAGGAGTGGCCAGTGTGGAAGTGCAGGGCAGGAGCTATGTCATCCAAAAAATGTTTGGAAAGTTTCCAAATTGTCTCATTTTGATGTGTTCACCCCCAAAACAAGACATGTTTCTAGATCACAGCAGGCTTGGCTTGGAAGTGCAAGCCCTTTAGGATGAGGCTCTGCTGCCCAGGTACAGAAAAATCACCAAGCTTGTTCACGCTTTTTCCTATTTCTGGGTAGAAAAAAATCCCCCAGAAATCTCAGAGCAGAAGGAGATAACAGATAAGAAGGGATAACTGGCAGCACCGGCATGGGAAGCTGCAGGCAGCCCAAGCCTGGCTCCTGCAAAAACAGCCCCTTCGGCTTCTCCCTGTTGTGCCCAACCCGCAGAGCCCCGGGATGGCTCGGGGGGAACCCTCAGCTCCTGTCCTGCACTCTGCCCACCCTGCAGTGCCCTGTGCTTTGGGACTGCCTGCCCTGAGCGCTGGGGCTGCAGGGATGGTGGAGCACAGGCAGCCTGAGCACAGCCGCTGTCCGGAGCAGGAGCAGACCTGACGCCAGGCGGGGAAGTCATCTCCCACAGGAGCAATTCAGGCGCTGCTTCAACATCAGCCAAAACACAGGGAATAAAAGGAACTTTAATGGGGTCTAAGTTGAGCTGTGCACCCTGGAGGATTCCCGGCTGCCTCTGTTCGTGTCAGATAAATAGCCCTGTGACTGCAGTAATGTTTAACATCCCCTCTCATTATCTCTCTGGCATCCCGGGCTCCTGCAGGGATTGCAGCCAGGCTCCAGCCACGTCTTCCCCCAGTCCCATCCTGCTAGCTGGGCTGCAGCAGCGCTAAGACAGCCATCCCCCACTTCTGGGGCATGGTAGGAGACAGCTGGAAACACCATGCTTTTATTTTCATTTCCCTTCATCCTAAGTAGAGCCCAGCACAAACCCACTTCCCAGCCATGGCCAACCCAGGGGACAGGGGGGACAGAGCCACAGCAGGCTCTGGCAGCACCTACATGGTCCAGCAGCACCCACAGCTCTGCACAGCCCCTGCCCCATGCCAGCCAAGCTTTCCTCTGCTGATCCTTATGTCCCTAAACAGGCCAAAGAAGAGAAGGAAGAGCCCAGGGGAGGAAATGGCCCATCCCCAGCAGCCCTCAGTACACATTTCCTCTGCTGAGCAGCCAGGAAGGGCCCAAGTGGATAGTGTGGCCATCTCCATGCCGAGTCCTGGAGCTCTGACTCCTATTTTCATTTTCCAGCAGTGAGCCCACTTTGTCTGGTGGTGGTTCATGAAATGGATCAGCTCCCCAGGGCTACAAGCAGCCTTTTGCCATATCCACCAGGATCCGCAGCAGGAATAGCCAGAGAGGTCCCTCTTCCAGGGTTGCAGATCTGTGACCTGCATGTGGGGTCATTCCCCAGCCCTGGAATTCCCTCTGAGGCCATAAAATGAGCTGGGAGCCTGAGTGCATCAGTTTGGGATGAGGGTGTGATTTCCCGGGAAGGTGTGGGATAGCAGCCTGGGAAGTGGGGAGGTGTCCAGCACATCGGGCCCTCGCAGGGGAAGGCCTGGCTGCTGAGGAACAAAAGCAAAAATTCCCCTCCTGGCTCCCAGCCTCTGACCCTGGGAGCCACAGCAACAGGAGCAGAGGAACTGGGGTTTGGTGGGAGGCCTGGGTTCTTCGGGCTGATTCAAACTGAGGCTTTTGGCTGGTCACTTCTTGGTCACTTGGAGAACTCAGGGTTTCACAGGTACCCCCTCTTCAGCCCCCCAGGGGGCACAGGGGACCACAAGTCATCTGACAGGTTTTCTTATTTCCCCCAAAAGAGGTGCTGCCTGTGCAGGTGGAGCTGGGAGCAGTGGGTGAGCAGAGACCCCACTGCACCCTGGGCTCTGGCCAGGTGCAGCCCCCACCCCACACAGCCCTGCTGCCAGGCGGGCCACGGAGCCTGATGCTGACGTGAGTCGGAGAGCTGGAAAGTTTCCTACATACCAGTGTTAGCAGGAATGTTATTTACTGAGCGAGGGAGAGGTCTGACAGCAGAGAGAGGCTCTTGCCCGGCTCTTCCCCTTGTATGGATGTGGCCCGGTGTTACTCAGCAGGATGCAGCACAGACGGCGCCTGGGATGGCTCTCCTCGGGGGACACTGCATGTGGGACAGAGCCCTCCTGCACCCTGAGCTGCCGGCTGGGCTCTCTGGGCAGAAAAGCACCATTCACCTGCCCCGAACGAGGTCCTGCCCTGAGCTGCTCCACGGCTGTCCCCGGGATCCCCTCGGCTCAGCAGGACTTTGTAGAAATGAGGGGACACAGGTGGGCTGTGACCACCAGCACGTGGCGAGGGGAGGCTGCCTTCCCCAGGAGCAGGATGAGAGGAGCATCACACTGAGAAGAAATTCAAACCCACCCTTTCCCTTAATAAGCCTCGTTCAGCTCAAAGCAAATATTTTTGTAAAAGTGGGATTTCACTTCCCATTTGTATTTCTGACGTTTGTTGAAAACTGACAGCGTGTTCAAAGGAAAACACTGTTTCCCGAACCTGCGGACTTTTCCCAGCCCCGGGGAAGCCCATCCGCGTCCCTCCTGCGCCCGGGGCTGCCCGCGGCTGGGGGATGCCCAGCCTTCCCCCTCCCGCTCCCGATAATTATCGGTCATAGAGGGGGAGGATTCTCCTGAGTCACGAGCACATCCGAAGGCTCTGCTCCTCTCCCCGAGGGCTTCAAAGGCTTCGCAAACAGGAATAGGTGCAGCCCCAGAGCTGAGTCAATAGAGCCTCCCGTGTCGGGGGGATGGCATGGGCCGTGCAGGTCGCAGCCGCCCTAAAAGCACGCCGGGTTGTCCCGGCTGGTGTCCACCGTGCACGGACAACCAATTAAACACAGCCACTGTTCTTCTCCTGCGTCTGTTGTTTCCCCCCTCTTGGATTCTCTCTCTGCTTTCCCTGCCCCATCGTCCCTGTGCTGCTGATATTCCTGGAGCAGCCCCAGCCGGCCCGGGAGCAGGCGGGAAGGGAGAAGCGATGGAATTATTGCCGGGCAGGAGGCACTGCGAGGGTGGCTGGGAGATGCGTTTCCCAGCGGTGACTGGCCGGGGAAGTTCAGCGTGACTCATGTGCTTCCCCGGGCTCTGAATCGCAGCATTGTGCTGAGAAATCACAAACATGCTGGCACCATCCCGCCACAGCGACATCCCTCCTGGGTTCCCTCAGCACCAAAGCCTCCTCGGAGCCCCGAGGGAGCGATGTGGGGAGGAAAGCAGCGGCTTCTCCTGAAGCAGACACCTCCTCCGAGGGCCAGCCTGGTGCTGCCGCCGGGCGCTTTGGCAGCTCAGAGATCTCAGAGCTCTCCACCAGCTCCTTCAGAATGCCTCTTTTCCTCGGCATCCTGGGAAGCAAACACACTGCCCAGGCAGCCGTGCATACGTGTGCTCCCTCAGCAAACAAGTGGGGAAAAAAAAGGAGCCGAGAGGAGCCTTGTCGCGGCGCCCCTCTGCCAGCACCACACCTCCCCGCGTGCCGAGTACACAGTTTATTTTCCTTCCCATTAAAGTCTCCCCACCAGCCTGGCTCTGGGAAACTCAATTTATGCGCAGAGCTCGGGGTATATTATTGCTAGCGGGAACAGAGCAGGGCAGTGAGCGCGGAGGAGGCCCCGGCAGCCGAACAAGCTGCTCTTTGGTTTCGCGGCGGCAGCGCCGAGCGGGGACGGGAAGTCCCCGTGCAGACAGAAAGTCTGGGGCTCCGCCGCGGCCACCGCGGGGCCAGCTCGGGCTGACGGGGGGCTCGGGGGCTGCAGCCGCGCCGGGCACACCGAGGGACGGGGGCTGATCCGGGGCTGGAGCCTCAGGCCAGAGAGTGGTCTCGGACGAAGCACTGGCACCTGGGATAACGCTGGAGTCCTCCGTGCCACGCAGCGCGGAGTCACCCTCTGCCAGCTGGGCACAGCACGGCGCAGCTGAAAAACCGGGAGGCTCAAAGGGTGGAGGGATGACGGAATGGCTCTGAGCACCCCCAAACCACTCTCCCAGTGAACATCCTGGGGACCAGGGGCTGGCACAATGCACGGGGCAATCCCAGCATTGTGCCAGGTGTTTTCCAGCTGATTTTGTGTGCCTCAGCTGGCTGCACCAGTACCTGCTGTACTTTCCCCCAGCAGGGCTGGTGCAGCACAGGGAAAAGCCATGTCCACTCTTCTGCCGCAGGATCCCACCTGGCCTCCACCACCTCCTCCCACCCACTCCTCTCCTATGCCCGCTTTGTGTGACCTCAGACAAGCTAAATCCCAAACGCCTGGCGTGAGCAGGAGGTGACCTGCCATCCCCACAGCTGGTTTTTCCTTGCTCTGCAAGGTTACAATAGCTCCTTGTTCCTCTGTGCTCCCCATTCCTCTCCTGTATCACATCCTACATGACCGCTTTGCAGTGACCTCATCTTTCTTATTTTCCATGCCTCCTGCTGCAACCAAGGCCACACTGTGTGTCCCAGCCTGTGCCTCACGCTGTCTCCTGGGGGTGCACAGGAGGGGCTCTCTGAGTGCTGTCCTGCCCCCCTTGCCCCAGCACCCTCAGGACCCACATAACCAGAGTGCAGCCTGGGGAGGTTTGCAATTGTGGCTAAAGGGCCATCTGTGAAATCCATTTGATGCTTTTTCCTGGATTTTTAACCCCTTTATTCCCACCTAGGCTCAGTCTGCCCTGGGATGCTGCACAGCTCCTCCCAGCTCTGGCCTTTCCTCTGGGGCTCACGGTGATTCTGTAGGGTGCTGCCCCATGAGGGACTTCACCCCAGATGTGCTTGGTATCAGACACCTCTTCTGTTTCATAAATGCCTTGGAAATCCATGCATCAAGGCTGCTTGCTGGCCCTGCACATGGGGCTTCTCTTGCCCAGGACAGCTTGGTATTTCAGTATTATTTTGGCTTCTCAACATGGCCCATTTCCAGGGCACAAAATTTTTTCTTCTTGGGAATCTTTTCTGCGCCCCCCCCACCTCCACCCCCCAGCTCTTTCATGTGGTGTTCACAGGAGCCTGGTTTGCATGAAGCAGATGAAATCACCAAAGATTTTCATCCCCTGGGGCTTGGGACCTTCACACCCAGCCGGGCTGTGGTTAGCCAGAAGAAAACATTTGTGGTAGCCAAGGGCTGGTGAGAAACCAAGAGAGTTGTCCACTTGTGGCTGTGCTGATCCAGCCCAGGCTTCCACCCTGGGGAAGGGGCTGCCCAGCTGTGCTGCGGGCACAGCGGTGTGGGGCTGGACTTTACACCAACTCCAGTCTCTGTGTGGGCTAAGGGACAGGGACAGGGCTGAGCCTGTCCTTGGGTGCCACCCACTCAATTTCTGCATGCCTGGAGGAGCCTCCCAAGTGGCACCCCGGGTCCCTCACAGCCTGTGGCTGACGGTGCCTCCAGGGGGGTGACAGTGACCCTTTGGAACAGCAACCCTTTGGCAGGGGCTCCAGGACTTGACTGCTCACACCCTGGCGTAGGAGCAGCTGAAAGCTCTCTGCCTTTGAGCTTCCCACTGAAATAGGACTTTCCTCTTTCTCTGCCCCACTCAGGCGTCACCTGGGGAGGGAAGGTCTTGGCTGCCACAAGGGCAAGACAAACCAGAGCAGACAGGACAGAACAGGACAGGACAGGACAGAAGCTCTAGCCCAAGAACTGCACTCCTGTAGCAGGGGTGACCAGGGCAGCAGGACCTCCCTGGGGTGATGCCTCTCCAAACCTCTGCGCTGGTGAGTCACAAACTCAGGGGTATTGCAGGACTGTCCCTGTGTCACCAGGGGAGGCAAACACGGGATCTCTCCTGTGTCCCCCATGTTAATCATTCTGAGACTTTCACATTTAAAACCATGAGGCCTTGAGGGCCACACAGGCAGTGGGGCTCCACCTGTGACCCCACCTTCTGTTCCTAGCTGGCGCTCGCCTGGCGCCCACTCGTGCAGCAGAGGCTGGGGAGATGTTTAGCTGTGGGCGTCAGCCTTGGAGCAGGGTGGCACATGCCTAGAGCACCAGCATGAGCTCACGTCTGCCGCAGCGACACAGCCTCAAGTGCCTTAAGTAGGTGTTGAAAATTAGGAGTTTCTTTCAAGAAGCTCTCGGGGTGGGAGGCACCGTGTGGCTGCAGTGATTGATAGTGTGCTGAGCTGCTGGCTGGGCACTGCCACCTCTGCCCACGGGGTGCCATGGGGGGGGCTGGAGGCTCTGGGGGGCACAGGGCTCTCCCCATGGGCACAGCTGGCCATGTGGCCACTGAAATGCTCCTCAGGCGCTTGCTACCCAAACATGGGGCTGGGGAAGAGAAGGGAGAGGTGCCTCCATGTCAAACAGAGGTTGCTGCCTCACCTTCCTCGGCTGTTGCAGCTGTCTGAGGTTCACAGGTGATGCTCAGGAATTGCCCCTGCATTACTCACTGCCAGGGCCCCACTAAGGTGACAGTGTTTGACAAGTGAGGCTGGGCTGGCTCCATTCCTGGGGTTCTCCCAAGTACATGAAGCACAGCCAGACTCTTCCTATGTGATGCTGCCTCAGCAAGCGTCTGCCTGAAAGGATGATAGGGTTTCCCTCTGAGGGGAGGGCGTGAGTTGGACAGGGATGTGGTTAATGTGCTCCTGGGGAGGTGTCAGGGACCCCTGCTCAGCCCAGACTCTCACCTGGGGCTTGAATCACAGCCAGGAGAGGTGGAAGGCAAAGGGTGAGAAATGAACGATGCAGAGGCCCTGTGAGACGTGGTGTGTGGCAGGGTCAGACCTTCCCCTGGGTGCTTCACACAGCAATTCCCACATCCAGCTAGCAGCTCCAGGTGCAGCTCCTGTCACACTGAGGGATCAGCTTTGCAGGGTGGCAGGATCCCCTGCCCTCGCAGACTGCTGGGGAGGCGGCGATGTGCTGGGGGAGAATGCCAAGGGAGAGTCATTCCCCACATCAGGCCAAGCCCGGGGATTTCTGGGCTGTTTTCCATGCGTTTCCGTGCGCTGGAGCTGTTGGCTCGCCGCCCCACGGCGCAGGCTGTTCCCCAGCCTCGGCGCCTGGCTGCAGCCCGAGCTCTCTGGAGCCAAGAGCGATCCCCATCCCCATCCCCATCCCCGTCCCCGTCCCCGTCCCCGTCCCCGTCCCCGTCCCCGTCCCCGTCCCCGTCCCCGTCCCCATCCCCATCCCCATCCCCATCCCCATCCCCATCCCCATCCCCATCCCCATCCCGTCCCTCTCCGCGCCGCCGAGCTGCGCTGATAACAGCCTTTCAGACACGGCGAGCGCTCCCTGCGCAGAGCCTGGGCAAGGCTGGCACCCCGAGCAGTGCTGGGCACAGCCGTGCCCGTGGGCTACCTGCTCCCCAGGGCTGCGCCTTTGGGCTCCTTGCCCGGGGCACAGAGTGGCCCCGAGGGTGCCAGGCCCGGCGGTGAGGAGCATCCCCTGCCTCGGGCAGCGCCGGTGGAGCTGCGCTCTCTGCTCGTGGTGCTCGATCTCACAAACACCTCGTGCCAAGGAGTGCCCCCCATTGCGCCCCTGTATCGGCTCTAAATGGGAGTTTTTAGTGTTACCCTTTCCTTCTGTGCAGCGGGAGCTTTGGAGTGAACACTGCTACCAGAGCCAGCAGGAATGGGGCTCTGAAGAAATGGTGTTTCTTCAGAAAGAAAGCTGCAACCAATATGGTGGGGAAAAGTGGATTTTGATTCATTTCTCTACTTGAATATATGCCCCCACCATTGGAACGCTGAAAAAAATTCTCATTTTTTCCAAGTCCAAATGATCTCTTTTTTCCCCATGAAATATAAGCTAATTAAATGCACTTAAAAACATTCTGTATGTTCAAAGTGAAAACAAAATATTTCAGAAGTGTCTGAATGAAGGTGGAAGAACTGACCAAGGCTGACCTAATCCAAGACTTGGGAATAAGCCTTGAAATTTCATTTCCCCCCACCTTTTGAAGGGAAAATTTTCAAAACCTCTGCTGATCTTCTGTGTAGCTAACTGACCAGGGTGTTACAGTGGGTGTTTGTGTCACTTGTGTTGCTCTGAAGGTAGCAGGCTGAGCCGAGTGGGTGCAGCCAGAGACGTGTGGGATGCAGAGCTGGGGTAACAGCGCCTGGTGTGTCAGGGTCAGTGCCAAAATGTGGCACCTGGGTCACCTCTGCAGCGCTGGGTTGGGGCAGCAGCTGCCTGGGCTGTGTGGGACAGGTGGAGGTGGGAGCAGGAGGATACTGGGGTGCCTTGGGACACTGGGGTGCTCGGGCAGTGCGGCTGCAGTCCCTGGTCCCTGCTGGTGTGGGTGAGGAAGCAGAGCAGCCTGGGGGTCACAGGGGCTTGCTGGGAGCCGTGCTGGGTATGGTGACTCATTGTGTCACCAGCAGAGATGCCCTGCTGGAGGATGTTTTGAGGGCCAGCTTGGATAAAAGACGATTGTAAGAGCAGCCCAGACTTGACATTGTTTATTAACAGACATTTTATTGCAACATCTTGGGCCCCTTCCAGCGAGTTGCAGTGTGGCAGAAAGCTCGGTGAAAGGGGCTCTGGAGCAGGCAGCAGTGCCTGCCCTCCCTCCGGTGCTGCAGGGGCAGGGTTAGCTCTGGCCCAGCTGTGCCTGCTGTCACCATGTGCCACAGCTTGGCAGGACTGGCACTGCACAGCAGAGCTCCTTTCTGAAGCTCCAGGTCTGTGGTGGGCTGAAGGAAAGCCCCTCATGCCTTGAGCTTGTTCCCCAAGAGCCCTTCACACGGTGACAGCCCCATGGGGAGCCTGGGTGATTCTGGGTGACCCCAGCCAGGCTGTGGGGCCTTCATGGCCCCCAGTCCCCTGACCAAACGGGTGACACCTGCTTCAATATACACTTCAGCAGGTCAGAATAGAGCAGATTTGGGGATTTCCAGGCCTTTCCTGCCCACCCCCCCCTTCCCACATGCTTATATCCACCAGGGCAGAACATGGGCAAGAGAACCCAGTGCTGTCCTGGCTGTGCACAGAGACAGGTCAAAATTACCCAATTCCTGTGAAAAAGGGATGGATTCCACCTCTGAGGACCCTCCCATCTTTGCTGGTCGAGATAAACATCCCAATAAACACGGGTTGATACAATTATCACATGCAGGGAGACACCAGCCTGTCTCCCTCCTGTCTGGGGAGGGGGAGTGGCAGTGGCTGGGGGGGCAGTGGGGCGTGGGGGGCCAGGGGCCTTGGGGACCTCCAGATCACCCTCCCTGCCACCCTGTTAATATCCAAAGTGGCTGTGATAAGAAGCAGTTGCTGGGGCCGCAGGTGGGAAGGTGTCAAGTCGTACACACGGAGCTATAAACAGTGCGTGCCCATAAACCAGATCAAAGCAGAAAGAGTTTATTTTCAGAAGGTCTGCTTCCTCCGCAGAGCCTGGAGACAAAGAGCTTTTGGGAGAAGGGGGGAAGGAGAGGGAGGAAAACGGGGCAGAGCTAGAGGAGGGGAAAGGATCGAGTCAGCCGTGCTGATTCTGCTGGGTGGATCTCACTCTCAGCCATGTGAGCAGCGGCCCTGGGGGATGCTGGCTGGACCTAGCAAGTTCGGTGTGTGAGTAGCTGGTGCCCAGGGCATGGTGGTGGCTCTCTGAGCCTCCTGCAGTGTCCCTGGAGCAGCTGTGCCCAGGGGGGCAGCGCTGTGACCCCAGGGCAGAGTGGGCTGGGCTGCTGTGGGCAGCCAGGACAGGGCTGCTCCCCGCCTGCCTGGAGCACCTGAGCCGTAAGTCACAAGCCCTTGAGCAAACTATTGTGCAACCTTGTTGGTTTGCAGAGTCTGTCCCCAACCTCCAGCCCCCAAGTCCCAGGGCTCAGCTACCGGAGCGCTGTGGGGGAAGCGAGTGCCCACCTGCTCCTCGGCCGGGGAGCTCGCGGTCTCTGCAGGCAGGAGGAGGAGGAAATCCAAGAGGGGGAAGGCAGCCGCACCAGGTTTGCCGGCAATGGGAGCTCAAGAGGTCAGGGAGCAGATGCTGGGGCTGTAACGAGTGTGTGTTAGCTCAGTGTGTCTGTATCCTGTGCTGCCCGGGCTCACCTCGCCCACTCATTTGCACAGAAAATTCCCACTCCTTTTGCACTGACCGGCTCTGAAATGAACCAGGTGAAGCTGAGACATCAGACTTGTTCAATTTAGGTTCTAGATAAAGACAGTCCTCTGAATTTCCTCATCCCCAGTGCACTTGGCTGCTATAGCTGCAGATTCCACCACAGAGGGTTCACAGTGTGTTTGCCCTTCCTTGGTGTTGATGGGCTCAGCAGATCAGATCCTGACCACCATTCTCCAAGGGCAGAGCAAGAGCTTCTGGGTCTGCTCCAACCCTACCAGCACATGGTTCCCAGCAACACTTTGGTTGCAGGAGGCACCAGACCCATGTGCTCCCTTGTGCTCTCATACCATAGTCCCTCCCGGCAGGCAGGGTACATCCCAGGGGAACAGCCCACATCAGGAATTGGGTAGCATCTGGTGCCAAACTGCCAGCACCTCCTGCATGCTGCCCACCCTGGTGTGTTGGCAGCACGTCCCTCTGCTCACAGCCCATGGTGGGCACTGACCATGCCTGGGCTGTGCCTGCAGCACTGCAGGGACATGTGGCCCTCTGTGGTTTTCCTTAACCAGCCTTGCAAAGGGCAGGCACAGATCTTTGGAAATGTCGTGCTGGGCCTGTAACAGCTTTTGCTCTGTCCCAGCAGGGTGGGAGCTATTGTGCTGATTCCACAGCCCTCTGGCTCTCCTGGGGTGGGGTGTGCTGGCCCCTGCCTCGCAGAGCTCCCATGGGCCTTGGGCTTAACCACAGCAATTAAATCCCTAGATTTCTCCAGGATTGCTTTTCCTGCAGCCCCCAGCAGCTTCCCGAGCCTGTCTTCAGGGTGAAGTAAGAGCATGGGGTTCACTTTCCCCGGGAAGGCAGCAGCACCTGCTGCTGTGCTGGCCGTTACCTTCCCATTCACAGCCTCAGCGAGGGAAACACATTGCACGGCCTTCAAGGGAAATTTCACTCTGGTTTGCACAAATATTTATCCCACCTGTTTCCTGCCTGGGCCAGCTCTGGGCCCGGAGGACGCGGTGGGTCACAGGCTGCAGGGCGGAGGAAGCGGTGGGGAACCAGCTCCTCACACAAAGACCTTTGCTCTGCAGGGCTCTGTGGTTTGCAGCAGCCGCTCCTCTCTGACGGAGGGCCATGGATAGGATATCTGCAGGGTGTCCCTGTGTTTGCAGGGGAAGGACAGGGTGAGGGCATGGGGCACTGCATCTCTCAGCTGCAGAACTAAAAGACTCCCGACTTGTCTTTGCTTTGTTTTCACCCACCCTGAAGCATCTCTGGGGCAAAGTGAACAGACTAGGAAACCATCGTATGTTTCTGACAGGGTGTTTCTAATGGCTGTCACCAGTCCGGTTTGAAATGTCTCAGTTTCTCCATCCTGAAGGGGCTCTGAGCTGAAATGGCTTGGAGCTGGAATGGTCGCAAGGCAGCCCAGTCTGGACCCCCTTCCCTCTCCATCGTGCGCTCTGGCTGCCGCACAAGTGGCGCTGACACCTGCAGCTGGTCACCAGCAGCGCTCCGTTTGGGTGGTACAGAAGGAGATGCAATTCCCCGGCGCAGGGCTGCAGGGCACCCGGAGCCGCCGGAGCTCGGGCAGGCGCCGCATCCCCGCCAGCCGCGGGGCACCGCCCTGCTCAGGAAATCCCTGGCCGCGGAGCCGGGCGCCGGGAAGCACGGCCGTGCTATTCTTACCCTCGCCCCTCGCCTCCCTCCCGGCTGGCTGCGGGAGACAGGATACGGGCTGGATGGCTGCGACTCAGCGCTGCGCACCGTGCGCGGCAGCGAAGGCGTGAGGCGCTTGGCTCCGGGGTGTCCGCCCAACCCCACCCCTAAAATTAGCACGAACCATCCCGCAGGCGGCTGTTTCCAGCACAGCCCTCCACAACCTCCCAGTGTTCCCCCGTTATGGCTCCTCTTTCCCAGCCAGCCCGTGATTCATGCGCGCAGCTCATGGAGTCTCCCTGGAAAGCCCCGAGGATCGGCTCGGGGACACATCTGCGCGGCCACACTGTCGCCAGCGGCATTCGCGCCGCCGGGCTGCCAGCACCTGCCCCGGAGGCGCATTGTCACCTTCCTGCGCCCACGCCATCGCAGCTTCACCGCGCAAAACCGTGCCAGCCGGAGGCACCGTGCCGGGCGGAATGCCGGCAGGAAGGGTTTGACTCATGCTGGAGTTAATGAAAACAAAACTCTGCAAATAAATAGCATTCGCACCGTTTCCTCACCGGAACGGGCCCCTGTTTCCTACGCCGGTGCTCCTCCGGGTGTTTCACCTACAGGGGCTGACCCTGCTGCCGTGGAGCTGCTCTGGCGCCAGGGCTGCGCCACCGAAAGCTCTTTCCGCGGTTATCCTTGGCTGAAGAAAGCGAAGGTAGTGGCTGTGCTGGAGCCGCTGGGCTCTGTGGCTGTGAGAGTCCCCAGACCCGAAGGGTTCATCACAAACCGAACCCAGCCTGGTTTGATATTCTGGCAACCTCCAGCCGTGCTTTGCGGAACGCTGGATGCCATCGGGGACTCACCTGAGCTGAGTTTTAAGTGAACCTAGGCTGTTTCTTGGGCAAGCACTTTGATTTTTACTTGGAGGGGAGCACATAGGTTTTACAGCGTGGATCCCAGCCCTGCTGCACGCCGTGCCCCACAACTGCGGCCGAGCTTTGCTCCACAGCGTTCACACCCTGGACCTCCCACTGCCCGTGCTGGGCTCTGCCAGTCCGGCCAGGCTCTCTGTCCTTTTGGCAACCTGGAATCCTCATGCGGAGCTCCCTGGGGAGCGGGCGGGGCTGGGGGATGCTGAGCTGCCCCGCGGGCTGCCCGGGTGCTTGCGGCGGGGCTGGCAGCTCCACACGCTCGGCGGGATGCTGCTTTCCCCCAATCGCACCGCAGTGCGGATGGAGAGCAGAAACCAGGATTCATTGTCAGCTTTTCTCATCCTTTGCCCTCATTTCCTAGGTAACTTATTTACCACTTAAAAAAGATTACATGAGGCTCTGATGGCAGAAACCCTCAAGGTGGGCTGTCCTGCATCCAGGCTCACTCCAGGTCCCTTTTTCCTCACCCCCGTGAGCAATCAGGTGCCTGGGTGTGTGGTTGCCGTGGGTGTGACGCACAGCCAGCCCTATTCTCCAAAGCCCCCGCGGAGGATGCTCTTGCTCAGGGCTTCCCTGAGCCTCTTCCCAGGGCCACACGGCAGCTGGCAGCAGTCCTGGGGAGCAGCAGCCCCAGGAGAGGCTGGAGAGCCCCGAGCGTTTCCTGCTGAGGCAGCACATTCCCAGAGGGAGGAAAGGTCGTGGCGCTGGGCCTGTCCTGCCTTCCGCTGCTGCTCCCAGCACTGCTGTCAGCTGCCGCAGCTTCCTCTGGCTGCTGCCCAGCCTTTGCAAGGTGCAGCCCAAGCCTGGCACCGGCGCTGCTCCTGCTCCCTGCCCCTCACCGAGAGCGTCCCAGCCAGGCCAGCAGCCGTGTCGGATTTTTTCTCTCGTGGGTGATTTTGGTGCTGCTCGGGCACAGCTGGACAGGGCGAGCAGTGCTGGTCACTCGCCGGGCCGGACGTGGGTGGCCTCCCGGCTTCTCCGGTGACACAGAGCCCGACGGTGACAGAGACGAGTCACTTCCCTTTGCTTCCCCCCTCTGTCCTTCGTTAAGCTCCTGAACCACTGTTTACATTCACCCTCAGCTCCCAGGGTGGGGGGAGCAGAGCCAGGGCTGGCAAGAGAATGGAATGATGGAAGGGATGAGGTCTCCATGTGGCACCACAGGGATGCTCCCTCCTTCTAGTTCCTAGACTGCCATTTGTATCAAATTGAATTTTGTGCCATCCAAATGACCATGCCCATGTAATGCATTGCATTCACTAGGTATTTAGCACATCATTGAATGGAAAATGTGAAGCAGAAGTATCTAGCACAGTTCTTAGTTTAAAAATTGAAGCAAAATTAACTAAAACAATCATGTGGAAATGAAACTCTGAAGTTTTTTTTAAAAAAATCAGGCACAGACCTCATCGCACCAAAACCCCCATTAGCGTGAGTCATTTCAACTCTCCCTCAGGGAAAAAGCACCGAAATGCTCGTGGTGAAGTGTTTCACTTCTGACTGCCCAGGCAAGTGGCTCCCAGCACCCCAGAACTGCCCCTCAGAGCCCAGGTGATGCTCACTTAGTACCAAGGGAGAAGAAACCCAGGTCAGACCCACTGCTGTCACTTATCGCTGGCCAGTGATTGAATCAGTTACAGGTTTTTCCTGTTTCTGAGTACTGAACTTCCCTGGAGAGCAATTTGCTCCCAAAATCCATTAGTGTCATAGGTTTTAATTGTAATTTTATAAGAGATTACAGTAAAGTAGGAGCTGATAGTCCCTCGTGGTCTGTGACCATATTGCTTCCCCTGGCCTGAGCTTCAGCTCCAGCTTCATGGGGGGAGAAATGGACTTGCCTGAGCTTCTTCAGCACTCAGAATGTGTTTACTTTGGCTCCAGGTTAATATATATGGGTTTACTCATCCGATAGAGAGATCAATGGGCAGAACTGGCCCTGGACAAAGATGTGATAGGATAGTTTTCTGCCTCTTTCAAAGCACAAGGCTGCCCCTTGTTATCAGCAGCCAATTAAAGCATCTGAAATTCAGGCTGAACATTTTTACCCATTTTTTTTATCAAAACCCCTGCCTGCTTTGGGAGGAGGTGCCAGAGCTGGGTCTTTCCCAGCGTCCCAGCCCGAGCAGGACGAGCAGCTCCATGGGCAGGCTGCAGAGGAGGGAAGGAGCTGCAGGCAGGTCAGGGCTGCACCTGCAGGGAAGGACAAACGCTGCCCAGGACATCCTGCCCAGCTGTACCAGCAGTGGCTGCACCAAGTTCAAGCTCCTGGCTGTCTCCAGCCGTGCTCTGCAGCCTGACCAGCCCCTCGTGCTCCCATCCCTGTCCCCATCATCCTCCCCTGATAACAGGAGGAACAATAGCAGCAGTAAACTCAGTGCTGGGGCTTAGGGGGCTGAACAGGTAAACTAGGGGAGGGATGAAGACAAACACAGCCAACAGGGCTCCTCCAGACCCAAGGCCAGGGCCCTTCCAGGGATTAGGTGCCCTTGTGCTGGGGTGAAGCAAGTGTTTACCAAGCCCTTTATCAGTCCCAGCAGCCGTGTCTGCAAGCAGGAGCTGTGTGCACCCCACGTGTGCCATGGGGCTGTCATGGGGGCTCTCCCTGCCCTCACTGCCCATCTGTGCCAGGTGCCAGCTGTCCCCTGTGCCAGGACAGAGCTTCACCTGCTCCGGGGGGAGCTGGAGGGGGCCCAGGGGTGGCACCCCGTGAAGAAGGACTTGTCTACCCCTCCCACTGGTGGCTGTGGCTGTACTCACCACTGTGCCCACCCAGGCAGTGGCAGTGGGGAGCATCGGTCACACGGCCTGGCAGCTCCAGCCCCGACTCACATCCCCAGGGGCTGAGCATCCCTTTCCCGCACAGCCCAGGGGGCTCAGGGCTGCAGCATCAGCTCCACCCTCCCCTCACCCCTGCCGAGACACAGGCTGGCTTTTCGCTCTCCCCCTGCTCTCCCTTGGCAGATAGTTTGCTGACGTCTTGCAACAGAAAAGCAGGTTGATTTGAATTTTCCGTGGATGGCTCAGAGGCACGGATAATTCATTATTCACACCTCTCTAATTAAGCTGCTGCCCAGCAGGTGAGGCAAGGCTGAGAGCAGCCACATGTCCCCTGGCCGGGGCAGGTCAGCAAGGTCCAATGTGGCTTGAATTTGGGCAGTGGTGTTGCTCACCCTCTGTTACCCACAGGACACAGGGCTGCTTTGATAAGCGGGATCCCGGAGGTGGGAGGTCTGAGAGCGCAGAGGGAAGGGCAGCAGCCTTTTGGGAGTGTTTTTCCAAACCTGGAGCCCAACTCCAAGTCCTGCCGGAGCCTTTCTGCTCCCGAGGAAGGGCTGGACGTGGCACCAGTCCTGCAGCAGTGACTAGGAGCCGTGCAGTCGTTCATTGCCTGCAGAAGGAGCTCATGAAGCTCACAGCCAGTTCACTGGGGTTCACACTCCCTGCCTTTGGCACTGAGGCTCGTCCTGCCGAAATCAGTCACCGGTGCTACTGCAGGTTTCCATTCCAGCCGTGAGAGCAGAGAGCAAGGCAGATGGAGGGGTTGGTGTGTATGCAAGGCAGCTCTGAGCGGGGAGAGCTGCAGCAGGATGAGCAGGACTGGTACATTCCCCCAGAGCATCCCCGAGCTGCCAGCCCGCGGGGCTCCAGCAGGGTGCCGCAGGGAGGACATCATTCCCAGCCCTGCTGATGAGAACTCCAAATGCAGGCGGTGGGCTGCTCTCGGCAGGCAGCTCTGCGCCGCGAAGGCAGCCAGGGCCATTTTAATCATTTCCAGATTTGTGTGGGAGGTCAGGGCCCTGGGGTGCTGCTCCATGTCAGTTTTATAAACACGGCAGTTTTTCCAGATGGTCTCTGGCTCCAGCCTGGCTAGCAGGTTGATTGGGCCAGACCAAAATAACAACAGGTGGAGAACAGGCCATGACTGCCTGACGCTATCTCCTTTTTCCATCTATTCCCCAAATGATTTTTTTCTTTGCAGAAAACAATTAAGTTTTGCAGGGGCAGGGGCGGGAGCAGTGCCGAGCTGTGAGCTGAGGCCCCACACCTTCACTGCTTGTGTGAGAGCAGCATCTGCCTGGGCTGGTGCAGCCAGGGCAGGGCCAGGACCGGGCTGGATCCCTGCTCACACCAGCACAGCCACCGCTGGGCTTCCAAGCCCTCGGCAGCTCTGTACCCACAGGATTTTCCTCCATCCTCCTGAGGGCTGCTGGAGTCAGCAGAGCATTTCTACACCAGCAGCTCTTTCATTCCCCCACACCCCCCACCACTTCATCCTTCTGAGTTTTACAGATGCATATTTTTATCTTTTCTGTTATCTCCCAAGGAAATTTAGTGTCCGTTGGGCATTGTGGCAGCATGCTGCCTGCACCTCACATTTCCAGGGCTGAGAGGGAGCCCTGCACCCCAAGGTGCTCCGTGGGTGGCCAGGGTGCAGCCAAGGTCTGGTGGATCTGGTGCTTTGCTGGCACTGCCAATCCACCAGGACCACTCAGAGCAGGGCCAGCTCCACCCCCTCCAGTTGAGGAACGTGGTGGCAGCTCTGAATGGATGCTCAGAGCCCCAGGGCTGAAAATCCAAACAGCACAGATCCCAGCTCTGCCTTTGCACTGGAGTACAGCCGTGGCAGCTCCAATGCCCCCTGTCCCTCCCTCCCCACGCCCCTTGCAGCAATGGGAGCACCAGGAGCTCACCAGGGCACAGCTGCCCAGCCACAGGCAGTGCTCAGGGCAGCCCAGGCAGAACTCGTGGCACGGAGATGTCTCCAAGCCGAAACGATGGAAAAACCACGGCTGTGCACTGGCAGGGAATGGAGCTGCTCTCACATAGAGAGCTCTTTCATATTTCCCACTCGCCTCCCTGCTAATGTCTCTCCACAGGCCAAATCTTCCCATACAGGGGATGAAGCTCTGGCCAGAGGTTGTAAACTGATTGTGGGCGTAAATGAAAAAGTTGCATGTGCAGCCCTGCAAGCCAAGCGCAGCACATGACCCTCCCTGCATCTGCACCTCGCCCCACACACACCACAGCCCTGCACGTGCTGGGGCTGAGCTGAGCACACACTGAGCCAGGGGGAGATTTCCAAGGGCTCTGCTCACAGGGAGCTTTCACACAGCTAAGGGGAGGTGGCCCACCATCCCTCCGTGCCTGAGGTGGAGTTCTGTCTCTGCTGCCAGCATCCAAAATCCTCAGCAGCATCCCTTCCTCACTCCATAGCATCAATCTGGCATCACACATCTTTATTTCCTAAACTCAGGCCAAACCCTAATTGGCCCAGCCCTCTCACTGCGTGACAGCTGGCTCTGACACCTTTCTTCAGCCTGCCCTGATTCCTTCCATAGGAAGGAATTTGCTCCTGCACACCAACTCCAAGGATTGCATGTCCCCCTCTGCTAATTGCACAATCCCAAAGAATTCTGCGTCAATGGCCTGCCATGCTGCAATTTAGTATTGAAGTCCAATTTATTCCATGGCTATTAATGGAGAAGAGGCTCCATCCCATGACCAGCAAAGCACAGGCAGGTGAAGAACCCCAGCTGAAATGCAGCCAGGCAGGGGAAGCACCTTGGGCACATGCTGGATTTTTGGCCATGGTGGCCATCGTGACAGCTCCAGTGGGGGATCCTGCAGCAGGAATCAGGACTGGGTTTGTTGCTGTGGCACTGGATGTGTGCCCAGCGTGACTGGGGTGAGTCCTGCCTGGAGCAGGCAGCAGCCTGTTCCCAGCCCACCTCTCCTGCTCTGGCAAGAAAGCAGGGGATTAGAAAAGCCTCACCCTGTTTCCACCAGCTCCTAAAATGGAAGTTTGGAGCTCTGGGCAGTGGGTCTGGACAGTTTTACTCCCGCAGTCAGGTAGGCAGCGAATCTGGAAACCCTCTGCATGGAGGGAGTGGTGGCTGCAGCGGGGCGACTCACCTCCCCCAGCCCTTTGTTTAGGAATCCCATTTCTGCCATGTCTAAATATGCCCTAATCCTACAAACACTTCCCCTACAGGAGAAGGAACAGACCTTAAGCTGATTTTTCTCTGCAGCCCTTTGCACACACCTGAAATCTTGGGATTATAAGGAATGACTTGGCTCTGGCACAGCACCCTTTCCACTTGCCATGGCTTGAAGGTGTTATCAGCCCCGTTTGCAGGTGGCAAATTGGAGCTGTGTTTCAGTGATGGAAGGAGCCTGGTCTGAGCGCTGTCACCACATGGTGCCAGGGGCAGATCCAGGCCAGGGCATTGGACACCAGTGTGTGCATTCCAAATGTCTTGACAGGTTAGTTTTGTCCAGAGGGTTTTTTTGCCAGCAGACACCTCACCTGCTGGTGCCAGCCCAGCTCTTGCCTGGCCTCCACTCTCCGTGTCCGTGTCTGTGTCCATGTCCATGTCCATGTCCATCTCCATGTCCATGCTCCTGCACATGTGACACCCAGAGCTGTGTGTTTGTGCACACACACACACACACACACACACACACACACAGATCATATAAATGCACGTGTGTGCATCTCCCGTGCCGGTTCAGCGCCGAGGGAAGGAAACAAAGGCTGGGATCCCTGTGGATAAGCGGGGAGGCAGAGGAAGGGCAGGAGCAGCCCACACACCGAGCCACCCGTGGGCTGCCCCACCGCCCGGCGTTCCCAGGCTGCTTGCAGAGTCGCGGGCGAGCGTCCCGTATTGCCTGCACCTGGCTGCTATTAAGTATTCAATCAAAAAGGGATCACAAGCCAGATATAACTAATTCGGAGGAACTTTTTTACACAACAAGCCCCTTTCAGTTTGCTTGTTTGGTTTTATATCTAAGGCTAACTCCGGCAGGTTTGAAAATGAGCAGGGCTCTTGGCTGCGGGGGACACACCACATTTCCAGCAGACAGAGGTGGGAGTTCTCCTTTGGTGTTTTAAAAATAGCACTACAAAGAGAGGCGGGCTGGGATCCTGGCAGTGTGCAGAAGGGGTGACACAACGGGGCCAGTGCTGGGGACATGACCAACAGCTGGGGGGTGTCTGTCCCTCAGAGCCACTCCTCAGGTCCTCTGCACTTCTCTTCCAGCATGGTGAGGCTCTGGGGCTGCCCCGGATGCTAAAAGAGAGACAGCCTGGTGCACAAGGCAGTGCCCTCAGCACAGCTCCATGTGTCCTGGTCTTGGACCCTTCCCAAAATTGCATCCCTGTAGGGCAGATCATGCCCTGGGTGTTAGCACTGGGTGCTCCATGTGGAAGCTCTCCCAGCCCTGGGAAAGCAGCTGAGATGCAGTCCTGGAGCACACGGCTGGCTTGAGCTACATGGGCATCTCAGGAGACTGCCAAAGGCTTCCTGCAGCTTGGAGGCTTCCCATGCCCCAGGACTTGTGTCCAACATGCACTTATAGGGATTGTACACCAGGCATTCCCCAAGGCACCCCTCTGCACATGGCCACGCTCGGGTGTCAGCTGGGACACTCTAGCTTTTAGGGGAAGGCTCCAAGGAGGTTTTAATTTAATGCTGGCTCTTACCCTGGGAAGAATTTCCCAAGTAGGTGGAAATTCATGATCTCCACCAGCCCAGGGAGAAAGGAGGAGCAGGGAAGGCATCATCCTTGTGCACTAATATCCCTCCTTTTGGGACCAGTTTTGGATATTTATTCCCCAGACACTGATATTACTCTTTCCCAGGAATTCCAGCTAGTTTAAAACTTTAGCCAGTGTTTGCATGCTATTTGCACGAGCTTTTGGCTCCCCACCCGCCTGGCTCCTGGTGATGAGGGGACCCGAAGGACCGCAGGGGCTTTTCAGGCTCGGCTCAGGCTCGGCTCAGGCTCGGCTCAGGCTCAGGCTCAGGCTCGGGCTCGGGCTCAGGCTCAGGCTCAGGCTCAGGCTCAGGCTCAGGCTCAGGCTCAGGCTCAGGCTCAGGCTCGGGCTCGGGCTCAGGCTCAGGCTCAGGCTCAGGCTCGGGCTCGGGCTCAGGCTCAGCTCGGAGGGAGGGAGGGAGGAAGCTCACTCGCTCGCTCGCTGGCCAGATGGTTTGTTTTCACTCAGGATCAAACTCGCTGCTTGTCTCGGTGGCTCCCGACAGCTCATCCTCCCACGGCCGCCTCCGGGAGGGCACAGGCGGTGGTGCCTCGGCTGGAGGTGTCCCCGGAGCCCAGGGTGGCCGCGGCTCAGGGACCCCAACCCCAGCACCCCCTTGTTCCGCGGCCCCACGGGGGAATGGGGCTTCCTGGCTCCTCGGGATGATGCCGGCAGAATCCCTCTCGCTGGCCCCAGCCCCTGATGGAGGGAATTAAGGAGCGGATTTGGCTGGGAACAGCCCCCAGGTTCTCTCACAGGGAAAGGGGGAAGGCAGATGTACAGCTTTGTCCTAGGAAGGACAATAAAGACCTTGCCCTGGAGAAGCACCACGGTGTTGGGTTATGGCCAACGTGACTAAGCCTCCTCTTCCTCTCTCCTCACCCTTCTGTCTGCCATGTCAGACTTTTTAAAAAGCACCTTTAGTTTTGCAACGCTCTTGCTCAGAGCCTCATTACTCAAGCTGAGCTGGCCCCGTTTCCTCGGGAGTGCTGCATCCCTGCCTGATAAGATAAGCTCCCCAAAGAAAGGTTTTGGGACCCTGACTCACTGGAGAAGGTTTCTGCAGTGCATTCATACAGCCTCTAACACACTCAACTATTTGATGGGCTTATCAGTGAAATTCAAATGTTCATCTGTGGTCACTGGAGGACAGCCCTGATCCAGGAGCAAGGTCATCCCAATCAGGTGCTAAGCCTGGAGACTCATCCTATCTGCACCTCCCTACATATTCACAGCCCCTTTCTCCATCCTATCCCCAAAACCCTCTTGCCCTGGACTCCCGCAGGGACTCACAGACCCACAGGTGCTGGAGCCCTGTTCAGCTGGGACTCTGGACAGAGGGTGACATCCCCACTGCCAGGTGCCCAGTGCCCACTGCCAGGTGCCAGCCCTCCTGGGCAGTGCCAGAGGCTCTGTGCTCAGTGTCCACAAACTGCAGCCAGGGCAGCTCCTGGCTGTGGCTCCCCATTTACCAGCAGAGTCTGGCTCCAGGTTATCACTGCTGCTGCTTCTGGCAGCCCATGTCTGGTTTTACAGACAGGCAATAAATCCCCAAGGAGAAGCAGCTATAAGGTCTCTGTCCATGGACCCCCCAAGAGAAAACAGTCCAGACCCCAAATATTTGCCCTGGTCAGCCCCCTTGTGAAGGCACCCATGGTTTTCTTTTCCAGCTACAATGAGCTCTCAGCCCAAAGGATGCCACTTCTGATTGCATCAGCAGGGCTGCAGATGCAGCTGATACTTGGTGGGGGGAGAAATCCTATTGTCCTGGCAATATAGGCAGGACAGCTCTGGGAGCAGTTGCTTGGTTCATAGTGAGTCAATCCACTGCACACTGCTAAGATAGAAGGGGCTCCATGGATGCTTTCCACCAGCATCCAAATCCAACACCCTGAGTTTCCCCTGGGCTGCCTCCAAAGCACCCCATCCCTGGCAGCAGCCCCACTGGGGTGATGAGTGTGTCATGGCTCTGCGTGCCCAGCTGTGCCCAGCTGTGCCTCTGGCAGCAGGACCCAGCAGGTTATCGGGCAGCTCTGGAAGCCCCCAACAACTGCAAATGATCAGCCCTGGGGGAATTTTTTTCCTCCCCTCAGCTCTGGAGTCAATTGTCAGCCCTGCTTTTAAAGACACCCTTGTCGGCAGCCCAGCTATGCTTTTCTGCTTCGGAGGAATTCCTCTAAAACAATAATAGTGACATTGTTCCTCACTTTGCTGGCGGTTTTATAGGGCTCACGTTGGAGAAAGGTGACCATGGCTGCCTTTTGGCCACATGTGTTTACACAAGGAAATGCATGTGGGTTTTGGGGTGGCGCCTGGAGTCAGCAGCCGCTCTCTGTACTCCTGACCCTTACAGAGCTGCTTTCTTGCTTCTGGGTACGTTTACTGCACTCCAGATGTGAGCTGGCTCCAGCGAGGCTGCGGAGCGCCAGGGATCTGGCATCCCCAGACTCATCAGTCCGTGGGGTAGAATGCCATGGTGGTTGTTTTAAAAGCTGTAATGCGTCTTGGTAACACATCATGATTTATTCAGCCCTTGTTTGACAGGGCGCCTTTATCAAAAGCCGATGTGAAGCCCGGGCTCGGCGGCGCTGCCGAGGAAGGCTGGAGCTGCTCCTTCCCCAGGGATGGCTTTGCCTGGGATCCTGGCCAGGTGGGTCCCCACCGTGCCACCCACCCTGAGGAGTTGCGTTTGGGGACACCTGTGCTGGGGGTGCAGCTCCACAGCTGGGGCTGATGGAGCTGTTGAACAGACAGCCCTGAAGGGTTCCAACAGTGCAATGTCCCTGCTGCCAGCACCATGGGGCTGCAGGACTGTGGGGTGACCCGGGGGTGACAGTGCCACAGTGTCTCCTGGCAGAACCCAGGCTCGCTTGGGCTTCACTCTCAGGCACACAAGAGGTGATGGAAGGAGAGGAAAGAAGTGAAAATGGAGCTTGGGGAACACCAGGCAAAAGCAGAGCAGAGCGTGGGCAGCGAGAGAGCCCCGGGGAGGCAGAAGCAGTGGCAGGGCTGGGGAGTTCCTGCCCACAGCTCCCAGTGCCCCAGCAGCTGCCCTGCTGCTGGAACCCCTGCTCTGCTCCACTCCCGCCCTGTCACCAAATAAACCACAACACACAGTTAGAGGGAAAAGGGGAGGATCACAGGGTTCATAGCCTGGGAACAGCTTGCTGCTGGCCCGGCTGGCAGCACAGAGGAGCCCCAGGAGAGCAAGCCCTGCCCGGGCTGGGGCTGGCAGGCACTGGGAGAGCTTTGGGGGGAGCAGCCCGGGATGGGGGGTTGGCCCCAGCCCTGCATCCCTGCTCCAGCCTCCTTGCTGGATGCCTCTGAAGTGCCATTCCCATGGGCATGGATGGATGCAGGACACTATAGCCCCGGATTAGGAATGAGCCTCTGGTTTAGAAATATTTATTTGCTTTTTATCATAATGGGAAAAAAATGCAACAGCAGATAGAAGAGGAAGGAAAAAACCCCAATCTGGGTCAGGATCTCACACTGGCTAGTTCACTTCACAGTTTAAGTAAATAGTTCTCATCCCAAAACCCTTCAGGGTCATATAAATGTGCCTCTTCACATGGAAGAGACTATTTTGATAGTAGCTGGGTGCCTGATGAATTTGCAACTTTCCCAAACTGTCGGTGTCTAGAATGTGACTCAGTTTTTCACAGTGAGATATAAAATCCTATCAATTAATCTAACTTTTATTGCACCTCTGGGGCATGAACGTGATGTTATTTAAACAAATGGTTCCCATTACCTTCAATTATTTTATAAATGTTTTTCAGTGATTTATTGGCTTCTATTAAATGGACAATATACTTCTGTGCTCCTCGAGGGGGTAAACAGTAATCTAAGGGCTTGGGATTGCTGATCCTTTTTTCTTTCTCTCCTTCCTTTTCCACATGCATCAGAGGCTGCTGTTTAATTACTGGGGAGGTGGGGAAGAGCCCGGCCAGACGTGCTGCTGACGGCTGCCCTGCCCCATTTGCCCCACACCCGAGGGTGCTGCCGCCCTCCTGGGGCATCTCCTGCCTCCCCACCCCGAAACCCTGGTGCTGTGGCAGCCATGGGCAACTATGGCTCTTTTCCAGGGTGTTTGCCCAGCAGCTGAGCTGGTGTGACTGCAGCGGCGTGTGAAAGGGCTGGAGCTGGCTGTGCATCACTGGGGTCTGCTGGGGGTCCTTTGGCAAGGCAGGGGACACAGCAAAGCTCTGCTGCTGCTCAGGAGGGCAGGGAATGAATATTTTGCTCCTCTCATATACGACTGAAGGAATTTCTCCTGCCTGGGATGGAGCTATCCCTAAAGTGCCTCATGCTTTGGGGACACATGACACTGCCACCAGCGGTCACCACTCCCCTGCTCTCCTCACAGTCCTGGACACCAGCAGCGCTGAGCCCCAAAAAGGCTGGCATGAGGCCTGGATAACAGATCGTTTTTGCCAACCCAGGCCCTTCTCCCACTGTTTTCATTCCAGGCTGGATTTCAGGGAAGGCCAGGAAGGGTCAGAGCAGCAGGACCCAGTGCTGGGGATGGCGCAGAGCCCCTTATCTGCACAGGGGTCACGCCGGGACGTGGTTCCTGGAGCAGTGACCCCGACTGCCACCCCAGCACAGGACCCCATCCATCTCCCTGCCATGGCCTCCCCTGCTAACCCTCAGCGCCGCACGCTGACAGACAGGACAGCAATTAAGTCCTCGCTGAACTAATTCACTTGAGCCTGTCTACATTTCAAACAGCTCTGCAGATAGGCTCTGTTTACAGAGCCTGCCGCCGTTTATTATTTTTCGGGGGGTGTTGCATGGAGCGGGGAGGGGAGATGACATTCGGGGAAGATAAATAGGGCAGAAGACCCTGTAAAGACAAAGGGCTGAGCAGGGCCTTGGGACAGGGCTGAGCAGGGGCAGGGAGAGCATTCCCAGCTCGGCTGAGGATGGGCACAGCTTGCTGCACTCCCCAGGCTGCTCCCTCCTGGCCACACTGCTGCTGCAGGGCTTCTCTGACCTGCTGCATCTCTGCTAACGAGGACTGTGATCATTTACAGGCAATCCCCAACACTGCAGGGCCCTGGTTGCACAGGCAGCCCTTTCCTTCCCACCTCCATGGCACAGCAGGCACATGGAGGGAGCTGCAGATGCCCCACACTTCTCCCCCTGCAGGGACCTGACACCTCTGCCAGCTGTGGCACTGGGAATTTGGCAGCTCCCTGAGCAAACAGCAGAGCCCTGGCTCTGCCCTGCACAGGCAGGGACACACAGCAAATACCTGTGGACATGGGAGAGGGACATGGGATGAGCTGCTGGGGGTCACTGCAGGTGGCTGTCCCAGCTCCCCAGGGCTCCTGGTGTGACCTTCAGCTCCAGGCCCTGTGTCACCATCCTGTGCTCTCCAGAATCTATCTCTTGTTTTCCCAAAAGTCTGATGCCAGCCTGGGCAGTGTTTTTCCAGCAGCCATCCCTGCACTTCTGCTGGGCACTGAGGCACACACAGCTCACTCGCCGCTGGCAGAGCTGCCTGGGGATTTTTCTTGGCAAACAACAACTCCCTCTAAGTTATTACACCATTGAAAATAGCTAATAAGGTTTTACTTAATTAAACAGCACGAGGCCTCACAATGCTGATCGTCACTTTTTCCCTTTGCCTTGCGCTGCTGCCACATCCCAGCTGGGAGTTACCCAGCCCTGCCCCGGGTGGGCTGTGTGCTGAGGGGAGCTGCAGAGGCACCGATAAATAATAAAAAAACATCTATACCTACCCCTTGTCTTCCCTTCGCCTAAATCAGGTCATGTCTGGAAGACAAAAACACTGCTTGGGAGTGAGGGTTTGGAGCGATACAAAGGGGAGTGTTGTCTGGCAGGCTGGCTGGCAGTCAGAGCGGCGCAGCGGTCGCTGTCCAGGCTGTTTGCACAGCAGCCACTCCGAAATCGGATTTCACTGCAGCAGCACAGAGTCTTCATCGGGTTTCTCCAGATCTGGGCTCGGGTCTATTTCTCACTGCAAGGTTATTAAAAACACTTGAACCTGAAACAGACTCATTGTGTCCACACGTTTGCTGTTTATTATTATAAACAAGGGTGTCAGGGCCATTAAAAATAAATCAAAATGGGTAAAAAATGAGCAAGAAATACAAGGAAATTGAATGATTGAAAACACCCATCCCATCATGCAGGGCTGACAATTCCTGCTTGCAGGAATGCCTTTGTGCTGGAGAGAGGGGAGAATAACTTCTCATTTTTCTTTTCAACCAAACTGCATCCCTTTCTCAGCTGGGGATGCCAAGCTGTGGGGAATGGAAAGAGGAACAGATCCAACACCCAGCTCCAGGTTTGATGGCTCCAGGACCCTGACTGGAACCTGTGCTGGCACATACTCACTTCCACCAAGGGATAATAGTTCTTGGTCATGACTGAACTGTGGAGCTGCAAACATGGATAGGACCCAGCCAGGGGCAAAACTGGGGCTGAACGGTTGGGAAAATCCACTTTGTCACACCACTCCCTTTGGAGTATCTCAGCACCTGACATTCTCAAAAGTAATTTAAAAACAACCAGAGAAGCTGCACCCTGCTCTCGTTCACACCAAGACACATCAAGAACACAGGTGTTACTGTACACAACACTAAAAGCTGTGCTTGTGGAATCACAGGTCACAATTGTTCCCCAAAGTCAGACCTCTGGGCTCTGCCATGGGAAGACATCAGTCAAGTGCCAGCCCAGGGCTTGCTGATGGTGGGACAGCTGAGACTCTGAGGCAGGAGATGGCACCAGCCAAGGCACATGTCAGCACGGCTGCTGTCCCAGCTGATCCGATAATCTCATTAAAAACATCTCTGGCAGATTTCCCGCTCCACACCCCAGGCAGTTCCCATAGCCAGGTCTGGGGAAACCAAGGCACTAAAATCTCATGAAAATGATGGAAAGTGTTATAAGGGTCTTGTTTCATGGCAGTGGGAGACCAGAGGAGGTCATTTCTTGTCACTCATGTTTGAACAGCAAAGCTCAGGCGTAACATTAGGAATATTTTAGAAGAACCACATATCAAAAACCAACTCTGTTTTTTTTTAATGCATGTAATAATTTAAAACATGGCTCTGCATGGTGGAGGTAATGAAATCCTCCCCTTCTGGTAGGCCTGCACACACCAAAACCAAGCTTAAAATGAGTAGACAGTGACCCTTCACAAGAAGAGACATTGAAAGAGTTTTTGTTGTACTTTTGGGGCAAGGGGAGGGGAAGGGACACAGGACCCGGGACTGTGTTTTGCTGGGAAGCATGACGACATCCAGGGAAGGAAGGGAACACTCTCAGCCTTCTGGCCTAAATTATCTGCTAACACAAATAATCAAATTCCAGGGACCACACTGCTCTGGCGCCACTAGAACAAGGGGGAGGCCCCAGCACTGTGTGAGCAGGTGGAGCTGAGCCTGACCCGCTCGGGACGCTCAAGTGAGAGATACAAAATACTGATGCTCTCCAAGGAAGCAGCATCACTCACAGGATCGTGGGAAGTTTTTAATGGCTCACTCAAGGCAAGGCCTTTAAGATGTTTATATTAATACGTACATGTTGGATAGCCACTCACTTGCTCTCAGCTGGAAACCAGTCCAAACAGCTGAGAAACATCTGGCTGCTAACCTTGGACAGCATCTAATCTGGTAGCCCAGGGATTTAAGAGGTCTCTTCGGAGGGACAGGAGTTTGGCAGATCCTTGCTAAGATCTGTCCTGCTGTGGCTGTTCCTCAGGGCTGCTCCCCAGTCCAGGCTGACACCTACAGACCCCACCTACAGCATCCAGAATGACTGTGCAGGGCTGCAATTAGACATTACCACTCATTTCCAGGAACACTGCTGAAGGTGTGGGACTGTGTGCTCCCCCTGCCTCGAGGGGACACACAGGAGCTCACTGCCAGCTCACCAAACCAGGCACTTCCCCATCTCTCTGCCCAGCCCACGTGCACAGGACTGGGACAGCCCTCCAGCCTCCTCTCAGCTTCTCTTCCCTCTGCCTCACTTACTACGAGCAGATCAGTCCCAGAAAGCCCCCAGCACCAGGCAAACAAAAATCCTCCTCTCTGTAGATCTGCAGACCATGATCAAGGCAATTAGGAACACGTGGTTTTAAAGCAGAGCAAATGGGAGGGAAAATGGCCTCATCATTTCGCATGAAGATGGCTCAAAAGTTTGTGTCTCTTTTCTTTCCAAAACTCCTGCTTGGTTTTTTCCTCCCAAAGAATCTTCAGCTTTGGCTATCTGAAACATCCTTTGGCAAGTGGAATGACAACAAAGTAAGACAACATAAAAGAATAGATGCTGAACAAAAGAGGGGAGAAGAGACTTTTAGACCATTTGACTTTTACTCTCCCCTCCTACCACCAATAAGGTTCTGCAGGGCTTTCTAGACATGTCAAGGCAAAGCCACCAACAATCTGGCTCAAGAGGTAGAAAATTAGGACAGGACCCACATTTCTGAAAACCCTTTGTAGTCTTTATTGAAAAGGAGATAAGGATGCAAAAAGGTGACAAGATGCTTGACAGATATAAAATGATGAGCATCCAGCTTATCTCCTTATCCTCCACGTCATCTTCTGCTCTTTACATTTTTGTGACAACAAATGTGGGAGACATCAGGAAAAATGTAAAAACACAAGCACCAGGGATGTAGCACCAAGAAGGGAGGACAAGGAAGAAGATGCTCAACTAGGGCTAAAAACGCCTCTTTCCTAGCAGAGGCTGAGTATGCTGGCTCTGGTCCAACAAAGCACTTAAGCATGTGCCTAAATTAAATTTGCCTTTACTGGGGCTCTTCGCAGGCTTCAGCACATTCTCCAGCAATCTGCTACAGCATGACCAGGGAAAATGAGGAGCTATTAAGGGACCTGAATCTCAGTCAGCAGTCAGGTTAGCAAGCGTTGGGAGAGCACGTTAGCCAAAGATTAATACAACACAGCAATTCCACTGACTTAGGAAAACCCTTAGCCATCAGAAAAGCCTTCTTAAATATAAAATTATAAATAAAAAGTTTAGATATTAACATTATCAGTTTCAATTTCTCTTCAGCTTCTTTTAGCTCAAGGTAGGTAGAGCACGGTGCAGACATATTTAGAGGTACCTGCAGAACTGGAACTCCTTGTTGCAGGACATGTCACTGCCAGCTTGAAAAGACACACTGAACCCACTGTGCTGTCCTTGGTGTAGGAAACAGTCCTGTAGGCAAAGCACTGACCTCAGATGCTGAATGGCCAATTCCCACAAACACCAAGGAAGCCACAAACAGCTCTGCAAAGCGCCTGGCAAAGAAGGCAGAGCACATCCCTGCAGGGTTGGGTTCCACAGGGCTCAGCGCTGCTCCTCTGCTTGCACCAACCCTGCAGGGCCAGGGGAGCTTTGGGGTCAGGGCTCTGCAATAAAACAAGGAGCAGCCCTTGGTCAGTGTCTGCCCAGGGCCGAGGGGCACAGCTGCTCCTCCTGCTCCATGTCCTTGTCCCACATGGGGATGAGCCACAGACACCACAGGTGTCTCACAGAGCAGCTGATGACAGCCCTTGGCTTAAAAATTAATTCTACAATGCTTGTGGGAGAAACGTCAGCTGTAAAGGTAAAGAACTGCACAGAGTTGTAAGAGAGCAGGAAGGGCACATTTAAGCACATACTCCCTAAGTACACACAGAGCTTGATTCCAACACACCAAGAAGCAAACAACCACTAGTCTTTATTAACAATTAAGGTCTCACTGCGGTGCTGGTGGTCCCCCAGCAAATTAATGCCTGTACAGTGAGACAGCCACGACACACAGGCTTTTCAAACTGAAACCGATTCCGGATAAATATGAGAAGTGGTTCCCACACAAGGACGTACCATTTAACCCGAGCAGCAGCTGCAGCCCAGCCTTGGGAAGCCTTCTGGCTCCCTCTGCTGTCCCCATGGCCGAGCAGAGGCACTGCTGCTCCACATCCCCGGGAAGCACAGGCAGAGTGCAGCACAGGGGGCACAGGGATGGCTCAGGGACCCTCTGTGGGCACAATGCAGGGTGAGCTGAGGCTCAGAGTGCTGCTCCAGCCACCCCTGCAGCCCCTGCTCCGAGTAACCTTTTACTTAATGGCCAATCCCTTATTTTATTTATTATCCCTTCACAGATTTCTCTGAGGAGATGCTTGGTTTGGGACACAGACTGAAGGCTGGCAGGGATCACCTGAGCACTTTGCTGGGTGCTGCCAGACTGAATAAGCACAAATTTGAGATGGTCTCGTTTCCACACCTCATTTCTGAAGCACCAAGCACCAGCCTGGGGGTGACTGGTCCCTTGCTCTGCACAGGTGACACACACTGACAGCCACCACGCAGCCCCAATGCCAGCTGACTCCCAGGGTGTTATTTTTCCACACCACTCTTACTTGGTTGAGGGAACAGCAACAGAGCACTGAGGTGTCCAAAGAGTGCAACTACTAGGGGAGAACAGTCAGAGTGAACCCTTTTTAAAAGCAGCATCCAACTTTGTCTGGCAGATGCTGTGAACAGGTGGCTCTTGCCAGCACAGCTCCCAGCTGGGGTGGGATGCTCTCACCTGTACAGCTTGCAAAGCAAACCAGACGCTTTCAAGGTTTTAAGATCATTACTCGAAGTAGGAAGGTTCAGGGAGGTCCCAAACATGCACCAACCACAACCTCCCAAACAGGGCAAGGGCACTCTGAAAAAGAGACAATCAAGCAGCCCACTGTAATTATCACGTTGTTCCAATGCCCATTTACCATCCTTGACACGAAGCTATTTTAAATAAACACACACAGTATTAGTCACATTGTCTTCACAGACACCCTCAGGGCTGCCCAGCAGTGAGCAGTATTCATTCCAGGACAGAAGCCAGCAGCAAGTTTCACAAAGCTTCACAAGGTCATTCCATTTTTCATTACCAGCCCAGGAAGAACCTTGTTCCACCCCATCACTGCAGGGAATTCATGAGGACCTTCCAGCAATCGTCTGAACTGGAGACACTTCACACTGGCACAAGGCCCAAATTTCACAGCTCTGGTTTTACCCAGATTTGGAGAGAAGCTCAGCTTGTTACTCTCCACTATCTGCTTAAAATTTCAGGTTGCGAAACACTCCTTGACCTCGACAGTGTAACATGCAGCTGTACAGGGATTGCATTTCCTGGGGACTGCAGCACAGCAAGGCCATGGCTCTGACAGCACAGGGATCCAGGAACCCCTCTGGCAGCCCCTGGCCTCACCTGATGCTACCAACAGCCATGTCTGGGGCAGCCTGAGCTTTAAACCAAAACTTCAGATGCTCCTTGGCACAGCAGCAGCAGCTGGATAGAGACAATTGCCTTTCACCACCAGTTTACATTCTGTCAGCTAAACGTGATCTGTAGGAAGATACTTCCAACAAATCAAGAATTCCATAAGGGATCAAAATTCTAAACATAAATACAATTAAAGCCTTCTAATATTAATGCACACTTTTTATTATATTAAAATCAGGCAATGGTCTGATACAATAAAAAGGCTGCTTATGGAATACTGTTATGTTAAACTTTCAGTACAGAGGATGTTAAATCCTTACAACTAATATTTTCCTCAGAAGTTAATGGAAACATCAATTGTTCATTGACTTGACAGCTGCTGCTTTAAAATGTGTTTATTTTTACTCTTTTCTTTTTTTCCTTTTTTTTTCTTTTTTTTTTTTACACAAACACTGAATTTTTCATAAAACTTAGGACACACTAGGTTGGTTTCCTGTAAGCTTGCATCCACATTGCAGCAGTTAGTGGTCCGGAACAGTAAACCAGAAAAGGCAGTGATTTGCCAGGATGCAAAGCCAATCAAGGTCCTTAATCTGCTGTGCCACTGCTTCCCCAAAATCTTCACTGAAGAGATTTCTAAGATTTACAGAACCCTAATAAAATCTACCACCCGGATTTGATTTGTCTGTGGTTGTCACATCTTTAGAAGGGCCAAACGCAAGTGCAACATTTTGTTAATTAACATTCTCGGGTCAATCCAAAGCACCAAAACACAACGATTTGAGTGTAACTGCAGTGTTCAGACTCTCTACATGCAGAGTCTCCCCCACTGAAGTTTGACAGCAGAAGGTTTGGGCAATCCTGGTAAATTACTGCTCTTTTCCCCACGTCAAAGCCTATCTAAGAGCATGGCCGTGGCCAGCTTGGCGGTGTGGCAGCAGTGCTGGAGGGAAGGGAAAACCCACGTTTGCCAGCAGAACAGATACTCTTGTTTCCCAGGCTGGTGAAGACTAAATTTGTTGCAAAACCAAAATGATAAGCAGGAGGGAACAGGTCAAGTTATTGCCCCGATGCTCACCCCTGGGCCAGGGGTGAGAAGAGTCACCAAGAGGGGCAAAAAGAAAGCAGCACCCCCACTAAAAAGAGGGGAAGAGGGAAGAGATTAAAAGAACCCTGAATCCCTCACCCAAAGCTCACATCACTGGTGAGGGGGACCAGGAAGAGAAATACAATCTATGCCTTGGCCAAAGGAAAGAAGGAAAGCTTGCCCCAGATTATCAGGGCATTTAAAAAAATAATAAAAACCCAAAAACAACCACAGTCACATTCAGCCTTTACTAGAGCGAGCACAAAGGGAGGGATGACTGAGGTTAGCACACATCCCCAGTAGTAGTCCATACAGCCCAGTGTAGTACTGGAAGCAAAAACCTTTGTGTCTACTCTAATAAATAGCCCTGAGCTTCGACTCTATTGCAAAAGACAGAGAAAGAAAAAAATAACCCAGGCCAGACACACAGCAAGGTGATTGTGGGATGGATCCTTTCACAGTTAAGTTGGATGTGCCACACTGGTCTTGACAGTAATAAATTTAAATAGACTTTTCCTGATACCAGAAGTTCAGCTATGTGGACAGTGGTTACACGACAGGATTATTTGTTATAGCACAACTTATATTTCAAATGAAAAAAAAAAAAATTAGTATCATTTACAGTATCTCAAGAAAAAACTTCCTTTGAATGGGAACTTCCTTTCCAGTATTTTGAGGTCTACAAGATGCATCTAGAAAATTTACTACTGTGGAAAATGAAGACAGCTTAAATTGAATAAGGGGGGCATGTTGGTTTTTTTTTTTTTAATTAATTGCTGTAACATTGTCCTTCAGGTGGCTGAGGAAGTTTCATATTTTCTTTAGACATCATTAGACGCCGAAGCTCTTGCAGAACAACTTTGATACTATAAGAATTCTGCCATTTTGCTAGGACTGATATGGCTCTGGGGTCCACCTAAAATAGACAAAAAGACCATTCCTGTCAGAACTGGTGCACTGATTACACTTAACTCACTCCCACCCCCCAGCTAAAGGTCCCACACGAAATCTGAGTGGGAGAAATCAAAAGTGTTTTTCTAAAAGCACAATAAATCTCCACTTGTCCACTTCCCTTCTACCCCCCTTCCTTCTCCAACAAACAGCACCACAAGCAGTGAGTAGCTAAGCAAGCTACAAGTATAAACAAAGCACTGAAGCTGCACAAAAAACAACATTAAAATGAATAAAAGCAAAAAACTTACCACTCCATTAGAACTATTTACTCCATTCATATTAATTTTTGTTACAAATCTTACAAATGGAGGTGCTTCTGGATACTTAGGCCCACATTCTATTTTAAGGCTGTATATTCTGTTTTCATAAATTGTCTGAGGGGAAAAGAAAGGGGGAAATGATTACATCAGGCAGTTCAGTAAGCATTTGGTTAAAGCAGTGGCTACTTTAGGAACATGGAAACTACCAAAAGTGTGGGCAGCCAAGTAGATACTGTGCTGGCTACCTCTTTTTAGCTCATTTTATAATATTCAGAGTATCAAATGTTTCCTCGTGGTAATAAATTCTGCTGGTCTTTTAAGCATCAAATGTCCCTGAGCAGCTTCATGCATGGAGCAGGGAACAGCCCTGAGCTCTGTGCAGGGCTTTGGGGTCTCTGGAACTCCTGCCCCACATGGGGAGCAGCTGGGGGAGCCTTGCTGTGCCCAGCCTGCACAGAACACGTGCAGATAAAGCTGAAGCTCTGGCAGTGCCAGTGGTTTTGGACTGCCTGTGTCAACAGGGTGACTCCCTGGCTGTGGAACATCTCACACAGCCTGGGAATGACACACCCTGCAGGGACACTGGCAGCAGCAGCTCACAGGGAACCTCAGCTCTGCACAGCCCTTCACTCTTCCCACTTGATATCCAACATAAGATCCTTCCACCTGCTACAAGCATGACTGCTTTCCACCCAGATGGAAATAAGACTTAGTTTTTGTCCCCAGCCAGTATTCTCACATCCTACTGAGAAACAAACTGGTAACAGCTGAATATGAACAGCATTAGAAGGAGGACAGCAAACAAGCATGGCTGCAAGTCCCCAGAATCTCTCTCTATATGGCTTGCTGCCTTCAAGAAAGGAGCTCAAAAGAAGTCACGACATTTATGGAAAAAAAATCTATATTCCTAAGGGTGTCAGAAAGACAGGAGAGGCAGGGCTGACTCCTCTCCTGTGATGGTCCTTGGTTTGCAGCACAACAAGGACTGCAAACTTCTATACTGCTGGCAAGGCTGCACGCTCCTGTTTGCATATTTCAATTCCTATTTAATTTTCTAAATTAGATTTCAAGGTTGTTTAAATTTTCCATAAAGCCTAAGCACACAGTGAGCTTTCTTCACAGCCCTAATGCAGGCTCATTAGCACCCTCCTAATGTTCTAAAATCAAATGCTGTTCTAGAAAACAATTTGGGTACATCATAAACAAATGAAATGCTCGTGACTGGGGAGAGATTAACAAAGGCAGACAACAAGTAAACAACACTTCTGGATGAGACAGAAAACACTGCATGTATAATGCCTTTATAATACACGTTCTTGTACAAGCTCACTGTATGTCCAAAAAGGCAACTGACAGAATGGGAACAGAGAGCAGTAACATGATTAAAGGTCTGTAAAGATTTTCATAAAATGACCCCTGGAATTACTGAGAAATGATACTGAGGCCAGATGTAGAAGACATCTGCTATTGCAGGAAGGAGAATTGGCTACTTGCACTTCATGGAAAGGATGTTAAGGAAACAGAACAGTGAAACTGGAGACAAGTTCTGGTTTCAGAACACACGTACACATTCAACACACTATTAAGTCCCCAAGTTCACTACTAGGGTGTAAACCCACAGTTTAGTAGTGTTGGGGGGAGAAGAGAAAACACAACAATACTACCACAAAGACCAGCTGCATTACAAGATGCTGCTTTGGGAGAGGACATTCAGAGAAGAAACTGAAATCACTAAAATTTGAATTTCCTCAGTCAGCTGAAGCCCAACAAGAGCACAACAGTACTGCTGCAATAAACATCTCCTGGCACCTACAGGAGCTCCACTTGTAACCTCACTAGCTGAAGGACTTTAAACCTTGCTGGACTCAAGGGTACAGGACACTAGAATTTCGGGATCTCAAAAGTTATGTCTTAATGAATCTGCAAATATAAAGCAGATATGTAACAGAACTAACCAGAGAAAGGCATGAAAATGTTCCAAATTATAAGCAAAAAGCCATACAGATACATGAAAGCCATTACTATACAGATCCTGAACTTCAATATAAATCCCTTCCTAAAGTGTTTTTTCCTGCATTTGTCCTTTGTTTTCTACTTCAGTAGAAAGGGGAAGGAAAAATGTAACAAAACCCGTACATTTTAGTATGTAAGTGGATACTTACTCTTGGAGGCCCAATAATCATTCCTGTCCATCTTGTAAGTGTCATATCTTCATCATCTTCAAGGCCCCAGCTAACTGTTCCATCTCCTACTCCTTTCTGACCTTCTTCAAGTTCTTCCAAAAGACGAAAATTACGAGGAACTTTTACTCCTGAAACAATCAGAAAAATACTTTCAGTTGAGAAATCTAGTAAAGAAAAAAGCTAGAGTAATTTCCCTGATCCTTTTGGTCATTCTACAGATCACATTTTGGGCAAAACGACAAAAATATCACTTCTTTTTGAATGACAACATTTCAACATTATGAAAAAGCTATCCCTGTCTTTAGCTTGGATTTTACAAGCAAAATCAAGGTATCCCCAAATAAACATTCTAGAAGGCTGACAGGCCACATGTTATGGCAGGCAGTCAAATGAAAGGAAATCTCCATTCCTTTAAAGGCACACTCAGTATTATGGAGCTCTAATTAGCACTTGTCTATATGATTTATAGTATAAAAATTTAGAAGTTTCTACAAAATGACACCACGAGAGGTCTGACAGCAGTCGACTCACTCCGAGCTTTAAAAATACATTTCAAAGCAAATAAAACTCTTTTATAACATTAGTAGGTTAATCTGAAGTTAATTGAAGTGGGCTTTGTGAGCAGCAATAGCATCCTTTGTACTTGTGACCTCCAGCAGCAAGGAATTTCAGCACTTTGTAACTGCTGGCACATTTCTGCTCAAAACAGACAGCAAAACAGGGAGATTTCCTTCCCCCCATTACAATAATGGAAAAGAATGGCACAGAGAGATTAGGTGGCACAGCCAAGGTCACACACCAAGTCTGTGGTGAAGGAGGATCCTGAAGCCAGACTCTTCAAGGTATCTGCAGCTCAGGCATCGCAGAGCAGAGCTGCACTCGAGGCCACTGCTGCTCCTTGGCCTTGGCTCTGTGGGGCAGGGTTGGGTGGTGGGGGCTGCAGGGCTGGTTCCTGTGAGAAGCTGCTGGAAGCTCCTCCCTGGTGTGATGGAGCCAATCCTGGGCAGCTCCAGGATGGACCCACTGCTGGCCAAGGCCCAGCCCAGCAGCACTGCTGGGATAAAGTGTTTGGGAAGGGACAAAGTTACTGCACAGGAGCAGCTGCAGAGAGGAGGGAGAATATGCCAGAGGAACAGCTCTGCAGTCACCAAGGTCAGTGAAGGAGGGGCAGAGATGCCCCTGAAGCCTGTGGAAGTCCCTGGGGAAGCAGAGATCAACCTGCAGCCCATGGAGCAAATTACAGAGGATCTGGTATTTTAAACTCTCCTTGAAATACAATAACGACCTAAGGAAACTAAATGTCAGAGATGATTTTGCTGCACTGTCAGAGATGTCCACATTTCGTTCACTACAAAGCATGCATAAAAGAAACCAAACCAGCAAATGACTAAAGAAAGTAGCTCGTTGGCCAGTAGGATACACATCTAAGGTGATCATATTGAGGAACATCCTGGGCAGCAGGATTCAGTCACAGCTGCAGCAGCAGCAGCACAGGAACCCAGACCCAGCAGAGTGGTGCCAGCAGACACCAGACCTGCACTGGCTGAACCAAAGCTCCCATCCGGGGGCTGCTGAGCACAGCTCCCTGCCAAATCCCCTCCCAGCCAGACCGTGCTGTTACCATGGCTGCTGAGCAACACAAATCTTTGGCTGTGAAAGGAAGTGAGTCAGTTGGGGCTGGTAAAGCCATTGCCATGAGACTGCCTGAGGCCAGACCCTGGGTGGTACCAGGACCTCCCGGGCACCACTGTCATGTCCCCTCCGTGACAAACTCCAGCATTCACTCTCCCAGAAAGTCTTAAAAGTATGAAGTGTGTATCCTGTGTATCGCAGACACACGAGGGCTCAAGTATGCAAGTCACACCTGAGCCATGACAGATGAGCCACCCCATTCCCAGTGCTCTCCAGGATGAAGTTTGGGGAGGCAGAGCTCCAACACCTGGGATAAGGGAGCTGGGGGACACGAGAGGTAGACGGAGCACGAGTTGAAGGACAAGGTGTAATCTTTGCTTGCACACACTCCACCTATTTCCCCATTTTTGCGGAAGAGCTGCTGATGGGGAATGACTCACAGCTAAACCACTGTCTGGGCTTCAGCCCTGCCTCTGGTGCCCCGGGGCAAAAAAGGGCCAGGGGAGAAGGGCAAACAGAAGGTCCTTCTGAAGGGAGCCCAGCAGTGCTTCCCCAGGGCAGGGGATGCCACAGAGGAAACCTGGGGCTGTTATCAGAACCCCAGCCCGAGCAGCCATCAGCTGGAGTCAGCGGAAGATCTGCCTCGAATGAGTCACAATGCCAAAAAATACTCTCACTTCCACACCACAAAATCATACTGCTTAACAAGCACCATCTCTGTGTCCGTGCCTTGCTCCTTGATAACATCACTTCATAGTTATCAGTGGTGCAAAGACAATTTACTGGTATTTACTCAGACCAAAATAAATAGCCCAGGAGGAATCAGCTTTACGGCAGACACAGGCTGCACACCAAAGAAGGAAACCAAAAATATTGCCCGTCCACCCTTCCTCTGAGCACCAGCTCTGAGTGATCCCTCTGTGCATCACACCCTGTTCACTGAGCCAGGCAGAAATCTTTAAGTGAGCATGTAATTAAAAATGACATCACCACGTACAAATTTGAGCAGGCCACAACCAAGGCTGAAAGGCAGCCTTAGTTCTGACATTTGCTACCCAGAGCTAGGCTTGGCTTTACAACCTTACGGGAAGAGAAGGCAACTTAATTGCTGAGCTCTCCCCAGATACAGCTGCTCTGATTCAGCATGAATCCAGCATGAATCAGAGCCATAAAAGAGTCACACAGGATTTCAGAGTTCTTTGGCAAGTGTGAGGTCTCCAGAGAGCTGGCGAGTCACATTGTGCACTGACTCTTGTCACACGGAAATCGTTAGCAGGAATGAGTGTTCATTCCACAGCAACTGCAGGGGCGTCACGGCAAAGGAGGTGCCCAAACAGAAGGACAGAGATTTGAGCTTTATGCATTTCACGGAAAATAAAATGATAATGGGAGATAACTGGTAATTTTACAACAAATTACCTTGTCCAACAGCATCACTGCTTTCTAAACTTGTTTTACTCCTATGCTTAAGATCGGGGTGAAGCTACCACAGAAGGTGGCAGTTCAGCTCAGTCCCTCACACATTCTCAGGAAATTCGTTCAATAGAAAGAGAATCACACATATAAATATAGGAGATTATGCCCATATAACCATAAATGATTTATACAAATAAACTTCCCTTAAGCAAGGCAGAATAAAGACCAGATTTGTCGTTCTGGTCAGTCTGGAAAGATGCACAAGGCCATTAAGCCAACCCCATCTTCTCCTCATTTGCAAAGGCCTGGAGCACTCATGGTCTGCTACCACATCCTGCTGGGAGCTGAAGCTCAAAAGCCACATGAGCTTTATCGCTTGTGATCATACACAAACACATCACCATCACATTTGCCCACCAAGATTCCTAGAAAGTGATCACATCTGTCCTAGGCATACACAGTATTTGCCAAACAACATCCATGGCTGAAGGATGGCAGCTGCAGAGTCAGGAGATGTCCTGTGGTCCCTGACAGCACCAGGAGTCACCAGTGTTTCCACCTCCCACCCCCCAATAAATACCTTGCATAACCCTCTCAGGGTGGCAATGGAGACTTCCATGGCAGTAACCAAACCAACGTGTTATTCTGAGAGCCCTTCATTTAACACAAGAAAGCCTAAATAAAGTGAGAGGCAATTAAAAAGTAATCAGCTTGTCTAAAGTACTTTCAGTTACACATTTTAGTTTAGCCTTCGCTATGGTTCAAGATGACTCTCAAACAGCAGCTTAATTTGAAACATGAATACAGTAATATCTCAGCAACTGCTTCACTTGCAGCTTGCCTAACTGAAATACTCAGAGAAATACTCGCAAAAATGGAACTGAAAACATATTTCAGAGCAAATGGAGATATTCACTATTAATCACAATGGCAACAAACCTGTCAAAGCTAAATCCTAACTGTATTGACTAGGTGAGATCTCCATTGATAGATTTGAATAATCCTTCTCAAAGTACACCTTTTAGTGGCATGTATTTGTGAAGCCTCAACCCCACACGAGTTCACCAGCTACAAAATGTTAATGAAACAATTTTATGGCAACCACAGAGGAGAACTGAACCACAGACTGTACTTCCCAGAGCTCAGAGCTGCAGTTAAGAAGCTGGGTGACCTCATGACATCCTTTTCAGCCTTCAAGTGAATCAGGACCTTCCGTTTTCCTTCTCAAGTATTTCCCTGGCAATCCTCACAACCCACCTGTTTGTAAACCAGTGAGTTGCAAGACAAAGCCAGCACACTGCAACAGGGACAAAAGGAGTCTGACCTGGTCAGAATCTTGCTAAAGGAAGAACAGTCAGTCAAAAGACAGTCAAATGACAGCTTGGATGAATAAAGATCTAAAAGCACTCTTGGATTTACCTTTCAATACAGCACTACCAAAGACACAGATATATGACTGAATGTGTCTTATGACAGCTTTAAGAGTGATCTTATCAGGCTGAGGTTTTTCTCATCTTACTCACAGACTACACTTTTCCATCTCTTGATTTTCCTCAGTTACACAGCAGAAGCAGTTCCAAATCCAGAGACCTTGTGAAGCTGAGAACAGCACTGCGACACCAGGTGGGCCACGTGCCTTTGGGGGTAGATCCTCTCCTCCAATCTTTTTGATCAGTGTCAGTGGAACAAAACATAGACCTCTCAAAACCTTCAACACGTTTCTCTCTCCTTTCCAAAGTGAGATCGAATTACAAGCATTTCTCTTCAGGACTAAAGCACAAGGCATCATAGCAAAGCACCCAGAAAACGGGGCTCTGAGGAGAGGAAATGTCTTTTGCTGAAGGTTCCCTGACCTTGTTATCCTCACTGATAACAAGCAACTTATCAAACTGCCCTTTCTGGACAATTTAAACTCTGCTTTCTGTACTAGTTCATGATTTACAGTAACTCAAGTGAGCTGGAATCCAACAGCTTTAAACACTTCTGTTGCTCAATACATTAAAGTGCTTTCTGTTGCTTGTTTCTGTGTATTTGATATTCAGCCTTAATTACATCCTTTCCAGTCTATGTCTAATCTCTTTGCAGTGACTGCAGATAATGAATTGGACAGTTTATCCTTGTAGCACTAGGGCTGTAAAAAATACACAAGCCATTCCTTGTCACAATGGTGTATAAAGTATAAAGTTTCTCAAGTGATGGAATGCTTGAAGCCAAATAAAAGGCTTTCAGCAGTTGTCACAACAGCTTTGAGGAGAAACTTTGAATTTCTCACATCGTCTTTACAGTCACAATTTCCACTCCGATGATGCAGACAGGCAGTGAGATATTTTGCAGACACAAAAATAACTTCCTGTGTACTTCAATCTGAAGTGTTTTCTGCTCTTTGCCACCTTTCAATATTTCAGGCAGGTTCCTCGGAAAGACATCACTAAAAACATTAGTCTGAGGCAGGCTGAGGCCAAGCACAGCAGAGTTAAAATCAGATGATTTCTGTGCTTGTATCACAACCAAAAAGCAAAACATTTCCGCACAGATACAAGTTATTCTAGAAAATAAGTCACCCTGAACTGGTATCCTAAACCACATCTTTACACTAAATCTCATGAGGGAAACTCCCACCACTTCCTTTTGCACTGTGAAGTTTGTGACTTATTTAAAAAGGCACAATTTATCTTCCACTTTCTTTTCAATTACTTTTCTCCTACCCTTGAGTCTTACCTACAGCCCCAGAGAGCACTTGGTGCTGGCAATGTTTCCTTTGAGACAAGGATGACTTGTCACTCCAAGGAGCCATCGTGGGGCACCTGCAAGGCAGGTACACCTGTATGGTACAATACTCATCCTGTACCTCTCCTGTGCTTTTCACAAGCATCACTTTGACTTTACAGTGATGTTACAGGTCACCCAACAGTTAGAAACAGCTACTTTAATGCACTGTACTAACCCCAATGTGTGCTCTTTGTTGGGAGCATTAAGCCACATGCACCAGCACTGCCATAGCCATACACCCAATGTTCTTCTGTAGTTCTTCATGTTCATTTCTGTATTATGAGTTACAGACAAAGTTCCCATTCACGGAGTCTCCCAGACTGAATTTTGGGTTTATTGCACAAATCCTGCAGCACAGGTTTGTAAGTCACCCCCCTGAGCAGCTGAAGAGCTGTGTGCCCACACTGCACACAGGACACTGAGGGCCCTGCTCCCAGCTGTGGGGACATGAGACAGCTGTCACCAACCCAGGGGAGAACGGGAAGAATCCAACAGACAACGTGGCCAGCAGATGCCAAGTAACAACAGCCTGTCACCAAGGCTGTGCTGGGACTGTCCTGCATCCAGCCCCTTCCCACACGTGGCCTTCCACGACCACCTAGCAATTCACTCAGAGCTGCACTGGCTTGAAAAGAAAAGTATTTGCCTTGTTTTTCCAGCCAAACACAAAACGCAAAGTCAGCAGCTTGAAAGGATCACCGAGAATGCAGAGCAGGCAGGAGAACGTGATGTAACAGGGGAAGAGGGTCTGCTACAGCTCTTGTGTCTTTGTCAACACCTCGGCACGTTCAAACACAGACCTGTAACACGTAATTCTCAGGACAGCAACCACGGCACTTTAGAAGTGTTTTTATTACCTTGATTAATAGGAATTATGTGCATTCTGATGGTTATCCTTAAGATCTGGGGGTGGTCATTGATAGAAAACTATCTGTGAAAAAAGAACTCCAAAATACTGCTGTTATATCCCCACCAGTCACGTTCTAGTGACCTCGTAGTCAAACTTCAGAGAGTGCAATCTGAAAACAAGCACTGCAGGGGCATTTCTGAAACCCTCCACGGACTGAGGAAAACAGGAAAACGAAACTGCCTCAACAGAAGTGACTCTGATTTATTCGCTCTGTTGAAGTTCATTAGAGGATGTCAGCAGAAAAAAAACCCACTCCAAATCTAGTTGCAGTACTTTGGTTTAATGTGTAAGGATAAATGCAAAGGGAGAATGTGCATAACCACTCCAAGCTGGCGTGGAGCAGCTTTAAAGGGAATAAAAAATTCACTGCCTTCTCGGAGCACACACGGGAGTTACACACTTGTCACGGAGCAGGGAGAGGTTATTAGCGGAAAAGGCTTTTAAAGCGGCTGATTTCACTCACGTAACTCCAGCCATGGCCTGGTGACCGGCGAGAGGAGAGCAGCGGTCAGCCCCAGCCACACGGCCCGGGCCGGGAGGTGAGCACGGCAGGAAAAGCGCCCGAACGGCGGCCCGGGCCCGGGAGCCCCGGCGGGCTGCGGCGCTGTCAGAGCCCCGCCGAGGACTGCGGCCCGGCCCGGCCCGGTTCCGGCCGCCGGGACACGCGTCCCGCAGGCCCGAGGGCCCCGCTCGCCCTCCGGACCCGCACCGGGGCTGCTCCCACCGCGAGGGCTCGGCAGCCCCCGGGGAGACGCGGCCGGGCTCGGCGGGACCCGCGGACGGGAGCGGGGAGGGCTCCAGCTCCTGCTCCGCTCCCGCCCCGCCGGGCCCCGCTCGGGCCGCGCCGCCGCCCCGTTCCCGCGGCCGCCCCCCCGCCGGGCGCCTCCCGCCCCGCCGTCCCCGGGCGCGGCCCCGCGGGTGCCCCGGGCAGAGGCGGTCCCGCGGGCGGCCCGGGACGAGGCGGTCCCGGCAGGCCCCGCCGCCCGGCCCGGCCCGGCCCCGCTCACCCGCGCCCGTGGTCGCCGCCATCTTGCGCCGCCGCCGCCGGCCCCGCCCCTCCTGACGTCACCGCAACGCGGGAACTGCGGGCGGGCGCGGCGCGGGCGGGCGCGCTAAGAGCAGCGCGGGGCCGGGCGGAGTGGCCGCGCGGGGAGCTCTGTGGTGCACGCGCGGCTCCCGCAGCTCCGCGGCGCGGGCGGGCGGGCGTTATCGCCGCTCGGTGCAGCCCCGACACCGCCCCGGGGGCTCCGCGGTACCGGCGCCATGGCAGGCGTGGAACCCCCTTATGCTCCGGCCCAGCTTCCCCAGCCCGCTCCGCTTCGTGCGTGATATGAAAAAAGTTAAAGGGAATAGCAGGGAAATGAGTTCTGCTTCGCTTTGCAGCAGACGCTCCAGAAACTGAGCCCCAAGACATCCTACGAAAATATCCAGAAACAATTACCAAGCAAAACGTTTTGGAGAGCCATTGCAGCTTAGGCCCCGTTCTGCAGGGAGCCCTCAGCCTGAGCTTTGGGCAGCTCGGGAGCTCCCAGCAATAGCTCTCGTAAGATGCTTTAGAACAGCAGTGTTGCTCTTACTGGTTGGCTTTTATTTCACTCAACACCATTTCATTCCAGCCCCGGCTGAAGGCAGCAGGAGAAGGCAGCTAGGTGGCACGAGAGCCCAGCAGAGCCGGCGGGACAGGGCCAGGGCCAGGGCTGCCAGGAGAGCAGAGCAGCCCGGTCCTGCAGGATGGCTCTCCAGGGGCTGTGGGGTGCATGGGGTCACTCATTTAACACCCAACAGCATTCCCCTTCACGCTTTAGGCTGCCAAGTCAAGTCCCGGGAGGATCACAGAGACAGGCACCACACCTAAGCCAAAACTTCCAAGAGGAATTTTGAGGCTCTGCACAGTAATTTTCCTCAGTTTTCCACAGGGCAACACTTCCTTGTGCAGCTGTGTCCCCAGACAGCTGACTGTGGGGCTTCTGCAGTGCCATGGCTGCACATGAGGACTGCTCCTGGGATGGACACAAGGAATCACTCCTGCTCCTGGGATGGACACAAGGAATCAGCCCTGCTCCTGGGATGGACACAAGGAATCACTCCTGCTCCTGGGATGGACACAAGGAATCAGCCCTGCTCCTGGGATGGACACAAGGAATCAGCCCTGCTCCTCCAAGGCCCGGGTGTGACCACAAGAATCTCCTCACGGGGTGCAGCTGCAGCCCTGGCAAAAGCTGGAGGCCAGAAAGACCTTCTGAGGGTCCAGAGAGCAGGAGCCTGACCAGAATTTTCTGTGGAGGTGAGACTGAAATCAGAGTTTTTAAAAGCATTTAAAAGCATTAAACTGAAATGCAGGCCATCCATCCCTGTGAGTTTAGCAGGAGTGCCTTATTCTGCTTCAGCTCTAATCTGCTCCTAATCAACTTACGACAAATTTATCTTAAGCCAGATTTACAGCTGTTAAGAAGGATCCATGCAGCCTTTTGCTCCAGAATTGCCATACTGATTTTATGGAGCATCCATGTCTTTAAGCAGGTGGAACAGGGACCTTGGGAGCTGCAGCCACGTCGGGTGTGGGGAGTCAAGGAGCCAGGGTGCCTCAGGAGCTCGGCACAGCAGCCACGTGGAAAACTGCAGCCGCAGATTAACTCTGTCCCAGTTTCTCATAATTAAGCAAGATTAACAGATAAATAGTCCCAGCAGCCACCAGTATGAGTAGCCCAGATTGGTTTCCAGTAAGGCGACAGCAGCCAAGAGCAATGCTTTGACCAGCACTCTGGAAGTACAAATTCTGGTGATTGGTGTGTCCCAAATCATTTATTCCATCCACTGCTGCTCACTTGGCATTTAAACCTGTGGTGAAAAGAGCTCTCAGAGGACCCAGTGCTTCAGGCTGATTTACGTGGGAGCCCTGGGCATCCACGCAGTTCTGTCTGGGACTCTCCAGTATCAACTGAAAGCATTTTGGGACTTCTACTGAAGTAGAAGAATTCTTGAATGTCAAAGCTGCACAGAGACCTGATATTGACTGTGGCAATGGGAAAAGTTTCATGTTCTCCAAGGGTCTGAACACTTAAATGAAATATTTTGTGACCAAGGTACCAACTGTGTTTTTAACCTGCAGAACTCAGCTCAGAGGCATCTGCATTCAGCACTTCCCACTGAAGGAGAGTTGCCAGGTCCCAACTCTTTCAGAAACCATCCACCACATCTGTAGAAGTGGAGATCAAGGTCAGTCTAAACCTATGACTCAAGACCATCTTACCCTGCTCTTCAGGAAGAGGCAGTTTGAATTTAGCACAATTTACAACTAGAGGAGGGAAAATATCTTACATTTGGCCATCAGTAAGCTTTCAGTCTGGCAAGAATTAAACGAGATCCAAATCACATTAACTTGATAAAGTGCTTGTTGGGGGTTCGTAGGGAAACTTCTTCACCCAATTCAGTTGGGGTTACTCCTTTGCATCCAGAGCAGAATTAATTACTCACACTTCTTGAAAGGTGTAGAAGTCTGGTAAACACAGTGCCAGACTCCTAAAATGCAGGCAGATGATCACTCCAACCAAAAGAAGCTGTGACAGGCTGCCAGGTGTCTCAGGTGTGGGACTACACAAGGTGTTGTGCAACCAGAGATTGAGCTCTTGCACTACATGCTGCCAGTGCAGCAATGAAGAACAGCAACAAGACTTGAACATGATTAGTATTATCCAACTGCTTTGTTATAAATATATTATATACATTCAAACATCACATTAAAATATTATTCCATTACACCAGAAGAGATTAAGGCTTTATATTATTTACAGAAACAAGCAAGCACCTTAAAAAAAATAAAAAGAACAAAACACCAGTCATTGACATTTCCCTTCTAACATTACGAGTTTGATACCTTGAGCTCTTGAATACAGCTATTTGCAGTGTGCCCAATGCTAGAACTATTTCAAACATTTATTGTCAGGGTAGGAAACACTTAATAGAAGACTCAGCAGTGAGCACTCCACACGAACAGACACATGTGTTGTAGGGTGCCCTCCCTTTCCTCAGAGGCTCCTGAAGTTGAAGGCTTATGCAGAAACTGTTTGCTCAATTCCATGTGGAGAGTAGAACAATTTTGTTTTAAGGGAAACTGAAGACACTTGAGGATTGTGGCCCACTGGAGGAGCGGGATTCTCAAAGTCTGTTCCACATGACATCAATCAGGTTCAACATGATAGTGAAGACAGAGCTGTACGTTGATCAATCACTGAGTGCATTGAACAGTCATGATTTTATAGGCTTCCATTGCTCCCCCCCACTGTTCTCGTGCAGTGCCCTTGCACTCCAACACCAAGTGACAAACTGCTGTCACCATTCTCCCTGTAGGTCTTAGGCAACAAGCTGTTTTGGAAGTGTTCAGTAATGTTGATACAACACATGTTTCCTACGCCCCACGTCCCCCCGGAGTGCCTGTGCTGCCTCTGGCGTGCCTGGTACCTCACGGATACAGCGACGAAGCATGTTCTAAGGTGTAAGCAGACATGGCTAAACAAAAAGGTGCTCAGTGAGAGTAATCATCTTCATTTCAAGTATTGTTTTAAGAATTAGTTCTGTTCATTGCAGTCTGTGTTAGCACTTTTTAGTTTGTGCTTTAGAGTCTGTTATTTCTTTGCAGGTCTTGAATTTGGCTGATGGCTTTATTTTTTTTTTCTTTTAAAAACAACATTGGCAACAAGTTAAGGATTGCAGAAGGCTGGCAAAAGTTATTTGATTTTCTGAGCCCATTTCATGTCATCTGCTCTTGGCTTCTCCCCCGTAAGTCCTTGGATGATGTTCTCCAAACATCTCCAAAATCTTATCTTCTCTAATGGATAATTCAGCCAACCTAAGGGATTGCGAAGGAAAAAGAGGATTAGTTTGTCATAGCATCTAAAGTTCAATGTTTTTTTAATGAGAAAAAAAAGCAACCAGCCCAATACTGCTAATAATGGTCAGGCTTAAACTTTCAGGACATAGTAGGACTGAAAAAATAGCCCTTTGGGTGGCAAGATTTTTGCCACCATCTGTCGAGTCAGGCTTCTTAATTGTACCATGTTTCTACATGATGTTCTGCTAATGAGAATTAGATTTCTTTCTTGGCAGAGGTTTCAAAAACCCACATGAACTGCTTGTCAAAGCCAATGACAGAATGAGGAACCAGAGTGGTTTATTTCCAGCTGTCTAATTAACTTGATAACTTATTCAGGACCATGCAACACGGGTGACTGAGCATTCCCACCTGTACAGATATAAAAGGAAGCTAAAGCTTTCTGCAAACCTGTCCACTCCTCTGAGTCAGGATGAGTGGATGCTGAAAATCCAGAAGCCTGGCTTTAGAAATGAGCATTCAAGGCCAGCTGCAGACATTCTGCTCTTTTGAAGGAGCAGCTGCTTTAGTGAACAAACCCCATTAGTGGCCTGAGCTCACCAAGACCCGACACAGTCGAATCTGAGCAGCACTGGCTGCTCCCTCAGGCTCTGAGTTACCTTCAGCTGATCACAAACCCTCCACCCACCCTTTTTATGCAACAAACCCAAGTGCAGTTTTCCTAAGAGCTCGTGCAGTAGAGCACAGCTAACTGCATGCCACCCTGCAGGTGATCCCAGCTGTCCTGGGCAGGGGTGGCCTTGCAGGATGGCAGTACCCGTGGTTATGCAGAAGTAGGTCTCATGTGGGGACACGTGGTGGATCCTGTGGTGCTTCCTGGGCAGGATGATGTGCCAGTCCTGGAGGAAGATGACCCAGCGTGGAAGACCGAAGTACGTGTGGGACCATTTGTGGATCTGGTTTGTCATGGTGATGAAGATGATGAGGGCAAAGACGTAGCACTCCCAGGGACAGGTCTCACACAGCACCTCTGCAAAACACCACGTGCAGCTGTGAACACCAGCTGTGGAAAGGCACATTTCTACCAGGACTATGTCCTGCCCAGCCAGAGCAGCCTGCTGCTGCAGGATCTGACAAAGGCCTCACCAAAGCTGCTTTGCCAGAAGTGTCACAAGAGCCAGTGAGCCATAAGCAATTCCCAAATGTCACAAGACAGGCTGGAAAGTGCCAGTGTCTGTCAACACACCATAAACAGGAAGTCAAACTGAGTTTACCATCCATAAAATTAATTTCATCCTTTAATTCTTGACTTTTAGTTTGCAAATAAAGTACTTGTGCACAGAGATGAAGCACTGCTTTGTGTTACACACTTTAGAACAATGAATTTCCCTAGATGTTCACAGCTTGGTCCCTCTTATAGAAAGAATATTTAGCATAACTTCTAATCTTCCTTGCACAACTCTCCAGCCCCAGATTTTCTGCTGAGCTAGAGAACCTCGCTGTGCCACCTTCTGCCATCACACCTGCAAGGAAAAAAGTTTCTCTCCCTCCTGCCAGGAGCACCATGCTTCCAACAGCTATTCCATGTTGTATCACATTCATGGATTTCTCCAAACTTCACACAGACAAATGTTCATTTAAATAGCACCAATAGTGTTAAATCTACAGCAGTCAGAAGTAACAGCTTACCTGGGGAAAAAGAAACAAATTTGTATGCCATGTTTGCCAAGGGGACCAGTGTCATGAAACAGTTGTCTCCATTGGTCTCTATGAAATCATGTCTGGTGATTGCTGTGGGGTCAATATGATGTTCCCTAAAGGGTCTGATGAAAGCCTGCAAAAAGAATTGGATAAACACAATACCATAACTCAATAATGGTCTTGGGAAGAAAAATATTACAAAAAACCAACCCCAAAAAATGCTCTCATACATTCAAATCTGATGGTTGAGTTAGAGAGCTCCAGAGTACAAAGCATGCAAGCAGAATTCAAACTTTTGTGATGACAACACATAATTTGATTTACATTTGCAAAGCAATTCAGTTTTCAAACCTAAATCCAGGTTTTCACTGTATTTGAGTTTTATTCTTCTTAATTTTCACTTAGGACCTTTAGTATGTAATCTTTAAAAGAAAGCATCAGCATCCTAATTTCACAGGTAAAATAAGCCTGTGAAATTTGCTTGCTAAGCAGCATCAACCAAGGAAAAAACCACTTAAAAAATTAGAATCTAGCCTACCATATTTATGGGCTACAGATGCCACCACTAACAGACTAAATGCAAACTAAGTGACTGGACCAAAGCAGTGGGAGTCAAACAGACTATAGAGAAGTCACCTCTAGGAGCAGAAATCACATCTGAACACAGAGCAATTGTTTTACTGTGTGGGACAGTCAAACCAGTTACTGATTTGCCTTTAACACATCCAGCATGACCAGCCTGTGCAAAGGTGTCCTGAGCAGTCTCAGCTTGTGGTTATTTAGTGGAGAGTCTCTGACAGTAGGGCTTTTTCTAACTTTTTAAATTGTGGTCCACAGATACAGAGATTCAAAAGACTAATAAATCTATTGAAGGTGAACAAAAATAAGCCAAACCAAACAGTCTTAACTCTGCTGTGGTAGTTTGTGTAATTCTGCATAATGACAAGAAATAGTCCACTTTTTTTTTTTTTTTAATAATGATCCTTCTAATATTGCCCTATGAGGAGTAATTAATGGTAGCTATTAAGAAATTTAATTAAGAAAACAGATTGTTTCTTAGTACAGAGGCCAGTGCACCTTCCACTAAGCAACTGGCATTTGTAGCTGCAGGTGTTTAATACTTCTCAAATTAAATCTTCTGTCACCACCATCCTAATACTACTGTATTACAACAGGGGCCCACAGAAGAGGGAACTGGAAAGATTCTTTCTGGAGCATCCTCAGGTTTCACAAGTTTTTGGGAGTTCAGCAGCAGGGACAACTCTCCAAATCTGTGTTCCCAACCTTCTGAACACCCACAGCTCCCAGCCAGGTTCCAACACTTGTGGTGTCACAGGCTGCTCCCACAGAGCCTGAGAAGGTCTGCAAACACTGGGATTGCACCACTGCCAGCCTCAGCCAGGTGACAAAATGGAGCAGTGCCACCTTGCACGTGTTCCCCGGGCCAGGTGCAAACACTGCCCTGCCCCAGCAGTGCCCGGGGCTGTTCCCTGGCACTGGGTGTGGAGCTGGGTGTGAGCACAGAGCCCAGCTCAGCTGGGAGCACTGGCAGTGCTTCAGAAAGGGACTTCAGAATTTTTCCAAGCTGAAGAATAACAATCTCCAACCTTTCCAACGATGGGTAGCTCCACAGATCCCCAGGTATCTGCTCCCCAGTGGAACAACCCTGAGAGGAAGTCGGCTGTAATAACTCCTGCAACTTGAATGAGAGAGACAGTCAGACAAACACAGCATCTTTACTGACTCATTCACATCTTATTCTTGTTTTACAATTCTACTTGTTTATCTGCCTCTAACTTAAATAATTACAACCACATGAGATCTACACAGTCTGAATAAACATAGGGTCAGGCAATTAGGAGAAAGAGGTTAACAAGACACCATTTGGACAGTAACAGTCTTCATTAAATCTGTACTTGTGTTTAGCCCATCTTCTACAGAAAAGAAATACCTCCCCTTGTGGGTACCTTTTGCTTGGCTGACCCCTCACCTCTGCAGTCCTTCCCCTCACCTTTCATTTTCAAAAAGGGAGAAGAAACAAAAAATGCTCTTTTCATAATTCAAATCAGCCCCCACTGGTGAATCTATTATCCAGTTGGCCCAAACTCTTAAATGCAGCAAGACACACTTCATTCTTTATGTATCCCCTTATTAAACTGAAGACAGCTTATTTTATAAGCAGTAAATTCTGTACATTCGTTTTTGTTTCAGACCACACATGCAGGCTACAGCAAGACCGGGTGGGACACAATAGCTTTTAGATCTGCTCCTAGCAGCTGAAAGGGCAAGCAGCCTGGGTTCAGGGGAAGATATCCAAACAACACTTCCCTTTACAACAACTCAAATGCCATTCTCACTGAGGTAATGCTCCATTAGCCCGCCTAGCCTCCAGCTGCTGCATCATCAGAGTGAAATAACTGCAGGAACAGCAACACAAATTGAGGTAAAATACGGACAGTTCAATAGATATTACTCATGTTGCTTTGATATCAGCTTGTAAAGGGAAGAATGGAGGGTGCCTGGAGCAGTGCATTATACTAAAGCAATTGGAAAGAAATCTAACTACCAGCAATATTGTTCCAGCTGTAGTGCAGCATGGTGTGCTCACTCCTCTGCACTTGTGGAGGATGAGTTGCAATGGAAGAGCAAGAACTGTGCTGAAGTTATACATGAGCAGCACGGTAACACTTGGTGTGTGTCCTGTCCTGGGCTCATGAGTTCATAATTTTGGCTTACAAAACTGAGAAACTTTCAGTCAGAACTGGACCTCAGAGTGCCGTAAGCAGAGAACACAGCTGAACTGTGAAACACAAGAAGGGCTGGTACAGCAAATGTATTACTATGTATAGTAGTTATATCACATTATAACCATGTTTCCAACAAGTTGTGTCTGTAGTAGCTGCACTCCAGAGGCAGGAAAAGCCTGGGCTCTGTCACAGGAGCTCCCCTGGCAATACTGCCACTCACAGAGCAGACATCTCTCCTTGGGGAGATGTCTCCATCTCTCCATCTTCCCTGCTCCAGGAACACCTTATGACCAACGTCCTGCCCCCCAGCAATGCCTCCTGAGCACTGTCAGCCTCACACCTCACCTCTCACTGCAGCACACCCCAACAGCCACAGCGTGGACACTGCCAGTGAAAGGAGATCCCCAAGGAATAAGGGTCCTGTCTCTTCCAGTGCTGAGCAGCAGCACTTCTTGAAGCAAATACTCATCCAGAAAAGCACAGCTTGGCTAAGAATCACCATCTGATAAATCTATCCTCGAGCCGAACTCCCCTGTAACTTTAAGAGAGCCCCTGACAACTGGGCAAGCACACAGAGCTGTCTTTGTCCCTGCTGCTGCCAGCACGTCCCCTGTGCACCCCCGTGGGGACACAGAGGGGGCTGTGCCACCAGCGTCCCTGCAGGAGCCTCGCAGGGAGGAGGGCTCAGCTCTCCTCCACCCAGCCCACACCAGCTGCCAGCAGGCCCAGGAGTCCATCGCTGACCCCAGTGACACGGGAACAGATAACGGTGTCAGCATCACCTGCCGAGTGCAGAGCAGCAACAGCACCAGGTCACTGCACTTCCAAGAGCAACACCCTCCTGCTGCTGCTGCCGCCGGACAGGCTGGAGCTCCAAGGGAACTCACACAGCTCTGCCCCAGGGATCCACGGGAGACACCACACCCTGCCACTGCAACACAAAGGTATCTGTGCAGAGGGTAACAGAATCAAAGTTTCATCTATTTAGTAACAACTTGAGGAGTTTCTGTCTAAGAGAGGATACAGTTGAGAATGGAAACACAAAGTTACAAGTAACTGATGGTAACTTCAGGTGAGGGTGAGCAGAACCGGCTTATTTGGACTAGCGCTGAAGTTTCTGGGGCAATTTCAAGAACATTTTAAAACAAAATTTCATGTGGAAACTCATTTTAATGCCCACATTAATGTCCCACATCCAAGATGAAGTGGCATCCTCAGAGCTGTGAGGCAGCAGGATGTGGACATCTGACCCACGTGTCCAGCACTCACTTCAGTCAGTGCTGATGTCTCTGGAGTGTTTCTTCTCCAACATGTGCCACAGCTTTCGTGTGTTACACATCCATGGCTCTGCAGTGCAGCTGACCAAGGGCAGCCCTGCAGAGCTGCTGGAGCTTGAAACAAAGAGATTCTGGGCCTTGATGAGATCCAGTTTCTATTTTGAAACTGCACTAAGTGATCTCTTCCTGTGTGCTCTCTCTGCCTAACCCACAACCTCTGCAATAATGAAACATGTACCTCAAATGGGTCAAAAAAAATCAGTTCCCCATCTTTCAAGAGAGCAGTAATTAACTGTAGCTTGTGTCATGTCACAAGATGTTCCTAAAGATATCTGTCCTATGTGGGGCAGTTCGTAGGAATATAAACAGGTTTCAACACTAAGTTAACTCTTCCTTTTTTGCAAGACTGTAATTAACAGTCCCTGTTATGAACAAATGTGGCTGCAGATAAAAGTCAAATGTCTGAAACAAGTCACCCAACTTGGAAAAATGGGGTTTAAAACCCTATACAAAAACAGCAGAAGGAGAGGAAAATAAAAACTAGGACTCGTGCTGTAACTTGCCAAACATTTTATCTAGACACTATTAATATATGAACTGTATACTCATATCTATTGAATAATATGGTGGACACTATAAGCTCACCTGAAGGTATAAGGGCTTCCAAACCTGATACTACATGCTTTGGTGAGGCTTTTCTGCTTATCACACAATTATCCCTTTGACGGGGAGGAGAGGAAGGAAATTGTCTCATCTCTGCTAAACCAGAAGACAAGAGTCCCTTGGCTCTTCCTGTCCAGCAAGATCATCTTTAGTCAGCAGGACACAGCCCAGTGCAGGAGCTGCTCTGAACCAAGGCCATGGAGTGTCCCCTCAGTGCTGTGCTCCCTTGCAGAGTGAGTGACTCAGCACAGCCACAGCACCTGCCTGCCACATTCCCACAGCACACAGGCAAGGACGTGCTGGCACTGTGCTGCCTGACTGCCAGCCACAGCAGGAGCAGATCTTTTCTGCCCCAAGAATCTCCAGGTTCAGGTGTTTACAGCAGCACTCATGTCACAATTCTGTGTGCCTTTAAAGGCACGAAGAAAGAAGCTATAACACAGCCTTTAATTACAGACACAGGGTTTAGGCTCAGTGAAATGATGCAGAATGTTCAAACTACTTAATTTCCTAAAAGAAAATATGTATTTACATAAGAGCACACAGGGGGTCCCCATCCCAGTGAATGGATCTATGCAGCAAAACAGATTCAGCCTACTGGATCAGTGATCCCTTTCAGATTCCTAAAGACCTGGCAGGAACAGGTCTAGAGCTCCGTCTTTATTAGCAGAATGTTTATTTTGTGACCTCAGCTCAAAGGTCAATATTCCAAACCAAGCCTGAGGGAAGCTCTCAATGGAACACACCTCACCCTGCAGGTGACTCACGACTGCTGACTGTGCCCATGGTATTGCTCACGTATTTAGGAATCAGGACTTTTATGGATATGAGTTTCCCAATATGCAATAAAACCTAATAATCACTGTGAATTACAGCAACCATTCACACTTCACCTGAAGGAATAATGTATTGAAGGCAGCAAAACAAGATAGCCTGCAGCACTTATTATTTTATGGCACTTATTTTTGTACACACTATCAGTTCTTTCCACACCGTTTTATTTACACAGAATCCAGATTCTGCTACTTTAATCATTCACTACTACTTAAATAATACTATCAGTGAATTGGCTGCTTTATCAGTTAAACTGGTAACCAGGGTATCAGAGAACTCAAGCTTTTATCAATATTAACTTTGAGATGAAAGCCAGCTGCAAACAGATTGCACTACAGGTTAACCATCATTGCTGACTCTCTTGTCTGGATCTTTCCTCATCCCTAAGGAGCAGTTCCCATGCCATGCTCTTCTCCATTCCTCCCAACACCTCCACCTCATCAGCTGAGAGCAGGCAAGACTGAATTAGGCCAAGAGAGCTGGTGTGACTCACAGTGGGAGGACACTGCTCCCCCTCAGCCCCAACAAAGCCAATAACCTCTCACAGACATCAGGAATTACCATGTCCCAGCTTTGGCAGAAATTCAGAGCTTCTGTCATGTACCACTGCTTGAACCTGGGACAGTGTTTTGGGTGGGCTTTGTTTCTTTGTTTGAACTCACTAGCAATGCACAACACTGATTATGAACAAGTACCATTCTCTCCTAAAACATACACTTCACATAATTCATAGAAAAGATTTTGTTTTCTAAAGCACAGGAGATGAATATTCCATCAGAATCCTTCATTGGTTCTTCCTCTCCTCCACAGAAGAGGTGGAATCAACTTTTCTTATACTCCTGGAAAAAGCCATCATTCAGAATAAAGCCAAACATCACATCCTAACATGAAAGCACAATTCTCCAAAATTCTCGTGTTCAGTTTGGTCCCCAGAAACAAAGCCAGTCTGATGCCAGAAGCAGCTTTTATAACATTTCTCTCGAGATTTTGCTTTCTGAAAAGTTCTTGTAAATATTTTTGTCCACCAATGTGTTTTGTTTCCAGCTCTGACCATCCTGACAGCTCTTTTCCTTCTCAGTAGTCCTTACAGTTGCAGTGACTACCCAAGAACACCAAACTTACACACCGGCATCAAAACTTCCCCTCTGAGATACTGAGAAACAAATTTTGCAGATGGTCTCAGTTTCAGAGGCTCACACACAAATGTCCCTTTCCCTTTCCAATAGCAAGTCAAGGCTAAAGGATCCCACATTTGCTTCCCACATCACAACAGTCTTGAGCAGGGCAGCAAACAGTTTCTACTTACATATCCCAATGAGAACTGAGGGGGTGTGTTCCAGTCGCAAGTAAAAGAGGAGATTGTAAAAATTGAAACAGATCAGAGAGAAGCATAAGATGACAGAGATCCATTCTTGTAGTCTCTTTCCTGTTGGGAAAAAAAAAAGGAAAAAAGCATGTTTTACTTTTATCTGAGAGGACATTTTGAAGCCTGAAAAAACAGAGACAGACCATTCTACTGCCTGGGTAACTTGCTCCATTTGTCTGATGGGGAACTGAAACAGAAACTTATTTATCCTTGGGAGGTGCACACGTTTTGCTAAATGATATCCCTCTTCCCTAAGCCACTACTAACCTCTTCCCTCTGCCCTTGTCCAAATAACAGGGCCAAATCAGACATCATCTCACATTGTCCTAGTTTCCCACTCCCTGAGATTGCTGGCATAAAGTTCCTCCATGTCACATCTTTTCTCAATCTGCATTTCATCCAATATTCAGTGTTGCTGGAAGGGTTGAATCTGGGAACAAATTTCTGGCCTCAAGCATATTTAAATCACCTTGTGATCTGTAATATTTACAAGCTCTGAGACTTCAAATAAAGCTGTTGTACTAAAAGGAAAAAGCACCATTCTCACCATTTTGTGTTTTGGTGGCCCTGGAATGTCCTGCCTAACATCACAAGTATTTCCCTGAAGCTTCTGCCTGAACTGCTGTCATGTCTGTGCCCTTCTGCTCCCAGGCACAGGCTGGGAACTCTCAGCCACTCTGAGATGACAAGGGATAGAACAAGAAAAGAGAAAGAATTGGCACAAATTCTCTCCTGCACTTAACTGTACCACTTTGTACCTCTAGAAAAAGAATCATTTATTGCCTATAAAAAGAGAACAGGCACATCAGAGTATGATAACACTTGGAGTATCAGATTAGCAGCAGAGAGCTCTCCCTGCTCCTCACTGCTGGATCCCTATGAGGCACCAAGGCAGAGAGCAGGGAACACTCAGGGTGAGACCTCCATGGATTAGGGCACAGAAACAGACGTTTAATGTCCAAGGCCAAGAAGATTCGAGCTGAGACTATGGCCAGAAGGGCTGGGGCTGCAGGCAGCTCTTTATGCTCTCAGGAGCTGCCAGGTCAGTCCCTGCCTGTTTCAGGGGTCAGGCAGCACAGCCTCCTGCTGCCCAGGGCTCCCTGGAGCAGTTATCCCACAGCCCTTCCCCACTCCCTCTGGCACAGCAGAGCACAAGGAAGGCTCAGGGAGCACTCCAGCAAGGTGCATGTGCTCTCCAAGGAGCAGAGGCACACTCAGGCCTGGCACGTGTTTAGGACGTTCAAGAGCTTCTGTCCCAGTGCTCCTCTCTGCTGACCTAATGCCTGATCAAATTTCTCCTCCTAAATGCTAAATCAAGTCCTTCTCAACCATGCAATGAGCAAGGAAAGCAGGAACATAAATGGAGGGCCGGTTTTATCTCCAATATGCCTAGAAGACAATATTTGAAAGTGTGAACAAAGACCTTGACAGGTCAGTTTTGTTCTAGAAGGGCCATGAGTATATAAATTAACATTCTCTGCAGTACCAGAGGAGAGAATCAGAAAATTAAATTAAGACACTAGAACGGCTATATTTGACAGCAGCATCAGGTCACAATGTGGGTGACTCTATAAACAGATCCCTGGAGTAATGAAAGTAAGAGTTAATTAACAGTCACTTCCTGCATAAGAAAACCACACCCTGATTAGAGGAGCTAAGTGGGTAGATCCTCATGGAACAATTAGCTGACTGCTGGAAACGAGGCTGGCAAGTCCCCTGAGTTCCATGTGTGCAAACACCTCTGTACTCTGAACACAGAGATCCAGGACGGCTCAAGATATCCAGGTTCAACACTGCAGCCTCAGCTCTGCACTGGGAAGGCACATCAGTCAAGGAACTGAGTCAGCACTGATAACTTGTGTTTAAAGGGCTCTCAAATTTAAAAGTGTGTCCTGTGTGAAGGAGTGAATGTCAAAGCCACAAAGTATGTGCTTTAAGAAACAGGGAAATATTCCAGTCATGCTCACTCTGCACAATTCAATGTAATCCCTGTTCTTATGAATTCAGAATTTGAACATCATATGCTTCCACCATAATACATATTCTGGCATTACTTATGTAAATTATTTACGTAATGTCAGAAGAAACCTGCATATCTAATACACCCTCAGCTCTCTGACATATCACTGTACATGTGCAACAGCCAGTGAGAAGGGCAGCAAGCTCTTTGGGAAGGAAAATAATTTCCTCATGAGCCAGAGCAGTGGTAAAGTCAGTGACTGCTTTAGTGTAAAGCACAGGAATCAGTTCTGGCTGGACCAGAGCCACGTGGCCAGAGTGGCAGAAAGGCATCACACAGGACCTGCTCAAGGCAAGCAGGAGGTGAGCAAAACAAACTGAAATAGGCAGACTTGCCCCAAACAGTCGGACAAACCAAGAAAGGCCTTGGCTTTCTTATCATCGCATTGCTCTGTGCAAGTAAGAACACCTCCTTGTGCAGGAATTGCCTTGGATGTGCAAGCAGGGCTCAGCTGACCTGCGTGAAACCACAAGATGTGGAAAACATGTCTTCCCTTCCCTAATTCTTCACCAGAGAATGAAGGAATGGCAGGAATACCCTCACACTGAGTGCTCACACTGTGAGCTAAAAACAAATGACGGGTTTCTTTATAAAGAGTTTGTAATTATTTCCATAGCATAGTTACTGAACACTCAAATGACAAACTGAAGCTTGTTTGACGAGTCCCAAGCTTCATGAAGAGCCCAACAGGCACTCAAGCATCCCTGTGCCCCTTCCTGAGGTGCCAGGCCTGGAGATCTCAGGGCAGCTCACTGAACAGACCTTCCGAAGGCAAAGCTTCTGCTGGTGCCTCGTGTTGCCATCACGCCTGCCCACTGCTTCTAGAGGGAAAGGTTCGCTTTTTGTCTGTCAGCTTTTGGAGAGAACATCCATGCCGGGCAGTTTGCGGCTGCAAACGCTGCCGCCCCGCAGCCAGCCCGTGCCGCAGCCCCGCCGGGAGCCCCCGTGTCCCCGCCGGGCCGAGGGACAGCAGCCCGGGCCCGCCCGGCCCCTCCCGCCTCCTGCCCGTTCTTCCGGGGCGCCCGGAGCCGCGCGGGAGCTGCCGGGGAACCGGAACGGCGGGGGAGCCCGGCAGGGAGAAGCGGGCCCGAGGGGAGCCGGGCCCGAGGGGAGCCGGGCAAGGGAGAACCGAGCCCGGGGAGAACCGGGCTCGATAGGAACGGGGCCCGGGGCAGCCATCCCGAGCCCCGGCCCGAGGGCCCCGCCCGCCCGCGCCGCCTCACCTGGCGAGTAGAGCTCGGCCAGCTCGCGGGCCCCGGCGTGCTGCGCGCCCCAGCGCCGCCCGCCGCCCTCGGGCTCCTCCGCGGCCTCGTCCCGCGGCGCCGCCGCCCCCGGGGCGCTCTCGGCGGCGCGGCCGCTCTCGGCCATGTCCCGGCCGCGGATGGGCGCGCAGGGCCCGCGGACCCGCCCGGCAGCCTCGGGAACGGGCCGCGCTGCGGCGGGGGGGCGGCCGAGCCGGGCCCCGCCCCGCCGCCTCCCGCCAATCGCCGGCGCCGCCGCGCGGCCGTGGGGCCAATGGGCAGCGCCGCCCGGCGGGCAGCAGCCAATGGCGCGGCGGCACGGCCGGCGGCGCAGCGCGGGGCGGGGAAGGGCGGCGGCCGGGCAGGGCGGCGGGTGGGAGCGGGCGGGGCGGGGCGGGAGCGGGAGCGGGAGCGGGGCCGGGCGGGGCGGGAGCGGGGCTGGGCAGGGTGCGGCGGCGGGCGCGGGCCGGTCCGGTCCGGTCCGGGGTGCGAGCGGAAGCGGGGCAGGGGCGAAGCGGGGCGGTCCCGGGCGATCCCGAGCGCACCGCCCCTCCGCCCGGTGCCTCGCGCGCCCTCTGCCGGCGAGGGGCGCTGTTCCCGCGACCCGCCGCAACGGCGGCAGTGAAGCCACTGCGGTGCCTTCGGTGACTCGGTGCCCCTGGACAGCCGCAGGGAAAGGCACGCGGCGGTGCTCTCGCTTCTGGAAAGTATAAATTATAACAGTTCGCTGCTCACACAGACGTTTTTCATCTGGGGCTGCCGGGAAACTCCCGGTGGGTCTGAGGTAGGCAGCCACGCGTCCCCGTTACCGATGTGTGAGTTAGAGGAAGGTGTAACTGGTTCTGGTTGAGGCACGTTCCCGAGAGAGTTTCCCAAGTGACCTCCAAGGTATGTTGGTGATCTTGGCTTGTCAAGGTAAAAGGGCTGTCGAGAGGAAGAAATACCTGCACGTTGCTACCACCGTTTGGCCTTGCATGGGCTACCAAACTTCCTCGGACAAAGGCTTATGACCGGCGGGGCCAAAGCCGCACCTGTCTGTCCAACGGGCAGGCTCCGCCCCGCGGCCCCGCCCCGCCCGGTGCGCTCCGGTAACGCCCGGCCCGCCGCCCCGCCACGACCGCTAGGTGGCGCTCCAAGCCTGCTGCCGGGCCGGGATCGGATCGGGATCGGGATCGGGATCGGGATCGGGATCGGGATCGGGATCGGGATCGGGATCGGGATCGGGATCGGGATCGGGATTGGGATCGGGATCGGATTGGGATAGGGATTGGATTGGGATCGGGATCGGATTGGGATAGGGATTGGATTGGGATCGGGATCGGATCGGGATTGGGATCGGATCAGGATCGGGACCGGGATCGGGATCGGGATTGGATCGGGATTGGGATCAGGATCGGGGCGGGGCTCGGGGCTCTCCTTGCCGGGGCAGCTTCGCCCGCTCCCCGCGGCCCCGACACGGCCTTGCTGCGCCTCGGCCCCGCCGGGAGCGGATGGACCCGGACGGCACACGGGGAAACCTCCCGCGGCTGCGGAGCCCGTTTGCCCGGAGCCATCCCCGAACGGCGGCGCTTAGCGCGTTCTACATTGAACTCCTCCCCCGACCCCGCACCGGAGCGGCGGAGCCGGCGGGATGCAGCACTGGTGCCACTGGGGCCACCTGGCCTGTCCCGGCTCCTGTCGCATCCCCCCCGCTGTGCGCAGCCCCCACACCTGTCCCCTCCCCGGTGCCGCTCCGGCCGCCCGAGCCCCGGGGCACGGGGGGAGCAGGAACTGGCTGCGGTTTCTCGCTGGACTCTCTCTGGCATGGGAAAGTGTCAGTGGGTGGCAGAGCTGGAACAGCCACTCCCACGGCTCTCGTCCAAAGCCGTAAATGCAAAGGTGGGGAGATGACAAGGACCGAGGAGCGCGGCATGTGGAACCGTGGTTACCCCCACCTGGCAGCCCGTCCGCCCAGCCAGCTGCCAGGTGACACAGACCAGCCCCGGGGCTGTTCCGAGTGCCAGGACTCACAAAGAACAAGTCCGAACCGATTCCCTGGCAGCCCCGCTTTCCCTGTGGTGCTTGACACAGGATGAGAGCAGATGCAAAACAAGTATTTTTACAGTCTAGAGCACAGACCTTTAAGGCTTTTAATAATGAAAATATCTTCTAATTCTTCACCTAAGCCCATTCCCCTGTCACCCCCTCTCAGACTTCCCTTGTTTTATGTTGCCCATACACCCCATGGAGTTCAAGCTACCTGTCCCACAGCCTCAGGACCTCAGAAGGGTTCTGCTCTTTTAGAAATCTTCTAAATGAATTACCAAGTTCTGTTACTAGGAACTTCTGACATTTGGCAGGGTACCCTGGAAGGATAGGATTCATCTTCCCTTGATGAATCTTTTGAAAGCTTAGATACACTAGAGATCGTTAATACAAGATCTGTAAAAAATTAATCAAAGCAGGAGGCTGCAATTACCCAGGAAATATCAGACAGCTTCAGAGAACTTCTGGACAGTTACTGGGCAGCAACTTCTCTGCCATTTTTATTGGAACATGAGGAAATGGGCTACTCATAAAATACAAAGTTGCCTCGCACTGCCCCTGCTCAGACTGACAACCCATGTCCTTCCAGCCAAACGGCTCCAGCAGGGACTTTCTCTGCCATGCAGGACGGAGATTATGGCTCATGCTTTGTCACTATTCCCTCCCATGGGCCTTTGTGTGCTCTGACTCTTCCCCCTTTCTTTGTTTCTCAGAGCCACAGAGTGGGTGCTTTGACCTCAAATTTGCTCTGGAAAATTTTCCGTCTGGTCAGGGAAGGTATTTCGCTGATGTTGTCCCACTGGTGTCAATCTCCAGGTGTCGTCTCCATGCGCTCGGTAGGGCAAAGAGCAATGTGGAGATAAAGGGGGATTGAGCAATGCAGCGCTGCAAAGGCCAAGCCTGCTGGGTCAGAGGTGAGCAGAAAATCAGCAGAAGACCAACAAAAACCATGTCACAGCTCATCACCATGTCACACGGGAACAGGGTGAGGGAGCACTCGGGGGGAGGACTCTGGTCTGTAACAAAAGAAGCGAAGGAGGCCAGGAGACACAGCCTGCGACTGCCCCGGGGAGCTCCCTGCCCTTGGGACTGCCAGCACAGCATCCAGCTGCGGGGCAGAAGGGGGAAAGCATGTGGCAATCACTTTTTATGTTAAAATGAAGCAAAGTCTCGAGTCTGGTCTAAGAGCTGGGGCAGACAGAAGGAGAGCCAACCTCTCTCTGAGTTGAGACATTGTCCCTGTCTGACATTTCGTAAGTGCTGTTTTTTTACAGCGGAGAACGGCAAGTGGAGAGCAATAGTTTCAAACCTGGGCTCTGCCAGGTACAACTCGTGAGTTGCTGTTGGCATATGGTGTGTGGCTGAATAAAGAGGGACCTGAGGCTAGGGGAAAGGGAAAGAAAAGCTCAACAGGCTCAGAAATAAATTTCAATTTTACTTCTCTATTTTACAGCCTTTGTTGCAACATTGCTCTACTTAAGTCAGTCTTTTAGGCATGGTGCCCTCCTACCCCCCAGAGACCTTCCCACACCACCTCCGTGCTCTGCAGCCTGCTGGCTTGCAGGGACACGGCTCTGGGATCGCTCACGTTCTGCCCCAGCTCACCTCCAACACACCTCCCACAGCATCTCAGGCACTGCTGCAGCTGTCAACTCCTAAAATCACCTTCTTCCCCCTCTGCCCTGCTCTGCCCCTCCGTGCAGCTCCACACTGCAGCTCTGCACGGTGGCTGAGCAGCTCCAGTGTGATGCATCTCGGATCTGACTGACCTGCTAAGAGCTTCTTCCAGGGAAATAATAAATGGGACAAAACTGCAGCAAGAAGCACCAGAAATGTCAGCCAGCGTCTTTCTAGGGTATGACCCTCAGTCCAGAGACCTTCTGATAAACACTTCAGTGTTTGAGCCATCATCACTAAGCTAATAACATCTCCCCAAAGCTGGTGTCATTCCAGAGACAGCTGCTGTAGACCTGGAGCACGTGAACTGGAAAGCTTGCAAGAAATCCTGGAAAAGAAGACAATTTCCAGGAAGAAAATTCCTCTGCAATGCTTTATTGTAGGTCTGAGCCCAGAATTGGAAAATCGTGGCTTCTACAGTACAAAGAGAGAGCAGAATTTAATTCATGACAGAGATAAACAGTGAGGATGAGATTCTTCCCTCCACCTTCTCACCACACTGGTCTCCTCCTGGTCCCCTCCCTGCTCCCTGCCATGTGTGAATCTGTATTGTTTCACACATGAATATAGAGGAATCTGGATGCTATTGCATCAGTTTTTTTTTCTCGACAATGTTATGTTCTTACTAAGTAATTTGGGACTTTTTCTGTCTCCTCCCTTAGCTGAATAGTTCTGAAAAAAAGAGAAATCATGAAATCACTAGAAGGAAAGTGCTTTTCACAGAAGTGCTGCTTTTCTAATGAAAATTGCTCTGTTGGGAGACAAGCTGCAGAGGAGCTGCTGCCAGTGCCTTTACCAGGAATGTCTGCATCTCCCTGTCTAAAGCATCTCTGAGGAGCTTTTCCAGAACAATTATTAGCATCCTCTGCACAGCTGGCAAGGCCAAGCCAGGCACTCGCAGGGACAGAGCTCTGTGTGCCCAGACCTGTGGTGTGAGCCTCGTTCTGCACCTGTTCCCATTTCAAAACCCCCACTTCTGGCCATGCATTTGTTGTGACGAGTGCAGAAATAATTTAAAAGAGACCAGAGTTAGCTCAAAACCTGCTTGCCGAACGCTGGGGTTTTGGATAAGTGGTTAGTCCCGCCAACAAGGTTCCCATGAGAAGCTGAGAACGGACGTTGGCTCCAGGAGAGTGGATGTTGGGATTTGAGGTGAGCTGGAGGAAGTTGAAAGAGATCCAGGTAGAGCAGGGAGGTGAGGGGGAGAAGGGAAGGAGGGGACAAGCTGGGCATCCAACCTGAATTACCACCCAGCTGACGTGATCGGGGTGACTGCGGGATTACTCAGCACTGGCCGGCAGAGCAGGTGTGAGCCACACCAGCCCTGATAGCATCTGTTTCACATGACAGTTGCACAGACATTTTATTTTGTTAGGGAGGATTAACCCCAGCCAGGAGTACAACTTTCTGCTACAGAGCAGCAGAGAATAGGGCAGAAATTTGAAGAGGGCAAACTTAGCTCTCCAAAAATATCTTGAAAATTGGTTCAGGAATTTTACCAAGCAGCTTGGGCATTTGACTTTAGCTAGGGACCACGGCAAGCTGGAGACCTGCCAAGGCAGACCAAGCCTGTAGCAGGTCACCACGCAGGAGACCTCCTGCCTCTGGGGCCCTGAGGTGGTTTGGAGGTAGGAAACACATGAGACTGATTTTGAAGAGTTCAGTTGGAAAGGCCAGTTAGGGCAGCCGCTGGATGTAACCGCCAGATCAGAATGCAGGATAAAGGCACAGGATGAGGGAGTAAACAGCCAAAAGAACAAGCCCTGGCTCACTGCAACTTGCCAGTATTTGCACCCAATACAGATGTTTGTATTTATGAAGGTATGGGCTCCAACTACAATCTCCAGACCCAGCTCTCTGGCCAGGCCCACCTCCAATTTAATCTCTAGTGCATTCACCAAAGATTAACTTGGTAGATAAAGATGGAACTAGAAACATGTGAAGCCTGAAAACCTGTTAGGGGGCTTTTGTTATGGAAACAAACAAACAAACAAACAAACAAAAATCCTATTAAAATGTAAAAATAAATTTTAAAAATCCAGAAAGAAAAAGTCCAATGATCCACTGACTGATTCTTGAATTCTTCCTCTTTTTGGTGTTCTGAGGTTTGAACATTAAGAACAGTTGACTGTTTGAATCATATAATGCAATACCTGTTCCTCTGGCTTAACGTTACAATATTTCCCACACCGCAGGATTGCTTCACATTATTCTAAGAGGCAGTGTCATTTTCCCTGCAGTGCTAGGTCTTCTTTACTGAGGGAGGACACTCCTACTTCCTTTAATTATATGTTTTGTTTTAAATTAATGTCCTTTATTCTGGGGATGAATCATCAGCTTGTAGACAGGTAAATGTGGGAGTAAGAGAGTGAAAATATAAGTTTGATTCCCAAGGTGGGTGTCTTTAATTAAAACGGACATCAAGATTCAGTCTTCCTTCCCAAACTTACCCCGCAAACCTAAGAACTTTTGGATTCCACGTTGCGATGCACGAATCTCACTTTCCTGTGGCACTCATCCGTACGCTCAGTCCCTGCGGCTCCAGCGCCCATTCCCTATCACGTATGCACTCTGACAGTTGCACCACATCGTGCAAAGCAAATATGTCAAGACAAACTCTTAGTCCCCCATTGGTGCACGAAGCGCTGGGGAGGCAGCGCTGGCTTTGCTGGACTCTGGCTCCTCGCAGGGCCAGGAGGAAGCTGGGGCAGTGCCGTGCCCTGCTCGGCCCTGGACTCGCCACTGGAAAGTGGCTCTAGGCACGTCCTGTGGACACTTCTGCTTGCCAGTGGGATTTACCAAACAAGCACGGGATGGAGAGTAACGGGATCCGTCTTTGGTTTGCAGCTTTCCCCCCGCTTTGCCAAAAGAACTTGGAAAAATCTCTCCTGCCTTGATTTCCCCGAGGGTGAAACGGGACCCAGGGCGATCTGTGCCCAGCCCCGGCGGCGCTGCCAGCCCCGGGCACTGCCTGTCTCTCCGGTGCCACAGCGGAGCCCGGGCGGGCACGGGGCAGCAGCAGCAGCGCCCCGGCACAGCATGTCCCCGCTGTCCCGGGGCTGAGCTCTGCCCACTGCCCTCCTGGCCGCGGCCAGTCCCGACCTCCCGCACCTGCGGGCCCGCAGCCCGGCCCTCCCTCCCTCCGTCCGTCCGTCCGTCCGTCCGTCCCTGCCCGGGTTTGTTGTGGGCGGCCCGGCGGGCACGGCACCGCAGCGCACCGCAGCGCACCGAGGCGGCGCACCCGCCCCGGGAGCCTCCTCCGGGGCTGGGACAGCAGTTGCCGAGCGTGCGGAGTGGCAGGCGGCCAGGCGGTGACGCGCCTGTTGCTATGGGATCCACCGCCCCTATAAATAACTGAGGAAAGGAACTTTCCTAAGTCAGAGACTTTAGGACACGGGACCCAGAACCAGATGGTCCGGAGGAGACGCGCCAGCCCCCGCCGCAGCTGCCGGAGCGGTGAAGCCCCGCCGCGCCGCAGGGACTGAGCCAGCCCGGGTGGGCAGCGCCGCGGGGCCGTGCCCAGGCCAGAGACTGCGGCAGGGTCTGGAGCCCCCCACCCCGACGGCGGCAGCTTGACCCTCTGCCGGGGGGGCCCCCCTGCGTCGTTTCCTCCTCCCCGCATCCCCCTTTGCTTTCATGCAACGCCTGGTGGCCTGGGACGCAGCATGCCTCCCCATCCAGCCGCCCGCCTTTAAATCCATGGAAGTGGCTAATTTCTATTACGAGGCGGACTGTCTGGCTGCTCTCAACAAGCTGCACCCGCGGGCGGCCGGGGGCCGCTCCATGACCGAGCTCACCGTCGGGGACCACGAGCGAGCCATCGACTTCAGCCCGTACCTGGAGCCTTTGGCATCGCAGCCGCCGCCTCCCGCGGCAGCAGCAGGGGGCAACTTTGAGCCTCCGTGCAGCAGCGGCGCCGGCCAAGATTTCCTTTCCGATCTCTTCGCCGAGGACTATAAAGGCAGCGGCGGCAGCAAGAAGCCCGACTACACCTACATCAGCCTCGCCCGGCACAGCCACCCCTGCGCCAGCCAGAGCCACAAGCCGGGGGGGCTGCCGGGCTGCTTCCCGCCCCAGATCGTGGAAACCAAAGTGGAGCCGGTCTTCGAGACCCTGGACTCTTGCAAAGGGCCCCGTAAGGAAGAAGGGGGCGCGGGGCCGGGACCGGGGGGCATGTCCTCGCCCTACGGCAGCACCGTGCGCTCCTACCTGGGTTACCAGTCGGTGCCGAGCGGCAGCAGCGGAAACCTGTCCACCTCGTCCTCCTCCAGCCCCCCCGGCACCCCCAACCCCTCCGAGTCCTCCAAGTCTGCCGCCGCCGGCGGAGGCTACTCCACCGCCCCGGCGGGCAAGAACAAGCCCAAGAAGTGCGTGGACAAGCACAGCGACGAGTACAAGCTCCGCCGGGAGAGGAACAACATCGCGGTGCGCAAGAGCCGCGACAAAGCCAAAATGCGCAACCTGGAGACGCAGCATAAAGTCTTGGAACTGACGGCCGAGAACGAGCGGCTGCAGAAGAAGGTGGAGCAGCTCTCCCGGGAGCTGAGCACCCTCAGGAACTTGTTCAAACAGCTGCCCGAGCCCCTACTCGCCTCCTCGCCGCGCTGCTGACCCCCGGCCGGGCGGCGGGCGAGCGGAGCCGCCAGCTCCCGGCCCTGCTCCGCGCTCCTGGGGCCGGGCGAGGGGGGCGAGAGCCCGCGGCGGGCGGGCGGGTTTGGTTTCAATATGTGTTGTTGTTGTTGATGGATTTCTTTTTTTTTTTTTTTTTTTTTTGTCTTTACCGACATGTTGGCGGAAGGCTCCGCCGCCGCGCGGGGTCGGAGCGGGGCCGGGGCTGCGGAGGGGAGGGAGGCGCGGAGGGGCGCGGAGGGGCGCGGAGGGACCCGGCCCCGGCCCGGGCGGGCTCTGCTGGGCGCTGGGTTATTTAAAAGAGCGAGAGGAGAGCAAGGGCAAAGTGATGCAATCCTTTAAGCATGGCTGGGAATGCTGTGTACATGATGCAATCTCGTGTAACTGTCAGTCATGGATTGAGTAATCTGTTAAAGATGTTCCTACAGTTTTTTTATTATAAAGAATAATCTATTTCTATAAGAAAATACATATGTATATTTTGGGATCTATGCATTCTTGCTACATTTGAAGCATTAATGAACAATTTTAATAAACTTTATGACTAGGTTAAAAAGAAGTAGCTTGTTTTATTTTGAAGGCATGTTTAAAGTTAAATGCAGGGCTGAAATTCCAGCTGATTCTGGCTCAATGCTGTGATCAGGGATAGGGATTTTTGTTGGTCTTTTAGCTTTCTCTGACTCAGAGAAAGGAAAAAAAACTCCAATAACCAAAACCAAACCCCAAAACCCCCAAGAGAAACCCAGCAAAGAGCAGAGCTAGAAGCCTTAGCCAGTTCTTGTTGCTTCATTTTATTTCCTCTAATCACCTGCTTTAGCTGCCGCTTGGGTGTTGTTTGGGGAGGAGGTGTTTGTGTTGGGTTTTTTTTCTGCACTTCATGCTGTTTTGAACGTGTAGAGCAAGATGTGCTATCCAAACCATGACCAATCCTTGGCAAATAGCACCAAGTCTGAAGTGGGAGGGAGGAACAAAAAAGTAGGGGAGGAAGCCTGAAATGAGGTTTTGTTTGTGTTTGGGTTTTTTTTTCTTTACAGAGTTTCTATTCTCTATGATTCAGCATTTCTTATGTTTGTAGTTTACAGGAATAAACATGAGAAAGTAGCATTTCTGTTGGATGTGGGTAATTTCGGCATTGTTCAGGAAGCTCCCATGACACCCAACCAGGTGAGAGGCTCATGAACCACCCCCTTCCTTCCCTTTGCTCTTGAGACGTTTTTCTACAAACTGCAGATAGATTTCTCTGATGAGAGGTGTTTGCTGGGGGCAAGCAGCAGATAAGTGGGGGGTGGCAGAGGAGGAGGAGGTTGGTAGAAGGCCAGAACTTTGTTTTGGAGAGATGCAAGGCTCTGCCTGCTGCTGGGACAGGCCAGCCCTGCCAGAGCTCCCGGCTGTGTTATTCCCTGCTGTGCTGAGGTCTGTAAGAAGTGAACAGTCTCAGACTGGTTACATGGAGGGACTTGGGCAAAAGATCAGCTCTTAGTCAGCATTTTCCATTTTCCTGTTAGGCCAAATTTAAGTGTGAAGTTTTTCGATCCAAATTCCCAGTGCTCTCAGAAAGAAACTCCTTCACTGCCCGTGCTCTGACAGTTGAGCACAAAAGGGGGGCTCAGTATAAAGGCAGTGGCCTTGAATTTGTTCCTATACACTCCAACACAAACAGCCGTGGGCTGCAGGGCAAATCTGAAATTTGTTGCTTATTTCTAGTGTCACTTTTAGCAAAACGTTTTGAGCTCTCCTTGCCATTCGCTGCACATTCCCTGCTCCTCCCGGAGCTGTGCAGTAGTGAGCAGGGCAGGGTTAGCCCTGATCCAGATTTCCCCCTATTGTTTTTTCATTTGTACAGGGCAGTTCAGTTGTTTTACAAGCCCCTAAAATAGATTCCTTGGGTGAGCTTGCTCCTGCACCAGCATGACTCAAGTTCTTGCAGGCAAGATAGACGTTAGATCTTGTCTTGGCTGTCCCTCGTGACGATGATTGCTCCAGCCTCCTGTGGCTGTTTATTCTCCTATTTGTATCATTACGAAACTTATCCACATCGTTAGATCCTATTTTCTTGTGTGCTCGAGGCCACACAATGTCACCCAAACTCACCAGCAGTGCTCCCAGTCAGAGCCGAGTGCTGCCGAGGGGGGAGTTGCTGCAGGACTGGAGATGTCCTCAGACACATTTCTCTCTTTCTTTCTAAATAACAAAGCTTCCAACAAGAGTTCAGTTTGTGGGGGCTGGAAGGCAGGATAGATTGAAAGATAAGATGTACTGAAGGTATTTATATCTGTTTAAATAATAGTCCAGTTTTGGAGATAGAGCTCTAGCAGGCATGAAGGAGCTAATCCCCAGCCTTAAACTCTGCCTGCCCCAGTGCAGGACAGCCAGGGTGGCATTGCTGCCATTTAAAGAATGATGTTTGAATTACTGCTCTATGCCAAGGTAACTCCTAATTAGGGTGACAGATTTCTCATTCAGGAGGAATCTTGTGCAGCAATGATTTTTGTACAGACAGGAAAATTGAGGCCATAAATGCACCAATTTTACACTAGTCTGAGAAGGAATCCGTGAAAGACTTGGAAAGAGAATTCCCCAATCCTTCATTCTTAATCTTGTATTACCCTCATAACTTATATTGTAAGAGCTTTGTAGTGCCATTAAATGCATGGAGGACATGAAATACTCTGCCTTCTAAAACAGCATATGAAAAAGCCCCTGTAATTAAAACATTTACTAGGAAATGGTCTGGAAAAAATATTTTGCAAATGAATCTGAGAAAATTCCAAGCACTGGAGTAGACAGAAGATTTCAAGTATCTTTTCTAATTGCAGTAGGGGGATTGGAAAATCCCTGTCCAAACAGTGTCTCAGCTCCAAATATTGATTTCGTTTCCCATGACAAATAAGATTCTGCTGGCCAAGAGAAGGACTTGGAATGTCTCAGCTGGCCTCAGACAGGGCTTCCCAAGCTTCTCTTCCTAAAGCCACTCAGGACAGTTCGTGGTGGGCAAACCATGCAGAGAATTCCAGGCACCAGAGATCTGTTCTCAGTTTCATAGAAGTTTATAAACAGCCTTTCATTTGGGCTTTTAATTTTTATCTTTCTTTTCAAATGACGTATTAAATGGGCTCATTTCTACAGGTCTTTCTTATTGCTACTAAATAAGAGAGTTTTTTCTTCTGTAAAAACCAGTCTGTACATCCTTGGCACTAACATCCCCTTTCCAAAGCACCTAGCACTGGTTTAGAAGGTGTTTGAATTCAGAAGTGCTTAGTTCTGCAAAAAGAGTCATATGTAGCAGTTAAAAATATATCTATTTAAAAATACAATTATAGTTTTGTTAGCAGTTCTTCAGTTATCACTCTCTGTTATCTGCCCAAAGCATGTGTAACCCAGTGCAGCTCTGATGCTGTGGTGTTGCTTTTCCACTTTTCCCACTGCCTTGCATTGGTGACTCGTGGAAGATGCAGGAAAATTTATGCATCTTTCTGCACTAATTGCTCTTCCTCTGCCAAATAAAAATCACCCAAACTGCACACATGCACCCAAGGGCTGCTGGACAGGAGACTCAATCACTTTTGGTAACAGTATAGTTTTTCCTCACTGAAATCCTGCAGTAGCCTTCAGATACATAAATTAGAGCCTGAAAAAAGCTTTGTGCACCATGTTTGCCTTTGCAATTTGATTGTGTGAACAACTGTCATCGGTGGGGATGTGTGTAAAAACATGAAGTTACTCTCACCTCATATACTAATGTGAAGTATGAAGAAAAAGTTAAACCTATGCATGGATTTTGAAAGGGTCCTAATACTAAGGCCTAAAACTACTAGATCCAGCCTTGGATTGCCATCAGGATCACCCAAAATTTATGGAGCTGTGTTTGCCTGATGGGAAACTGCACTTAACTCCAGGAGAGTTTCTCTCTGGGATGATGCTGGGCAGGGGGTGACACTGGCACAGTCTGCTCGGGCACTGCAGCTCCAGGGCTGGCAGAGCCCTCATTCCCACATGTTCCATTTGATCCACTGGAAACTGGAAACTCCATTGGAAACCAACCTGCCTTTTGTGATCATTTTCCCACTTGCTCAGTCGTTCAAATGTTTTGTTTTGAGTAAAAGGCTGTTCTCCCCTCCTAGATGTGTTGGTGGACAAATCTGCCTGGATGTGAGAAACAATCGGGCTGGAATTCAAAATGAGGATAAGTGGTTTAATACTCTCTTAAGGTAATAGATTTGCATTTACAATAGGGACATATTTAATTCCAAACCTTCCAACTGGGTGCCACGACTTCACAAAGTAGTGCCAAACTTAACCCTCGTTTGTTATAAATTGCCCCCCAAAATATATTTACTATGGAAATTATTCTTATGATAATAAATAATGATAAATTCCAATAATAATTTATATCTAATTAAACACAAAGACTATGATCTACATCTGGTTTTCGCCTTGCCCTGTCCTATTGGCTCTTGCCTTTGGGATTCCTGTATCTCACATTCCAGAGCTATCAGAGCACCTTCCCAGAGTTCAGGGTATTTAATCAGAGGTTTTACTTAGGTCTCCTAATTTCAGACAGTTTGCAGAATAAATTCCTATGAACTTGGGCTAGAGAAGTGCTGGCTCAGCCAGCAGCCCTGGCTTTGATAGGCTCAATGCAAACACCTCTGGAAAGAGCAGTTTTCTCCAGGAGGCCCCGGGAGCTCCAGTCCCCAACCCCACACGGACCCAGACTTGTTTGTTTGCTATAAATACCGTGGCTTTGCCAGTGTATTGCAACAGCAGCTCATTAGGCTGTGGTGAGCAGCTCATTGGTGGTGCTAGAAATGACAGTGACAGCAATCACAGCCTCCTGCAAACATCCAAAATCCCATCCGAGCCTCACCTGTCCTGTTCCCTCCTCACCTGGCCATGGGGGCCACAGAAGCTTTGGGGAAGATTTTCTGTAAAGGAACAGAGGAGCTTTGGTTTGAGAAATGAATGTGATGGTGACACGATGGGAAAATATTTCAGTGCAACATGATGAAACAATTACTTGGCTGCAGCAATTCAGGAAGGGAATCACAAGGACTAGAGAAAGTGCCTGGAGCTGGTTTGCGAAGCACAAGGGGCGCGGTGGCTCCAGCACAAACACAGCTCTGCCGATTTCCCCAGCCCTTGCCATCCACACACACCTCGGGGGTGGATGTTTCTGACAGCGATTCTGAGCCCAGGTGTCCTGAAACAGTGAAACACAGCTCCTGTCTCTACTGCTTTCTGCAATGCAAAAGGCCAGAACACAAACCAAGAATGTTACTTACTGAGATACTTTGGTGTGTCTAACACTTCAACGTACAAGGAACAGAGTATCTGTGGGATAACTTGGCACAATAAGATGAGTAGAATTACAAAAAAAAAAAGGAGTAATTATCAAGGAGTTTGGTTGCTTAGAGGAATGCAAGCTGGCCCCCAGCCAAGAACACTTCAGCTAAGCACACAAGCCAGCCTTGCTGCCAGCTCTGTGAAGAAACCCAACCTCTGCTCTCCTGCTGCTGAGTTATTGATGAGCACTCAGGGTGGCACAAAACATTGCTGTGCTTGAAGTTAAGAATAGTGCTGATTGCTGGGTTGAGTCCCCAAATCTGAAGGAGTAGGAGAGATGGCAGAAGACCTTGATGTCTGAGAGCAGCTACAGTGCCTTCAACCCCTATCAAAGCAAATTACAGAGCTGCAGAATTCATGAGAAATTAATATGCAAGGGACAAATACTGAGCTTTTGGAACAAATAAGACAGTTTCTGGTCCTGCCTTTTCCACCAGTTTTTCATATATCTTTATATTATCAGTTAGCCCTGAAACATAACAGAGGTTCATGCACTATGTGCATCTGCAGTTCCAGGTGCAGTTGCCATAGCTGCAGGTGGATTTGCCTGTTCCATATTTAGATCCTGATCTTATACATGTGCTTCATTTTATACATGTAGCTGTAGTGATTTCAGTGGAACTATTATTACTGGCATGAGTAATGATAAATGCATAAATCTGTATTTACATCGGATGTATTTACATGGATCTGTATATACATGGATCTGAGATCACGGTGTCTCTGGGAAAATTTTTGTGCCTTGCTCAGTTTTACAGCACATGCCCTGGCAAATTCTGAACACTTTCATTTCATGTATTTTCAAATTTGAGAGAGCTGATTTGGCTGTCGCCTGCAGTGCAAAAGGAGATGACAGTGGCTTCGGCATTCTTGCATTTCCCAGGGAAAAACCTCAACCAGCAAAACATCTGACAAGTGGGACAGCCTGTGCTCTAACAGCTCCTGTGGGTTCCAACTCAACCAATACTGGAGCGTGTGTTCTACCCAAGCCCAGCACAGCAGTGCTGAGCAGAAGCTGTCAGGCTGGGATGTGCTGAGCGCTGTGCTGAGACACAAACTGCACTCCTGGCACTGCTGGGAGCACAGGCATGGAAAACAGCATGGGAAATGTGGGTGTCCAGGGACATGGTGAGGGAGATGCACTCCAACAGGCCCAAAATAATCCTAATTTCCTCCTGCTGCACTCAGGGAGCCATCCAGCCTCTGTGCTGGCCAGGTCTGGCAGCCAGGGCTGCAGAGCACGGTGTGATAGAGCCTGGCTGCTGATCAAAGGGCTCTTGAGCAACAACCACTCACATCAGCAGCAGCTGCTGCCAAGAGCCATGGACTTCTCCGGGCTGGAAGACAACTGATAAAGCAGATGCTGAGAAAAGCAGTGATGCCTGCGTTGGGCAATCTGAGTGAGGCTAATGGCTACTAGGAAATGTTATTTGTATTTGAGCTCTGCAATTGCAGAAGCCTGATTCGCTAATGGCTCCCAGCTTCTACAGTGTTTGGGTTTAGTTTTTATTTTTGAAAAGTATTTTATTTAGAGGAATAGAAGCTCCCACTTTATGGAGAAAACCAATACTGCTTGGTAGTTCCTCCTCTGCCAAGAACAACCAGGAGTTAACTCTGCCTTCCCTCAGAATGAGGAGAGCTCTCCTGTGGGTTTGGCTTGTGAAGCATGGGGCACTCAGAACAGGTGGGAATGCCACACTCAACCCTCTTGTCACACAGACCTGTGCCTGGCTCTGGGGGCATAGCTCTCCAGCAGGGCTGGCAGATGGCAAAGGGATGGGCAAAAAGGACAAGGAGGCAAATCTGCTGTGGTGAGGGGACTGGGAAGAAGGAAGCGATACCCAGCAGCCCGCAGTTCTGGGAAGGCTGTTGCAAGTTGTGGCAGTGATGGGAACCATTTCCACCAGACATGGACTATTCTCCCACTGACCTCAGGGTAACGTGAAGTGAAAATTTCACTCTGGTGTTTTGTGCCAAGACTTAGAGGCAAAATCTTAGGAAATGGCTGCTGCTTCTGCAGGACTTCAGCAGCAGGTGCTCCTCTGCACAAGCCCTGCCAGAGCTTTATGACCAGAGGGACACTGACTATTAACGAGCCATGAGCTTAACCTGGTATTTACTGCAGGACGAGGCCTTTTTATTGCGCAGAGGAGGGAACTCCCTGCTCAGCCCTCCAGGTGGTCCCTCCAGGGCAGGGTTGAGGCACACTGGTGAGAAGGGGTGGGGTTGGGTGGGAGAGGCTTTCATTGCTGCCCTACCTGTTCTGGGCATAAATTGAAATGATCAGTCTCTAAATCCTGCCAATTAGGAATGCTTTACTGGCATAAGAGCCAGTTTACTATGACAGGTAAAGCAAAAATGTTTCTCTCTCTTTTTTAATTTTTTTTTTTTAAGGAGGCAAAACCTTGCTTCAACACAGAGCAGGAAATAAAGTGCCACCTGCTTGGGAGAGCAAGATGAGATGCTTTTACAAGACTCTGAAACTGTTACTCAAGGTGGTAGCTGTGCTCTCAGTTAGTGCCTTTCTCATCTTCTGACCCACATATTCCTGTAATGAAGAGGCAAAATGGACCTCTTGGGTCTATTACTTGTTTTCTGCAGGCTGAGGCTGACATTGTCCTATTTTTCCACTCTGCTCTCTCTCTCAGGGTTATCTGGGTTACTACAAAGGCCAGGAGCACAGCTGTCTCTCACTCCAAACACTTCCCAGACAGTAATTTGACCACACAGAGTTTGGCTCATTATATATGTAAAATATGCCGATGCTATTAGAAAGTAATTTTTCCCCCAATGAGTAGAGAAGCCTGTCCCTCGTTAACAAATCCTCTGCAGGGGCCATATTTTTATCCAGCCTCATCATCTCAAGGTATTTAAGATCACCCTGGGCAGCCCCTGACAGATGGGATGAGTTCAGTGCCTTACCTGGGTGATTGGCAGCTGGAGAGGGGAATTTCCTTTCAGCATGGCCATGGCACTAGTGGCAAAAGCCAGGCGAATAACTTTTCAAGACAAAAATTAAAATCATATTTTTGCATATTATTATTATTATTTTTAGTTCTTTTCGCTTTAGGACTTTTATTATTTGAGATGAAATGCTACAAACGTGTCTGCAGCAGCTCCAGGAGAAGGCTGTGTGTGCCCCAGACTGATGATCTGACACATCTGGCACTGACACTCAGGGCTTCCCGCACGGGAGAAACTGCCCTGGGAAGAGAATGCACATTTCCAACATCCAAGTGAAACAGAAATGACAAAACAGTTCCTGGTGCACAAGCCAATTTCCAACGCCAAATCCAGCTCTCTGCAAGTCCAGGGGAAAGGTCATTGTGAATCAGGAAGAAAATTACTGAATTACCAGCATTGCAGCAACAGAATGAACTCTCACCAAGGGATTGACTGGGACAGTGGGATGTCACCCCCGGCTACTGGCAGCTGTCCCCTCATCATTACCCTCATTAAGGTGGTCATCTCCAAGCCAAACAAGTGCACACTTCAGTCAGTAACATAAAAGACATCAATTAGATTTATATAAGAGCATTGCAAAATGCTGGATAATAAATGCTGCCTCCAAACAGCAGCAGGAAGATTCGCTGCCCGACAAGGTTTGGCTCTGCAGCAGAGCCAGCCTGGCTATTTTTGGGAATTACACCTTGCTGGTGACAGCTCTTGCTCTGTGCGCTGGATGTGGGGGACAGGGGGTCCTGCTGGCACCCAACCTGCCAGCCAGGCTGAGCTTGGCACTCACCTGCATGAATCACTAGCTGCTGAAATTGAAAAGTGTGCATATGCAAATGGCTAATTAAGGTCATTAGCATAGTCAGTTACCCAAGCTGTAATCCCAGCCGCATGGCAGTGAGGCAGCCATCCCACACCCATGCTCCAGCTTTGCATTCACCTTCCTGGCAGCTGCGGCCAGAAACTGCTCTAAGAACCAATTTTTCCTCATGTAGTTCCAGGAAGGAAAAGGAAGAGTGAGAGTTTGCCAAATGGCTTCCTGAAAAATGCTGGGGAATGGTACAAACCCAGGAGCTGATGGGAAGATGACTGAGAGGGGTGGCGAGTCAGGCATCCTCTTCTTTAATCCGCTGCCCATCTTTGGGATTCTGTCGACCCAAAGAAGGTGGATTTCCCTCTGCTAGCAAATATTCTGACACGGGAAAAGACTATGTGCCAGATTTTTACTTTATTTACATTGAATTACCTGAGATTAGAATCTGAAACTAGAAACTTTCTTTATACAGCTACAAATAGCTATATTATGCAGTTTTAAGGGGTTAAGAAAAGGAGGAAATCATAACCACAGAAGTCATAAAGGCAACTTATCCCAAGCCAAATAGTTTTGTTTCTAATGCAGGGCTTTAATTATAACATGTCATATAATGATGACATAGTGCTATAATAGGCAAATATAATGCATTAATCTGATATTATATTCTGGCTTTAACAATAGGTGCAGCGAACCAGCCTTAGTGGATAACTCATTCAGAACCTATCTGCACACTCCACCTAGATACTTATCTGCCTCTTTAATTAAGTGGAGGGAAACTTCTTGAGGCCATACCCATAAAGCCAGTCTCTGATGATAGCAGAGTTACTGGAAGCCTTTGGTAATCGTTTACACCCACGTTTTGTGGTTAGCTTCCAACTTTGGCTCTTTCCTTCTCACTCTGGAACCACCTATTTATCCCCCAGCGTAAATCCCCGGCTGCTTTTGTACCAAGAGGGGCACAGAGGACTCTGGGGTTTGTTTGAGCAACACGTCAGCACAGTCATTGACCCCCCTCAGGACTGAGCCAGGCTGCTGAACTCTGGCACTGGAAAAACCACAGCTTTGGAACATTTTCACTTACCAGGATCTGCTTGGTTATGGGCAGTGCCACCTCCCTGCACTGTGAGGTCCCAGGCTGTCCTCAGAGGCTTCAGGGGAGCAGGACTGGCCTTCCTGGGCAAAGTCATCTCTCCTGATTCTGTGGGTCTTATGTAGCTTTGTGTACATTGAGAAACAACTTTTTTGGCTTCTTCAAGCACAGAGAGTTGGGAGGATTTGCCCACTGTGAGGAAAATAAAATTTAACTAATATATTCGCTCAGAGAAGATGCTTCCTGAATTGCAATGCTTGCTCTCTGCTTGGGATCTTTGAGAGAAATATGCTGCTCTGAGGCTGGAATGTACAGAAATCATTCCCAGCATGGGAATGGCAACTGAGGAGAGCCCAGGGACAGCAATGCTGAGGCCAGGTGTGCCAATGTCCCAAGGTGACAGGAGCACACCACAGGTGTGACAGTCCTGCAGCAGCACAAAGGTCACCACTGCCACCAGGTCCCACTGCAGCACCAGCTGAGCAAATCCATGGGCATGAGTGCAACCACAAAGGCTCCAGCAGCTTGCTGCTCCTTTTCCTTTTCCTCTCCTTCACGGCTCACTTCCGTGCACTCCTCTGGGCTTTTCCAGTATGAAAGGCTCTGCTAATGACCTTTGAGTAGACCATGTTGAGAATGTCACTGCAGAGCTTCTTAATCTTATGGTGGCGCCTGGATAATGTGGTGATGGGCACTGAAATGCTGAAAAACAGACAGACAGATAGCGAGATAAGATTAGATACAGAAGTAATTTAGTCACTCATCATACAGAGCAGCTGACATAAGTTCATTTGTAAAGCCAACTGCTAAAATTGCTTTAGAAGTCCTTACATTTGAATTCTGTTGAAAGGCAGACCTTTGATCTGAATTGTTTTGGTGGCATGTGCATTATTTGAATGGAACCTCACCTGGCCAGGTAGTACCAGACCGGTCATTCCTGGCATGCTGTTCCACAGGGGAGCAGTGTCCATGCAAATCCATCCCCACAGATAGCTTGGGGCAGGCAGATAACTGAGCATCATGGAACAGACACACTGAAGGCATGAGCACCACGGCATGCTGATATGCAGACTGAATCATGGCTAATAAAAGGCTCAAACAACCATATATGTGACTAAACCTAACCCCTAAACACTTTTAAATTAAGCACGATCAGAAAATAAAAGGAGAAAAATTAATAGATAAGTGTTATTCCTTCTCTTTTTCATTAATATTTATTAAATTACACTGGGGGTGATGGAGGAGGAAGGGAAGTAAAACAAAACCTGTCCAATTCTCAATTGTTTATACCACTTCTATATTTCCTGCATTCATTGCAGGGGAAATTATTTACATTTGCATGCTATGTTTTTGTAATTTGGCATTAAAAATTTTCAAAGGCACTTCCTAGGGCAGTTTATTTCTGAAGTGGGTTATTTGTTTTCACCCTAAATTTGAGGCCACAGTAGCATTCCCAGCTATGGAAGGGGCAAGAGAGTTAACCCAAAGGTGTGGGGTTGGTTGGTTGGCTCCTCTGAGGGGCATTCCCAGCACAGACATGCTGCACTGCTCAGTGCCTCTGAAGCACAAGCTGCCAAGAGCACGGATGAACCACAGATAAATCGTTGCAGGTCTTAATTAGCAATGGCTGAACTCTCAGAAAATTCTGTGGTTGAATTAGAATAAGCACTCAAGTGTTGAAGGTGATGTTCAAATGTTAAGCCAAGCCTTTTCGGTTTCTACTGATGGAAGTCACTCTCTAGAACTTGCTCACTGCTCCCATTTTTAATATATCCTGACTGAACACTGCACCAACAGCAGCTCCCTCCATGCCCACCCAAGATCAGTGCTTGCAGGGTGAGCAGCAATCTCCACACAGCCCTTCCCACAGTCCTGGACCCTCCTGGGACACTTCAGGGCTGGAAAGCTTGGATTAATCCTATTGAACTGTTAGAATCCTCATTTCCTCACCATTTGGGAAGCTCAACCTCTTTTTGAAGGCACCTGTCTCTTGCCAGTGACAGAGTGAAGAAGCCAAACTCCAATGTGAGCATCTCATTTCTGTGCCTGTGTTGGACAGAGCAAGGTGCATTGTGAAATGCTGCTGTGATGGTAACCTGGCCCCCACAGCTGCTCCCTTATGGGATACACATCCCTTATGGGATATATCCGGTTGGTTTTCCTGCATTTGGTGCATTATAATGGACTGTAACACAGTCTTGTAACACAGGGAAGTAGATTCTCTGACCAGAAGTGTCCATGGACGACATTCCTACAGCCCAATTCCCCCTGTGCAGTCAAACCCAGGGGCTCCCAGAGAGTCCCCAGGGTGTGCCAAGAGCTGCCGAGCACCCCTGGAGCTGCCAGGCTCTCAGTCTGTGACTTAAAAGCACGAAGATGAAGCTAGGAGCTGCAAGAACTGCTTAATCTGCCCAATGTCTTTGCATAGGAGCAAATACTGGCTTTGTTCTGCATGTATTTGATGTCTGCAAAGAGTTGTCCAGCTTGAGAATAAATGGAGTAAATGTGTTTTTCCCTGGTGCTCTGCGTGCCAAATATGTGCTAATCAAGCACTAAAGTGTGCTATTGGCTGAGGCAACCATTTAAAAATAGGTACCAAAAGTATTACGTGGTAAAGAACATAGTTTTAATTTCAATTTTCAAAATTGCCAAGCAGCAGGCAGCTCTTGTTTGTTTAGTTTTGGGTTTGGGGTTTTTTTTGAGAATCAATCACTCACACATTTTCACTTAGGTTTTGGAGCACGATTTTATATTCCTATTTTTTTGAGGAACATTTGCCAAATTGCTGGCTGTCAGCTGGAATCTTTATCAAGAGATCTGTAACTGAACATTCCAGGCCAAGATGCACAGAAACCAAAACTGGGCAGAAACTTGCATGGTATGGTGGTAGTTACACTGGGAACAGTAACTAGGATTAAAAACACAGTTCCATTAAAAAGCCATGCTCAGGAGAGGCAACAGAAATGTATTTTTGTGAACCTGGCATGTGTATTTTTCTGTTTGCAGGGATAACAGCCCTCTTCCTCACAGCACTGTGACTTCCGAAGCTTTGAATGAATAACTGCAGCTGATGAATAACAGCACCTACAAATAAAATCTTAATTGCAAAACAAAGGAATAATAAAAAAAAGTTAATTATTTTTTTAATTTTATTCAAAGCTTAGAAAAGTTTAGGTTGGAGTTTGGGTGAAGGTTTGGTTGCTGCCTTTTCCCCTTTTATCTGAACCAGCTCACTCAGACCTAATCTTCATCATCTAAACCACAGGATTAACACACAAAATAACTTTGGAGCAAGCCAGGTCCAAGCAGGAAGCTGCAAGTACCATCATGTCTTCATGATATTAGCTAGCAGAATAACTGTGGTTTCTCCAGTTTTTTGGTGGTGTGTTTTTTTGGTCGGTTGTTTTTCTGGTTTTGTTTTGGTTTTGTTTTAATGCACTACATTTATATTTTCCTTGAAAGGGCCTTGAGTTTTTGTTTCTTTTCTGTGTAGGAAATGTTCAGATTCCCAGTCTCACTCCTGGAGGGAATGCTTACTGTCCTGGACAATCCCAGCTGGACTTTCACCCCAAACAGCCAAGGACTCTCACTCTGCTGAGCTTTCAGTGCAAAGCAAACCCTCTGGCCAGATCCCAGCTCTCCTCCCTGCTCAGGTTTAAAGGGAAGTAGCCACCACTGCATCGTGTGAGGGGACTTGTCCTGCTGGGGTGCATTAGGTTTGGAATATTCCTGAACCAGCTGTCTTGAGAAAACGGACGCTCCTTTCCTTCTCCAGGATCCCAGTGGGTTTGAGGTGGGAACTCTGCACTAAGCTGCTCAGATCCCAGCAGTTCTGGGCATGTCCAGACATAAAGCTGCTGGTACTGGAAGAAATGTTATCCTGAGCAGGGAGTTACCTATGGAATTGTAAGTGCTTAAGCCTTCTTTTGCATTTGGCCCAAACTTGCAGAAGAGGAAGAGCCAAATGCTCAAAGGCAGCTTCCATTTTATGGCTCTAAATTGTGCAAAAAAATTCTGGACTCAATAACTTTGCACCTGCATTCATATTGGAGTGAGGGAGAGCCTCAGCCAGGCACAGAGAGGCTCTGATTCTCTGCTCTCTCTCTGCTCTGTGAATTCAGAAGGGAGGAGAGGCCTCCTGCCAGCAGAATCTCAGTCCCCATGTGTGTCCCACACTCCCTGCAAAGCTCCGTGGTTGGTGCACTGGGTGCTGGTTGGGCAATGGCACTGAGAGGCTTGGTTTCCTTGGAACATTTTCTTTTCATTGTGCTGTTCATCCCCAGCATTTCACAAACCACCACAAAGAAGATGACAAAAAGAGGGAAAAAAACCTTCTTAAAATGAATTGTGTGTCCCTTCCCTCGCTATCCCAACAGCCTTGGCAAGCTCATAGCAGCCAGGCAGAGCTGGTCTCTGCTGGATGTTACTTTTTGCACAATTTTTTGATAATTTGGGGGAGTTTGCATGATTGAATGGTAAAAGCACAAGGAGGGAAGTCAGGACTCAGCCTTCACTCCCTAGTTCTGCACCGAGACCTGTTTGTATTGGGATGACACATAGAACCTGTTTTGTTATCCCATTGGCATGAGCCTTGATTTATCTATTTGCTGCTTCTGTTATTTCCAGGCTTTCTGAGGCTTAAATCAAAACAACAGCAAAATATCCTGATTTAGCTGCAAAACAAATTACAAAGCTAAGAACTGTGACCTCCCTGCTCCGATTCAAAGGCTACTAAAAACAATGCAAAGATATCCTCTGACTCTTGTATGCTTTACAGTGCCTTCCTTGATCAGATGGAAAAGAGAAGGAAGGCCACTAGAAATCAAGGGAGAGGTGAGGGATATTAATAAAGACACCTTCAAGGGATGCTGGAAGCAAGGCTTGGCTAGAATACACAACTTTATGGAGTCAGCTTTTGCAGCTTCTTGGCTCATCCCTGGAAGAAAACAGCTTCCTGTCTTGATGGGAGTTCTGTGTTTGTCATTCACAGTACTTCTCATACCTGAAAGAACAACTCAGTTCTGCCTTCATGGCAAAATTCCCAGTGATTTCATCGTAAGCACAGCTCACATCCTCTTATTCTCTGCTGTTCAGTCCTTTTCCCATCTTTCCACACTGTGATGCTTGACTGGTCCTCTCCCCTCTCCTGCTCATTCTGGGTCTCTGTTTCTTTCCCACAGATAACACTCATTAACTCCATCTCAAGATAATATTTGTTTCTGTAGCAGTCAAAACTGAAAAAGGGAAAATTAATTCAGTGTTTTCTGCACCCCTTCAGGACATGTCCTGCTTATAGTGACAGTGTGTTTTCTCCTGGCTTTTCCCCAAAAACATTGCAGTCAGGTTCAGCTGATCCTGGATGGGGTTATGGAGATCTATCATCATGATCCACAAATAACCATGTCATGTCATCAATAACCATCTACTGTCATGGATGATGGGAGGTGGAGGAATATGAGCACTGATTATGTAAGGAGATGCTCTGAGCTGTGATCAGAGATGGCTCTTTCTCCTAACAAGACACTAAACTGGATTCACTAGCAGCAGTGACAAAAAAGATACTTTGGTTCATAAGGAAACACTTTGATTAAACATTTAATTTTGCTTTAAGAGTTTGTAAAACATAATTAAGCCCTAAACTAAAATGGAAACTTTAAATCCCAAAGCTAAAATGTTGAAACAGGTTATAGTTCCCAAGACTTTTTATATTTTCCTAGATTTGAACTCTCTGGCTGAGATCATCTGCTGATAACTACTGCAGGCTGTTCTGTGAAGAAGCTGTGTGCTGTCAGAGCCAGGGTTTCAGTTTCAGCACGTGAGGTGGATGGGCACTGATCTGATCCTCCCTGATCCGCACACAGCTCCCAGCACTAGGGTGGAGTGGCTACACTCAGGAGTAAGTCACGCTTTGCTCTCGGTGTATCATTAGCCATGGCAGAGTTACATCTCAGCAAACCCATAAACTCCACTGGGCAGCAAAACAGGCACATTTGTGATGCCACAGAAGTAAAGGGTCATAATTAAAACAGTGGCTCTTTTCCCTCGAGATTTCCTTTAGGCTTGTCCCCAGAACAAATCCCAGGCAGGTGATTTATTGTTTATCCACACGGCATTTAAGCAGCATATTTAATACAGTTGCAGTTCATACTTTAAATTCAAACATAACATCAATCCAACAATTTTTGGCAACTAAAAGGCAGCAATGGAGTGTCAAGAATCCAAGGAGACTCCGACCTAATTTACATGGTGTTGCTCTCAAAAGCTGGCAGCACAGAGCGCATCCTTTGAAAATATTTCTATTAGAAGCTGATGTTTATGATCACTCTCAGCTTGGCACAAAAACATTCTTCTAAACATTTACATTTCACATTCTTTAGGACAGTTGAAAAATGTTGGCTTGCAGTTCTCCACAGTGCAGAGAGGCTGTGAGGAATATTATAGTAAAGCATTAATAGCCTTGTACTTTTCTTGTTCTTTGATTTACTGCGTGGTAGTTTTTATCCTAATTGTGTTCTTGATGTTGCCCGTGCTGAATTGAGTTTCACTCAAACAACATGAGCCTGGGTTTATTTTTCTAGCTAAAAAACCCCAAATCAATTAATTTATTAACAATACTTCATACTCATGTTATAGTCACCATTTGGAGACTTTCCCATTCCAATATATTTCCTAGATACTGTTGCAAAACTCCCCAGAAGAGTCAGAAAGTTAGTGTTTTCCAGGAGATGCACCCATGAAGGAAGGACTGGTGCTGTTCTATTTACCCAAACAATGCTGCCATGTTCCGGTTTGCCTCTGACTGATCACAATGTACAGAATCAGCAACAAAATTAGTAACACAAGGCAGACCCCTGGTCAGGCACTGTGGCTCCAAGGGAAGTGCTTCTATCAGTGCCACTCTTGGGTAAGGCATCTGAGCTCTGCCTGCTGTGGCACAGCGCTGTGAGCTCTCAGACAGTGCCATTAGCAGCTGGACTGACTGCTCCTTCCTGCTGCTCCCTCCCTCTCACGGATTGCCCAACCCCACCCAGCCTAATAGCACAGGAGAAAAGCTCAAAAAAAATACCATTGGCTTTGGCCTTCCGTAGGAGAGCTGTTTTCAAAGCTATGTTTTTAAAGTACAACTAAATTGCAGATTAGAGGTGTATAAATATGCTCAGTGTGCTCCTCGTCCCACAGATGGTTTCAGGGGATGTATGGACACAGTTAAATGGATTAGAACTGCTGCATGGAACACCATGAAGTCCTAAACAGTGCCAGCTCCTGGGCAGGTCACCGAAAGCTGGTGGCACCTGGGGAGCACAGGACTGAATAAACACAAGACTGCAGGCACAGGGATCATTTTCTGTCTGAAATGCCCTCCCTGCAGGGCTGCAAGCCCCAGCAGTCCCCGGGCAGGGCTGCTGCTGTGCAGAGTCACTGCTGCTCTGAGGATCTGCAGCATCAGGCTTGGTGGTGTGTGCTGGACGCCTGGGCACTGTCACTGCCACTCTCTGGGCTAAGGTGTGGACAAGCCCTGCTAAGGGACACGTCAGCCACAGTGGCTTCGAGTCAGCAGCTTTGTGTCTGAGCCTTTGTGCTGCCAGCTGGAGATGTGAGGCTGATGGAGAGCTTTGTTCTGTGGCACTGGGGTAAAGAATAAAATTTGCTGTATGCCTTGTTGGCAGCAGTGGTAGAGAACTCCAGGCAAGGGAATTTTACAAATTGTGAATACAAATTGTAGGTGTGAAGTCTTAATTGCTGTTCATAATTAGGCAACAATACAAACAAACTGTACACATATAATGCCCTTCGTCAGAGGAATTCTGGCAGTTTAGAAAGTTCATTAAAGTCTCATCACAACGTGGTGTTGTGGCAGCACTACAGGGAGACCCCCTGAAGCAGCTGTAAAGTACCTCGGCTGGGCCATGGCACAGAGCCTGGCACTGTCAGGTCAGGAATGTGCTCATTTCAGCAGCTCCCGGAGCTCCGAGCGAGCCGAGGGCTTGTGGTGCTCAGGGAGATGCTTTTATTCGGCAAGATAAAAGCTGGGACCTTCTGGCTTACATCAAACTTGTTTGGGAATATTTGCAAACTCATGGAAACAAAAGACAATGTCTCTTGACAACACATTTTAGTGTAATTCTGTGCAAGAACACTCTCATTGCAGAAGGAAAATGACCACACAAAGACTGACTCAAAACTAACTCCCTGCCAGCCTTCAGAAACTGAAAGTCCCATTTTAAAGATGAAGGCATTTGCAAAAAGCCCATATTTTTATTTAGCTTGCTGTTTCAGGGTGTACATCCCCCAGAGCAGGGACCCCAAATCCCAGCAGTCAGGGGAATCTCAATTTACCCAGCAGCAGCTGCCTCCCTTCAAAGAGCTCCCAAAGTCAGGTACAGCCAACTGAACCTCGAGGTGCTCAGTGACTCCTTGCAAGGCAGGCAGCAAAACTGAAGGGGTTTTGGGGGGGGTTTCAAAATTTTAGCCTCTAACTGGCAGAGAGGAATTACTGCTCTCATAGACACGTCCTGTCAGAACAGCTTGTTACCAATCAATAATCAGTATTTGTATAGAGGAGCACATGCAGGTCTCTATAGGAAACTGGTAACACCACAAGCCATAAGTTAATGGAATCTGTGTACAACCAGTGTCTGGAATAAGACTAACAATTCTTATAAAGGAACAAAGGGAGCAGCTCAGAGTGGGTGTGAAGCAGTAGCCAGCAGGCTGGCTAGGAGGAAGGAAAAAATAATAAGGCACCTGGCTCCCAGGAAGGGCCAGAGGTGTATTTGCAGAGGTCACACACCTTCTGGCCAATTAGGTCTGAACCCAGAGGAGCCACTGGTAAAATATCCATTGCTGCTGGCTTTGGCAAAAGTCAATTAGAGACCCATTTATATTATAAAACCTAATTTCTAAGGAGTAAAGGAGAGGAGAACTTCAAAGAGTTGGCCAAAGAAGGTTGGAGCACAGTGTATGTTCAGGCCTGGGACTAATGGATGCCAGTGCCTGAGCATGTGGACACTCTTTGAGATTCCAGGGAAGAGCGTTTCAAACACTGGCTTCTGGCTGCAAAACTGAAGCCAGAATTGAAATATTTTATATTCGTTTACTTTACATTTCACTTGTTTACATCCTCCCAGCCTAGTATCTAAATGTTCAATTTCAGTTGTTTCTAAATAACCACTTGCTTTGCCTGGCCTGGGGGGAGAGGTGAGTGAAGCCAAAGCTGTGGAGTGACAACCCTGTGGAGATCCCAGAGAGGGAAAGCACCACACATGGGTGACCCCGAGGATGTTTGTCCAGCACAGCTGCAGCAGCCTCTGCAAGTGGATGAAAAGGTTTTGCCAGGCTGCTCAGAAGTGGTGCAGGAGCTGGGAATGCCAGCTTTGCACAGACAGTGCCTTCGGTGGCACACACAGGACCCTTTCTGAGGCACAGGACACTCCCCAAGTGGTGCTGCACAACGAGCAGATCAAACTCATACCATGGGTTGGTGACAAAGCTGAAAAGAATCCAGATTGCCAGCTCCCTGTCCTAAATACCAAACGTGGTCCTGCCTCGTCTGGGATAAAAGCATAAGGAAAAATATTCTAACAGCTTTCAAGAAGCAGTGTGGATTTTGCTGTTAAAAGGAGGAAACATTATCAAAGGATCAGAAAATTCCACAAAGTAACACAACAGTTGCTATTGCAAAACTCTGGGGGATCTCTTCTGTGGTATGGAGTTATTCAGTGGCTCAGATTCACAGCAGTGTTTCTTCGTCCTCCACAGTCATAAATTCTTTTTCCTGTTTTGGACAAGTTCAATGAATTCAGCATTTTTGGCTTCAATGAGAGCCAGACCCTGCCTAAAATGTGATATTTTTATTGTCCTTTCCATAGAACGTTTACACTGTGTTTATCGTGTTCATTTCTCTCTTCATTAGAAGTTAATCGCAACACCACTAGCACTGCTTTAATGTCATGAGAATCACACTCTGTAGGGTGCATCCTATGACTGCCTCAAAAATCTCTCCCTGTGGATATTTTGTCTCTGTGAAACAGTCTGGTTCCAACTATTCATCTTTGCCAAGAAGAACAATGTTACCAATTATTCCTACAGTGAAAAATAATCAGAACAATCATTTGTTTTCTTGCAGTTGGTTGTACACGTCCTTCATCAAGAAGAAATTCAGCTATGAATTAGAAAAATTTCCTTCCACCTTCCCAGTCTCGTCAGTCTGTGCAGGATTCATGGTATGCCTATGCATCAGATGAGTTATTTTACCTGGGAGGTAGGAATTGTTCCAAGTTCATACCTGCTCCAGATGTAATTCATTTTTATGAAGGAGACTGGCAGAAAGCCTATCTGCAAAACATCTCCAGTGTTATTATGTAGCGCATAGAAGAGTTAACAGTGACCCAGTAAAAGAATATAAAGGTGGTTTTGCAGAGAGAAGAGATCTGTCATTACTGAAAAGAAATGAGATTAAATTACTGAAAGAGCATTTCTGATCATGCAACCAAGGAAATGTAGAACAAAACTCCAGAGCACGGAGGGATCTGTGAGTCCCACCCTGGAAAGAAGGTACTACAGATTCTTCTTCAGAAAAGGGCATCTCAAAATTCAGTGTCTGAGCTCAGAAACCCAAACACTCATATTAGAAATGCAAACAGATCATGTTCATGTCTTGGGACATGAGCAGCTTTAGGAACTAGGCTCTGGGATTCTGCTTGAACATGCAATTCACACAAATAATCCCAACGTGCCATTCCCTCGCAGCTCTCAGTCAGAGCAGATGCACACCCAGGTTACACCAACAGCTGCTCTCCGTGCAATCAGGTGTGAAAAGCCTGGTCAGACCGACTTTCTGCATTTATTTTGGCTGTGCCCAGCAGCTGTGGGGGTGTTGTCCGAGGTGCTGAGTACTCGTGGGTCACTGCAAAGCTGGGGCTGCAGCTTCAGGTGCCACAGAAAATCACGTCATTGGCTTAATCATCACCAAATTGTTATTACCAAGATTTGCAGCTGGTATCCAGTGAAATCTGAGATAGCAGTTTGAGTTCTCAGTAACTAGCAATTCCAGTTTTTCTAGAAAATTAATAAATGCAAATGTTAACTGTTCCAAATTCACTTAATAAACAGGTCGCCTGGAAAGATTTGTGGTTTTCATTTGAACAGAGAATATAAATAGAAGAGGAAATGGAAAGCCTGATACTTGGTGTCCAATAAACCCCACGATGTGGCCAAGCTTTTTCAGGGCTCGCTGGGTATGCAATGAGCTAATTAGCAAAATCTCATTGCAGCCTTTCAATCACTATAAAACAGATTTAAATGCTTTCTAAGTGTGCAGCCCATTAGTGGCTAATGCAGCGACTGCAGCTGATGTGAGGATCCTGCAGGTCCCACTGCATGGCAGGTGCAAGGGGCTGAGGAACTCACAAGTGGTTCTGATCTCAGCTAGAGACACTGCAAGGGATGACATTGCCAAGTCCTCCTCCCCACAGAGCCAGGGAGCTCCACACGTATCCAGGGCCCATTCACACCCCTGGCTGGGGGCTGAGTGAGCAGAGGAACTTGGGGTTCATCCCCATGTGCTGTGCTGAGCCCTGGTGTTGTTCCCTGCCTTGCTTTCTCCCCACTACCCCAACCTGTTGACCTGTAACTGGCAGATCACACCCCAAGAAAAAGTTTGGTTTGACTGCTCAGTGCTGAAAAAAGTATGCCTCTTCTGAAGTCATCTCTAGGAGACAAACATGGATTACCCTGGAAATCTGCCCAGAGCTAAAAGTGAATATGGAAATTGGGTGTTATTGCCTGCACTCTGTGTTTGTGACCAAAATCTGCCTCTGCAGTTTCCAGATTTTTCTAAGTAGCGCGAGAGTATAAATTGATCATAATTAGGTGTCGTCATGATAATGAATTATGGATTGAAAACAAATCTTATCGGAAGTCTGAAAAATTATGCATTTGCCTCCAAGGGAAAAGGAAAAAGGACATGAAAGGAGAACAACACTTCTGTATCACAGGCAAAATGTCTTAACAAAACTAACTTTAAAGGGAGATTGCCTTGTGAATCACAGCTCCTGCAGTGGCCTAGCCATGTGTCACCTTGCACACTCCTCAGCAGTGTCTCAGGGAGGAGTGCCATGTGTGCCATGTGTGCCACCTGTGCCATGTGTGCCACCTGTGCCATGTGTGCCACGTGTGCCACGTGTGCCCAGCCAGGCCACTGCTCCCTGCCCGCTCTGGACAGCCCTAGCACCGACTGTGCTCAACACTGGGCTGTGGGCAGCAGTAAGACTGACCCTGCTGACCACCAGAATTAGTGGAAAGACCCTGCTGGAAGCATCATGTGTCCTCCTGGAGCTCAGCATTGGCAGGGACTGTCTGAGTCACCTTCCCCATCTGCATATCCCTTTGCATCTCGCATTAGCAGTCAGGAGCCATCACAGCCAGCGAGAAAAGCCTCATGTTTGTGCTCTCCCATGCAAATACCTCTTCTCCCTATATATTAGTTACTGTGTGTGGGTTTTCTCTCTCACTCTGTCTTGCCATATGTGTGGGAGTTGATGGCATCAACTTTATGAAATCTCAACACATGCCAAGAACAGCTGGAGAAGTTGAAACAAGTTCTGGGTGAGGTGAGTTTCATGGGCAGGGACTGAAATTAGCCAAGGTACCGTGGCTGTTTGCCATCCCCGGAGTCTCACATGGAGCATGTGGGCTTTGCACACTCCAAAGGCAGATTCCCTATGGAAAAAAGGATTTGATTCAATTTAGACAGTGATAATGGCAGAGATAATTGAAGTATAAGAATTTGTCCACCAGGAGAGACCATCTCTGCACCTCTTCCATGACTGGTTCATTATGTAAATACAAAAATTTCATCATGAGGCTGAGGTAATTAGGACCTTTAGCCAGCATGTAGCACTCTTCATCTTCAAAACGCTTTACTAACACCAATAATTAATCACCACAACACTCTGGGAAGGCTATCATCCTGATCAATGGGTTAACTGAGGCACAAAGATCTGTCAGTGGTGGTAGGTCTGTGTCCCAGCCTGGTGCTCAGTGTGTTCCAGAGCTGCCCAAGCTGCCTGATGATAAGGGACAAACCAAGGGGGCATTCCAGGATGGAGGAAATAAAACTCACTGCAGACTGCACAGAACCTCTTAATCACTGGCTGCTCCCTACAGGTCTCCATGTTCTCAAACCCAGGATGTTTGTCCTTTCCTTGGAACATCCCCTTGTTTCTGTTAATCTCTTCAGCAGTCCATCAGTTAGAATTCCTGATGTGATAGATACCCTCTGGCCTCAGCCTCAGTTATGACTCAGGTATTTACCTATTCTTTTTTTGTATAATTTTAGATTATAAAAAACTAATGATATAGCTGATACATTTTAGTGTTATATATATAATTTAATAACTAGCATGTGTTCTTGAGGTACTTTATACATCCCTCTCACAAGAATGTCCAGTTTTTGCCTCAATATCATAAAGGAACATTTGAATCTGGTTCAACATTTGGTCTTAAATTGTTAATCTTCAATCACCAGGGCTAGCTTAGGCTAGGAAGTGCAGCTTTTCCCTTTCCAGTTTCTGCCATTAGTTCCACCAGGACATCTCCACCAGTCACACGTTATTGCTTACATCTTGCATTCCCAGAGCAACCTGGGGACAGCGGTGAAAGAAGTGACCTCCCTGCCCAAATCAGAAAATGAAACTTCAGCACAGCTTACAAAATGCAGAAGCACACACAGTGCATCTGAAAGAAAAGGTTGCTTGTCTTGAGGCTTCACAAGAGGGATCTGTCAAATGTGGCAGGCTGTCATTAAAAACAATTAACCTAATCAAAAAGCCCTTTTCTCTTCTTTCTGCCTAGTCAGGTGAATATTAAATACTAGATTTTCCAGGGGCACAGAGAAGAGGAAATCAGCATCTGTGTTTTCGGTCCAACACACGTATGAAGCAGCAAGTACAGATCTGCCTTTGTATCCCCAAAGCATGCATGTGATTAGCAGGAGTGCAGGGGGAGTCACGGCAGGACTGCCCAGCTGCTCATCCCAGCGCCAGCAGAACCTGAGTGTGCAGCCCTGGCACCCACAGGGACAGGCTCTGCAAGGACACTGGGCAGAGCTGCTCCTCTCCTGCCCCGTGCTGCCCTGCACTGCTGGCACCTGTCAGGACAATGCCTCTCATTGAACATTTTGGGGCCTCTTTGGTTCAGAGCAAACTGGCTGCCTGTGATGTCTCAACTCCCAGCATCATCACCACAAGTCAAGTCCAATTCTCTCCTCAGCACTCCCAAACCTCTTTTGGTTTTCCAGAAGTGGAGGAGGCAAAGAAAAACCCTAGTTCCTTTGAGGTGGGAGCTCACCCCAAGGGGGAGGAGAGGGAAGCTGACCTCCCTAGAGCATTTACTGATCGTATTTATTTTTAAAGGCACTTAGCCATAAGCCTCAGCCTATGGCTCTGCTTCCTGCAGGCACACCCTGCTTGTGGCTGTGAAGGTACTCACTAAGCACTAGTAACACCCAGCATTTATATAGGGCTTTTCATCTTCAAAGCACTTCCCGAACATCATTTAATTAATGAATCCTCACAGCCCTCTGTGAGGTATGCACAGTTATTACCCCCACATTTTACAAGTGAGGAAAACTGAGGCAGCGATTAGCTGAGGCAACACTGTGGGAATTGGGATTAGTGCTCAGGAGAGCTCAAGGGTGCCTGGACCCCCATCCCACACAGGGATTGCCTGGCTGCCTCGTTGGGAAATGCATGTGGCACCTCAGCTCATTGCAATATCCCAAAGACAACCAGCGCTGACCCTTTGGTGCATCAGCAAATCTGACCTTCCAGGCCCACACAGGTTTTCTGTGTGAAGATCTGAAAAAATTTTCTTTTTCATCTTTCAGTATCAGTTCCAGCTCTTGCTGTCACCCACACAGCAGATTGAAATGACACTGACTGAGGTTCTGGAAGAGGATGGCTCCTGTTACCTATGGCAATACCTCACACAGCTTCAGTGCCTTCACAGTGTTTTCAGAGGGACGCAGAAGGGAACTTTCACCTCGAGATCTCTGAGCAGCCCATGGACAAAGGACAGTGTCACAATCCCAGGTCCCAGGATGGCTCTGCGCAGGCTGTCAGACCCACTCAGCCTGCCTGTGGCTGAAGATTGGATGATTCACGACCCTCATCCCACATTCATGGAATTTCAGTGAGTTTCACTCACATCCTCCTCAATAACTGTGGGTTCCTCCCTGGAGAAGCCCCAGGGTATCCCAGTTCCCAGCTGACATGGGAGGACAGCAGACTTCCTGGTGGTGATGGCAGCTGGTAGGGTGAGAGAGGGCAGCAGCCATGGGGGTTAAACTTGGATGGTTCAACCTCGTCAAACTTGAACATCTGAGAGAACCTGCAGGGCTTGGTTCCTTTCCAGCCCTCCAGGGCTCTCACAGCCCTAATTATTATTGTTGTTGTTGTTATTATAACAAAACATTCATATACTGCCATAAAACACAAACTAGATAATACACGTTCGTGGCCTGAAGAGCTCAGGCTTCAAACAGGCTGGACATTCTGAACTGGATCCCTCGGGAGAGACGGGGAGGGCGCAGCTCTTTCCCAGCAATTTCCCCTCTCAATTCCTCTCCAGTGAGGCTGAACACTGAAGGGGAAGGAGACACAGCAGCCAGGAGCTGCTCAGGAGCAGACAGAGCTGCTCAGGTGGGACTGCTCTGTCCTGCTCCGGGACATCTCGGGGTGTCCCCAAAGTCCCTCTCCCCTGACCCACGGGTGCTCAGCACACTGCATGGCACTGCACAGAGTGCTCAGAACCACTGGGCAATCTGGAGGTCAAAAATGCTCTTTTGACTGAGAATGATGTCTTTTCCCACCTGGGACATCCCTTCTGTTCCCTCCTGACAGCTTCCCAGTCTAGTCTGCAATGCCATGAGATATGCCAAGGGAGAAGTGGAAAATGTTGCAACTGCTAAATTTTGAAATGAAATAATAATAACAACCGTAAATAACAATAATCTTGAATGACAAAAAAATCCTGCTTATTCCCATCCAGCCACCCCAGCACCAACACACCCTGTGTGCACCGAGCATCGTCCTCAACAACTGCACCAGAGCAAACACAAGGAGCACTTGAGGCCCTTTGTGTGTCTGATCCCTTGGCCAGTCTGTGCCAGCTGAGGGCTCTGAGCCAGAAACTGTCCCTGCCATTCTATATTCATAACTCATAACACAAACCAAAACAAAAAACCCCAACAAAATACATTTACAATGAGAAAACATTTCTCAGAAGTGCTGCTGTTTCCAATCCCCGCAGTGCTCTGTGTTCCAGGGCTCTAATGTTCCCTGGCCATTCGGGCACACAGAATTGAGCAGATGTTGCTGAAGTGTTTGAATGCTTAATCTGGCCTACCTCAGACCTGGCACTAACCAAGATTAGGGACACACTTGACATATTGTTAAGGGCTATAAAGTTAAAGTTCTGGTTATTATTGAAGTCTAAAGCAATTCTTACCCCAGAACCTGCGTGGCAGTGGGGAACCTCACTGGACACCAGTGTAAGGATCCACAGCACCCACTGCCCACCCCAAAACTGCTTCTAGTTTTCCCCTTCTCCTCGTCTATCCCCCTGCCAGGCTCTGTTCTATCCCAGGGGGATTTGCTCCTACACAGGGATATGTTGATGACTCAAGTGTTAGTTTATCCCCAGCTCTTTATGAGCAGTCAGTCCCAGGCTGTCACACTGTCCCAGAGGGCTCACAGCTCAACCCCTGCCGTGTTCCCACCCCTGCCAACCTGCTCTGCCCATTCCTTGGCTGGCACCAAAGGAGCCCTTTTCCCAGCCTGTCTCTCTGTGGTGTGACCCCAACAGCTGCTGAGTGCCAGCCACAGCCCCTGTCTGTGCAGGGGACACCTGCCTACAGCCCTGGCACACACTGTGCTCCATTTCAGCACCCCAGCAAAGCAGCATTTCTTTGGTTTTTTCCATCTGCAGAAGGTGATCCAGACAAAATGGCTAATTTTTAAGTTAGCTCCTCGTGGGTTATGCTTCCTGCCACAGCAATAGTTGTCAATCAGGCAGAGCTTAATCTTAACTCAGGCATTAACTTGAACACAATTAATTCTTGGCAGCAGACAGAAAGTGCTGTGAGCCCCATCTCTCCTGATGGTGATAAGGCTGACTGTCAGGACAGGCTCTGCATTCACTCCCCGACTTTAGCAAGAGTTAGATCAAGTCCATACAGACTAATAAACCAAATTATATTGTTGGCATCAGCAAGTGCCACTCTCAAACAGTCAATTGATTTCTGTCTCATTATGCCAGCCAGGACCTTCCTCAACTCCCAGAAGCTGCTGGGATTTTCCCAGTAGTTTTCAGGAAAGGAATTCAAAGTACAGCTGCGTGATCATAAACAGCACAAGTCTGAGGCACAGGTCTAACCCAAGAGGCAGTGTTTGCAGGAGCAGCACTAACCCCTGTTCCAGGCACATGGCAAAGGGGCACAGAGGTGCCCTGCTGCCCTCTGCGCCAGCCTCATCCTGCCCTGCCTTCCCCTGCCTGCTTTGTTGCCTCACCGCACTTTCCGCATATTTTATCTCATTCCACTGTGGAGCTGCCTTGTGTGGCTCCAGTGAACCCTGTCACCTCTGCTGGGGTTCACGGGGATCCAGGGTGTGAGATGTCCTGGGACAGACTGTGAGCAGCTCCAGGCTGATGCAGGCTCTCTGCACGCCAAGGCTGAGGAGTGAGCTGGGCCAGCCGGTCCAACACTCACTGTCACTCTTGCTGTCCCTCTCTTCTCTGCCTGTTTTTATCACCCTGCTCAAGAGAAGAACTGAACCACCCTGGCATGGCAGCCCGATGGACTTAGCAGGGTGTGACTCAGTGCAGAACCCTTCCGATGTTTTCACATTCCCAGTCAGGGGATGAGGAGACTGAAAAGAGCAGGGAGATTGCAAAACCCCGAGCAGTCAGCAGACTGGAAGGTCCCTCGCAAAACAGGTCCCATGCCCCACTGAAATGCCCCACTCTGTTTTTGGTTTGAATGGTCTGAAGGTTGCAAAACATCTGAGGTTCATGAGGGGATGCACAGGAATTCCAGCAGAATTCCATTCACAGTATCCACATCTGGAAGGGTCTGTGGGAGTTACCCATTCACAGAGCCTTTTGGGATATCCTGGGAGCTAAGGTGGTGCATTACAGACTGCATTGTGTAAGGTGTTGCCTACTTCTAGTTTGCATATTATTGCAAATATGGTTTTCAACTGACTGAAAAAATACATTGATATCTTACTCATAAGAAAGCTTTAGAGTGGATGTGGAGAAAAATGCCATGTTTTGATTTTCCTGCAAATAGCCTTCATGACTTTTATTCTGAAAAGCACTGTCTTGCTAAGATTCATATGGATAAAAACCACATCCAGTTTCTGAACTAATTTTGACAAGATCCAAATGCAGTACATGCTTGCAATGATGCCCAGTGCTTGGCTTCCAGGAAGTACAATTCTGCAAGTGGCAGGATGGCTGTTTCAGAGTTACTTCACTTCTGCTGAAACAATTGATGCAAAAATCACTTATAGAAGAGCTCTTTGTCAGTTTTTTCTTTCACAAAATTATCCAGCATTAACCTCAAAAATAAACTTGTTTGTAAAAGCCAAAATATATGCAAATAAACAATTTATCTTATTCAAGAGAAGAATTCTGTTATGAACACTTACATGATTTTAAAGATGTTTGGGAGACAGTTAATCCTCAAAAGTATTCTTTTTATCTAACATACCATATACTATTTCAATATATGAGCTAGATGTAGGCAATAAATCATATTAAGTATCTCCTCTGAATAAAGACCAAAAGAAATCCTATACTCAACATTAAAAAGAGAGATAGGCATGCCATATTTTCTGGTTTGTATGCATTATCTCCAGCGAAATAATCACCAGGAACACAAACTGAGATTACTGGAATAAAGGCTTCACAGGTCTGTTCCCCTTCCACAGACAGGGCAAGGACTAAATGCACTATTCCAATATTACAGGTTATATGTCCAAGCACATATTCCAAATTTGCACTTATGATGGGTTCTGTCAAGGCGTGACATGGCCAGTGCTGGCTGTTCCCCTAACTGAGCTCGGGAGGAAAGTGCTGGGACAACTGTACTTGAACTTTCATCTGCACAGGAACAAGCCCTCTCGCATTTAGAAGATCACAGATCTTTCATTGCCTCCTTAACAACTGGACAATGGAGCAGCACACAGAATGAGAGTGTTGAGATCTCACATACTTATATTGCACCTGGGAATTGCTGGCTGTATGTTCATAAACAGCTCAGGTGGCAGAGCAGCCCAACGTGGTCTTACTTTTACTACTGAGTTACTCGGAGATCTTGTTCATCTTTCAGTATCTCATTTGGTCCTCTGTAGCTTGGGGAACAACACTTATCTGCTGCACTGAGGTCTGTAACAATAACTCTGACCTGTTTGATAAGAGATGCTACTGAAAGACAAAAGTGTATTATTGCAAAATTTTGTGGGTTGGCAACTTAACTAGTGGCACTGTATTGCACCCAGAGCCCATTTGGCTCCTCACAGTGAAATGAGAGTGGGGGGAAAGGAAATCAGGTCAGAGTTTTTGGCAGACCTGTTCCAGGTAAGCATAATCCAGCTGATTCATTATGTGCTGCAATCATTTCTGGCAAAGCCTGTGAGGTGAAGCAGCCTGCAGCCCTATTGCAGCTCAGCCCTGTGTGGGGGTGTTGCTGCTGCTCACTGGGAAGGCTCTCTGCCCTCCCTGGGGAAGGGTGGCACTGCTGGGGAGACCAAGGGGCGAGGGCTGGAGGAAGAAAAAGGGCTTCACACAAGAGTGCAATATCGGCCTGCTGCTCCCTGCCGAGCAGCCCACGCCGAGATGCTGTTCCTGCCTCCCAGCAGACAAAGGAGGACACCTTGGAGAAGACCCTTCTGATGACTAATGCAATCTCTGTCTCATGAATCATTGGCATTGGGATGTCTGTGGCATAATCAGAGCTCTGGTTATTATACTCATTGATGATAAAACAAGTAAATCTTAATGAGTTGTGGGAAAGGAGACAATAGGGCTCTCTGCCAGGTCTCGTTTACCTTGACAACACGCCTACAGCCCAAGCACAAAGATCCCTATTGTTTATCCTCAGTATTTGTGAAGGGGCCAGACAGCTCTCATTTCCCTCAATCTGATGGTGTTCTCTTTATCTCTGCCTTAGCATTTCTAAGGTCCCTATCACTTGGGTATCTAAGTATCTCAGCTTTAGTCCAAGGTTAAATTTATGGTAAATAAACCACTTGGACAGCCTTTGAAGGTGAAAACTGATATATAGTTAAGTAGTGGTAAATGATCCCATTTACATAGTGCCTCTTCTTTGACTAAAAGGACAAGCAAAGACTTTGTTGCTCATGTTGTAAACAAATCCTCTATGATTCAGGCACTCAGTACCTGGGTCTGTTACCTCAGCAGCACAGCTCAGCCATTAGCTGCCAGTAACACTTGCCCAGCATGAACTGGGAGCTCTGGCCCAGCTGCACTGGGGTTACTCCAGGGACTCTTGGCAGCCTGGCTGTCCTGGTCAGAGTTGCAACTCATCACACTCCTGCCCAGAACAGCTACAGCAGTGAGATTATATAGGAAACAAAACAAATAGGAAAAAAATGGACTATTCCACCTGGTAATCAGCACTCCTGACTCTCCTTGCAAAGCCAAAACCCAGCTCCAAATGGGCCAGGAAAGCCTTTTCCTGGTGCCTGCTTTGTCTGCAGCTTTGTCATCTACAGCTGCTTGGGAATCTTCAGTGGAAAGGATTTTTGAACTGCAGAAAGAGATCTCTATCGGGCTACACTTCTGTACATATTTTTTAAGGAAGTGATGGTAGAGAAAGGATTGCCAGCTCCCAGATGGATTAGGAAGAGCAGCCCCAAATGGCACTTGGTAGGGGTAGGGGAGAACCAAGATCAGCCCTGGCACATTCCTGTCCCAAAAGGCTCCCAGAATCACCAGGCTACTCCTCTCACTGGCACAGGGTCTGCCTTGGGTGTTGTGCAGAGCAAGAGAGGATGGGAGTTTCAGCTCAGCGTGAATACAGGAACATTCTCCAGTTTCTGAGAAGCTTGTCAGGATGGCAAAACACTTCCCATTCAGATCTGGAGATAAGCACACATTTCAAGCAAGAAACAAAAGACAGACCCTGACATTTAGATCTCAGAGTGAATTCCTGGGGACAGCAACAAGAGAAAAACATCTTTCTACTTGTGCTGTAACTAAATCAGAGCAGTTGCTGATTTATAACGCTGAGCTGGAAGAGCATTAAAAATAGTCTTTTTTCCCCCTTGATATTGCCAGCCTCAGGGAATTGCAGCTAAATTCAGGATTGTCTACTGTTGGCCTCTTAAACAACGTTTTGTGTTCCCACATGTTCTTGCCCTGGCTGGTTTTGCTGCTGTCAGCTGGGGAGCTGATTGTGACTCACCATGTGGAAAGACAAGTGACAAACCTTTCCCTAAGGACAGGGCCAGTGTCACCTCCCCACACACCTGTGTTTGCTGCATGCACACTCCAAGCCTCCAGTTCACACTGCCTCAGCAAGGACCCCAGGAAGGTTTTTATGTCCCATTTGTGCTTTTCTGCTGCACAGAAGGAGTGACAGGCAGGGAGGAATGACCAAGGAAGGCCCATGCAGTGAGACTGCAGCAAGAATCCTACAGCAAAGGTCTCAGCAGGGCACACGGAGTTGGGCTTTGGTGGGGAAGGTTGTGTAATCAACCAGATGCTCTTCCACCACATGGGAACTCACCAGTCTAACACAGCAGGGGGGCTACAGCCCTGCAATTTCCTTCCTCTTTCCCTTAACAAGTCCATCACCAGGACAGGCTGCTTAAGGTCATTTCACAAACGGGAGGGCTTTCTTTCCTCCCCATCCAGTGCAAAGAATCCTCTCAGTCACGTTCTTTTCACATATTGAAAACAATTACTTACTGACAGAAGACACTCAAGAAGCAGGAGCTTAACGAGAGGACTGAGTAAAAAGCAACCAGGCTAAGATGGAGCCAAGCAGTGCCTCTCTTTGCTCACTTCTCTGAGCAGCAATAGCCTGGATTCTCTTTTCTTTTGCAGTGAAGTAAATTAAGCAGCTCAGATAAGATTACAAAGCTTTCATAAGTGACAGGAGAATCAGATCTACTGTGTAAGCCAGCAAAATAATTTTATTGCTTTCTCATGGAGCACCATGCAAACATCAGTGATCCTCCCAGAGCATTTACCAAAGATCCAAATGGATCCAGGGCTTTTCTGCTCATGGAGGATGCAGTGCTGAGCAGGAACTAGTATTGGAGTCACTCAGAGAGCAGTGCTGTGTGCTCCACAGGGACACAGGAGCATCCCATGGAGCTCAAAATTCATCAGGCAATGGGGATGAAACACAGTGCTCACTTCTGAGGGAAGCTAGCATAGGCATATCTTACAGAAAGGTTAGCTGCTTGTGTCCACAGACTGAGATTTCATTCCTGAAATCTCCTCATGCCAAATAAATTCACTGGACTACATAAAAACCCAGAGCTGAGCACTTGCCAACGTGTGCATGCAGCTGGAGGTTCTCAGTGTGTAATTGCATTTGCCATCAGGGTAATTGTGCATGCAAAAATTGTGCAATAAGTATTCTGCACACATGCACATGCTTATAACTTTCTTTTTTCCTCCCAAGAATCAGGCACTGTTTGAACAACTAGTCAAGCAAAATAGTTAAAATTATTGAGCATTATTTTGACTTGTTTTAATTACAAATTCACAAGTGAAGCACAATGCTGTGCACTTGAATGACACAAGGGAGACACCACATCACTGCCGGGTCATTAGGATCTGTGTGCACAGTTCTTTAATTTGCCTGCAGACAGATGGATTCCTTAGACTGAAGCTAATTTGTTACACATTGTCTGGAATCTAAAGCCAATTAAACACTGATCATAGTTACTACACAGTCCTTGGCAATTAATTTGTTTTTGAGGATTCGATTAATTTTATAGTTGGGGAAACCAAGGAAGAAACCAAACCCTGCTGCCAGAGGAATCCCAGCTGTGGCACAAAAAGGCCCAAATCACTCAGATCTCCCTCAAGGTATGAAGTGGCTCTGTACACTTACAGAAAATAAAGCACAACATAAATAGATTCAGCAGATAAATGAAGCCCAGTGATGGCTTTCTCCAAAAGAATTCCCACCTCCCATAGGAAAATTGCCAGACTGGACAGGGATCAGAAGTGATGCAGAAAAGATACAGCCTTATTTTAACACCTGAGGTACAACTGTGTCCAAAGGACATATTGCATTTAGAGCAGATTAACAAATCCCAGTGTTACTGGAAACAAAACTGACGCCTTCCACTTTTGGAAACAAAGCTGACACCTTCCACTTTTGCAGAGTTTGATGCCAGTGCAGGTAAGGTGATGCAAAAAGTCCCTTTTGCCTTGGAGAGCTGTAGTTATCCTGTTCCAGTCAGTAGCTCAGATTTGCATAAGCAAATTGTTTATGTTTTATTGTTTTGTGGAAAATGAAACAGCATTCCCTGTTATGGCAAAGTCCCGTCCACAGCTGGGTGAGCATCTGGACACGTGCAGGCAGCACCTTTATACAGAGCTTCCTGCACACTCACAAGGAGAGCACACGACTGCCACCAGCACCCGCAGTGTCCTGCACACAGGGACAGCTCCTCCCGTGTTTGCTCGGGGTGCCCGTGGCAGGTGTGCACATCCGTGTTGGCAAACACATGTCTGTGCACTCCTGTGCTCACAAACACTCACGTGTGCACTCCTGTGCTCACAAACACACGCATCTGCTCACACTGGGGCACACGCCATCCCAGCCGGGGCTGGAGCCCAGCCAGACAGTGGCACTCCCGCACCGGGCACTGCTTGCTGCTGTTTGCACACACATCCTTGTATCAATCTGTTTCAATTCCCAAATAATGCAGATTTCCTTTTGATCGCAGCCAGCATGCTGGGCCTGAGTCAGTCTCTAAAACCATCGTGGCCGAGCCAGTCCCGTCTTGTTTGTTTGTTTTTGCAGTGACTGTGAGGAATAGGGAGGGCGGAGGTGGCTCTGCGTGTCCCTTCACCTCTTGTGGGTTCTGGCACATTCCTTTCACAAACACTCTCTCTCCAGTGCAGGGGACAGGGTTCTTTGTTTATACTGCCACTGTTTTTTGCTGATGCTCGACCACCCTGGCACATCTCTGTCCAGGGGACTCCTCTGAGCAGCTGCATATTTCAAAGCCACCTGTGACACGGATCGTGGGTAAAGCACAGCTCGGAGCTCCTGGAGATGGATCTCCCTCGGACAACACAAAGATTAGAAAGAACTACTTTAACCTGGAATGTGACAGTTTAGCACCTAATATTCTCCAACTTTCCCTTCCTCTCAGCTGCCCCAGAGCCTCTGAGGATGCCTTGGGAAATGAAAGCTTCCTAGGGCCAGCCTGGACTCTGCAGATCCTTAAGACCAGCAGTTTCTGTGAAACAAGCTGTACTGGGAATCTATCTGTGCTGGGAGCCTATCCAAGCTGTAAGGAGCAAGAAGCAAGAGTAAGGAAGGATGTGTGAGTTATTTTAATACAATCATTTCACTCTGTATTTTCACACCCATACAGCTATCTCTACACAAATACCTCAGTCCATACCCATAAATATCACTGAATCAGAGCAGATGCTTTGCAAAGAGCCTAAATTTACTTGCCACAATAAGTTACATTGATAAAGGCATCTTAAAGGAGCGTAAATAAGAGTCATCTTGCTTTAGCTGTAAAGTGATACCAACAATCCCTTTTTTAATCTCTTTCCTCCCTCTTCAGGTGTTCTAGGTGTTTCTTTAGCTAAAGCTGTGGGCAGAAACAACAGAGTGAGGTGCCACCCCACTGTGTCACCCAGAGCAGAGGGTGATCTTGTGGGCCTAGTTATAGACCTACCTCTGCTATAAAATGCATATTATCAGTCTTGTTGCACTCATCATCAGAGCACAGCATTTGCTAGTGTTCAGTAATTTAGCATGAATGTTTCATAACACTGAGTGGGAAGAAAAAACATTAAATAGTTCTAGGGATTTTTCTAGTACCACATTGCTAGGAAGATCTGTTTCCCATAGCTAAATTAGAGACACAAACCAACCACTGCCTTAACCACTTGAAGGGAAGTGAGCACAGGGCCAGCCAGGCCAAGGAGATGACACCAGCAGCACAGGTTGAACGTTGTCTGTAAAACACAGCAATAGACAGCAAGACAATTTTCATTGGCTTCAGTGATTGCAAAACCTAAGTCAGATCTCTCCTTCTAAAACAGACCTCAACGGCTTATTTTATTGAAATAACTAATTCCTTAGAAATAGAATACTAAGAAGTGCCTTAGCAAGAAAAGAAGAAAAAATACCAGTCTTTCCAGGGAGAGGAGAGCAGGTGGGTTAAAGTCCTTCAGAGTGTGATTGCTGCTTTGGTGATAACAAGTTTTCCTTCTGAATTCTGCTAAATTCCTAGACCAGCTAAGGAAATTTTTTCAATTATTACTTTTTCTAATAAAAACATTCTAAGTCTTTACACACTGATGACCTATTGTCACTTCTTGTGTTCACACCCTCAGTGTAGCAGGATTGTGTACATTTGGCCTCAGACTCTTTTGTTACCCTACCAATTCCAAGAAAAGGGTCCCAGAACTGGGAATTAGTTAATTCCATGATCTATGAAAGTGCTAAGAAACTGTTTGACGCTGAATTCTCATTCTCAGCCTTCCCACTTCTGTTGCTCCTCACTCTCCACGTAAATGGATGTTGACATTTGCACTTTCATTAATTCCTCTAATTCTCCAGCCTCACACAAATTCCAGCTCACCATACCTGTGCAGTCCTTCAATAATACGCTTAGTGCAATAACACCAACAGATTAACAACAATAATTGGATTGCAGAGGTTTTAGGCAACCTTGGGGTCAGCGGGAAGGGATAACAAGATTGCTGTGCCACCTGCTCCAGCTGGTTTGGGGTGCCTTGGTGTGTGTTTTGTTACTCTTTCTGCAGGGCAGGAGGGACACGATCTGCTGTCTTGTTTTAGTGTTAGCCAGGGCTGCATCTGACACAAGAGCCTTGTTTCTTCCTAGGAGCTGATATTCAGTCTCTGCGGCACCACCTCAACTGAAAAGAGGCACCAGAGAGAGTCTGAGTGTTTTCTAGTATGTAGAATAACAGTCATTCTAGAGCATCTTCCAGGTGCCAGGAGCAGAGTGCTGTAATTGCAAACACCAACAGTTGGCCACCTATAGCAACTGCAAATCTAGACATCATTTTATATATATAATTTTTATAAGAGCATTTAGCTAAGTCTGATATCCCCACACAACTGCAACAGCTGGACACTTCAGGAACCGACTTTTGCACTCAGAAAAGCCTCTTTTACGGTAAGTGAAACCACTCTCTTCCTGCAAAGTACAGACACATGGTTTAACCCCAATCACTATTTCTATCATAGAATTATAGAACTGTCTAGGTTGGAAAAGACCTTTAAGATCATCAAGTCCAGCTGTTGACCCTGCACTGCCAAGCCCACCACAGCCCACGTCCCATGCTTCTTTCTGTGCTCATAAGACTCTTGTCACATCTGTGGAACAGTGACAAACACTCCAGTGAGCACAAACAGAAGAGCTATGACCACAAGAAAAAGGCAGATCTGTGCTGTGAGATATTTTGATTACTAAGCAGCTTTAAAAATCTGCTTCAACTTTGGATTCTTTGAGCCCCAACTGGTTATTTGCACTGCTGTCCCCTGTCTGCATTCTCTGACCTTCTGACACACAGTTGCTGCAGCCTGTTGCATGTGTCCCCAAGCAGAAAGCAGATTGGACAGAGATTAGATAACATCGTGGGCTATGGGGTGGGTACTTCTTTTTTTTCTTACCAGTTTCCTGTTGATAGAATCACACTGATAAGGAGTTGAGTTGGTAGTTGAAGTATGAAACTGCAAAAAGCTCCCTTTTAAAAGACATGTTCCAAATGGGATGTAGATGCTGCCAAAGGATAGTCTGGGGTGTGTGTGGCTGTGCTCTGGTGCTTGGGCCCATCAATGTGAACATTACCCAGGAGCAAGGGGGAGTTAAGGGATCACTGTGGGTACACAGCTCAGGGTCAAGCATTTGGAAACCTGTTGACAAACATGGTTAGAGAAGCACTGCAGAAACAGAGGAAGCTGTTTGAGCTGTTTCTTCACACTGGCTACATCTTTCCACCATGTTTCTGAAAGTTATTGCTCCACAATGCTTGAAGGGAGGATGAGTTAGCACAACAGCGTGCGTTTGTCTCATCTGCTTCAGCACAGACTCATCCAGGTTGCCTCCAACCACCACAAAGTGAGCCTTTGCCCGAAGCTGATGCTCATCAGTGCCACAAAGCCCTGCCAGCTGAGCTCCAGATGCACAAGCTCTGGCAGGGATGTGGGAACAAGCAGCCTGTGGGCAGTGGGGTTTCACATTTCCACACTGTGCTGTGCTGGGATCACACACAGATCCAAGGTCTCCAAGGCCCAGGGTGCTACCGTGAGACCCCAGCGACAGCTGGGCTGGAATAAACCTTGGAACAAACCAGCTGCCACCCACACTTCAGCTGGGAGGTTTTTATTTTAAATATCCGCACCTCCCGGGTTGAAGAGCTCTTGACTCCACAGATTCTGAAGGTCCATGTTTCTCTCCCACCACCTGCTCACCAAAAGGAGCAGTGGGCGCTGCTGGGCCGTTGGTGGTTTGGTGCCATCGCGGCACATTTCGGTTTCACCAGGGCGCTGTGGTTTCACCTCCAGTGGCCGTGCAGCTCCCACCCTCCACACTGCCCATGCTGCTGGCACAGCTGGCTGTGCAGCTGCACACTCGACCAGAACAGCTGAAAAATTCCTTTCAGCTGACACTTCAGTTTACCCCATAACCATGGAAAAAGGTGTGCTGATCCAAAAAGGAGCAGTGCAGAAAGTGGGATGGCTGGCTGCAGGGAGAGAAATATCACTGCAAAAACTGCCATGAATCCTCTGCCTGAGAAACTGAAGTTGTGCTGGCAGATCTTGATAGAAAAGCTCAGCACAGAAAGGGTCAGTCTGCACATGCAGCTCCCTCTAAGGCAAATGGGAGTCACAGATATGAATTGGAACTGTGCAAGCAGCAGTACAATGTAAAGCAGATTTTCTTTGATTAGCCATGGCCTCTAATCTCTCCTATGCCCCCCTGCAGCGAATTCCAGAGTTCAACAGCCCCCACTGGACTTTCCTGTTAAGACTCAAATCGTTAAAAGTATTTGTTTAGTAAAGGCTAAAGCACTCAGGTCCCAGTGCCCAAGAGCTCTGCGAGGTTAAATGTTGTGAACCTTTTGAACACAAGCCATATTCCACAGGGTCCCCGTGATTCACCAGTGGAGCCCTATGGACATTTGATCTCCAGGCTTCACCCTTCAGCTCCCGGCAGCAGCTCATGAAACTGCTTGGACCAAATGAGCTCCTGTGGCCCCAGACAGGAGGGACCATGGCACAGCCTCTGCCAGAGCTCACATGGATCTCACAAGCTGGCCTGTGCTGGCCGTGGCTGGGAAAGGCTTCGTTTCCTTCCCAGTAGCTGGTGTGGGGCTGAGCTTTGGATTTGTGCTGCAAACAGTGCTGATAGCACAGGGATGTTTTCCTTATTGCAGAGCAGCCCTTGTACAGAGCCAAGGCTTTTCTGCTCCTCACTCAGCCAGCGAGGGGCTGGGGGTGCACGAGGAGCTGTGAGTCTGACCCACAGCAGCTTGGCTCAATAGTGTTCCTTAGGGCAGAAGGTGTTCAAGGATGGGAAGATTCAGGTCCCAGAGTGATCCAGGATGTAACTCATCTATAGCTTCAAAAGGATTAATATTTCTCACAGAACACTCCTAGATACACCCTAAAGAATATTCCTCAACTGGCGCCATTTCAATTTCGAAAGTTACTTCAGTGAAAATTGCTGTGAATTAGTGGCCAAATTCACATTCCTGAGAAAAATGGATAGTTTGAATTGCAGCTGAAGAGGACATGGGGCAGCTGGAGAGTCTGCATACCTGCCCTGCAGGGAAAAGGCTGCTGGCCCTTGGAGGAGACGAGAGGAGGGAGCAGCCCTGGGCGCTCAGAGCCACTCAGCTGAGCCACAGCAGCTCCTGGCACAGCCAAGCAGTCTGGAAAACACAGCTTGAAAGAGCCCAGTGGGGCTGCACAGGGCCAGAGCAGCCACCCCTGTGAGCCCTCCAGAAGAGGACAGGTGACAGCCCAGAACCTTGGATGTGTCTCTGGTTCCCAGCTCCCTCTGTCAAGATCCCTGGGAGCTGGGTGGGTGAGCTGGAAGGAAATCAAGCAGGTTTTCAAACCTGCCTGGCAGGCAGTGAAAATCCTCCCTAGTTTCTGTCAGTTTTGCAGAAAATGTCATACTCCCCCAAGCATCCGAGCTGAGATCAACAGGAAATGCTTTTCCTTTCCTGTGAATATTTTTGAGATTTCAAAAACTTCCCTGGTACCTACTTTGAAATTTTAAAAAGAAAATTGGGATGGGCTAAAAGAAATTGAGATGGGTCAATTAAAAGTTTTGTTTCAAAAGCATATCTTAGATTTTTTTTCTAATACAAACCATTTACTGACACCATTTCTTCACCTCTGAATACTTAAATTTTAAAAATCTGACATATTCAGAAGAATGTCCAACAACAATTGTACTCTTATTTTGGATGTGTGTCTGCATTATTTAGCTGTTACCGAGCATGCAGAAAGTTGTAAAAAGTGGGGGTTTAGTTCTTAAGCCTGTTTGTACCAAGGCTTATGTACAACGTCTACAGTATTTCCAAGCAAACAACCCTGAAAGCCCAGACCTCACACAAGTATCAGACCCTGCAGAAAATATCATTGGCGCTTAGACTCACTTGCCTACAATAAGCAATCCCTTACTAAAAATTTCACACTGGCTATTGCCTAGAAAAGCAGCCAAGAATAATCCACTGAAGGTCTCTTTCAGCCCAGAGAAGTGGGAAGGATTTGTTAGTCATGAGCAGTTTCTTCCCTCTGTCACTTTTCCAGGTGCCCAAGAGAGGAAAAATGCTGCTCCAGTGAAAATCCTGGTGCAAAGCAGAGTAACTGCCAGGTTCTGCACGCCAAATCCTGCTGCCTGGCCCACTTACAGCCCAGATAAGGCAGGGGTCTAGTGCTGGAAAGTGCTTACTAGGAAACATGCCTCACTGAAGTTTACAGCAGTTTGGCACGCCTGGAAAATCGTATCAGAACCAGGTGTTTTTATTAGGTTTAAACCCAAATGCAGGGGGTTACATTTAGACAGGCAGACTGGGTTATTATGGAAGGTAATGTGGCCTCACAGGGAGACACGAACAACTTCCACTTCTGGCATGTATTTGATGTGAGAAATCACCAAAAAATATCATGCTTTTGACCAAGACATTTTTTCACTTCCCTTCCAGCTCAGCCCAGTGAAAGATCTGAGTACAACTTTTACCTAAAAAAAAAATTTAAAAAATCATTATGTCTCTGACCTTTACAAACAAAACAAGAAAACAAACCACAGAGTCACAGGCCACTTTTAAACAATGCTTGGGCTTGGTCCAGTCACTGCTTTCTGTTTGGAAAGGGAGAGTAATCTCTGCAAATGCACAAGCCAGGGCTGTGTGTAAATACAGGGGAGCATGCAGGGCACTCCCACCAAAACCACCACCAGCCCAGGTGTCACAGAGCAGCTTGGGACTATTATTTGTGATGACAAAACAATTAAACAGATAATTGTTCTTCTAAAGGACAAAAATGAGGGTGATGATGTGGTACCCTAAGAGGTGTAATTTGCTCTTCCTGGCCTCATCATTCTGCTGGTTTCTCCCTGGCACAATTTGGCCTGAGAACCAAGAGAGCAGGACAGTGCCTGGGAGCTGTTTGCTTCCTTTGGAGCGGTGTGCTGATGGGTTGATCCTGAAGGCACTGATCCAGACCCTTCTAGCACTCAGGAAAGAGTCAAGGAATTATCTTCCAGAGGACAATTCAAACAAAATTTATCTCACTCCATATGGGGAACCTAACCTTTAGTTCCCAAACTGGGCACATAAATTTGGGCAGTTTCAGATGACAACTTCTCCTCTAGCCATCCCCTGTTGATTTTTGTACAGTTTTTATTTATAGTTTCCTGGATGTCATGGACACCTCATCTGAACTTCTACATAACATGAGGCCATGGAATTTCACCCAGTTTTTCCTATGATAAGCACAACATGGTGGCTGCTGCAGAACACAAAACAGAAACATGTCTGGAAATGCACAGCCAAGGCCCCACGCGCTTGAGAAGGAATGGGCTGTACAGAAGCAAGACATGCCCACAGGTGGTATTTAAGAGGATCAAGGCAGACCCAGCTTAAAGAGCCATTGCACAGTCCTGTCCCACTGCCACCGCAGGTCTTGGTTGGAAGTGTCACTGAAGTTTGGTCCCAGCAATTCTACCATGGGTCATTGTGGGAAAGCATGGAAAGGTTCTCTCCATCAATAGGAATCTGTGCAGAGCACTGGGAGAGGCTCCCTGAACCCACTCTGCAGACCAGGATAACTCTGTACAAACAAAAACCAAGGAAGCTTTCCAGAACAAGTGGGGCCCGAGGCACACAGAACACCTGGTGGTTTGGCGTACCATGAGAGAGCTTAGATAAACACTTCTGGAAGTATTCTGGGGCCAGGGAGAGTATTCCCAGAATCTCATGTGACATTTAAAAGATGATCTTGTGCCATACGTTGGTGTCTAGGGAGATAAAGGTCCCAGCTGCAGAGGGGTGACAGCCACACCCTCCCAGGAAGTACAGCAGGCTGCCAACCCAACTCTGTTCTCTTTCACCAACAGTGGAAAGAGGGCTTGGCTGAAAGCAAAACAGGAGAAATGTTAAGTATCAAAAGATAATAATTTTAAGGTGAAGCACCCCAAAATATCTAAACCCCAAAATGAATCCCATCAAACCAAAGTAATTTGTATTCTATTTTGTGGTGCTTTTAGGATTACCTCCATTTACACACTACATATATAGTTTAGTAGGTGACACACATCTGAAAACACCATGCAAAACAGCTACTGTGCAAATACAGAGTCAGTCAGGATGTCTTTGGAGTCATATTCACTGGGACAAACAAAGAATCATGGAATACCCTGAGCTGGAAGGACCCACAAGGAACATCAAAGTCCAGCTCCTGGCCCTGCACTGGACAGCCCCAAGAATCCAACATGTGCCTAAGTGCACACACATGAATTACAGAAAAAAAACCTCAAACAGCTCAGAATTAACCTCCTGAACCTCTGTTTCAAAATGCCTGTTAATGTCAGTGGCTTTCCAGGACCTGTGGTGCAATCAGCTGTTGCAGAGTGGCTTTGGAAGTGGTCAGCTTTGCACAGGGGACAAAGTGCTCATCCGTCGGCAAACAAAACCAATAGGGCAAAATCTGAAAGGCCAGCCTGGGACCATCCTGTCATCTGCCGGCTCATGGGTGAGCTGATTTCAGCGCAGTGGAACTCGGCCAGGTCAGACAGAGCACCGCAGAGCTGCGGGAGGCGCTGGGGGGCTGGAGGCGTCGGGAGCATCTCCATCCCGAGAACAAATCAAAACAGCACCAAAACCAGCTACAGGGAATGTGCCCGCCCTGGCAAACCACCACACTGAAAGGGCAGATCAGCTGAATGCCCCAAGTGCAAGGATTGGTTCGGGCAAGTGAGACCAGATCTTTGGAATTTGAAAGAGAAAGAAAAAGGAGGAAAAGACAGAAGTATGTTCCAGTTAATGCTCCTGCTGTATTTAAGCAAAACCTTACATACTGCAGAGAGCTGAAGGGAGAACCAAGAACTTCCTTGCCCAACTTAAAGAACTTGTCTGTTCCTAAGATCTCAAATTTCAGTAATATTCCAGACAGGAATGAATTTCCTTTATAATAAGTATTCTCTAATGATTCTCACATGAGCCTGAACTGTGTTTTCTATTCCCAGCAGCAAGTGATTCTGGACAAATAACTGAGCTGCACTGTGCCTCAGTTTCTCTTTCCACAAAATGGGGGAATATCACCTTTCATAAAGCACTTACAGCTGTTTGGACTAAGTGCAAGCTAAGTGTGTAAATTTAAACCACAGCCACTGCTATTAAATCATTTATTAGCTGATCTGACTGTCACAGTTTTTTCCCCACCCCAAGCTCATAGAGGAACATCCTGAAAAACATTCCCTTGAATAATCAATAACCAAGTTACCTATAAAGTCTGCATTTCATAAAAGATCATTCCGCTTACTGTTAGTGGGGGGTGGAAAGCAGAGTTGGTCAGGGAAGAACATGTTGGGGGATAAATTTTCTGTCCCCTGTATAAAGTTCAGGTTTCCCTGAATTTTGGGTCTGAGCAAGAGGCCTGTGATGAACCATATCCTTTTGGGGCTGTTCAGGAGATTCCCATCCAAACCTCCATGCTTTACTAACCCAGGGACCTGTCCTTGGGAAGGAATTTAGAAACCCCAGAACACACTCATCAAAATGAAGGTGAGCAGCAAAGCCATGGGTTTTTGCATTGTGCTTCTCCTCCATCAGTGACACCCCTTGTGACAAGACTGTGGCTCTCATCTTCACTGGAGAGCTGAACTCCGGTTCTGCTGTTGTGGTCTGTCTCCTCTGGTCCTCTGCATCTGAACCAGAAAACACTTCCACCAAAAATGACCTTGGAAAAAGCATTCTTCCTTTACCCGGTCACAGAGAAGCTAGAAAACCAATAACATTTTTGGAATGAACTATCATCAGGACACTTTCCAGAGGCCTAATGTGCACAGATGTTACACATCTGCACAACCAGTCCTTCCAGCAATATCTGCTTGTTAATAAAACACTACAATTACAAAACCAGCTTACATGAGGGAGTTTGCTGTCTTTGGTCAGGTTTCACTGCTCTGTTCTAGCTGGTTGCTCCCAAGTCTTCCACACAACATGTACATTTCTGTGGGATTATCTTCTAGTTCACTGCAAGACTCCATGTTCTAACTGACAGATCTTCCTTCCTTTCTCCTGTGCCTGATCCCCAAAGGCAGTGGTCTAAGTGACCAAACACACAGCACTGTTTTCTCTGGGAGGAGACCAAAAAACAAGTGACTGGACACTGAAAGGTTTCTGCAAGCAGAACTGGAACTGCCATTATCCCTGGGCATCAGAACCCAGTGATTCATGCCTCCTTGCTCCAATCCAGGCCCTTCTGTCTGAGGGGAACTCAGAATTCCCATTCTGACACAGAACCCCATGCAGGGATGTGCTCCACCACCCACACATCCAAAAAGCATCCAGTGGCACAGAGGGATGGAGCTGGGGACAGGGCCTGGCAAGGCCAAGGCTGGCAGTCTGCCACCACAGGGCTTGTCTTCATTCCTTCCAGAAGGGCACCTGCTAATTACAGAGCGTGGTGCTGCACTTAAAGGGCTGCTATGATTCTCATTATGAGCACACATGGTGTTCCACATGAAGGGATTTTTCAGCTTCCTACTGGTTGATTCTAATTGGGAAATGTAATATTTTGTATCCTTTACAAGATCCATTTGTTACTCTGCTCACCTTGGCCCACCTCAGGCCATGCAGCCATGCCAAAGTGCCTCGGAACTCACAGAGGTCTTGTACTGGGAGATCCAAGCTTAACCACTCATGGAAGAAGGGTAACATTTTTGAGCCAAACTTTGGAAGCAGTACTTTGTACATGTGTAGGAGTTTCTAGAGGAATCCACTAGGACAGAATACATTCAGCACTTTGGAAATTTCTGGTATGTTTCACTCTAGTCCACAAAAATTAGGCACATAGATTTTTTCAGTTCAGAGGCTGGAGCTGAGATTCGATGAACTTTGTGAATGACAGTCTGAAAAATGACAGTGTTCAAAGGGTAGGAACTACCTGAAAAACAAGTTAAGAAGGGCAGTATCAAGAGTTTTATCCATGTTAGAGCAGAGTTATGTGTTGGCAGGTGGCCCTTGTGGTCTTGGGTTGGGTTTCTGATAAGGCTGGAGGGAGGAGAATGGGGGAGATTTGTACTGCTGTTCCAGAGGTACAACAACTGGGAAGAAGCTGCACTGATAAATCAGAGCAGCAACCTCTCCCTCTGTATCTTAATGCCTGAAGCCAAGGCTGCCTGAAAGTGGGAAAAAATGGTCCTGCTTGAGAAGAAAGAAAGAAGTGAAAAGGCCTCGTGAACATGACAACGACATATTCTTGAGTTAAACAAAAAAAGAACCAAAAGAAAAAGGAACACAGAAGAGTCAGTCCACCCACTCCATCCTTTTATACTAACAGCATTAAGATGAGGGCAAAACATATTTATTTTTAGTGCTGCTGTTTGGTTCCAAACTGCAGCTCCCTGAAATATGAGATCACAGAGGTAAGAGACAGGTTACATTCTTTCAGTAAAGGCCCCATCCATGTGGAACCTTCTTCTCTTTTGGGTCCTGACATGAGCACAAATTTCAGAGATTTAGAAAGACTGACTAAAATTATCTCCCTTCTCCAAAGGACTTAACCTCAGAGTCCAGTGGATTCTGACAAAAATAGAAGCAGAAGTGAGCAGAACTGAAGTTTTGGATTTACTGGGCCCTTCAACACAAAATGGATGGCAGAGATCTATTGGAAGAACAGAGGGATTAAACCCAGATGGACAATGATAAGGACGCAGATCAGGCCAAAGACTGGAGAGGGGCTCACTGCAGATTGAGATGAGATGAGATGAGATGAGATGAGATGATGAGATGAGATAGATCAGATGATGAGATTATATGGTCCTTAGTCCCTCAGCCCCAAGCCCATCAGCGTCCTTGGGGGGAGGAGGGAGTTCCTCACATGGTGTTTCAGAGAAGGCTTTGCCTGAGTGCCAGAAGACAATAATGCCATGAGGAATCCTGAAAGAAGCAAGCTGAACTGTAAGAGGTCACAGACACGAGTATTAGGAGCAGATTACACCCACCAGTGCTGCCACATTTAGTCATGAGTGAATGGGAAAAGGAAAAAGGAGGGATGCTGGGTTGTCCCACAGTCAGCGCTGTGCCAAGGGAGAGGATGTGAGACCAGGAAAAAATTATTCCACAGACCCTTCCTGATACCAGAGTGTGGACAAACAACAGGGAGCCCCCTCACCCTGAACTTCCCCACCCACTGAAATGCACTTTCAGCCAAGACACCCGGATGCCCTTGTGGCAGCGTTCACCGAGTCACAGCCTGGGTGCAGTGGCTCTTCCTTCTCCTTTTCTTTCCCTGCAGGCCCCTGCCTTGGCTGAGCAGCCTTTTCCTTCCCTGATTTTTTGGGCTGCTGACCTAACGGTTTCCTTTTTTTTCTGTGAGCAAAGAGGAGTAGCCCAAGCCTGACCATGGGGAAGAGGGGTGGTACTTTACCAGAACCCTCTGAGACACTCAAGACAGTTTCCCCATGACCATGATTCTCCATGTGATCATTTCCAGAGAAGAAGGCCAGGCAATAAGGAGGGAATTAATGATGAAAATTGGGTTGTCTGAGTCTGTGAAACTTCAGTGTCTATTTTTGTTTGAATCTCAAACCAAAGGGAAGAGAGAGAAGGACAAGGAAGATGTACTGAATCCTGATCCCATCTGCAAGGAGAAAGGCTCTCTGTGGATCAGACAGACCTAATTCACAGGGCAAGGAGGAGAAGAATGGGGAAATGCCAGCCAAGGCACTCGGTCCAAAAATGTTGAAAAACACATCCACCTCTATTTCTAATTTTAGTAACTTTCTGAGGCCATCAAACACAAGATTCTATTCTGCTCACCAAACCACAATTTTAGGAAGTGGCTAAATCCTGAGAAGAGTGTGATACTGCTCTCATCTGTGCATACAGCCATCACATGCCCACCAGAGCCATCAGCTGGGCGGTGCCTTCTGGGAAGGAACAGCTCTGGCCTGTCTTACTCACCAGGGTCTCATCCCTTCTCTGCCCGACTGCTGAAGCTTCAGAGTTGGCCATGAGTGGCAGATAACTCCTCTTATTTGTTTACCTTGCCTTTTGTCATCCTTCAGAACAGTGGGAGGGAGGCCACCGACTCTGTCACCCTTGCCAGTGACTGGCTCTGGGGTGACAATGACCTTGGGGTACAGATTATCTGGATCTGACTGGAATGAGCCAACTGGGAAAGCTTATATGGCATCATCTGTCATCTTCGGCCTGGGTTTGTCCTGAGCCAAAGTTATGCAAACAGCTCATGATCTGAGGCCAGTGACAGATCATTACTCACAGGCTGACCTCCCTCAGCACTGAAGTTTGAACTCTTCATCCATCACTTCCTTTGACAGCTCTTTTTGGTAAAAATGGAGAAGCACGTTGCCACAGGACACTACTGTAGTCAGAATTTGACAGCATTCATGCATTAGATGTGTGAGAATTAAAAATATTCTCATGTCATTAAGGAGAAATAAAAATATTACTGTTTTGCTCGAGTGCTTACCAAGATGTTGCAAGTTAGAGAGATACTTCCTCTTTCTTACAAGGGGAGCTTCTCATTTACCACAGGGTAAAAGTAAGAACATGAGGCAAACCACAGCACACTGCAGCAAGAACACACCTCGCCTTACCTTACCCCACGGTAACACATCCACATCTCCATACCCAGAGAAATAATTATTTTTAATGCTCCCTTGGGAAATTTTAATAACACATTATGCTGTCTAGGAGAAATTTAAAACCAGGTGATTGATCTCTCTGGTTTAAAATGAAGAAAGCCTTTATGCTCGGAGTGTTCTGACTTTCTGAATGCAATGACTGAGGCAAGTAATGCGTTTCAAATATCTCAGTCCCACCTCACTGCGGTGCTCTGGGACACCCATAGAACTGTGGATTTCAAGACCTTTTTGTTGTAGAGGCAAAAGCTTCTCCTAATTAATTCCCTGCACAGATGCAAATTTGGAATCCACTTTGGAAGTAGGAAAAATTAATTTGCATTGCAATGCTTGCATCCTGCAAGAATATCCATGCCACAGTGATCCGTTCAAGATTCATACATAGATTTGACATAAATTAATGACTGCATGAACAAATAATTTTTGAGGCACAGGGAGAAAATCCCCATGGCTCTTTTCCCACCCGTGGGTAATTTCAGGGCTCTGGCAGCCCCGGGGGTTTCCCGCAGCCCCGCGGTTCGGGGAAGTGGCAGCACATGGGGCGGGAGCGTCACTGTCACTGCAGCCACGGCGTGTCACCGGGCACAGCCACCCGCGGCCACCATCCCGACACGGTGCGATCCCGGGGGATGTGTGCGACACAAACACCCGCAGCTCCCCTCTCCTGGCGCTTGCACTCTTGCAGCCACGGCAGCACTTGGATTTGCCACTTCCCATCCAGGCAGGATGGCAGCGTTTGTCACTCACCGGAAAACACGAGTCACACATGAGTTCTGGGGCTTTTTGCACTGACAGCCTGACATCCCCTCCCTCTGCAGACGTGAGAATCTCATGGTGCATCTGCTTTCACTTTTGCATTCGACTGACCTACATTGCGAGCAGTCGCTTGGAATCACATTGCCTTCCCAGCTGATTTTGAGATCAGCCTTTCGAGCGCAGGCAGTGCGGTAATTCCTGCGCTGCCCCTGCTTGCCGCACTGTCAGCGCTCAACCTGCCCTGCTCCTCTCCCTGATCTGGACACCAGCTCTGCTTGGAGCCTGATCAGGAGGGGAAAACACTGAGAGTGTTCCTGCAAGAATTCGCCTTAGCACAAGGGAAGTGGCGTGGGGAAGAGTTAAACCCAAAGCACGCTCCAAGCCAGCCGGGCTGGATTCAGGCACTGTCCACTGCTGCTCACAGCACACGCTGGGTCACCGGGCTGGGCACAGCTGTGGGATGGCTGTGCATGGAAACAGCTCACCTGGAGCCTGCACAGTGCTTGTAATGAATAGTGAGTGAGGCAGTAATAAACTGGACAAGGAGCTTCGGTGGCACTCTGTACCTGCCGGGGCTCCGAGCGCTGCGGCATCCCAGCGCAGCTCCAGCACAACCCGGGAAGAAGAAAAAGGAAATGAATCTATTCAGCTGTGTATTGTGTGCTGCTCAGATGTGGTGGTGTTTCACAGGAAATGGGAAGGAGAGTCTTAATTTTCAAGTATTGTTTCCCAAATAATTTGAAAATTTAGGAGCCTTGGAGTGCAGGCACATTTGCCTAGGGATCCTGCAGCGGTGGCACTTCAAAGGCAGGAGGTGAGTAAGCCTCACATTTGCATGTGCAAGCAGCACTCACACATCCCCAGATCGGCCCGGGGTTCTGAGCGTGCTGTTATGCAGTCAGCATGCACTGAAATTACTGTAATTGTACTTCCAAAATAAAGTACGCGCCAACCCTTTTAATTTGTATAGAGATTACTGTTTAATTACCTGCACTGTGCTGTAATCTAACTTCAAGGAAAAATATCCTATAACAGTATATACAGGCATATAACCACCTGTGTATATGCTGTGTGTAAATAAAGCATTACCTGATGTATTTGGTGGAGCCAAGGACAGCGAAGAAATCTGGGATCTGCACAGCACTGCATGCAAATATTAAAATAAATTAGTACCCCAATGGAGCCTTTTGTAAAATATTTAATGTAGGGGGAGTTCTGTGCACTCTGTCACTCAACATCTCTAGCTTTTTCTTTTCTTTGTAAAGCGAAATTAGAGCTGAATTTACACCATTTTTTCTTGGCTGGGAGCATCTCTAGAGATCTGCATGATAATTTTTACTTGCGATCACAGATGCACATATTAAGAAGAAAACTACTGAGGTTTGCATAGAAAATAAAGGCCATTTTCATACTTTTCAAACAGCTCCACAATCACAGAGAAATCCAGATCACTTGTTTCAGGAGATGACACTGATCCATCTAAACCACACTGAGGAAAGAATCCTTTATTTTAAGCCTTGCAATTGGTTAATGCAAATATTAAACGATCCCTTTCATTACGGCCCTTTGTCCTCATTTGAAGTGCTCACAAACACCACAGGTGTTTCACAGCACCTTGGCACAGTCCTTGTGGACAATACTGCCCATTCTCAGCACAGAGAGATGGGCACAGACCTCAGCCCTTGCAACACAGGCTGCAGCTCCTCTCCAAATGGTCACTGTCGGCTATTTAGGAATTGAGGGCCAAGGCTGCCTGTCCAGAACCAGTTATACAGATTCTGCTTCTGGGACATAAGAAGAAATGTATTTTCCACAGTGGTCATCAATAAACCACATCATGTCTGATATCTACCCTGCTGCTGTCCCCTTGCTCAGGCACCTCTGTTCTTGTGCAACGGCACAGACAGGGAAAAGAATTCTTTCTTAACTCTTGCAGCTGAACTCTCTGCACTCTGCAGCATGAGTGGATCACACTGTTCATTACCTTATCTTCCTCAACTACATTACTAATGGTCTAAAAATTAGCCAGGCCTTCTGTAAAAATCCACCCACTCAGCTGGGGCCTTTGACTCAGTTGAATGGCAGTGTTGGGGCTGACACATTTCAAACCCCCATGTTCTCCCGAGTGCAAAAACAAAGCCACACTCACGGAACCTGTTGGTCAGGGCCAGCTTTGGCACTCGGTCTGCACTGCACCCAGCACAGCTGAGCTCAGGTGAGCACTGGGGACTCTTCAACACCTTTAGAATCCACAAAGACAATCCAAGTGTGCCCAGCTGGGTTGGGGTATTTTCCAGTCTCAGCACATGTTCACATAGAATGACTTGAGTCAGCAAGGTGCTGACCCCTCCCAGTATGAAGCTGAGCCCTACAGGCTTTACTGGGAGATGAAGCTGGCTGGTGTTCCAGCAGCCTGCAATACTGATCTCTTTTATTGGAAACCTAAGCTGCAAACAAGTTCATTTCAAATCACAGCCCTTCAGCAGCCTGAGAGGGAGCTCAGGCATAACACAGCACACCATAGTCTGTAAAAAACAGGTTGTTCTTCAGACCCAGAAACTAAAACGTCTGCTCTGTCACTGACAATTAAACACAGCAAGAATTTCAAAACATTACTATAGACAGCACAATTAAATAACAAAAATATCTAAGAAGTTACTGAGAATACAAGGTTTGACATCTTTTGTCTTGACAGTGGTTCTCCAAGTGTGTTCCCAGGTCCATTTTAAACTTTGTGATGACAGATACAACAGGAAAAAATAATTGTTTACTTTGGGCCTGATAGTCATGGCACTTGGAAAGCTCGGAACTCTTGGCAAAAATACAACAGTGCATAAAAATCATGTAATTTCAGGCAAGAAAATGCAACTCTGGTTAGCCATTCAAAAGTATGGTTGTAACAGTCACCACAAATCAACTGTGTACAGCTTGAGCCTCTAGAGAAGGGAAGGGTTAGGGTTTTTGCCTGGCTCAGAGGTCCACAGCAGGAGGTGATTCACACACCACAAGGTCCTCGGGGTCCAGACACAGCATGGAGAGAGCTCAGCTCGAGGATTTCCTCGGGCATGGCAGAGATTCCTCCGGCCAGGCAGAAGGAGCTCCCTGGCACTGGGCAGCCACAGGTCAGACTTGCTCTGCTGCCTGCAGCCTCCCTGGCCAAGCAGCACTTCCTTCTGTCCCTGCAGCCCGAGTGTAGAAGGGGCTCTGCCCCTCTGTCCCTTGGCTTGAAGCAAAGTTACTGCCTTATTAGACTCTATTTAGCAAAAATAACAGTGTGAATAGGCTGAAAAACTGGTCTCTGGAATTGCCCGCAGGGCTCCGGGCAAGTCACACCGAAGGAATGGGTCTTCAGGTTGCTTCACTTGGGACAGAGATCGTCATTACCTGGTGCCGAACAACACCCAAAATTGCCCTATGGCTGATAAAGACCTACAAGATGGTAGGTGAGGGCAAAGGCAGGGCTGTGCTGTCTGGACAGGGCGTTGGTTGGTCCACAGTGATTTCCTGTAACCCAAAGGGCCCCACTTCTCCTTTCCTTCTCAAGGCTCTTGTCTAACAGGAAAACTGCCTCAGAGCCTTGTTGGGACATTGATTGCTGAGCACAGCCAGTTGCACAAGCTGTAAGGGCACCTCCAGTACCTTCATCTGCCCCCTCCCTCATTAGATGTGTGCTCATTGCCTCTTTTCCTTCCTCTTCTTCGTTTCCTTGCTGTTGCAGGAGAACAAACACCGAGTGAGTGAGGAAAGTGGCCAGAAAGGAACTTGAGTCAGGGAAGCATCCAGTGGTCCCCTGCTCTGGGTGGCATTTACGGAACCTGCTGTCCCTCAGAGATGCAGTTTCTCAGTGCAGTGTCATACATCCCCTGTTGCTGCTTGTTACTTAATCTTTGCTTCCTCAAAGAGCACCCAGAATTGGGTAACAGGTTTCCTGAAGGTGACAGAAGCAAGGAAAAGATAGCACTTCAATGATAAAAATGAAGTTTGTCATGAAGGACTTTGATCCCACATCCACTACTGAAAGAGGAAAGAAGTGGTTGAGGATGCGTGAGGTGAACACCCACTAAGAACAAGGCAAATTCCATTTTTGATCTGGAAATACATGGAAAAGGAACCACACTAAGCACTGTGGAGGTCTGAAGGACAAGTTGGCTCCTCTGTGCCTGAACACTAGCAGTGACTGAGGCACTGCACAGCACATTTCCATCCCTGCACACACCAGGGTGACTGACTGCCAGCAGCAGATGGCTGATCCTCTCCTGCAAAGCCCTGGCTAAGGGATAACCTGGCCAGTTTATGTGCACCCCAGACATGAACTCTCTTTCAAATTCTTTTTCCCCAGCAGCAAGTCTGGCAAGAAAACAGCACATTTAATGTAAAAAAGAAGGGCTGAATTTTGAACAGATGGGAAAGAACAGGGTTCTTTCTTGAGTCCAACATCCTTCAATGCCCACTGAGGATGTCGTACTGAAGATACTGAACAAGGGCCCTGCGGGTTTTTTAGTTAATTGATAGATTTAGAACAGATTTTCTCAATATTCAACACTCTTGGGATACAGCATTTGGCAATATAATTTGGAATCCCATAAAACTAGTCCTTCAAGGATCTATGTTTCACTGACAGATTTAGTTTGGATCAGTATTGCCTTTTAGATAAAAGAACAAGAGACCATAGTGCATAAACTCATTTTTTCCTACATGAACAGGTACCTTTTTAACCTTAACTTCAGTAGAAAGACTTCCTAGGTTTAAAGTCACAGATTTATTTGATGAATTCCTGTTAGCCAAAGAGGAAGCCATCAGATTATTTGCATTTTTGTTACTGCTTTTGAAAACACTGAGATCTTGCTTAGACAGAAGTCAGGGCTGACTTTCAGCTGCTGAGACTAATGATGCCAGGAATATGAAAATAAAGACCTATATTTGAGCACAGACAGAAGACTTAACATCTTTTGGCCTCCAAAACAGACTGGAAGGAGCAGTAAGAGGCCATCCTGCTCATCCCAACAGCTCAGGTTGCTGTTGACAATGTGTGCTCAGGAGCTGAGCAAGGTCTGTTGGTGTGCTGCAGCCACTCCGGCAGCATCTTGGCAGCATTTCCAAAGCTATTAATTAGCAGATTACTCATCAGTGGGGCTAGGGCACCCTGTAAGCTGATGCCCCATTGACCCTGCTGAATTATTTGCCCATAAATAAAATGCAAACTTCAGAGGTTGGTCTCCACAGGACAGACTTTTTTCCTTTCATTTTCACAGTAAAAGCAATTATTCAAAATGGCATAAAAACACCTGCCCAGCACTGAGCAGGCCAACTAGCCTGAAAGGGAATCTTTCCCTGCAGCCACTGGAACAGCAGATTGAACATCAGGTAAATGTGCATTTGCAGGGTGCTGCAGTTTGCTTGCAGCCTTGAGCATTAGAATGGAGTTTGTGTAGAGGGGAAATGTTGACAAGGACACTGGGGTTTATTTCCTGCTTATTGAAAAAGTAAAAGAGGACTTTTAAGGTCTACCTGAAGGGCAGATGGGTTGATCTTGCAGCAGCAGAGCATCTGTGGGTAGCACCCACAGCACATCCCTCTCACCGTATTGTGAGGGCAGCCAGGATCCAGAGCTGAGCAAAATTTCACTTATACAACTGGTGGTTAATTCTGTGCCAGCAGTAATTAGCTTTTGTAAAGAGTTTATAACAAGAAACCACAAAACAGTTTTATTCTGATGAAACTGATGGGAAAAAGCCATGTGCGTCTGTCCATGGGGCGAGAGCTCCAAGGCTTGGCAGCAGAATTGAGGCTCAGCCTTTCAGGCCAAAGGCAAACAATGCTTCCCTGAGCTCAGAGCAGCTTCCTTTTTAACTCTGCTTGTATTGCTCAGCATCTCTAGCCCTAGTCAGGGAGCTGGGCTGCTGCTATCACCAATGCAACAGAGGACCAGGCAGCACCTTGCTCCAAGCACACACAGTCTGGGGCCCTGCTTTGGCCAACATTGACACTGGAGCTAAATTCTGAATTTATGCCAAGGAGATTCTTGTCAAAAGTCCAGGATTGGGGTCTTAGCCAATTATTAGTAAAGACATGGTACTAAATAACGGTATTGATCTTAGAAGACCGGAGAATGTACCCTTAATTCTGCAGTTGGACAGCTCTGTTGATGACTTGCACTGCTGTCCATGGTCACCCCTGTCCTCAGAAGCAGCACTGCACAATCTTCCAGAATTTTTCAACTTTGCAAATGTACTCTAGGTATAAAAATTTCCTGTCCAACATCACCCATGGCCCCATGAGCTAAGCAAGAAAGTGACTTTAAATGACAGCAATGGAACAGAGCAAGGCTGATCCTGGACCATTAGTCACTGACTTGTTGCTATCAGATTTTACTAACAAGAGGTGGCACTGGCACCTTGTTGTTCTGAAACTACTGGAAAGTCATTAGCTGTGATGTCCAAGCCAAAACGTTCTGCATTTCCTTTTACCATCGGCCAAGAGATCATGATCAAAAAGGATGTATAATTAGAAACGATTTAACAGGAAACTGCAGAGAACCTTCAATCATTGTAACCCTGGACTTCATTCCAAAGACAAAATAAAACAGAAGGGCTTTACTCTTGACATGTTCTAAGCAGTGTAGCATTAAATCTGGTTCCAGTGAGTGTTGTAAGTCTGCAGGGAAGGAGAAGAAGGTAACAAACTGCAGATGGCTGAGTCCTGAAGGTGAAGAACAGGCTGCCCCCATATCTTCAGCTTCCAGGAGAGAGGAAGTCCCCATGTCTTTACCCTGCTGGAGGCACTCTGCCTGTGGGGAGGGAGCATCCTCACTGCTATCCCACAACAGGCACCGTGCTCCTGGCAGGGATCATTTTGCCTGTCAGGGAAACGTTGGGTGAGCTCTAGGGAACAAGATCATCCTTCGTCATTCAAGGGAGGCTCCTTGTTCAGCCTCAGAGGCAGGGAAGGCAGCATCAGCCTTTGCCCTCCAGTAACCTCCAGCTCAGCGTGGATGCTCTGAGTGCAGCCACATCCCAGTCCTCCATGTGGAAGAATGGTCCAGCCTCCAAGGAGGAAGGTGCAGACACAGGCAGAATGGACAAACCTAAGGACAGATTTTAGTTACAAAATTATTAAATACTTCACTGATTTAAGAGCTCGAAATAAACTATGTGGAGCCATCATGTCCAGGTCCTGCAAGAAAAGGAATGTGTAAGGACCTGTGTCATGACATTGGTCCAGCACCTAAAGTGTGTCCTTCTTTCTTGCTGCAGTTACTTGCTAGAAATTTTGGAATTTCTTTTGGAAGCAGCTTAAATTTTGGAAAGGTAAAGGAGAGACTGCTGAGCAGTCCAGAGCCCCTGCTGTGACCTGCCATGCTCAGTGAGATGAGGAAGTCCTGTGAAGGGCAGACCCTGTGGCTCAGAGCTCACAATCCTCACTAGGTCAAGCAGAGCAGGTTCCTGCCTGGAGTGACCATTCAGTGTCAGGTTCAGGGCATTTGCAGGCTTGGTGCTGCTTTGTGGTGCTGCTGGCATTCCAGCCTGCTGACTGACCCAAGGTCAGGGTGTCCAGATACTCACTCCTCTGGCATTGTGCAACATGTGTCCAGGACCTGACTGCTGCATTTGCATTATCCTCTTGCTAAGATGTATCCCTGGGCAGGAAGCAGATTTTGGGATAGATGGGGAATGTTGCTGAAAATAATTTGAAAGGCAAAGAGGTCCAAAATATACTGTCATGATGTTTCTGAGTAAATAAAGATAAGGGCGATGGGAGCTCCTCCGGCAGGGACATTAGCAGGGCCTCAGCAAATTAGTTTAGCTCTAGAAAATTGACATGGAACGGAAACAAGACATTCAAAGCAAGGATGTGCTTTCACTAGGCACAAAGCCGAAGTTATTTAAGACAGAGGAGCAGAGTTGGTTCCAGAGTAGCTAATTCATTTCTCCTTATCTCCCCTTGGCAGAGGCTCGCTGCCTAAAGACCGCTTGATGTATGCCTGCTGCTTCCTCCCCTCTCCCCTCACGGGTTTGCCTTGCAGAAAACAAGAATTAGTTCTCTTGCAAATGACTCCAGTTCCCTGTGGGCTGCAGAGAAACAAATCACAGCTCACTGGGCACCCCTGTGACACCCTGGCACTCCGAAGCACATGGCAGCAGTTCCACTTGTTCTAAGTTCAGCTCTCTGCTAAAATATTTGCTGGAATGCAAATGCCACTTATAAACACTTTTTTTTCATTACATTTGTGTGTTGGTAAAAGGCCCAGACTGATTCACTGTCACACAACACTTATCAAGTGTAGCTCAATTTGCTTAGTGAACATCAACTGCCCACCAAGCTCGCTGCCTCACGACTTTGCTGTGGTGTAACCCTGTTGGAAATTTCAGGGAGATACTAAAACAACAGGTTTGATATCTGCAAGATATAACACATCTTATTCTCTGGTAGTCAAACTCATTTTCTCAGCAGTTCATTTAGCAGAGCCAGGATTATACGGACAGAGATATTAGAACATCCTGCTGGACCACTGTGTCATAAAAGGACTGTGTATACAAGTGGTCCTTGTTTATGACACTTTATAGCTTAAGTTTCAAACATGTCAGGGTTAAGCACAGGTTTTGGCCAAGCTGGGAATCAAGCTGGGTTAACCTTACAACTCAGCAGCTCTTCCAGGTCTGAACAGAGCAGACATCAAAAAGTTTTGCTGTGTGTAACACTGGTGAATAATAAACATTCTGTGATAGCTTTAAGCTGCTGCTATCATCCTCCTTTAGCTGCTGTGTCTGAGGAGATCCTCTGTCTCCCTTTGTGCCTCTTTCTTCTGCCATTCTGTTCCATCAAGGTGACACTTTGCACCTTTCCTGCTGCAGCTCTTGTCCATGTGTGGAGAATGTTCTGCTCAGAGTCATACAGTTTGGTTTCCCCTGAGTCCCAGCAAACAGAGGTGAGCATTCCTTCCAGAACACCTCCTCTTTGCTTCCCAGCTATTCAGCCTGGCACATGCCAATACAGCCTGACGCTTTTTCTCGATGTTTTGCTATATTTTTGGAAGAGGTGGAAAAGAGCGAACTCAGTCCATCCCTCCTAGTTTATGCTGAGCTGATATGTGTCAGTGAAGATGATGAGAACTCAGCCTCTGATTTTATAGTTTGGTGGTTTCCAATGAATTTCCACTAAGCTCTCAGAAGAATTCTGCATTGTTCATGGCTCTAAGCTCCTCAATTCTTTTTCCCCCCTGTTATCACCCATTATTTTTTAATCTCTTCCAAAAGGGACTGATTCTGACTGGTAGCAAATTGAGTACATTTTCAGGATTAAATAAAACAAAGTTTTTGTAATCACCTGGGACACAATATTCAGCAGTTGAAGAAAAGCAAAGTCGTGGCTACCTATGAGTTATGAGTTGGAGAACTGTCAGATTCTGCTACAACAGCAGCATCCATGAGTGACTCCTCAGTGGAAAATCTGGGTTGTCAGCTCATTGTGAGCATCTGTTATGCCACTGGCAGTGACATTTCAAAGTATAAAGCCCAGTTGGTAAGTTACTATTTCAGAGCAGAAGTATAAATTCAGCACACTTTCATCAAAACCAGAGCATGCATTTAGCAAACTGGAACTTGCTGTCAGCAGGAAACATTTGTAACATGAACATGAACACAACAGGAGAGGGGTCAGTGTCATTCTTTTGGTAAGCCCAGACTGGAGAAGCTGGGGGCAAGAAAATGTTCCTTCCCTACGGATCTTTCTTGACTGAAGAGACAACTTCTTCCCTAGAGAGAGGGCCATGTGTTCAACCCAAAAACTGAGAGTGACCTTGCCATATGTGGTCTCACAGGCAGCATCTTTCAAGGTGAAACTAAGCTGCTCATGAAGGATGTGTTTGTTCAGCCCTACAAGCCTTGAAATGTATAGCCTGGTAAAGGTAAGGGAGCCTGAGCTCAGTGCAGCTCTGTGTTACCCCACGGCAGCTCCCAGTTCCAGGAACACTCTGGGAGAACATTCCTGCCCAGGACAGCACCCCAAGCACAGAACAGCAACACACAGTGCAGCCACAGCAGCCTTGCAGCGAAACAGTTAAAATGCTTGAGTCATGTCTTTTCAAGAATTGAAGGACTAGCTGTGAAAAGCTGTGCTGACTTCCAGGGAAGCAGGCTGTAAACAACTCAGCAAACTGAGGACAGGGACAGGGTAAGAGATCTGTTGGGTACAAATCTCCTGCACGGCCAGCACGGCGAGGTGCTTGTCAGAAAGGCATGTGCAGCTGTTCCCTGCTCAGCCTGTTTACTCTGCACCAGGATTTACCATCTGTGCAGCACAACAATGCACACACCAGAAATCAGGGCTGTCAGATGGAGCGTGGTCTCGTGGCTGAAGCACAGGACAAGCAGTCAGGAGATTTAGATTCTATTTTTTGCTCTCCTAGTCGCTCCCAGAGTAAATATGGGGAAATCACTTCACTGCTTTGTGTCTTGTTTTCCTCCAATATACTACTTTACCTTATTAGTGGAATGAACAGTCTGTGTTTATAAAGTGCCTTTTGTTCTTTGGAGGCAATGCTAAAGCAGAACTAAACAAGGTGTATTTACACAGAATTTCTAAAGCTTTAGAAAGAGCAGGTCAGCCTTCCGACTGCAGCAAAGTTAAAGGTCTGTAAACTCTGTCACAAATAACTCTAAACCATTCCAAAAGCCCCTGTGCTCCTCTCTCCATCACACTCCAGATACTGAAGAAGGGATACTTTAGAGATCAATGAGAACACCAGAATAAGTGAAAAGAGGCAGAGAGATCAAATTTGTTCAGAGGTGAGCCAATAAAAATGGCCATAAACTTTGGAAATTTGATATTCTACCCTGAGGTTTTTAGCTTCTTGTTGGCAATTGGATGGCATTGAAAAGTCAAGGTATCCTTTTGTATAATGCATTTTCTTCTTTAGAGTTTTTGCTAAATCAAAGCTCTCCAGCCATGCAGGACTCAGTATTCCATGTGAGATTTCTGTGAACAGCACTGAGTTCAGGATGCTCAGTTCCAAACACTACTGTGCTTTGGGAGCACAGGAACTTCACAAACTGTCCCAGCAGAGTCATATGAAATTAAACTCCTTTGCTTAAAGATTCCAAGGGTTCCTTGGATTGCACTTACTCTGGGATTAGCCCTGAGTCTATATCAGAATTATGAAGGAGATCATGGATGGGTCTTCACTGATAACACTTTTCTAAAGCCTGACAATATTGCTTAATAAAAGTAATTTATGGAGCAAGACTGTGGGATAAATCCTGTTGTCAGTTCCAGTGGGGTGCCTTGCCAGGATGTGTGGTGAGGAATGTCCCTCTGTAGCACTTCAGAAAAAGCTTTGTCCCACTCAGATTAACACTGCCAAAGCACTGTAGCATCACAATTCCTATTTTCTGTATTCTCTGCCTTCCAATGAATAACTGTGCAATGAGTTCTGCTCCTCTCCTATCGCCACGTGGTTGATTGCATATATAAGGAAAACAACCTAGCCATTTTTGTGCTTCCTTTCAATTCTTTTGTTGTTATTGGGACCTAAATGATCTTGTTTTTGTTTTTACGACTCTGTAATGAGTCACTGGCTTATTTAATTTAATTTTATTGTAATTGTTATCTTTTCCTTCTTGTTTTTTTCCAGTCAGTTACTCATAAGACCACAAGATATAAACAGGACACTGTTGCTTGGACAACTTCTGAGGGTAATTTTTTTCACTGTCACCCAAATGCAAAGCCAGTTACTGAATGGTCCTCACTTCCTAGGAACTTTCACCTCAGCCCGTGTATATTTTCCCCACATGTCATGTTTCTGCTGATCCTTATGTTTTCCAGATAAAATATATCAGTCTGTCTGGTTTTGTTGTTGCTTGGAAGATTTCTTAGGCTTTCTAATTACACCCAATTTAAAACTTTCCATGGAAATTTTAGTGATAAAAACCCCAAGTTTAATTTTATATAATTTCTTTTGCAACAAATAAATTCTGGCAAAAACATTTTGATCAAAACTTTGGGACAAATAGTTACCCAATGAAATGTTAAATTTTCCTTTGCCATCTTGTCCATTTTCATGCCAACCTCATCCTTGGCAGAGCATTCTGCAGTGATTCTTTCTTGCCAGATTTCTCATCTTTAACCTGATTGCCCAAGGAAATGGGTTTTATGTCACTGTGCTATGTTTGCATATGTTACATACACGTGGCTCTTTATCCATCAGTATAATTTCAAAGCAACTGGCAGCTTTCCACCAGATCTGATACAAAGACACAGGTCTAGATTATGTTAACATTTTGTGTTTCACTGTAGTTGTCAGATAGAAATTTGATTAATTCATCTGTGAAGGGAAAAGCTCCAGGAGCAGTGGCCTTGTATTCCCTAGCACAGAAAGCAGATGAGAGAGAACAGCAAATGCCCAATGATGGCAAAATCCACTGGAGTTCACACCCACAGGGACAGAGAGCACAGGGCATAAAGGCACAGAAAAGCAAGACTTTAGTTCTGCTTCTTTTGGTACTTTGTTTCCTGTGAGGCTGAAAATCCTTGGAATCTGTGAGACTGACTGACTGTAAATGCGCAGCAGCTTCGATTGGAGATGCTTCATATTTTGGGGCAAAGCAGCAATGCAGTGCTTTGTTTAAGGTGATCTGCATCTCTTAAGCTGCTTCACCCTTACTGGTAAGCAGAGAAGCAGCAGACTCACAGCCTTGGAAAGCTGAAGGCTCTGTCAGTGTGCTCCCGTTACCTCCTCCTCCTCAAAGAGCTCCCTGGATATGCCACAATTACACCTTCCAGTCACAGCTTCAGGCATTCCCTAAGATGCAAATTGTCTGGCATGGAAAAGCATCTTTTGCATGGAAAAGCATCTTTTGCATATCTATGTGCAAATTTTACACGAAGTAAAGTTTCTGCAGTACCTCAGAACTTCAGCAACCTCTGCAGATGATGTGCATCAGACCAGGAATGGTCGATATGGAGGCACAGAAGTGCTGCAGAGATTGGCCATTGCCCAGCAGAACCACCAGCCTGGAAATGCCATGTATGAGAAGCTTTTCCAATGAGGAACCTTGGAATAGCCATGACAAGTGATGGCACATTTTAGGTGAAGGCTCTGATAGACTCCAAGTGGTGTTCAGAGCAGCTTTAGAGATTAGCAACAGTGATTTTCTGAGTCAGCAATGAGCCAGCCCACCTCCCCATGGAAGGAGGTACCAGGATGTTTGGAATGCCATCCACAGGACAAGAGGTCAGACTGAACTTCTGACCAGTGTGATCATTGAAAAATTTGAGGCTGCTTTTGCAAGAGTTAACACCAGTTAACGTAAGTCAGATCCCAGCTTGGGTAATTCCATTCTACCTCCCTAAAATTCCCCATTTATTTCAAACAGATGCAGTATTTCTCACTTCCTCCATTAAAGACTGCTGAGTAGCTCTGTATGGTTTGCTGAGCACTTGCTGTGTTTTACCCCAAAGGCAAGTACAGCATCCAGGGAATGCCCCAGAGCAGAGCTTTGGTACATTTGACTCGATTTGGGGGGCAATGATGGTCTGTCTGTTCAGTTTGAGAACTGCCAACCATTATCCCAGAGAGCCATGGCTTGCAGCAAACAGCCAACAAAAGCTGAAGGTTTTATCCTGTGGACAGATCAGTTGAGTATGAGGTGCACCCAGCCTCTAGGTTTTCAGCTCTTCTATTTATTTCAAGTAGCAGTTTGGTCACTTCCTAGTAAGGAAAAAAACACCTTAATTTTACATCAGAATAAGCTGGCTTGGGCTCTTAATTTCTGTGCCTCAATGCTCATTAGTAAAAGTGAAATAGCAATGCTCATTAATGCATCACTAATACTTACTATAATGAATGCTTTCTGATCACTTTGAAAGGGAGATGAATTCCTATTTCCCTTTTCTTCTGATACATACAAACTGATGAATGAACAAATTGATCCATTTACACCATATGCTGTGCTAGACAGCTCACAGTGCTGGATGGCAGTAGAAGCAAACATAGCAGTGCAGCCAGGAACATTAATTGAAAGCATGTTCAGGGAGACAGAACTGCAGCTTGGTCTTAATGAGTGTGTGGTAGAGATAATGTAAAAGCAATTACTTTAGCAAAGGCAATTTACTGAAAAATTATTTTTTACAGAGCACCAACTTACTCAGCTGGCAGGATTGCTGCCAGGAGACAGAGCCAGTGAGTGCTCAGTTTTACACTGGGGACACTGAGAGGTGGCCATCTGCCTGCTGAGACTGCCCCAAGTCCTGTCCCCAGCCACATTCCCTTTCCAAGGTGTCCTCAGCAATGTGTGTTCACATGGCATCTGTCACCCTGAATGATAACCTGCACCCCACTGAGGGAATACACTCACCTGGAGTTTCTCTCTCTTTTACCAGGGTGGCTGACATGCCCACGAGGTGTTACAGTCACCTGAGACATTGGTGGAAGTCTAGGATCTCTCCGCTCATTTCTGAATTTCCACCAATATCACTGAGGCAAGAATATTACCTTTTGAAATTCAGATAACCTTACAGTTTACCAACAAGCTGGAAAGGCAACTGAAAAATGTCAATGGAGGGTGCACTCAGATTTCCTTATCGAGAACAACTGTGAACTAGCAGTGACATAAAAATCAGCAGGAAGAAAAGATAACCCTGTGTGCTTCTGCTGCCATTCACAGGATTTCTAAATTCAAGTAACACTCCCAAAGGTTTTTATAGAAAAAGTCAATGTGTAGCCTTTTGGTTGCAATTCAAGTTCTAATAAAACTGTTTATTGAACTCCTTGACCCCTTCCTGGAATCTGCTCGAGCTTCCCAGAAGTTGGTGTCATGTGGTTCTCGGTCATTAATAACGAAGTATGACACAGCAGTTTAGACGCACAGCAGCCTTTCCTCGGTGCTAGCAGGCGCCAGGACAGAGCTGGGAGCACACAAACAGCTCAGCCCCAGGCTGCGGGATGCAGTCCCAGAGCAGCAGTGCCGTGATGCAGCAGCAGCAGAAAGGGCAGAGGCAGGAAGTGATTCATCCCAGTACAGTACAACGTGCGGGACATGATCAAAAAGATCCCAGCCTCCAGCCAGGACGAGTACAGTACTGGGCAAACTCCAGCCTGGATATTAGATCCATCCTGCAGTCTGTTTACACAGAAATACTCCTCCACCAGCCAGCTGTGCATTAAAAGCAGCATCTGGTGCTAAAGAGGGTCAGTGAATCTCAAGACCTCTGAATACATGGCTGATCTATTCTGTCCACCCACTCATTTACGTTTATAAAGCCCTTCTGGCTTCTGCCTGGAAATCTTTGGCTTTCAAACCAGAGATCTCTCCAGCAGTTCTCCAGCTCTTGGCCTGCTTTACCGTTCCTTGAATCTGTTTAGCCATTTCCCTGCCCATTCCCAACCCCTCAGCCCCCTGTCCCGTCCCAGCCTCATGGCTAATTAATCATCCCTTCTTATGACAATTGGACTAGAGCTGAGAAATCCTGAGTGTCACTTTCCAAAGAGCAGAGCTCTCGTGTCTGCTGCAGCAAGATACATTCCAGGTACATTGTGCCTCACCAATTATATGCTTCAAAGCAAAAAAAAAGGGCAGAGCTATTGCTATATGGAGAAGCTAATCACATTCTAGGATGAAATGCTGTGCTTTAGCTACAGTGGAATGAATGAGATTCATTGTGAATTGATTCAAAAGTCTCGTCTTTGCCAAATTTGGATTTAGTTACACATATGCATTTCCTACAAATGAAAGAAAAAACCTGTGTGGACCTATTGGGGAAATTGGTTTAATTTTGATCAAGTTCCTTCAGCTGACAATCACTGTAATTTCACTAGAGAGGCTCAAACTTGCCATCTAAAGTTGGGTGGGGAGGGAAAGGGAAGAAAGAAGATTGAAATCTCAATTTAGGTGGGAACTAATACATTAAATCAAATGATTTATGATTTTTTTCCTTCCTGTTTGGGTCTAAGCTGCTTCTGCTTACTTCTCCCTGTCTCCCTCCATAGTATTACAATGCATATTTGCAAACACTGGAGCCCTACGTGCTTGCTTCAGTTAAAGTTCATTTGTTAAGGAAACAGAGATGGTCCTGCATCCCTGGAATAGACTTCCCAGCACCTGAGGTCCTTCTCCAAGTATCAAATGTGCTTTGACCCACCTTCTCAAGCACAAGCACAGTGCAAGAATGTCATTTTCAAGAAAAACCAGGCTGCAGAAAGGAAAACATTTGCCTGCAAACTTAGTTCTCCCTCTGGGGAGAGACCAAGAGAATGAACTGGACATGCCAGGCTGATCAGTGCTGCTTTGTGCAAGGCTGGCAGATGTTCAGGGATGGTGATGGGACTGATATTGACACTACTCTAGTAAGGACCAACATTCATTTCAGAGGAATATGTTGGTCAGATCATCTAGACAAGAAGATGTTTAATATTTCAGTATGTCTAAGTCCATTTAAAACAAGTCCAAGGCTCATTGTCTTATCTGCTCTACTTTTAGCTGGTGTTGGCCAACACATCCCACACCCTGGTCTAGACAAAGCCTAGAAGCAAAGGAAACAAACAAATGACACAGAGAGTGAGAACTAAATGAAGGGAGACACAGTGAGAAAAGAGTAGACAGAAAGGAAGACAATGGAATGGAAAAAACCAACATTATCTTTATACTGAACATGACAGCTGGGCTTTCGAGGGGTGCTCTTTTCCCTAATCCATAGCACATGCTGCTTCTTAACTCCAGTGATGTGTTTGTTTATTTGTTGTGTGTTTTTGTAAAATGAATCACCCTTAGGAAAAACCCATGGACTTTAAATTACCAAGGGCCAAAATCTCATTGTACGTCAGCTACTTTGGCAAAGCCCGTAGGTAGTTCAAGAGGAAAAGCTACTTGGGAATTTTCTGATGAAGAGCTTCTCTGTTGGTTTTCTTAAAGGAAAATTACACTATGTTGAACCTGAAATGTTTAAAGGGAGTGTGGCATAAATATTAAATAGGCATTGAATTTGGTCTCCCACACCCCACAGAAGTACTCTGGCCACTGGGGCTCCAAATGATCTCTTTATTTAGGTCCAGCGATCTGCTGACTTTTTCCTCAGAACAGAAGATCACAACAGGAGAGCCCTAATGCAGCCACTGTTCTGGTGAGAAAAATTCTCATATTAGGCATGTCCTGGATCCAGGGAGTGCAATGTGGGGAGTTTGGGGACCATGGTGTATGAAAGGTGTATTTCTCACAGTGTGGGTTATATCTCCATGTTCCTTTGCACATAGACAGTTCCAGTGGATCACCTGGATAATGATTACAGTAAATTAGTAAATATTAAGTACTTGTACAGAAGGCCAACAAAACATCCCTCATATTTCTAGATCTCTACTTATAAACAATCTGGAGAAAACCTTCACACTTTATTTTGCCTTTTAAATGTCACATGTAAAAATAAGTACTAACACATCTTTCCACGCAGTGTCCTTGCCCATCTGATGTGAAACAAGCAGTAAAGCAACAGGTATGAGGCATAACCACTATTTCTCTGTACTGAAACCCTCCTGAATAGAAGAGCTGGTCTGCCACCTTTGCTTATCAAAGAAGAGCTCTGGCCAAATGCTCCAGCCCCTCTCCAGCCAGATGCAACAGTCTCCCTAAGAATACTTGGAGTAACAGAAATCTATGTGGGAATTGAAAATAAAACTTGATCAAACAAATACTCACTGGTAGATAACAGTGGTAATATTAAGATTGAAATTAAAAGAACTAAAGATGTAAAGATGTTTTTCCTCACATTCTTGGGGGGAAATGGAACTTCTGCACTTTGGTCATATGGCCATCATTTAATAGGGAAAAAGCAGAGAACAGGCTGAAGACACTTAAATTAGACATGGCTCATGATGTTCTCCCTGAGCATGAGTCCCCTTGGGAGAAGTGACAGCAGGAAGCAGGCAGGAGGGCACAGGAAGTGTTTGGGAAATTTCACTTAACAGTTAAAACCTCTACGTGAATGAAGCTTTGAGCCTGTTTTGCTTCAAACAATGTTCCATTCAAAGTATGACTCAACTTTTGGGGCCTGATCCAAAGCTCACTAAAGACAATGAGAGTTTTTCCATTGACTTGAGCAGCCTTTGGATGAGGGCCTTGATCCTGATCCTGAAAGCCTGATTCACATGAGAAAGGCTGCACAAAAGAGATCAAGTCTAGAAATCCTTGGTGAGATTGTACCAAATCCCTTCCTAGGTGAGTATTCCACACTAAAGCAACAACACCAGTTTAGTCTGATGCTCTGCTCACTATCCTGAACTTCACCTTCCATTTGATGGTGACAGGGATTTATAAAGATAAATCCTTGGTCCCACATTTCCACAGAAGTGTTCATGTTTGCATAGCTGATAAAGAGTATTTCTTCCCTCTTGACTTTGTTTTGTCTAGTGGTGTTATCAGGATGTAACTCATGAATCATTGAGTGCAGACTTCAAGAGATGCCACACAGCTCATGTTAAAGCCTGAGGCCTTCAAAAGTGTCTTCATTACTGAGACCTAAGGTGTTCCAACTATAGTGGAGGTTAAATTAATCAGACTTACTTTTAGTAGCTAATGCTATCACATGCTGGTTTTCAGGGCAGAGCTTTTTTAGTAGGAATGGTATAATCTTTTTCAGCCATTTTGGAAGATAAAAGTTCTTGTGTTTGAATAAGATGTCTTTAAACACCATTATTCAACCATAAAAGAAGAGAAAGACCAAACAATGCAACATTTGGACCTTGCAACTTCCTCCCTATTGGCTGTCTTTTCAAAGCAAGTGTCATCTGAAATTATTTTATACATTCCTATACCATTCCCAAATTCCTATCCTCTATACACAAACATCCTGTCCAAGAGCAGCTCTCTGACTGGGCTGTTATCTGCTGTGACACCTTGCTTACAAACACATCTGGAGAGCTCAGTGTGAACCAAAACCTCTTGGACCCACTCAGAATGTTTGGGTTGTGCCTGACAAAGCTTTTTATACAAAACCTCTTCACCCTTCCCTTCAGTGCACACCATACGGTGCATAAATAATATTTGGTTGTCCTGGTGGAGTTACAACTAAAAAAAAATGTTTTCACCCATCTGGTTTGTATTAACTTTACAAGGGAAATGCAGTATACCGGGGAAATTTCTTTTTTTTTGCTTGTATAACCATGTCTACACCCTGGCTGCTGCCAGGACCATCCTGGGTCACCCAGGGCAAGCTCCAGCCTTGATACAGATGGGGTCTGGTGTGACAGAGCATGAGGGACAGGGCCAGCAGTGCTGGTGAGAGGAGTGGAGACACAAGAGCTCCTCTACCCCCACGCCCAACCTTGCAGAAAATCTACTTGGGGGATTTCTGTCAAAGCTTTTCCTTGCAAAACTGTGCCGCCACATTTTTAAGCCCAGCCAAAACCTCAGATTGCCTCACAGAACTGAGTGGTCCAGGATCCATAAACGTCATTTCCCAGGATAATCCTTGACTTTTGTTTCAGTCTGTTATTTCCCACTTAATACCCACAGCTTTTTAATTGGTTATTATTATTTCTTATTATATTTGAAAATTTTAAGAGTCTCTTAAGAAGCAAAAAAGGGACATAATTAAAGAAAAATGCCAAGAATATTCCAAATGTAGTGTGACTTTACAGATGTGACAGATATTGATTCTTCTCAGGAGGGCGACAGAAAGCTGTGGTGGGCCAGAGCCCTCAGCCCTCATCTGACAGCAGAACATCCCCTCAGGATTCACTTTGTGAACTGCAGTCACACAATAACCACCAGCAGCTCCTGCACCCAGCTCTCCAGTGCGGCCCACACTGTTGTCAGACAATCTTTTCCATTATTTTGATGTTGTAATACATTTATTTACCTGATTTAAAAGCAACCATTGACCTGCCACATGACTTCAGGCACGTTACTTCAGTGTGCTGGTTTTTATCTTCTGATGGCCTTTCAGACCTTTAGTTCCTCTTCTAATCACAAATAAAATATAGACAGTGATGACAAGAAAAGGGAAAGATGTAATATGAATACTGACCACGGAGAATGAAGAAGGTGACACAACATGTTCAATTTTCAAATTGTCATCATTACTCTTAAGGACAGGCAGAGACAGTTCCTCAAATGCCAGATCTCCCACTCAGGGGGCTCAAGGACAGCCAGACAGGCTGGACAGCATCTGTAAGAGATCCAGGCTAAAATTCAAGCTACCTTTCAAAATACAGCTTTGAGACTGAAATGTTGCTTATCGTGAAGAGAGGATCTGTAAAAACAGAAATGGGAAGATAAGGAGGCTGAGATTGGTAAGCACAAAGAGTGTCTCAGTGACTTCCAGCTTGAACAATCCAAGATGGGTGGTTTGATTATGAAAAAGAGTGGTAAACAAGGAAAGATCATGGATGGAAAAAATAAACATCAAGGGCTCAAGTCAGGCTGTGCAGAAATGCCATGCTGCTGCTGCCAGCAGTGCGTGTGACACATTGACACCATGGCATGGAGGGTGGGGTGGGTTTGATCACTGCCTGATTGACGCTAATGACATTCCCCCAGTGGCTGTGGCTTTATTCACACCACACCCAGGAGGGTCAGAGGCACATTCCTCTTCAGTTCTAATGTGAAAAAACACGCTTTGAGTCAAGTTAAATGATGCCAGGTGTTTGCTCTGGTTGCCTTAACTGAGGCATCGTCTGAGCTCAGCCTGCGCTTCCCAACAGTGTAACAGCCCTTCAGGATGTTCCTTACCTGCTTGTGACTCCAGCCAGCTCCACGTCCAGCTGCTAATGGATGAGTGAGATCCATCCCTGTGATAATGTCTGTGTGCAACATCTGTGAGTGTAGAGCCAACCCAGCAGTGTTGGGAACTGTTGTGTTTATTTGCGTTGCCTGGAAGCCCCATTTAGGGATCAGGAGTGTGTGACAGACACAAACCTAAAGCACTGCAACCTCTATGGAGGGGTTATTTACCTCTGCTGCTTTTGTCCTGCCTGTCAGGAAATGCCTTGCTTCTGCAAGTGACAAAAATGCACCCGAAATGGAAAGAGAACTCTAGTGCCTCAAATCCCAGAGCACAAGATCTGAAGCGCCACCCAGTCCAGATCATCAAAGCATTCTGAAAAGCTGAAACCTTGTAACAAGGTAAACTCTGAACTTCTGAGCCCAATCCCCAAGGCCAGTGAAAATTTCTTAAGGACATTTCTTAAGAAAGAGGTGCATACAAATGTGTACAAATGCACTGCTTGTTTTGCAAGTGAAAGTTGAAGTTTTCAGACGCTTTGTGCCTAAAGAGGTCACGGTGATAAACATTTGGCAGATCCCAGGAAAGCTAATGGCAACTGTCAAAGCTCAGAATTCCTGAAAATCTGAATATTTTTGTGTTAAGACCCTATTTCAGGAATTGCAATTTATAAATAACTGCCTGATGGCACACCTAAATTTAAGAATGCCAAGGAATCTAGCAAAATCCATGCGCCGAACACTTCCAGAGGCAGTTTCGTAAGAGCTCTGGAGGCTGTCTGTGAAAGCTCTGTGCCACGGACTCACACTGGCTGTGCTCCTCAGCCTGGCACGGCTGGCGCTTGCATGTTCCATCCTGTTCTCCTTTCCACCCTTACAATCTCTCACTAGGATCAGCAACAAGCCTCTGGAAGCAAAACATAGATTAGCCTGGATTGTTCCAATGCCTCCAAACGCGTGCTGCAGCAGTGGGGTGCACGGCTGGAGGAGGAGGAGGAGGAGGAGGAGAAAGGCTGCCTTTCTCTTGTCCCTCACATGCAGAGGTGATGGCTCAGCTCACACGGAGCAGGACAGCACAGGCTGCCACCTGAGCAGCATCTCACGCTGGCTGAGCCCATGTTCCTCACCCTGGAAAACCAAAGGGATGGGCATTCTCAATTAGAGACGTGGGAAGTCCCAAATTCCATCATCCATGCGGGCCTCGAGTGGGAATGACAGATTCACCATTGCACACACACAACCAGGAATCTTTCAATAGAGACATTCCTCTGGGGGCTGAAAACCCGGCTGAGGGTGTGAGTGCACATCTACTTATGGCAAGATAAATATTTCTGTAAACACCTAGAGGAAAAGAAGGCAAATCTTAAATTAATTAGAGTACACTCTGAGAAAGGGAGATTAAATAGTGAAAAACTTCCATACAGGTATTCTGGATTAATTTTCTAGACAATATTTTCTAGAACAGAGATCTAGATCAGTCTTTTAACAGTCTATCTCGCTCCAGATTTTCCAAGAGCACTTTTTGATTTTCTCTCTTTCCTGGTGACCCAGTAACTCATATGCATTTTCTCAGGATTACCAGAGCAATTCCTTTGTGATGATTTCTCTATTCTGCACTTTATATTGAGGCTGAACATTGAAGCTCAGAATGTTAATCATGAGAAGAAGAAGAACAGGATAATCAGTGATTGCTTGCAGAGCAGTGAAGCTGCAAATCAGCTGCTGAGGATAAATACCAGACACAAACATGCTTCAGAAGCAGTTCTGAAATACTTAAACACAATATATTTCCCTTACCATAACCCTTTGATGTCACAATCTTTTCTAAAACAAAGGGTCTTCCATGCAGAACACTCTCGACACCAATGCCAGGCCTTTCCAGGGGAAAATGGGGATGAAGTACAGCTTCCCCTGGGCAGAGGGGCTCTTGCTGAGAGCAGCCAACTTCAGCAGGTGACACTCAACTGCTGAGCACATCATTCCGAAAGGCAGTGGCATGCATTTTCAGCTACTTCATGGTAGTTGGTCATGTTTGATCGATTAAACCAAACTCAAAAAGTAGCAGTGCAATATTGTATTCATGCTGATTAATTAAAGAGGAAAAATCAGGTTTTAACTTTATGTCTATGGCAGCAGGTTCTGCAGACCACCGAAAGTCTGAGGACCTTAAAATGGTATTTCATGCACACAGGCACTAATAAAGAATTGCAGGCAGCTTTGCTTAGGGTGCAAAAGGAGATGGCAGCAGAAACAAAATCAGAAGAGCTGAGTGATGACTGTTCAGTGATTATAGCTCAGCAAAACAAAGCCCAGAACGTTAAGCAGGTAGGAGCAGGACAGTGTGTCTTTCACAGACTAAGATTTCTTATTGGTGCTCCAAGTGATGTGGGTCTCAGAACTTCTGACAGAGCAGAACCAGAGTGTGCATTTGTGTCTTCAGAGGAGTCTGCTGCAGGAGCAGGAAAGAGGCAGCACTGAGCAGGGAGCTTGGGGAGCTGGGAGCAGAGGGGCTCCAGCTCTTGGACAAATTCCTGAACCCCAGGAGTGTTTCCTCTCTGGGCTCTGTGACAGCCATGTGCTGCACAGGACTGGGAACAGAAATGATTCCTATCCACCCCACGCTCCTGAGTGAGGCTTCTCCTGCACCCCCAAATCTGCCATGGTGCTTGGGTGCAGTCACCTACCAGGGAGATTTGGGGGGTTGTGATCTGTCTCTTCTCATTGCTCTGCAAATCTGAGTCAGTCACAGAAATAAGAGTGAGACAGGAAAAAATAGAAAGGGAGAAGTGGTTAAGGCATTCCTGTGTGACGCAAATGCAGTGATGTCAGAATTGGAGACCACAGACACCTCTGCCAAAATGAATGGGATTCCAGCAGGCTCCAGCTGGTCTCATGGTTTGTGCATTCTGCCTTGTTTCCTGGATACCAGCAATTCCCAGCTGTAAACTGAGCAACCATTAACCCTTCCCTGCTGTGGGTTTCCAGGCAGCCACTCATGGGGAAGTTTTCCCTTCTGGTGAAAGATTCCCATATTTCATAACCAGGCATCTTTTATGAATCAATGGCCAGCTTAAAATAACCCCTTGACCCTAAGTGCCTGGGAGAGCCATTGGAACATGGCAAAGAGAACCTTTTATACAAAGCAACATTTATTATCTGATCTTTCAGCTGCCTCCCTGTACCCTTGAGCCTCATTCCCCAATCACTCATGTGACTTACCACCTTTATCATTTTTCCTCTCCTACTGCTTTTTTTCTTCTTTTTTTCCCCCCTCTTCCTTCAAGCTAATTTTAATTTTTTTCCTTCCTGCCTCTGCAATGAGAAGATGAGGCATAGCTTTAGTGCTGAACTTACTCTGGGGATAGATCTGAAATCCTGGATCTGACATACAACTCCCAGAAATTTTTGTGAGGAAAAGCATCCAAATTCTTAATCTAGTGGCTGATTCCTTCCTGGCACAAACTGAAAACCTAATTTTGGATCTCAAATGCCTGAACTTCCCGAAAGTAAAAATCTAGGCATGGATTTTTTTTGGCTGAACTAGCCCTCCCACTGCTGGGAGGGAACAAGAGCTTGAACTCAGGCCAGGTCAAAATAATCAAATATATAATTTATTAATCACTACTAATCAAATTGCATTTAAGCTGCATGGGCAGGTTCCCCCATTCTTCTCTCTGGGTACTGACAGACAATCAAAAACTTAGCACAGGCACAGAAGAAACCTCATTGACTGAGGTGACAGCAGAAAGTGTGAGTGGTTTTGAAAATTGGTAGTGAAAAGACAAACACATCCAAAATCAGAGCAAGTTAAAATGCAGTGATTACATTTTTAAACAGTATGTATTTGTCCAAAACATGAAAGTGTGAGTAACTGCATTAAGGGCTAAACTGCATTTGCAGCCTGCTCAGCACAAACTGCTGCTGCTGATGAACTTATCTGACAAGAAAAGTGGGGCAGTGATTCCAGCCAAGGAGCATCAGAGGCTGTGGCCAGCACTCCACTCTTCCCCTGGCTCATGGACATCCCAAAGGACAGCCTCTCCTGTCCCCTGCCTGACCTCCCTGCATGGCTCACACTGCCTCTACCACTGCCGCTTTAACCAGGGCAAAACCTGGGCTCTTCTCAATTCCTTTCTAAGCTTTTAGGGTGCATCCATTCAAATTTTTCTCAACTGACATGGAAATTGATATTTCTCATCTGGCAGGAAAAGTTCAACTTCAAGAAAAATAATAAAATAACAACATCTAGAAATCTGATACTGCAGCCACCTCCTCCTTGGCCTGTGGTCAGTGCCAGTGGTCAGACCTCACTCACAAAGAGGGCTCAGCCCCCAGCAATGGATCACAGGACAACTTTTGTGGAAGCTGAGCACAAAGAGAGCCATTCTGGCCCCACTCCTCATCTTCCACAAACCTACCACTCTCCAGCTCATGGTACAGCTGCAGTTCAGCCAGAGACACTCTCAGCTTTCCATTCCAGCTTTCCATTTCCATTCCAGTAAAGCCCTGTGCCTGGGCCTGCTTGCTAAGACCAGGCCTTATTCTGCAGAACATTTTATTTCTTCTGACATTACAACACAGATGTATTATTTACCATGAGCTCAAGCACTGGGGAAGTGTAATTACAGTCCCTCAAGTCTTCAGAAGTAGTAAAGACTAATTTTCCTTGAGTAAGAGAGTGATACAAGAAAGCAGGTCATTAAATTTAGTAAAATGAAGAGTGAAAAAGAATATGATTTGTGGCTATAAATGCATCAAGGAAATAGGAAAGGAAGGAAAAGAACAGATTAAGCTAAATATGACTGTTGGAGTAAGAGCATATAGGCATGGACTGACTATTAATAAATTAAGATTGAAAGAAAATTAGAAGGCTCCCAACCAATTCAACAATTCTAAATCCTAGAGCTGTCAAACATGGGAGCAGCAGAGACCAGAACTCTGGCTTCAGAATAAAACCTAAGACAGCAAAACCAATCATATAGCTTGGTATTTCTGAGAAGGGCCCTGAGTCAGCGTCCCAAGCAGTCCTTAGTAGGCTCATCTTTCTTTCCCTTGCTTGTTTTAGCTGCTTTTGCATAGCAGACAAGCATTTCCCTTTTATTTCACTTGCTGGAACATTTTCATTTCTGAGACCAAAGAGAAAGAGGAGAGGTTGTGCTGCAGTCCAGGGGTGAAGACATGCAACACTCAGCCAATTGGGTTTCTATCACTTCCCCAGCCCCAGTCACTGACTTCTCACCTGCTCCTCATCGTTCTGCTTCCACACATTTTGACTCAGCTAAAAACAGATGCATCTTCCATCTTTCTGCTGGAGCAGTGCTGCAGAGCCAGCCCCACTTCTCATGTGGAACACAATGCCCACCCTCCAAAGGATTTATTGCTAGGCATACATCATGTGCAAATGCTGTGAGTGAACATAAGTCAAAAGGAGTTGATCTTCAGCAACGTGACAAGGCTCCCTTATGAGCTTTGAGAACATCTTTGAGTCCCAGAAAAGTGACACCATTGACATAAACAGTCTAAAGATGAAACAAACGGCACTGGTAGTAAATAACTAATATTAAACACAACTATGATACTAAAAACAATATAAATTTTTTTTTATTTTAATCTTGCTCCTAGAATAATTGGTGGTCTTGTGGTAATTATCAACATGGAACTCCATCAGAAGACCATGGAATCACAGCATGGTTAGGGTTTGGGAGGCACCTCTGAAGATCATCTAGTCCAAGCCTCCTGCTAAAGCAGGAAGATGCTGCAAAAGGCCAGTCAGGTCAGTGATATCAATGTGTTAAAGAGCAGCCAGCCCAGCACACCAGGATTAGTCACAGCAGAGATGAAACAAACCTGCTCAGCCTCCTTCCCTTTGCTTTGTACTGATGTTCACAGATAAACCCATGCGGGAGAAGCTGGAAAGAACTGAATGTCCTGTGGGAGCTCTTATCAAGACCAGGAGTGAACAGCCAATAACCACTCAGCAAGTCACCTTCTAAGTTTAAAAAGCAGCCTGTTGTTTTAAATTATGTTAGTCATCAACAAATTGGCTGGGGTGCTCTTCACTCCCTCAGTTTCCCTTCTCCAGTCTCCCTCTGCTGGGATGAGCCAGCTGTTTGTCCTTACAATATGTTATGGACAGGAGCAAAAATCTTTTGCCATTTTTAGGACCTAAATGGTGTCACTTTGTTTGGGAGGCTGACATGTGTTTGTTCTATCATTGTTTGCTCTCCCTTCTTTGAACGTAACCTCTGGGGACAGGGACTTTTTGTCATGCACTGTTTGTGCAGCACCAGCACAGCCCTGTTCCTCTGAGCCTCCCTGGCACACCCACAGCAACTCCAAGCTACACAGGATTTGCTGCTGTGAATCTTCACCATTGGAAATAGACTCAACTCGTGGCAGCCAGAATATGACTGGAATAGCCACCACGATGGTCAGTGCAAAGAAGTATCTGTCTGTGGGACCAAGTTCTGATTGTCCTTCTCTCTCCACTCCCACTCAGACACAAAGATGCAAAGATACATTTGCCAGTACAACACAGACATTTTTTTCCCCAGACTTCATTATTTACAAAGAATAGTGTGCGTGATCCACACAGGGTGGATTGATTGAGGCATCTCTTAAAATGTTTATTCAAAAACACAAACCTCAGTTTGTGGCACCTAACCAAGCTGACCACAAACAGCAGGCCAGACCCTGCCCCAGTGCCCTGCCCTTGCTTCCAGTACCAGCTCTGCTATTCCAGGATAACCCACACTGTTAGTGAGTACTATTATTAATCGTTTGTAATTTCAGAAGTACAGATGGTTTGCTTAGCAAGTACCAAACGTGGAATTGGTTGGGACAGTAGGAGATAGATACTTAGCAAACATCTCTACCCATAGCTCTTATCCTGGTTAATTCCTCAGAGTAGCCTCTCATCAAGGCTGCAGTCACTGATTAGGTTTTCAACTTGCCAGTTTGTGGTGTTTGACTACAACGTGATTGCAGGATCAACTCCTCCTAGGGAAAATGCCACCACTGCCCTCTCCTGTCCTCTCCTTGTCTCCTGTTTTCATTCCTTCTTTTCCCAGTATTTCTTTAACTCTGGACTTACAATCTTCTTCTGACACAGAAGAATGCCCAGGAATTTTTTTGTGCCCTCTTCTTTGTCCTGTTTCGAAGCCCTGGAGACAGGAATTGTGTCTGTCCTGTGTTTGTTGGTGGCAGAGAGCACAGAGCTCTTGCCAGGGGCTGCAGCTGCCAGGCAGTGTGGCACCACGGCTGGGGCTGCAGCACAGCCTGCCCAGCTCTCCAGCTGGGTTATTCCAAATTCCACGAGCAGGAGTTACTAAAGAGGGAAGAATGTCAAAAGATCATTTCTGACCACAGGAACACCAAAGCTCAGTAGAGAGGCAGCCAGGAGAAGGCAGCTAAATTCCCGGTTATGTTTCTGGGAAAGCAGAGCCCTATGACACAATCCTAAAAAAGTCACCTGCTCTTAGCATGTTCGAAACAAAGCGAAGGGGAAAGAGCAATGATTTTGTATATAAATCATTGTGACTTGTTTCCCTCTCAACTGACATTATATAACATCTGTCACATCTCAGATCTTGCCCTCTGTGTATGGCAATTTAACTGTTTGCATAATGATGTTAAAACCCATAGCTTCAGGGAAAAATTTGAATATAGAATCAGGCAAATTGGTTTCCCCCTACTTAATTCTTGTAGTGAGACAGACAATGAAGTCCCCAGTTCATCATCAACACCACTACAACGTCAGAAGGTAGATAAACACTACCCCATCAAGGGTCCATGTAACAAAATCAGTTCTCCTTCAGCTACAGGAGAACAGATTCACAGGACATCCTGAAACCTCCAGCCATCCCAGCCCTTCAGCCTCCAGCCCAACAGAAGTTTCTCTGAAGTAGATTTATAGATCCAAATGCTGAAAGACCTGAAAGGGAATATTATGGTCCTTTAATTTGCCCTGAATACAGAGGCTGTAATTCTTTTTAAGGCTAAACAAACACACATGTTCTTGAAATTGATCTAATTCCATCAGGATTGTTCGAAACCTGGTGAAGCTGCTGCTGTCCCTGATAAATAATTGCAATGTTTAATTACCTTCACTGCTGGCAAGTTGTATATTATTTATTTTAAAGAGACTTCTTTTTTTCACTTTTGCTTCCAGCATGAAATCTTGCGATGCAACTGAAGTGCCCCAACTATCACATGAATTCAATTGCAAAGATCTACTCAGGGTGGTCAAGCAATTTCTAAAATCCTTCCTTTGAGATGAATTTAGCTTCCAAAATTTGTTTACCAGCTACTGGATTGTTTTTGTCTTTTCAATCCCCTTTGGAATTATTGCATCCTGGCTTGAGTAAGTGGACATCAGAACAAGACATGGTGTTTAACTAAGAGCATTACTAATAGGGACTCATTTTCCTTTTTCTGAAGGTCTGATGGCTTTGTAACCCATGAACAACTGTGTAACTTAGAGGGACAGCCTGGCTATTCAACCACTCCTGTTTCTTGATCCTGGGTGTTGAAATTATGTTGTTTTGGGGAGTTTCTTCATTGTTTTTTTCTTTCTTTTCTTCTCAGACTTTTTCTTGTGCGCTATGAAAAGAAGCTCTTCATGAAAAGTTAGGGGAGAACAATCTCCCCTGGCCTTCCTCCAGTTCCTGGAGGTAAAAGCATGACAAGCAGCTTTAGTCCATAAAACTGACAAATAATCTTTGCCAGATTTTTCCCAATTAGGGCCTATCAGTCTTTACAATGAAACCCTTTATTTGCCAGAAACAAAGTCCAATTATACCTCCCGAGGAAAAAGGAGGAGCAGGTGCTTCCACAGGCAGAATATGAGCACCAGGAAGGTGGAAGAGCTTTGGTTTTAACTGCCTTAACTCTTTGCATTCCACAGTTGTGTTGCAACAACAATAACTTGGCTCTGCATAACTGACCAGGAGTCGCTGATGAACTTTGATGATCCCATGGCCCAGAAGCAGAGAATACCCAAACATTCCTAGTCAAGGATTCTCCAAAAGTTTCTGGCACCATTTACAGTCAATATCCACGCAAAGCACAGCTGAAAACATAAATGGGGCAGTTTCAAAGTTCTGTTGCTCTAGGCACCAACAAGCTCTTCACACATATTTGACTCCCCACTGCCTTCAGGGTGGATGTACCCTAGGGATGGACTCTGCAGCCTCCTGGAGTGTCACAAGTCTGGATGCCGTGGGAAAATCAGGGAAACAGACCTCACAAAGTGGCCGAGCTCACAGCTTCTCCTAAAAAGCACCTCCTTTCTGTGTCATCAAAGACATGCCACTGGAGTGGCCCTGGAGGGCATTTCCTATGCTTGAACATCATATTCTGAGGTTATTTATTAAACACAGAGTATCCAGAGAGCTTTGTATTGTAACTGTCATTTTTATGTCCAGTATTTATTTCAGCGAAGATAGTTCCACTGTGAAATTATTTTTTATTAAGATACATAGTCACAAAACTTTTAGGGACTCTTTTCTGTCACGGAATGTGATTCACCACTCTACCCATAGAGGCCATGATTCATTAGGGCTGGTTTTTATTATTATGAGTCTTATTTTAGCAACTTGGCTGTCCTTAATCCATTTGGATTAGATTTGCCTGCAAAACTCATGCATGGGATAACTATAACCTGTCACATAAAACACCCGTTCACCCTCATGTTGGCGGGGGTGGTTTTTACTTCAGCTTATTGGAAAATTAAAGTGCATTTTTCCTCATCTTGTGTTTTCTATTTGACACATTATAGAAGTAAACATTACATTGCATGCACTTTTAAAATAAAATCCTCTTTTTCTCATTTATATTTATATGGAAGTGGAATGTGTTGAGTGTTTCCAAGGTGCAAGGCCCTGTGTGTTGGTATTACACACACCAACATTTCCTGAGTTCCTGAGGCACTGCAGGTTTGCGTGTTAGCCCTCCACAGCTGAAGCCACACATCTGGGAGACACAATTCAAACCAGCAGTTAAGCAAGTTGTAGCTTCCCAGCTACGTAGCTAGAATTTCCAAAGTGACAGGATGTTGTGGTATGTCCCCAAAAGCTGTCCTCACCTTGCCGATGAATTACAGTTCCTGTAATGTTTGGCCACATGGAATCACAGTACCCATGATGTCCAATAGTTTCACCAAGAGAATCACAGTAGGATAACTCATCTTGGCTTGTGGGGACTACAAAAACAGCTTGCTAATCACTGGTTTACAACATGCATGGCAAAACATCTACTACAGATGGGATTTGTGTGACTGGGCTTCTCCTTTATAAGAAACTAAATATAGATTTAAATGCACTGGGTAATGTGCTGAGCCAAAGTAAAAGTGTCCTGAATCAAAAAAGGCAATGGAATTGGAAACATACAGTTGTTCCCACTGATAAGGTTGGATTTCTGTTCTTACTGGACTAGTGAAAGGAACAGTAAAAGAGAAGTGGTGAGATGCAGGCAGCTCATGTATTGCTTATAGCCTCATGGTAAGAGTTTAGACACATTACAAAGGCTACAGGAGTTGGCATTCCTCTTCTTCTTAGTTTTGTGGGGTTGTTTTTGTTTTCTTTTAATGACAAAAGCTAGAAGAGGAAAGGAAAATTATAAATGGTATATTTAATTATTTACTTGCCTTAGCAAGGGTCTAATGGTCTGGCTCACCTGATTCAGGATCTGACTGCTCAGGACAGTTTGTAATAAAACTGGACGCTAGAACTTCTCTAACCAGCACACTACTTTAACCAGCTAAGAATGGGGCTACACTGTGTGACACCTCATCAGGGCTCTGGGCACTCCAAAAGAACTGCAGCAGCCCAGATTGCCTTTGTCCAGGTGATAGCAGGAAGGGATGCCTGAACTGGAACAGGAATGGAGCACCTCAACAGTTTCATAATTTTGACAGTCTGCTTAGGAGCTAGAGCACTTTGCCACCAGGACTTTGAAATCTGGGCCAGATGCCAGGTTAGAGTTAACTGCAGTATCCCAGCTCTTAAAATCTCAGGCTTCTTAGATTTGGTGGTTTTGCTCTCAGGAGTGCTGGTTCCAGGAGGAGTGATGCAGTGTGATGAAGCTGGCACAGGGGAGGTCAGCATCTGCTTCCAGCCCTGAGCACAACTGCCCAACTCTCTGTCCTCTCAGGCCTGCTGGCTCTCCCAGCACTCTGGTGCTCAGGCAGATAATTGTCTCTGCTCAGTTCTGAGCAGCGATGAACCTCCTGAGGACAGGTCCCGCCCGGGTCAGCTGGGGACTCACTGCCAGCAGAGCACAGTGAGTTTCAGGCTCGGAGGTTGTGCTGCCCTTTGTTGCTGGTAGCCCAGCAGAAGCAGCTGCTCTCCCCACAGCCACGGGCAATGAACGAGCCAGGGGAGTTTATCCCAAACAAACCAAAGTTCGCGGTACAGCTCACGTAAGCTTCCCTTTCCCTAATAAACCAAGCTCAGATTTCATGAGGTTTCCCACTTTTGCCAAAGCAAGGTGTTTATTCCATGGCTGCCAGACCATTAGGACTGAAGTGCTGGATGTCCCTTCTTGACATGACATGGACGTTGTAGAGTGTCACAGAATAGCTTGTGAATAATTCCTACAGACTTCCCAATGAAAACAGAATTTACAAAGAATATTCTCGTTCTCAAGCACTCCAGGCAAGAGTATGGCATTATTCAGAGAGGAAACATACCCACAAACCAGACAAAGGATACTGGCTTTAATTCTGCTCATGCCATAAACACCCAGTGGGACTTCAGAGAGATCATTTAAATCTAATTTTTATTCAGTTTGCTATAGATTTCTGTGACAGCCAGTATCTGTTTGATTTGTCACTAGTTTGTGTGTTGCTTGCCTTTAAAAAACAAGTGGCTGGGTCTGAAGAAATCCTGTGGAGGGAGTGAGAAATTGCTTCTCCCCTTGAGGAGCAATTGAGACTGCTTGGGCCAGAAGCTTCCAGGGCAGAAGAAAGAACATGACAGACAAATGGAGAGAGTCAGGCACAGCAAGGAGCAGTGAGCCTGCAGGCCCAGCAGTGGGACCTCTGAGAGGGACGATTGAGCAAGCACCAGGCTCAGAGGTGATGGGAAGACAGCAGAGAAGCTGCTGCCCAGGCATGGGCAGGGGAACTTGTTTATAAGTTCTTTTATTTCCATTCTGTCTTAGCTAATTTGGAGTTTTCTTCATTGAAAAGGTTAAGTGTTTTAATTTCTATTCTAACACAACTTGGCTTTTTTCGCTTTGTTTTGTTCTGGCTAGTCTGGGACACTTGGTAACAAGTCAAAAAAGTTACCACATTTTAGAGAATAACTCGAAGAATTCATTGGTGCTTCAGTGATGTCTGAGTTGTGCAGATGGAAGAGCCTGACTTCTCTGGCCTTGGCCTCTTGCTGGCAGGAGTACAAACTTGGCACGCTGCTCCTTCTAAGAAGTATTAGTTTGTATCATGATAAGAGCCTACAGTTTTATTTTTTTTTCTACGAAACTGTTGTTTTTTGGTGCTGGTTTCAATTACTGAGATGACATGAAAAAGCTGCAATAAATTCCCGACAGAGCTGAGTGGAAGTGAGGACGAGGGTCTGGGCTTTTCAAAGCCTTCTCTCACTGCTCTGTTCTCCCTTGCTCTTGAAGCTGACTGAGAGACTTCCACTGAAATGGCCTGGAGCATCCAGCTATGGCTGTCTTTTTTCCCTCAGTGACAGAGGGCATCATGTTGAAAGACCCACCATAATTTTACAATCCAGACAAAAAATGAAGCATTTGAAGAGCAGATCTCCAGCTGATGTTAACAAATGTCTGCAGGCACTGAGGAGAAGCAGTGCCTGTTCAGGGGGATGGAACTAAATCCTGTGAGATGATTCAGCTCTCCTTTTGCAGTTGCCGTGTCAGATCACATGTTCAGGCTCCCTGGTGGCCCTATGGGTTATTCCTTATATGATTTCTAGAACACTTTTCCTTAGTTCTACATTATTACATAGAGGTCTACCCCAGCTTTCTTACAGGACACAGTCAGACACAGTCTGACAGTCAGTTTATGCCACAGTTAAATAATGAAAGTATTCTAAAGTTCACATTATGCTTACAAGAAAAGTCCATTGTGTTATTTGCTCCTCTGATATGTTTATCAGTCCCATTACAATGTTTTTTTAAAGACTGACCGCTGTGAATACAATTTGCAATGAGGCACTGTGAAATACCATCAGGTTAGAGACTGCGCAGAGAGCTGCTTCACCAGTGCCTCAGGTGTTTGAAAATTCTCAGTTTTCAAAAAACAAAGTCTCATTTTTCCTGCAGAACACAGCGCAGTAATTTCCTCCTCTAGCCTTCCATGCAAGCCCTGTACATTCTTAGCTTTATGAAGTTCTTTTTCAAGCATACCAAGCCTTAAGATAAACTTGCTAGAACAACCAGGGCTTGTCTAACCCATCAGTATGAAGACAGCATAAAAAATTCTAGCTCCTCAAATCTGCAAATATTTTTATAACATGAGAAGCAAAATCAGAAGCAAACTTCCAAAGAAATGAAGTGAGGAGAATTCAGCTGTATCCTTCCCTATCTTCACTAGAATCTTATCATGGCATTCATTACATTCCAGGTTTTCACACCACAAATGACCTGAGCTGACATTTAGAATATTTGAATCTTTATTCAGCAGTAATCCTATTAAATGTAGCAGTGTCAAAAAATATGGCAGCCTCTGCATAGCACTAAGAAGGCCTCTGTAATTTCAAATGCACAGACAAAGCAGCTGTACATGGCCAATACCAATCTCTCCATTGAAATACACTTCACCTCCTGCTGTCTCACTAGAGATGTCTTGGATCCCTTATTATTTTATTCAAGAGAGAAGCTAAAATCAAACCTACCTTGATAAATTGAAAAGTAATCATTGGATAAAATAAGCATTGTTCTAAAATCAGAACAACTTCTGTTTCTTTTATTTTTCTCAAACACCTTTAAATGCGGGCTTGATCCCCTTGCACAAAAGGGAGTGTTGAGACTGTCTGACAGGTGCTTTTATCTGTTACTCTTCTTGCCTGTCTGTGTTCCTTGGGAGCCACCCACTCACATCCTCCCTGCCAGCAGGTGCCTCAGAAAGGTGTGTGAGTCCCTGCTGTGGCTGTAGTTCAGTACAAGCTCTGGAGATGGAAATCCCACCCGAGCAGGGAAACAGGCCTAGCTGTCAGCACAGCAATTAAGCTGTCAGGATTCTGATGTCTAACACTTTTACAAGATCATTAACTCTTTTGGGTCCTCCTTGCATAAAATCTAAATGTTACTGTGAACAGTAAAAACACCACAGGAAACTTTACTAGCCCAGATACAATGATTTTAATTTCAGGTGGCATTGCTTTCCCCTGACTACAGGTTGTTGTTACCTGGTTCACCTTTCACTTCTAATTCAGTATCCCATTAGGCTTCTCCATGGGAAACTTTTCAGAAAAACAGTTTTCTGGTTGAGAGTAGGGGAATAACAAACCAGGAGAAAGCAAACAGATGTGCATAAGGGGACAGCATACATGTGACATACATTTAACATGCTGCATCATAATTGGAGGTTACAGGCCAGTCTAGGTTGGTGAACCATTTTATTAGGTGCTCTACAAACAGGAAAAGAGTTTTCTGTCTCAAAAGAGTTCCTGACATGAAGCACAGCATCCAGCATATGGTCCCTGTATGGCCCACATGGACAATTCCTCTTTGGGTTGGGAATTTCTGTGGCTGTGGCAGTGGCAGACTCCTCCTAGCCACTTGATTTCGCAGGTGCTTCCAGAGTTCAGCTGGAGATCTGGGTGTTCTCTACAGGCACACAAGTACTACAGCTACTCTGTAAACACATGCACAACATATTGGGCACTTCAGACATATCACCTCCTTTGTTAGCCTCTGACCACACGGAATGTCAGATGATGGAAGAGCCGTGGGACAGAGCCTGGCTCTGCCACCAAAATAAGGACACAGATCCCTAAGCAGAACCCCCTGAGCTTTAGCTCCCCAGGGAGCTAAGGAAGAACTCTGGCTCACAGCATGATGGCATCTGGGGGAACATTGACCATTGTGAGAGCAATGAAAAAAAGGTGCCACTCCCTGTTCTACAGTTACTAAGAATTCTGAAAAAGAAACAATAATTTTTGCCTTACATTAAAAAAAAACCAACTAAATTTCAGCATTTGGTTTTTTTTTTTGTTTGTTTTTCTCCTAAGTATCTGGACCAAAGTGTCTATTTAGAGATGGACTCTCAGTTTTGCAATTTCACATGATGCACACACGAGAGGCTGCACGACAAGAGTAAAACAACAGGGAGAGTGAGCAGGAGCATCCTATGTGACTGCAGAATTATCATGCCATCAGGGAGTGGGAAGGGCCAGCAGTGCACTCTTGCTGGAGAATGGAAGTGGAGCAGGTTCCATTCAAAGCCATGTCTGGTAAAGCACTCTGCTCCATCTCAAGTGGAGCAAGAGGAACTTGCACTGGTGTTTTATCCATCCCAGCTGAGAAGTGGAATGAACGGATTGTACAGCACAGGGAAGATAAATACCAAGGGCAAACATTCCCCCCTCAACTCTCTCTCTCTCTCTGTCAACTAACAGGTTCCATGAAATGCTTCAGTCAGCATGTCACCAAGATAAACAGGCATTTAGGTTAGAGCCTGATCCAACAGGATTTACACCAGTAAGTATTCACTACTACCCTTCTGTAACAGATCAAGACAATTCCTTTCATTCTGGAAATATTTTAGATCATGAAGTCAAAGAGCCAAAGCTGATCCTCAGCCAGAGTGAGAAAACATTGCTGCAGTAAAGTCAATTGAGCTAAAGCACTGGACTGGTGGAAAATCTGGCCACAGCAAAGCTACAAATGAATAAGAAGATTGTTTTTCTATATGAGCTAGGAGAAGAGTGAGATCACTAACTTTTTCTAATAGAGAGAAACAATAGTTAAGGATCCATCTGCAAAATTAAACACACAGACTGATGAGCTATTCTGTGGAGTCGGAACAGACCTTCATGTCTGATCTCTGACCTTCACTTTCACTGCTTTCCCTTCATGAAGTGCTCCTGCTTCCTATATATATATATATATATATATATATATACATATATATATATATATATATACACAGTTTGTATGTGTAAGACACTCAGTTATATGGGCAAACCTCTGCTTCAGCAGGCTGGGGAACAGATCTGGGTCCTGCCAACAGCTTTTTTGCTCCTTTGAGCAGTCTCCCAGAGCTCCTGAGCTGTGAGAATGTGATTCCTTCATGTCTGCTCTACTTTCATCATTAATCTGCTGGATATATTTACTGTTGACTCAGCCTTATATTTATCTCATTAAACATGAAGACCTATTTCTAAATTTAGACTTTCCCTCAAGCTGTTTTTCTCCCTTAGAAACTCCTTCTTTTCAAATCCTGGCAAGACTTCTCAGTAACTCTTCTCTCTGACTTCATGCTGAGGATTTTCTACTGTTGCATTGCAACCAAATTTATTGTTTGCACAGCGGCAATGGATGTGCATGTCATGTCAACAACCATAAACTCAGGTGATAACATCTTTTCATTTCCACAGGTTCCCTATCAACATGAGGATTTGTCTGCCAACCTGAGCCCTGCTGCACTGTAACCCCAGCAGTGAGTCCATTCCTTGGGGCTGCTCGGTGTTTCTGTGCCACTGGGATTGCACTGCAGCTGCCACCAGAATTCAGCTCAAACCTGCAGCTCGTTGATCACAGAGCACAGCTGCAAATGTAGGAATTGTACCACTGGCACCTTCTTTGGGATTGTCTGCTCACTGGTGAGACCTTGGATTGGGTGTAACTATTTTGGAGATAGCATTTCTTCATGGGAAGCTCTGGGATTCTTGTTCCTTGTGCCTGATGCTGTTTTACTGCAGGTGATGCGGCTGTGGCAGGGGACATAATATGACATAATGTGATTTTCCACACATTTTGCTTGTGGGACAAACAATATTTCCATCTGCAAGGCTATTTCCTATGGCACACATGCCAGACCACCATGGATGCTCTAGGATGAAGCCTTTAAAAGGTCCTGTGCTTCAGAAATGGAGGAACATACAGGACACCAAAGCACCAGTATGGCTACAGAGGGGCCAAATCCTGACTGCAGGAACTTCCACTGAGACCAAACCTTACCCATGAAGTTGAAATAGTTGTACCTAATTGTCTCGGGATTTGGCTGCAATTATACACTGAGTAAAACAACATTCCAAGAGTCTGAAGGAACATTCTGAACTTTGGGAGACAGAGAAGCTGAAATGTGGTGTATAAATAAATTTAATGTCACTATTGAGAGAGAGCTGCAGAAGGCTGGAAATTGGCACATGGCTGCCAACTCCATAATTGTTCCCTAGTTCCTGGTTTTCTCTTTGTCTTAGTGTGAAGCAAGACCTTCCACCTCTGTGCCAGGACTGTGCCAGTCCATAATGGATGCCATGCCTGGAATTAAGGAACCCTCTGTTCTCACTGTCTCCAGTGAGAAAGGGATCAACAACCCTAATCAGTAACACTAAAAAACTATGATCACAGTTAAATTTATATGAAATGTCTTATAGCACAGTCTCAAGCATCAATTCATCCTTGTTTGAACCAAGCAATTGGAGCATTTGGTGGGGAGCTGCAAGGAGGAGGAAAAACAAAAAAAAATCAAAACTAAAAAGCCAAAACTAAAGAGGTTTTTTTGAAACAGCAATTTATAAGCACAAATTCTAATTAATAAGAACCACAGAAAGCCTTAAGGAAAGGGCAAGGCAAATCCAACCATTCCAAATAGAATGAGAAAAAATCCATAGAATGCAGAGTGTCAGGTCTGGCTTTTGATTACATTTGCTGTTCTTGTTGTTTGCATCAGCTTATTTTTAATTGCTGGTTGTTGTGTTACTGCGGCTTCAATGTGATTTCCCACAAACCAGGATTTCACCTAAAAGGCTTTTTAGCCAGGTGAAGCAGAAGGAATTCTATTACAGAAGACAGAAAGGAGCTCCACAATTTTAAGGAAATATACTTTCAGCAATTAAAGACAAATTAAGTATAATTTGTGCATATGTAAACGAGATGTTAAATTATATAAATCTCAACTGTCTGAACCCATGTGTATAATAAGAAAGACAGAGATCAGGGCTTTAGAGTGTTGGGAACTGTACATATACATCATACAGATACACATGTATGTATATATGCCATATGTATTTAAGCACATACATGAAGACATTTCAGAAACTTGTGCTATTTTTAATCCTTTTATATTTCCTTAAATACAGCTGCAAGTTGTAACAGTGCACAGTGTGGATCATATTGAAATAGTGATAAATGAGAACAGAATATTACTTTGAATCCCTGTTGCTTCTGATGGCTTTTAATACCATCCTAAAGAGAGTAAAATAAAAAGTTCTCCATTGCATCAGTATGCCTGCCTATATTCTCTCCATTATTACAGGTGAATTCTCAGGAGTGACAGGAATTACTGCAGCAATTGTCAAAAAGATAAAAACAATACTCAGACTGCAGGCAGTTAAAAGAATGATGCAAAAGCAGGAAATCACTTTTGTTCATCTTCTAGTTTTGATCTATCTACCTTTTGATTTTTAAAATCCACCCCCTCATGCTTCCAGGTTTTGCATCCCATTTCATATTGTCACCCCCCAGGAGATTTTTGTCTTCCGTTTCCTATTCTTGGCCCCCCAGGAAATGCAGAGGGAGGGCAATATTATTCTGCAGGTGCTTATTCACACGTGTCTGTTTCTGAATCTCCAAATCAATCCTAGCTCTGCATTTTCCCAGCAAATCAGTTCTGCTGTATCCCATCACATGCTACTCTTCCCACAGCTTTCTGTCCTTTGGTTCCATTAATCCTCTCCACAGCAAGTGTTGCAATGAGGATGAACACAAAAAGCAACTCCAGAAAATCTCAGAAGCAGGGGAGAAGCAACCTTGCCCTAGATTCCGTTTTCCCTTTCTCTTTTTGTAAGAAAGTTCCCTGATGAGATGTTCCTGAAGGAATACCTGCCTTCTCATTAAGCTGGGAGTTTACCCCCAGGTAGGTCTGATCCATTCCAGAGGGCAAAAGCCTCTAACACGACAAGTCCTGACTAGGAACAGCCACTCACAAAACAAGACAGTAAATCATCAGCATTTACAGCAGTGCTGTCATTCCCTGGGCAAGGACTCTGTGGATCATAAACCGCCCTGCTGGAATCACAAACCACCACTTCTATTCCAGATATTGAACAAACAGAGCGACCTAAGAAATGTCAATATCACTGTTTCTATCAACATAAATAAGTAATGCTTACAAGAGCAAAAATTAAATAAGCCATGCTAAAAATAATTGAATTGACTGAAGAATGTAACCAGATGAGGAATGAAGAGACAGCACACATGACTCAAAGCTGATGGAAACAAATTAGTCAGACGAATATTTGCCAGTGGTATTCACCCAGCTCTTGGCCAGATACCCTATGATTTTGTTCTGTTTGGCAATATTTTAGTGTTTCTCTAAATGTGATCCCCTAGAAGTGTCCAGCTGGTTCTTGGACATAAACTACTTTTGCAGTTCAGACTCCATCCAGCACCAGATCTGTCCAACATGTGATGTACACAGCAGGGGCACATTTGCTTCTGCCAAGATGATGCACACTTTGCCCATCTTCAGCCATTCCAACAAACCATATTGAACTCCTTGGTCACTCACATGGCCAGTGAGGGATAGATTGGCCTCTTCCACCATATAAATGTAGAAGCTAACAGAAACCTCCATGTTTCCTTTAAGAAATCCAGTCTTCATGAAGGAAGGGTAATGCTTAGAGTCAGTCTTAAAACTCCAGTTACAGGAGGTAAAGAACAAAACCCCATAATTGGCATCACTGAAGTCTCTTAAGGCTTTGAACCCAACCGAAATATGATGAACCAGGCCCTTCCAATCAGAATAGGGGCTGGCTCCCCGTATTTCATCCCTGCCTTGGCTACACCACTATGGGGCAAGAGCAAGTCTTGGCACACGTCTCATTCCCGCGGCTGTTTTGCTCTCCCTGCTACCAGCAGGTCCAGGCATGGGTTGTTTCTTTGTGTACAAAGGGTGGTATTGATGGAAACAAACAGTTGAGGCTTGTGGGACAAGTTCTTCAGGTGGCTTATGGGAAGGTGCTTGGGATTTTCCCTGTTCCTCTTCCTCCTCATTGTTAGAACTGACTCCCTGTCTCCTCAGCAGCTTTTACCTGAGAGTCACACCATCCCAGAAACACTGATACTGTGCCTACTGGAACTAAGAGGTGGCTTGTGACACTATTGTTTATCCAGACATGGCTGATTTAGCAATTTAAACCAGATGCCAAATAAATAGGGTTTTCTCTTTCCCTTGTTCGGATTTCTCTCGTAATTCTTCTATCTGTAATTTCAACTGATTTAATTTCTCCTCTCCCTAATGAAACCTTTCGCATAAGATATTATTTGCACCTTTAAATTGTTTTGCTATAAATTCCAACCTCTATTTTTATTAGTTTACATTGACATGACTCAAAGACAGAAAGGGCTATCCCTGTTCTGGTCTGACCCTTTATAAATCATGGGTGCTTTGATATTAACCCAGTAACATCTTCAAGTGACCATTAACGTGGTTTGGCCACAACAGCCCCTTCAGAAGGGTTCCAGAACTCCTCAGAAGACAAGTAATGGAGAATCTTCCTCTGCATTTGACAGTTTAATGGTTTCAATACTCACTGCTAAAATGGTATTCCTGCCTTATACCTGGGTGTCAGACTTAATCTTTTATTCAGTTCTTGTTTTACTTTACTTCACATCTTAAATATTCTACTACTTACTCTTTTTTCCCTTCAAATTTCTTTTGCACCCTGTTTGGAAAGCAGGGGAGGAATATCTTACAAGGCACCAGGGGTAGGAGGGAGGTGTCAGCAGCCAGCCCTGGACTGTCAGCCTTTGTGCTGAGCATCTCAAGCAGCACTGAGCAGTGGGATAAATCCCAGGGTGCCACATCTGTTCCAGCTGCTCACACAGCTGCAGCTGCAGCTCTGGTGTGAAATGCTGCCCCACTTCCCAGATGAGCTCAGGAGGCAGCAGGAACAGATATCCCACTGGTGTGACCAGGAACAACCTGGACATGCTTCAGGTGTGTGGAGAGTCCCAAAGACATGCAGGGATCACCTGTTTGACTCCACAAATTAATGACATTTGATATGCCAATAGGATATTTTTCTTTAAACAGAACCTTTAGAGAATACATAGACTGAAACATTTCAAATGTATTTTTTCAATGCTACGTGATCCTATAAGGTCTTCCATATCTCCTGAATTTTAGTAATTTTCAGTTATTAAAATGATTCTTAATCATACAGATACAGTTCTTTGGTGATAATGTTTATTCACTGGGAGTTACTTTCAAGTTTTACTATGACATCATATATTCCAGTTGTAAGAGACATTAGACCATGCCTTTTTCCTTTCTCTTTTTTTAATGTGGACATGAGATGTCTAAGGCCAGGTCCTCTAAGGAGAATTTGGCCTTTAATGTTTTTTTTTCAGACTCTGATTCCAATTATAGTAGTAGTTCCACCCAACTTGAGTATTTTTGTGTTAAAAAACCCCAAAGTTATGGACTAAATTAATTTCTGGTTTAAATCAGTGTACATGCATTCGGATAAATTTGGTTCAGTGAAGTAATGGTGGTAAAACAGCTGAATAATGATGGTAAAACAGCATGATTTACTATGCTAAGTACAACGGCTTGATCTAACTGTTTCTCTCAGTCCTTTTCTCTAGACACGTGAAAGCAAGGAAACAAACAAAAGACCTGCCTGGCAGAAGAAATAGAGCTGTATCAGAGATGTCACAGGCTGACTGCTAGGTGATTTTCACAGACTTTGTATCTGTTTTTTCTGTTTGAAATACACGTAGAGTGTGTCTCTGCCTTGATCCTCAGCAGATTATGTTAAATTATCCGTATTTCTAATAAGCAATATAAATAATTAGGCAACAGTACATGACAAGAAAATTACATTTTGAGTACTGCTGACATGCCTTTGGTAGTGTTGGCAGAAGCACGTTATTGTGAAATGGAAATGAAGTTGAAAAAGCCCAGTGAGGAGAACTGGAGGGAAATCTGAGAGAGAAATGCAGGGCAAGCGTTTGTTTCAGAAACTTCTGTTCTGTTTTAAGCCACATAGCCACGTTGTAAATAAATAATGAGGACAAGCCAAGGGCATCGTTACATGAGTAAAAGTGTACAGAACTGGGTCTTTCTACTCATGACCTTACATAACACCACCAACCCCTCCAAAAAACCCCCTAACCAAACAAACAAAAAGGAAAAACCAAAAACTAAAGACAAGTCAACAAATACGAGATCAAACACTGCAGATACCAGTCAGCAGGGCAGTGGACAATTACCCACTGCATGGCAGTCCTGCTTTCCATCACCACATGTCCTATGAATGTTGGCTGCAATGTTATTCCACTCCCCAAACTGTCACAAATGTTGATCCTCCAAGTGTGGTCAGAAAATGGTACAAATCTTTCCTGCCCCCAGGACCAGAAGGGATGATGCAGCACAGAGGGTGTCTGCAAGAAGCGACACTGCATTTTGTCCTTTCCTCTCCTAGGAAAATATCTCTCTGAGGGTTTCAAATGAGCAGGAAAGGCTTAATTCATCTTTTCTCTGCACTGGTCTGAAAAACAGGCCAGAGAGATTAGCCAGGCAGACAGGATGCTCCGTCAGGGTTCCCTCTGAGGAGAAGCAGCCTCATGGTGCTCTGTCCACAGTGATGCCCCAAACCATGATGAGCAACAGCAACACGACTGGCTTAAGGCAGGGGCAGGATTTATGTCATTGGTGTTGTCACATGGCACATTTACATGGCTCAGACGGTGTTACAGCATGCTAACAAACTGTTTCAGTAGTTTTTGGTGAAAAACAAAAGGAAACCCTCCCCAGTGGAAGTGTGTGGGGGAACTAGATGACACTTAAGGTCTCTTCCAACCCAAACTCCTCTGCTTCTTTGGCATTTCCTCCTGTTAAGTGAAAGAGCAGCTCAGGAACTGCAGTCCTGCCTGCAGCTGAGTATTTCACAAGCAAGCCCCTCTGACAGACACCTTCAGGCATCCAGGACTTGCCAGCTTGGTACTTTCATCTGTTCCGAGTAATCTCTTCCACTGAATGTGCAAAAATGTATTCATCCCACAGGGACAAAATAAGGCAGCAAAGACTACAGGAGAACAGGTTAGTTCCTTTTTCATCATTATCAGTTTCAAGGCAGACAAAATAGACCAAGAATAAGATTAGTATGAAGGGAAGGAGTTCGTAATACCCATTGCAAACCCCTGGATGCACTGGGAAAAAAGCTGTAGTGTTGTTTTCTTGGAAAGTCAGAGCCAGTCACATGGAAAACCACCAAGGGCAAGTTCTAGCTCCAGAGGCACTGGAAACCAGGCTTAGAAAACAGCTCAAAAAAATCATCTGGTGAAGTGTTAAAGTGGGACTGCTTTCCTATTTGTCATCATACTGAGAGAGGGTGCAGAGCCAAGCTTATTCCAGGTGCTTGCCATAGACCCCATCATCTACCATTACTATACCACAGTAGTGTCTGGCAGATGTTTTACTTTGCTTTGCCCTCACCTCTTCCCACCTCCAACAAATTTCCTCTTTTTCCCAGAGAACACAGTATCATGTGTTTTCAAGAGTTAATGATTCATATTAAACAAACAAGAGTATTTCACTGAAAATCTTACCAAAAGACCTGAAAAATGCCATGCACGTGTCAGATTATTGCAGAGATCTACTTGAGTGTGCTGGGCTTTTGGCATCAAGAGTGACCTTAGAAGGCATATGCAGGTGTCAGACCACAGCAGTGTGTGTGACACACAGTCTTCTGGAACACACTGCAAGCCTTGACATTTGGCACACTGCTCACCTGAGTAGCCCTTGCCCAGTTAAAGGAGTGGCTGAGGGAGTGAACTTCATTCTGCTACAGCCAACTGACTACTAAATCTTATTTCCCAAACCAAATAAAAACAAATGTTTCATTTTCAAATCATTATCACGAGTGTCATGACTTTCAAACAAATTTCACTGAGCTTTTACTCTGATCACTGTGATTAATGCCAAGGATCTTTGCAATTGGCCTGCAGCTGAGCATAAGAGGACTCTAATCTAAGCCTAGGATCAAGATACTCACAGGCTTCAGTGATGTTTTGCTCCACTCAGATGTATGTGAGGTTTAAATCTCCTGTCCTTAATAATGTCCTCTATCAGCAACATGCAAATCCAAACTATGCTCTATAGTTTCTACTTTCATTCCACACATTGAAGGTAAGACATTTGTCAAACACTTTCATAGCTCTTGTCAATTTGAATTGTTTTTTTTAAAATCTGAGTCTGCTGTGAGGTTAAGGCAAAACAGGTCTGATGAATCCATGGCTTCCTCTGGTACTATCGACTGCTTGTCAGCACACAGCACGCACAAGCCAACAAATGTCATTTATTTACCTAAGAGGTGGCCTCCAGAGGGTAACATCAACACATGTTGTACACACACGTAGCTGATTGTGGTGAACCTACGTCTCTGTGGTTATCTCTGGGGGAAGCTGTCTCCTGCTATCATGAGCTGACACTGCCCCTCTCTAGTACAAGGTTCCTGTGCCGATACTGATGATTTCAGATTTTATCCCACATAAACGTTTGGATTCTGAACAGATGTGGCCTCAAGATGTAAAATTTATATCAAAACAATACAAATTTGAAAGGTTTCTGTATTGGTTTTCCATGGCTTCCCTCTTTAGTTTTATTCTCTTCAGGTTTGCATAATGAATCCTCAAGACCAGCATATGAAAACACAGCCAGATAAACAGCTGGAAATCAGTATTAGGTGTCACAAATTAAGTACACAGAAATATTTGCAAACACATTTGAGCAGTCTTGAAAAGCCAGCTCAGATCACTGCACATCTCATGTACAGTCTCTCTTGGATAATTAAATAAAAACTTCACAACAAGTCATTTAGCAAACCTACCAAGAACCTACCAAGCAAAACCCCATGAGGGTGAAAGGCAGTTAAAAAGTTTTAATGTGACATGAATAGCAATCCATTCAAGTTACTTGCCTTTCCTGGTGAAGCCAGTTTTTCCTTGTTTCACCTTGCTTTGAAATTTTGTGTTCCATCCCCACAGTGTTTCTAGACTGTTTTCCTCAAAAACTTGTTTTATATAACTAACATATTAATGTTAAATGGCACTGTGAGCTTCTAGTTATTTCTGAAGTATTTGAAAATGAGCTTTTACTGTTGAGTGTCTAAACCCAAAGATAGTCATCTCTGAACCTTATTGAATCAATTTATATTTTATTAATTTGTAACATCTGAAGCATTTGTATTTTCCCACACTGGGCAATCTGGCTCTATCCATGTGCTGCCCTTGTCTTCCTGCACAGAGCATTGCCTGGAGCTGACCAGTTCCTAAAGAGAAAGTCCACACTGACCAAGCCACCTTCAATGGCTCACATTTTCACCACCAATAGGATGGAGAATAACCTTGAAAACGGACTAATTACTGGAAGCCTCACTTTGTGCGATATCTAATCCCAGAGCTGTAAATGTGCCACTCACTGCAGACACTTTGCTGCTTTCTCAGACTGAGCATCGGAGTGGCACTCAAATCTGGAAGGTCTCACATTGCAGGTGCAGAAATAAACCATCAATCCAAGGTAGCTGCCAGCGGAGGGAGTGACTAAAGCTTGACTCATTGGGAGTTGATATGGATTAACACACAAACAGCAAAACAGAGCCTGACTTCCCTGTCAGCTGTAACTGCCTGAATTTCCCAGTCTTGCTGGGGCCCTGGAGAAAGATGTGTCGGGACCTTCTCCTCATTCTTGGCACAGCACAAGGTGTGATGCATTACAGCACAATTAGATGCAGTGAGAGGAACCTCTTCTAGACGTTTCAAAGCATATTAACAGGTCAAAGGGATGTACTGCTTAACCTGAGCTGCTACAGAAAATCAGTTAGTGGATTTCTTTGAGTTAATTGAATGCATCTAGTTTAGAAAATACTTAGAAAAATATTTCTAGAGCCGAGTAAGCAAGAAGTCTAATAAAATGCCTGGGAATTTTTTTAACTGTTAAATATGTTTTTCATTGCCCACTGAATGTCTGACTTCAGATCCCAATATTGATTCATATTGTGTATCATATCCAACAGTGAGGGGCCCTAAATCTCATCTGGTCTGGTTTGGGATATAAAATAAAAATAAATACATCTCTTTGAATGTCTCCTTTCAAACACTTTAGTAATTTTCTCTGGTTTTCTTCAATCTAGAGCTAGAATAAGGACATTATCAGAACTTCTGAGTCAGTTATTCCCTAGAAGAAATTCTGCATTTACTCTGTGAAAATCTTTTTCTTCTTAAAATATTCTGTGGAAAACACTTATTTATGAACTGAAACAACTGAAATTGGAATGGACAAGGTTCCAAGCTGACCATAAAACTGTCTTTAATTAAGAAATTGGTTGAACTCCAAATCCAGGGCATCATCTTTGCATCTGAGACAAGCAAGAGAAAAGTTTTAAAGCCACATGCCTCTTGTGACAGATAAGCATTTCACTAGAAAGAGCAGTGCTTCCTTCCTTTGTTCTAATTTCAAACCAGAGCAACACTAGAAAAAACTACCTGACATGTAGCTCTTGCACTGAGGTCATGATGAGAGCCTGTACCTAGTTTCTGACCTGAAAAGATGTCACTCATGTACTCTCAGTGAGCAGGAAACTGCGTGAATGCTTCCTGTGGGTTTGAGTTTCAGATCACACTCTTGGCAATGGAGCAAAGACATGTTGCCTTTACATTATTTGGGTTTTTTCCAGTCAATGGCCTATTTTCTATAACAGGGCAGCTGAACAGCTTCATAGAACTTCTGCACTGCAGTCAGAGGCACCTTTACAACTCCGGTTAGTGACAGCACTGGCACAGCAGAGGTCTGAAATTCAATACAACCCGTCACTGGCATACAGGCACCAAGTCCCCAGTGTGCTCAATCTCTGTGAAGCTGATGCTGCCATTCCATCACTGCTGCTGTTCCAAAGCAGCTTACCCAAGCCTGAACATGTCACACTCCTGCTCTGATTTGGTGTAGACATACCCCTGAGGGTTTGTTTGAATTAGGATTCCAGCCACGAGTACAGCTGAGTGAAGTCCAAGCACCTCGCACAGACGTGACCTAAAATCATGCTGTATTGGCTCCAAAGCTGCAGTTGTCCTGACACAACTCTACCTGCTGGCAACATCTGAGTCCAGGGACAGAGCACCCTGCACTGAAGCACTGCTGAAGCCAACGGCAGTGTGGCCTGAGCAGGGACCAAGGCTAAGCCAGCTAAATATGAGTGGTTACTGGGAGTTTATTCTGAATAACAACCACTGTCCCAGTGCTCGCAAACTGTTTGGATGTTTTTACTGGAAACAACCAAGCAGTATCTTTGGCAAGGATTACTACTCTGCATTTTCTCATGTTCAGAATAAAATTCCAGAAGAACATCCCCATCCCATCCTTCCCTGTTTGCTCATAATTCAGCAAAAGAACACTCACTGCCCTTCCATGTACTCATTAACTCTGTCATTTACATGCCTTCCTGAGCCCCAGCATGCGCTCAGCTTTTCTGCCACATGTAGAGAGCTCTCCTTCTGGAGTGGCAGCCTCTGCTGGCCAGGGAAATGCAGAGCACGAGGCTTCTCAAAGCTCCACGGGGAGGACTTTGCACACCAAGCTGGGAGCAGAGGACACTATTCAGAGCTTGGTCTGTAGGGAGCAAACTCAGACTGCTTGGGTAGGGGTGGGAATTTTTGGCAGGTAGCTAAGAATGAGCCAAACCAATTTACAAGAAGGAAGAAAATATAGCAAGAAAAGCACTGGTTAGGTGCAGAGGTGTTAACTTCCTAACTTTTTGAGTCACATTCTAATCTTTTCATGGGGATGAGAACTGCACCCCTCTCTATCCTCAGAATCCTCATCTCTCTACACTATGATCCCACTCTTACCTTATGCTTTATTGCTACCTTCCTAAGTCCCACATTCCTACGTCTCCAATTCCATATTTCTTGTGGTAAGAAGGAGTAGGGAAGGCAGGTGTCTGAAGACAATTCCCACCTCCCAAAGAAAGCAGGAATTCTCAAGCTGTGAATCACATAGTCCATCTATGGAGGATGATGTCCATTCAGTGCATAAGTCCATGAATGGAGGTTAACTTTCCCCTACCTGCCAGATGCAAACTCAGCATAACTGAGGCCACAGCCCCTTGACCCCCTGTGCTGTATCCCAGAATGACCACTGCCAGCCAATGACCCTGAGATATGGATTTAGGAGAAGAGCTGGAGCATTCTGCAGAAAATTCCTAACAATCACATAACCCAAAAAGAATGTGATTTTACAATCTTTTTTACCAGTGGGGGAAGAATTTACTGGCATCAGGACTTGAACCCAGATGTTTTCATCAGGCACAATTTTGTTTTTCTTTGCATTCACTCATGACATTGAGTACAGCCCACAGTTGTGTTAAATTAATGCACTTACAAACAGGCAGCATTCCTTACACATTTTCATTTACTTTGCAATATGCATTTACTTAGTTCCAGCAACACAACAATTCGCTCTGGCACCAGTTCAGCTAACAGCTTACCATTCAGCTAACAGTTCAAAGACTCAAATTTAGCCAATGGTAGATTTACAGCACAGTAATTTCTCCTGCCTTTTCCCTTTTTGTCAGCCCCACTGGTGAACACATATAGAGGCATACTGATGTGCCTAGACATTCAAAGATTTCTATACTGATTAGGTATTTAAAACTCAATAAAAATTAATTCTTGCTCCAAATTCCAGCAGCTGGCCAGAGTTAAGTAGATCTGATATAGCAGAAAAAGAGGCAGTCAGTGGGATTATCTGTACAAAGCTAAACACAAACTCTCTCAGTCCTGAGAGAATAAACTTCAAATTCAATTTCCAAATGCACCCAGACTAATAAACTTCCATAGAAAATCTTCTCAGGAACCCTTACTGAATAAGCATAAACCAACCAACTGAAAGACATTTAATGACCAAACCAAATTAGCTCACAAGTGTTTGGAAAAATATATGCAAATACTTCATAGTTTTGGTTCAGCTAATAAACAGTCAGGGAAAAGATATCTAAATAATTAAATATCTAAATAATTTAGAAAGCTGGGAACTTGTCCACCTTTAGCCCGAATTATCAAGCTGGACTTTGCACATGGTCTGATTCCAATTTTAGATCAGTTCTGCAGGATGTTCCAGAGCAGGGAACTGCTGCACCAGGATTCCCTGGCATTTTGTGGAAGATGTACCAGCTCTTCATGCAGCATTGTTTGTGCTGCCAATCCACCTTCTGTTCTCAAAGATCCCGAGAATGTATAAATTGTTCTGATGGCTTCCTCAAACTAGTTGCAACTCGTCTTTCACGAGAGAAAAAAATAGGCCGTAATAAATCCAGTGTTTATGCAGAAAATAACTTCCCTCTTATTCAAGTTGTACCCTGGCTGATTTCAGAACTGGTCTGTGCTTGTGCTAAGTGCATTGAGAGCTAATAAAAACTGTCTTGGATTAGAAATAGGACTCTTTATTCAGCATTCCAAATGGAAACACTGAGATGACTGAACAGTTCATTTAGCATTTTGATTTTATTCAGGAGCATTGTTTCCACTGCATGCATTTATGAACTGGCAAAAACCTCCATCCCACGATCATACAACAGTGTTTTCATTGCCGTTTCATCCATACTAGCAAAAATTATCTCTTAAATGCAAATATCCACAACCTATAGTGGAAATGGCAGTGTCATCATCTGGGTGTGCTCAGCTGCATCATGACCTGCTCCCCACCACGCTGGGATATCTGATGTATTCATGCTATGGGTAGAGAGCCGAGGGAGTTTTCTTGAATTTAGTCTAGAACTAGACTTTCATTTTTGATAAATGCAGGGTTTTAGCACTGGTTTTTTTCAAATTTTTTTAATGTTTATTGGAGCATCACTTCTGCCTGCAGACACTAAATACCCCTGTAGAAAATCTTAACATTTCATGGTAAATTTTCCAAGCAATCAATACGGCCCATTTCTCCTCTCATTTATAGCGGTGCAAATGAGGGTGGCTTCAAAGGTGCAGCTGAAGCAATACATGTAGAAATGCAGCAAAAGTGACTGGAAAACAAATCCTCACTATTTCTAACTGCTTGCAAATTAAGGATTTTTGAATGTATATAGTTTAGAGCAGAAATCTTTGTCTCAACTGACAGCTCTGTCTCAAGTGACAGAAGGACTGCCTATAGTGCTCCCATGACAAAAAGCAACATAGAAATGGTGCTTTATCTCCAGGAAATTTTATCTGTCAGAATGAGTTTATGCAAATCAAAGCTCTGCTCCCACCCAACACGGTCAAACAGCTCTGATTTTCAGCAATACAGTGACTCCTAACTCTGAGTTATGCAGTGCAGTGACCCAGCTTGCTCTATTTCAAGCAGAAGCTTGAACAAGCTTCTCGATAAAGGTTCCCTCCAACCAGTATCTCTATTTGTCTCTTAGATAAACACTAGACTGACATCTTGAAGAAAACCCCAAATGTTCATTTGTCAATAAAAAGAAATATCCATGTGTCAATATGTCAACTCCAAATCAGGTGGGCAGTGGGCATGCAGCCTGATTTCAGTAAAACCTGGATAGTCTAAAACACATGGTCCAAAATACTGACATCTCCCATCTGTTCTCAGAGGCAGCTGCATTTTTCCCTCTCTCAAGGCTAGTAAGTTGCAAGTCCTATTACTTGCATTTTGCATAGGCAAAACCCCCTATTACTACAACATTCCACAATTACCATAATGATATATGTTGGTATTTAAACACTGTGAGTTCACTTTGCACCAAACCTCAAAGCACCCAGCTGCTCTTCCCTGCACTGCAAAACCTTGCCATGTTTTTTAAAATCACCCTGTACTTGGGGCTCAGTCAAATCTTCCCAACACAGCACTCTGCTCATTATCATCCTACTTCTCAAACATTCCCTCCCTGTCAGCCCCCACCCTCCGTTATCTTCCCACATGGGACACACCTGTATAACTCCTAAGATAGAAAAGCAGAGTAAACAATCATCACATCGTGACTGAGCTCCCAGGGTACAGCATGTGCAGCACTCGCCAGAGCTGACAGCTGACAGTGCTTATTTGGGACACATTTGCTGATAAGGATGAATGAGTTTGTACATTTCCTCAAAAACTCTACATCCCATTAATCAGCACTTGAGAGGAACTGGTCTGGCAATAATCCTGACACCCACTCTTCTCAGCTTCTCGAAGAACACATTCCAGAGAACTGTGTAGCTGTCCCATCAAGATCACAGCAGTGCTCTGCTTGGATACCTTTGGTGCTGTTTCTGGCTTAACACAGAGTTCAGCTTCTCATTCTGAAGCAGCATCTGCCATCAGAAGGGATTGGGAAGTTTGTAACACATTTCAGACGTGTGGTTTAATCTTTAAAGGTCTCATGTATACATAAAATTAGTTCACATTTTTAATCACTTCAGAGCTCCAAAGTGAGAAGATTGGGGGTTTTTTGCATTCATTATTAAAATAATCAGTGCAGTCCTTGATAAAGCCGATTCATCTAATAACCATTTATTTTTCAGAGTTCAGTTTTTGCAAGACAAACCTCAATATGCAGAGTTTACCTCAGAGTTCTACAGCAGCAGGAGGAGGTATAAGACAGGAATTGTTACCTGTCTCATTTATCATCTCATTATCGATGACATTTACATTTTTCAGCAGAGTTTGTTAAAGCAGGACACATTAAATGCTTTGGCCTTTTGCAGGACCTGCCCAGCTAATTTTTGCACAGTTTGTTTGAGCACATAGGTATGTGAGGTTCATGTGGTGATAAGACATGAATGTTACATTGAATGATCAAGGAAGGAAAGAATTCTACTTTGGGTGAGAGGAGGTGAAACCAGGACGCAGTGACAGAATCCAGGGCAGAGAAACTAAATTGCTTTTCCTGGGTCTCCCTGGGCTCTGACTGCATCCTTGCAGCACATGGGCACACTGGGATCAAGCTCCTTTGGCTGGACTTCTGGAGAATTCCACGTCCCAGGGAGACTCTATGAAATTATATCTCATCATGGCATGAAGGTGTCTAAAGATAATATTCTGACAAAAGGCACATGCAGAGTAATTTATCAATCAGAACAACCCAAAAACTTTGTCTCCTTATGCTAAGGCTCCCTTATATAACTTCATTTCTGTAGAACCTTCCCTTGGAATCATACAAACTGATTGCTCCTCTTTACACTGCAGGAACACACGAAAGGGAATGCTCCTGGACAATGCTGGTATAGGTAATTCAGCTCTCATGAAATGAGTGGCAAGTGAAGTTTTACATCTGCCCCTGCAGGAGTCTTCTCTAGTGCTGATTACCTGACCTGTTGCACTACTTAGGATTCAATTTCCTCACAGCCAAACCACAGTGTTCACCAAGCAGCCATCAGTGCAGACTAGCATAAGACACTCTTTTCTTCCATGGGGATTTTGCTGAGTTTATAAGAGATGCATTTGAAAAACAGAAATAATGGTACATACCCACACTTGTAAGGACTCTATCCAACTGAAAGTGAGCAGCAAAAAGAGAAATAATACCATTTGTATCTTTTAAAATACAAATGATGCGCCAATGTAGAGTTAATGAAATCTCAGCTATCTCTCTTAAAACATGTTGCAAACACTTGCATTTCTTCTTTTCCCAGCTCTGCGTTCTCTGAAGAATATTATAATTTATTGTCTCAAACCATATTTGGTATTTAGTGCCTCAAGAAGCTTGTGAAAAAAGATCTGTTTGTTACATGAAAATGAAAACATGTTGTGGTTTCACCTCAATTTCTTTCCTTCTCCCCCACTTCTAAAGAGAAGAGACAATTTTAAGAAGCAGCAAAAGTAAACAACCAAGATATAAAAAACATACAAACACAAATACAAACAAAAACAACTCATAAGTTAGGAAAAAACTGGAACTTGTGCCTGGGGTAAAGCATGTAAAAAGTGGTGATTTATTCAAGGGCAGAATTTTGGCATTTTCTTTAGCTTCAAGTAAATAAATAAGACAAAGAAAAGTCTTTTCATCTGATTGTTTTACAGTGCCTGGGGCTATGTACGTTGGACACTGTTTGCAACTGTTTTCATTTAGGGATGAGTGAAGTGGTTCAATTAAAACATGAGCAGTTCTGAACCTTTGCTATGAATAAATCAGAATATTTCTGGGAAGGTTCAAGGAAGTCCAGTTAATTGCCATTATTTACCTCTTTGTAGTCATGTGTTGTGACACTGTCTGGATTCAAAAGTGCCACCATATAGTCCAGTCCTATTATATTACGCTTAATTCTGCTGATCAAAACACTTTGGTTGGGCTAGCAGCATGGAAATTTTGGGGAACTAACCCAAATATAATATGAAGTTTTAAGGTCCACCCATTTCAAAATTCCCACACCCACTACTGCGCCCTTTACTTCTGTGGGAAAAAAGGAGCTGTTGCAATGTCTAAGGAGAGGAGCCCTGGAGCAGTAAAGCCCCAGGTCTGCAGCAGGGCCTCTGCGGAGGTGAGAGGTGTGAGGAGGTGCATGAGAAGCGCTTGGAGAAGCCCAAGGGGGAGAACCAAAGCGGTAGAACAGCCCCAGGCTGGTGAGAGCTGGTTTGCTCTGCAAGGAGCTCCGCTGTGTCCCATTTTCCTGCAGGCTGCAGCACAAAGGACCAGCACGGTTATACTGAAGTGCTTTGGCTCCGTGGCCAAGACTGCTTTCCCAGGAAAGGCTTCCTCTTGGAGGCACAAGTGCCACCTCAGTGCCAGGTACCTTTGTCAGAGAGCTTCAGTCAGGGGAATGCTCTCCTCTGCTCTGCAACCAGCTGTCACTCTGCTCCCCACATCACCATACAAGTTCATTGCCTCCCTGTCCACTCACACTCCTCTGAACGAAAACCACCCCCTAAGCTACAATGTCAAAACTCAGAAAATTACAGCCCTGCTAACAGACAGAAGTGACTGCAAGCCCTCCTGGGGATCCAAATTTCTTCTGGTTCCACTACATCTGACCTGGGAGATTGGCTGCTCACTGGCTGACACCCCAAGTGCTGTTAGGACCACAATGTACCCACAGATATCCCAACCAGCTTTGTCACAGATCACACAAACTGGCACATTTTTTCACTGACAGTGTCCTCTGAGAAGATCTACTGCACAATTTTGCTTTGTGTACTGCTGGTTTCTTCAGAAGAGGATGGGAGCCCTGCTACTGAACTGAAGAAAATCGTCTCAGACTGTACCATGCTGCATGTAAAGAGATCCTTCACCTCTGAAAGAGCTCTTGGCCTCAGCTGTTTGTGGTGCAGCACTCTTAGTACACAACTTTCATCCACGAGAGCTGGAGGGGAGCTGTGATGGCAAAGATGTGTGCTAGACTCACGTCAGATAATCGTGCTGGGCCAAGAAAGTAAAAGCACTCATGGCAGTCCTACTCAATGTTTGCAAAACGAGATGCAGAAGCAAATGATAACACTACTTGCTTAAGGGACTATTGTTCTCGTCATTATTATCCTTTTATCATCGAAATTAGAAAAAAAAAAGGATCTCAAAGTAGTTTTTTCCTCTATTGTCCCAATCAGATGGTTATAGTGGAGCACAACCATGGTTTTTAGAGACTCCTATTTAAACCCAGATTTTTCCAGCTCACTGCTGCAGATGCTTATGCATGTCCTTAACTTTAATATGAATAATCCCTGATTTCAGGAGCATGGTCAAAGTGAGGGAGGCAAGCACACACATAAATGTACACTACGCCCTAATTAGAGAATTTAGTCACATGGAACAAAGAGCTTTATGTATCTTTGGATTATCTGGCATGACAAACCTATTTGCCACTCTACACAACACTCAGGAAGTCACACTGTCTCTAAGATGCATGAATCCTTTCAAAGAAACATGTAAATATGTCCAAGAATACAGGTATTTTTCTACAACAGGTGTCGTGCATCTCTTGGATGCCAAAATAGTTATAACTGTTATACTGATTCCTACCAAGTGGAAGATTTAGAAGTGCACCTTTATATTCATGGCAGAGTAGCAGCAATTAGCAAAATTGATTTAAAAGTGTGAATTCTTTTCCACAGATTCTGTAATTCTGGATTACAGTGTCCTTTACTTTTGAAACAGTAAAACATTTATTATGATACTCTGAATGCACATATTTGTTCAATACTGTTCTTTACTGTGTGTTATAAAAAGAACTCTGAGCACTACTAGACAGCCCTTAATTCATCAGTTCCTAGGTTTGCACATCAGAAGGGCCCAGCTGGCATGTTATGCCACATCATCCATCCATGGAGCTTCCATATGCGGATTCCCTTATTCCTTATAAATTCAAGAGTGTGCTCTGTTCTCCTGCCAAATCTATGCAGTAGCTAACTTTTGTGGATGCTCTAAACATTCCATTTACTCTTTCTGTGCAAGCAGCTGTTGAAGAATTCCAGATAATGAAACTGAAGGCAAGCAGGTACAGTATTGTCATAGGAAGATTATTTTTTCCATGCAAAGCTGGGCATTAGGGAGGACATGGAAACTGATTACAAAAACTAAAACTTCATACAATTGATGCTGGTGAATTCCAACTTGGATTTTGACCCCTCAGTTTTGCAAATGTACAGATAACAGAAGTGTATTGTCATGCAGAGATAATGATATTATTTTAGAAAGAATTTCACACTACATGAGCTCACAGAAATGTTTATAATTTAGAATGTGTGGTCTGTTTCAGTTTCTCAGCAGCAACTATCGATAGTGACTATTCCAGGCTCACGGTTCTTCCACTTACTATATTTAGAATTTAGCAGCCACTGCACACTGAATCACATCTTCCTTCATGGTTCTCCTGATTATACCCAGCTCTGAACCTGAAGTTTATCACATTTTTCCTGAATTGCTGTACATATTGTGACTCCTCACTGCAGTTCCTTGCAGCTCTCTTAAGGAACGCTGATAAATGTACATTAGCCAGCTGACTGAACATTACATGAGGGCTCCTGGCTCCGAAAGAGGAAAGTACAATGTGAGTTGAAAAATCCATTCATTCATTCACTCCTTCCCAGCAGCATTCCTTGGCCTGGAGCCAGATACCATTTGGCGTCACAGCTCTAACCAGGAACATAATGTGCTGGCACTGCGACAAAAGTTTTACTATGGAAAAAAACAGCAACAAGTAGGAACTTATCACAGTGGAAGAGGGAGTTAAGAGAACGAGGCCGAGGGCAAATCAGCAGAAAATGAAGTGAACCACATCAGGTCCAACAGTTTGCTTTTGCTTTTCTGCACAACACCTTCTTAAGTAACTATTCCAATATACCAATATTTATTACCACAGACAGCACACAGCAAAAAGATGTCCTAAAGTACTTAGGACTTGCCATTCCACTCCTTGCAGCACTTGCTGAAGTACTACGAAAGGTTCATTTTTTTCTTGCTTTTTTACTTTAAATTATTTGAAACAAGATAATCCAAAAGTTGGGGTTTTTTTGTCTGAAATAGACAGTTTTGTATTAAAAAAATCTCTGTTCTGTTTATTTCAGTTAAATATTAAACAGGTCTTTAAGCAGAGACTTTGCAGTGTTAGTACACAAACCCCAGAAAGTGGTTTAAGGACAGAAAAACAATCTTATAATTCTCTTCATAACCACAGCTGTGGCACTGGGTGAAAAACAAAGACCAACAAGTTTCCAAAATAACTATTAAGCACAGAAATAAAATAATAATTGTATATATATATATATATATATGTATATAAGACTAGGAGATATTTGAATAGCAACAATTGAAATGGGTGTCCCCAATATGAATTTAGAATGCCAGATTGACAACCACTAAACTCTAAGGGTTTAAATGCATGACAGTCTTGGATTTTGAGGATCTGCTGAGAGCTTTCAGAATCTTCCACAGAATTATACAGAATGGATAATCAGCCGAGCAGTCACAAAACTTTTGAGCTGGTAAAGTGGAATTGGACCCTTCATGAGACTTTTAATAGCACCAAAGTCTTAACTGCAAGATTCTTCTGAAAGACTTCTGTCACTGACACCCACAGTTGTAGCATTGCAGCCTTTGACTTCTAGAAGTTTATGGGAAAAATTTCCTGAACTGTTTATGAATCTTATAGTAGTCTCTCATGGAATTAATTTTGGGAAAAAAGGCATATGCCAATTATTTAAAATGTAATCCTCAAGAAAATCATCTGAAGATGTCCATCACCTTCTTGTTATTTGGAGCTCTTGGGCTCTTCACAGAAAATGCTGAGTTTCAATTACCCTGGAATTTGAGGCTGCTCAGCAAATGCCACCAGACAGCTCTCTGAATTTCAGTGCCTCTTCAAGGACTCTACTCCTGCTCACTTCAAGCAGGAAGGACACCTTGGGAAATGAGCAATGCACTTCCTTCCACAGTTTGAGGCTAAACTAGAATCATGAATATCTCATGTGCATTCCAGAAGCCAACATCACCAATTCCTTTTGGCCCAGGTCATGACCATCAGACTCACAGCATCATTAAGTGGAGTCCAAATCCCTTTTCAGCTGAATATACCCAGTCATCAGGGACATATGAAGTGGAAAAAGTTCACAAATACTGTGTTTTGTTGAAATCTGGAACTACTTAAGCTGAAATGAGACAAATCTGGACAATAGCATACCCACTCTGCACGGAAAAAATGCCCTTCCCAAGCCCACGGATCTGCTCCATGGAGAGCTTTAACTGGGGTGCCAGAGTCTAATAAATCTCTCATACCTCAGTTATCTCATTATCCAAGTAACCAGCTAATCAGCAACAGCAATAAAGGCATATTTAACAATTACAACTGATAAAACTGAGCACTGCTGAAATACCATCCTGCCTGGCCACGGGACAATGTCTGTAGTGAGCTACAAGCTACATCTACTGCATCTATACATGGATTAATTAACAAGTAAATTTTTTTCAAGTCACATTATCACCAAAAATTTATTCTGGCATCAGAAATGTTTGTTTGAGTTAAAACCCAGACATGGAGACAATATTTCCTATCAATTTGACATTATTTCATAACGATGAAATTAAAAGTCATTTTAGTTTTCTAATCTCATAGCATTTAAACCAAAATTGTAACATTATTTTTCCATTCCCTTTGTAAGTTGTTCTTATTGACTACTCTCAGTTTGAGCAATAAAGAATATTTTCAAAGTAGCCACAGTTGTAATAGATACTCTTCTAGCTTCACATCTCACTGAGCCACTTCTCTTTGACCAAAGCTTCATTACTGAGCATTTACCACTGTTTCGTCAACAGCAACTGCCCTCAGGCTGATTTATCCATCCTTCTCCCATGCCTTTGCACTGATAAAAGCTGCTCCACAAGAGCAAAAAAGAAAATTATTTTAAAACCCCCCACAATTATTAAATTCAATATTTTCCACACTTTTAAGCTCTAATGCAAAATTCTGATCTCACCTCAGCTGGACTTTGCCTGCCAGTTTGGATTTTCTCTAATCCCTAAGAAACTGCTCTATTGCAAAAACAATTGGTTGGATGCTGCTTGTGAAATCATTAATTTGACAAATTCTATGATATTTTGAATAACTTATTTAATGGATTTCCTCTCATTCATTATTTACTTGGGATCAATGGCTTATGTGCAGAATGTGCAAACCTAAACACAATCAAGCCCCAACTGTCTTATTGTTCAAACACATTTTTTGGTTTTGGGTGTGCATAGCCCCACCTATTCCAAGCAAGGACACGGTGCCAGAATTCCCAGCCATGAGGTGGATCACACATCCCTGGCATTGCTCATCTGGATAACACATGCAGGACAAGCAGGGCACAAACACATCCCAAAGAGGAAGAGTGAAACCAAGATGCACAGCAAGACTGTACAAAGGCTAAAGGCCATTGTATTTAACTACTGCTTAAATCACTTAAGGCTCATCAGGAATAAATATCTGAGAAAAGTCCTGAGTATCAAAATTTAGCTGTGTTCCAGATGGGAAAAAATTGAGGATCTTCCAAATCTTTTCCAAGGGGAGCACATGAGCACATAACCCTTGTAACAGGCAGACAAATGTCAAACAGCCAACTCTTTAAGACACTTCTCTGAGACACAGGAGGCACAAGGCAAAGCTGGGACTGCCAGCACTGACCACTGGACCTCTCCATTTTCCAGAACGGGAAAGTCCCTCACATTCTCTGGCTACAAATTCCATCTGAAACTCAGAAGTTTTTATAAAAAGTACATGTCCACAGGTGTTTCCTCTTTTAAAAAAACAGCATTTTTAGACAACGAATGCTTTGCTAAAACATTCTCAACCAGTACTCAATCCCTGCTCTTTCCAGCTTGGTTATATATTCCTATTTCAGATAAGGAAACTAAACCTTGGACCCCAGACTTTTGTGATTCACTGAAGTGTTGCATGGTGGAATGGATTTCAGAGACCCTGCTTCACTGAAAAACTGCAATTTGCTGTGAAGACACCACCTTTTCCTGCATTTCAAATTACACTCTGGCAGCAGAGATTTTTCACTTCATAAAACAAGATGTTCTAATTGAAAGCATTGAGAATGCTTTGCTGTAGCAGCAATGAAATCCCTTGTTCCATCTTAAAAGTTCCTTGTGAAAAAATAAAACAACAAAAAAAAAGCTAAAATGACCCTGAAACCAACTGTAAAATAGTACAGAAATTATTCTGTTGGGAACAGATCCCCTGTGAAGGTGGTTTTTGTTTTTCTAAGGACCTTAGTCCTTAAAATACGTATTAGTTTTGGTTGCCATGCAGACCTGCTCCCTCAGAGGTCACTGTGACCCATTCATATTGATCTACACGCAGATAGGAGCGAAATGTTGATATTTTGTAAGTGTCCCATGTTTTCACAGACAATATTTTTCATAGGAACCAGATTAAATTGGTTTGGTTAAATTTTCTCCAATTTTATCAGCTACAAAAGAGAGATTAATTCCTGCTGGAAGGACTTTCTTTATAAAGGAAAGCTTGTGATTTAATTCTTTATCAAGAGCACTCAGAGAGGAATCATATGTGGTATGCCTGATGCCACAGGTAGCTGATTTTTCTACATATTCTTGGAGCTTCCTTTGGAACAGAGCAGCTCTGAAAGCCAGTGGTGACAGGCCACTGAAGAACACAAGCCCTTATATTAAATAAATAAGGTGTTAATAGGTTGAAAGAGAAATTACAAGTGAAACACAACCATTTCCATTTCCATTCTGCGTTAAGGCAGCTTGATGTCTGGGCTGAGAACACCTGATTCAGGTGGGAGGGTGGAGGCACAGAGCAGATGACTAATCTCAGTCATCAGACAGATCTGGGTGACAGCAGCATCAAGGTACCTCTTCTCACATGACAAGACAGGGGCAAAGTTCACAAAATGTTCCTGAAATACCAAGGGTTTTGTTGTGTCTGGACCAGCGTATTAGTGCACACTGTGAATGGGTTTGGTTTGCAGGGGAAGGTTTTAGTATTTTAAAATATTAACAGATAAAGACCTGAAAACTCTGTTTCTGTTTAACACATTTCAAAAGGCATTTTCCAGGCTTTGTAGAATCAGATAATTGGCATCGAGTAATGACACAACTGTTCTCTAATTTATACTGACAATTGTTTCACCTACCTGGCAGGTCAGAGAGAACACCAGCAGCTCTCCACCACAATTATGGATTGTGCAATTTCAGAGTAATTTGAGAAAACAGTGGATACTTCCAAGAGGATTTCAGAGGAATCAATGTAGGTTAAACCATTCCCTCCCCAATCCCACCACCCTGTCCATTCCCCACCCCAACGCCTCCTCCTGCACACCCACAACTTCTCCCTTCTGTTTATTTTTTGTTTCAAACACTCTAAGCAAAAATTGACTTTGGCTGCTTTTCCTGAACTCTGAAGTGTTTGAGCAGATAAGATTCAGATAATTCATCAGAAGAAAGTTTCATAGGTCCCTCTTCTCCTGGCAGGTGGTCACCAAGGCAAACCATATACTGAAGTTTCTTTCCATGCAGAAGGATTTTTCTGTCTCATTTACTTTTCAAACTGGGCCAGATTTGAATTTTTTACTGTACCTCACTTGGAAAAAATGTTTCAGCTGAAAGATACTTGTTTATATACAGTGCTGGGTAAATACAATGTGTAAATTTCCCTACTGTCATACCAAAAGTGGTGGTATAATTATAATAATATTTTAGAACAAAATTTACTGTGGATCACTGAAATTGTAGATTTAGCTGTGCTGCCTCAGGATGGAGTCTGGAGTGGTAATACTGGTTTATGGCACTGATACTCATCTTCTGTTCTCTTCCTGCCCCAGCATCAATGTGTTCTGTTGTTCTAGAAAAATTGTTTATGTGCCATGTGATTTACTATACTGGAGACCTAATCTTGCTTAAAACTAATCCAGAGAAACTCCTCGGGGAGGGGCGGGGGTTGTCGGTCGTGGTGGTGGGGTTTTGGGGGGATTTTTGTTTTTTTTAAGTAGCTGTGTTCCCAACTCCCTTTCCAAGTGCAGCTGCATAAACACTTGGGCTGGCACAAGTGCAGGGCTGGGATACCACAGAAACCAGCAGCAGGTGGCAAAGGAGTTGAGGCTCAATATTGCTGCCACACACTTTGCCACACACACAAGCCTAGTCAGCAGTTCATATATAGAACTCACTTTGCTCCACGCTAAGGCTGAAAAACCCTGTGGGAAACACAGGTAAATTTGCAGCTGGCTTGCTCTGACTGCCATGCTGTGGTCAGAGTGACACCAAGGACACCACTGTCTCAGTAGGAAACAAATGCTGCATCAATAACTCACATTTAAGCTAATGCTTCCTTGCATATTTAAAACCACCATTCACAGCTTTGAATGAAATGCAGACATTCCCTTGAACATTTGTATCTTCAACATGAGGGGAAAAATATTTATGCTTGCCAGACTTCAGATCTGGAGCACTCACCATTCTGCAGCCCCTGGGAAGCAGAGGGGAAGGTGATTCCAGACTCAGGTATGCTGTATCAGCTGCAAGGAAAGAGGATCATTTAAGGAAAGGGTTGCTGAAAACATTCTCTCATTAATCTAAAACACCGCATAAAGCATAAAACAGTGAATGAAAGCCTTGGGGTAAAATACCTTATAATCACAAATGCATGCACATATTTTCTAACACTACAGAGTACATCATACCTGAGTCCCTTGTAACAGAACCAACTGCATTTGGAAATCTTTATTTAGAAAAGTAAGCAATCTGACAAGATTTCAACACAGACCTCCTAAAATCTAATGCTGTGAAAGTAAAGCCAGCTCTGCAAGTGTAATTTTACTTTATTATCACATTAGCCATAAAAAAATAGTCTTCCTATGAGTTGCTACTTGACTTAAAATTCCTATGCAGAAGTAAAATCCAGGCTGTGATTACCACGAGCAGTAAGGACTGGAGTGCCATCCAACGGTGAGATAGTCATTAACAGCTTTGATTAAAGGTTTCTGCCTGAACCTGCTCCTGCCACAGCAAGATACTAAACACACCCTGCAAACCCAGGGGGGCTCTAAAAGATCCGAACCAGCAGAAGGTGCCCACGCACACATACACACAATTATTCTTACTCTCCTTGAACAGAGACAGTAAACAGAGTTTTTCCTATCCTGGTCTTGTTTATAGCATTCAGGTTATCCCATCCCACCCCATCCCATCTCAGGATTTCTGTTTCCCAAAAGCTAAAGGACAAGCCTGACAGAGCAGTGAGCCCTGAGGAACCACATATCCTGCGACTCCACAGAATGTAGTTTGTGTATTTGCAACTTTTCTCCATCAAGTTGCTTTGAACTGTGGAGGATGAAGAGAGGATACAAAATGCAGGACGGAGTTTGGACAAGCACCTGCCTTTTTTATGGAGAAGAAATAAGTAACACAATCCAACCCTTTCCCCTAGGTTCTCATTGCCATTTCAAGTGGCAGGTTCTAATGGATAATTTGAAAATAAAAACCTCTGGATCAGACTATACTGGGATGAAAAAGCAATGTGCCTCAGGTTGCACAGGTTGGAATTATTCTGGGAAGGGATTACCTTCCTCTGTGCAAAGTGCAAGAAGGGTTGTGTCCTGAGACCACAGAACATTTTCATTTACCTAATCCTCCATTATTATAAGGATCTAAGTCACCAGTAATACTTTTAATCTCTTCTGTGTTTTTCATTCCTGCAATGCATTGCAGATTTTGCAACTTTTAGTATTTTGTAAGGTAGATTATAAATTTCATAGAGGCTGTTGAGAAATGTTTGGCTGCTCTGCATTTGTGTGGAAGCACAATTTGAGGACTAAATATCTATTAGAGGGTTGAACACGTTTGTAGGGCACAGATGTCTGATTCAAGTGGCCCTTATGAGCCCATATTCTTGACTGGAATATATTTAAGACCTTCAACTCTACTGGGACAGGCATCCAAAAGCAGGGAGCCAGTTGAGTCCAAATCAGCACTGGGGTGAACAGGTATTTTCCCCTCCGGCTACAGCTGAAGTTATAAATCCAGAGATTAATTTACCCCTTTTCCATTGCAAGCCAGGACTGGAAAAGTCATGAAAACAGACCTTCTTGTAACAATTCCAATCCCAGACATTCCTATTACCTTTCCTACTCTATCCCAATCATCACTAAATTTTATTGTAACTTTTGGTTTGTTTTTTTTTTTTTTAATTTTTACTACTTCCTCCTAAGAAGGAAGTTGAGAAGTCACTGAAAAAAATCTTACAAAACAAGCCAAACTATGTCAGAGCAAATTTTCCCTGCAGAAGCATTTTAGACTGAAATATTCTGCCAGTGGGAAAGTACGTCTACAAAATGAGGAATGGAAAGAAACAGTATAAAATCTTGTTTAATTGCACAAGCAGCTCTGTCCCTCTGCACCTGCCGGAGGAGCCTCGGGCTGCGAGCAGGGCTGAATTTCAGCGTTCCTCACACACAGCACTCACGATGGAGGAGTGACACCCAGCGGCTCCTGCCAACGCTGCGGGCATTTCTTGCTGCTACAGGCGATGTTCTGCCGGGGCCTCTTCGCCGGAGCTCCTCCGGGACAGCAAACCGCCTCGGGTGTGGGGAGAAGGAGCCCCATCCTCGGACACCCCTGAGGGGACATTCCCTCAGCACCCACACACATCTGAGGGGACATTCCCCCAACCCTCACACACCTGAGGGGACATTCCCTCAGCCCTCACACACCTGAGGGATCCCCAACCCTCACACACTTGAGGGGATGTTCTGTCAGCCCTCACACACCTGAGGGGATGTTCCCTCAGCCCTCACACACCTGAGGAGATGTTCCCTCAGCCCTCCGACACCTGAGGGGACATTCCCCCAACCCTCACACACCCCTGAGGGGACATTCCCTCAGCCCTCACACCCCTCAGGGGACATTCCCTCAGCCCTCACACACCTGAGGGATCCTCAACCCTCACACACCTGAGGGGATGTTCTGTCAGCCCTCACACACCTGAGGGGATGTTCCCTCAGCCCTCCGACTCCTGAGGGGACATTCTCCCAGCCCTCACACACCTTGAGGGACCCCAGCCCTCACACACCTGAGGAGACGTTCCCTCAGCCCTCACACTCCTGAGGTACCACAGGCCCAACATGGCTCCCTGAGGCGTCAATCCCCAGCCTGGCGTTGAGCCCAGTCCGATCTCTGATGTTGCATGTCCTTGTCCTCACTCTCATCTCCGTTGAGCTCCCCTGGGCAGGTGTGACCCCCTGGATGCTGCTGCCAGGCTGTCCAGCTGCCGTGTGACACTGCCCAGCTCCTGTACTCCCCAGGAGGGCACTGAGGTGACACAGCCCCTCACAGCTGCTGCTGCTCCCTTGCCGATCACACAACCAAGGGTCCAGCAAACCAGCCCACCCTATTAACATCCTGATTCCCTCTCTAGGTTTGGGTATCAGAAGATTGTGGGCACGAGGTGCCAAAGAAATGAAGCTTTTCTGCAGGAGCATATGCACAAAGCTGGGGAAGGGTCTGGAGTGTCCCATGAGGGGTGGCTGAGGGAGCTGAGGGGACTCAGCCTGGAGAAAAGGAGGCTCAGGGGGAACCTTGTGGCTCTGCACAACTGCTGACAGGAGGAGAGGGAACAGCCTCAGGCTGGGCCAGGGGAGGCTCAGGATGGACTTCAGGAGCAGTATCTTCCTGGAAAGGGTGGTCAGGCCTGGCAGGAGCTGCCCAGGGAGGTTTGCTGTCCCCATCCCTGCAGGTGTCCAAGGAAGGCCTGGCTGTGGCATTCAGAGCTCTGGGCTGGGGACAAGGTGGGCATTGGGCACGGCTTGGACTTGATGGTCTTGGAGGGCTTTTTCAGCCCAAATGATTTGGTGATTCTATGATTTGGCATAAATTGGTATCTGCATATTGTGAGGGTCTCAGTTTTCTAGCCCTGGATGTCATTGCATGTAAAAGAAAAGCCAGAATTCCGTAGCACGTGGCCCAGTTTGCTGCACTTTGCCAAAATGAGTCACAATGTGTGTCACTGCTGCAAATTGTTTCTTACTTCTTTTACATAGGCATATACAGGTAAAATCTAATATTTATAATGTAGTCTACCTGCTCAAAAATTTGTGTTACTTGTCACAGCAATTGCCACTGTGATGGACAGAGATTTATGAAGAAACGTAAGATATACTGGTTTTCTAGGTTACTCTGTGAAATCTTCAGCTGAATATCAATTTGTTTGGGATGTATGACTTGGAATAACTATGTCGATACAGAAGGAATATCTGGACTGCAAATCCAGGAATAAGCACTCTCTGAGATTCATAGGCTACAACTCCATTGGAAATGAATGGCCTTATGAAAAAGGTGGGGTAAACACCTCCCGGGAAAGGACTGTAGCATCTGGACAGCAATGGCCATTTCGGAGTAGGAATCCAAGCGCCGAGGACAGATGATCAAACACCATCCGGAGCTTGTTGCCTTTCTTTAGATCAAAGGGTCTGGGGCAACGGACACAAATACATTTCGTTCTGCACACTGTAAGAGCAAAACCTCTCTCCATCTTCTGTCTGCAGCAAGAGGGAATATCTTGCCCATGGCTAGGCGAGCACATGGTCTCACATCCAAGCACTCTCCACTGCCAGCTCAGGCACTGGCAGCACTCCGCCGGGCTCCTTACAGCCCTTCCTCGGCACCCCAATGGCCGCAGGAAAATGCAAAGCCTTCTGAACCTCCTGCCGCAGACGTAGAGCTTTGAGCACATGACTCGAGCCCTTGGTCGCGGCTCAGAGGCCAGGAGAGGCCAGCCCGGGGGCAGAATGGCTCCGCTCTGCCGTGTCCTCGCCGCCAGCCCGACGCTGCGGCCCCTGTGCCGGGCCGGGGCCGCCGTACCTGGGGGTCGGCCGCGGGGGCTGAAGGGGCGGCGACCCCCGAGCCCGCCCCGCCGGCGGCCGGCAGCAGGCGATGGCCCTGCACGGAGCGGCCCGGGGGAAAGGCGCTGCCCTCAGCGCGGCCCCGCAGCCCCCGGCCCGTGGGGCGGGCGCTCCGCCGCTCCCAACGCCCCGGACGTCGCGTCGGCGGGGCGGGTGCGCAGTTCCGGCGGGAGCGGGAGGGCGGGGGCCGGGCAGAGCCGCCGCGGCCTCGGCAGCAGCTGCAGCCGGAGCTGCCGGAGCGGCGCGGGGGGCCAGGCCCCCGCCATGGAGATCGAGAAGGAGTTCCAGCGGCTCGACCAGGCCGCCAGCTGGGCCGCCATCTACCAGGTGAGGGGCAGCGCCCGGCCGGCTCTGCCCCGGCGCCGAGCGGGCAGCGCTGTCTCCCGCTCTCCGCGATGCCGCCGGTGCTGCCCCAGCCCGAGGGCCGGCCTGCCCCGGCGCTGCCCTGCCCTGCCCTGCCCTGCCCTGCCCTGCCCGGCCCTGCCCTGCCCTGCCCGGCCCGGCCCGGCCCGGCGCGGGCACCGCTGCCCGCCGCCCCCGCGCCCCGGCGCCGCTGCTCGTTCCCCGCTCGCCGCCGCTCCCGCAGTGGGGCACAGGAGCCCCTCGGCCCGCTGCCCGGTGCTGCAGGACCCCCGGCCGTGCGGCTCCCCGCGGGCACAGCCGATCCGATCCGGGCGGGGCGGGAGCAGCCGCGGTCACATCCTCACCGCGCTCCGGCGAGCCCGGCGGCCTCGGGAGCCCCGCGGGGACATCAGTGCTCGGTAGCTGTTAGCGCTGCCCCTCCCGGACCGCGGGGCAGTGAATCCCCCGGATTTGTCTTTGGTCTTGAGCAGAAAATCAGCGATGGGGACGTCAAATGCATGTAGCTTTTCAGTGACCTTAATCGTAGAACAGAGCCTGGAACAGCGTGTTAGTAATTGTGCGGCTAGCTAGTACTGGGTTTTTGTTGTTTCGTTTACTGCATTTAGAATTTTTTTGTGACATTTAAAACAACTGTGTGACAAACGTGAATGCTTGCAACAGTGTTTGCCTACTGGATTCAGCCTCGCATACAATGAGATGAAATGAGTGCATTTATCTTTAGAAATTCTTCACACCTTTATCTAAAACGAAGTTTAAGAGGAGCTGAAATACATGAATGGCTGGGTGGATGTGTTCAGTCAGATCAGGCAGCATTGCTGTAACATCCATTTTAATGTTTAGGCTGGTATATTTAATAAATGAATGACTTGAGGTTCATGTTTGCAACGTAGATGTTGAGCTTTGGTTCCTTTCAGTGTCGGTTTCTCTGGAAATAGACCATTGAGAGAAGCAGTGAAGTATAAAAGCAAAATCAATGGACTCGAGTTTCAGAATCGCAGCAGGCAAGTTTTAACAGTAACAGCTTGCAGGGTGAACATCTTCAGTTGTCTGGCATTGAGAGAATAAGCATGAAATGTTGAGCATGCTTTTCAGAAGGTCCATTTTCTCCATTTCCTTCCCTGCAGAGTGTCAGTGCTTGCTGACTGTATCAGTTGAAAGTCATGTGGATATATGACGTTATGTTTTTGCTGAACTGTTCTGGATGATTTGGTATGTTGCAGGCTTAGTGCTCAGGAAATGATTTTGAGTAATAGAGCTTTGTAATGGAAGGGGTGCATTTTACAGGTACAATTTAATTACAGAAGTGAAATATCTAAGGAGAATGAGGGAATGGCCCATTTTCAATGAGGGATCAGCATTCAGTGATATTTTTATCCTACTCTCTTTGAATTATATGACTCAGTAGCCTGCTCAAACTGTGGCACAGCATGAGCTTTGAGGACTAAAATTCAATTAAAAAAAAAAGGACTAAAGTGATTCTTTGATTTGCATCCAACTATTGACAAGCACAGGGGGTGGATTTTTTACTTTTTTTTCCCCTAAGATTGATTAGTAAATATGTGCATCATGAAATTCAGTTTCTCTACTGCATCCTGCTTTTAAATAAGCTGTTGAAAATGGCAACTTGGCAGGTCATGTACATCTGGAAGAGCAATTTACTTCTCTGTAATCTGTGCTTTTGGTGTCTGAGCTATGACATTAACAAAGCAGTTTTCCCACAATGCTGGTTTTTGCTTGGAGAATGCAGCAAGTAGAATCATGTATGTTATTAGGGCAGAAAAACAGCTTCCCCCAAGATAATTGTATCACAGGCTTGTAGTACCTAAGTGTCACGATTGTAACAGCTGAAATCCAGAAATGTTCTGCAGTATTCCAGGTGAAACATACTGCAGTTTGCTAGCAGTCACTTCCTCTTGTTCCTTGTCTCGGACTGTTGTCTAGAGATACAGCACTGCACAGCATCTCCAGCAGGAATTAGCAATAGACCAGGGAGGTGTGGCTACAGGGAGACTTGTCTGGGTGCCACATGACTTGGAAGGGTTAAAATTGTCCATGCTTTTTTTTGGATGAGCGGAAGTTGTGTTCAGCTATGATAGTACAGTTGTGAAAGAGTAGAATTTAGATTACTTTCTTTTTTTCAGTGTAACTAATCTCAGGATGGAGACACAAGCATTTCAAAATGAAGACCTCATGTAGGTGATTTTTTGACAGCCATGTCTTGGAAACTGCACAAGTAGTGGAACCATTCACTGTACAGCTGGTCAGAATAGGATGGACAGTGTTGAAGTTCTTCGTGTTTGGTTGGTTTAGGGGTTTTTTGTTGGTTTTGGTTTGGTTTTTTAATGTTTGTTTGGTTTTTAATACCTATTTCTATCCCTTACGTTCCTCTAGATTTATTTGCTACAAGAACTATGAGCCATGAGATCCTGTGGAGGTTGTTTAGGGACCCAAGTGATAAAAAAGAACTGCTCAGGTTCTGGCTGTTGCTTGTTTTTCAGAGAAACATAAGCATAAGAAAGGCACATTCAAATTAAAGTCCTCTTCCATAAAACAATAAGTTAAAGGAATGAGAGCTTTACCATGTGCTGACTGTGGGAAAGGTGTGCAACAGAAAACAAATGCTTAAGGGTAAGTGAATGATATGCACCCTGCATAAATATCATTAGAAGTATCTATTGGAATGAAAAGCATTCGCTCTGGAGATGTCACAACAAAAAACCCATACCCCAAAGGTAAGGAAAGCACAGTTTAGGCTTTTAGAGCAGAGAAGAAAAGTAGATATTTGTCCAGAATATCAAAGCAATGCTGGATTGTCATTTGCTCACCATGAGTGCAATATCAGATTTTCATAATAATTTTACATGCAGAAGTCTTCCAGAACTTTAGGAGATATTTTAGTTTCTAACTTCTTAGATGGAGTGATAGAATGAGATATTATCTTAAAAACACAACTCTCAAATACAGGTAGAGTTGCTTCTTGTGTTTATGTAAACTAGATATATGTTGACTTTAGTATGTTGGCCAATGATATTAACTTTGATGTGCTTACCAGGAACAGTAAAAATACTTCTGAGTTATTTACTGATGTACTATTCAACTGGCAATTCCATTCACCGTGGATAGAGGTAGAGCTGACATTTGGGGACAGCTCATGCAGTGTTTTCCATGAGAAGGTAGCAAAATGAAACTAAAATGTGCACTCTTTTCTTCTTTTTATAGTTAGTGGAATATAGAATAAGAAAGAACTGGATACACTTTAGATTTTCGAGGGTGTTTGGAAGTGAAAACAATGAACTGTGCTCTGGAAAGCTGAAGTGCAGTTGGAGCTGAGATTGAGGCCTGTAAGGGACACTGTAACTGTTCTCACTTTCTTTATTAATTTTTGAGTGTCTTTTAAACAAATATTAATGTGAATGGTAGTTTTTCCAAACCTCTCTAAGCTAAACTAAAATGGTACAAATTATGAAAATTATTAAACTTCATTCAGTTTATGGTAGGAAGTTCGAAAGGTATTTTCGATATCCCTCTGTCAGTAGGAAAAAGGCATGGGAAGTTTTTTAGGTGTTCACTATCTCTGGAAAAATATTTGTAGAGTGTATAGATGGATTTTGATATTGAAAGTATACTGTGAAATGGTTGACCCTGAAGGCTTGTAATAGTGTGGTTGTGTTGTGTATTTAAAGTCAATGAACAGGAAGCTCTACAAGTGTCTTTGGTTTATAAGCTGCAGCAAGAGTGCAGGCTGCAGTCTGAAAGCATTTGGGTTACTCCTTTCCTCTGGTGCTAAGCAGCAGATAAATTGTGGCATGAGCATGACTTGTTATAAATGCATCTTTGTGCTTTATTCTGCCAGTTCTAGCTGCAGGTCTCTGCATGCAGTGCCTTGCCACTGCTTAATTTGTGCTCTGTTGATTCATTCGAGGCTTAGCATAATTGGCTCTGGTTATGGAAAGCTGGTTTAGAACTCAGAGTTGCAGGGAGTCTCTCTGTTCCTTCAGTAAGCTGAAGATATTCCACGTTTTCCAGTGCTGTACAGTCACTGAGTCTTGCTACACGTGTGCTGGGTTAGTGATGGAGAAGCAAAGTGTCTGTGGCTCACAAAGTCAGGATCCTCCCCGGAAAGCAGAGTAGTTGTTCAGCTGCAGGTGAAGGTACCTTTTGGGCTATTGGAGCTTGCTCAGGGCACTCTGCTGCATTGGTTGGGTTTTGCTGCTGGCTTTTTCAGATCAGCACCAGTTGTGTCTGCTGCTGGCAGATCTGAGGTTGGCCAAGTCCCATTATATAAAGCCACCAAGCCTCTCACTCTTTCTTGTTCTGCAGAGTTTAAAATCTAAATACTTGAACCCAGACCTTCTGTGATAGCCCTGCTGGAACTAGAATATAAAGAAATGGAGCCTGTTATGGTTATCATTTGCTAAAAATTTAGAAACCATGCAATGTGCACACAGTACTCACCTGCTTCTGAGCATATTTGGAAGGGGTTTGTGGTGTTGGTGTGTTCTTCCACATGTTACTTATACCTCCACCCCATGCTGGAAGCACAGATGTAGAGAAGGAAACTTAGGGAGAAAGCAGTGTTGGCCACATTCCAAATGATGGTAAATTCAAATAGAAATAGTCCTTGTAAGCAGAGAATAAAATGTGGTAGTGGTAGACCAAATCTTTTTCAAACAAAAATAACTTTCTAAATATGCTGGGTAGGTTTGAAATAACAGTTCATCCTATAGTTAACTACACATTAAAATGAAATCTTTTCCTGTAATACTTGCTTTGCAAATGGACTTTCTCCAAGGGTTCTCTTCAGCTGAGACTTTGTAAGCTGTGGCTTACACTGAAATATCACTGCTACTTTCTTGTAAACATGAGAATTACCAGGTTTTAGAAAGTAGCATGACTTAAGTATCTGTTTGGATTGTGAATTTAGCCTCAATAAATACCTGAGGACACTCAGTGATTCCTTACTAAGTGATTGCTTCTTTGCAGTGTTCATAATGAACACAGACTTGATCTGATCTCTGAGCTTGGATGTTTGCAGAACTTACCATTGAGGTTTTCTGGGTTTTTTTTTAGTCAGTGGTCAACTTGTTTCATGTTGATTTGCAAAAGAGGTGGTTCTTTTTCTTTCTGATGCTAGGAGACATGCCCTTGCTGGTTTGACTGGGAGAGGCACTTTGATAGAGCATCCAAATGCCTTTGTGTGTTCACTTTGTAGATCATGTAGTACAAATGCCAATTCATTTCCTACCAAACCCTGTGAATTTAGATGTGCTTTTTCTCTCACCCACACAGAATACAGCTAAGATTCAACAGCTTGCCTGTCATATTATACCAAGAAAAACTGGTAGAAGTGATTCTTGGAAATTCATGTGATTCTGCTAATGGTGATAGCTGATCTACTTTCAAATTGGGTTGTATTTTCTGCTTTTAAGAAAGCAGGTTCATAGAACAGCAGTGAAAAATTTGTGTCCTTGTTGGGAAGGAAAATGAGCTGGCGTAATATGAAACTTTTAGAAACGTTTTTTTATTCTATTTTTTCTTATTTTTAATTCTGTAAGTTCACTTTCCCTGTGCTTTCATGGATTTCAGTATTGTCCATGGAGAATTCTTTATCCTAGAATGTGGACCAAGAAATACATTGTTTCAATAAATGGCTGGGGTTTAGATTTGTAAATAGTGAAGTAACAAACTGGTAAAGGGCAACTGCTCGTGAAAGCAACATAAATCCAGGTCACTTCAGAGATCTGGGGTTTAACTCTTGCAGTTAGAGTCTTTATATTTTTCAACTCAAAACATTTACCATCAATACCACGTCAGATGTGAGTCTTCCCAAACTGTGTGTATGCTGTATCTTTTTCTCCAGAGATTTTTGTTTTTAGAGGGTACTCTATTCCTACCTCCTACATGTCCTTGCTGGTGTAATAAGTTACATTATCCTTTTAGGCAGAATTCTTTTAGTGCCACTGATGCTGAACATGTATCTTATTTTGTTGCTGATTTGTTAATCTCTGGAACGAAAAGATATTTGGACAGTTCCACCTCCTAGTTGGCCATATCTTCCACGGAAGAATAAAAGAACCCCTTTCTGCTGCATCCAACATTAATCCCATATGTGATCTATCTAAACAGAATACTGGTACCTATGTTAAAAGCCCGTTTCCGTTGTTAGGAACTGAAACTTGATTCCCACTTTGTATATGGAATATCTTGTTTCCTCCTGTTAGGATCCAGGGCTTCAAGGAGTTCCACAGTTGTCTCAGCTCTTGGTTGTTGTGGATGCTTTGGGAACATGTGGTTTAAGGAATCAAAAGTTACCTTCAGCACTGAGGGTGAAAAGGTCAGTGGTGAAAATTTAGCTGTTTCACTACATGTGAAGAGATCATTTAATCAGGTTTGCATTGTTTGGTGCAGTCTTTTTCTTCTTAGAAGGTTAAAACAGTTTCTGCATCAGTAGAGATAGAAAATAAAGCAACAGTACAGTGGGTTTTGCATTCTGCCAGTCCGTGCAATTACAGAAAGACCTCTGTGGAGTACAGGGGTGAGTGTGGAGCTGGGCAGACTTCACTGCAGGCAGAGGAAAGCCTCCCCTCTGGGCTGAAAGCTCTCTGTACTTCATGTACTAAAATAATTGCTTGTTAAAAATGCTACTACATAGTACTATTCTGAACTTAAAGTAGGTATTATATTTGTGATCTGTCAGGTGCTTTTTCTTGTATGTGAAGTTCCCAGAATTTTATGCTGCTTCTGTCAAGTACTTGATTCGTCAAGTACTTGATGCTGAGAGCCATCCTACAAAAGACACTCTGTTTCTCAGATTCTTTATATTTATATGGAACAAGCGTTCTACACATAAAGAGGAATGTTCTCATAACCTTCTTCCCTTGTGCACATTTCAATGAGAATTGCTTGTTTATACCATTCCTGATCCCACAGTAACAGGTTACAGTAGCATAAACAGTGCGACCTTTTAATGTGATGGCAGGAAGTAAAATGTGAAATCTATTTTAAAAACGCATCTTTGACTAAGGAAGAGTATACTTCCTTTTTCTGACAGGAAAAATAACCCGTGCTAGTTCAGAAGATCTCAATTCCATTTTACTGTGTGAGGCCTGTTTTTGACACTGTCTTCTGTACGGTCACTGCAGCTGCTTGAAGTAGGACTAAACCTCTGCCATCCTTGTGTGGAATTGTATGTCCTTTCTTAACATTTGCACAGCTATCAGTGACTAAAGATGAGGTCTACAGGAAAAACGCAACTCTGACATGAGCAAGAGGTTTTAGTAAGAGGAACTTCTTTTGGAAAAAAGGAAAGGGTGGGTCATTGGAGCAAGAACTGGAAAAATACTACATAGCTTATTAAACAGCTAAAATACAAATACATTTAAAAAAAATTCCTATATACTTCCAGAAGTGGAAGAGAAATGGGGAGTTTTACCCAGTAAAGGAGGGGGGATGGATAGCTACCCAACTCTAGAAAACGTTTTTGTTTTTCCTTAGGAGTTTAATTAAATTGGAAATAAACACTGTCACTTTTTTCTTAAATTTCTGCCAGTGGAGAATTTTCACAGTAAATCAGAGTTGCTACCTAGAACTTCTTGGTATCTGTGGGATGTCATGAACAAGAACTGTGTTTCAGCCTGTGCTTTGTTTTAACTCCCAGTATTGAAACCTTCTCAGAACTGGCCTCAAGTATTTCATGACCAGGACAAATCTGCCCTTGTGCTGTTTCAGAGCTCCTGTAAGAAATGTGTGAAGGACAGCATGTGTTGGGAACCAGCAAACCCATTCTTTTGATCCTTATGAGCTGGGGTGGAATTGGTGGAGCACTTTAGGACTGGGGGTTGATGTGAGCACTTGGGCAGTGATGTTTGGCAGGGAGCAGCATTACCTGCCTGGCTTGTTAATGAGTTCCCCTCGGATAGCAGTTGCCTTCTGTTCTCCAGCAGTCCCTGAGAACTGACACAGCTCCTGACAGATAAAGCAGGAGAGCGTGTGGCAGCCTGGCTGGTGTTGGGAGCAGCAGAGCAGGACCAGGGGGTGACTTTGGGCAGTGGTGGCTTGGGGAGAGGGAGGGTCTGATCAACTGGACGTGCAAAACCCACAGTGCTCAACCCTCCTCTGGAGAAGGGCTCAGGAATGGGGCTGTTTTCAGGGGAACCCCCAGCTTCTGGAATTTCTCTGTCCTGCATCCATCAGACTCGTCTGGTGTTCAGTAGAGGCGAAAGATTGGAATGGGAGGTTGAAAATACATGAAATCTTTACAGCTGCTAAGTTCCTGGATTTATTAGCCCACATGAGAGCATTAGTGGAGAGGTCTAATCTTAACAGTCTTTAGAGCCTGTCAGGAAGCAGACAGAGCAGAAAGGTTTCATGGAAACTACTGACTTATGTCTTATTTGTCATTGATTTCATGTTTATAATTTGTGTAAAGCTGACCATCAGGAGCCTCCATTGGGAGCCAAGCCCATCAGACAAGGCTTTGCTTGGTCGCCCACACAACCCAGTCTACTGGATACTTCTCTGTGACTGACTGGCTGCAGGAAATTCCTTGTCTACTTCTCTGCCTGCTGAGTTCTTTAGCACACGAAATTTGGTAATACTGCTAGTAAGTTAATATTGCTACCCAGTTAAGAGCAAGCACTCAAACATTTATCGCTTTCATCTAAAAACATCTACATCTTTGGGGATTTTTTGTACCAAAGTCTTCATTAACAATGTGTTCTGCATATAAAACTCTCTCTCTACAGGCAAAATTATGTCTTGAAATACTTACAGAAGAATAATACAATCTAAAAATGCTTTGCCCTCAGCAGTGTTGATGTAAGAGGAGGCACTTGTGTGTGATTCTGGTAGCTGATAACCTTAATTTGTGGATCAGTGCTCAGAAGCCTTTGGTGTAGCTATATTTTGGGGGGGTGAGGAATGGAAAGGAATGTGATAGGTGTGAAGGGTTTATTTAAAGATATTTACTGCATTTTTTAGTATTTTTTTTCTGCAAGTGTTCCAGATCTGTGCTATGACTGCAGATGAGGCTTTGAGGTAGACATCAAGTGATAAAGTATGTTTAGTCACAACTGATAACTGGCTTCGGCTGGCAGGAAGTGGAACACGATGAGCAACAGTCTGGTGGAGCCTGGGGTGTGGTGGGTTCAGTGCAGCACTGTCTGGGCTGGCAAGGAGTGCTGGAAGTAATAGGAGTCATGTGTTTCCAGAGAGGATACTGCCACTGTCAGAGGTAGAAGTGGTATGGGTTGCTTGGCTTTGCTAAATCACTTGGTGTTCTCAGAATTAATTATTTTAAACTAGCAGGATGAGTAGATGTATGAAGTGACAAAACTGTTTATCTCATCTGATCCATACAACTGACTCTCACTCTGCAGTCTGTTTCATTACCATGGGGAGCATTCAGCAGTCCTTTGAAGGCCTGGCTTGTCAAGTTTTGCAGTCTTTTTCATGTGCTGGAGTGCAGAGTGCTAATCCCTGCTGCATTAGGATGTCTGTGAGCACGTACCTTGATTATGTGATGTCCCTGTTTAACATTGACATTTTTTTTTATGAACTCTCAGTTGCTTTCATATGAGAAGATGTCAGCTGGACATGAAAGCTCTCTGTCCCTGCAGTGATAGTTAAAACACCCTCTAATAACACAGGGTTGGTTCTGTCAGTGTCTTGAAGCATTGCTTTGCAACTTGGAGAACTAAAAATACTGAGTACATTCTAGCATGCAAGGTCTGGCTGGTTTGGGGTTAAGGGAGGGGTTGTCTTTACGCCAGTTCCCAGGCTTGTTGGCCATAGGTGGATTTTCTTACACATTTACATCTCTGCTGTAAGTATTTAAGAGTTAAGTTTCTCTTTCCAAAAAGCATATTGGCTTTTTCTCTCTTACCCTTAGAGCAGTTTACTACTTTGGAAGTAGTTGCATAAGCATGGTGCTTTTATGTGTAAACTCTTCTGCTAAACCTTGGTGCACAGCAGAGGTGCCCAGCCATCCTGCCCCGGAGCCATGTGGAAGCTGGACAGTCTGTCCTGTCCCTGTCATTGCCAATGTGCCTGTGCAGCCCTTCCATGACACACCACTCACACAGTGACAGTCACACAGTTGGGGAACACGTGTTAGGTGGGAAAATGGCAGCAGTGTTTGACTTACCCCAAAACTCTATTTGGGCCATGGATTGGGAGCTGAGCAGCTTGGGTTCAGAATGCTGCAAGGTTTAATATTAACCTAGCTTAGTTAGATTGGTTTCCTAAACACAAATTAGACAGTCATGTGAAAAGCCAGGAGTATCCTAATTCTGCTTTATCTGACATCTGTTTTGAGCAGTACTGTTTGTTCTCGGCAGGTTTTTGTGTGCATTGCAGTAGCTTGGCAACCTGTAGGTTGCACCATTCAGTGAATTCAGTATGGTTTTAATCATCACTACAATTTTCCTTTCCAAATTTGAATATTCTAAGTACAGTGAAGTGGGCATCAGTGATTATACCAGCAACTGGCACGTTAAACAGATCCCAACTGAAACAAGCTGTTCATGCAAATTTCTAATCCAGCAAGTTTCTTCAATTCCAGTCCAAAAGTCTTTCTTAAGAAAAGATACTTAAAACTTCTCTCTGGGAATGGTAGTTACGCAGTTACAGCTACTTCAAGTTCCCAAAGAGGGATTTGGGCAGTATGCTGAAAACCAAAGCACTGAAAGCACGACTGTTTGCTGGTTCTGCTGGAGAAGCAAAGCTCGAGTTTGACCTTTCCCTGCATGCAGAGGCATGAACCTGCATTGTGCAATCCTGTTAATTGTACATTCTCTTTAAACTCTTGGAATCTTGTTAGGTTAGAAATGATAAAAAGCTTTTAGTAATAGTGTAATGAGCGTGCTTTGGCAGAATGAATCTGTAGTTCCATTGCCTTTCTGCGTACTAATGGCCAACATGGTGAAACATTCTTTTGCCATAGATTAGAACTTGCTGGAATTTGGTCTTACACCCTTAATTGTAGGGAACAAACAGAATGCAGGAGGGAAACCCATTTGCATTATGGAGCTGGTACCTGTGTAACATATGGTTCATCATTTTGATTGCATGGGGTTTCTTGATACTAAATAAATTCTGTGTTCCCCCTCACAAATCTGACTTAAAAACTGCATCTCAAGAAAGCCAGTAAAGCAACACACAGTACAAACATCTTCAAGGAAATGAAGCTTGCCACTGAACAAGATGTAGATGATGATGTTTTTTTAATAGGTAAAGGAGAGTTCACAATTTCCTATTTAACAATTCCTCCATTTCCTTTCTTGTGTGTTTTAGTACTTCCTGTACATACAACCTCATAACTTGGAGAATTTTGATGGAATTAGTGGAAAGTTGGAAATATGGCTGGTGCTTGTCCCATAGTATTCTAAATGGAAAAATAACACTGACATCATCTGAACATGTGCCCCATTGTAGTCATGGCATTTTGTTAATAGCCATGTTAATGACTATTTCATTAACACTTGCATGGACATTAGAAAGTTCAATTCAGCTTTTGGATTCCCATTGGAGTACCCAGTGGGAATGAAATAATTAATGTGGAAAGACACCCCTTAGCCATGAGGAAAAATAAATATGCTTTAAAAATCTGACTTTAAATTCTCAGTGTTTCAAAGGAATGGACAGTTTACTTGTGTTAGAACTGAGACTTTCTTTCTCATCTGAAGCAGCTGGGAACTTGTCTTTTCCTTTCAAGGCAGGCTCTTCTGAATACTCCAGATAGAGGGGAGGTTGCCTTTACCTTATCAGATGAGAATATGTGCCTTTATAAATGAAACATTTCAGAAAGAATAGTGGGAAGTCTCTAAAGTCTGACTATTCTGTTGCATTTGGTGTGGTAACAGCATTGTGCTGTGAAGGCTAATTTAGTAGGTTTTGGAGAGGGGAAAAAATCTTTGGGGCTCTTATAATATGCAAACTTAATTAGAGGTTACAGTGAACACAGCTGTTTCTGGCCAAGCTGACTAAGCTAGGAATTCAAATTACTATTTTTAGTTAGCTTACAAAGTCTCTAGTTTTCAATGGTACCCATGTTATTACTTCTAAAAATTATACTGTTGTGTATTTATCACCCTGACAATAAGCATTTTTAGTGCAACCAGTCCATTACTTTTTTAATCAATCAAAGTGTTAGCAATTCCGTGAGATATTGTGAAGATAACTTCAAATTCACATTCTGAACTAGTTTCTTTTTTTTACTAACCTTTGTTTGGAACTTTTTGCAAAGATTACTGGATGAGAAAAAAAAATTCCTCAAAATCTGCGTGTACTGAATAGACCTACTTCATGCATAAATTTGTTGCTTTAAAAAAATCAGTCTAATTTTAACATAGCATATGGCAAGTTGGTGTCTAAAACTGCTTTAACTGGCTGTACTTTCTAAGTGCATATATAGCTTGTTTAACTCCAGATAAGTATTAAAGAAAAGCCACTGTAATTTGTGTTTGCTTCTGTGAACACCAATAGCTTGCTTACTCTGTCCTATGAATTATATTAGATAAGATCAGAGTTTAGTTTTAGTCAGTGTTGGGGGTAGAAAATGAGGCTTGCAAATTTATTCTGTTATCAAAAAATCCTGTTTTCATGATGATAAGAGACTTTCAAACCAACTCAAATCAAGAAAATAAAAAGTAGGCAAACTCCAGAAGTTCTGATTCCTAAGTAAGAAACCTTTTGTTTCTGGCTTCATGTCATCATGGAAAATAGGCCATTGAGAGTTAATCTAGAAGTGCTTTTGTATTTAGAAGGAGTTTCTCACCAGAAATGCAAGAGGGAATGCAGGATTCCCAGGCCTGGCTCCCATGGCTATGAGCAGTGCGCCCTTCCAGTTCCAGTTCTTTTTTCTGTGGTGCTAATGACAGGGTAGGGGAGCTTGTCTAAAGCTTTCTTCCCTTGCCTCTAGGAACCAGGGAAGACAAAAGCATTCCTACAAGAGCCTAAAAAAATTGCCCAGAGAAATGGCCTCCCTTCTGAAAGGGAACTCCGGAGTTGTCCCAACACAGCTGTTGGGTACAGCGAAGGGTTGGATTCCTGAAATGGTGCTGAGGAACATTGACTCCTAAGTTAGAAACCTAAGGAGTTGGAGCATCCAGCTGGTAACTAATCCACTTGGAGAACACAAGTAGCATCCCTTACAGCAGCCAAGAGATGTCTGCTGCCTGTCCTCAGTGGGGACTTCCTTGGGGCGTTGACACCACTCCTCAGGGAGGACAGGAGTGGTTGTTTGGAAGAGAGAGAGATCCAAATCCCTGCTCTAGAATAAGGTCTCTTTCTCATTGAACTCCTTTAATGTTTTAGCAGTCCAAGAAGACAGAGATGTTTATTTTGGAATGTAATGACAACAACAAACTTGATATTAGGGTATTCAAAGGACAATAGCAGTGATGTGAAAAAATGTACGGTATTTTGCTTTGTAAACCCTAGAAGTATATTTTTGTAGCTCTGAGTCTCTGATGAGAATGTGTGTTCACATTCTCACAACCAGCCCATCTTTTCCCTTTGCAGCAAATGCTGATGTCTCGATAACACCATAACAAAAAGGAATTGATTATAAGTCTCCTCGTTCCCCTATTAGTCACTACATTGCCTGTGGTTTTGGGAGGTGTTGTGAGGTGCCAAGTCAAGCTGTTGAATTTGTAAGTACCATGATAAGTAAATGTGGGAAGTCTGGAGCTCTTTGACAAGTCAGATTTTCTGTTTTCAGGCACGTGTGGTTTTGTAAGGCCTCTCTGACATTGGTGAAGTTTTTTGCTCTCACATTGTCTCTGTGTAGACATCTCTCATTCCACCTAGTTTGTAATATTTGTTTTGAGCACTCACTAGAATTTCTGAGGTCAGATAATTTCCTGTTTCCAAGTAATAACGTAAACTTCTTTGGTCTTAATTACTGGTAACCCCTTTAATGTAGCAGTGGCACCTTTGAGGAGGGGTGTCTGTTTTCTTCTGCTGGAAATTCCTCATCTCTGCAACCAAAGCAGTGCTGCAGAACAGGCTGAGGAGTGTGAGAAGCATCATCCTGTTTGCTAAATCCAGGGTTAAAAATCCTTGTGATCTTATTCAGGAAATCACATGCCTTGCAGGGAATTGTTCTGGTGCTAAATGCATGGGTATAAAATCAAACTGAAAAAAACCCCTAGCCTCACCACCAGGAGACCATTTAAAAAACCTTTTATTTCTCTGACTTGTTAAGTTTGCCTTGAGAATTAGAACTACAAAATGTCCCAAAGCTTGACAAATAATTTTTTATCTCTACTGGATAAGCAGAATGATGGATTTAGAAGAGATGATGACCTCATAGTAGCTGGAAGTTTTAGCCACACCACAGGTGTTGTGCATTTTGTGGGTATTGTACCTGAAGGAGTCACAGCCTTACTCCTGACTAAACTCCCTGGTGCTTCATGGCTACTACCTAATTAGTTTCAATTAGGGACGAAAGGGAAAGCTAATGAGTTGGTGAGGCTGTGTTCCCAGGTATGTGTGGCTGGTATTTTGGGAGTGCTTTAGAAACACTTGTCATTTTCCTTCAGCTCCTTTCCCAGAAGAGGCCTCCTGTTCAGCAGTGAGCTCCGACTGTGCTGGCACCCTGCACTGCGGCTGTCCCTGGGGAGGGAACATGATCCCTGTATCACACCAGCTGGAATGTCTGGGGAATCATCCTTTGTTTGGAGGCTCTGGTTTGTGTTATGCTCTCATGGATAATTTCATAACACAACAGGGAAGTGGCTGGAGCTTGCATGGGCCATGTTGTGGGAATGCACCTGTGGTGAGGCTGCCTCTGGCCAGCCTGGAGCACAGCCTGCTGAAATGCTGTTCTCAGGCTGAATTTGGCTTTCTCTGTACCTTCTAGTCATGGTGGATGCTAGGCAATTAACTCTCTCCCATACAGTACCTTAAGTTGCAAATGATCTTGACAAAATTAAGATCACTTGGGAATTGCAAACTGCCCTTTTTTCTTTGACAGTTCTGGTGTTTTAGCAAATTTTGCATGTCATGGATGAGCAGATGTCAGTGTTGATGGGGAATACTGGACTTGTCTAGTTGTCTGTTATTGTGACTGGTATTTTTAAGACACCAATTAGTAACCTAGATGTGTTTAATGTAATCTCCAAAAGAATCAAAAATAATGCTCTGGTAGTTCTGCAACTGAGTGAGTTTAAACTGCTGATGAGACAACTGCACGAACATTGACGTTTCTTCTGTGACAAATAAATCGAACATTTGCAATCATATTTTGTTTCTTTAAAATATTTGTCCTGAGTGAAATGACTGTGGTGTTTGTCTGTTAAGCAGCTAAAGTGCTGTGCTGTTTGTTTGGCTTTTAGTCAACACACTTTCCAGGAAAAGGTGAAAGGACACAAACACCACAGACAAGTTTCAGTTGTAGCTCAGTGCATGTGAAGTGCATGTCTTAATCTAAAGTGAAGGCTCTTTTTAAAAAGCCTAATCGAGACTTAGTAGGAAGAGTAGAACTCAAAATACCCAGGGCTGGTTGCTTTCAAACTCACTTGTGATATTACTCATCAAGCCCACAGAGCTTGTTCTGTGTTTGCAGGCTCCTGCTAATTGCAGTAGTGCTGGCACAGTTCATTAGATGAGCATGTTAATGGTCTTCCCAACTGATTTAGAGGGCCTTAAACTGTGACAGCAGATCCAGTATTGAACAACTGCCTGGAATCTCTTCAGGCAGAAGGAGACAATGTCCTTCTGAGCTGGTACAGTACCTAGTTCTGCAGTGACCTTTCAGATTCCTCCTTATTGTAGGTAAGGCCAGATATTCTGCAAATTTGTGTTCTTTCAGTGGGCAGTGTGCCAGCATGCCCAAGTGAATAGAGGAGCAGGATGTCTTCAGAGCCGAGTCTTGGAGCAGAGGCATACACTGGGATCAAAAACGGGAGAAAAGAAAGATAATCTATAAAGATCTGTTCAGCTTTTAACTGGTAAGACCTTGGCTGTGTTGTCTAGTGAGGAAGTAAGACTCACATTTGGTTGTCTTATTTACTTATTAATCAAATTAGTTCATTTATCGTAAGATTAAATGGTGATAATGGATTATGCAAGATTTTGGGGAGATAGTACAGTCTTGCTTTCTTAACATTAACTGAGGTTATCAGCACAATATCTCTGAAAGAGGGTAGAGGACACTCAGTGATTATAGATAAAAAGTTATTCCATGGTTCCTACTTTGTGAAGCCAGAGATCCCCTTGAGAAACTGTAAACTATCTGCAGTTGGGGCACATCTCTTGTCCTTTTGTTTCCAGTTTGAAACATATAATTTGCAGCTTGTTTAAATTCTAGAAAATACCTCAGTTACGCAGCACATGGAAAGGTGTGAGAAGTGTTTCTCATACCTCCCTTACGTTCTAGCATTTGCAGGGTTTATGTCTTTTTTTCCTCTCTGAAGCCTACAAAGCCTTGGGTTTTGTTTGTGGTTTTTTGGGTGGTGGTAGCTCTGTAAAAGCTAAAATGCACTTAGATGGCTTGTGAGATGTCAGAATGAAAATATTAGGTAACTAGGAAAGCAGGACTCTGTTTATAACCACAGTTGTCCGTTTGTGAAGCCTGGAATACCCTACAGGCCAGCAATGATACATTTTTAAACTCACACAAAACCCATACTGCAAACAAATTAAGGTCTGGATTTGCTGTGCAGACTAAATTCCTTTAGGAGTTATGTGGATAGCTGGTCTGTCGGATGCACCAGTCTATTTGAGATGTGGTTAAACCAAAACTCTTTATGTAGAGACCCCTAATGTTTGGGCAAATCAAGATCTGGATCTCATCTCCGTGGTTATTTTTCTTAGAGAAGAGCAACTGAGTTAGAACCTCTTGACACTTTAATGAGAGTGTGGTTTATTTCCTGGCACTGACTTTGTTTGATGATACAGATAGCAAAGCTTTGCTTCTGCACAACGGCTGTCAAGAAAAAGCCATTTCACATTCTCAAAAGTCTCTATCCTTCCAATGATGTCCAAGATGCACTTCTGGAGCAGATTGAATATCTGGGAGGAAAAATAGAGATGGATGTGAAGAAGAAGGGAACTTGAGTTGTTTTCTTACGCTGACGCTCCATTCAGTTGTTTCCTGTTTTGGCAGTGAGTACATGGCTACAACACAGCAGAAGTTGAGTGTTCCTGCCAGCAGCTCTGAACTTCGTCTGTTATGGGTCATAAATTTCAAGGACAAACTGTATTTTGAACTTACTGAAATTTGAGAAGTCTCATGTAATTCTTTAACCTGATACTAAAGTTTAGCTCTTTGATTTCCCTGGCTCTGCTGCGGTGTTCAAAACAACCAGAACTGAAAAATCAGCTTTTACCCATTGCAGATGATGTTGAAGCAATACGAGAATCTGAGCAGCTGAGTTGTGCAGTATTGCTGTGGTTTATTGACAGCAGTGCCTTCCTTCTGGGAACATGCAGAATAATCACACTGTCAAAGTTGGGAAGTGACACAAACGTGTGGCTTTCTCCCTTGTGGAAGTGCACAGCCAAGCCCTGACACCCATTGAGGTGCAGGTGTTTAACTGAGCATTTACAGTGCTCAGTTATCTCCCATGATAAAGTGGGTGCAATAAAGGGCTGCAGGATTTGCTTTCAGAAGCCTCTCCAGTGAGGCATGTTGAAACTAGTCGGTGGTGAGAGACAATCTGTAATACCTGCTAGCTGTGATAAACACGGGCCTGGGAAAAATGAGCCCACTTTGCCACGTGTTGATATGATTTAATATGGCAATTGTGCCCAGTTTACATTCTCCTGGGGGGTTATTTCCGTGCTCCTAGCAGCTGACTGGTGTCACAAACCCTCTGATGCTGCTGTGCCACAGCCTGTTCAGAGTGCCTGGGCAGTGCTGAATTAGCAGGGGGCTTTCTAGGAAAACCATGTTGCAAGAGTGTGATGTCTTATTTATTTATTTACTTTAACCTCGTGTAATAGTGGTGTTGAACTTTAAACAAGCCTGTCCTTTACTCTACGTGCTGCTTGACCTCAGGAAGAAGCTTGATGTACCAGGCAACTGGTTTCTTTTTTTTTTTTTGAGGGAGATTAATAAGCAAATCGATACTACCATATCTTACCTGAAAGCAAAACTAGAAGACTAGATAAAATGTTTTTAAAGGGTATTAAAATCCATATTTATTTCACTTATCTGGCTAAAATCCTGCAGCTGCTTGTTAAGATTTATGTTGTGTGATGCAATTGTGTGTTCATTTATCTGATCTTTAGATGACCTTTCTCTTATACAGGTTACATCCTCATTTCTTGTCCTTGCCCAAATATCCTGATGTAAAGCTTAATGTAGGATAAGAAATCAAATCTTCCTTTTCAAAGTGGGTTACATGAGCAGTTGTGTGCTTTGTGTCTTTGTGAGGTTCTTTTGTTGGGGAGTGAGTTCAGGGACTCAGTTTGCTCCCTCACATGCTAAATCTGAAGACCTTTTCCCATTTGTGTAAAGTAGGTGTTTATTGTGGATCCTTTGGTACTTGCTGGTTTTCTTGTGCTCTTGTACATGTCTTTGCAATCTCATTGAATTGTAGAGGTATGTCCATTCTGAAATCAACCCATGGTGACATATTGGGAAAAGAGTACCTTCCACTTGACTTTATTGTAGCTTTTTTACTCTTCCTCCTTTTCCAGCAGTATCATGTGTCATCATTTCTTTTTTTCAGTGCCGGATTTTAAGAGGAAACCTTTTTTTAAGCTAAGATTACTTTTTAATATAAGTCTTTATATAATTTTTGTGAATTGCTTTCCTTAGTGTGAGTGCCTCAGTAGATAGAGTGCAAGCACTTCTGTAGCCCCTGATAAGATCTTGGCATTTGCTGCTTCCCGTAGGAACAGAACTGTTAAAATGACAGTAAATCGTTATCTCTGAGCCTGAGCTGCTCCAGAGTTTATGGTGCAATTAAACAGTGTGATCAAATTGAGCCTTGCTGCAAGGCTTCCCAGGAGTCTGTCTGGTGAAGCTGAAGATGTTGAGATGGCACCTTTAGTTTCCCTTCTAAATACTGATACACCAATCTACACAGTGTGCTTGAATGGCTGATGGCATGGCCACCTCTTCCTGTGGTCTTACCTAATATTTCATTGAAGGTCTGGGGGTGTATCTTCTCCTTCTGAATCTCCTGCTGGTGCCTGAACAAGATGGGAAAAATGTAGCCCCATGTGCTGTTGTGCTCAGGGCTGCAGGGACTTCCCATTTGGAGAACAGGGCTTCAGCAGACTTCCTCTTTCCAGCCCTGAAGTATTTGGGGTACTTGCACAGGGGACAGGACTTAAAACTAGGAGATGAGTGGCATGAAGTGACTCATGCTCCAAACCCAAAGCATTTGACTTTGGAAAACTGACTTCAGTTCTGGCCCTTCCTCTTTAAAGTTTTATATTGCACGACCTTTTAAGTGAAATGTCGAGCTTCCTTTTTAACAGGCAGGATCTCTGCAGTGTGACTGAGTGTGATTCAAGAAGGTGTTTTGTAACTTCATAAATCCCTGCCTTCATCCACTACCTTCAGTTCTCATGACATCACTGGCTTCAGGTTCCTCAGAGCACAATAATTCCATGCTGTGAATGAGTCTGATTTCTCCAACATGGAGATCTTGTGATACTGTAATGAATATATTCCGAGCCTACCCTAACAGCAGTGGGTATCAGCAGTTATGACCCCAGCAGAAACCAGGACCAGAAGTTGTTGCCAAGGCCCATAATGTGGCCACATGGCCATTGTAGGCAACGTGGCACTGGGTTGTTTCCAGTCATTTTCTCTGTTAAAGGCAGTTGCATTTCCACTAAAGTCAACTTGATATCCTGGAAGTGACCTTAGATGATAAATTTTCTTTGGTCACTTTATAAGCAACTTCTTTGTCCAAAAAAAAGCCCAACCGAAACTCCAAGCCACATTGCTGAGGAGAGTATGCCCCATCTGAGGTCCAGGCATGTCTGAACCTCCAGGATTTTCTATTTTATCATGTTCATCACACTCAGCCATGAAGTGCAGGGTGCTGGCTGGGTTTTCATTCGAGGCAGCAGCTTGCCTGTTGCCGTATCTCGAGCCCTCTTTTGTTACCATCCCACCCCCACCCCGTGTTTTTTCCTGTTTGTTGAAACATGCTCCAGAAATACACTGCTGTTTTTAAATAGTCTGCTGAAGGCACATGAGTGACTTCTTTCTTTCCATTTTCTCTGTGCCTGTGGGAGTTAAGCATCTCCTAGAACTCCATTATTCTCTAAGTACCTTTAGGCATTGCAGCATCTTGAAAAAGATCTGATATTTGCTGGTGAGGTAATATCCTTTTTCCCTGCACAATAAATGGCCATTTTCAATTCCTGAAATACTTAATGTTGGCATCTGAATCTGTGGAACTCCTGGAGACTGGCAGTAGTCTGTGTGTGAACATACACGTGTATGCTTAAGTGCAATATTGTTGTATTAGAATGCCTTTGTATAATTCCATTTCTGTAAAGAAGCACTTGATCCATTTCCTTTTTCAAAAGAGGGGACAGTTTTTTTCAAATCTGTTAATGCTGTGAAATGAAACTGTGTATTAGTGCTGCTGCTAAATTAGCCCAGTATTTACAGAAAAATTCCTATGGGATCTTGGTTTCGTTTGCATTTTGATGTTTTTATAATGTGAATTGTAAGTGGTGGGGAGATGTGTTGGTTTGGCTGTTAGGGATTTTTAACATACATTTGGGAAATGTGGTTAGTGATCTAGAAAACCATTTTTCCTAGTTCCCTGACTTTTTTCTCTTGTTAATCCTGTACAGTCAGTACAGAAGAATAAATCCCTGTAAAGTACAAAGTCACCAACCTAGTGTCAGAGGCAAATTTCTGAAAACACCCATTTTAGTTGCCTCATGTTTGAGATATTAGACTTTGGCAGTCCAGATCATATTCTCCAGACTGCATTCTTCATAAGCAGAAATACTGGCAGCCATGTGTTCAGTTATAAAAAGCTGGCAGCTGATGTCAGGCCTTATTTCAGTGAGGAGCCGTTTCAGAATACTGTGCTAATTTTGGGCAGGTTTATGTAAATCAGAACTCTTCTCCTGACATGTAGCATTCTGTGTAAATTGGTACATATCTGAATAATGCAGTAGAAGAGATAAACAGGTAATGTGCTGCAGTAGATGGCCCACTTGAAAAAAAATTTAGTATTTTACATGATTCTTTATATGCAGAACTGTGTTTGTGTGTGTTTGATACCAAGGGGGGTAGACGAGTTTTTTTTCTATCACAATGAATGTTTTCACTGCTGCTGAATCAGAAGCAGGGTTGGTATTTTCACTGATGCTGCAAACAAGTGTTTAAAGCAGTTTATGTGGAAGTGCTTTGGGGCACAGACCCTGCTCCTTCACAAGTGAAAAGGCATAATGGCTGGTAAATGTTCTGCTACTTTATTATGCAAACTAATAATATTTTATTACACAAATGATGTTAGTGTTGTATTCTGATAAATTTAAACTCGATTCTTAATTTAAGGCCCAAAGTGCTTTCTGTCCAGAATTCTCATATGTGAAGTCAAATGGGTATTTGTCTTAAAATAGCTAATGGTATGAAATTAGATGGATTCATATCTAACAGGGTTTTGTTGGTTTGTTTTTTGTTTCAGGACATCAGGCATGAAGCCAGTGATTTTCCATGTAAAGTGGCCAAACATCCCAGAAACAAAAATAGAAATAGGTACAGAGATGTCAGCCCCTGTAAGTAGACTTTCTTTTCCATTGTTTTAGGACTGTTGACCTCTAATGACTTCCAACAGTTAAATGTTCTTTGTAAGGACAAGATTCTGTTAGGTGAATAAGCATCCAAGACAATTCTCTTTGTTAATATATTTATTTACTTACGAGATTGATGTACAGAATGCCATTATATCCATAGGATTATACTAGAGCAGCATAGAGAAGAGTCTGTATTTGTGGGCAGAGGTCTGAAGAGAGAAACTTGCTTTACCTTTGAGTTCTTCTGCTAGAGAAAAACAGTGGCTGAAGCAGCATTTCTAGAGTTGCAGGGGTGGTTTCTCTGCAGTGTTCTCACCTAGCAGAGCAGCCTGCCAGTCAGCACAGGTGGCAGCAGTGCCCTTTCTGGGAGCTGGGGAGCAGCCTGGCACAGAACTCACCGAGATGCTGCCAGAGATAAATCTAAGCTCATAAGCTAATTGGAACAGAGAAGGAGCAAAGAGGATGCTCCTAGACCTGAGCTGGGTTTTGGAAATGGCTGTGTCTCTGCTGGTGCAGCCTGGCTTTCATTGTGTGACCCCAGGACAGTCACACTGCCACTGCCCACAGCTGGCATGCAGTGCTTTTGGGTGCAGCAGAGCTCAGGGAAGGACAGGGCTGCACTCTTATGGGCACAACTGAAGCTTAATGTATCTGCTCAGAAAGAATCCTTAGTGTATCTGGCACTGCAGGGAGCTCCCAGGAGGTCTCAGAACAGCCTGCTCTGCATGGAAGGACAGTGCCAGTCCTGGGCCATGTGTCCCCTCAGGGGGCAGCACTGCCTTGTGTTCAGCAGGTTCTGGCCCAGGGCAGATGTCCAGCTGCTGTCCCAGGCCAGAGTGCTGCTCTGTGGCAGAGAACTTCTGGTTTGGTGGTTAAAAGTTACTGAAGCCTTTGGGGCAGTCAACCAGAACAGAAATGTTGCACATAGTTTGCTTTACTGAGCAGTTCTAGTATTTGAGGTTGTGAGTAGCAAATTCCTTCTTGCCTTTAGATAATCCTGCTTCCAGTTTGCTTTCTTGCAAAATGTGGGAATCGTTGTGTGTGTCAAGTTTTTTTAGTTGATGGTTTGGTTGTTTTAGTCCCAAATCAAGCAAGAAACTTGCAAAAGAGCAAATAATTTACATTTGCTATATTTCTTGAATTTTGGTAGTTTTTCTGTACATTAAAGGGTGGTTAGCTAAATGTCTACAAGAGTAAAAGGTCTCTGTCCTGTTTGCCCAATATATATTTAGATAAACTTTTAACAACCTTGAACAAGCTGGATTTGAATGTTTAAGCTACAAAAGATAAGCAGTTGTGTAATTAGATTTATTTAAACCAGCAACTCGATAACTGTAAAAATAGGTCAGTGTGATCTGGTTTGCAAATTGCAGTGGGGATTATTTCAGAGGCAAATGCTTCACTCTTGCAGTGTGTTGTTGGAAGGTGAGGTGTGAGCTGTGTTCACTGCTGTGCTGTGTGCTGTTTTGCAGTACCTGTGTTGTATTGCAGAGTCACCAGCCCCAGGGAGCAGCTCACTGTCTGGGACTGAGCTCTGCTCATCCTTCAGGACAGCTCAGCTTTTTGACCCTAACATCTGAGGAGGTTGTGCATGGGTTGTGCTGTGTTGCATAGACATTAACCAGTGTTTTCTAATTATGCTGCAGTTGATCACAGTCGAATTAAGCTAAACCAAGGTGACAATGACTATATCAATGCTAGTTTGATAAAAATGGAAGAGGCCCAAAGGAGCTACATCCTTACACAGGTAATTGCTGGCAGTGGATAATAAAAATATGGTGGCTGGTGTTGTTTTTCATGGGTTTTCTGTTTGTTTTCTTTCCTGTAAAGCTACTTAAGTGCATATGAACATCTGTGGGTGTATAAAAGTCCCTGCTTTTCCCTGAATCTGTGAATTCCACACCTATCTGTATAAAAAATTTAAAAGTACCCAGATACTCTAGGGCCAGCAACTGTGCCAGGGTTCTTGTTTGTCCTAAATGTTCACTTCCCTGGAGACTGTCCCAATCTCTAATCTTGGCTTTTTTTTACCCCTTCCTCCCACACTTTAGATAAAGGTAGACTGGGATTAATATTTTCAAGTGACAGCTCTTCCTTCCTGTTTCTAGAGAATAAAGATAAATCTTCTCAGGAAGAAATGGGCAGTGCAGTGTGCAACCTGAAAATGGTTCTTTGCACACAGCTCTTATTCCCCTTCCTCAGGACAGGGGGGTTGATCACAGGGGTGGCCTCTGTGTGCAGTAGTCAAATGTGCAGGTAACTGGTCCTGGTTACTTGTTCTGATCCAGAATTGATGGGTTTGAATGGCTTTGTTTAAATCCAGTCATTCTTTCTGAGGACTTGCTGTTCTGTTTGAACACAGGAGTGGATGGATGACAAACCCTAAATTCAGAGCTATAGTTTTGGAATAGAAAATAGCAGAGGAACATAGCAGAAATAGGAAGTTATAAGGAAATCTACTTTGGAAATAGATAGTCTTTAAAATCGGTTACCATTTCATTCAGTCCCAAAGCAAATCCGTAAAGATTCTGGAAAACCATCTAATTTGTTACTGATCTGGCATCATTTCACTCTCTTGAATGTTTATCATTTAGTCAAGTAATTTTCAAGTGTCATGAGTATGGATGAGGTATTGTAGGGTAGTTAGACACAGATCTCATTTCTGCTTTTAGTCAGTGGGGTTTATTTCCCCATGACCTTTGTCTACCTTTCCTAAGAAAATGCAGCATTTTTCACTCCCAGTTCTGTTCTCACAAATGAGACTATGTCTCTCTTCCTCTTGTGTATGGGAGGGAAAAGATCACCCATAGTTTCCTGGGTAAATTCATAACATGGAACTTCAGGCTGTGTAACTGCATTTTTTTACTGTTTTAAATGAGGAGTTGCTTGTTACTTGTCTGAATCTACTGCCTTGTGCAGGGACTGTTACTGGGGAAGAGGGCACTGGCATTTACAAAAAATAATGCTTATTTCTGTGGATTCTGTCTCTGCAGGGACCTTTGCCAAATACTTGTGGTCACTTTTGGGAGATGGTTTGGGAACAGAAAAGCCGTGGTGTTGTCATGTTGAACAGAGTGATGGAAAAGGGATCTGTAAGTATTCACCCAGTTCATCACATTTTTGGTTTTCTGTAATAAAAAACCCAAGTAAAACCAACCCAGAGAAGATGGGATGGGATGACCGTAAGTAGTTCTGTCTGTATTTTCAAAATAAACTAGAATTAGTCTTAGCAGAACCAGTGTTAATCTACCTATGAAGAAAATGCTGAAGGGGTTTTCTATTTATTAAAATGCTGTCAGAAATCATCTTAGTCTTGAGCCTGCTGCTGGTTTAGCATCATTCTTCCGCTTGTGGTTTGGCCCTTTAACAAAAGAGGCCTGAGCCATGTGCAGAGCCCCAGTGTGGGAAGGGTCAGTGCTCATCCTGACCCCAGGGCAGAGGAGTGGCTCAGTGGCAGGAGAAGGAGGCCAATTCTCCCAGTCACAGGATCCCCACATTTCACTGTCAGAAACTTGGGTGCAGACTCCTTTTTGTGCTGCTGATGAGTATTTTAGTTTCAGGTTTTTCCTGCACACTTCAAAATGTGCTACTTTCCTATTTGGTTGGCTCATTAAGGTCCTGGCATGCAGCAGTCTTTGCAGAACTCATCTCCCTGGGAGACTTTAGTAAGAAAATTGCAGTTCAGTCAGTCGTAGGTAATGACATTTATGTCTCCTGCTTGGTTTTAGATAAAGTGTGCACAGTACTGGCCGCGGAAGGAGGAGAAAGAAATGTTTTTTGAAGATACAAACTTGAAACTAACATTGGTATCTGAAGATATAAAATCCTACTACACAGTACGACAGCTGGAATTGGAAAACCTGACTGTGAGTATAGAATTCCATCCAGTCCCAGTCCTTGTTCTCTTTGGGGTGAAATTCATCTCCTCACCAACAAGGTCTTGACATTGGTGGTCATAAATTGTTCTGGATTTGGTGATTGTGCATGAGATGTTGTAGAAATGGAACTCTTGGATATTTATGAGATATACCTGGGGACACTCCAGGCAGTTTCATGTCTCAGTCATACGCAGAGTGACACAAGCTTTTGAACTGCACTGAAATAACTAAACTATAAATAAGTAAATTTACCTACGCAATTCCCATTGCTCCCAGTGGAGACCTTCACAACAAGAGCTAATTACTTGTAATTAGTTTCTTGACTGTGCAGCTATAAAAGCTCCCTCAGATCAGTGGAACTTTGTCCTTGGAATTTAAGTAGCAATTCCCAGTCCTTCTGACTGGTGCACCCAAACTAAAAGAGCTGCCAAACGCTGTTTTTGCAGAGCCAGGAAACTCGGGAGATCCTGCACTTTCACTACACCACCTGGCCCGACTTCGGCGTGCCGGAGTCGCCGGCGTCGTTCCTGAATTTCCTGTTCAAGGTGCGCGAGTCAGGCTCGCTGAGCCCCGGGCACGGCCCCGTGGTGGTGCACTGCAGCGCTGGCATCGGCAGGTCGGGCACCTTCTGCCTGGTGGACACCTGTCTGCTGCTGGTAAGGACCTCTGCTACCCAGGGACCTGCAGGGCTGCTGTGGTGGAGCCTTCGAGGAGCTGGGAAGGGTTCCTTGTGATTTCCTGTTGTTCTGCTCCTGCTCTTCTGGGAGTGTGTTCTCATTCCTAAGTGGCCATTTTGAGTGTGGGGAACAGAAGTCTCCAGTTTTCAGCGATTCACAAAGGCAGGGAAAAGAGGCAACATTTTTGAGGCCCAGTGTTTTCCCCTCTGTCTTTTTGGAGACCCAGTAATGAGCTGCTGATAGCAGTTGCGTGTGAATTCATTCACTCTGTAATGTGGAGGGTGGTGTGAAGGCCCAACCACAAAATGAGTCATTGCAGTGAACCTCATCAGAGCATAAAACATGTTTCACATGTTTATCTGCAGATGGACAAACGGAAAGATCCTTCTTCTGTGGACGTGAAGCAGGTTCTTCTGGAAATGAGGAAGTACAGGATGGGGCTCATCCAGACTGCAGATCAGCTCCGGTTCTCCTACTTAGCTGTCATTGAAGGGGCAAAATTCATCATGGGAGATGCTTCAGTGCAAGTGAGTGCTCCTGGCAGCTCGCAGGGAGCTGCAGCAAGTGGGTGGGAGGAACAGGATGGAAAGAAGCTTTAGATTTGGTGCTTGCTTCAGCTTCAGTACATGTTAATAATATGGGGTTTTTAGATACAGTGCTTTACAGTTTGTCACAACATAAAGTGCTGTATTTTATTTATTTCCAAAAGTAGCTGTGATGTAGCAGGGACCTCCTGTGCTTTCCAGCACAATGACCAGGGTGGAGCTGCTGCATTGGCCTCCTCTGGCATTTCAGACAGGACAAGTTTTCTAATATGCCTCAAGTTTAAGTGTCATGATTAAATTCATCAGGTTTTTTTATGGTAAACAGAATTCCAGCAAAACAGGTTTTATTTTGTGCTGCTTAAATTTTTCAGAAGCAGATTGGAATTTCTTGCATTTATGGCTGATATGTTTTGTGTAGCAGATGTAGCTTGGGCTTGGAGTTCTTGTGTCTGGTTTTTATTTTTTTTTTTGACAATGCAAATGAAGAGCCACTTCAAGAATTAATTCAAAGGTAGAGTATAAAGATTCTGGCATGTTAAAGTTTGAAGTGAGAGCAGCTTACATAAAGGAGAAAAGCTTAACAGGGCTTGTCCTTCCCTGAAGGAGCAGTGGAAAGAGCTCTCCAATGAAGACCTGGAGCCACCCCCTGAGCACACCCCCCCACCTCCCAGGCCCCCAAAGAGAACCTCAGAGATGCACAATGGGAGGATGCACGAGCACCCAGAATTCTCCCCCAAGCACCAGGCAGTGGAGGAGGAGATCAGGAGCTCAGTCAGCAGCGTGGAAGAGACGATTCCAGACGGCAGAGCTCGTTCAGCTGCAGCCCTGAGCACAGACAGGTAAACACTCTCTGCCCCTCTGAGCAGTGGGGTCTGGAGACAGAGCCACTGCAGGAGTGAGAAAGGGGAGCTCAGTTCCACCCTGAGATGCTCTTTGGGAGTTAGGGCTTGAACAGGCAGCCACGTTCCATCCCTTTCTGACTTCCTGGGCAGATGCTCCATTTTAGAGCTTTGATGCTCCCCAAACCTGGATGTGGGTGTGAGCTGGGTTCATTCACTGCCTGTCTTGGTGCAGATTGGTGATGAGCAATGAAAGCAGGTGGTGGTTGAAGCTTATTTTTAAAGGGCACAGAATCTCCCCCAAGCTCTCTCCTAAACCTCTGTTGAGCAGGCAGATGTGTCCTAACTAGTGACAGGCTGTGCTTTGGTGGCTGCTGCAGCTCCGAGAGATTTCCAGCTCTGTGGTGTTCCCTGCCCTTGGAGCACCTGCGTGGCTTCTCTCCTACATGGCCATGCAGCATGGAATGTTTGTTGCCACCCCATCCTGAGTGTCCCTTCCCTTGTCCCCAGCACTAGTCACGACACTGAAATGCGGAGGAGAACTGTTGGTGACACCCCACGGCTCTTGCCCCACAAGGAAGACTCCGTGAAGTCAGAGAACTCGGAGGAGGAGGATGAGAACGTGGTGACGACTTGGAAGCCTTTCCTAGTGAATATCTGCATGTTCACCTTCCTCACGGCAGGAGCTTATCTCTGCTACAGGGTGTGTTTCCATTGACCAGAGGCCCGCAGGAGCTCCCGGTTTGTGCTCAGCTCCTCGGAGCCACTCGAGGCAGGGCAGCCTTGGCTCACAGCAGGTAGATTTAGGGGGAAAGGCCAGAACTTTGGGTAGGGCTTAACAAGAGATTTGATGCACTAGGGTTTTATCCAGCCCTGTGGTCCCAAGAACATAATATTACAATCTCAGGGCCTTGAAATATTCAGGAGTAAGCAGAGAAAATGCCAAATAGTATGTTTTCCTTTTTTGTTTTTGTTTTTTGGTTTTTTTTTAACTAAATAATAGAATTACAACACATTGTTGTTTTTAGCCTTTTTTAAAAAGCCAGTTCATTTTCTTTTGTTTCAGAAAAACTAGGCACAAGTGAAACTTGCTTGTACTCTCCAAGTGTTGTAACCAAATACATGACTTACATTGACAAGTTCCCAAAAAAAGAAAAAGAAACCCACATACCTGAAGAATGTAAACTTTTGGAAGGGGAGGTGTGTTTGTGGTTGGTTTTTGGTTTGTTGTCGTTTTGTTTTTTTTAAACTTGCTTCATCTTTAAAGACTGAGTTGTGGGCAGTGCCTGTGGTATTGATATATTTAATCTTGGCATAACTGTTCTTAAAGAGCTGATTGTTTTACTTGTGTTGATAGAACCAGGCTTCTGCATTTGCTCAGGGTATCCCAACATGTTCAGCTCTTTGATTTTTTTCCTTTTTTTTCTTTACTAAGTGTATCTCCTCATTGACTTTTGTTGCACTCTACTTGCACATATGGCTCTTTACATTGCACCATCCTTTCTTAAAGCTGTTTTTACTTTTATATTCTGGGTTAGGAGAGGTTGAGGGGAGGGAGAGAAACAGGAAGGGAAATTCAACCAAACCATGTCCACCAGCATTGGGGCTGTGCCCATGGCCTGCACATGGACAGTCCTTAAACCTCAGCATTTGGAATGTAAAAATGCAGTTTCACTCTGCAGCTGCTCCCTCAGGCCCAGCCTGGCCCCGGCAAGGGCACAGAGCAGGGAAGTGTTGGGGAAATCCAGAGCAATCCCTGCTGGGGCAGCTTCCCTGAGCCAGGAACAGTCCAGAGGAGCTGTCATGGGCTCTGAACAAATCCCTTGGCTTATGATGCAAGCGTTGGGCTCTCCTGCTTTGTTCAAAGCAAAAATTCGAGTCCTGTCTTTGGGTTGGGGTGCAGTCACAGCTCAGCTCCCTGGGCTCCAGGGGTGAAGTGCTGGGAAAGGAGAGTTGGGGTGAGTGGGGAGCACTGGGACTGGAAGGCAGCATTGCACTAAGCAGCCAGTGCTGTCCCTCTGGGTAGTACCAAATTATTAATAGTTTAAACAATAATAGCAAAGATTCCTTTGCTCGTGTTGTGGTGCAGAGGAGAGGAGCAAACTCTCTCCTGGGAGCTCCTTAGACAGGAGCAAACTCACTGCCCCATGACAGCTCATCTGCAGCAGTGTTACTGATTTGTTTTATTTGTAAAGTCTTTCTAGATTTATAGCACTTAAGCAGCCCTCAGTGCAGCCCTTGCTGTGGAGGAGCCCAGGGGAGTCCCTCCGCTCCGTATTTATTTTTGCCAAGCTGGCTGTAGGTGTGGCTCTTCCTTCAGTGGGTGAGTAGGTGAAGGGGTGGGTAGGGGTGGGAGTTATTTTGTGTTTTGTTAAGCTTGCATCAAGGGCTTTTCAAGAGTACAATAATATATCCTCAGGTAGTACTGGGAATCAATCCTTTACCTGTGAGACTGTTGGTCAGACCAGTACTTGAAAGGAGGAATGTTGTAATCAGTCAATATTTAGTTATATTATTGGAAACAGGAAAAATGAGTATAGAAAAATGGTAATATATAATGGCTCATCTGTGTATTTAAGATACATTCTGTGATTGCTTTGTCCCCACTGTTCTCTGCAGCGTGGGCAGGACTCTGCCCTGAGCACCATTTTACCCCTTTGTATTAAAGTGCATGTGAAGTCTGCGGTGTCCCGATGAAACACCACGTGCTTGAAAGGTGACAGAACTTCTATTCCTGCTTCCTGATGTGCCCAAATGATATTTGCATGACCTGATCTTTAGTGGCTGTGGTTCAGAGGGTGTTGCTGAGTCTCTGTTCAGCACTGGACTGATTGGTGTTTATCAGAGCCCATGTACTCGCCTGATCCTTGGCATGACTTCCCGTGGGATCCCGTGTGCTCCATGTGCCCGGTGGTAGCATGTTCCTTTCAGCTGAGTGAGTGTAGTACAGACATTCCAGAAAGTTCAGGCAGCCCTTCCACACCTCCCCTGGCACTGGGGCACCTTGGGAAAGAAACAAACCAAACCCACCTCTGGCCTCATTCCCGAAAGGAAATATTTTAAATCTTAGGTATGGCAGGAAAACAAAGGATCCTTCCTTTGAATACAGAGTTAGTCAGTTGCAAATGATTCTACCAAGATAAAGTTCCTGCAGATGCCAGAAGAGCTTTGAGCATCCTCTTCCTGCCTGTTTCTTTCCTGTGCTCCAGGCCCAGCTCTGCCCCTGTCCTGGGACACACTGCCTGTGCCCCGAGCCCAGGGAGGTGTGGGTAGGGCTGGGAGTCCTGAGCTGTGCCCATGTTGTTTGCTGTCCTGTACTGTCTGTGGTAGTTGGGGGGTGTAAATACCGTAGCACAGTGGGGTGTTGGGTAACCTGTTCTTGGAAATGGACAAACATCCATGTTAGACTCGTTAGAAAGTTAGTGAGCTGCTCTGCTATCTGCCTTAAGCAAATATTTACTCATCAGGTCTTTCTTTTTTACAGATTGCCATAGAATAAACTTTTATAAAAAAAATTGTAAAAACTCAACAAAAAAGCTGAATGTTTTGGTATAATACAGTTTCAGGTATCTTGTCTTTTGTGTAAGCCACTGCTGGGCCTCCCAGGTTAGAGTACAACTGTACAGTTTTTCAATCTCCCATACAAGTTTTCAGTTCTCATTTTAGTTGTAACAATAAAACTCTTTTTTTAAAGAACTGACGAGTGTGTTATTGCTTCTGGGCTGGAACCATGGGCTCCACATGGGATAGGTGGGGGACAAGGGAGGGGGTTTGTAGAGGAAAATTTACTGTAATTCACTGAGTCAGAGCTCCAGTGAAAGAGTGAGATGAGGACCTCATCTCTCCCTGCCAGCTCCATTCAAACACCTCCCTGGTGTTTGAATTCCAGTACTTACCTTTGGTTTGTTCTTAAGGAAAGCTTCAACTGGAGGAGAGAATTCACCAAAGGAGAACAGGACAGGGCAGACCAAGCCCTTGTCCTTTGGGGAGCTTAGTCCTCTTCCCTGTCCCCAGGGCTGCAAACACAGCAGTAGGAAACACTGCCAGGATCTTGTCTCAAATGGTTTATTAGCACTTTAGAAAACAGTATGAAATCCAACAAATAAATACCAAATAGAAAAGTTTTATGTATATATCTATATATATATAACTATGTACACACAAGCCCAACCCTTTCAAGTATTGCACCTGAAGCTAGGCTGCTCCCTGTGGGCACCCTGCCTGCCAGCCAGGGCTGGGGAATGAGCCTGACAATGGGTGGATGAGGAGAAGTCTTGGTCTTTGACTAAATTCATAATTTTGCAAAGGGCAAACCTGTCCCTCCATCAGTCAGATGTGTATATAGCAAATCCCATCCAGCCCCTGCACTTTGTATTTCATCATGTGCTGAGAGACATTTGTGACAAAATACATTCCAGGCTGCATCATGGAGACCACAAAGTGTCCCCTTTGGAAATAAACCTGTCGTGGGGCAGGAGGCAGCAGGGACAGAACAGAACAGAAGGAAACCAGACAACAAAACCAAACCCTCATGTGGCTGTGAGCACAATGGGATCCATCCAACTCCTCATCTTCCACTACTAAAACACTGTGATTTCAATCTCAGCCTCTTGTGCTGTTTCCCTCAATTCACAGCAGATCCTGTCCATCTTCTCAAAGGCCTGTCGGCCCCTTTCCCCTGTGGAGAGAGAAAACAGTGCCTGCTGAGGGAGAGGCAGGAGCACCCTGAGGAGCCCTCTGGGGACACTCCTGTCCTGGCCTTGCTTGGAAGGAAGGACTCTCTATAGTGACAAAACATCCCTCAGACAATGGTTTTCCAAAACCTGCTAGAAGCCACCATGGAAAATCAGGCCTCCTGCAACTGTTTCCATGAGTAACAGCTTGGAGCATCACAGCTGGAAAACTTGTCACAGAGCGTTTCTGTGGGGCAAGGCTGGAGATTCCCCAGACCTGAGCATGGATCAGGGTGGGGTTTGGAAGAACAGAACAGGGAAATGACTCTCCTGCATGGCCTGGCCATCCTCTGGCAGCATTCCAGCTGTTGAGCCTTGAGAAGAAGCACAAATTCTGGGCAGTAAGAGATGGGGAGCACTGACATTTTATCAGGTCACCTCCAGTGTCAATCTACTGCATTCTAGTGAAGGAACAGGTGATGAACCAGCATACAGCCTTCAGTCCTTATCTATGACCTTTTCAAAAGGTTCAGTGGTTCCTAAAGCACTTAATCCTCCAGGATCTCCTTGGTCTGGTTCTATAAACTTCAATGGGGGGCCCTTGGCTGTTATATGTGATGTAAAATTTATCTTCATGGTATGAAACAGCTGCTCATGAAGTATTTTCACTGTCCTAGATGTGTTCAGGCTGAACTTGAGGCCTCTCCTGGTGCTGCACTATTTCACATGACTCTTTCAGGCCATTTTAAAGCTGTACAAAAGCCTTACCAAAGGACAGTGTGGTTTCCCTGGCTGCATTCCTGACTTCTTCTATTTCAGACTGGCACAGGTGGGCAACCTGCTCAATGCTCTCCACGGCCTGTTGGAAAAAAAGAAGAATTTGCCTCAGCAGCTTTTTGGCAGTGCCAGGGTACAGGTCACTGTTGGGAGACCATGAAATCAGTACCACCCAACCGGGACCTTCACTGAAAGGGTTAATCCCGGTTGGTGCTTTGCAAATCGACTTTGAGAGTAAGACTGATTTGCTGTTTTCTGAGTACCTCTTTGTAGACATTCGTTCACTATTCGTGTGCAAACTTATTCCAGCTTAGGGCTGTTGGGAAGGTTTAACTGTGTGCTGTGCCTGGCGGATCAGACACTCCCGGTGCCCACAGCTCCCTCTCCTGCCGCCGCGGGAATAATGGCATTAACAGTCTGGAGCCTCGGCAGCCAAAGAATTCGGTAATTCCCAGCTACTGCTGCATTAACCCTCCCAGCGCTAAAGCCCTGCTGGACACACTTGGCATCCCCGCCTTGGGCCAGGCAGGCCCTGCAGAGCTGAGCTCTTACCCTGAGGTTCTTCAGAGCCAGACACGCAGCTTGCTGAAGCCTCGCATCACGGTCAGATAAAACATCCGTGTAGAACAACACAGCCTGCGTGAAAAAGGGAAAACAAGGAGGTCGGAAGTGTAATCAAGCAACGCAATCCGAGTGACAGGAACAGTTTTACCCCCTGAAACAGAACGAGGCAGAGAGCACTCGAGCCCTGCTGTAGCTCAGGACTCCTCACGGCCACCTCGAGGTGGAGAGCACAGCAGAGCCGCTCTCGGAAGCATCCCCGGGATCCTCACTCACCCGCGCCCGGAGGCTCCTGCTGCCGGCGGCACAGCGGCTCAGGCACGCCGTGGCTGCTTTGCTCACGCGGTGGTTCTCGTCCAGCTGCAGCAGCCCCAGCAGCCGCAGCGTCTGCGGCAGAGGCTGCAGCTTCGTCAGCTTCTTCCCCTTCAGCTTCTTCAGCGTCTTCAGCCTGCCGGGGCACTGCAGCTCCTCGATCAGCATCACTGCGGGGGAAAGGAGCCAACCTCGCTCACCCGCGAAGGAAACACCTTAGCAAGGAGCGCAATCCCCTCCCAGCTGGGCTCCCTTGGCCACACGCTGTTATCCCGGCTGACTATTTTTAAAAATAATTCTTTTCTAATACAGAGAAAGTTTTGAAGTACTTTCACATGTTGGACAGGACTCCAGTGAGGCACTGGCTACCTCAGGCTACAAAACGCACGTTAGTAACCTCTGAAATTTTATTGCTATTTTCTGTGACTGATTCCAACTGCAATGGTGAACCAAAGCCACAGACTGCAGTCAGTCCTTGGATCCAGCTGGAGGTTGCTCCTGACTTAGTGTCTGCATTAACTTCAGAATATCCCAGAAGCCACTTTTCAGGGCACTTAAGATAAGCCCATCCTTCACACGGGGTTTGTTTGCACACGGTCAGATATGGGAGTCAAGCGTGGTTTTCCTGTTCTGATTAAAACTACATGGTCATAAGAGGAATTCAAATGGAAACAAGTTGTCAGTGCAAGGGCTGGCCTGTTTCCTGCTTTGGAATTGTATCTGCAGTGGGAACCTGGAAGGCACCAGCGCTGCAAGGAGGAGCCAAGCACTGCCATTACCTTCTTTAGCCAGTTTTGCCAAGTGTTTCTCCAGGCTGGCAATGTGGTGTCTCTCCAGGTAACGATAAAACTGGAACAAAGTAACCGGATCCGTCTGGAAATGCGGAGAGGGGAGCAACCCATCACAGGTGAGGATCTGCTCCAGCAGCCTCTGCAGCACTGCAGGGAACAGGGACAAAGAGAAAACAACAGGTTGGTTACACAGGAGCTGCTGGAAAAAAGTAAGAGGTTTGGGTTTGGGTTTTTTTAATGCACAAGCACAATTTTCAGCACTGCACTAAGGTGAAATCAGCCTTGTTCTCATGCAGTACCTGTCTCCAGATGGCTGGGATATTTCTCCTTCACTCTGAGCATCATTGTGTATTTCAGTGCATGACGGAACCTTTCTGCTGAGGTCACCAAGATGCTGCTGCCAGGCTCTGCAAGATCACTCCAGATTTTTAGGTATTGCTTCTTCTTTTTAGTCTTCTGAATAACTGAAAACCAACATTTTAAAAAGTCAGTGGGCTCTAGCAGATTTGGGATTTTACATGAGAATTTAGGCAGCAGAAGGCCTATCTGGACATGGGGCAGCATTAACTTGTATTTGCATTACAGACAGTTTTGTTCAAAATGGGACATTTGCTGCCAAAATGTTCACACCAGCAAGACTGATCTCACCAAGCTTGGGCTGAGCTCCTAAACTGCCATCAACAGCTCTTCTGCCTCTTATTGTTCACTTTATCCCAACATCTGTGTGAGTTCCAGAAGAACTTTCTGGGAGTTTAAGTGGTTGCCCTTCTGTCAGCCAAAGAGGTGCCACTGCCGAGTGTTTTAGGGATTCTGCCTCATGTTCCTTGCCCAGGGCAGAGCTCTGACCTCAGGGCTCTCTCAACCCTTCACAAGAGCTCTCAAAGCAGCAATACCCTGTGGTTCCTCACTTGGACCCTTCATCCTTCACTTTTACCTCCAGACATTGAGCTCCTGCAGCTCAGACTCCCACACTACCACAGCCTTTGCAGCTCTGCTCCAAGGAACAGTTTCTTCTCACATCCTCCAGGATAAAATCTGGCAGCAAACGCTTCCAACTAAAATTTGCATTCTTGCTGCTGTATTTACCAAGATGAGAACAAAAGCCTTCCAAGCCTCCCATTGTGCTTTATCATTTTGTCATGTCCAACAGCCAATGGAAGAATTTAGTAGTGGGAAGGCCTGAGATGGGAAAAATTGCCCACCAAACTGTTCTTGCAAGTGGGCACAGAATTTGGGCTGTTTGCTTACCTCAGAAAAGCACAGATATAAAAGAAGATTTTGTTAAGGCTGCTCTGATGCTCTTTGACTGTAAACTCCACTACCTACAACATCCCTGTTTGAGACATACCAGTTCAGCTACTCTTTCTCTGAAGCAAACTTCTGCAAATCTTTTCCTTCTGTGCAGAAGGAAAAATGAACCAAAGAATGAGCCCTGTTTTTTCCAAGACTCAAGATATAAGAGCTGCTTTAACAATGTAAATGTTTGCAAAGAATTTAGATCAAAACCCTGCTGGGTCTGGGGCAGCTCAGGGGTGCACATCAGGGGTGCAGCTCTCCCATCTCTGCATGCCTTGCAGTAACACAGGAACTCACTTTTCTCAACAGACAGATCCAGGACATCCCCCAGGACTCGCGTCTGCTCCGAGACTTCTTCCAAAATGCTCTCCTGGACAACCTGGGCTACGTTTGGTGCCCTCAGTTTCTGAAATGCAACAGACAAAACTCAGGAGCTGAAACAAGGGCAGGATCAAGCCCCAGATAAATGGGGATTTGTTTCTCAGAATCCAACTTTTAAGAGCAGTGAGAAAACCCCAGCTGCTCTCAGAAGGACCATTGCCCATCACAGCACCTGCTCCTTGTAGTAGCAGCTTTTCATTCATTAAAATATTGATCATTTATTAGCCAATCCAAACCAAGCCTGTGCATTTGGGCACAAAGGCATTGCTTAGAGCTTCAACAAAACCCAGAGGCTGAAAAGAGGCAGCAGAGTTTTGTATGACATGTTCAGTGTGGACATATGTGCTCACCAGATTTTTTGTACCCAATTTCCATTCTGAGTATTTCTGCTTTTATAAAACAAACAACTACATATTAACTTCTCCTGCAATCAGAATCAACAATGACAGCCAGTGCCCTGGAAACCCCCAGGCTGCTCTGTACCTGCAGGAGACCTTTGCACAGCCTCAGGTGTGTTATCAACAGCATGTCTAGGTTGTCATCCCCTGTAGTTACATCTCGTGCTTCTGGTCTGGTGTCACAGCTCAGGGACTGGAGCACATTGTCATTGTATGTGCTGGGGAGATGAGCAGAGAAAAGAGTTAGAAGTCTCATCGCTAAATAGTATTGAAGATGTACTGTCTCAACAGGAATTTGCAAAAGAAACCAGGTGGCATTGAACTGAAAACAGCATTTTCTTTAATTGCATTTATAACGCTCTTTAAAAACATGGGGACACATTTCTGTGCTGGATTTGGCACCACAGCTGTTTCCCAGCCAAGTGTGGATGTTCTGGGCTCCCCCTCTGCCTGTCCCCCCAGCACATACCTGACACTGCCTGTCCTGATGCTCCCAAACAAGGACAGCTCGTCAGCACTGCAGTCAGCGTTCAGGAAGTCAAAACTCTCCAGCACTGTCTCCACCATTAAACTCTCCATAGAGGAATGTTTGTGAAGTGTCTTTAGCTGTTGATGAAATGGAAGCAGAAATTCTGTTATTTGTACTCAGCAAGCCATTTTGCAGGACGTCTTCGCTGGTTTTGAAATCATTCCTACTAAAAAATTCCTTTCCCCATCGCTGCTCTATGCCTGGCACTGGGAGGCTCCCGAGCCTTTCCTGAGTCCTGCCTGACCTCTGGTGGCCAAACTCCCTTTTTGGGGAGCTGCCACCGCTGCAGCCTTGAATCAAACCAACCTCGGGGCAGGGAACTTATTCAGGAGTGACAGAGAAAGCTACACCACCTCCCAAAGTAAAACACAACCATACCTTTAATTTATCCCTCAGAGACGAAACCTGGCATTCCAACTTCTCCAGCTGGGCTTGCCCCTCATCGCGTGGTTTCAGCAGATTTAACACTTCTTGCAGAGTCTTGTCAATTGACTTTGCACGTCCATCTGGTTTTAGGTCATGTGCAGCATTCCAGCTTCTCTGGTTGGTGTTTTCCTGCTCTGCCAGGCGGATATTCCGAGCCTGGCTGAAAGAGTCTCTCCTGCCTCTGTGACGGCTGGGAAAACTGGAGGGGTTACTGGGAAATCCATCCACACACGGAGTCTTTTTCAGGATGTCCAGAGTGGTGTGGTCTGGGAGAGGATGCTGCAGCTCTTCTGCTCCAGTCTCTTGAATAATCACCAGTGGCAGCATCCTGTGGTCCAGGGCTGGAGTCGTACTTCTGGATTCTGTGCCTTTCTGATCCTCGGAGCTGAATGAGTCTCCCTCACTCGTCTCTGCAGGATTGTGGGGTTTGTTCCTCCCATGAACATCAAAATCACAGGCAGCCAGGTAGCTCAGAATGCTGGGAGGCTGGGCTTCCTCTCCTCCATCCCCTGGGCTCTGCCTCTGCTGCAAAACAGACTGCAAAACAGGCCCAAGTGAGCCTGGTGACAGCTGGAAAGCTGAGATCCCATCTGAGAGAGAGGACCCTGGTTCCCAGTTTGATTCCCACCACAGACTACTGGAGCAGATCCCCACACCCCTGCCATTCCAGCTGCTGAGCAGGGTTTTGTTGTTTTGAAGGGGTTTTAAAATATTTTACAAAATCTAAAATAGAACTCAAAAGAATAGAGATTAAAAGAAAAAATGTAACAAAGCCCCAAAATCAACTACAAAGGCCCAAGACTGTTGTTTTCCCATTTCTGAGTGTGCTCCTGAACAGTCTAATCTAACCCAAAAATCAAGCCCTAGGCCTGTACTTTGCATTTTGCTCTCCTCCATGTACTCACCAGGTAATATCTCTCTCTGAAGCTGGGTGTGTTTGGGGGAGTCCAGTTGTACAACGAGCTCTTCCTGCTGCCCACAGAAAACTTGGCAGTGCTTCCAGGGGACAGAAACAGGTTCTCTGTGTCAAAGGGGCTGCAGCAGAAAACAAAGGCCCAAGTGTCAGGGAGAGCAGAGAGCACAGAGGTGTTTAGCTGCAGGTAGGGTTTGAACTGCGACATTTAGTCAGCAACACGGAATAAAAGGACACAGAAACTTCCCCTCTGAGCAGTATCTTTGATTGCTCCAGCAGAGAAAGACACAGACAAGAAGGCTGTGGTTTTAACACACCATTCTCAACACCAATTAGACAGAAACCTGCGCCAGAGTCTTTGGGAGAAGAGCCCAATGGTCCCAAAGGCTGAAGTGCTCTGCTCTCCTGACACCAGTGCAGGCACTGAGCACAGTGACACAGGCACAGAACCACAGAGCAAGGAAATACAGCACATGTAATAAAGCAAAGCTGCCAATGCCCCTCCTGCAGAGCGCACACCACCTGGAAAAACCAATAAAAAACCTCATTATCCTTCACCTATTAATAAACAATTCCTTTGGCTGGCAGAGGAAGCTTGTGCAGTGCTACTTGGCAAGTTCTGTGGTTCATACAGGCACAGATGAGCCAGCTCCAGCCCCAGAGGATACTGCCTGTGGTCTGCAAGAGTTTGTCAAGTGCTGTTCCAAAGACTTCCTAATTACCTACTACATCACAGCCATTAGTTTCAGTCTAAGGAAACTCAGATGAATGATCCCCTGGGATGCAACTCAGCTAACCAGGAGAGGGAAAACACATTTCAAGTTAAGTAAAGCAAGTTCAGGTTTTATGTTTTACATTTTTCTCCCTACTGATATGCCTTGTGGCATAAAAGGAAGTTTGTTTTTCCACTTGAGTACTGGCATTTTGAAAAAAGTGAATTGTTTACAACAAATCTGCAACATCAGTGGTATGAATGCAACAACCAAAGAGCAGGTTACAGTCAGCTGAATTCAGCTGTACGTTGCAGGAGATCCAAGTGAGAACAAAGGCTAATCAATTGCAGGAAAATTAATTTCTGTTCTCTAGCAAAAGTTGAAAAGCAGAGTCCCAGCTCTCTCTGGCTTCTCGTGTTGCACAGGACAATTCTCCAGAGCATGCTTCAGTGCAGCACTCCGTGTTCTGCCTGAGCATGGAGTGAATGCTCTGGGAGCTCCCCTAACCAGGTTAATTAGCTGAATTAAGCAGTGTCACCCAGCTGGGCTCCATCACACAGCCCAGCTCCTCGGAGCCACAGAACAACCATCTGCACTGACTCACTGGGCAGAAATAAATCGGCTTTCTGACAGCAAGAGCCTTTTAGCCAAAGCCTGCTGTGTTTACTGATGAAAGCAAATTACTCCTACCCATGGCATTTCTTAACAAAAGTCACAGGGATCCATTCTTCAGATTTTTCATTGTTAGCTTTTAATATAGTGATGCAGTAATGCAAAATGACACTTCTAGGAAAGGAACAAGAACAAACAAAAATCTGCTTTGCCCTTTTGACAATTCCTAAAAGCCTCCAACAAAATGCAGCTCTTCAGCTGGCTCCAGACAAGCGCATGTTCCTGGTCTCTGCAAGGAATGACTGAGAGAGCAGAGCAGAGGGGGAAAGAAAGAACAGAGTCTGCTCTGGAGCTCCTATTATCTCTTGGCTCTAAGCTCCTTGGGCATGATCCATCATCTCCCTCAACATTTCTCCAGCAAACAAACCATCACACCAGGACAGCTCCATGAATCCATCTCTCCCAGCATTTTGACAAAGACAGAACCCAGTGGGGGATATTCCAGGGAAAAACAGAGGAAGTCAGTCAAATAGAGTGGGCTCTCCCCAGACACAGGCTGGAGTTTGAGGCAATCCATAGCTGGGAGCTGTCATGCACCAGACTTTGCAACCAGACTAGTGCCTTTAACTGTCACTATCTTTTCCTCAGTTTGTTTAGTCACTTCCTGAAATCATTGACATAAAACCTCTGCCTAGGTAAAAAGTCTGCAGGAATGTCATTGTTTAACCTTAAATTGGGGAGCAAGTACTTTGATGAGGGGGTGGCTGTGGCTGTACTGAGAGAAATGGTGGCTCCACATTTCCTGTCCACATTCCCCAGCTAACATCCATATGCCTGCACAGCATTATCCAGCAAAAGTTCTTCAGGACTGAAAAACTCTATTAAAAAAAAATCTAAAGTGACCCACATGTCTGATCATCTTTGCTGTCCCCATTCTGTGCCCTAATCACTCCATGGATTCATTACCCCCAGAGCAGAGATGTGGAGAGATTCCCTGCCTGAATCCCACTGCTCCACCTGTGAATCAAGGCTTACATTCATACAAAAAAAAGCCAATTCTAGTCAGGTGGACTGGAGACTCTGCTAATCATGCAATTTTTCTTTCCCCCATTAAACCAGAGGAAATGGCCATGCAGTTTAGCAGAGAGTTTCACCCACCCTTTCCAGCCCAACAAGCACCAATCTCCAGGTTATCCAGCTTAGCTCAGCACCAATGGATCACAGCCTAAAGAGCCTGCAGGAGGAACTGCACATTCACCTAAGTTTTCATCTGTAAGAGCAAGACTGGCAGGAGGTATGCATCCAAAAATAAAAAGCAGAATTTCCTTTTTCACTCTCCCTTGAGGTTTTGTCCTCCTGCTCCAGGAAGCCTTGTGAGCCAGGCCAGCAGTGCTCACAGCAGAGTCACAGAGTGGTTCTGACTGGATGGTGCCCTTGGATGCCAGTGCAGGGTGCTACAGGAGTTCTGAAAGAGCATACAGCTCTCTCTTTATCCTGCATGTGAGACACAGAATTCAGACTGCTGTTTAGGTTGGCAAAAAACCCAAAGCCTTTTGCCAAACTGGCCAAAAAAGCCGTCCTGCAAAGGCCCCAAGCTCATTCACACTCCTCATGGCACAATCTATAAAGGAGCTGAAGGCTCTTTTGTTTGAGCCCCCAAGACCAGAGGCCTATTTAAAGAAAATATGCATTTAGAAGCAGAAGAGAGATCTACATTTGGATTCCTCACAAAGCAGGTCTAGACTGAAAGCTTGCCTCTCAGGGAACTTTGGGTAAATCAGAGGGATTTGTTTAGTTATTCTTAAATCAGAAAAAAAGCAGCTGTTATTTTGAGTGCTCTATCTTTGAAAACAGAAACACCCTGAGTTATCACCACAAAACCTCTCTTTTCTGTAAACAACCTCAGCAAACAGACAGTCAGAGAGGAGAGGCCAGCTCTGCACAGAAGTGCTCTGGAGAATCCACTTGGTGGGATCTCAACATGTCTCACAAAACTTAAACACAGCAGAGACACAGAGCCGGAGCTCTCATGCACTGAAAAATTCCAAGGAGGGGATTAAGTCCCAAAGAAAATGAGTCACCAGCAGCCCTGCTCCCAGCTCAGCCTGCCAGCTCCAAGGGCTGTGTGATGCTGTCCCAAATCCCACAGATGTGCTCCTCTTGCCAGCCCAAAGATGCACTCTGAGCTGGAGGCTGCAGCCAGGAAGTGTCAGCAGCATTGGCATGGGACTTTTCTAGAAAGTTTCACCCCAAAGAGAATTTAGTTTGGAGATTCAGGTTGTGAGGAACTTTGCAATATCCCAGAATCAGAAGGGGTTTTCCTCATCCGGCTCTTTTGTAAGAACAACTTATGTCATGATTAATTCTGGAAGTTACTGACTGTGAGGACAGGAAGTGAATAGATCCAGCAGCAGTGAATGAAGGACTCTGTCTGTCAGTGCCACTGCTGTGGGATAACAAGAGAGAAGTGATTTCTTCTAGGCTCCATATCCTCCATAAACTGGTGGAAAAAGCATCACAAGCAGGGACAGGCAAAACTCTGCCAGGTGAGTTTATTTCTTATTGACTTCAAGGAATTTATGTTTGAAAATAATGTTCAGATGCTGTGGCTGAGACATATTTTCCAGCCCAGCTGCAGGTACAAGTGTCAAGGACCACAGCACACACACAAGAGACACTCAGGAAATGCTGTGATCAATAAAGCTTTTCTTTCCCCAGCCCCAGAAATGGAACCCGAGAGCTGTTTGTGATTTTCCTGGATGCACAGGTCACAGTAGCCTTTCAAGGAGCTCCTGACACCAGAGCTGTGTTCAGAGGCCATGCAGGGCAGGGGAGAGCCAAGGCTGCAGAGGGACATTTGGACAGTGTCCCCTGTTTAACTCCTCACTAAGGGCTCCTCACTAAGGGGCTGATGTAATCCCTGGACAGCAGCAAGTGGAAACAGGTTAAAAAGCCTTGATTTGTTGCAGATGGATCTGTCAATGGGGAGCAACAGAGGCAGAAATAACAGAACTACCTTAAAACCCTGTGCTGCTGAGTCTGGAGGGAGGAATAAGTGCCAGTGCACCATCCACAACAGTGAGAATTTACTTTTAATAACAGCAGTAATTCACTACAAAAATCAAATTACAGATTTAAAACATAAAACTTTAACAAATCACAGGCACCATGACAATGCTCAGCTATTTAAAAGTACATCTGCAAGCAGCTTCCCTGGAGTGCACAAACAGGCCTTAACTACTCACAGTGCAAATACAAAGGTGCCAAGGCTTTGGGAAAGCTGCTTTTTAAACAAATCATGCCTTGGTAACAATGATTGTCCTAAAATTTTAGCTGTGTATTTTTTTCATTGTGTCCAGAAACCGCTACTGTCCATTTCATTTCATCACCTTTATGACTATTTTTCATGTTTTGTAGACACAATACATTGCTTAGAGTTAGACTGAATGCTCATTGTGAGGAGCAGAGAGCTAAGTAAGGCTACTGGTCTTGTCCCATGGCTGTGGTGACACCAAAGGAAGAGCTGGAAGGTCCTAGGAACAGCTTCTCTCCCTTCCCCTGTCCTTCCTGAGGCTGGTGCCACCATCACATCAGGCCCAGGGGTTGCTGTGAGGGAGCACAGGGCTGTTTGCTATCCTGCTCTCAGACAGAAAGAGGACCATGATGTAGTACCAACTCAGTGACATGCTTGGGAGCCTTTAAATATTTCCAATGTTTTCTAGCGCTCTGTTTGAGGCTGTACTTACTTCCAGAGGACCTCCAGCCGCAGCTTGATGGTGCCCAGCTCAGTTACATCCACAATGATTGCCTGGGGCTTGGTGGTGAAGAAGTTGATGCTGTCACATGTCACCACCCCAACCAGGATAGTGGCCAGGCCTCGCAGCTCTGTCACCTGCAGAGACAGAAAACACATCCAATTCCATCTCACCAGACATCCCCAAGGCACCTGCATGGGCAGGAGGACAGCCCAGGGCAGATCTGCTCTGAAGCCACAACAAACCAACCTTGGACACTCAGTCCTGCACTCCCAAACTGCTGTGAGCCACTGTCCCCACAAGGAATAGCTCACAGGAGGCTGGCAAAAAGGGAAGGGGTTCCAGGAGCTGGGGACACACAGAGCACTACAGCATTTATTTTTTTTAAACCTGCTATGTATTTATACTGGGCACAGATTATTAAGCACAAAGTGGAAAGAGCAGGAGGTGTGGAAGACATTTGTCAGTAGACTTTTGTAAGCTGACATAAAGAGTAAAACTGTCATTGTCACACAAAGTAATACAAGGTTTTACAGCAATTATGGTAAAACAGGGATCTGAATTAGCTTCTCACCTGATCCTCATTGTGCAGTGAAAGTGAAAAACCACCTTATAAACCAATTTCTAAAGGCAGGGCTGGCAAGATGCCAGAGTGTCTCCTGTGTAACCCAGTTCCTGCTGCCAGGGGAGGGAAACTCTGCAAGAGCTGCTTTAACAGGCTGCCAGAGCCCAAAGGGCTGCACTGGCACAGTTTCCCAGTAGGACAGAATCCAGCACAGCCTTCAGTCTCAGCTCCTTTCAGGCTGACAGGAGTCATGGTGCAGAGTCCAGCCCATGGCTGATGCCAGACTGCAGTGGAAATGCTGCTCAAGGATTAACCCCACCTGCCAGGGCAGTGTCAGAACCACTGGTGGGTTTTCCATACAGGAATTTCTCTCCTTCAATAGAGAGCAGCACTGCAGGTACTTAATATCCACATGGGTGATAAGAATAATATCTACATACATCTCTATGTCTCCATATCCTGGCTTTATCCTAGAAATTCCCAGATATTCCTCTAGGACATTTCTTAAAAAAACCAAAACACAACTACATATCCCAGGCCCCAGAACATGGGAAATCATTGCATTAATACAGTTACAAGTGCCAGGAGCAAAGGACAAACAGAAGTAATGTCCCTTCACTAGGCAGAACATTGATTAACTACCATTTCTTATGTAGTCAGAAAAAGAAAACTATTTAAGAATTTTGAGAAACCCTTGGTAGCCTAAGAGGGGAGTAGCAGAAGACCTGTTAACCCAGTGATTCCAATCCAACCATTATACACCACACCTTGATTTCAAACTTCTCATGGAGATTGGGTATAAAAATCTTTTCTTCCTCATCCCATGTTTGGCTGTCATCAGTCTCAATTTTGCCTTTCAGCCTCCATTTTTGGCGCCCCAGTCGCATAAACACCTGGAAACCACAAAGAAAAGAGGATGTTGGGCCAGCATTTCCCAGACTATTCCTTTCAGTCCACAGGTCCCACACTGCTCCTGTTCCACAGAAGCAAATCCACCCCCCTTGACCACTGCACACTGGGAGCTTGGATACAGCCAGAAAATTGGAGACAGGAATTGGGGTTGCAGGTTTTAACCCTTGAAGTCAGCACCAAATGCCACATCCCACCCACTGCAGAAGAGCTGCAAACCACACTGCACTGCAGGAGGGGTGCTGCTGGAAGAGCAGGGCCACTGGGATTCACTGGGAAAGGTTAGAAGCAGGAGAGCACCCAGTAAGACACTGAGATGCATTCAAATCCTGCCAAGGGCAAACTTCCAAGGACCAGGCAGCCACTGCTCCTTGAGTCCAGGGCAGCTCTGAAGGCAAAGCCCTGGCAGCTGGCTTTGATAGGCAATCACTGGCATCATTAAAACTCTCCCACAACATCCAAATCAATCCAACCCCCTCTGTCCCTCCCCAGCCTCTGAGGGCACAGTGGATGTGCCAGTGCACTGTTCTCACAACACAGTGGTTTTATCACACTCTGGCTCCTGCTCCCCATGTTCCACCCCTGCCCCCTGTGCTGCTAATGCACATTCACTCCAGAAAAATAAAGAACAAAATACATAAATGTGTTGTATACTGCACCTCATACTGGTCCCCTGGGCAGAGACGTGCAAAGCCCACGAGCCCTGAAAAGAGAAGGAAAACTCCCAATATCTGTAGAGTTTTACAAAGTCCCAACACCTCAGCTTGCAATAAATCAAATTACTATCTGGGGAACAACCCCTCTTGTCCTCAGCTCTGTGCAGAAGCCACACCACCAGCCCGGCACACTCTTAACAGGACAAGGAAAGAAAGCTTGTCTGCTTTGTAGTCAAATATAAAATAACACGGCAGGTCTGTTTTATAATACTGAAGCAAAAAGAAATTTCCCAAAATTCTATTCAAGGTCTCCTTGAATAATTGTACTCTCAATCTGATCTCAGTGGATCAGATTGCTACACAGAAACCCCAAACCAATAAATGAGGCTTGAAGGAAAGGAGAAAGAACCTACCTTTCATCTTCACATGAAACTCTCCCAAGTGGACCTCCAATGCTCCCTCTATGAAGCACATGTCCTGAAAGAAGCACTGCAGTCACCAGCACTGCCAAGTAGTGCAGGCTAGCTGCTTTCCCACACATGCCATTTCTTTTAAAGGACTTCATCTCTTAATTTTTTCAAAAGGGCACAGAAACATTTTCACCAGTAAAGGCAGATAAAAGTAATATGAATGGATTCTGTAAGATAGGAAATCTTCCACAGGAGAGTGGAACTCCTTGAGCTCCTCACTGCCAGTTGCCTTCCATTACTGGCTTTATAAAAATAGCATAGCTTATTCCTTCTTCAATTCTCACACCACACTTCCAGTGGAAGTCATAAGAGACACCAGTATTAGGGATTTTTCATATAATGTGCCTGTATTTTATTCACACATGTTAAGTTTTTAGCCTACACCATTAAAAAAAAGCCAGCAGCAGCTCCCAGTAAATTTTTTGGGAAGGAACAGTCAGGTCCCGGTTACAAGTGTGCAGAATTTCCTACCTCTGTACACTCCTGGACGTTTTTGTAAAGCTCCACCAGGCTCTCCCTGGAGGCTTTGGTGGCAGGAGACAGGGAGAAGGCCTGTTTCATGTTGGTGGCTCCATCCCGCAGCCTGCACTGGATGCAGTAAGCCTCATAGAGCTCTTCTACCTTTGGAACACAGAAAAGAAGGAACTGGAATTACCCTGGCATAGTTTGAAGGAGTTTTGGAAAGGAATATAAACAGTGTTTCGTGGAAAAAAAAACCAACAACAACCAAACCAAATCCCTCTGTCAGAGCACTACAGAATGCTGCAGCTCCTGCATTTTACAGACAGAGTGCAATGGTTTGCTCCTCAATATCCCATGATTTTTTTCAGGAATATAACCAGCTGTGCTTTTACCAGACTAGAAGACAAGGAGGAGAGCAAAACTTTGCTCACAAGAATTGCAGAGCAGGAAACCAATTCCCTCCACACAGACTCAAACCCCTGCAGTGTTAGCTGTGCCAGAGGAGAGGCTCCAGCCTTTGGAAGCACAGGCAGACAGCAGACACACATCCCACAACTGCCCCTCGTGGGAAGGGGGGAGAACACATCAGGCTTCCCAGAGCAGCATTTTCTGAATAAACTGGCAGAGTATACAAACTGTTTTCACAGGAAAACTCAGGCTGGGTCGTGCCCAACATTCAGCCTGAATAGAACCATTCAGGAAAATAAATAAATAAAAATCCCCTCTTTCTGTAAAGAGTGGCTACAGCTTTCAGCAAGTCCCCAGCATTCTCCCCTTCAGAAGAGTTATAATCAAAGTGTTTTCCATGCAGGTAGATCACTTACAGGTACAAGGTACAAACCCCTTACCTTGCTTATGTGAAACTCCAGTTTTCTGATGTATCTCTCCACAGAGCGGATTTGCTTTTGAAGAGGGTAGAGGGAGAGAAAGGGATGTAAAAAATTATTTCCTAAATGTGTCATTAAGTAACACAGCAGACACATCATCCATTTTCCTCTATTTGCAACATTCCATCTCATCCCCAACAGCCTTACCTTATCCAGGTCATAGTAGAAAGCCTGAAAGAGAAACAGCACAGGCTGAAGAGGAGAACACCTGTATTTGTACATATTAATGATACTTTCATCTGCACTGCAAGACTCACAAGTAATATCTTAATTTACACTGAATTAATGTTACAAACACTGCTCACTGAGCAGACACAAGGAGATCTTGTACAAGATACATCCCAGTAAATGAACATGATCTGAAGAACACTGCTGGATATTGAAAATGAGAAATCCAAAGTTAAATTCTCACATCTAGGGCTACCTTGCTTGGGGAATTTCTGATTGTGATGCTTTGCTGGATCCCACCTCAGTGTTTGAACTGGACAATCCCTGGGAGTCCCAGGTGGGAGAAAGCACCTACTTTTGTGACTGTATTTAAGTATTTAACATTAATAGCACCTTACCAATCTAGAGTTCCTTTTTGTGTCTTTGTGTCGATCAGAGAGATAATCCAACTCAGCCTGATGTGCTTCCAGGTATTCACTGGAGAGAAAGAAAGCTCACTGTTAGATTCTCCTGGTACATTCATTAAAGATTATTTGGGGATGTGTTTTCAGCAGAATGTTACAAGGGATTTAGGAGGAGAATATCAAGTGCTAACACAAACATAAATCACAGATCTCCTCCTCAGATTTCTTTACTACTCCTACCTGACCCTTCCCTGTAAGGCAGAGAGAATGGTTCATTTGTTGAGGAAGTCTCTGCTTACAGTTACTGAGGAGGAAGAACTCACCAACAAACTGCATCTTAGAGAGTCCAAGACTTGAAATTATTGCACTACAAAACCAAGCTCACAGGAGCACTGCACAGGTAAGGGAGGGCAGATGCCACTCAGTGCTTTAGCAAACAGAGCTGAAGACCATATTGAGGTCATTTCTTAATGCAACTATTCCTTTTTCCAGAATGAGAACCATTTTGCAAGGTGTGAAGCACTTGGTGCCAGTTGGCTTCTCCAGAGCTGCTTGCATGCATGGGTTGTGCCTTACAAGTTTCCAAAGGGCCTTAAACTTTTTCAGCTGAGACCATCTTCTTCCAACTTTGCTTTTAATATAGAGCAGACTTAGGTAACTTTTTCCTCTAATGTTTAAAAGGGAACCAGAATCACCTGGTAAATACCATACTATTAGACACAGTCTCTGAGCAGTCAAAATAACTTCATTTTAGACAGCTACACTTCTTCACATTTGCTTTGATGCATTTCATTTTCTTACTGTTCCAAAACCAAGTCCCCCTAGACATCCCATGTCTGCAGCCTTCAGCTGTTTGCTCTTAACACCAGCCCAGTAACAGCTCAGTGCAGAAGCAGCCAAGCCTGCAGGCAGGAAAGCATTCATTTACCTTTTAGAAAAGCTTCATCACTGTTAGATTTAGGTATGTTATAATTATCAGCTGAATGGAGTGGCACCCAGATGGTTAACAGAATAAAGAGTTACTTTCTATAGCTATAAAGAAGCAAGCACGTAAAATATGTTCTGCACTAAAAATTCAAGTCACTCCAGCACCGAGGGGACTTAGTCTGCATTTACTTAAAATTTGGCCTTTGCCTTGCTATTTGATACAGTTGTTTTCTGGAGGTTACTTCAGTCAATTAGTCAGCCACTCACTTTTGGCAGGAGGCTGATCATGCAGCACTCACTGCAAAACTGGGAACAAATTCTGAGACACTTTATAGATTCTCCTCCCTAAGCTCAGATAAATTCTCAACTCTGGAAAAACATTTGGTTTCATTGTTTCTTTTAAATCTAAATCCTCTAATAAGACATTGGTGGATATTTTTAGGGCTAAGACTTCATAGTCTTTTATTGGGCTAAAAACGTGACACATCTGACTTTATAAAGTGTTACTACAGTGCATTTTATGTTCTTTGCTTAAGAAAGCAAACTATGAGCAAAATGAATTCAGTAGCAAAATATGGAGGACAGCAGGAACACATGCAGGAACTGTTAGCAGGATGCCAGCAGAAAGAGCTACAGGGTTTACAAACCCAGGGAAAGGTATTCTGTCTTCTGATAGCAGCTGCAGGGTCTAAATGAAGTTCCTATTATAATAGACTCAGGATGTTCTGGGAAATCAAAAACCTGAAGTTTTCAGGGGTACCTGCTTAGACCTTTCCCTTACAAGACACCCACAGATCACAGAGTGCTTTTGAACTCCAGAGTTCAATTCTATTAAAAGAAAGAAAAAAAAAAAAGGCATCCTGACACGCTCCTAGAACAGCTCACTCTGTAAGTGTTCAGTAATTAGCACAGGGAGAATAGAAGTGGTTGATGAACCAGCCTGCCCACTCTGTCTTTGCAGGGTACACCCTCATTTTCAGACTCAATTTTAAGTTAGCTTTTTAAATCAAAGCAAACTCCACGCAGTGCCCTCTCCAGAAACTTTTTGCCAATCACTCCCCAGCTCTAGCTGTCCCATCCCTGCACTGCCACCCTGTCCTGAAAGCCCCTCTTCCCCACAAGAGCTCAGCTGAATCTCTCGCTGTCACTGACCTTTTACAGTGTAACAAACCAGGAACAAACAAAAACATCAGAGCACTTTGTTTGCAAATAGACTGTCTGAGAGTGAATGAAACTTGTTTTGCAAGGTCCCAGGTTTGGGGAAGTCACCACACGTGTTCAGAGATGCCACATGCAGACAGAGCACAGTGACACACAGACTTAAGCAGCATGACTAGGTAAGGCAAATTATAATATTGAAAAATCCTTACTTAAGTCCTTTCTTCAAAGCTTCAAAAATTTTCTTCACCTGCAGTGGCTTTGGATCCCAGATGAGTGCACCCTTCTGCAGGGAATTGTAGGCCTTGGGGGGTCTCAGTGACATCCTTGATCTCACTGAACTTCTGCTGAGGGACTTGCTGTAGAGAGAGAAAAGAAATACAGGAAAGTTGCAAACCTCATCACTTGGGAGAAGAGAGAGGCCTGAGCCACAGAACTCCAGGCAGCAAGTTCTATCCAGTCCCACATACACTGACTCAAAATCACTAAGCTTTAGGGCACATGAGGAGCCTTAGGCAGATAGCAGAAAGCTCCCAGTGCTGTCTCTGTGTGCCCAGCAGGGCAGAGCCCAGAGCCTGTGCACAGCCTGGGCACAGCAAAATCAAAATTAAATATTGTTCCTAACAGAAGTCCCCCACACAGAATTTTTTGTGCCAACCTAATGAGTTAGAACACCCTGAACCATCAGTTACAGACATCTTTAAAGCAGAAAATGAGCTCTCTGCAAATAATTCCTGCCTAGCTTACCTCTGTCTATATACACCTCTAAGTCTTAGCTATTTTTATATAGGTTTGCTAATAATCCCTCTAAGCAAAGCCTCTAAAATAACATTACCCAAAGAAGTTTCCCATTCTACCAAAACAAGCCAAGCCAAGCGAAGCCAAGCCAGCCAGTTGCTCTGAAAAGCTTTCTACCTTCCCTACAATTTCCATCCTAAATTCAACTCACCTGGAGAAATTCTGAACTTCAGTTGAGCACTGCCTGGTTTCAGTTCCAGGCATGTAACTGGAGGCCTAAGGAGATTACTGTGCTGGGTGATTAAAGCCCAAACCCAATACACCTGAGACTGTCCCTAATCCTATTAGAGAAGCCCTTGAGTAACTACTTTAATCATCCTCGTCCTAAATTCTATTTAACTCCATTTTTTAACACATGGTCTGAGAAAAATCTGATAAACTAGGTGTTGCCAAACATTAGTGGATACTTGATTTCATCACACCATTGATTATCTTAGTTTTTTATGATGCCTTAATGTAAAGTATTAATTAACCAAACCATTTGGAGCTCAGGTTACCTATAATAAGGAACATAACTGTTAAATTAGAAACCTGCATTAATATTACTTTTCTTTATTATGATAATGTATCTTCTAGTATTCCATGCAAAGTGAGAGAGTTTCAACAGGAATAACATTGGAAGGGACAGTCTAGCCAATAGCAGCATTTGAAAGAGTCTCCTAGAGGGCTCATGGCTTAAAATTCTTTCATGCTAAGAAGAAATAGCATTTAATTCCATGCTCTAGAGTACTCTAATTAGCAAGATACCATATAGAAGAGACACGATAATTCTATTTTGAAATTTAACAGCCCAAATTACTCCTGGGTTTTGTTTAATTTTGGAATTTACCTTCATATTTTTGGAGCGCAGATCCTAAATTCTGGAAATGAGTTCTCTTCAGCTGAAAGCACAGTCTCTAAGTGCTGCACAAGGACAGGCTGGGATTTCCCACTCTCCCTTTCCCTCAGCATCTCCCACTGACTGCTGCAGCCCATTAGAGCACTGGTGTTTAGAATCCCATTTTCATATACTTCATTAAAAAGTTAAGTAGCTGACATGGCCTGTAGGGCCACTAGCTAAAAGCTGAATGCTCTGTTGCTGCTTTCCCTTATGAACTTGATAATTTAAGTATCAGATTGCCCACTATATAGATAACAGTAATAATATTTACTTCCTGTGCAGACCATTGTGGGGAAGCACGAACTCGTGTGTCTGACGGAGACACTCAAGGAGAAGTTGCTAAAGAAAAGCAAAAGTATATTTAGCATCTGCTCAAGAATGTCCATGTGGGCCTGATTTGTGTGTCATCCTTTGGACAGACCTTGCACAGGGCCCCTGCAAGCTCATGCTGAGTTTTGCAACAGTGCCTGGGGGAGAGATAAGTTAGGAAAGGGTGATTAAAAAATTTCTAGTCTATGCCAGGGCAGGCTCTCATGTTCACTGGGCTGTGACTGAGTGCTAGTGCAGAAATCTTCCTTACTGTAGTGATTCCTGAACAAAACTATCTGGCCAAACACTTAAATAATGAAAAACAACATCATAAAAATGCATAAAGAGAGGCAATCGGTCAGGAAACCCTTGCAGCTAGAGGTAAGAGGATAACCTTAAGGGGTATATGAACTCTTCTGTCTGGTGCCTGTTGGAGAAGCAACTGCTCACCACTGCTCCTGGTAGATCCTTTCCCTGCTAGAACTCCCACTCTGGACTGGAGCTCAAGCCTGTTTATATAATCTGTCAGAGTTTTCCCCCAGATCCTGGCAGTTGGTGTGATTTTAGATGTCTGATCTCTGCTAGGGGTAATATTAATTTTCACTTTCACCGACAAATTAATTTATTCAAATGGAAGAATTCTCAATTGCATCACAATCATACAGGGATTTCATTTTTTGCTTATACTTTACCATGTTGTGTTTAACTAAAAGTTTAATTCAGTCATCTGGTTCTTTGAAAAGGTATTTCATTACATGAGTCAGGTATTTTACTGATAGAAAACAGGATTTTTTGAATACAATACTCCTGGAGGCACACTTCCCAACACTCCTATATGGTGCTGCTAAATTATTCACTTTGTTATTGCTCTAGCATGCACTGGCAGTCAGAGATCATATTAATTTTCCATTTATAGGTCATATCTTCTAAAAGCACTCAAGATTTACAGGGATTTACAGGGATTGCTAAATTCAGAAAAAAGCACAAGAGCATTTCTGGTGGAAAAGCTGCAGTTACTACATGAAGCAATGCTGCCCAAAAAATTATGAAAAAAAAAAATGGGGAAATCAGTGCAGGATGGTTCTGCAATTACAGAGCCCAGCTGAAGACTGAATTCTGGGCTGGTGCTGAGCAGGGAATTTGCAGTGGCCTCTTGGCCTGTTTGACTCCTCCCTTTCCCTCCCTTGTGGCACTGCCAGAACGCAGCCCTTCCTCCCACAGAGTGCTGCTCTGCCTCAATAACTCCGGGAGGATCTGGCCTGGGCTCAGTCACAGATTTTGCCAGGATTCACCATTAACATGCCCAGGTCTAGCACATTTTTAATTACTGTCGCAATTCCGCAGGTTTAGTCAGTTCTCAGCAGTTCTTACTTGGCTGTCAGCAGGAAGGGCTGCAGCCCTTCATTTTTCCATTTTTCCAGCAGAAATGGGGACTGTTAAGAGCCTGGAACACCCCCTCTGTCCCCAGCTGTCCCTGCAGTGCAGTGTGAACAGCAGTGGGACAGTCTGGGAAGCACAGCTATTTATCAGTGCAATGACAGTTTTAGGTGGAAGTTAAGGAACAACATCTCCATCAAGCTGCCCCAGGTCGATGCACTCCCAGGCTGTTGCCCAAGGATCAGGTGCTGTGGTTTGGGTGTTACTTACGCCAGTTTCCTGCTCTGCACAGTGCTGAACCCAGTGAAGGAGCAGCTCCTGCTGATGCCACCCCCATCCCCTGGGGACACAAATGTGAGCTTGACCGACATGGCTCCCACTCAGCAAAGCTGCTGGCTCCTGGAATAAAACAGAAAAACAGATGAGGCCAAACCTTCTTGGCAGGTCTTGTGCTGCTACAAGTGGTGATCTGCATGGAAGTGGAAAGTCAAAACAACACACAGCAGAATAAATGGAAAAAAAAGACTTGTCTGCAATTCACGTTTCCTCTGTTGCCATCCACTGTACAATTAATAAAGGATTGAATAGTCTAAAATGAAATCTCTCATGCCCTCTTCAATTTCTGATTGATTTTACAAACTCACTATGCAAAAGCCAGAATAGCCTCAATTCAGAGCCTCTCTACACTTCTGACTTTTTAAAAATCCTGTAATTGTCCCACTGCTTCAGGAGTCCAGGCCAACCTGTGTATTTCCAAATCAATGTGGATGCCAGAACGATACTTAAGCTCCAGACTTAGTCAGGTCCAAAAAGCAGCTCCTTGCATCTGTGCAGAGCCACGCTGCAGTCAATGGTAGAATTGGCTGTGTGGTGCTTAAGCCCAAGGCAGAAGTCTGGTTTCAACAGTAAATTTCAGGTTCACGCTCCTCCTCTGGCAAGGTTTCTCTTGGATTGCTCTCTTGTTTTCCATCAGTCAAACTCTTTTGCTTTTTGGAGAATTGTGTTCTCTGCCATATGTCTATAGAATCCAAGTCCCAATATAAGTAACAGACATATCCTTCAAAGCAGCTGTAGAAAATCACCCAGACAGTTCATATACAGAAAAATTCCCTTCCTTCCCCCCTCAAGCTGGTGTAATGTAAACACCACAAGTGAGTAAATCTGGGTATAACAAAAAGCTGGAGGATGTGTCTGGAGAGAGAAGTACAAACTCCAAGAAGGAGCTGTGTATGCTCCATGCAGAAGTTTGTCCCATATTACAGAATGTGCTCTGTATTACAGAATGTGTTCCATCAGAGTGGAAGCTGGAAAGGAGCTCTGCACTCAGCCCCTGTGCCTGATATTATCCCTCCTGCATGGCTACCATAAGTCAGACTACAAGCCCAGAAATGTCAGTGTAAGACTCTTTCCCTGGCTCTGCCATCAACTTGGAGAGCAACCTCCTCCCTGCCTGTGAAGAACTGAATGGTTCAATACACTTCCCAAGAGGAAGGGGATTCAAGACTATTTTGCTAATTCTGGGCAAGTCTACAAGTCCAGGGAATTATTGCCAGTGGCTACACCTTCGGCAGCATCACCTACCAAAGCAGGAACAAGAGCTGTCCTGGACTTGCAGGAGCAGAGATCCTGCAGGGAGCCAGCCTGCCCAGGAGAAGCTGCTCAGTCATTCCCTGGGCTGAGGTCTAAACTCCCATTTCCTTGCCTGTTCTATGGCTGTGCCAAGCTCAGCAATACACCTAGGAAAAACAGGCAGAACTATGTAGAACAAGATGTGACAATGACAAATCTGAGCCAATGGACACCTGCTTTGCAAGCTCACCAGTGTGCAAGGAGCTGCTGAGCATGGCCAGGTACTGCACTGCTCAGAGGAGCCAACTCCACCTGACTCCACTGCCTCAGGAGTATCCATAGAAATCTGTTACATGGAAAATTCAGGTGCCCCTTCACCACCTTTTAATCAAACATATATTCTCTTGCTTTGAAAAGATCCTCCTTAACACCCTTAATCAGACCGTGGACTTGCATCATATCACAGCTGAAGTTTCAAAATATTTTCCATTCTTCCCTCTAGTTTTGAGATGTTTGTAAGTCTGTGAACTGTCACCCCATCAAAAGGATCATTAGCCTGAAAAAAGCATGCAACTTACTGAAAAATGTAATTGCATAACAAGCTGTTAAAGGAAGAAATAAAAAGGAATAGCCTCGTGGTTATTGACCACATCCTTCATCAAGGCTAAGCCAGATTCCCAGGATCTATTTTTCAGTTCTTTAACCTGGGAAACTCAGTTCATGGGTATACAGGAGAAAGAAAATGCAAGAGCAGCTGCTCTAAAGCCTGCATAGCATGAGACTGAAAGCCTCTGGAACACATAGATATGAACAAACAAAACCAGGCAGACCCTTGGCAGGGGACAGTAAGTGGAAAATTATGAGAAGACTCCTGAAGCAAAATCTGTGGCACTGACCTCTAGATGTGAAGGACCATGTTGGAAATGTGCAGACCCCCAAAACTCAACTAATGAAAGAACTAAATTGCCCAAATTCCCTAGATCTGACCTGTGCACTTATAAATCAGATGTAATCCTGGATGTCCAGAAGATGCACCATTGCAAATCAGTAGAAGGCAGAGAAGCCTCGGCCCTCACATGGGCATGGCCAAAAGCATTTCAGCTCCTCGGGGTCATTTGCTTTCTGTGACTGCCCAACGCTCCGTCCCCAAGGCCACTGACCCTGTCCTGTTGTGCTCTAATGCACTGCTCCTCTCAAAAACAATTCACAAGCACATCTTCCCAAATCCTTGAGAATGAAGAGAATTTAAATAATGCACCATTAAAGGGGCTCTCTTTCTTGATTCAAAATAATGACAGCAAAATCAATACCTCTTGGTACACACTTGCATATGTATTTTTTGTAGTGATGTAGAAACCTTATGGCTCATTTCACACTTCTGAGCAGAAGACCATAAGTTGGATGTCAAGAAAACATTTTATTTGTAAGAAAGACTGATAAATGCAGTTGTTTAAACAGAGGGGTTTGCTAGCTGGAGTGTCTGTATAAAAGTGCTGAGCTATGACACAAGTGCCCCTGAGAAAAAGCATCTGGACACATCTCAGATTCTACCCTCCCCTCAGGGTGGAAATGACTCAGATAAGGACCCTCTGACAAAGCTCAGTTCAAATTTGCCTTCCAACCTGTAACCTCTGCTGTGCAGGCCAATGTGTCCAAATCTCATCAAAGCAGGGATTATGCCCTGGGGAGCAGAGGAACTTCCTCTCTTTCACTCTTCCCCCAAAGCACAGAACGTGAATACAGCAGTGAGCCAGGGGCTGCAAATGCAGAGCACAGAAATAGCAGGCCAAAATACAGGAGTCTATTGCCAGGGGCAACTGGAACACCAAACTGCTGGAAAAATTATGGAGTCTTGACAAAGTCTCATAAAGTTTCTGAGTCTTGAGCACACCTCCCAGCTGCCAGGGACTCACTGACTTTTTAATATGTGTGATTTGTACGATTGAGACTCCAGGTCTCAGAAATCAAAGTCAAAAAGGAACTTCATCAGGTGAAAGGAGTAGGTTTGTTTGGCCCTGTTTCAGTGGTCCATTTGCCATACCAGACTATTGGTGTTCAACCTTTGGTGTCACTAAGTGTCCAGGCACGCTGGGGCTCCTCTGCTCCTCTGTTTGTTTGACACACAAACTGCATCTTCTGTTCCCTCTCTCTGAAGCTGAGGATGTTCCTCAAGCCAAATGACCTTCACCTTCTACAAATAAAATAATGGTGTCTGTGTTTGGGGCTAAACTTTTCCAGCCCTACTCACATCTTTAATTGTTTCTGGGCACAATTGTTTCAACAATTTTATGAGGAAAATATGACTCACTGACTTCTTGCAAAATATTTCTGCTCGTGTTTTGTGCTTTAAATTAGTAGCCATGTTTTTATGCTGGCATCTCCAAGAGGTCTGCTTGGGGAACCCTTGCTGGAGTAAAGTATTCATGTTTCCCTGAAGTTTGCAGTGCTCCAACTGTGAATGGGCAGTGGGATAGGAGACACTTTCTCCTGGTTGTGTTTCTGCAAAAACTGCACCAACTTCTGCTTCCCTCAGCTGTTTGTGGGCTCTGGCAGCCTGGACAGGGCTCCAGACCTCACCAGTGGGGCACTGCCTGCTCTTCATTGCCTCACACAACTATAGCCAGTCTGAAATCAAACAAATTATCATCACTAAAGACAATAAACATAATATCTGACAGACATCAGTTGTTAAAAACTTCAGTGTCTGAAGGTCATGCTTGTGATTGTGGATCCATTATGTGATTATGACAATTTGGCTTGCACTGCCTGGTGCAAACCTTCTCCTTACACTTTTAGACCCTGGTTATTTCTGTACATAATTTTATTTGTGAATATTACACTTGCTTTACTTGGAAAGACAAGAGAGCTGTTTTATCTTCTAGCTGTGGCTTGTCTACCATCACATTGGTGAGCTCACAATTATTTTTCTTCTAGCTTATTTCAAAATTTAGGGACAATGGGATTAACTGACCCTTCTGAACGCTGCTGATGGGTGGTATCCAAAAACACTTGCAGCAGACAATGGCATTTGTCTTCCACAACACTGATAAAGAAAAGAAACCAGATTGCCACACTGTATTACAATCCTGTCAAACATTTTGAACAAAGTCTCAGGAGTGCTCTAGGCCTGAACCACTGAAGTTTTTGTGATTTCAATGCACTGTGGAATAGCTGGAAACGTGGAAAGGAAGTGCTTTGGCACTTACTTTGCAGTGTTGGACATGTAAAGAATCCAGACCATTAAATGAAGGAGAGGTGATAAAGTCCTGCCTCTGCCTCAGCCCTCCTCCCCTGAAGGTGGCTGAGTGGAGCAGGAGTGAAGTGACCGTCTGGGCACAGCCCGGGTTGAATCCACTGGGAAAATACACACTGTATTTAATCTTTGCTCTCCAGCATTCCTCAGGAAAACCATTGACCTCAGTAGCAATGTCTACTGTGCTACGTAAACACTACAAATTTATCATTCAAACCCCTTACAATTTAAGCGTTTTTGTTCAGTTGTTTGACAAACATTCTATTTATATAGTTATTGGCAGAACTAAGAAAAATGTATCTGGTTTTTTTCAAGAGAAGAAAAATCATTTGAATTAGGGAGACACACAGTGCCCTTGATCTCAGAATACATCTCAAAATATTTTAACACAACATTTCACCCAGATAGAGATCCTTTCTTCAGACAAACCCTGTCTGTGGAAAGAACTCCCAGCACAAGGATTCCCAGCAGAATCTGACCAGGTTTGATGTAATTCAGTCAAACCCAGGGATTCTGACCTGTGGGTATCACTCTGTAAAGCTGCTGTCTCACACCAACCCGTGTAACTCCAACTGCACACCACAGAGGGGAACCCTGCAGATACAGACATGGGAAATGTGTGCTTGATATTGAGTTTTTATCTGGGAAAACAGATTTGTGAGAAGGGAGACAAGAGACACAAACAGCTTCCACCCATTCATCAGACATTTCTGCTGGGTTAAGATTGAGCAATATGAGCAATTACATCACAGTTTTGCTGCAGATGGAAGCCTTTTCTCCCCTGTGTAGCTGCACATATTCCACAGAACTTCTTGACCTAAGCCTGTTTAATTTAGATTATGAAATGGGCCCTTTACTTTGCACCAAACTTACATCTGTCAGGTCATATTTTGAAAATGTCAAATGCTTCATGAATATAGTCCCATTCTCGTAGGTTAGGCTCTTAGGAGCTACTTCAACTGATTTTTTAAAAGAATTATATTCAGAGCTTCCATTATTTAGAAAGACAGAACTTCAGTGCATAACTAGTTTTGGTACTTCTGCAAATTTCATCTATGCAGATTCAGCTCTTGAATATATATTTAAATACTGCAGATCTGACATGCTTACCTCCTAGCCATCCTCAAGCCATTAAAAGAAAATCAGACAAACAGCTTTGATCCAAGTTATTGCTTTAGTCATTTGGCCTCCCATAGCTTCATGCCAGCTTCTGGAAATGGCATTCAGGAGTCCAGGCTTCCCAGGCAGCAATAAATTTAAATATCATAGGCAGTGCTCTCAGACAGCTTGTCCCATGCTGAAGGTCAGGTCTGATGGCCTTATTTCTAGGGGGCTCTTTGAACACAGGACTCAGCTTTCAAGTCCAGGATGAGCTGCTTTTCAAGCCTGTACCCCAAATGTTCCTGTATTTCCCATCACTTTCCATCTCAGCACACAGCTCCAAGTTCTTTCTCAGTGACAGTGTGCACATCCAGAGGAAATTAATCAGCCATTTATTCCAGATTCCCAGTAGAATCCAGCAGCAGAAGTTGGCCTGACCTAGTTAATGACCTGGAAATTATTTTCCAAGACATGATGCTGTGGCCACTTGGTGCCTCCCAGCAGCAGCATGAGCTGCCAGGGAGCTCAGGGGGAGCTCAGCATGGATCACCCCATGGACTGTGCCCCTTTCCCTCATGGAAATGTGTTCCTTGGAACCACAGCAGGCTGTAAATCCCACTCTGGTGTTTTGGCAATGCTGTACCAAGAAAAGAAGCAGCGACTGCACATAACCAAATCCTGGTTCCCATGCTTTGCCAGCCCATGGCACACCCCTTGGCCACATTCTTGTGCCTGCCAGTGTCACAGCTCTCTGAGGTGCTGGGAGCTCCTCCATGGACTCTGGCTTTCCTCCTGGGGGAGGCACAGGACAATCCACCCATTACCAGCTGATTTACGAGCACAGGCCTCCCTGTGCTGTTCTGGTTTCAATTTCCAGCTTGCTGACAAACTCGCAAGGCTGAATCAGGGATTCAGGAATGTGGCAGCTCCACAGGCTGGCCTGAGTCGCAGCTTTTCCAGCGCTGGCAGAACTGGAGGGTGCAGTCAGCCCCACTGTAAGAGCTCTGCAGCCCAAATTCCCAACGAGCAGAAGCAGATGGCGCTGAGGGAGAGCAGTTTATGAGTGAAGAACAGCCTCCTCCATTTGGGACAAAGGGAAATTAGCCTGGCAGCAAGGCACTGAATCCCACCAGTTCTGGCCTTGAGAGGTTCCTCCTGAATTACAAACCCCAGGGATCATTCCTCTGTAATACACACCTCATTCTCCTTGTTTTCCCTGACCTATGCCTGAATGTGTGTTACAAACATACTTATCAGGTGTGATCATGTCTCCATCCATCCAGCCAGCCTTCTCATGCAGGAGCCCATGCCCAGTTTAATTATGACATAAGGAAGGTCCTTTATCTCAACCTTAGGGTTGTGGGAAGTCCTGAGGCTAAGTTTCAATAGCAGCCACCATGACGGACAGATAAATGTTTTGGTTATTACACTGAGGAGGATTTATTAACCAAATCAGATGACAAACTTCCAGCCAGAGTGAAATCTGATGTCCAACAGCATGTGGGGTGTAATTTGTTATCTTCAAAGACTGAACTCTGTGAATCACAATCTCCTGGTGCTTCTGAAGTGGGACAAACTGTCATTTACCTGTCTGACCAGCAAAATTGTCCGTGGATTGAACCATCCAGCCCACTTCCTATGGCAACCTTGATTTATTCCCATAAATGTTACCAAAATAATCTTGTGCCACAGAAATAATGAAGTTGCTAAGTTAGGATCACTATCCCAAAGAAGATTGGAAGAAGAGGAAGAGTATATAAAATTTCATAGAAGAGGGAAATAGAAGAGAGACAAAGTTTATGCCTTAAAGCCATTTATTTGTGGAAAAAACCAAGGACTTTGAATGTATGTGGGTATAGCTGTACTTTTCCCTTCACTTCTTACCAGTTCCTAATACACATGCTCTGACATTCATGGCCCACATTTTTTATGCTGTTATTCTCTGCTTTTACTTGGTTTGGGCTTGTTTTTAATGAGGTGAACTTTGCACAGCCCAGCTCTAGCTCCTATAAAATCTGTGTCTTAAATGGCCAGATTTAGTGATTTTTCTGTGGAGAGAAAAAGCCCTCCATCCTAACCACACAGCTGTACTTGGAACCAGATGTCTCACCCCCTTTAAACTGAGCTAATGAGGACAGGAATATGGTCAGGAAAACTCCTGTCTAGATCTTGCCTTTGGAATTATGGAAAGAGTGCTGCAAAGCCTGATGCTTCCACACTAAGCAATGGGAGGAGGATGGCAATTCCTCCAGGAGGAAAATTTGTGGTGCTGCTGCTCTAACCCATCAGACCAATCCATCTACAGAAACCCAGGTGTTGGCTGTGTGTCACCTGAGCATTTGACAGCTCTGAAGGGATTAAAAATTACTTCTCTCAAGACTCATGCAAAATATAAAGCAGACCAATTATTGAGGATCAGGCCCTGTGAAAATCGTAACTGCTGATATAAATCTGACTAAATGAGAATATTTTTTTAAACTAACTTTGCCCACCAGTGTGTTTTTAAAATACAAAGAGTCCTCTGCTTGTAGTTCAGCAAGAGATAAGATTTTTAGGACCTTCACTTCTGTGCCCAGTCTTGCTCCCATCAAAGTCACTGGGAGCATTGCCATCACTTCAGAGATGATGAACAAGGCCTTGGAGGTCATCATTTGGCACTCAAACTGGAAAAACACATTAGCGTGGCTTTTTTTTTTTTTCATTTTTAGAAAAGATGCATCAGATTTTCCCCCTGGTTCCTAGCTTAAGCTTCTTTAAAATAATGATTCTTGATTTGTCTTTGTGTGCTCTTCATCAGTCCTTTCCCTAGCATGGAGCAGGTCCCTTGCACTGAGCCACAGCAGCAAAAAGGAATCTTCTGCTGAATAAAGTCTTGTGCGACACAATCATTACATGCAGAGGAAACTGGGTTTAGTGGGGCCCTAGTTCCCCTGAGGACTCCCATAATATAAATTATTAATAATAAAAATAAACATTGGCTAGCTTGAACTTCTCTTCATTCCCTTAGAGCTTATTTTTGTGATGGAATTAGCTAAATAAAGCCCACTTGAAAGAATGTTTAATTGCAAACTACCCAAAGAAAACAAAATGGAACTAATTGGTTCTAAGATATTAAACATTCAAAAGGAGATGGCTTTGGAAACAGCTGAAAGAATAATGTGCATTGGGGTACAAATGGTGCAGTGAGCAGCTGAGGAAAAGGCAGCCTAAACTGGACTACATTTACTTTTAAACCAGATATTCAAGTTTTGTCAGTCTGGTCCTGCCTAGAAGACAGCTTTGGATTGTTTCAAACCCAAACAGAATTACAGCAATACTCTCTGGAAAATTATAAAATCAGAGGAGACAAACTTGTGTACTGATTCTGAGCATTATTTGCCCAGGAAACACTACAAAACCTACAGTGATTGTTACTTCCTGGAGTGCCCCTTAAATCTCTTCCAGCCTAAAAAAGTCCTCCTAGCAAGGACTGTTTCAAGTGGTTTTTCTAAAGCAGTTGTTTTGCTGCAAGTCGGGCAGGGAGAGCTGACAAAACCAGTTCTGACAGCACATCTCCAAAGCAGAGCGGTTGTGACTTCCATCAGAATAACTGACTGAGATCTGCCTCGGCCTCTAGAAACTCCCTGTCTTCAGCCCCGTGTTTTTGTTATTGCTATTTAATTCAAGTATTTCACAGGCAGCAAATAGAAAGAATCTGGTCATGTGAAAACTCCCTTTTCATATTCATTAAAGTTACATAGTTGCCACACTTACTTCAGACGCATTTCCAGCAAGACTTGGAAGTGATGGCACTAATGTGACTGAAATTTGTAAACAAGAAAAAAACCCTCTTCATTAGAAGGGAGCAAGAAGTAGATAAGTTATAACCAAAATCATACAGTAAAGACAATTTTAGAAGTTAATGAGTGGTACAAGAATTTTTCTCTGGAGGACCACTGTGTGCAGTGAAATCAGACTAGTGCTGGGCCACTGGAGGTGCACTGTCTCATCAGCAACATGTTTACTTTGCCACTTATCAATAACTGACAGTAATGAGGCTCCTGCCAGAGATAACAAATTCCTGGAAATGTCAGCCCCCCCTACAACCCAGCCCAAGCACTCGAGAGCTACTCACTGGAAAGAAAAAGGCAGACACAACTGGAAGTTCTACGCAGAAGTTGCTCAGCAGGATCAGTTGAGATCAAACCACTTCAACATTTAGGCCAAAAGCTAATGTAATTTAAGGTCCCTTGAAATGTTATGAATACCATCAACAAACACGGCAAGAGTCACTCATGAAAATGCATTTCAGCTTTGTGCACAAAAAAAATCAATCAGCTCTCAGTCTCAGACTTCTTCAAAGACTGTGAACCCAATTGTTTGTTCCCTGAGGACCCAAAGCTTTTACTGCAACTAACACATCTGCTTAGTGTTTCCTATTTTTCAGCATCACAAGGAGTTTTTCTTAGACCTTGGACTGCTTTACTCAGCATCTACATGTAAGTACCAAACAAAACTCCAGCAGAAGTAATAGCTGAGCTCTTCTGCCAGTTTATTTCTATCTCTCTCCCCAAAAGACACAGGCAATCCTGGCAAATGGAGTGATCCTACAGGAGTGTTTTGCCAGCATAACTGTATCTTTATGGGTTTCATTGTTCAACATTCCTCACAGCTATGCCAGAAAATCTGTAACAAGATCTATACAACTACACAAGAAAGCTTTGTTGGTTTAAAGACATCTAGTCCAGTTTTGAAAGGTATTAGCAGTCTGCAGGTAATGTAAAAAAACCTTCCACGTGAACACTGCCTGTGTGTCTGCACTACCAGCACCTCACTGCTATCCAAAATTGCCATTATTTACTACAGAACTTCTCCCAGAATGAATTGCTTTATCAGAGACTCACGGAATACCCTGAGTGGGAAGGGATCCACAAGGATCATCAAGTCCAACTCCTACTTGATAGTTAATTTAAGGAGTCCTGGTAATGGATGAGAACCCCAGCAGAGAACATGACATTTCAGGACAACATGTAGGCAAAACAGTTAAATATCTCAGTCTTGTGATGACTCCAGTGATACCAAAGGCACTACATGTGCACTGATCTGCCTTTCTGGCATCAGACAAGCCTGATTCGTGAAAGATGTAATCCCCAGCATCCTGCCAGACAAGCCTGAGATGATGGCAGCAGTATCCCTGCTGCTGGAAGGTGCTGCAAGCACACCAGTGATGAGTCTGCCCCTTAACGAGGAGCCAGGCCTGGCTGGAGAGGCAGCAGGAAGAACTCCCTGTCCCTGGCATGTTCTCTGCTCCTGGCACTTCTCCCACACATGCAATCTGACCCTCCAACCATCAGCAAATGGACCAGTGATCTTCTGAACTCCACTGCTGATCCTCCGCAGAACAGCCATGGAGAATGCACAGACCAGAGACCTTCCCGGCAGAAAGTCACCCTCGGGTGATCTTCAAAGCTCAGAAATGGCCATTCAGATACAAAACATATTGGTGAGTGATTCCAGCAATACACAAATTCAGATCCAGGATTAAATGCAGATTCTGACACAATTACAGCAGCAGTGGCAGGCCGTGCATTCATTGTTCTAACAAAAAAGTGGAGTTTTGCTCTATATGACTTGGCTTACTCAAGAGAGATATTTTTACAAGATACAGTTTTACTGTATTGTAAACATAATTTGTCAATTACAGGTCAAAGTATCCTCACTTATTGCTTTAAATGAAAATAAAAGTAGTCAGATTCACACACATGGGGAAGAGATTCATCATGTGTTACTACAACTCTGGAGAAAACAGGCACAGAAATTATGTCTGAACTGGAGACCTTACCAGAAGATGCAGTGTGTGTTCTCATCCAAAGCCTTCTACTGCAGAGCACATACTCCTTACAATTGTGGTTTTGTTCTTGAAGAACCTGAGCTCAAGCAAATTTGAGATACTTTGCATTGCTGCTTAAATGTTTTGCACTTCTGCTGTTTGTTTGCAGGCAGCTGGGATGCCCACACTGATTTTCTAAAGTTATTTAAATTCTTCATTATTTGTTAACAAATTATGTTGTTGCACAACACATTGGCATGTGAACCCTTCAGAAAAAGGGAGAGGCACAACAGGGCCTCAGTGGAATTAGGAAGGAGCTCCAATGACCTCAGCAGAGTTACACAAAGGACAGCTCTATTGTCTCAATGCTGTTGTGCATCACTGAAGGGGTATTTCTCTATGCCAGGGCTCTTCAGAGGTGGCATCACCTTCCAGATCAGTGGCTGGGGCTCCATTTCAGACAAAGCACAACAAAAGCCTAGTGAGAGATTCCCATAAAGTCTGGGCATTGGGTGCTGTGCTAACAGCACTGAGAAGGCCCACAGCAATGTGCAGCTACACGGATCCATCCAACAGACATACATCACACTGGGTGTCACTGATGGACTCAAACCGAGGGGTTTTCACACATGATCCATCCAGTGTAACTGCTCTTCTTTTGGCTTCCAATGTAGAAAACAGGTCACTAACTTGCTACAAACCAGCTACCTTCAAAACTTTAGAAAAGCCTCTGAACTTCCTGTAGAGATCAAGTCTCAGTCACATCCATGCACTGGATTGCAATGATTACTCAAACAGCTGTATTTGGAATATCCCTGAGTGACAATTCTTTTGGAAAACCCCAGCCTACTATTTTAGCTTTACAGATCTCATCAAACAAAATCCTTCCTTATAATATGGAGAAAGCTTCTAAACTCTTTTTGTTAAAATTTCAATGACGTCATGGAAACATTTCAGAAATCCAGTGCATGGGGAAACTGAAGGTTATTGAGGTGGTGTTTTTTCTGCACTAGTTGAAGTACAAACCTATTCATGCCAACACTAAAGCAGCAAACATTCAGATTTTAAAGCACACTCAGGCCTTGGAATTACCTCCCTGTTTATCTGTTCAGGCCCAGTATCGGAAAATTGTATTTCCCTCTTCAAGCCTGTAGCAATTCCAATAATAAAACAGAGGTTATGTAAGTGCAGAGAATTATGGAAAAATATAAGTGGAAAGTACATAGTTTTAAAATTCATTTGAATAACTCAAATACAGCTGAACTGACATTATTCACACTTTCCAGTCTTAGTCAATACTGGATTGAAACCAAGCACAAGACATTTCAGGCCCAAAGGAGGTTTTAAAGAAAATTACAAGTACCTATATTTCTAGTTTACAATGTCTGTCTGGGAAAGCTCTACTGCCTGAGGAAACACCAAGCTGCCTTCTCATGGGATCAAACAGCAGAGATGTGAACTAATTAAGGGGACCTTTGGATCAGCTGGTAAATGTAAGGAGTGATTCCACCCCAAAGAGCTCCCAAACCAGAAGGCTGGATGCAAATACCTGCGGTTTCCCAGCAAAACAGGGATGCAGATTCAGAGCCACATTTCACACTGCAAGTTCATTTCTAACCTGTGCAGACACAAGCTCTAGGCCCAGCTCTGCATTCCTTCCACACCCAGGGCTGGAGTTGTGCCTGAAGAAAGAATGCAAGAGAGCAATGAGTTTCTTATCGGCCTGGCAGATCTTGTTGGGTGATGTAGATGCCTGTGGAGCTGCCAGAACTCCAATGTGGGACATGGCAGGCAGCCTAGAGCTCAGAGATTTCAACCCAGTACTCTGGCAGGACACTTGAAATAAGGTAAAACTTTTCAAAAGCATAAGCAACTGCCCCTAACTCTGGGATACCGAGATACCTCCAATATTTCTGTTATAAATAATTTTCATTAAAGGAAAAGTGAAGACCCCAGATTTGTATAAGAATGAGTCACAAAGGTAATAAATTGTGTATTTCCAAACTCAGGGGCATTTAAAAGTATGGCTATAAGAAAAAAGATTTAATAACCATAAATCTCACAGTGGGAAATACTAAATAAACGAATAGGACAGGAGGTTCTCGGGATAACTCTGTGTGTCCATTCCCTCCCAAACCACAGGGCAGCATTGTCCATACAAATGCATATGGCAAAATCTTTCCATCACCCCAAAGAGACACGAACTTCACCTTGGCTTTTGATAGGATAAACCAGTTATGGCTCTTTCAGCTCCACAGCCAGCAGTATTTCAAAATGTGCAGGGACAAAGACCTCCCAAATGCATGAAGGACAAAGAACTGTGGAAACAAGGCTCTTGATGTGTGGATTGTGGCTTTTTTTAAATTTTGCCTGGGCTGGGGCCTTCCTGGGTGTTTCTCTCGTCACTCTCCCCAAACAGAATGCAAAACTGTAGAATAAGGATGCTGTGTGGTGGTCAAAAAAGTCAAAAGGACATTCATATTGCATTTTGTTCAGACAAATATTTTCATAATAATTGAGAAGTTGAATAGAGTATCCACTATTTTGAGCAAAAGAACTGCTAGCTAAAATCAAGGGCTTTGGCTACTTTAAGGCTTCCTAGGCAAGATTAAATCAAAATATTTGCTGTAAACATTCCCTCTTTTCAACAGCATGTCAATTGTAGTAAGGAGAATGTGACCCTAATTCTCAGCATCAAAATCTGGGATAACTTTATAAAGTCAAATGTTTTCTTACTTTCACAGAAACAACTGTTACTGGAAATATTTTCCAAAGCATTTTACAAGTGGAGGTAAGTAAATCAGCTAGCACACTGCACATTTTTAGAGTAAAAATGTTTCTAAAAATGAATCAGGATTTAATAAAAAATGTCTCTGAGGTACGTAAGTCATGCCCATAATAGAATATTTTTCAATTTTCAACCCTGTATAGAGAATTTTAAACCACTAACAGATGTATGAAACAAAAGCAAAATTGTCCCTTATTCTCTGCTGTGCACACACATAGATAGAAACAGGGAAACCAAGGAGAGGCTCTCAAACATTTTCCACAAGAAAGACAATTTGCTCACAATTCCTTCTCCCTTTAAATTGTTTCTGTGGCAACACATCTGGTGCTGTACTTCTGGGCCAGAACATTAACTATCCTGAAAGAAGAAAGTTATGTTGTTGTTCTGTCTGCAAGAATGTGAAGCAGAGAGAGATCTGTGAACACACGTAATCAGGTCAGCTTTTCTGCCTTCCCAGGCACACACAGCATCAGCTATGGATATTTATGCATAGCTTCAAATTGCAAGTTTTAAAACATTTCAACAATGGTTAGAGAAAACTTTCATGGCAAACACAGTCTATAAGGCAGAGATTTTTTAAAAATACAATGATGAGTGCTTTGCTACTGCTGTGTGAAATAAATAAATTATTCATCTAGGAGGAACAATAATCATAATCATAACTCTCATTAACTAATCATAAACATAACTCCCCCTATGTAATGGAGCAAGATTGATGCTGATTCCTTATCTCCCAGCACTACACAAACACTGCTGTATTATCCCCATTTTACACATGAGATATGTCAGGAGCATGTGAGGCCAAACCATGAAGAATTTGTTAAACTCAGCTGCTCCCTGGGCAGCCCCTGCCACTGCCTGACCACCCTTTCAGTGAAGAAATTCTTCCCAAAACATGCAGCCCTGGGCTCTTCAAGTTCTTGAGAACCAATAGATTTTATGTTATGGAAATAATGGAAGTACATTTTTGCTACTTCATCAAGTGGATCAGAGATGAATTCATGGAAAGAACATATCTGATGAGCAATAAAATATCCCTGACACAGTTACTGTCCCAGTAATAATTGCACATGTTCTCCATAAAATAGTTTTATTATTTAATTTGAAACAGCTAAATTCACATCTAGAGCAGTTACATGTAAATCTGTTTGCTAAATACATTTAGGGTATTTCTGTATTAATGACAAGATCATCTTAGTGTTCTGATCTTCTAAATTATTAGTGATTAAATGCCTTGACTGTCTGAAAACCAAGTTTTTGCCCTAAAAAGTTGAATTGAATAAAAACGATTGTTTTCAGACATTCTGTCTTTGAAGACATACTGGTTTAAAGCAGTCTGTCCTCAGGGAGAATAAACTGGCAGCAGAAATGGAAAAGTTGAAAAAAAGTGGATAAAACCTGGTATTTCATAAATATGTATATCCCTTTTGTGCTTCCGGAGGCAGCATCTGAGGATGGGAACTAAAGCCAGGGCCCTGAGCACCTGTAGCCATTAAAGCCTGGCTGATGTCCTTTGCACGACTCACTGTCTATAATTTTGGATTGTCACCAGCCAATCACCTTCCAAAATGCAGTTCTGGCCAACAACAGTCTGGATAACTCAACTCTGTCTGTTCCCTCTTTCTCAGCCTTTTGGCTAGGATCAAGTATGCAGATTTAACTAATATTAAACCTACTATTTTACACAGATTATTTCCTTCACTTCCAGTCTTCCTATTTATTTCACCCAAATGGAACAAATTGATAACCCTTCTGAGCCAGTTCCCCCTCCCTGGCTTTATCTTGGACAACTTTCTATACCCAGAACCTCTGCATTGTCCTGATGCTCTGCAGCCCCACATTGTCACTCATCAGACCCCTGAGAGAGACACACAGGAGGATCATAACATTTCCCTCCCCACAGACCGAGTCTGGTTTCCCTTTCTAGCCAGAGTGGCTCTGCTCTACTTCTCAGACTCTTTATGAGGATATGGCAAAGGAGTATTTGCCAAGGAATTAGCTGTGAATGGGAATAAAGTGATATTGGTGGTTGTGATATTACAGGATCCCAACTCCCTGCCTGGATTGCTCCTAAGCAACCCAGGGCTAGGGAGAACATTGTAGAGCAACTGTACAGCTGCTCTGTGTCTTGACAGAAGGAAACCATCCCATCCTTACCCTGCTCCTTAGGGAATACATTACATAACTCCCTGCTTGGCCTCCATCTCCACACTCTTGGCTCTGTGCTGCTAACAGAACAGCACTGCCCCCCTGCAGCTCCTGCCTGACTCCAGAATGGAGCACTGGGTCAGCATGCAGACCTGGCATCTCAGGGAAGCCCTTTCGTTCCTCTAAAGGGTATCCAGACTCCAACTGAAGGAGAATGTTGCCAAGTTAATTGTTCACTAGCAGATCACCCGTGTTGGATCTCACATGTTTGTCTCTAGACCTGGGGCATAAAGAGGCTGGGCCTGACACTCCATGACAGCTCCAGCCCATCCTGGCAGGTTTTGTGCAGCTTTTCCTGCACTGCTCCACGTGGAGCTTATGTCATTCACCGTGCAGAATTCAGAGCAGCAGCAGGGAAGGGATCAACTGCAACACAGGAGTTTCTCATTGCACTCTCCTTTAGCCACTGCATCTCTCTCAGATGTGCCTCTCCATTCAACATGCAGTATTCTCTCAGACACATTTTGCACTGTTTACTACCCTTGCAAATGATCTTCCTCTGCTTTTCTTTTTTTTTTTAATTAAGGGCTTTCCAAAAAAATATGTAAAGCACCTCATCAATAGGTGTAGCTCCCATTTTGCAGCTGTGAAAACACAGGTATAGATGGATTAAGTCTTGATCCCAACAAAGGAAATGACTGAATCAGGAGTTTGAGTACTGGTGCTGGTTCAATACTCAAGAAATGGCTCCAGAAATATGCAACCTTATTTTTCAAATTCCTTCAAGTTTCTTTGGTTGATGAACAACTCTATTCCATATGGCCCAACTTATTTAAAACACTTTTTAAAAGGGGAAATTAAACTCTGTCTGAATCAAAATGTAACTGGGCTGCGACCCAAAACCTCAACTTGTATTTATACGAATAAGCAATAAAAAAAAAAATTAAAAAGCAAATAAAATGTAATCCTTGCACAGACAAAAAGAGTTAACTAAAATACAACCAGCCCATGCAACGACACCTCCAAAAGGCAAACTCTACGGGATGGCACAAACCTTGTCCTTCTCCTCTTACTGTTTCACCTGCTCCAGCCAGGTTCTCCCCTGCCAGGGGGTTCCGGGGTGTTTCCTGCCGGGAATGCCTTCACCCGGATAGAAAGCTACCGAGCCTCTTTGCGAGGCTGCCACTCTGCAGCAATGTTGGCATCCTTTGAAGCTTGCCCACTTAGAGATGCCCGCAGCTCCTCAGGAGACCATAGGTGACTGCATCCCCCCCAGGAGACTGTCCCTGTCGGTACCGCATCCCCCCCAGGTGAGTGTCCCTGTCGGTACCGCATCCCCCCCAGGTGAGTGTCCCCGCCGGTACTGCACTCTCACCTGCCGGTGCCGGTTCCGGTGCCCCGCGCTGCCCGAGCCCCGCTCCGCGCCCAGGTGAGTCCTACCTGCGCTCTGGGCGGCGGGCGCGGAGCGCGGCTCGGCTCGGCTCTGCTCCGCTCCGTGGCGGCTGTCGCGGCTGTCACGGCTGTCACGGCGGTCCGGGCGGCCGGGAGGCCCCGATAGCCGCCGCTTATCGCCGCTGCCTGCCGCCCAGCTGGGCTCCCCTTCCAGGAAGCCGCGGCTCCGGAGCGCTTGTTTGCCGCTGGATGCCGAGGGCTCCGTCCCGCTCGCTGTTTCCCTTCCTCCCTCCCTCCCTCCTTCCCCACCTCCCTCTCTCCCTCCCTCCCTCTCTCCCTCCCCGACCCCCCTCATGCTGGCAGGGGGGCTGGGAAAGCTCCGCGCGGCTCCAGCACATGCCGAGCTGCCGGTCACGGCCCGGACCCTCTGCTATTAATCAGGAGCATCCCAGGCGCCTCTCGCTCACTCCAGCTGTTCCACCGCGGGTCCCACAGCGCCGCAGGGCCACCACAGACCGGCAGCACCCGCAGGACACCCTGCAGCCCGGCTATCCCTCCGTTCCCCCGGCCCCAACTCTTACCCCTGCTGCTGAGACCTTTTCTGCCGTGCCCAGATCCCGCCTTTCCCACCTTCCCCTCCATTGTTCCCTCCTCCTCGGCCCTTACCCCACACTGTGTCTTCACCATCCCTTTAAAGATTTCCTCCTCTTACAGCCCTCAGTCATACAACATTAATCATCATCTTTCTTTCTCTTATTGCCTCCTCCCTTTCCCCATCCCACCCTTCCATAGGTTTCCTAGTACTGAGGAGATGTAATTTGCTCCCTTTGATTCTCTGTTGGTCAAAGCCTGCTCCGAGTCCTTCCTGCTGCACCCACTACTGACCTCCTTCTTGCTTCTGCAGGCAGGCACTGCTCCTTGGCAATGAGCTTCCTTCTGCCAGCTTTCTAGACACCTTCCAGGTAATCCTAGCAAAAAGAGGTGAAGTTGTGATGTAGAAAGCAGGCTGGAATCTTCCTGTTTCTTGTCTCACCACATGTACTTCCACACTCACACCTCTCTCCTGAACAATGCCTGGCCAGGCCTTTTGCAAACACAGCACACAAACCTGTCCCTGCCTGGGCACAGCACCTTGGGTTATGCTGTGGCTCACCCATCTTCCATTTTCCCCTGTTTTTTAGCAGCACTTCCCCATGCTGACTGACTGACAGCACAGGAAGCCAGGCACTCCCCACGGGGAAAATGAGCTGACTGCACGGAATTCGGCTGTGCCCTTACCATAGCTTTATTAGTAATAGTGTTTGCTTCCCTTTTGACCATGCTCTGCAGCATCCAGGACACACGTCCTGAAACCCACCCCATTTCAGGAGGCTAAAACACAAATCAAAGTTCTCAAAGCTCCACTTGACCAGAAATCCCATATAAGAACCTCTTAGGGCAAGGTTACTGTTTTCGTTCGCAGTTCTTTATGAAGTTGGTTGGGATTAGTATTTTCCTGTGCACATGTTTAAAGGAAAGCCTTGAAAGAGGCAGAAGAAGATCTCTTGCACAGCTGAACACGCTTTTAGGGAAGGCATGAGGCAACTGACACACATGAAAGTGAGAGCAATAAGACACAAAACCAGATGGGCAGATGGAGTTGGCTGAGCCAACAATTCAAGCACTCTGGGGTTTATATACATTAGAAAGAACTGTGCTGAGATGCAAGCAAAAGTGGGTTTCATACCAGCTTTTCCAACTGGTTGGGGCTTGGAGCACTGAAAATGGCAATGATGGTACACCACGGGAATCACAGCTGGAGTACCTGGAAAACCAAACAAGGACATGCAAATATACAGATTTGTACAGGTAAGAACATGACATTCCAATAATTATAACTCTACTAAATCTTAGCTTGCTTTTCCTGGTATTTGGGGGTTTATGATCACTCCCACTGACTGCTTGAAGAATTCCCCCCAGCAAATATAAGTGCAGCTGTCCTGCTGCTCTGCTGGGGTTTTCCAGGCAGGCAGTCCTGTGCTCCAGCCTCAGACAGAGAATGAGGTCTCAGCAGCTCCTGCAGCTCAGGACAGTGCTGGATTGGCTGGGAATGCAGCAGCTCCCTGTCACCAGTGCTGGCCCCACAGCAGGGTGGAGCACACTGGGACAAGCTGAAATCAGCTGGATTTGTGGGAGGGCATTTGTCACAACACCAAATCTCTGCAGGAGCCCTGTGCAACCAGTTGCCCAAAAAGCCATTACTGTTAATGTCATTTCCTCCTAAACATGAGCCTTATAACAAATGTCACAGAGCAGCCCCTCAGCTAATGCCAATGACCACTGTTCCCTCACTCCCCATGCAGATGTGCCCATTTGCTTCTGCTGAGGAATGGCTTTATGTGTTTTTATTCCAGTTTATTTTTTATGATCTTCATTTGCTGTGTCTTCATCTGGTGTGTTTATGTGGCGAGTGCTTGGTTTTCATTATTTTTAACTGCATTTCAGATCATTTGCTCTATGGTTTTGTTCACATTCTCCTTTTCCATGAAATTCTAATAAAACACTTGGCTACAGATTTTCCAAATTGAATACTGATGTTTAGTGCAGCTAATTATGCAGCAGGGTTCAAAGTGAGTTTTATAATGTAACAATTTACATATTCCTGAAAACAATGAACACAAACCTACAAATTATTGCTACAAGCTAGTTTCACATTCTTCTGGAATTTCCTTTAGAAATACATATGTTTAGTATTCTCACGCATATGAAAAGAAGTAAATACTGCATTGCTGGCATCATTATAATATTTACAGTGAAAAAATAAAACACACTCTGATGTGTCCCAGACCTAAAGGGACATGAACAAAGTGCCAGTATGTTTCCTCCAAGATCTCAGAGTGCTCCACAAAAACTCTTCCCAAATTCAGCCACTCAACATCCATCAATATAAGCCAATGATACACAAAGATCATTTTACAACAAAGTATTCACCATGGTTGCAGCAACATCACACATTTAGTGTTTCAGCATCACCAGTGTTCTGGCATAACCAGATTAATCATAACGTTATTGTTTAAGTCCTGAATAAAGTAGGTTTCTTTGTTTCCTAAATGGACCGAATTACAGGCAGCCAACCATGTGAGCAGAACAGCCCAGCCTTCTCAGGAACATCCAGACTAAACTGACTTTTAGAAAGGCTGCTGTAAAACATAACTCTGTTTATAAAAGCAATAGCTAATAACTCAGTAGCTGGGCCTATTACTGTGATCCTTTGCACCAGGCTGACTTGGAGAGACAATCATTCTTGCAGCTCTTAATGCAAGCAATATATATGCAAATATTTGCCTGTGGCTCCACCCCACCCTTTTCTAGTTTGTATTTTTTTTAATTTTAGGATGCTACTTTAAATCTTCATAATGTGAAGTAATTGGCATAGAAGTGGATTATCTCTCACTCTATCAATATATTGACCAGGCACCTTTATTACTGCAACATGACAAACCTCAGAGCATGTTCCAACAAACCATCCCTGCACAAAGCATTTACCCTGAGTTTCTGAGGGGGGTTATAGTGAGATTAAATTGTAAATACACACATCCCCAGGTCCAAGCACATGAATATTTTTCCCTCTTTGTGCATCTATCTGCGCTGAAGTTTTTTGTTCATGGTATAATAACTCAGGAGAGAAACTAAGACCCCAGCCAACAGAAACAAAGAGTATCTTCTAAAACCTCAACACAACTGGGACAGTGGCTGAACTCACAGGATTCAGTATTTCCAAATGTGACATGCATGGAAAATTTGAATTACTTTTCAAGTCTCCTTGACTTGCTCTTTTGTAGTTTTACTTATGATCACTGCACCAGTACTATCTGGTACAGGGGCAGTTCTATTACAATAGAACCAGTACAGGGGCAGTTCTATTACAATAATGTGCACACACCTGGCTGTTTACACTCTGTGGTCTCCCAAGTAGGTTGGTTTCTTTGTGTATGAACACATAAAACACTGAGACAAAAAAGCCTAAATTAATCTGGTTGTCTAATTACAATAAAAGTTTCATATTTTCCTTTAAAAAAATTGTTCTTTCTAATTGTTTTACATTTTCCTGAAATGTTGGTAACTTCATCTTATGATTTCAACAGGTCAATGACAAATTAAAGAAATCATATGAGCGTGCCCCATCACTGGAAGTGTCCAAGATCACGTTGGACGGGGCTTGGAGCAACCTGGGATTATGGAAGTTGTCCATGGCGGGGGTGGAATGGGATGAGCTTTAAGGTCCCTTCCAACCCAAACCCTTCTGTGATTTCTGAATGACATATTGAAGCACAGTAAGATTGATACAGCCATTACAAATACAGATAAGGCTATGGGAGCAGTTGATGTCCTGGGCAGTCTGGTGCAGCCAAGGCAGATGTTGCAATTAATTAATGTCTGTAATTAATGGCTGTAATTAACGGACGTCGCTCCGGTCACAGCAGCCCCGAGTGACAGGGACCGCGCGGGCACAGCGCCCTCTGGCGGCGGCGGCTCCCGCAGCACCCGCGAGCGCGGACAGCGGCGACAGTCGCGACAGTCGCGACACAACTCCCACGCGCCATGGAAACGGCCAATCCCAGGGATTCCCTTCCCAAGTGCCCAATCCCCCTCTGCGTGTATCCAGTGCAGCGCAGCCTGCAGTGCCCCACAAGCGTTGCGATGCTGCAGCTCCTGCTCTGAGCCTGTGTGAGCACTCAATCTCAAATTCAATTCAACAAGCAATATGTCATTATTCTATAAAAGCTACCATTATTTTTGCAACCGGATAAATGCAGAAATCATTCGCAAAATGAATTCATTGTCTCACAGTCAGACACGGGAACAATCCCTGCCATGATCTCCCTCTCTTCACGCGTTTCTGTCAGAGCAGTTTGACTCGCAGGACACAAAGCTGTTGCAGCAGCACTGAAACAAGGCGGACATAGAAAAACTAGTGAGCTCAGGAAAAGGGTTAAATGCAAGACTTCTGGAACAGTGCCTATGAAAGCATGGGGCAGGAGGGACTTGTCTATGAGAGTGACACAAACTCACAAAGGGATGTCGAAATAACACCAAGTGCTCACCCATCACACCTGGGGACAAGGGGACACCACACGACACAGGCCACTCCAGCTGGGAAGTGAGGCACTGTGTAACAGGAGCCGCTGTTTATAAAAGAGGAAACTGGTGGAGGACAGAGAGTCTTGTTCACTTTAATTTTAACATCTATCAACCACCATTCTGCGCAAAAATGTTCCTTTGTAGCAAAAGGCACAAGTGCTCCTTATTCAGCAGATGGCACTTAAAAGTCTCACTTATTTCACATTTACTAGGTTGCAGACACTAACAGACGGCAGAGTTTTCTTCACATAACATGTTTTCCAGATAGGCTTAACAGCAAAGGTTTTATTCTGAAAGGCTTATTAGGCAGAGCTGTTTATCTAAGAATATGACAAAATTAAAATCCCAATCTGTACCAAATTAAGTTTAAAATAAATTTTCCAACAATTACTCTTTTGATTTGTCTTCTTTTTTTTTTTTTCTTTTTCCAAAATTCTGGACCAGGAATACTCAGTGACTAGTGGAAAACCAAACAGGAAATGTTCACAAATTCCTTTGTGGAAAGAACCCCTGAAGTGTTACCTATTGACCTGTACAGCTCAGCACCAGCATGGTTTCCTCTGAGTACTTCAGGCAGAAGAGTTAAATCATTAAACTCCACACGAGTGCAAGTGTGAGGTGTCAGCTGGACTCAGAACTGCCCTGTTTAAACAAGGGGGAATTTCAAAGTAATTCAGAGTCATTGGACATGAATGAATTACTAGATTATCAGGAGGAAAAAGGTTTAAAAGCTTTTCATTATTTTAGTTAGAAACCCCAGCAAGTATAAATTAATGTATCACTATCAGCTTTTTACTTGCTAGGAAAGTATTTTCAGATAACTTCATGAGTTTATCACTGGACCTAGTTTATAACTGGATTTATAACACACCTGAAACAAATGTTTCTTTGACAGGCAGTATGGTATAAAGACAACCTTTCCCATAAAGCCAGCCAAAATAAAAGCACAAAATGAAAGAAAAATCCCCAGCCCTAGGAAACTATAAATATTTTATGGAAAAAGATCTCATATATGAATTCATATATGAACATATATGAAGTGCTATTTAAATATTATTATTATTAATAAAGCAGCCAAGTTGCCATGCACTGGGTTTACTCGCCGAGCTTTGCTCCTGTGTTTGTGTAGAGCTGTTGGTATGGGTTGTGTTCCATGGAGATAAAATATAACAAGCTCTCCTTCTCAAATTATTTCTCTCTCATCCAGCATTTGCGAATTCACACATTCTTCCTCACAATCAGCAGTATCAACAGAATGTTATGGAATGTATTTCCCTGGATTCATCGGGACCTATATGTAGTGCTCTACAATATGATTTCCATTTGTGAACACCAGATGCCTTTATGGCAGAACTGGTTTTTCTGTACCACTCAATAAGAGGAAGGCAAAAGCAACTTGAGGTCACACTGATCCCCAATAATCTGAAAATGCAGTATCCAAATGTGTACACCGGTGTTGAAAACTCCTCTTTGTAGGGAAATGTAACTGGCACAGGGGATTAATGTATCCAAATTGCAGAAGGTATCAAAAAGAAAGCCTGTAAGTACAGAACTTAATTTTGAAAAAAAGCAGGACCTTATTATCATTTTGAAAATAAAGCTTCTATTTTCCCTTTTTATTTTTACTTCCAACCAAAAAAACCCTCCAACCTCTCATCAGCTCCAAGACAAGATCAGATTATGATCTCGTGCATCTAACAATCACTCTTCTGAGCTGGCACTGACAGAGTAAATAAAGTAAAAATAAGTAAAAATAAAGTAGTAAAAACTACTTTATGTTAAATAGAAAATCAGCATAAGCCCTGAACTATGGAATAAAAGATTAGGTGTGTCATCAATAGCAGTCAGCCCATGCTGACAGAAATTTTCTATGCTGTATTCTTGGAAGTATTCTGTGAACTCCCAGGGGGGCTGTATGGAATACCATTCCACTTCAAACGTGGGAAATCTGGGGATAGGAAAGAAACATCACAGCAAAATCTCACTATACTCCATGGTGGACTTAAGTGATGGAATTTCTAAACAAACAAAGAAAAAAAAAAAGCCTCCCAAAAAACTTCCCTAGTTGGTCAGAGATCAGGAAACCCAACCTGTCTTTCAACTTCACAGAAACTGAACGTGCCATGAATAGCTTGATCAGGTCTGAATCACAGGTTGTACAGAACTTGTGACTAAAATAGCTCTATAAGCTTGCCTTACAACTGGCACAAAGAGCTGCCTCACTCCCCACCTTTATCTGAGATCAAATTGTTTATCACATTCCTTCCTCATACGTCAGCTCCTTGTAATGAAAGCCAGCCAGTGATTAATACATTTTATTAGGTTGGTTCCAGTGACTTGAAATGAATTTGCCCTGACTCCTCAGGCTCGCTCCCACACCCACTGCCTGGCACTCCAGCCATGCTAGGAATGCACAATAGAAAACAAATTATCTTAGGCGATACCTCATAAATCTATAGCAATAAAATTAACTGCACAACAGCTCCAAGCAGAAGCCCTCCAAGCTTCAGGAGGCTTTTCTCCCTTTCTCCAAGAGAAAAGAGGCAACCCAGCAGCTTTATAACATCAGAGAAGTCACTGTTCCCTTGTCTCTTGCACTCTTCTCTATGCTCAGCTCATTAAGCAGAGCTGTAGAAGACAGATATGGAAAGCAGTCCAAACTCTTTTCAATTTTATAATTACAAATTATAGACAGAATTAGAGGTTTTATCCTGGTCTTGCTCACATAGCTGTAATCTGTCTTCTACTGCACCAGGACCACAGATTCTATCTAAATTTACAGGCTGAATTCTCCATGTATCCTTCTGCAGTGTAAAACCAAAACATGCTGGATAAGGATGAGCAGATTTGAATCAGCCTAGACACCGTCTGGCAGCAAACTACACTTAACTATTAACAATATCCTCTGTGCTAATTACAGCTTGTCTTGGCTCGAGTGAGAGCTGCAATTCCTTTGCCTTTGGCGTGATGGGAGGAAGATCAACTGCACAAAAATCAGCACCGACTTAAAAGTGATTCAGCACTGGATGTTTTTTATTTAATTACTGATTACCAACCGACTAGACACGCATGCCTTCAATTGCAAGGCATTGTTTGAGCTCCCGTCACAGCCATCCACACAATATCTACACGAGGAAACCTCACGCGGGGTTCTCTTCTATCGGGTTTATAGATTAGGGAGAGACCTGTAATTCAAAGGTCTGTTGACATAACAAGATTGATCTACACCCTTTCTTCTTGCCCACAGACATGTGAAAAGACATCTTTCTTCAGACAGTTTATGGTCTCTCCACTCACGGACTTTGTCAGTACTTTTCTCAGGGTAGCCTAACTGGCCTTTAAATGAAAATAATTGATCTATTTCAGAATTGAAAGAATAAAAAACATCACCTAAGACAACCCCGCTGACATAACCAGATCCCACCATCTTATTTGTGACTAAAATGATAACAAGCTCCATGAAGACCTTTATGTTCAGGATGGACACAGAACCACATCCTGAGAGTTCAAACTTAGGGCCTGACCAAGTCTTATTTCATGTAATGTGTAAATCAGCTAACACTGGTGCACCTTGTGTGTCACATCCGTAGGATCCCAAGATCCCCGAATCACAGAATCGTTAGGGTTGGCAGGGATCTTTCTCTGGAGATCACTCGGTGCACGCCAACCCAGATGTCTGAGGGGTTTGAGCCCTCAGGGCAGCTGACCCGGGAACTGCCGGCCTGGGGCCGCCGAGACTCTGAGAGACGGCGGGCTGTGAGGGGAGCAGGGCTGCGGGATGGCTCCTCAGGGCTGTGAGGGGAGCAGGGCTGCGGGATGGCTCCTCAGGGCTGTGAGGGGAGCAGGGCTGTGAGGGGAGCAGGGCTGCGGGATGGCTCCTCAGGGCTGTGAAGGGAGCAGGGCTGCGGGATGGCTCCTCAGGGCTGTGAGGGGAGCAGCGCTGCGGGATGGCTCCTGAGGGCTCTGGAGCAGCGGGAGCGAGCCATGGAGGCTGCTGAGGGCTGTGGGAGGATGCGGCGGTGGGGGATGGCGGCTCCCCGGGGCGGGAGCGCCTGAGGAGGCGGCGGGGAGCCGAGCGGCGCTCCAGCCCCGTGCGGAGCAACGGCTGCCAAGGCACAGCCCGCACCTGCGGCCGGGAGAGGAGAGGACAGCCCCGCAGCCTCCCACCCGCCTCCATCTTGCGCTGCGGCTGCAGGTGCGCGCCCCGCCCGTGCGCGGCCCCGCGGAGGCGGCGCAGGCGCGGCGGCGGTCCCGCCCCGGTCCCCGGCAGGTGCCGGAGCCGCCGCGCCCCGCCCCGGCCCGGCCGCGCTGAGGGCGGAGGCGGCGGAGCGGCCGCGGGTGCCGGGGGCTCTTGGCTGGGCCGCGCCGCTGCCCGTCCCGCAGCGCTCCGGCGGAGAGAGGAGCCAAAGCGGCGGCCGCAGCGACCGTGCGCGGCATGAACCGGGCTCAGCGCGGGGCCGCGGGCAGCCGCGGCCTGGGCACCATGGAGGTGAAGAGCAAGGTGGGAGCTGCCGCCGCCTGAGGGCCGCGGGCGCGGGGGGAGGGAGCGGGCGGGCTCTGCGGGGTCGTGGGGCCGCGGTGTCGCGGCGGGGACGGGGACGGGGACGGCTGCTGACTCACCTGCCCGAGGAGCTGCCGGGGCACGGCCCCGCCGGGCCTGAGCGCTCCGCAGGCCACCAGCCCGGGCGGGCGCGGCGCTCCCTCCCACCTGTCCCTGCGCCTGCCGAGCCCTCTGCCCGCAGGGCCGCGGCTGGAGGGCGCTGGGGTCGCTGCGGAGGGCGCTGGGGTCGCTTGCAGGGTGTGCTGTCTGCGGGGGGGAAATGAAGTGGTTTTGAAGTGGGTTGAAAAAACAGGTAAGTGGAGTTAGCCCATAAGTTTCCGCACAGACTGAAAGACGTACAGAGAAATATGTGTTTACGGAAAAGTGTTGGATCACTGGGCCAAAAGAGGTGTTTAGAGACATATTTGTGGAGTGCTCTCCATGATCTCCAGAGGTCCCTTCCAGCCCTAACAGTTCTGTGATAATTCGCAAGCGTCAAAAGCCGCTCTTTGTCCGAATTGCAATGTGCGCGTTTGTTTAACATAGTGACTGTTTCTGTAGTTACCTTTTTTTCCTTAATGATTATGCGTTTCTGTAGTTTTTTGTGAGGTACAGCTTAGGCTTACATCAGAAGTAGAGGTAAGCCCTGGCTAGCTTATTCAGAAGTGGAATTTGCCTTCTCTTAGAGGCCCCAAGAGACTTTTACCCTGGCAGTGTTTCAGCAGTGCGTACCTGTGTGTTCTCGCACAGATCGCCAGTGCCTTGTGCTCAATCTTTGCATGACTCTGTGAATTCTCCCATGCGTCTATCCGCATCTCTTCTACTTTTAATTTTCACTTGCTGGTTAGGCAAAGTTTTGCTGACGAAACTTTGATTTTCTGAAAGAAATTAGGTTTTTTTTGTTCTGCTTTATACTGGTAGTGATTTCCGATTGTAGAAATGTTAGATGTACAATATTAGGTGGAGCGTCAAGCTATTAGTTAAATAAATGTTGAGTTAAAACCCCTTTTTCATTGCCTAGGTAAATTGTAAGTGCACCCACATGGGAATGCATTTTCCATTGGTGGAAACATGGATCTCTTGCGGTTTTTTTTATAAACTGGGGAGCAGCCTGTGTTCTCTCCCCTCCTTTCCTATTAATGAAGCATTACAGCAGCGGTGCAGGCGAAGCAGTCAGGACTTGTGCTGTGTGGATTTTTTAGGGTGATGCCTCTTAGTGTTGGAACTTCTGGAAAATGTAAGGCTGGTCTCCACGGCTCCACAGTGTTCATTTTTCATGTGGCCAAAACCAGAAAGCACAGGAATATCTGGTAGCTGTTATTTCAAATACCAGTTAAGCACAGGTGGTACTGTGATGTAAAGTCTTTTATTTATGCTCTTATAAGGTTAAAAATAATCGGTATGATGTGCTTATAAACCCAAATCACTTGTTTCCTCGGCCCAAAACCCTAGGTTTGCTGTTTCCCCACTGTGTGTTTTCCTTGGTTTAAAATATATCTAGGGAATCAGCCATGTGATGTGTTCCTGGTGTTTGTACAGAGAAGTGTAGCTCTAATGAATAGGGATTGTCCCTTAAGTGCACATTATGGAGCAGGATTCAAGGCATTCCTAGAACTACTTGTTGCTAATGCATTATTTAACAGCACCTCAATTTAATATCACACAGGAGTCATCTTCCTTCTATGAAAATGAGCAATTGTGCAGAGAAAGAAGGAAGGCCTGTGTGGGAGGTGCAGGGAGCCATTCCTGTGGAGTGGCCTGGGCTTTGAAGGCTGCTCAGTGATGTACAGCTCTTTATTTAGATATTCCAAATCAATAATTGTGCCTCAGCTGACAATGCTGGGCCAGCACAGCCCAACTGTGGTTGCAGTTATATGAGCACAATCCTTTTGTTAGTTTAGTTTATTCAGTTTGGGTAACTGCTCTGAACTTGCCCTGGGGATTCTCCATAGTACTTGAATTCCAGTCAGCCCATTTTCTTGTCATGGAAAATAGAATTTTATACCCCACATTGGAGTTCTAGTGGTGGTATGGAAACCCCAAAATAAGCTTCTGATTCTCTAGATATTACAATTCAGATCTTTCTTCTTTTTCTTTCTTATGACTTGGAATAATATTTTTCCGAGTGAAGTCTAATAACTGATAAGCCAGAGAAGGTTACTGCGGCTCATGTTCTGTCAGTGCTGAAGACTTGCATAGAGCATCTTTATGCTGAGTTTTAGAGGACTTAAAAATGTGCCACATAAGTGAGTGTTGAGTATCTGGTGCCTTCCCGGTGTGCTGCCATGGCTCTCCTGCCTTTTCCCAGGGGAGTTAGCAGGGGAACAGCACGTGTTTGTAAAGAGCTCAGGTGGCAAGGAGCCTTCTCTGCTTAAGTTACTCTTCCAGTCTCTGTCTCCTCTAGAACATCAAGTGCAGGTCTGTTTCATGTGATGGAGTGTAGCATCTGATAGAAAATGCAGACATTTCAGGGGTTAAAATAATGGAATTGCACAGTTGGACTTCTGTCTTTCATCTGCTAATAGTATTTAGCATGTGGCAAACTTAGGAAATAAGCAGGTTATGATTCTCATGGTATTAGCACCAAATACATACAAAATAAACATGTGATTTAAAACTCTGGTCCTTTGCTAGCTGTGGTAAGATTCAGCATTTATTCCAACCTGAGGATGAGGTTGTTGGCTTTTTAAACTTTTATTACTGAATTATGTTTAAACTGTGTAATCCTTAAAAGCCAAACAATTTCGATTGCTGCCATGCATGGACAGTTCCTGTACCTCCCACAGCCGGGGAAGGATCTGAGACAAGGATGAAGTCCTTCATTGACATCATCATTAAGCTGTGTGGCCTCTGACGTGATGGGAGTTCCTCCTGTGGGCTGGGCTCGGCTTTTTTTTGTAAGCACGTGTGAATCCTCCCTTCCGCCTTGATGTTACTGTAATTGCAGGTTTTTTTAGAGATGAATGTTCCCAGATAATTCCTTCATTTTGAACTTTTGGAGGAGATGGGGTGTTGAAGGTGTAGCATGTTTTGAGTTAGGGTGGTGTTAACGTGCTAACAACGGGGTCCTTGTCTCGTGATTTTCAATCCTTTGTTTGTATGTGAGAACTCCTAAGCTTTTATTCTCCAAAATATACAATCCCAAAGATTGTAATCAGCTATGAGGGACAGTGCAGATCCATATCTCCTGTGTGTAACATACACCAAAGTATGTGATACTGAAGCTCAAACTTGTGCTCAGAGAGCATTTTGTTCCATGTGCACTTCTGTGCCCCTTAACACTAAAACTTGATAAAGAAATTATTTAAAGTCTTTCTTTTCACTGTAGGTCAGCAATAGAATTCACAAAAAAGAAAAGCCCACCAACTGAAGTTTATTTTAATTATTAGTCTATTATCCTTTTAACTCATATGCAATCTGTTCTGGTTTGTGTAACATCGCTGCTGCTATCTCTGAATTCGTTTTAACATCTCTGGTATGTTGTCTATGTGCCTGATATGGAGGGTTTGGAGTAATTTTTATCCAATATTCTATTTGCGTTGGGTCCTGCCCTTGTTAGGCAGAACACCAACATTTTCCTAGTTATATGTGGTAAAATCACAGTTTTTCTACATCAAATGCTCATCCTTGTCTTGGCACCCAGTTGGGTGTGCTGGTTGCCTCTGTTGTCTCTCTCTTTAGGTAGGAGCAGAACTGACCTGAGATCTGCTCCCCAAAGCTGGGCTGCACGTGGGCTGTACTGAAAAGCAGCAACACATCTTTGTGGTCTTCACATCCAAGCAGTGTTTTCATTTCCTGACCAAGCAACTGGGGGTGTGAAGGCTGCTCAGCCTTGCGTGGGTGAGCCACGGTTGTGTAACAATCTCCACACACTGTTCTCAAGGGCACTGGTAGTTCTTGGAACAAAATTCCAGGTAGTCACATACCACAGGAGGTTAATCACAGGCCTGGTTTGAGCCACCACAGCAGTGCTGCCTCTGAATTCTGTCCCTCACCGAGGTTGCTTAATGAGCATGTGAATCTGCAGTTATCCCTGCATCAGTTTGTCACCTTAATGCTGATGAGCTCCCATTAAATGGAACAATGGAACAGCCTTTGTATGCTCAAAAGTACATGTTCTGTCAGGGGCAAAAATAGTTATAACTTAGGAGCAAAAACCTGACTGTTTTAACTTATTTTTTTATACCACTTCAAAGTTATTGGTTGTAGCTTTTAGTGTACTTTTAATTCCACAGTGTTTCTGCTTTAACGTTAATTCTGTTGCTTCCATGTTAATGATGTAAGATATATTTTGTTGTAGTTTGGAGCAGAATTTCGACGGTTTTCTCTGGAGAGGTCCAAACCTGGAAAGTTTGAGGAGTTCTATGGATTATTGCAGCATGTGCACAAGATCCCAAATGTTGATGTTCTGGTGGGATACACGGACATTCACGGAGACCTGCTGCCTATCAATAATGACGACAATTATCACAAAGCAGTTTCTACAGCCAATCCTCTACTCAGGATTTTCATTCAGAGAAAAGGTAAGTGCATTTGAAGAATGTGAATCATCTGTTTATCCAGTTACAGTGTGATGTATGGAGGAAAAAACCCTTCAGTCCTATTTCATCATGTCAAATTCCGTAATAATTACGGGTCATGAAAAGTGTTCACAACTTGTGTGTCTTGCAAGAGCTTCCTCAGGCAACCTATTTATACTTTGTGATTTTTTTTAATGCTTGTATTTAGTTGAGTTAAAGTCAAGTTAAATCCCTATCAAATGCTTCTTTCTGGTTTTATGTAAGCAAATGAAAACAAATTTTAAACCTCTAAGGTTTTCTGCTCTGTGTGTTGGATACTTCTCACTTAAAAGTCCAATCTTGATCAGCCAAGAAGAGAGACCACCACAAGTCCACAACAGCCTGACACAAACCCAATATTCACAACCAGTGTGGCTGCTTGGCAGCTGCTGTGTGCTGGCAAAAGGTTTGTTTTGTTTGTGTTGATAGTATAGACTGGTAAGGCCTGTGTTTTCAGTGCTGAAATGCCAAAGGCATGAACCATTTGCTTTAGCAGGACCTGGAGGTAGACAAGGTCTATGATTCCATTTAATCCCCTACAGTAGCCATATGACAGGAAGGGATAAGCCACTTTGTCAGACTGGGATTATTGAGTTTATATTTTAACACCATATGTTTTTAGATTGTTCCTAGTGTGCAAGGTCTAATGTTACCTGTTTCTAGTGTTACATTTGTAATGCTTTTTGAGTTTCATACTATCATTTACCTTGATTTAATCCAGGTGGATTTGTTACTGCTCTGGTGCCAGAGGGTGATATAATGCACAGAAGTAGTTTAATCCATTTTAGTTTATCAGAACAAGAATTGACGAGCAGGAAAAGCTGTGCAGAAAGTATCAGGTGTCACTGTCTTCCCTTGGACACAAGAGCCTTCTGCCTCTGGAATTGTAGGGAATAAAGAACCCAGGCTGGCACCACAGTCCCACACTGCACTTTGCTGTGAATTAGTTGTGACCACACCGATCACCTCTGTTGATTAAGTTGGGGCTTTGCCTTCATTGGCATCTTTGCCATAGAGTAGATGTTTGTTTGATGGAAAATGCAGAAATAATTTTATTCTGTATTTTATTTGTGATGATTGGCCTGTAACCAAGGCTGAATTGCTGGAGTTAGAGATGGTTCATATTTTGTGCAGCATGATTTAAGTGTACTTAATGTACAGATTGCAGCAACTTTACTGGCTCTGCCTCTGAAATGGAAAATAAATGTCTGAACAAATACCTGCTATTGATGGGGCTGCTTTGATCTGTGCTGGTTTGGAACTATAATAAGTGACATAAGTTACTTTTCCACCTGCAAGGCTACTTGTGGCTTTCATGCATTCTCTTAAATCAGCTGAAAAATTTTTGTGGATTTTGTAATGTAACTTTGACTTCTTCTTTTGTATTTCCAGCAGCAGAAGTTGGGAATTTAAGATCTTTGACAAAGAGACACTGTGGGGAAGAGAGAAAGTGTTTTGCTGTCTTACATGTAATTTTTATCATGATGTCTTAACTGTTTAGAAAGTACATGTAATTTGTGCAAAGCTAACTTAAGGTATGAGCAGGCTGCAATGAAATCTAATGTAAATACTATTAACTTCTTAGTATATTGCATCCAAGGAACACCTTGAGGGGTTGAAATGGGAGCTGCAAGATGGTTTTGCTTTTATTAGTAATTGATGGTTGTGATAATGGGACTCCAAAATTTGGGAAATGTTATGCCAGAGTAAGAACTCTTTTCTCTCCTGTTTGATTTTGACTCCTTGTTTCTGAAAGTTCTGAGTTTGTCCTGAGAATTTGTGTCTTACTTAATGTGGTAAGAAACCTAGAGATCCTGTAATGAAATCACATAATTTCCCTTAGACTCCTCTAACTAAAGGTATTTCACTAAATTCCTTTAAAATACTTAAGCTGCTCCAGTGCTAAATCTAAACTGGAGCTTGATGTTGCACAAGTCAAGATTGCAAGCTGACGGCCAGAAAACATTCCTTGCTGGAATTTTGTTCTGCAGTTTAACAGATTAACAGGTACTGTTGACATCTGGTATTTAAAGGTTAAACTGATGTATTGTGATTAAATCCAGATGTATGGGAGTCACTCTGTCTGTGAGAAAAGCCCTACAGAAGAGAAAATGGAGGGGAACAGTCCGCACAGGCTGAAGGGCAGCTTGATGTGGGGAACTTTGCATTGTAAATACAAGAACAATAGAGAGAAGATACATTTCATTATAATACCCTTAACAGTCCCTAGCAGGATATTAAATTACAATATTCAGCTCTTGCAAGTTCTGCATGTATATGGCTGAATTTTGTGAAAAGTGGATTCTTTGGTTAATCCACTTGTGCCCCTTGAGAGAGACTTTGTTGCTGAGAAGCTTTACTTTGGTGAGAAGTAAGAGGAGTTGGCTTTCTAAACATCTCTTTGTAGACTAGCCTAGCTATTCTGAGGCCTCTTCCTAAAAACACAGGTTAGTTTCCTAAAACTGCATTTTGTTATATCTTGTAACTAAATAAGAGGAGATTTGTTGGGTCTTATTTAAAAAAAGCTAAATTGTGTCTCTATTCAAATGTGCTAACTACTTGAGGGCTTTGAAAATTTAATTCTCAAGGGGTAACTCTACATTGATTTGCAAATAGATCAGAAAAATATTTTTTAAATCTATCTTGAAGAACAGTTAAATTGAAACCAGATTTGGCATTTGTGGGGTTTGTTTTCAATTTCATGTAATAAGTCTGTACAGATTGGTGCCACCTTGAGCTGGAAACTGCTGGGAGGAGAAATCCTTCCTGCACTGTGTGGAGGTTCTCCTTCACACTATCTGCAGTTAACACCTTGTCCTTTGGCTTTAGGCCAAAATATTTTTTGCCGGGGCTTTAAACTGATTAGTGAGGTGCCAGAACAAAGATGCCTTTGTACTTGAGAGTATTGTTTTAGAAAACTTGTTTAGCGGTGGAAGAGAGGTTACCCAGAGTGTGCTGTTCTGCTGAGATTTGGGGAGATAAATTTATCAACCTCTCACTAGTTTTTCTCACAAATTTTCTAACCTTAATTGTCTGTCTTAAGATTAATGCTAGTTCTGAATTATTAAACTATTAAGAGCAGTTATAATGCAGAAAAGTTACCCTCTGGTGTGTCAGAGTTTCTTAAATGTTTTGACATCTGGCTTGCAGTTTTGGGATGCTTTTATTTCAGCAGCGTGTCCTGTAACTTAAGAAGGTTACTAACAACAAAAACATCAGCTCAATTTAAGATTTCTGATTTGTCTTCTGAAAGAGACTTTTAAAGTCCCTCTCTTTTCCAAAAAAATGTTCTTCTGCTCATAGTTTTTGTTTTAAAAGTCATTTTGAGTGTTATTTTGCAGACAGACATATTTACATAATATTTCTTTCAAAGTCAGTCCTGTTGCAGCTGATCTTCGAGTTTCTCAACTAACTGGAAAAATTTGATTTGGACAGCAGTTGCCAGCTGATAGTGCTTGATTGGCACCAGTCTGTTGGGTCCTCTGTTCTGGAGCTGTCATCAGCAGCCTGCACTCTGGCAGACATGAGTGCAAGTGTTACTTTGTATTTAAAACAGTGAAAGGTATTTAAAGCAAGCCCTGTCTAGGGTCTGATTTCACAATTGTCTTTTCCAGGTTGTTTTGTAAACAATTGTAGTTCTAAGTTAAAAAAAAAGAGAAGCTATTGCACCTCATTGAATTGCAAAAATCCTTTCAATGAAACACCAGATGTGTAACTGAAAACTGGTTGGATGGGTTGTCAGGAGAGATAAGGGCAAAACTTCTCTCCTTTTTTTTCTTTGATCATAAATTTTCAGCAAACATGAAAAGAATTGCTCCATGTTGTCTGAAAAGTCAGCATGTTAGTTGTCAGCAATGGAGTACAGGGGTTTAACCAGCTGATATTTAGCAGTTAGAGATCCCAAAGGGCATTTTACAGAGAGAAGGCTAAGTTTGCATTTTTGTAGGTGTTTTACTTCAGACATAGTTCACCTGTTAATATGCTTTGCTTTGGGAGGTTGAATTGTTTTCTAATGCACCAACTCTTCAACACAACTGACTTAACACTCTTAGATGTGTGAAGATCAGTTTTTAGGCTATTTCTAAAGCCTTCTTGCTTGATGATAAGATCTAATGTTATATTAATTAAACCTTAAATTGCAAAGTAACTGAGATTGCTACAGAAGTGACTTCAGGCTACAGCAGGTCTGTGTCAGTCAGGTTATCTTTGGAAAGAACTCCTGTTTGTGTCAATTAAATTGTTGAACAACTTTAGCTGTAAACATCAATGCAAAAGATGCTCTGACTGTAGCAAACAGCTAAGCAAGAGCTTTGCCTTCCTTGTGGTGTAATTATTTTTTTTTTTAAACAAAGGAAATAAAAAAGAAATGTAAATGAGGCCATCGTCAGGACACATTTTTCTAAAACATGTTGATAAACTATTGTGTACACACAAGCCAGGAGCTGACAATAAACCCCTTTGAGGTTTGTTTGTGGGCTAATTTGAATTTGTTTCTTTTCCTGCTGTCCTTTATCTCTTACAATACCAGGTCCAAGGCTGCCTTCGTAGAGCAGCCAAAGGACTGTTCTTGTTTTCAGCAGCCCTAAAGGCTGCGAAGGAAGGAGTTAGTGTTATGTGCTGGAGCAGTGTTAACCTGTTGCTCCAGGAATACTTTCTCTGTTCTGTTTTGCTTAAAGCATCTGAAGAGTCCCAGTCTAACTGGTACATGTGTGTATATTTCAGCCTCAGAAATAAGTGCACTCATTGATTTCCTCAGCAACTGGCAGCTGTCCTCAAGTGTCACCAGGGCAGCATTGCCATAGTCAGTGCAGTGCACAGATTGAAATGTATAGCCATTCCTCCACTTCCTTGGCTGTACCAATGGCATCTGAATGTGACAATACAAAGAAATCCCAGCTTCTCTGGGTCCTAGGGTTAGTGCAGTCCAGTTCTGTGTGATTATTGGGGGTTTTCCACTGCAGAACAAAGATCTATGCAATGTTGCAAAAGTACAAGTGTAAATCCAAGGAAACTCAGATCTGAATGTATTTAGGTACATTCTTTTTGGTGAATTAGAGCATATTAAAAAGAAAAATGGAACTTCTGGCATTTCAGAAATCAGGATTGCTTCCACAGAATGTGTTTCCTTGTCTCTTACAAGTAGTTGTAGGACTAACCTGTTTTGTTTTGGTTTTTTTTAAGTTCTGAGCCATTTGCCTATTTCTTTATCAAGTTGTGGCAGTTACAGCATTGCTTGCATGAACAGTTTTGCTTGAAGTATTTGTGTGCAAGGTCTCTTTGTTTCTGCTCCACAGCCATTTTACCTACATGATGTGGGGGCAGGGAAGAGTGCAGAATGGAATAAGCTTTCTGGAGTTTGAATCCAGGTCACTTGGCTGGCTCCCAGCAACTAGGCAATAATAGGCACACTGGCTGCTTTCCCTTTTTCATTCTTTCTTTTCCAATGATCTGAAACCTGAGGAGAGAAAACTAGCAAGTGGAATTACTCTGAATAAAATTAAAATGTTTCTAGGAATGTACTCACTCTTTCCATTCTACCCTTTCTTTCAAGCAGCTGTAACTCTTTGTTCCTGCTGCTGCTAACTTGCTTTAATTTTTTTGTGCGCTCTCTTTCCTTTGGTAGAAGAAAACCAAAAGTATTCCAAACTTTGAATCTCATAACATTAAAGCTGTTGTTTCACAAGTAGAGAGAAAGGTTTCTACTGTAGTAAGGCAGATACCTTCTAGATGAGATCTTTGCCTCTGCTGAGCTCAAACATGTCAGCAATGTGAGCTGGCCAGGTCTGGTGGGCTCTCATCCCCATGTCTCTGTCTTACAGAAGATGCAGACTACAGTGCCTTTGGGACAGATACCATGACCAGGAAGAAGAACGTCTTATCCAACGTGTTACGTCCGGATAACCACAAGAAGAAACCGCACATTGTGATTAGCATGCCCCAGGACTTCAGGCCAGTGTCCTCCATCATAGATGTGGATATTCTGCCCGAGACCCACCGCAGGGTGAGGCTCTACAAGTACGGCACTGACAAACCCCTGGGCTTCTACATCCGGGACGGCTCCAGCGTCAGGGTCACCCCGCACGGGCTGGAGAAAGTCCCGGGCATTTTCATATCCAGGCTGGTCCCTGGAGGGCTGGCTCAGAGCACAGGCCTGCTGGCTGTCAATGATGAGGTACTGGAGGTGAATGGGATCGAGGTGTCGGGAAAAAGCCTCGATCAGGTTACAGACATGATGATTGCAAACAGCCGCAACCTGATCATCACGGTCAGACCTGCCAACCAGAGGAACAACGTCGTGAGGAACAGTCGGACTTCGGGCAGCTCCGGCCAGTCCACTGAGTCAAGCCTTCCCAGCAGCACACCAAACATCCTGGGAAATCTACTGCAAGGAGAAGAGGAGAGCGATGAGGAGGACATTATTATTGAAGACAGTGGGGAGCCACAGCAGATCCCAAAAGCTGCGCCTACCAGCGAAAGCATAGAATCCTTGTCACAAATTGAACTCCTCCATGAATCCACACAAAATGGATTCCTTCCTTCCAGTGAGCTGAACTTGCATCACTCAGCAGGCAGCATTAGCATGGAGTATGAAGTACCAGAGCCAGGCCGTAAGTCGTTAGAAGAAGAGGGAACTATAATAACACTATGAAATGACATTGGCGTACTTTGTACAAGTAAGGATGCCATACATGTTTTAATTGGGCTTAATATGTAATACATTTTATACCTCTCCATCTACCAAGCACTGCAGTTAGATTAAAAGGAGGGAAAAAAATAAATACAAGACATTCAAAATTATGTAAGTTGACTAACTTCATTAATTCTGCACTTCAATGTAAATAATTCACAAAGCTGGAAGATAGTTGATAAATGGCTGAAACTAAATGAGGAAAATTTAAATTGAAAATGAAGGATAGCTAAGAGATGGCTGTGAGCTTTCTTTCGAAGGTACTTTATTTTTGTTATTTTTTTAATGCTGTATACTACTGGTTCTATAGAAGTTAACTTTGTTACGTGTGAGGTTGACTATCTCATGTACTGTGGTTTCATGTTCCTCTGAAGTGCTGCTTATGTGTGTTGGAGCTGCTTTAGCCCCTTCCCTCCTGTCCTGGGCTGCTGCTCCACTGGCAGAGCTGTTGGTGGGCTCTGTGCAAGAGGGAGCTGGGAGGAAGGCAGAGTTGGGCTGGGAGGAGATGGGGTGGCTGGTCTGGTTCCGTGGCTGCCACAGGGACAGCAGGGCTCTGTGGGCTCTGGAGGTGACTGTTCCTTTGTGAGTGAATGTGCAACCACAGGCTCGTTAGTCAGGCACATTACTGGTTTTAATGGCCAGGTAAGCTTACTTTTAATGACTCTGATTTTGAAATTCAAATGTGAAAGTCTTAACATTAATGCATCAGAGACCTGTTCTCATTCTAGTATGCAATATTTAAGGATATCATTGGATTTAATTACTAATCCCAGTAAATTACAAACAAATCAAATGTAAACTTAATGCTATGGAACTAGCATAACATAATCTGTTAAAATTGCAGTCCTAGTAGAAGCTGTAAAGATTTCTACTAGCAAAGGTTTGTTGGAATGAGTCTGGATTATATAAAAGTGACTTTCTTCAAACCTGAACAAGTTAGAACAGTTTAAATTAAATCCCTGGATTAAAAGAAGTTTTTAATCAGAATGAGGCTTTACTACAACTTGTTTGAGCCATGTGATACTAACTTATTCATTACTAGGAACTGATCTGTAAATGCAGCTCTGTGTGCCCCTGGCTGGGTGTTTTGGATGTTACAGAGTTGCTCAGTGTGCAAACACTGATGACAAGTCCTGATGCTGCAAGAGAAACGTGTGTGTGTAACCACTGCATTCACTGGGACAGTTGCAGGGGAGGCTTCTGGCATTGTTCTTATCCTTCCCCTTTTTGTATCTCCTGCTTTACCACTTTGGCACTCTGTTCCCAACCTGACCCTTCTCTGGGAACAGAAGTTGTGGCAGGAAGACGAGATGGGGACTAACAGGACTGGGGAGAGGGCTAGCTGGATCTTCTCCCCAGTGACCCTGTGGCCTCTGTCAGCCTGTGAGAAGGAGTAGGGTGCTGCCAGTTCTGTGCTGTGGTCCTGTGCTCCCCAGAGCAGGAGTCAGGAGTGTGTTCCACCCTTTGGGAAGATGTGATGACTGGGAAGGGACACTGACCCCTTTCTTTTTTCCCCTCAGTCTGTCTTGAGGAAAATCTACCTCTGGTAACTTTGCTAACAAGAGACCAACTGTAAGTTTAATGTTAAAGCATCTGTAAAAGTCGTCACAGACTATCAGAGGCTAAAACTGTGTTTAAGGTTTTTGTGACGATGCAAACACTGCTGCAGAAATAAATCCCTGCTGCTTGATGTTCCAAAATGCACATTTGAAATTGGTATCTCGTGAGCAGTAGTATTTTTAAACCTCCAATGCCACTGGAGTCCCAAGATGCCAGGAGAGGCATTCATACCCCTTAGGATTTCTGGAGGATAGGCACAGCAGGCAGTGGTACTCTGCAAATACAGGTGAGGGGCTCTTTGTCACACTTATTGATGATTTCTTCAGTGTGTGTGTGGAGAGCCCTGGAATCTTTTGCAAGAGCAAGATCTTCCAAATGTTTCACTTCTTTTGCTAATAATTATGAAAAATGAAGCAACTACATCCACTTCGTGTGAAATGAGAAAAAGCAATGTTCATTCTGCAATGTGGAGACTTTACCTGTACATGTTTTCTCTCAGCGCTGCTCTACACTTCCTCTCTTTAGGGAAGATTGTTTACTTTAAAAATATCTTTTTTATTTTCCTTTATCGAAAGACTTTCCTTCCTGTATGAAATCACCAGTGGAGGGTGAGACTCATTATTCTGCTAGTTTGCACTTCTGTGCCTTTGGTTTACTTGAATGTATTGTGAATAGTCAAAGGAATAAAGGCACTGGGATGGGAAGAGAAGAGAAGAGAGGCCCACAGGTACAGAGAACGAGCTGGTAGTGCACTTACTGCAGGTGTAACGTTTTCATTCCATGGAAATCCACTCTGGGGCTGACGTGCTCCATGAGGATTTTGCAGCTTGGATCACAGCTGGGAGGATGGACTTGCCTGGGAGGGCTGAGCCTGGGAATGGCCAACTGGCCAGGAAACTGGGGAGGTCCCAACCCGAGGCTGCTGTGCTGCCAAGCACGTGCATGGGTAGTTTGAATCATATATATGCCAGTATTAAGGACTTGTAGAAATTTAACTGGGGTCCTACTCTAAATTGCATGAGACTTCATCTCTTAGGACCTTTCCTGCAAACTGAGTAATCTAAACGTGAGGTAATGTTCTTTTTGACATATATCATGTTCTGTTTCACAGAGACTTGGTAATGTAGTAAAACTAAGCATTTGGGACTTGATAAAAACATTAAAGAATAAACCTAAAAAATGTGTATTTACAGTTACAATGACAGACTGCACAGCATGTAATTGCTTAATGCTGCAGTTACCATAAAGTTTCTAAAGTTCTTCCATATCTTACTAATACATACACTGTTAATTACAAAAGATTTTTAAATTGCTACTTCAGGATGATCAATGGTTGATTATGAGTGGCTAAATTTAATTTTATATGTAAATGATACTGGGGTTCAGTATAAGGTTTTTTAAAATATGCTGATATTGTTAGCCTTTCATTCACTACCTCCTAAATTTTTAACATCTATACTGTTTTCTCCCTGGAAGACAATACTTAAAGGCTTGACTGTTTTATATAGATTTTATCTTTAGCTAAAAAAAAGGAGAAAAAATCCAGAAGTGATAGTGAGGATGCTGCGCATGATTGACAATATTACGCTGCTATTGATGTAATCTTTATGTATTAAGTATCCTGTGTGTGTAAATTGTATTTTCAATCCAGATTTTATAAATTAATTTATGAAATATCCAAATTATTTCAGAATGGAATGAAAAATCTAAAATTCCTTTGGCTAGTGTTATATGTTGTGTACATGCACAGAGGGGGGGCAAGTCATTCCTCCCTTGCAACTGGGAGATCTAAGTGCACCTTAATAGGAAGAAGAACAAATTCTTAATAGAATTAAGATGCATTTACTATGAAGTTCTGCTATGGTACTGGAGAAGTCAAGCCTAACTGTGAATCATATGTTTTTTTTCCACACCTGAATTAAATTTAGGACAATGTTCTCACAAGCTGTCTTTAACATGTGTATTTTTGTGAATATTATGTATTTTCTAATTAAATTTTACTTGCAATGTGATTTTTACATGAATGAACTTGTTTAAAATGTCAAATATCAGTATTTTTCTTACAACTTTAATGTATAATGTACATTGGTATCTCACCGAATGAAGATTGATTTTACAAAAATCAAGCTAGATGTAGTTGTATATTAGTCTTATATTTTTACAGACTGAAATAATAAATGGATATAGAAATAAAATGGTTTTTTCTCAATTACTTTGTTACATCCATCAAAATGAGGAAGAATGTATCCTTTTTATCAAGTGTGACAATAGATGGGCTTATTTTTTTTTCTCCTGGCCAGCTGATCAGGCTGTTTTCCTGTGTTTTCCCTGTGCTACCTCTGTCCCTCCCCTGGAGCAGATCTCTGCACGTGGGAAGTCCCAGAGGTTCCAGTGTGAGTCCCTCAGTGCTGCTGCCTCACTCACCTGTGCTGTGCTTGCTCCTGCAGTGCTTGGCTTGCCTGAGGATGCTCCTGCTGTGTCACCTGTGTCAGCTGCTGCTGCTGTGAGTATCTCCCATCTCTTTTGCCTTGGCAGCCCTTGTTAATATCTACCCAGAGAGGAGAGACTCGGGCTGTGCTTGGCTTTGTGTGTGGTTTTTGTTTGTGCTGCTCTGGGGCTGAGCTCAGTTCTGCTCTGCACCTCCCTCGTGTCTGCAGGACTGCCTTGTGTGTGTGCTGAGTGCTTCCCGTCCCTGCAGGTGTAGCCGTGGGGAGGAGACCGAAAGGCTGAATCTGCATTGACTCAGAATGCAGCCCAAAGAACCCAGGCTGCTCCCCTGGGCACTGGAGCAGGAGTGTCTTGAGCTGGGGGAGGTTTCTTCTCTTGGAAGGAACGCTGAAATCTGTGGCATTCCTGAAGCGCTGAGAGCTCTCTGCAAATGCATCCTCTGCAGTGCTCCCTGCTCGGGCACGGGGGTGGGGTCACCCTCTGAGGCAGCAGGAGGAATGTGTCCTTGGGAATGCCTCTGTCTGTGAGGATAAAGTGAGCCTGATAAGCTGGTTCTGCAGAGGAGGCAGAGTACAGGAGCTGATCTGGGACACTTCCAGGGAATGAGACTCAAGTGCACTCACACAGGTCAGCAATGCTACTTCTACAAATCACTCATACCTACACACAGTTCTCTTAAACTGAGAAACTCATTTAAAGGAATACTAACTTTCCATGCTGCTGCCTCCTTGAGGAAGGAATGCAGCTGTTAAATTGCATCTGTCATTTAAACCCAGCAGTACTGACCTTTTCTCAAGGTGATGAGCTCTTAACAAGGTGTTTGGACTTGAGTTATTTTATGAAATAGAAAATCCATGTATGGTTGCAGATACAAAGACTTCCCAGGATTTTCATAAGTAATTGAGTGAAAATCCTTCTCTCCCAACAGGAGAAAGATTTTGACTAGTGCTAAATACCCCTTTGAAGTTTTTTTGTTATCTTAAAATTATCTGTGGCATTCTAGTTGCAGACATTCCAGAGTTACTTCTGAAGATGTGTTTCTTGGAATACAAGTGTCCCTCTCAGACACAATGATGTAGTTACATGTGGTAAAGCTAGAGAGGAATAATCAGGTTTAAAGTAGCTTCATAAATGGCTTGCAATGCTAGCATGAGGAAAGAGGTGTTGGATACTAACAGTATTCTTGGATGCTGTAGAAGTATGCAATAAATGGTACAGCTGGTCCTTGGAGAGGTGAGATTGCAGCCAAGATGTAGGAATTCAGACTCCTTGTGCAGCTCTGACAGATCACTTGTGTACTTTTCCTCTCATACAGGAGATAAATTTGTCTCTGGGGACTTAGTGTCGTGTGCTTGATTTAAAAGTGCTTTAGAGCCGTGAAGCACAAAGCGATTAAAGAAGTGCTGTGCTATTAAACCAGCAGTTCTTATACAGAGGTCACAAGTGTTGCTAATAAGATATCATTTCCTGTCCTTCCAATTAGCATTCCTTTCTACTTGAACTACTATTTTATTACCTGATAGCATAAGGAAATACCTTGCATTTCATCATTGTTTCAGGCTCTGTGGTGCTATGTTTGAGAAAGTATATAGGAGTGTATTTATTGTCCCCACATCAGAACGTGGTTCTTGTCCTGCATTTGCTGCTTTGCTATTGTTCTGGATATTGTGGGCCTAATTAAAAAAATCAGATTTTCTTTTTTCTGTTGGAGGGTACAAATGACTTGGAATTCTTCAGATGCTGAGGAGAATGAGTTTAATATAGAAACATAGATTTCTGACTTTCTGAATGCTGCATAAGATTACATAAAATACTTGGTCTTGTAATTCTGAAATTTGAAAATCTAATAGCTTAAATCCCCTAATAACCTTTTTACTAAGTCTGCCCTTAGTAGGCAACTCTTTTCTGTCCTGTGCAGCAAAATGAAAACTAGATACATTTTTGCAAGCTCATAAATGAGTTAATAAATGCGCTAAAACTTAAAGCAAAAACCTACTTGCAAAAGACTATTTGTGTGTTTTATTAAACACTGAAATGCTATTAACTGTCTTTCACATATGCTTCAGGTGGTTAGTAACGTCTGTATTGTAGAAAGGAAAGGAGGAAGGGGTAAGGACGAGATCCGGTTGTGAGCCAGGCAGTGTGTCACAGGTTCTCTGCTGCCTTATCTAGAGCTGAACGTCTCTAACCTCAAATCATTTCAACACTCACAAACTGAGAAATTTCGAGTTTCTTAGAGCTGCATTTTTCACTACAGCCCTTTAATTTCCCGGTGACTAGAACGAGAGCCGAGCCCGTTCCCGCAGCCGCTCCCGCCCCGCACCGCCGGGTGCCGCGCTCGGCGCGCCGAGCTCAGCCGGACACCGCCGGGAGCGGCCGCAGCTCAGCCGGGAGCGCTCGGGATGCTGCGGGCACTGCCCGGAGCTCAGCCGGGACTCTCGGGATGCTGCGGGCACTGCCCGGAGAGCAGCTCGGGATGCTGCGGGCACTGCCCGGAGAGCAGCTCGGGATGCTGCGGGCACTGCCCGGAGAGCAGCCGGGACTCTCGGGATGCTGCGGCCGGAGCAGCCCCGGCCCGGGAGGAGGTGGGTGCGGAGGAAGGGGCGCGGAGCGGAGGCTGCCTCCCGAGGAGATCACGGAGGGCACCGAGGGGAGGCCCCGACGGGGAGCTGCAGGTGCGGCCGGGGATCCCGCCGGGACGGTACCATGGGGGCTGCAGCTGCGGAGAGCCCTGTGCCTGAGCCCTAGGATGGATCCCGCCAGTGCTCCCCGGGATGAGCAGGGTCTGCGGGGCTCCCGTGGCTGGAATGCAGTGCTGGGTAAAGCTGAGCTGCTGCTGAATAAGTATTTGCATGCTTTTGTTGGTTTAGAATTAGTTTTTCTTGTTAATTCCTATGGAAGATACTTGTGATTTGGTTTGTGGCAACGAAGCCTGCTGGTGTGTGAGGCTGAGCTCTGAGTGCTGATGTGACTGAGTTTGTGCAGTTTGAGGATCCGAGGTGCAGCCAGCTCCCCATCCAGCTGGTGAGCTCCACTGGTAAGGAACAGGACACATGGAATCCCTGAAGGCAAAGAGGTTTTGAAGTTGCCCTTTGTAGGCAGAGACACTTCCCCACCACCACCACAAAAGAGAGGAAGGCTCCCAAACCCAAAGTGGTGAGCACTCGGGAGTGTTCACTTTGTGACCTGCAGGAAGCTGATACCACACCTGAGTCTGGTGGTGATGTAAAGTCAGTAATGGTTCTCTTTGGGCAGCTTAATTTAAATTCTCACGACAAAAGATGCTCCTAAACCAACCTTCAAAATAGCTTCCCCTCGCCCCCTTCCTTAATTTTGACAGTAAAATGTTGATGTGATTTATTTTTGTCTCTAAGGAAAAAAAGGGAAATTTGTTCAGTTTCATTACTCAGAGAATTTTTCCCCATGCCTCTCCCTTGACATCTTCTTTTCATATGTGGTTGTCAATGATTTGCAGTAAGTCAGATCACTTACACACATCCACATCTTGGGATCTTTGTTTTGGTTTTGCGTTCAGCATTTTCCAGGTGATGACACAATGCTTGGTCCAGGATACCCACATCATTTTCATGTGGTTAAACCACTGACAGTATTTATTATTAGTCATCTACACATCTACAGAGGGCAAGACACAAGTCTTGTTAGTGCTGATAAAACATTTACAAAAAAAAGAATTTTCAAGCTTGATTAAGATGATGTTGCAAAGTGAGCTGCTCAGTAGGGAACAAGTTTCATTCCAGTATTAGTTCGTGTGAGCTGGAGTCTATTGGTTTCGTCAAGTGCCACTCGTAGTGGTGTTAAATAAAAAATAAAGAAGGCATTAATAACTTTTCTATACAGCGCTGCACAGCAGAGTGGATATTTTTAAAAGTGGGTGCCTGTTAGTTCTGATGAGGAACACAGAAATAATTTGTGTTCTTTGCTCCTTGAAGCCATTCTGTTTCCTTCAGACCTGTTCAGCTGAAATGAAACACCTCTTGGTTCTTGCACATCTTGGTAGCCTGCTCCAAGCAGCCATGTAATGTAGGTGTTTCCTTCCTGGAGAATCCATCCTGGCTTTCGTGGCTGCAGCTCCCTGAGTGTCTCTCTGGGTGGGCCTGGCCCTGCACCACAAACATGGAATGAGACGTTTGGTTCCTTTTCATGGAGTCGCCTTAGTGATGTGATTTTCACATTTTCCTTCCGGGATAGCAATTTCCTCTAGCACGTAGCTCCTAATGCTCATTCTGGTGTTCAGTCTCGCACAGCAGTTGTGGCAGGTGAAGCTGCAGAACGCAGACTGACATTGGTGTGGCCCACAGAAGCTTTTGCCCAGCGGCAGCTCTCAGCCTCCGCTGCAGGACATCACGGTGCCTGCTGAGAGCATCCGGGACAGAGCTGGAGAAGGGTAAGTAGAGCTGTGGCAACAGCCCCTCCACGGCAAGAGCCCCGCCGCGGCATGGCTGTGCTCCTCCCGGCCCGTTCGGCCCGGCGGGGCTCGCTCGGGGAGCCCGGGGGCGCCATCTTGGGCGCGGGCAGCGCTGCCGAGCCGCCGCCGCCAGGGGGCGCCGGGGCGCGCTGGGCCTGAGGGGAGAGGCGGGCTGAGGGGAGCGGCGGGCAGGAGAGCCTGAGGGGAGCGAGGAGAGCCTGAGGGGAGCGGCGGGCAGCAGAGCCCCAAAGCGCTGCCACCCGAAGGCTCCGTGCGCTCTGCTGCTCCTACGGAAGCCATCCGTCCGTTCCTCTTCCCTCCCTTCAGCTAAAACAAGTGAAATCAGGTAGAGAAACCGGTGCTGTGTTGTAACCCTTTGCGAGCGTTTCCCAAGGACTGCGCTCACGCAGCGGGACAGCCTCATGCAGTCAATGATGCACAGAGCAGCTGCTCTCAGCATTTACCACAACACTTCTGTCATCTTCAAACACCTCATGTAACACGTCTCCTTGCAATTACAGTGATTGCTAATTGCACTGAGTGCATTTAACGGCCAGAAATGACTAGCCAATGTCTCCTTGGGGACTTGTTGCCTATGAACTGTTTTGTCAGATGATTCTTGGGAATCTCAGAGATAAATGGAGAGAGCCAGGATAAAGTGAAGCAGATAAGAAACAGTGGCCACATAGTTTTCTTAGGCAGTTGAAAAGTAATTTTCCAGCTTTATTCTTACTAGCTTTAGTGCGCATTGTCTTCTGTTCATAGAACGAATGCCAGTATTGCCTCCTAAGCATTTTTCCACTTTTTGTTTGTGTATCTCAGTGTTGTTTGGAGAGATGTGGTGTTTATTCTCAAGGACAGAACTCCTAAATCAAGGGTAGCCCCAAAGCAGTCTGGTGTGGGCTGCAAGAACCCACTGAAAACCCAAATTAACATGATTGGTTATGCCAAATGTCATTGGCTAACCAGTGATGATTATTTGGTTATGGGGCAGTTCTTCCTTGCACCTTGGTCATGAATTCCGCTGAGAAGTGAGGCCATCCTCCTTGTAGGCAAATCAGTGACTGTCGTGGCTGGTTATTAATCTTTTTGTGACTTCTCTTAGAATTCTGTGAGTCTCTGGTTTTGCCATTGGCATGTCTTGCTCATGGAAAAGAGGCGTCATTGCTTCCAGGGACAGTGACACAGAGTAGAAAGAAACAAAAGCCTGGCTTTTCAAATCTCTCATGGTTAGCAGAGGACTTCAAAGGAGGAATAGCTGCCTCCTAAGAATGGTGCAGTATTAGTGGCTATTTCAACAGTTCTTTTTCCATTCACCTTTTGGCAAAAACAGCTGGAAAGGAACACATGAATCTGACGGTATTTTTTGATATGTCTTGTCTTACATTTGTCAGCTTTGGATTCTCTAGTACAGCACATTTAGTCTGTGCAAAGTGTAGAACATGAGAGATTGGTTTCTTTGGCCAAAAATCCCTTGAGTGCATTCCTGAAAGGTGGTGATTGCTTTGGTGATAAGGCATTGCCTGCTCAAAGCCACTGGTTTGAATCAATAGCTCTTCACTGCTGATTGTATTCTGTCTGATTTACTATTAGCTTCATTCACTCACCTCCACCGTTTGGGAGCTTATGCTAAGATTTTTTATGTTCCTTGTGCTTTTTGCCATCGGTCAGGCATGCACCTCCCATTCCTAGCTCCAGTGTAGGAAGGTGTAAGTTTGCTCACGTGGATCTCACTGTCTGTGGCTCAGGCAGGATTGCTGTACCCAGAGCATGCTTTCCCTTTGTCGTTGCTGCCTCCTGTTGAACTCGGCTGTCGCTGGGGCTCTGTAGGCTGTGCACAGCCACCTGCAATCAGATTTGCATATAATTTCCTTCCAGCACAGGCTGCTGCTGCAACATCAGCTCTCATGGGCCTTGGATTGGTCATTATCTTTTACCCTCAAAGAAAGATGGTTTAAATTTGTTTCTTGTCTGCTCTGCCATTGTTATTCTGGGTTTGTTCACCATCTCTCTGGCTCTGTTCCAAGCTGTTGTTCAGAGTTGCAGTAGTTATCATATCAATTACAACAGCATTGTGCTGTACAAGTGGCTTTTCCCTACTCCTTTCTGACACCAACATCAGCAAGTTTGTACCTTATCTTTGGAAATTCCAGGCTCATGTTTTAATCTGATGTAATTTACCTGAATATTAACCTTACCTCAGACCACCAATCTGTTCTTCACATGTGTTTTATGATAGAGAAGGGTTTTCATGCCCACCATTGGCCCAAAATAATTCAATAGAACAAACTTGGAATTGATCTGCTTAATCTCCTCCATTTTGTATTAATTCTGTATTTTAATTTAACATTCAGAAATACCAGTATGCCTCCACTGACAGGTACCCGGCTTGGATGTCTGTGCTCCCTTTGTGTTGGAACTGAAGGACATCCTGTACAAACACCACAGAGGTGTCACTGCTGGGGGAGGTGGCCAGGTGTACCTTTGGGGGCTGCAGTGCTGACACCAGGAGTGCAGGGGACACTGTTGGTTTGTTTACAGGAGAAACTTCTACGGTGGGATCTGCTATTGCAGAACACTTAGAGTGCTATGAAAGCACTTGGTCCTGCACCACTTCACAGCTCTGTCAGGTACCAGAGCAAGCTCTGGCAGCATCAGCTGCAGCATGAATCCAGATCCAGGGCAAAGAGCAACTGCCAAAGAGAATGATGGCTATTCAGTGTGGCATAGACAGGAGGTGGTGCACGCTGATTTCATCCTCAGCTGTCAAACTCCAGTGAATCTTCAGAAAAACACAGTTTATATAGAGTAAAGAATTCAGTAAAGAATTGTAACTTGGCCAAATTTGGTCATATTTTCCTGGAAATGGGAAAATATGTCCCAGATGAGGGCAGTTTTCTGCCAATTTAAAATCTCTGCTGTAGCTTAAGAAGGCATCAGAGCTTTTCAAAAGAGCGAAACAGCACATACTTTTCCTTAATTTCATTATCTGAATTAGTTTTGTTTTATTCCCTAAAACTTGCCAAAATTGTTAAACCTGCTGCAGATACCCAATCTGGAAAAAAGATCAGAGCTGGAGGTTCTGCAGGGCTGGGCTGCCTATCCAAACAATGTTGGAACTGGGACACCAGTAAGAACGTGAAGGCCAGGCTGGTCACACAGAAACTGCCTTCAACTGGGTTTGAACGAGTACAGAGCTTTCCTTTTTTTTTTTTTTTAAAGAAAAACGTTGAAATTTTACGTAATTGTGTATTCATGCTTGCAGGCACCTTGAAATGATGATATTAATGAAGAAAAGAGAAAGGGGTCTAGTCCATAGGAGAAAAGTGAGTTAGCAGGATTCACTCTTTGTGTTTGGAATATCCAGAGGTGGGCTGAAAAGAAAGGACCTTGTGCTAAATATAAACTACAAACATAGCTGGGTAAGTCTGCTGGGTTGTAAGAATATAACACCTCCAGAGGGAACAGAACAGAGGAAGGAACTTTCTCTTGTGAAGTTTGCAGCTCTGTGGCAGAAAAGCTTTTCTGTTGTAAAGCTTGAACTTTGTATGGCAGAAACTGGTTTCATGATAACATTTTTATTCAAAGATGTTATCTGTGCCCTGTCTGAATGGGTTGCAGCCTTAAAGAAAGGACAGGAAATCTATTTTAGAGAACTTCAGCATGAGGAGTTTAAAGAAACCACTCGTATCTTCTGATGGAAGAAAGCTGAATGTTAGCAACTTGCTGTTTTGCAGCTTGTAATAGCTGTTGTGTGCTTAAAGCTGGAAATTTGCTTTCAATGGCATTGGCTGAGAATCTTGTCAAATATTTATTTTAAGTGTATTTTTTAACCCTTGTATAATTTATTTTAATCTCTAGAATAGCAGCTGCTCCTCTGAGGTGGGGTTTGCTCTCTTGTCCTGGCTAAGGTGCTGGCTGATGGTTTTTCCTGACACTTGGAGTTGATTCTCAGAAGTGGAAGTGGGAAATTGATATTGGGATATGAAGCATTCTTTGTGTTCTTTTATTGGCTCACCTGAGCTCAGTAATGAGCAGAAGTTCTTGATGACTCAGACTGTCTGGAGTATCTAGGAAAGAGATCTGTGCTTAACAGAGCTTCCCAGTGGTTGTGGAATCACAGACTTCAGGCTGCAGTCTCCATAGATGGATAGGGATCCACTCTCTGAGAGGAGAAAGCTCAGGAGAGCTAAGGAGCTGTGTGCAGTTAAGGTTTTATTTCATATAGAAGACAGCAAGCTGTGTCTTATCAGAAATAAATCACTGCAGTAAGAAATCTTTCCTATTTGAGAATTTGCATTTTTTAACTTTTGCAGATCATCCTTCAAATGTAACTTGAGGGATGTGTCAGCCTCACTTTCTGCTATATATTAGCAGTTTCTCTTCTTGAAGACTCCAGAGCAGCACATATTGGAATTTCTGTTATTCTTTGCCACTGACAATGTGTGATCACATGTATGTCATGCTACTTTTGTGTCCTAATTTACCTTACAAGATAATATTTGGTGTTTTCAAAGTGGTACGAGATTTTTCTGACAGCCCTGAAGAAAAATATTTGTTAAATTAATACTAAACCATAACAGATGGGAAAGATGAGAGGAGAGAAAATAGAGCAGAGTATTTCAAAGCTGGGGGTGTACTATGTTCATATTTAAACTCATTAATTTTCAAGTGCTGAATACTACAAGCCATTTTTTTTTAATAAGGGGGAAAATAAAAAAAAAATCTGGCATGTGCTTAAATTTTTAATGTTAAGAACTTTAGGGGGGTGTTCAGCTTATTTTACCTGCAGCTATGCTTGAAGTTCATCCAGTTCCACTGTGACTTGGACTGATGCATTAACTAGTTTGAGAGCCCTAATTGGTTCTGTGTCAAGAAAGAAAACCCTTTAAAATGAGAACACTCAAGGGAAGGGATGCAGTAGGCCCAGAAGTCAAGATTTCAGCTGTCACAATGCTGTGACAGTGACAGTTTGCAGTTTTCAAGTGGGCAAGACCAGAAGTCAAAAGACACAAGTACTGCCTGTTCCCACCTGAACCGATTGTGTTTGACTGCACTTAGAGCAGGTGTAAAAAGGCTTTGCTGCAGACATGTCCTTGTCAGACTGTGCCAGGCAGGACAGCACATGGCACTAATGTCAGGGCTTGTGCAGCACATCAGTTACAGACACACTGCAGAGTCATCACTGCTCCAGAGACAGCACTTGGGGCAAAGCTCTTGTATAAACAGGTGCCACTTACTGGGGAGAATCAGCTTTTAATTGAGCCATCATGCTGCAATGGCACCAAGAAAAAAACAATGGTCTCATTTATGTGCAACAAAGAAGTTAAAATAACAATCCAGATTCCTTTTTTTAGTCAGTGCTAAGATTGGCTTCTGACTTCCTGTTCTGTAATGGGAGGGATTAGGCCCTTTATGTTTTGAAAGATACGGAGCCAATTCTTGTTACAAAATTCCAGTACTGAGATCAAATGAATGAACAAAACCAGAAAAAACTTGATTTGTCAGAGAGGCAGCTTCATTAGCGCTCTCATCTCTTTTTCTATCATAGGAATTGTTTTTAAGCTATAATTGGATCTCACTGACAAAAGCTTCTGGCTACATATGTAAAGATTTGTAAAATGCTGCCTTTCTGTAAGCTGGTCTGATCTGTGCCAGAAAATAGGAACCAGAGCTCCTCCCCCGTGTCAGTGCCAGGGACTATTGGTTAGTTCAGCTTCAAATGCACTCTGCAGCACACGGCTGCTGGCTCTGATGCTTGCTCTTGAAAGGCAGGGAAAATCTTCCTTCAGCAGCGTTTTACATAACCCTGCCCTGTGCAGAGTTAAAGTGAATTACTTACAAAGCAGATATTTGCTGGCACCAGTCAATAGCAGGAATATCTCCTCACCCCACGTTCCTTTGCTGCTCCTGTAGGGAATGCAGGAGCAGAGCTGCTGCTCACACCCTGATGGCAGATGTGTTTGCATTTTACACTGCAGCTCTGCAGGCCTGGCTGCTGGGGCAGTGGGGGTGTCTGCAGCTGCAGCAGCTTTGCTCTTTGTAGTTGCATTTCTGTCTGCAGTGCAGGCTCTGTGCCACATTTACACTGTCAGACAGGGCTGGTGTGCTCAGTGTTACAAAACGTGTGAAATACTTATGGTTCAGGGCTCTTTGTCATGAACCTCGGCTGTGCTGCTGTCAGTTCTTCAAAACGCCAAAGCAATGGAATGACAAAAGCTAAACTTGGCTGCTCTGTCTCTGCCATGAAGGCCCCAGGGCCTGCAGGGCACTGCTGTGAAAGGTGCTCTTGGCTCCTGTAGCAGAATCATCTGTCTGGATTTCTCTGCAAGTGTCCCAGTTGCTTTCTTACACTTGTGCCATTTATACACTTGTGTTCAGAGAAAAAATAACTATGTTTTCCAAATATTAGAATTCTCTTACTAGGAAAGGCTGACTCTGTTTCCTGTTTCAGGGTTTCTTTGGTTATACTATTTTTCTTGGTTTGTGCTCTGCCAGCTACACATTACATTCTAGCTGAGATGAAAAAAAATCCTGCAGATTGCATGACGTTAGGGTTAAACATTTCAAATGGATTTTAATACGCTGAGAATTTCTGTTCTGGCCAGCCACAGTTGTGGTGAGTGTGTTGAGAACTTTGTTTTACCGTATTTCTGTGGATTATTGTCTCCAAGAAGTGTAGACTTCTCTCCTTAGTGCTGTAACCATGTAATAGATACTTTTGGAACAGTGTCCCATCAGAGGAATGTCTGTGGAAATTGTGGTCTCAGTGTGACAAAAGCAAAAACTTCTGTGTTTGTTTTGTTTCTATTTTTATTTCTGCACAGAAAAAAAAAGAAAAAAGAGAAGCTATACAATCATTATCTGTTTACAAATATTTTACTTTATAAAACAAGTTCATAAGTTATACTCAGGATTCAACTGGGGTTGGAAATCACTGGAGCTGTCTTCAGAGCTTCAGAGCCGTTCTGTCTCTGAGCTTCCATTTCAATGTATGCAGTCTGCCACATTAATTCTTGAAGTAGCTCCTAAGTGGGAAGCTGTAAAACGGGTGATCCTGGATCAAGATACTTTTGAAAATCAGAGACACTCGTCTTTGGTTCCTCGTGTCCAAATGGCCTCAAGTAAATAAGCCATTTTATAGTAGCCTTCAGAATTGTGAAAGGTGTTAATAATATCCCTGTAATTTTTTTGTAGTCCCGGAAAAACTACTCCTAAAGTGAATTTAAATCTCTGGAAAAGGGCAGTAGGGAAGAAAGGGAGGCCAGTAATACTTAACCATATGGGTTTCATTAATGTGGGAATGAGTGGAGTGTTGGAAATGCAAAGTGAATTCAAGAAACACCTGGGCTCCTTTGTGCAGAGGAAAGAGCTGGACTGGAAGTAGAAGGGCCTGAGTCTGAAGGATGAAGGATCTGGGACAAGCTGAAGGGTTTTTCAGTCTAACGAATGCCTGGTGTTCAGGTGTTTGTGGCATCAGGATGTCCTGCTAACGGCCTTTTTTCAGCTGTGTGTGACTTCTGGGACAAAGTATTGATCTTCCTTAGTTTCCCAGGGGCTGAGAATTAAGGGGTTTGTACTTTAAATCAACTTTTTGAAGAGAATTCATTTAACCCTTGCATGTTTCTCAGAACGGAGCACATTCCATCACTGGTGCCATCGCTCCCGGCCGGGCCCTTCTCCGTGGCCTGGGGCACTCCGGGCTGATGTGGTGCTCCGGGGAAGTGGCTTTGCTGGGCAGCAGCAGCAGCTCCCTGTGTGCCCCACGGGCACCTCTGCGCACCCGCGGGTATCCCCGCGCATCCCCGCGCTCCGCCCGCCGCACGGACCCGCCCCGCCAGCTCCCTCGCTGCCCGCACACCACACTCTCTGGCTCCGGGTGGTTTTTCCCGATTTCCCAGCGTCGCCATTCCAAGGCAGCGATAGCCGGACAGCCTGTCTTACAGAGGTGCCTCTGGTGTGCGTGCCGAGACAGAGCGAGGCGTGTGCGGCTGGAAGGAAAATCCAAATAACCCTCAAGTTATGGCTCCGTGAGGTCGGGTTTCTCCTCTCTCGCTTCTGAGGAGTCTTTACTCAGCAGTCACATTTTTCCTGTGGTAACAAGCGCAGCCGAGCAGATGGCGAGTGTGAACACACGGACTGCGGCTCTGCCTGGAGTCGGGAACAGGGAGCTGGGGTTGGCGCTGCCTCCCAGTTTCCAGGAGTGTTTACAAGTTAATGGACTTGTTCCACTCGAAATCACCCATGGTATGTGCTGGGTTCAGCGGTCAAGAGATCCTTTAGGAGTAATCGAGGAAAGCGGGAGTTTTTTAGACGCTGAGCTTGTGGGGTTTTTCCCTATGACTGATTTTAGCACTTTTGTCTTTAATATGAAACTGCAAAGAGACGAACAAGAGCAAATAGCAACATGCAGCCTTCACCTGAAGGAACCAACAAGAAAGACGGAAAGGACTATTTAAAGGATCTGGAGTGACAGGACAAAGGGGAATGGCCAGAGGGCAGGGTTAGATGGGATATTGGGAAGAAACTCTTTGCTGTGAGGGTAGTGATGCCCTGGCACAGGTTGCCCAGAGAAGCTGTGGTTGCCCCATCTCTGGAAATGTTCAAGGACAGGTTGGACACGGCTTGGAGCAACCTGGTCTGTTGGTTTTGTTGGGGCTTGTGTAAAATGTTCCTCACTTCAATAGCAGTTTATTCAAACAGGACTGAAGGGCAAGCTCCTGTTGGGAAAGAAAAGGGTGCCATACTAATTTCAGCTTTGACTTGAAACGTAAGGTCACAACTGCTGGGAAAGACCAAACTACTTGCTCTGAATATGCACAAGGGTATCTTCAATACCTAAACCCTGTCAGTGATTTACTGTACCTTTTAGGAAGGCTTCTCTCCAGGTAAAGCACTCCCTGCCTTGGGATCAGGCTGTGAGCACAGCAGGGGCCTGAGGGCACGCAGGGTTCTGCTTGCTGGGGGAAGGTGTGGGTCTGCTGCAGCTGCAGTGTGGTTATGGTGGGGTTACACTGTGGGGTTACAACGTGGCTACAGTGGGGTTACACTGTGCTGTTACACCGTGCGGTTATGGTGGGGTTACACTGTGCGGTTACACTCTGGTTACACTGTGCAGCCACTCCGTGGTGACACGCTGGTTACACCGTGTTTATCCCCGTGTGCGCTCCCCTGCTCCCGGCAGCTCGCACTCAGAACGGAGCCTCCCCAGCCCGGGCGCGTTATTGGGCTCTGGGGCTGTGTGACATCATTGGCAGCCAATCAGAGAGTGCTTTAGGGCAGAGTTTAAAGCTCTTTCATAATATATTTATATTCAGTGCAGATATTTTTGGGCTTCAGTAGCATTCATTTTGTCGCAGAGTCCATGTGTCAATATGGCTTGGGGAAAAAAAAAAAAAAAAAAGGCAAGGTATGAGCATAGCCATGTTTGCCCTTGGTTTTGTACTTCAGCTGGGCAGAGCAGCGCTGTAGGGAAGCAGCTGTGATGGGAAGGATTTCGCACTTACGCTGCTCTGGGGCGTGCTCCCTGCTGGGCTGCGCCTGCTTGGACACTCCTGCACGCAGCCGCTGTGATCCTTTGCTAGTTGACACAACCTGGAGAACTGTTCCCTCACAGTGTCTCTTCTACAAAAGTCTGGGTAATCCACGCAGAGCCCCTGCTATTCCTGTTTCACTCCTTCCTTTCCTGAGTGACCCCTGTGGTAGGACCTCGTGAGATTGCAAAACTATTATTATTTTCAGCCCATAAGACAAAACAGTATTTCTTTTTAAAAAAAAGAAAGAGAAACAGGGGCTTGTATCAGGGGAGGGACTATCTGGGCTGTTTCTCCTCCCACCTAAGCACTGTGGCTGTGCTCATCAGGTTGCTAAAAGTCACGTATTCACATATGTTCCATGATGGGCCTGCAAAGAGTAAAAGTGCAGGGCTGACTCCTTCATCCTCTTGGGATCCCAAATATTTTATGTGCTCCTGAGCAAGAGGCTTGGGAAGAAGTCTTTCAGGTGCTGTCTGTATCTCTAGCAGGCTGCTCAGCATTCACAGAGGATTTAGAAGATGAGGCATACAATGAGCTGAGAAAGCTTGTTGATGTAGTTATTTTGAGATCACAAAACAGAATGCCAACTGCAGAGAGCTGCAGACAGACCTTGCAACATGAGAGACTGAGTGGAAAACTTGTAGCCAAAACAAGGTGTCAATAAATTAGGATGCAAATAGGGGTGATGTGAGGGAGCCTCACGCGAGTGGTGTTGGTCTGTGAACCAGCATGGGAGGCTGGGTGTGCCAAAGCCAGGGCTGTCTGCTGTTGTTTTTCTCCTGTGCTTTTTCTAAATTCTCTTAACTTCATGTATCTCATTATTATTTATGAAATAAAAATAGCTGTTAAGCAGATTTTATGTCTTTCCATGGTATTTTACTTCACAAGGGAAGCCTGATTTATCCTTGCCTTGAGGAAATTATATGTTGTAAGTGAAAGGTTGTCATTAATGACCAGTTTCAGCCAGCAGGATCTATGTGATGCTTTCTGGAGTTTGCATGGAATTAACTTTACTCCAAAGTTCTTGCACAGAAATGTTAAGAACAACAGGAAGGTCTTTAGTGTTCCTTCAGGAATAAAATTCTGCAGCTTGTGCTCCTCATTCAGTCATGTTCTGGGCTTACGGAGCAGTAGTTTGATTTCTTTACCAGTCTGTGATATAAAGATGCTCCACATGGAGAATGGAATCCAACTCCTGCTAGGAATTCTGGGTGAAGGATATTTAGTGTGGGAGGAAAGCAAAAACTGGGCTCCAAAGCTTGTGCTCTGAAAGTTGGAGTGCTTTGACCTTGCTGTGTTTGCCTTAGGACGGAAACTATTCCTGTCCTGGAGAGAATTTCCACCTTGATGTGATCTAACCTGGAAGTGACCTAACCTGGATCTGATCTAACCTGGAAGTGACCTAACCTGGATCTGATCTAACCTGGAAGTTATCACCTTTTGGTTCAGCTTTGCTGTTCGCATGCTGGGTTGCAGTTTTCAGAGTGACCACTCTGCTCTTGAATGGCTCATTTTCTTACTGTTCCTTGTGTTTGCTGTATCAGCTGGGGCCTGGTTCTCGGGGGCTTCAACCTGCAGTTCTGCATTTCTCAAGAGTCCTTCTAATGCTTTCCACAGTGTCACACAATTTGTCTCCCAGGATAACTTGGCTGCCTGTTAAAATGCAGCCGACTGAAGTCTCTAAAGCTGCCACCAGAAGTTTTAATCTTCCAGGCATGATTCTACATGCCAGTGCTTTTATTTGCCTGCAAGTGCAGAGTTGTGTGTACTTGATTTTTCAAAAGCTCTTGTAAATGTTTTAATCCTTTCATTACTACTATTTGATCAGGCCTCATCTGAACATGCTATACTGCCTTCCAAATGCTAAATTCCCCTGTAATTCCTTTAATCTTTATTTTCTCAGTTTAGTTCCTCATTGTTGGATCTTTAAATTAATAGAATACAGCAGCAGAGGGCAGCTCAAGAGATCTGCTTCCAGCAGCTGGCTGTGATTTGGCCTTTCTGAGATGGTGACACAGGAATTGAGTGATCTGGAGGCAAAAAGCAAACCAGAGTGGGACAGTGGTTTCACGAGCTGTGGGAAATCCAGAGGCTACTTTTAAGGCTGGTTGGAGAGGCTGTGCCCATAGTGAAGCTGGATTGCTCTGGCCAGTGCTTTCTGCAAACAGATTAGCACCCAGCTCGTTAAGCTTAATTACTATAATTTGCAGCACTATTTCTGCCCGTTTTCTCCCGGTGTGACCACTGGCAGTATTGCCCTAGAAATGAAGGACAGATTATTTTACTTGGAAAATTGGAGTGATCTGTAGCTTTTCCTTCTCTCTACTTTAATTTTGAGGAAGACAATGACAGTGTTCATATCCCACCATGAATTCTTACAGCTGGGTGTTCACAGCTTCTTTGCTTCAGGCTTTTAGTCCTTTCTGTTTCACAGAGGTGCAGGACATCTCTAATAGCACTTCCATGATCAATTCGGATTCTTCATGTTGTCTTACCCAATGCTTGTGCATGCTGGTTTTAGGACACTGTGAGTCTGAGGAGAAAAAACTTGGTTATGTGTTACATTAGAAATTGTAGTATTGTGCCTATGGGAAGGAGGTGATGAAACACACGGAGGAGAGCTGCACACAAACACATAGGAGGATTAAATCTAAATAGCAAACTGGCCTCTGGAAATAGGTGAAGTTTAGAGCCTGGAGAGCATCAGCCTCAAGGGAAAGGCAGGCTCCTTCTTTTCCATTGAGACTGGGGTTTTACCTAGAGGTTTGGATTGCTGTACTACAGAAAAAATGGTTTTATCTCCTCAATTCAGGATTAATCAATTATTTGAATTCTTAAAAATCCCAGAAGCAAACCCAAATCCCTTTCTGTATTTCTTCTGTAGTCAGTATTTTCAAGTGGTACTAATTCATTTGCATTTCTCTGTGCTTTAAAACTAATTTCCCCTGTGTTCTACTCTATTTTTATCTGTTCGATATAAACCCAGCTAAGATGATTGTAAAGTCTGTAGAATCAGGTGTGAGAGTAAACAACTTCACATTTTCAGCATTGCTTACAAAGTCAGTTATTATTATTGGAGAGCAACTTCAGTTATGAGAGGATGATTCCAACCCCTTGTCTCTTTTACCAGACAATTGCCTCAAGTATTATTTCCTGTTCTTGAGCAAGAAGATGAATTTCTGCCCTGTTTCTGTTTCAGACATCCCCTGCCAGCACCTCACCCTCCGACCTGCCAGAATCCTCCCCAGCTGAAGACCTTCTTCCTGTGAACTGCTTAGGTACCAAGTATCCAAGTAAGCAATTTTTGATAACCAAGAGGTTTCTAGGAAAGGTACCTGGGTTTATTTTTAATGGTTCATACTTTAGGACATTATGACTCTATTAAATCTCAGGTCTTTGGCTGGCAGCTCTAAGGAAAAGCACAGATTCCTGACCCTGTTGTAGCTCTGTGGAGATGGAAAATTTCTTCTAAGATTTGATCCCAGGGGTTTGCACTTGGTTGATGAGCTTCCAAAATCAGTGAAGACAAGGTACAAAAGCTCACTTTGGTTACCTCCATGTTTTGATATTTGAAATTATCAGAGGGTTGGAGGGTGCTCTAGTACAGCCTGTCAAACCTGACAAGTCCTGTGCCAACACTGCTAGCTTCACAAATGCTCAGATTTTGCAAGAGAATATTAAGTCAATAGCAGGATTTAAAAACTCCATAAGCTACACATGGCTGAAGCTTCCAGCACACTCTTCACACTAGGAGCAGTGTTTTACAAGCTGTTGTGTGATAGAACCTGAATGATATAAATAAACTTTCTGTACAGCTGTTCTGGACCTTTGGATGTGCCATTTTGTAATGTAGGTGTGATTTAGCCAGGATCAGCAGCAGCACAGCCAATCCCTGCACCTGTAGCTTTTTTAAGGTTTTTACTTCAAAATAGGCCCAGGAAAACTAAACCCCCTTGGCTCTCAGAATAAGGAACAGAGGAGGGGATAGTGATTGGCTTTGCATCAAGTACAATATGGAGACATAGAAAAAATGCTTGGTTTAAAAATGCCTCTGGAAAGCTCAAGATGGAGAACCCACTGCAAAGTCTGTAAAGCAGAAAAAAAAGCCAAGCTTATGGTGAAAAGTAAAGCTGCATGGCTGTAACCATGGAGACCAAAGCTCTTCTGATGCAGAAATAAATGAACACAACCTTTTCATATTTATTAGTGGGACTGATGATGAAAGATAAAGTCAAATTAAAATATAAAGCAATAGAGACAGAGTGAGTGGCTGTCTCTGCCCCTGCAATGCAGGTTATTGTAATGGATCATCACAAATGAGCTGGGGTTACAGAGAGGCAAATTAGCTATAAAAGGAACAAAATACTCCTAGTTATACCAACCTGTTTATCCAAAACCAGCTTCTTTAGTAACAAAACTGGAGAGACAATGCAATCTTTTGGTTCTGACAAAAATGGAAATTAATTTCTTTTCATACCATAGCTGTGTTTGAAATGTGTGTTCTACACAATGGGAAACTTCCCTGTAACTGTACTAGTGAATATTTGAAACCTGTTAATTTCTTAGTGGCAGGAATGACAGAATTTTCCTATAAAAATATTGGGTGAATATTCAGGCTTGTCTTGCAAATATGTGTCAAATGGTCAAGCACTGACTGGTGACTTGCTGTTACAGAGCTGTCACTGAGGGACAGCAGCAGCAAATGGCACTGGAGCTGATTTCAGTGAGTCAGAGCTCGTGCAACAAACCACTGCACATCTCTGCCATCAGGGTGCACAACTGTTTTGATTGAGCAGCAAGCCCAGAGCAGGGAAAGCGTTCAGCCACAGCCCCACAGGAAGGTGCTGAGGGGCAGGGTGGCTTTGGTGTGGGATTCACTGCACAGACAACTGGAGGCTCCCAGCAGTGACCACAGCACAGGGCAGCGTCAGCTCGAGCTGCTCCTCTGCGAGCACAGGGAGAGGGCTGAGATCTGCTACAGAACTGCAGTGCCTGTGAAATGTGGGCAACTTCCAGCTCATAAAGTTATAATGGTGTGATAGAATAAATTACACACATCGGGTTAAAGTGCCTCCAGTTCTGCTGGGCTATTTTCTTCCCCCTTCTGACTTCCTCAAAAGTGTGGTTAGCCTCAAATCTGGAGATGAATCTGTGCCCAGCCTCAAAGCCAGATCTGAAGAGTAACTGGTTTAAAACACTAGAAAGTTTATGCCAATACTTAAAATAACCACCCTCCATCCTCCTTGATATTCTGGCAAGAGAATGGTTGTGCACAAGACCTTTAATTTAATCACTGTATAAAATGGTATTTCCTGGAATTTTCTGGCAAATGAAACACTCCTAAAGAGTTCATATTTCAGTCTTACTATTCACTGACTACACCCAGGAGTTCAGAATACTGAAATTTTATCATTAACTATAGAGCTTGCTAATATTAAATTTGCCTTGCCAGGTACTGAGACAAATCTGATGCACATTGATAAAAAGATGCTGAAATAGTTTGTACCATTGCAAAACCGATAAAGGTTGCTGTACTTTGCATTTTAGTTTTTTTAAGAGATCTTTGTAAAACCCCTTGAAGCCAAAAAGGACACAAAATATTCTTAAATGTCTGAATTTTCAGCCAGCAGCTTCCTATGACACAGCAGGAGCAAGGAACACAACCAGGTTTTTTTAGAAAGGACTCAGCTTTTCCAGAACTTCCTGCCTGGTGGTGTTGGGGCACAGACTGCCAACACACTGACAGCTCTGAGGGGTAGTTAACAAACTTTCACCTGATTGACTGGGAAGTTATTCTTGATGAAATAGTCTGGAAAACCTGCTCACAAAAGTTGAGGCTCAGCTTTTCATTTAAAGCAGAGAAACACAAAGAGCTCTTCTGCTGATGTAAATGCCAAAGTGTTTTCCTAGCACTGTTCTTCAAACATCTTCTACCACTGGAGTCCAGAACTGGGAGCTAGCCAGTCCAACCTCCACTTCTCTGAGGTAGAAAAGCACAACAAAGGTGAGGAAAGAAGAGACTGCCCTCCTGGTCCTCAGGCCCAGTGCTCCAGACACATAGGGAAGGGTTTTCCAGGTGAAAGCAAATCTCCATTCATTGAGGAATTCACAGACCTTGTTTCCCCAGGATGCAGAACAAGCAAACCCGTACAATGCTATTTATAACTCCGTGTTCTACAACACTGAACAGAACAACAAATTTCAGCCCCAAGTACTTTGTAGATTTTCAATAACCTTGAAGGAGATAAGTATTCAGTAAGTACTAAACAGAGAGGCCCCAGCAGGGCTGGGGAACACTTGGAAAAACAAAGGCAAAAAAAGAAGGAATGAATATAGTGAGGTGGGATTTACCAACCAGGAATGTAGCACTTGCATGTAATAAAGCAAATATTTACATTAAGCACAATACAGCAATTTATTTAGATGCTTAAATGAAGAATACAAAGGGAAATAAAGATCACAAAATTATACATACTACAACAGTGTGTCATATATTAGATGGTATAAATGAATACAACACCTTGTTGGTGTTAACTAAAGATAAAACTAAATATCCAAACCCAGCACTTTGTCTCAGTGTGCTGCTTCAACACAATACACTTTTATACAGATCTAAAAGGTGTCAAAATTAGTAGCTGCAAACTTGTTTCTTGCATGTGATTTTTCTTTTTTAGCTTAAAAGATTTCAGAAAATGGCTCTGAAATATGTTTGTCATCAGTTGTCATGTCAAGGATATTCAGAACAAGAAAATTCTATAATACAACAGAGCCCAGATATATTTTTATGTTGCTGGCCTCTGGTTGGAGATTGTACAAGGTTATGTGCAAAAACTAAGTTTGTCAAAATTCATACTAGAGCAGTCTCAAGCTTTGCTAGGGAAACTAGATACAGCATTTATTACACAGCAGGGCAACACTAAAAAAGAGAAACAGATCTATGATGGATACACAAGAACAGTTCCATAAGCTTCACTTGAATAGGTCTAAAAGACTGTACAAATATACATTTCAACTATTCAGAATGATACATGAAAACTCCATTTCCCAAGAGTCTGCTATACAGGGCACCGGGTCGCTGGCACGGCGCTGCCGGAGAGGGGTCTCTTGGAAAGACACAACTCAACATGGACAAGGTGAAAGGAGGGTTGAAAATGCAGATAAAATAAACCTCTGCTTTTCTCTGTGTGCATTCTGGAGCCACCGGCAAATCCGTTTTCACATTAAGTTACTGCGCTCGTCGCAGCAGAACTCTCCGGCCCCTCGGCCAGCAGCTCTGTACATGAGGCCGGGCAGCAGCAGTGACACCCAGGCCAGGCTGTGCCCAGGGCAGGAGCCGCTGGGAGCTGCAGGGCAGTGCCCTGGCAGTGCTGGCAGCGTGGCAGAGCAGCTCACGCCTGCTGGCTGCTGAGCTCCACCCCGGGCAGGCTGCCGTGCATGGGCTCAGCCCCCACGGCCCCAAACTGCTCCCCATCCTCGCTGTCCATTGTGCTGCTCTGCCACTCCATCTGCTGACTGGCCAGGCTCTCCTCCAGCTCAGAGGAGTTTTTCCATTGTGACTGGTCCTTGGACCAAAACCCTTCTACTTTTCCATAGGAACGATTCTTCCACTTTGACTGCTCTTCATCGCTTTCAGATCCACCCCCTTTGGCCTCCACAGTGGGTTTACTGCTCCCAGCATCTTCGCTTTGGGAAGATTCATCTGTCCACACTTCTGGTTTGACTTCCAATGCATTATCTTCAAAATCTGAAACCTGCTGGGAACCAGGCCCGCTTTCAGACTGGGAAGCTCCATCTTTCCATTCCACTGCATCATCCTGCTCATCCTGATCCCCTTCACTATCCGAAACATCACCTACCAGTTTTGTTGGTTCTTCAGCAGAAATGATCTCTTCGTATTTAGAGCTTTCCTCTTGTTTTTGCTCAGCTTTCTCTGGAGACTGTACTGTATTTTCCTCCATGATTTCCTTGGCTACGCTGTCCTCGGGGTTCTGCACTGTGCTGTCGGATGAGGGTTTCCCACCAATGTCAGAGTCGCGCTGGCCGAACGGACTGTGGCTCTCGTTGTATTCCTCTTCTAGATTTTCATAGCTGTCTGAGGAACTGTCATTGTCTTTTTCTAAGTTGATTTTTTTATCAACAGTCTTACTGATATTGACTCTGGAGTTCTTCTCGTCGTGGTTTTCAAACAGCCATTCAGCATCAAAATCCATCTCGTGCTTGACTTTGTTCAGCTCTTTCATATTGAAGCCCAGCAGCACCCCAGGTTTGTATTTTTCACAGTCCCTAACACACTTCTTCCTTTTGTTGCTAAAGTGAGATGCGATATCAGATTTCCAGAGCCACAAACTGGCCGCCAGCTTCTCGATCTCTCTCCGAGTGGGATAGGGTTGCTTATTGAAATATTTTGTAAGAAATGTTTTCCTGGCTTCGTACGAATCATCTTCGTGACCCTTGGGGTCCAGCGCTAGAACTACAGGTTCTTCAGGCTTCTCCTCAAAGGCAGAGGGGGAGTCATCGTCGTCCATCTTCCTCTTCTTCATCAGGGGGAACTCCATGTGTTCGTAGGCGCGTTTCACCGGCGCGGCCGCCGGGGACTGGCCCAGCCGGGACGATGTCCCTTTGTCCTGCCCGTTCTGCGTCTTGCCCACGCCCCTGCAGTGCACCAGGTGCAGCGTTATGGTGGAGGCTGTCATGTTGCTCGTGTACACTCCCAGGCAGTGGATGCACTTGTAGGTCAGCTTCTTCTCCACGGGGTGAACCGTCTGAATCACCTGGTGCCTCTCCCGCAGGTGATGTGCCAGCGCGTCAGAGATGGGACCTTTGAGGATCGAAAAGCACAGAGGACACAGAGTTTTCCCCACATCTTTTTTGTAGGGCACTGCTGCTTGGGGAGAACTTTTGACCGGAACGTCCGATTTCTCCTGGATTTTGGGCTGCGGTTTTGGTGGAACTGGGGGTGTGTTCTGAGCGTGGTAAGCTACAGATTCGGCAGGAGCATCCCGCAGGTTGTAGGTGGTTACAAGGAGATGTATGTTCGTGTGGCTGCCCTGCTGCAAGGTCAAATCAAAGGTCAGGGTGGAGTCAGTTTTAGGTCCCATCTCTTCATCCACGTGCACCATGCGCATGTGGGCAGCCATCTTCTCCACGTCGTTGAAGGTGGAGCGGCAGTAGGGGCAGGACAGCCCGTGGATCAGCATGTGATTGAGCAGCGTGTCCGTGGGCAGGTAGCGATTACAGTAGAGACATTTGCTCGTGAAGTTGTGGATTTTCATGATGTAGTTGGCCACCGCAGGCACCTTCTCAGCCTTGTGCTCCTTTTCAAAGTGGACGCTGTACACATTTTCGGGGAACAGCTCGTTACAGATTGTACAGATTTTCCACTTCTGCGTGGATGATGTGTTGACAGAGGAAGGACCTGTAGCAGCCACGGGAGATTTGGAGCCAGACTGACCCAGAGCTCTGGACGCTGCCTGGGACTGTGACAGCGACGTCTGCTTGAGCTGCGCCGATGACAGCGAGGAGGAGTTGGCAGACTGCAGCGAGTACCTGGCTGAGGCCTGGGACCTCTGCTCCCCTCCCAGAGTGTAAGGCCTTCCATTGCCACTCGTTGAGAACTGTTTCATACTTTGTGATTGGGAAAGAGAAACAGGTGCATTGCCACTGAGGCTGAGCCTCCCCCCCGGCTGACCAACATAACTGGGGGGTACTGATTTGACCCCATAATTGTTCTGCTGTAGGTGAACATTGGACATCATATTGACTCCTGCAGAGTTTAACGTGGGCTTTGGTATAGTGAGTCTGTTCATCATCTGCTGCGATGAGAGCGAGCGGACGCTGCCAGTGGAGAGGGCACCCATCCTCTGAGGGAGTCCCATAGGCTTTTTATCCTGGGGTTTGGGAGCTATTAGCATCAAAGGTTTAGATCTTGGAACCACCACGTTAGTGTGACCTATCATTGCCGTGACCTGGTATCCGATCCGTTCGTGGTCTTCGATCACGTGCTGCACTAAAGCTTCGTACGATTTCGGCATGAAAAGGCATCGTTTGCAGTGGATTCCCACCTCCTCTCGGGCACTGGAGCTCAACGGAACTGCACCATTGAGGGACTTTTCACCTCCCTTGGCTACGTAAGGACCAGCAACGTGCTGAAAATGTTCCCTGTAAATGTGCTTTCGAACAATTTCGTAGAGCGGGTCGCGGTAAGTGCACTTCTTACAGTAATAAACAGCTTGTTCCACACTGTCAGCCTGCTTGGGTTTAAGGCTCTCGTGTTTGTTTTTATCTTTGAAAGTGCTGATGCCTCCACTCGGTGTATTGGCATTGGGAGCGTGGAATATTTTAATGTGCGTTTCCAAAGTCTTTTTGTCCGCGTTGAAGGTACAGTAGGGGCAGTTGAGGAGGATCCTGTTCTCAAAGTCTTCGCTGTGGACATTCCGGAAGTGGCTTTTGTAGGCTGAAAAGAACTTCGAGGAGAAGGGACATGCACTGCAGCAAAAGGGCTTTGTCCGATAGTCCTTGAACAGAGAACAGAGACACACTAAATATTGAACAGCACTTCTCAGCAAAATAACACCCATGATATTCTCTAATCAAAGTTTCTGAATGATACTCATGAGACCTCCTGCAACTTCAACCTCCTGCAAACCTTCAATTCACTTCTTCTCTCCCACTTCTGGCCTGCACGTCAGGCCCTAGGAAGCTGATCACGTGAACACACACATGATGTGGGTGCCATGGGGTCCCTCAAGGATTTAACCATGACCTCGGCAGGTGAGGCCGAGTCAGAAGTGTTTTTCCCTATCAGTCACAAAAAGCCTCCTCCCTGCAGCTGAGCTACAAGAAAAGGTCCCGGTAAGCTCCTTTCTGAGGAAAGCCAAGCACCATTGTTTAAGGAAATTAGACTGTATACAGATGAGATACAACCCACCCAAATCTGCCAAACTTTCACAGATGTAAGATGGATCTAAACCTTGAGTCATTTCAGTATCTTTATCCATTACACACTTTATTAGCAAACACAGAATTCCAAACTTTTTTTTGGTGAACAAAAGGATTTAAGAATACCAAGACACAGGCTACACAATCCCTTAAAGCCACCAAGCCTATTCCTTGTGATCAAAGCACGAACCTGATTTTTAAACAATCTTGAATGAAGAAAAAAAGGCACTTGAGAATTCCACCCTTGAAGCTTCCCTGCAGTTTTTGTCCCATTTAACGCAGTGCCAATGCAGCTCCTGTCAACTGCTGCACCACAGTCTAAAGTTCCACTGGCCTTAGGCATGGCCACAAGCAACCTAGCACTTCAGGAGGGGTAAGACACAGAATTCAGAGTTAGAGATTCCTCCTGAATGTCAGAACAAGTCCTGTGCACCAAGCTACACCGGGCATGTGAGGGAGCTGGAGAGCTGCATTCTCCCTCTGCAGAAGGAAGCAGGAATGTCTGCTCTGGCCACCTGCTGAAGCCTCACACACCTGGTAGGCTGGAGACAGGCGCCAGCAAACCAACTATATTACAAATTTTATTCTGGGTTACCTATAAAAAGGGACATCAGTGTATTTTATGCAACACAGTACTGAAGGGTCCTTTTCAGATTAACAGGACAGGTCTCAGTTTCCTCGGAGAGCAATACTGAGCTCTAGGTGCTCCCAGAGGGATTCCTTTGTAGAGAGGTTTGTGATTTGTCACTGCTGGGGTGACTGTCCTGCAGCCCCAGGAGAGGCTGCTGCAGCCCACACGACTTGCTTTAACCAACAGCATCACTGCCTCCCTCCACTGCTGGCTCAACTCAAAATTCCTTTATTACTGCCTCAGGACCATCTCAACAGTGGCACTTCCAGTGTCACTGAGCTGCTGTGCAGAACCAGAAATGCCCAAAGCAGATGTGGGACACAGCCGGGGCTGTGGCAGCTGCGCACTGACAGTGACCTTGCACCGAGCAGCAGAGATGTGTCCAGTGGAACAGCTTCAGAAGGGATGGAAACTGGGAATAAAACAAGGAAAGGTGTAAGATTCACTGCCAGCTGTATAAAATTGCTAATCCTTTGACCAGAAGGCTGGTGGAATTGTGCTAGGCTTGGGAACAGGTGGGAATGGGCTCCTAATGTGCAGCTGTTTGATTTGAGCACAGACCCATCAGCTATGCACTACTTGCCACCCAGGCTCCTGAGATAAAGACCAGGAATAACTTAAAACAAAGGAAAAACCACAAAGCTTTTTGCTGTCCCTTGAGCTGCCAACACATGAAAATCCATCAGAAAACTGCAGGAAAAGCTCTTGGCACGTCTGTGAAATGCCCTTCAGCACAACCTATCCCCAGCCTCAGAGTCAACTGAAACTCTTACCAACCTGGTTTTTTGTAAGCGATGGGTCCCACAGTCCCACATCCTCCCATGTAGTGTTTTTCAAATAAAAGTCATTAGGCTCAAACTGCTTAAAATCCTGGAGAAGGGAAGATGGGAAGAGAGGACAGAGAGTCAGTACCAAGGACCAAGGGCTCCCTTAAGCAAACCCTGAGCATCCCTGCATCCTTCCAGGTGCTGCTGACCAAGGCAGAGACCATGACTCAAGGCAGTGGGGGAGTTTGGGGTGCACCTCCTGGGAGGGGGAGAGCTGTGAATATATTCCATATCAAAAATCACTTGCACAACATCTTCAACACTCATCCTCCTGATCAACCCAAACCTGTAGTTACACACTCATCTCATTCCACAAGCAATCCTGGAGAAAAGTGTTCCCAGACTCACGTGTGAGTTTGTTTTTTTGGTAGCTTTTTTAGGGGGATTGGTGTGGTATCTATTTTGTTTGATTGGTTTTGTGTGGCTTTTAATTAGTTTCACTCAAGAAGCTTTTCAAGTTAGATATGTGTGATGTCCCAGACACCCAATTCTCATTAAAAAAACTATCTTATAAAGCACTTTGGCATTTCACTTTTGGCATTAAGTCAGCAGCACATAAGGACTCAAAAATAACATTTCCACTGAAATAAATACTGCAAGTAACATTGTCCCAGTTCAGAATTCTCCCCTTAAACATGAGACTTGCTCCATAAATTCTGCAAGCAGGAATGACTGGCATTTCTTTCTTACACATGTCACTTAAATGCTCATTAAAGAGACACTGAAAGAACAGGCAAAGCGACAGTGATGGAGTTTGTCCAGAAGAGCAGCACCAACACCCTTCCCTCGCAGGAACAGACCCAGGCACAGAGGCGATTCTGTAACTTCAAGACCTCCTGCAGCACAAATGCTTCCTGAAAACCTCAGAGCCATTTCTGCCCCCCAGGGAACATCCCACACCACTCGTGGTTCTGGCAGCATTCCTGCAGTTCACTATCCACTAACACGTCTAGAAAGTGTTTACAGGTACATTATATCTCCAGTTTCTAAGTAACTCCTACTTTGTGTGGAACTTTAAGGTCTAAAAATAAATCATGGCATACACAAATATCTCACTGTCCCCCTAACTCTGGAGCATTTCAGCTCTAACCCTTAGAGGTGCCATACTTACTTCTATATGTTCTTTACAGTATTCCAAACCAATGTCACTAAGTATTTTTTTCACAGTTTTCCGGGCCTTTCTTAAACTGCCAAGGTTGTTGACAGGAAGTTGGAACATAGTTTCTATTGAAAAAGAAGAGTAAGAGAAAAGGTTTAAGTCAAATGTGTTTTGTCTGATAGAGCATTGCTTTTAGTGATCCGTAATTGTCTGCCTCATTTCCCCACAGAACTGCAATCAGCGCTGTACCACTCCCTAACACACTGCTACATTCTCTGCCTTGTTCCTTGCTCAGGCTGCCCAGGAGGCTGCAGAGGGCACTTCTAAAAAGGCAACAAACTGATGGAACAACTGTCGCAGGAGCAATGGGCTACCTCTGGAAATGACTTTCATTTCTTTGGAGTGTTTGACTTTACAAACCCCTACACCGGTGTACTCAATTCTCTCCTGTGCAACGTATCCTAACTGATCTGAAAACTAGCAAGCTGAGCTTCAAGGTTTCTGTCAGTCATGTAACAGATTTCAGTGTCTCTTCTCTCTGAAAAATTAGATCTTCACACTTGAAACCTGAACTTTTAAATATCAGCTTTTAACATCAACCTTACTTTGCAAGTTCTGCAGGATAGCTGAATTCAACTCACCCAGTTGTAATAAAACCCCTCATCCTTAAGCAAATACAGGTAATTTTATTTAGGAAATGTCTGACTATTTAATCATAGTGAGTGGAGAGCCAGATATAGTCTGGTATTATTGCAGTCTGTGAGTACAACAAAAGCTTTTAGCATCTCCATCCATTTCTAATTACAGCAAGTAACTCCAATTCTAATGTAAACAAGACTCTGCTGGCACCTCCTCGGATGGGGACATTAAAGCAGTTGGGATTAAGCAGCCTCTCAAATAATCTGCTATGCATTAATGCTCTTCTGGAAATGACGGATCCTTTAGCTGACCAAAAGCTGATGTTTAAGGGAAGACACCTGGGGCATCTCTGACCACATCATTCCACACTGAATTGCTGGGTGGAATGAATAAATGATTGCTTAAAACCAACCCCAACAGCACCCGGACTAGAAATATCCAGGTAGGATCTTCAGGTGCCTCTGAAGGCAGATGTTGAAGATCTCCCTCCTCTCCCGTGTGTTACACAACTGTCTGACTGCACCAGTCACAAAGGAATGGCAAAGGAAGTACAGAGACTGTGACAAATACTTGGAACCTTCCTTTGCTCAGTTTGTGCAGTTCCCAGCATAAAGGTCTTGTCCACAGTCAGGTATTGACTCCTAGAACAATTCAGTAGCCAAATGCAAGCAGAAAAGACAAGCGATGAAAGAGCAAAAGATTACTAACTTAAAAGCACCACACTTTGAGTTTTCATTTCACATTTGTAATAGTGAATGCTTTCTTGCATTACATTTCTGGGCCAGGGCAAAGAGCTCTCCCTCCATCTCACCCCCAGCACTGACTCTGACCCCACAGGAAAGTGTGTCTTGGAGACAGAGGGAGAAACACCAAACCCCACAGCAGTCAAATCATCAGAGGGGATAAAGAAGAAAAAGCTTGTACCTGTCTCTACACTGCAGAAGTTGTTTCTATTTTAGTGAAACTAAAACCTTAATTCTCCATTGGGTCTTTTGTACTTGGGCCCTGGTCAGGAGCTGCCTTTGACGCCCCAGAGGTAAGAGGTGTTGGGTTGCTCCTGCTCTGACCAAGGAAATGGGGGATCTTCCCACATGCAGCTTCAAAGCACCCACAGGGGACAGGGCTGTTGTGACTCTGGGAAAAGTGCACCAGAGTTTCACACCAACAGCCTTCTTCTCTCGACTGAGAATCCTCAAAAGCTGTAAAGAAACCCCCCAAGTTCTCAGTGCACTTTATCTTGTTCAGGCATCCCAGACCTGTACAAGTTGGCCAGGGACCCCAGGGCTCTTCACAGTGGCCACTCCACCTACCCCTTCTGCACTAAGGTAATTTCTTCATAGGATCACCACGGAATGGCCTGGGTGGGAAGAGACATTAAAGCTCATCCAGTTCCACCCCTGCCATGGCAGAGCCACCTTGCACTATCCCAGGTTGCTCCAAGCCCTGTCCATCCTGGCCTTGGACACTTCCAGGGATGCGGCAGCCACAGCTTCTCTGGGATACCTCTGTCAGGGCCTCACAGGGAAGAATTTCTTCTTAATGTCTTCTCATTTCTTCTTTTTATCTCTTGAGCTGAATGTTTCTTAAAAGCATTCCATGAAATTTACACTTCCATTCAACTTTTGCTAAATAATTGACCTCAGAATAAAACTGGTGATGCAATTACAACCCTCTTAGAGACATTATTAAAAACAATAAAGTAAGGCATCAGTTTTACCTTCTCTTATGAGCACATGAAGTTGACCTTTCCCTTCCTAATGCTCTCATTCATTCCAATTATGAAGACTGAGAAAACCTGAGCTTTTTTGGTGATCTGACAACCAGAGTTACCAACTGTAGTGTTGAACAAGGCATTAGGTGTGAACAAGTGTGCAAAACAGACAATTGTATAAGCAAGGTGCAAACCCAGCCTATTGTGCCCCACTGTGACTGTGCATTCGCAGACACAACTCAATCTTGTGTTATTAAAATACTCCACAATGTAAGAACTCTAGTTCATTAACTCAGATTTCATACCGATTTAAACTAAAAGATACTATTTGCTGTTATTTCTGTGCATGCTTATAAAAACACAACTGCTCTTCCTCTCTGTTTTCCCCTCTCCCCCTCATCATCCTCTGCTACTTCACAAGGTCCATCCTTTCCATGCTCTTTCCCCCTCTCCTCCTTTCTTTGCTGGTTCTTGGCCTTCTTGGTCCTTACCTCGCTCATTTTCCCTCTTCTCCTCTTCCCTGTGCCAATTCATAGCGTCCACATTCTTTCGTCGTTCTCTCTCATCCTGTCTCCACCGCTTCTTGATATCTTTGTCCTTAACTTGCTCATTTTCTCTCCTCTTCTCATCATCCCTGTGCCATTTTATTGTTTCTGTATTTTTCTGCGGCTCCACGCTTCTTTTGAGATAGTCTTGTCGCCTCCTCCTCTTTTTTAACATATCTCTTTCCCTGGCACGAGCCTGCTTTTCTTTCTGGGAAAGAAAAGCTTTACGAGGCATCATGAGCTGCTGCTGTACCTGCAATAATATCGTATCCATGGAATAATGCACTATACATGCATCAGTCAGGCACAACATCTCATTTGGAGCTCAACACGGCACAGATCAATCAAGGCAATGCTCTGCTCCTCCTCTTCCCTCCTGACCCAGGGCTCACTCCGTGTTGGGTAAGGACAGCTCCAGGGCCACCTCAGCACACTGGGCAGTGACCCTGGGAGCCCCCTGGGAGCCCAGGCCTGAGCAGTGCCATTTCTGTCCCCTCCCCCAGAGCCCTTGGCAGTCCCTGGGCATTGCTGCTCCCAGCTGAAGAACAGCCTGTGGACACAGTTGAGAAGGAAACTTGGGGACCTAAAACCTGTCTCCTCTCTTCCTGGAGAGCTACATTTAATCTAATTTAAAGGTGCTCATTCTTTCCAGACCTCCATCTCCACCCAGTTTGGGTGAAAATGGCTCCCTTTTCTCTTAGCCGGAGGAGAGAGTGGGGATTAGGACACAAACCACAATCTGAAAAATTGTGTAAGCTTTGTTTCCTGGGGAAACCTGGCCAAAACATTTAACTGCAGTTAATGAAATAAGTCCTGACTCATCTACCCAGACTTCCTCCAAGTGTGTTATGTCTTGCTATTCACAGGAACAAAGGGAAAAAAATGAGACTATTTACTTGGAGTTTCTGCTGACAGCATTCCTGAGGAGAGGGGCTTCTTGGGGTTGGTGTTTTGAGGCTTGGGGCTTTTTGTTTCTAAAGAGGTGTCAACGGAGACTACATTTAACAAATTGCTTTTACTTTTGGTCACTTCTCTGTAGTCACCCAACACATTCACATCTTCAAATATAACAGTGTTAATACCTGCAATTTTGAAATCACGGAATAATTTATACCATCATTGATAACCTTTAAATATTTTTCTGTACACACTGAGCAATGTTTCAGAAATGGCAAACTGCAGTTGTGAGCCAGGTTTGAGTTTTTGGGTTGGGGTTTTTGTTAGGTTTTGAAGAGAGATTTGCAGAGGTCTAATCAAAATGGAAACTGCAGAAAGGACAAAATTACTAGATTACAATACTTAAGCAAAGCCTAAAACAAAATGAAACAAATGTACTTTTAAAATTTAGCTACCTTATGGAAAGCACTTGTTCCCAGCATGCAATACTCCATCTTTTTCCTACAGAAAAAGCAATGTTTCAAACCCTTATTCTAAAAGCTGTTCCTTTCCCCTACAATATACCCCACCCCACACACTTAAAGCCTCTACTCTGGTCCATTGCCTTTGTTAGGTCTGTATCACGATCCCATGGCTTTCATTGCAATAATTCAACCCCGAATTTCTTAATATCCATAATAATGCGAAAAGGGAAGGCTGCAGCAGAGTCAAACACCATAATATAAAAAAATCATGCAGTTTGGTAACACATTAGTACATATAATTCAGATTATGCTAAAATTACTTCATTAAAAGGGTAGCTCTCTACCAGCCAGCCTGGGTTTAGGTATTAAATATTTCTCAGTAACAGTTGGCATTAAAATCAAAAAGCAATGGGAACCCAGGATCAGCATCCTCAATGCAACCCAGACACTGCAAATCTGTACCATAGTTTCAGTTCTCTATGGGCTGGGTGCCAGGACATTACTGCTGTTTACTAGAGCAAACTTAACTCATTAACTTTTAAAATGTACATTATCGTTACAATTTTATCAGTAACCTGGTTCAATTTCAGTAACAATAGCAAGAAGTAAATTGGAAGTGAAACACATCATGCAAATGATTCTCCCTCCCCCACCCAAGGCAAGTACCAACATTTCAATCTGTCATTTTTATATTTTCTTTCATTTGTTTTTGTTTGGTTTGCTGTTGGGGATTTCTGCCTCGCCCCTCTGCTTTTATCTTTTCACAGGATTCTTCCTTCCCCTCCCTTTATACAGCCCACTTTGACAGAGCAGTTTACAGACAAATGACAGAAAATACCTTAATAAAGAACATTTCAGCTGAATTTCCAAAATTAAACATTTCAGTTCAGATTCAAATAAGTCGTGAATAACTTAAAGGGACATCCAACTTTAATCAGAGATCTCTGAACTTCCCTATCTCAAGGCAGAGGGTTTCCCCCAGATTGTTTAGCATTCCTGGGTCACCTCCCCTGCAGTCTAAATCAGCTTTCACTTTCACCTCTGATGGTTTTAAACCAACAGAAGAGGGAAAATTTTAAACCAGGAAACCAAGTAATCTGCAGTGAAGCTGCCAGAGTGATTGAACCCAGAGCCCCCCAACCCCTTAGTTTTTCTGGAGTCCAAGTTGGTGTTCCTTTAAGTTCAAAACATCCAAACCTCAGAAGTAAACAGTCAAAGCTACCCTTTCAACTACTTTTTGCCCATGCTCTTCCAAATGAAAACCTTAACTCCTCCCCATCTCTTCAGTACATATGATGAGGCATTTACCTCCAAAATGAATGGTGCTTGGGCGTCTCAGACTCATTGGACAAGTTTCATGCACAAGCCTCTCCAAAGCCAATTCTCCTTGCAGAAAGCCCCTCAGGGTTCTGTTACATCCCCTGGGGGAGGCCAAAGCCTGGGCACGGAGGAAAGCTCATATCCTGCTGGACAAAACAAAGTGAGAAAGACAAGAGATAAGAGACGTGATAAGGGCAATCTCACACTGATAAGAACACTGCTGGGGCTGCAAGGTAGCTGTGCTGCAGCAAGCCTGAGCAGGTTTGTGCTTCAACAACCCATCCTGCTGGGGGCTGCTGCCCAGGAATGCTGGTGCTGGGATTGCAGCTCAGTTCCCCAGCTCAGAGGCCAGGAATGCTCCTACTCACACTGCATGCAGCTTTGCAGTGAAGTGCTTCAGCTCTCAGCTTTGCACCACAACACAGCTGCACCTGGAGGCCTCAGGGACACTCAGTACCATCCTTGGCCACCTCATTTTGCCAGGACTGTCCCATACAAACAGGTCCCACCTTTAATGACAATGGGATGTCAAACAGGTGACATGGCCTTCAGCCACAGCCCTAGGGACACACATTCCTTTGGGAAGCACTCAGATCAAAATCGGCAGAGGATGGGAAGTTTGGGGGAATGGCATATGAATGATTACATTTCTGTTGGAAGATTGATTCCCTCTTCAACTAACATGGCCCACGGACAGAAAGTCAGTCTTGAACAGACTGGAAACAACACATAACATTAGAACCATGAAATCTGAAACAACCAAATTTAAAGTTTATAAAAGCAAAACTTGTTGAGTCATTTATAATTACTTTGCCAGTGAATAAGGCAAAATAAATTGTTAGATTTTAATCTCTTGATAATTCAGACAGAATATCCACAGCTTGAAGTACAGAGTGCTTGTCTTTGGCAAGTACAGTTCCAACACAAAATACTACAACATTTTAAGAAATTCAAAAAGACAATATTCTTAAAATATTTCACATGGAGGCCAAACTAAATATTGGAATGTTGCATCTGCTTTAACAAAACCATCACAGGTATCTTCAGACACCCAAGGATGGATGATCAGTTACCTTGTTTCACACTGTATCATTTTCTGACTAGAAGGCAGACTATGTGTCTAACAAGTCCAAATGACATCTCTCCCAGGGAGTCCTCCCTGCAGAAAACACTTGTGGGTGAGGACCCATCAGCCTTGAGAGCAGATCAGTGGCAATTACTGCATCAGGCTGATGATACTGAGCTCAGGGAAGTACTTCATCCCATGCTGGCTCTCCCAAACACTGAGTATCATTTCCCTGTGCTGTGCTGCTGACAAGGATCCCCAAGCATCTGGCATGCTTCTTTATGTCATCCTTTGATTTTAGCCAGTATTTTAAACTGAAGATGTTATTGGTTTGTATCTAACAGCCCAACACAGGATTTTACATCAGAGCTGGCAGCAGCTCTGTGTTTCTGGGCGAGATGAAACAAGACTTGGGTTCACTGTACTTTTTATTTCCCTATTCCAACTGCTTTTTAAATGAAGTAACTTTTAACAATTTGCCCAGCTAACTGTATTTCATAGCATGCTCTAAAAGCCAGCCATGGAACAGATCTGCAAAGAACGCTAGTGCAACACTGAGAGAAATAGCTTAAAATACGGGAAAAATATGCAAGAAAATGAACCTGTGGTTCCCACAGCAACAGAAAAGCTGCCTCTCTGTGTATGCAGGTTAAATGATGCTCTGTGGTGTGATGGTGTAGAATATTCTATATTCACATGAGAACAGTGATGGCCTGTCCCTGGGAGCTGACAATTCCAGGACAGCTGGGCAAGGAAGAGTGACAGCCAGGAAACACAAGAGTATCTCTGGGAAGAGTGAGCAATGAGACAAAAAAGGAGTGGAAATATCAGGGAGAACAAAGAACTTGGAAGAAGAGAAACTACTGAAAACTTCCTTGAAAGGTAGGAGCTGCAATTACCTCTTTCCTCCCTGCACTGAGTGACTGAAGAGTCTATTCCAACACACCTCTCACTAGCTGACATCAAGCATTTTCACTTTTCTTCTCTTGGACTCTTCCCTTTCCTCCTTATTTAAGCATTTCTGGCCTAGTTTTCCCAGGGCTGTGCACCCACACTCCTGTGAAGGTAATGAGATTTGCAGTTTAGCAGCACATCTGAAATGCCACACAACTGAGGGCTGCTTTTCCAATCCGCTATAATCCTGGAGGGAGCCTGTTTTGTAACAGTGATGTTTCAAACCCAGAGCACCTCCTCAGCCTTGTCCCCTGAGCCACCTGCAGCAGGAAGCTCCTGCCCAGGAGCAGGGTGGTCCTGCTGCCCACACAGCTCAGCTCCAGCAGGGAGCCAGCACCAGTCTGAGCCCTCCTGCTCGGGTCTGCATCCAAATCAGCACTGGGTACATGAAAGAGGAACCAACACCAACCCTAAATCACACCCTCTGAAAACCTGGCATGCTTTAAAACTGAGAATATCTGAACTGAAGAAAATCACCAACTGCAAAATGCCACCTGGACAAAGCCCTGTAAGACTTGTGCCACACTCTTCTGAGGACACACTCCAGCTCCCCCTCACAGGCAAAAAGGCTATTTCTTAACAGCCTCTTTGTCAAAAAGCCAAGAATTTAAAAAATACTAAAAACCACTTCAGAGATTATATCAGCTACTTCCAAAACTGATTTCCAGCTGTGTGTCAAACCAAAAGGACCATTTCACACCACTTCTCAGGACATCCTACACAAACATGGCCTCAGGGGAGAAGTCCATCTAAAATGTGGTACTAAAAAAACCCCACCTTATCCTCGTGAGGAAATTCTGAGGCTAGAAACTTTTAACATGCTGCTTCAGTGGTTATAGGCAATTTTCAGTAAAAGTTTATGAAACTCTGGTTTATATCTTTTTGTTTGGGCTTGCTGTCTAACCTCAGCTTGGTGACTCTTGCACTAAGAACTCCCAACTTCCCATCAGAGGAAGAACCACGGAGGACAGCTGCAGTGAAAGGAATCAGTAAGGCTGATATGCCTCAGTCTCCATTCATTCTTTATTTAAAGGTAAAAAAACCACCTTCTGCAGTCCAGCAGACAGGGATCTCCTAAGTCATTCACACACTTCTCATTCTTGCTCAATTTCTGGAATTTTCCACTGGAGCCCGAAGCTCCATCTGGTGGGTGTGGACACTCACTGCAAAACTGAGCGGGAATTAACTGTTTCCTCATCAACTTCGCTTCAGTGGGAAGAGTCCTGAGCACCGTGGCATCTCTGTGCCCCAATAGGAAATACAAAATGGTCAAATTTGGATTGCTCTGGGAACCACAACGCCTTATTTCTGTTCTGATGAACAATCTGCTTCCCTAGGCTGTGCTGGGAACTCCTGGTGGGTTTTCTCATTTTGATGACATAGGCTGAGGTATGTTAAAGAATGCTGGTAGCTCAAGTTCAATGTTTTCTGCGGGATCTTTTCAACACACATGACAAAGGCCACATCAACTCTGGCAACCTCTGCTGCATTCTGAAAAGCACTTTGAAATCGTGTCCATTCCCTAGGGCATAGAAATGCTGAAATAGAGGCACTCAGCTCAAGAATTAGGCTTGCACACCTCCTGCCATCTTAGAGAGTATCTTTTGTGACTGTTCAAGACCTCCACAGATAAATGTTTATATGCACACAACATGGGCAGCAAAATCAATATTCAATACACATCCCCAGTGTGAGAGCCAGGCTTGTTCAGGGCTATTTCTAAAAGATTTTGGTGTGAAATGCAATAAAGCCTGCACATCTTGCAGAAATTTGAAATCGAGACTGGAGATCATTGAAGCACAAAGGATATTATTTGCTTACACCATGATATCCACACTTCAGTGATCAGGAAAAAAGGCTGCATGAATATGCTCTACAATTCCAAAATAATCCTCACCTAGATTGTAGCTAAGCATGAACAATCCCAGAATAAAAATAATTTTGGAAACAGAAGCATGTTTAATGAACAAGCAGTTACCATTTAAATTAAATCAAGAATCATCTCAAGATTTTCAATCCAAAGCTCACAAAAACATTTGTGTAATTAAACAAAGAGCACAGTAGTCGCTGTAAAACGTGCAAGAACAAAGCAAATAATCAATATACACGTAATTTATGACTGGATTACACTGCCTGGGAAGCTGCAACCAGATTAGACTGCAAGTGCAAACGGTCCCCTGCCCTGTGTGTCATGTTTCCTGACATCAGCACTGTGTCAAGAGCCAGAGCAGAGCCCCGCTGCAGCCAGAGGAGTGGTGTAGGGCAGAGCAGCTCCTTCCCTCACCCAAGCAGCAGTGCTGGGCCCGGGCCAAGCCCCCGGGCAGCAGGAAGCAGCCCCAGCCCTGCCCTGGCAGCTCTCACACACTCACACTCAGGTATTCACACCCGAGAGCAGGGCAGCCCTGCAGTGCCCTCAGCAGCAAAGCCAGGCTGCAGGCGAGGGGCAGCACCAAGCAGCAACAGAAAAGCACACTAATACTTTCCCCAGCTCATCCACAGCCCCGCCAATCCATGCTTTCTCAGACAGCAGATCCATCAGATACTGGAGGGATCTCGCCAACTGGCTGCATCTGAGTATTCCGAGGGTAAAAATAGGCACTGAAGGAGGCTGGTGCCGCTTGTTTTGCCTTGCCTTACACCTCACACACGCGAGGCACAAACGCTGCCATCACAACACGGGGGAAAGGCAAAGGCTGTAAACAAGAGCTTCAAATCACTCTTACCACTCCACATTTCTTACCTCTCTCCCTTTCTGTCTAAGCATAGCTCCCAAGGGCTCCAATCCCTGCCTACATTCCAGCGTTAGTCCACCTCAGCTACTGCTGTCTTCCATCTGCCTCAGGAACCTTCGATAGGCAAAGGGCTTCCTAGCAGCAGCAGCAATGGGGAAACAAAACAAAAAAGATCATCACAAACTTGAGTTCAACTGTTTAGGTGAAAAACAGCATTTTAAGACCACTACCTTGCCCACTTAGATTTCCAGAGCTATTTTGTCCCCTTACTGTTGCTGCTATGAAGCTGCACCACCAAGAGCCTCCTTGGCCCAGCTGCAGCACAAGCACAAACTGAGATCCAGTCTCATCAGAAACCAATGCACACAAGAGGCAGAACAGGGTGAAGGGAAGCATTGGCTGAGGCCTGGGAGAGGAGACAGGAGCTGGGGCAGGGAGGAAACAGCCAACAGTGAAGGCAGGCTGGAGAGCAGGCCCTTTCCTCCACCTGAAGGACTGGGGGAGTTGGAGCATTCCCTCAGAGAACAGCTGCTCACACAGTTGCTTTATTTTTGTTTCATTTAAATTGTTTTAGATACTACTTGAGAAGCAGATACCAAATGAAAGATTTTTGCCATGTGATCTGAATACATCTGCAGGTGTGATGTGTCCACAGGGTCAACTAGGCAGGCCTAGGACTCAACAGCCACTGCCAGTTTTCATCTAAATGATCTTTACTGCCACCTTAAAAAAAAACAAACGCAAGGACATAAATGGTGGTAACTGAAAGTGACTCACTGCAGAAAAAATGGTATTTACTCCATTCTTACTCCAAACCATCAACTGTCATTCACAGTCAAGAACACTACAGTGAAATCAGAGACACTAAAGACAAGCCTCCTGTTTGCCTTTTGACACCAGAGAGCTGCAGTGAAGCTCTGAACAATGCAGTTCTTGCTTTGAGGCACATGGCCCTCAGGTAGATAAATAAGAGTTACACCCTTTTGAAGCCTTTATTCAAATCTGGAACACCCATTTGATTTTTAAACCAGATTTGAGTTCTTCCTGAAGGCTCTAAAGGACCAGGCCAATTTGGCCATCCTGCCCAGGAAAGCAAGGGCATTCTTCCCAAATGTGTCAGCTGAGGCAAAACAAACCTTCCACATATACAGAAGGTATAGATTTATTTTAACTAAATTAAGATCAACAAGGGTTCTTTTTCTTCCAATGCAAAGACTCAGACAAGCATCTTCCATTGTCATCTCCATCTCTTACACTATTAAGAAACACACCTCTATCAACAGATTTATTTATACAAGCAGGACAATTTCCACATTAAAAATTATCCTGTTACAATTATGTTCATAGAAACCATACCATACATGTACATATAAATCCAGGTACAGAGCAGATCTTGACTCATAACAAAAATAAATTGTGTGATGCTTGTTCAGATGCAGGCCAGCAGAGTCAGCTGTTGCCTTTTTAAACAAGCATGTTGCATGCATCTTAAAAAAAATCCCACTAAATGTAGTATTATTAATATACAAACTCAGCTAAACTAATGATTTTCAAAAATCTCCCAATGCTGCCCATGCAGAAAGAGCAGCTCCAATGACACCTGTGAAACAACACACTGAGCAGCCGCAGCCCCAGAGCTGTTCCCTGCCTCTCCTGGCACCTCTCCTTCAGTCTTTAGACTGGTCCTCCTCAGATCTGATACTGCTCTACTCATTCCCAATGGAATTTTGTCTCCCTTAAACATCTCAAGTAGTGGAGCAAAGATAACTTTCCCTTTCCGAAAACAAAACCCCACAACAAACCACCCCAATACATTTCGTATTAAGTTGCTAAATCTTATTTGCAGCCACCTCAAAATAAACTCAGTAACCCAGGAGCAGTGTCTTTGCTTCCACAAAATAACTTGTTCAATTTCTTTCTCTGCATCAATCAAACCAGCTGCCATCTTAATAACAAGCTGTAAAGTATACATTTTGGACTGTGTGCTTTATGACTACTGATAAGATACTGATATGTTTCTGTATTCCAGGAATTCTACCGTAAACTTCAATGTTTACTTTCAGTATTTATGTTATTACAGAGTGGTAATGTTGGGCTGGAAATAATCACCCATTACTCACCCTGCAGTGTGTGAGCAGCACAACTCAGCTGCCCCACGCCACCAGTGCTGCCTTTACCTGCAGCTCACACGAGCTCAGCAGCAGCACAGGGAGTCTGGGCAGCACCCAGCAAATGAGACTTCACTGTCACAGCTTAACCTGCATGCTGTGGCAATAAACCCCTGCCAGTGACAGGGACCACTTCTGAAATGCTAATGAGCATCTTCTGACCGCTGGGAGCTTCTGCCCTCCACACCCAGAAAAGCCAGCAAGTTCTTCCTCTCAGCCTGAGGAGCTCACACACCTTCCCGGGTGCTGGGCTTGTGCAGCTGATGCTTAACGCCGCAGGGCATGACATTTCCAAAACAGTCAAGAAGTTCCTCTCCTCTGAAGACTTTTCATTCCTGTGGCACTTGTCTGTCTTATCTGCAGGCAAAGGAGTCACCTTTCCCCTTCCTCATCTCCTGCACATCCAACAGCTTCTCCCTCCCAAAGCCTAACACAAGTGAGCTTACAGGCCCTTCAGGACAATACACTCTGAAACACAAACAGTGGGAACCTAAAGAAATGCTTTCTAGAAACCTGTCTGATGGACCATCACTTCAGAACAAAAAAAAATGTTTTTTAGTAATGGGGCACTAAAACTGTATCAGTTTTCAGAGACATCCCCAAACACTGGGAGCATCTCATATCTGTTGGATATCAAAAAGTCACTCTTGAATGCTAACTAAATTAATTTGAGCAAAGGGCAGCTAACCATCAAAAAACAGTACAAAAACATTTAGCTCCGTATTGCTTTTGGAGAACAAGTTATTTGTTGTGTGTCAAAAAGGACATCTCTAGACTGAAGTTGGAAGTATTTGCTGTAATAATCTTCAGGAAAGGTAACCATTATGTTACAACCCATCAGCATCTGGTGCAATTCTCTTAACATCAGGGTGTTCCTCTTCTGTTGTCTCTTTTAACATTTCAGCACATATCATGGTATATGTCCATCTGCTGATACCAAATTACTGCCCAACATCTGCAAATGCACATCTGCAAAGGAACCAAGTTTTGGTTTGGTTTGTTCTTAAAAGCAGGGAAAAAAGGCTTTTTTGTTTTTTAAGCAGACTGATCCATCTTTCTCACCTAGAAGAATGACAACTTGTGATTATGAGCTCCCAGAGTCCTCAAGTGAAAGTTTTCCCAAGTAGGAGACCCTGCAGGAAGGAGCACTGCTGGGGCACACAGGGCTGAGCTGCACAGCAGCCAGCTAAGGTTGGTCCACGCTACCCTGACAGGCGGGAATCCTCTGCCTCCGTTACCTCACACCTCCAAACAGAAACAGAAAATAGCAGCAAGAAATAAATAGAAACATAGCTAGGAAAAAAAACACAGCTGAAGAAAAAGGGCAATTTCCCTAAAAGGAACGAAAACCTCCTTGACACCTACCAAACGGGTTAAATACAGCCAAGAAACAACCACCACCAACACCTGGAAGTGCACACCTAGGGGGGCTCTACCCTGCGGTCCCTGACAAAGCCCCTGGAGGCTCGCCCCGCACCGCGGGCTGGGGGCTGTAGCCACGTGCCCCCGAGCCCCGGCCGAGCAGCGACACGGCCCCGTCCCGGTGCTGCCGGTGCTCCCGGCGCTGCGCTCCGTCCCGTTACCCCCGGCCGGCCCCCCGCCCCCCCGCCGCACGCTGCCCGGCGCGCACGGTGCCCCCTGCCGGCTGCCGCCGCGCAGCGCCCCGGCCGGGCTGCGGTGGCTCCGGGGGGGCCGGCGTGTCACACCCGCGGCCAGAGCCGGCAGGCACCGGGGCACCGGGGCTGCGCGACACCCCGACACCGCGCACGCACGGCCGCTCGGTTTGGAACTCCCGCCCGGGCTGCGGCCGCCGGGGCAAGAGGGTGCGTGGCGCGGGGTATCTGTCCGGGGCGGCTGCGAGGCTCCGGGTTCGCCGTCCCCCGCCTTTGTCTGGGAAACGGGTGTCGGTAACCGTAGCCCGGGGCAGGGATGGGTGAGGCAACGGCGCTCCATCCCGCGGCTGCGGCTCGGGATGGCAGCGGCGGATCCCGCCTTTTCCCGCTGGCAGGGACCCCATGGCTGCTCCCATTCATCGCACCCCCGGCGCCGCTCCAGCGCCAACTCCGCCGGCGGGCTCCGGTGCGGCCGCACACCGGGATGCCGGACCCGGCCGGCGGCTCGCCGTCCCGCTCCCCCGGGCTGCCGGGACACGTCCGTACGGGGATGGGAGGCGGCCGGGGCCGGCAGCGGGGCGGGAGTAGCGCCGCGATCCCCGCAGCCGCCGGGGCTCCTCAACATGTGTGCGGGCGGGGAGGGGCCGCTGCCAGCTCCGCACGCCCGGTACGGCGGGCAGGGCGGCGGGCACGGCGCGGGATGCCCGGGGGAGGGAGACAGGGAGGGGGCGGTCGGGCGCTGTCCCCGCCCGGGTCGCACCGCGGAGCCGCGCTCGCACCTACCTGACCGGGCTCTCCTCGCAGCGAGGGCGGGCTGGGGCGGGGGGGGGCGCCGGACCCTCCCCGGCGCCGCCCGGTCCCGGGGCGGGCGGGCGGAGCGGAGCCGGCGGCGGCGCGGGGGAGACAAAGGGGGGGATGGCGGGGGGGGGGCAGTGTGCGAGGCGGGCGGTGCGGAGCGGCCCCGGGGGCGGGGGCGGCGGTCACTGGGCCGGGTGCCCGGGGCGGGGGCGCGGGCGGCGGGCGGGGGCAGCGCCCGGGCCCCTCAGACAATACAGCCGGGTCCCGCTGCCCAGAGCCTGCCCGGGCCAAGATGGCGGCCGAGAAAGAGCGGAAGTGACGCCAGACCCTCATTAGCATACGGGACTCATTGTCCGGCGGGAGGGGAGGGGGCCGCGCCCCGGGGGGGCGGGGGAGCCCCGGGGGTCCCGGCGGGACCGGGCCCGTCCTGCCCGCGGCACCGGCCGGTGACGCGGCTCCGCCGATGGGGGCCTCCCGCGGGGCGCGCCGGGGCGGCCGCGGCCGTGGCGGAGGCGGCGGCGGCGGCGGGATTTACCCCGGCCCCGCTAGGAGGCGCCGCGCCCTGCGGCTGGGTCCGGCGCGGGGATCCCTCCGCCGCGCCCCCGGCCGGGACTACATCCCGTCCTGAGGGGCCGCCGGCGCCGGGGCGGGGGCGCGAGCGGGGCGGGACACGTGACCGCGGGGGGCGCGCACGTGACCGCGGGGCCGCCCCGGGAGCGCGCGCGGGCCTCGTGCGGCGGCGGCAGCTCCTCAGGGCGCGCCCGGCCCGCCCCCGCCTGCCCGGGGCACCCGCCCGGCCCGCCCCCGCCTGCCCGGGGCACCCGCCCGGCCCGCCTCCGCCAGCTCCCGCCTGCCCGGGGCACCCGCCCGGCCCGCTACCCCGGCCCGACGGGCCTGCCACCCGGCCTCGAGGGGCCCCGGGCCTGCCGTGCCCGTCCGTCGGAGGCTAGGAGGATGCTGAAGGGCCTGGAGCATCTCCCTGCCGAGGACAGGCTGAGGGCGCTGGGCTGTGCGGCCTCGAGAGGAGCCCGGCTGAGAGCAGCCCTCAGGCCTGGCTGTCCCCGTGTGCAGCAGCTCAGAGCGGGCCAGGCTCCGCTCCGGGGCAGCTGTGGCACCAGAGGAGCGGCAGGGACTGAGCCCAGGGAGCTCCCTGCACAGGAGGCACAACTTCTTCCCTGGCAGAGCCAGCCGTGAGCAGAGAGAGGCTGTGGAGTTTCCTTCCAGAAGGGTCTGCGCACAGTGCTGTGCCGTGTGCTCTGGGGTGGATGGCCCCGCTGGAGCACGGAGGTGGCGCTGAGTCCCTCAGCCTGACCCTGCGGGACTGTGCCCATGGCAGCACGGCTGGCGCTGGCAGGCAGGGAGGGAGGCGTCGGGTGAGGCGACAGCCGTGTGGGAGCCTCGCTGGGCACACACTGCCGGGGACTGGGACAGTGCCATTGCCCGGGGATCCTGTGAGGTGACAGAGAACCTGTGTGATTTACACACTGCCACGCTCTGAAACCCAAATCCATCGCAGAACCACAGAATATGCTCAGCTGGAAGGGACCCACACGGACCATCGAGTCCAGCTCCTGGCCCTGCACAGCACAGCCCCAAGAATCCCCCCATGTGTGTTCACATTTTGGGTTAACACCCTGAAGGCCCTAGAGGCAGGGCTGTGATCTTCCTGGTGAGCCCTGTGCACGTGTGTTCACACACACACCTGGGCAGTGACACCAAATTCCCATTTCAGAGCAGGAACATTGGATCAGGACAAGACTCCACATGTGATTCTTTGTTGTGGATCATGACAGTGCTCAAGATCTCTTCAACAAACAAGGATGAATTCTACAGCGCAGTAAAAAAAGCCCTCTAGGAATGAAAGGGATCGATGCCTTTTGTTACTTTAGAAAGACACAAACACTTGGAGGATGAAGTAAAGTGTAATTCCCTCCATCCTCAGCATTCAACCCTTTCTGGTTCAGTGACACACTTTTGGTTCAGCCTCACAATGCAAGAAAGTATATTTGATTTCTCGTATGGAAGCAGAGAAAAGTTGTTGCCAATTCCTGAGACAATGTAACTCAAGGATCTCCTGCATTTTCAGGTGACCAATGTCCTGACAATAGGTACATGCTGTTTGTCACAGTTCACTGAAATAGCTTTTGTGAAGAATTTAGTGACATTTTATTGTGTCTGTGAGGCTGCTTTGAGACTTTCTCACTCAACACAGAGTGAGACAGGGGACATAGAAATCCCCTGCTTGTCACTGCAGGTCACACCTGGGTTTCACTGGGTGCTTCCATGGCATCTTCACATCAGTGGTCTTAGGAGTCAAGAAGTGAGAGAGTCTTTCTTTTACATGGCAATGTAAATTTAAAAAATTGGAAATACACAAAACTTACCTCTAAAACCAAAGCTGGTGCTTTGGCACTAAAGAGCTCCCAGGACTGAGGTACTTTGAGAGTTCCTCTGAGACGTGTGGACCTGTCTCAAGGAAGGAAAGCAAAGAAAGCTGCTTTGGTTTATCTATAACCACATCTTCCAAGAGTAGATCTTTTTCTCTGATGGCACAATTATCACAGGATGTTGGGAAACACTTTGAAACGTCGCTAAGTCAGGATCGAATTCAGAAACTCTCAATTAACTTCATGGCTGCTTGAGCCAGTCTGCTCCTGCCTCAAATACACAGCACAAACCTGAGCACCTTCCTATTGCAACGCTATTTTATTTATTTTATTTATACCACCGACTACTTTTTAGCCATCACTTAATGCAAAAAAATACAACAGCTCCAGAAAAACAACCCACAGACCTTCTACTCTAAGGACTGAATTTGAGAGAACAGAAGTGTCTGAAGGCTGGAGGAGCTGAGTTTAGTGGGACATGATAATGCAACTGGAGGTAGAAGTGATATTTGATGGATATTTAAGGGAATGAACACAACACGAAGATCTGTGCAAAGGATACAACAGCTCAAACACAAAGAGTTGGAATCCAGACAGGAGAGCTGAACAGGCTGTTGGGCATCATTCCATGTCCTGAATTCTGGGAGCAACTGAAAGCATCTGAGTAAGTTTTTATCTTGCTATATATACTTATCAGAAGATAAGATAAGGCTGGGTTGGAGATAGAGGTGGGTAGAGAGTTCCCCAAGAGCAGCAATATCAAGGAGTTTCCAGCTGGGAACATTTCTAGCCATGATGGTGGTACTCAGTCCATAATTATAGTATGGAAAACAATTTGTGAAGAGTTTAGAAACTGGAATTTGGCATGGGAGGGGATGAAATTAGACCCAGATAAAAAGAAGAGAGTAAGGGGGCAGAAACACTCTCTCAGTGCTCAAGAGGGGTGGTGCAGGCAAAGGTTTTCAAGGCAAGGGAGAGAACAGGAGGGAAAGGTAATGTGGCAGCAGAAGCTGCAGCAGAAGGGAGGCACTGCTTGCTTTGGGGTAAAGTCTGCAATGACAGAGCTGAAAAACTGGGGGCAAGGATGAGGGTGGATGTGAAAGCAATCCTGGATGATGGACAAGATCTTGTTCTCATTCATCTCAGGGGGGTTCTCGTGGTGGTTTGCACAGTGTGACAGCTGTCAACAGAGAGCTGGGGAAGAAAGATGAGAATTTACAAAGTTTGTATGAAAAGATTGATGTTGAAGGTAAAATTCAAGCAGTGGGGAAGAAGGAGAAAAGGAGTCTTGACACCATTTTTCTCCTGTGTGTACAGAGTGGAGTGAACAAAATGAAACAGAAGTTGATGGTAATAGTCTTAATATACTTTTTATATTACAGAAGTGATTATTGTTTCTCACAATACAGCCACTGGAAAAATCAGTAAAATCACTGCATTGTAAGAGACTAAACACTTCACACCAGAGGGGGGACAATTAGCACTCCCAAGCTGAATAGGTTTAATTGCACTTGTGTTGTGCTACTGCTTCAGGTCAAAATTGTGCTCTGATTCATCTTGGTACTAGTTCAGGAGCAGTGTCAGGCTTGAGTTTTATTCAAATACAAAATAATTAGGACAACTATTGATGGTTTGACACAGAACATATTTAATTATATAATAAATGCAAGTAAGGTAATCAGCATTAAGATCACTGGTTTCACAATGATCTTTTAAGAGCCACTAAGCCACCCAGCTCCTGTGCTGGTCAGACACTTCATCACCTGCCAGCATTGGTGGCAGTTTCTGTTGAACAGTCAGTGCAACCACCTTGCAGGGAATAACTTTCCATTTTATGCTCTTTGCTTTGTTGAAATCCCTCTCAATCAATGGGTGAGCTTTCAGATCTAGTTTTGGATTAAAAATTGCGACTTGGTTTTCTCTCTCCAGTTCCAATATGTTTCCCCCTGAACAGTAACAATCAGTCTGGTAAAAAAGTTTTTGAGTGCCACAGTGCCTGGAGAGAGAGGGTAAAATGTGGCAGGAGCAGAGGAGGAAATGATCCTCCAAGTTTCTGTGCTTGGCAGCAGTTACCTTCTTTGCTCATGTCTTCTGCAGCATGGCAGAGGGGAGGTAATATGTTGTAAAACAAGAAGTTTGTAAGCAGTGCTGTCCTCTGCACAGCCCTGCTCCTGCTGATCCTGATATCAGCATTGGCCTCAGCTCTGCAATGCCAGCCGCTGAAATCTGTCGCTGAAGTCATCCATGCACTGAACCCAGCAGGCAATCTGTCACTGAACTCACTTGTGCCAAGACTGCAATCCAGGCTTGTACTTGGGATCCTGATAGACCCTCCAATAAATATTATTGATTTGTCATCATTAGTTTTTACTGATGATATGCAGAAGGTTGTGGAGCCTTGCAGTTGGATTTCTACACAGTCCACTGGAAAATTTGTTTGATTGTAGTGCTTATGTTGGCAGTGAGGTACATCTTTATTGCAGGCTGAGGTTAAAGCCCCAGATTTTGTCAAATACCCAAAGCAAAAGTGAAGCTGACTCCCTTGAAGCTCAGAGCAGACAAATCCTCACCAAAGAGAGCAGCTAGGGCTCTGGGATTGACTCTGGATTCACATTCCATTAGATAAGCTGGGTCTGCAGCTTGTCCCAGCTTCAGCATCCTGCTGCTCTGGGTCCCAGGGACTGAGCTGCTGTGCCTTGTGCATGGCACACCTACCTCTGCTCAGGGCACAGGGAATTCACTGCTGCCAAACGGGAGTTCCCTTCTCCCCCTCTTCGCTAACCATGGCCACTCTGGCCATGTAGAAACTGAGGGGAGCCAGGAAGCAATTAAAGCTCCTGCTCTTGCCAGATGATTGAGTGCTTGCAGACACAGATTCCTGAGAAAGTATAATAGAGAAAGTGCATTAGCAAAGTATTTGTGCCTTCATAGGAAATGAATATGGATGTAATTAAGAAAAGCTGATTTACGTGCAACTGTAAAGCCAAGGACATAAAATGAAAAATTCTCAGTAAATGTCAAGTCAGTGTTTTGTGGTGGCCAAACAAGGCAAGGAGAGTATTGCAATGGTATTAAGGAACTGAGAATTAAAATGCCACTATATAAATCCCTAGTACATGAATATTTAAGACATTGTATGGAGTTCCAAGCACCTGATCTCCCAAGATTATAGAACTGCTGTTCCACTATGGTCTGTTTTCAACATTTTGAGAACAGCAAGACCACAAGACTTTTTTTTTTGCTAGGAAAAGCCAAATGGTTTCCACGGTGTGCACAGTGAAATAAATGTGTGTTTGTATATCCCACAAAGGCAGGGAAAGCCTGGATATTCTTAATGCTGCTGCTGTCCATGGGATCCATGGATCAGCTCCGTTCAGAGGGGCTTACTACAAGCATGTGGATGCAGGAGATGGAAATCAGTTTTTCTTCTCTCAGGCACTATGTTGTTATCTGCTCATGTTGTGATGCTGTGGAGCTCTTGGGTTTGCTTCCTTACTGCACTTTTTTTTTCTGATAAATCCATTGCCTTTAAGCATAGTGAGAAATTCCACCTATTTATCTAAAACCCGACTGTTTCCCTGTCACATTTCAAACTTTCACACACTGCAGCACACAAAATACACAGGTATTATGACCCTAAGTGATATGTAAAAGCACCTTACTCCAAATGTGATCTCATCAACACATGAAGGAATTTTACCAGGGAATTTTCATAATTAAAAAGTAGCCATGGACCTTCTACAAGCTAAACCCTAATTCACAGCAATTAGATGATGAATAATTCATATACTGGACTTCAGTTATATATCCCCACATAAAAATGAGGAAAAGATGAACTTCTTGAGGCTTAATTTGCATTCTAGCAAATGATCAGCATTATGTAAATTTAAATAAAGATCTAAAGCCTCATTATTTGCTTGTTAAAAACTTCATAACTATTTTTAACTTAAAATGTTTTTTGCCGTGAAAGCTCCAAATGAAACATAAATAGATGAAGCCTATTTACTGCAGATTTCATTGGCCCTTTATATCCAGAGATTTATCTCTATATATTATTGATCTGATTAGTCTGCAGCAAATGAAATGATATGTAATTTTCTGAGAAAGTACAAGCAAATGCCACAAAACACAGTTCAGTCACTGATCCAGTTCCATGTAGATTGAAAACCTACAGTGACATCTTTTATTATTTTAAAGCAAATTATATAGGAAACATTAGCTTTGGACAGTCAGCAAAGGAGAAACTATCAGAATCTGTACAACTCCACTAGAGAACAGAGAATAGCTCTAAAGCAGTCCACTAGAAAATAACCTTTATTGAAAGTTTTATTTTCATCAACATGATAACTCTGAAATATAAATTTATCATTTATCTACAGACTTTCTGAATTTTTTTCTAACATTAACAACTGCATCTAGTGTGCTAAAGGAATGCAGACAAACATGAGCCAAACAGGCAGCATTTTTAAGACATTTGTTGCTTCTCCTGTCACACCATTAATATTCTGATACAGGTAGCCACCAACTCTACAGGTATCCACAAAAAAAAAAGAAAAAGGACATATTTTTCATATCTACATAAAGCCATTATCAGAATAATCTCACCCTCTTCCCAAATGCACATTTGGTTGCATGAGCTTCATAATTTCTGTGTTCTGGCTCTATCAAACCATGAAACAAAAAACTTGCATTGCTCTGTTTTTCCTTCCTTCCTCAGGATCTGGAGCAAATACAGACTTTACATTGCTATTACTTGACATAAGGAAAAAATCTGAAATATATTCCCTGAGGTGAACTGGGCCTCTTGTTCCCCTAAACCTGGTGAGGTTCCACCTCAGAGACTCTAAATATGTTTAGTTTGTAAAGAAGGTAGGGAAAGGGACTCATCTGCTCTGGAAAAACACACAGAATACAAAATTATTCCAAACATATGGTTCTCTTTCTCATCCAAAGAATATTCTTTCTTTCCAGTCTAGGCACAAACCCCTGAACTCTGTAGTTCCTCCTAAACTACACCAGCCGTGAGCAGTTCTGAGTAGCTGCTTCATGACACACATGTCCATGTGCCGAGCAAAGATATTAAATAAGCATCTATTTAAATTAATATCTACAAACCACAGGACAAAGATAGGACACATTCCAGTTTTTTTTTTTGTCCTTGCTTGTTTTTATTTCAAAATCATCCGTAGCTTCTGCTGAATAGTGATTCATTTCCAAATGCAAAAGATCATTTAGCTTTGTGTTCTTTATTAAGACTTCATTATTTTTACAAAAATAGAAAAGCATTAGCCTTTATTAGTTTTTAGCTTAGCATACAGTTCATTTCTTTTGGAAGGAGCATTCTGGGCTGCAGAATGTTTGATTCATTGGTGATGGTTGTTTAATTTTTAGGTCACAGCAGGTCTTCTGGTCACCACACAAATTATCAAGCTTTTGCTATTATATATTCAAATCTACATAGAGGTCAGGAAATGTTTGTCTAAAAAAGCTACTTTGTCATGAACTCTCAGGTTGTAGCAAACAAGGTCAAGAGCCCCTTTAAGAAGGAGACAATTTCATTGCCTCCCAGCTTGGATTCTCCATAGACACGGTCCACAAATGAAATGGGAACCTGTTGGAACAAGCAAAATTGTTTTTAAGGTTCAAAACCTAAACCATCAGAAATTCTGTGAATGGAAGCATGGCCTTTGAGCTACAGCTTGTTCAGACATGAGGAGAAGGCAAGCAGCAGGCTGGCTTCCTTTGTGTCAGTTCTTACCAGGGCTTTAATGATGCCCCATGGCTGGGGAGCATGGCATTACTTGGCTTACCACCTTTAAAGCTCATCCAAACACATTACTCAGTGGCTGCATGATACATCCAGGCAGAGAAAACTTAACAGCTCCCAAAGCCTCCAGCAGTTCCTTGTCAGCCAGATTCAGAGCCTTTGAGTCAGTGCCTCAGGAAGCACAAATCTGCTCCCACCACAGAACAGCTCAGCCTCACCGCTGCTGGGGATCACTTGGGAACATGACAGTGTGTACTGGACAAGCAAGACCTGTTTGTATCAGTCCTTGACCATTTTATAGGTTATTTGCAGCATTTAAGGGCATTTAACACATTCATTTTGGTTTCCTGCCTGAAGTGATGCTGTCCAGATGAACTCACTACTCATGAGATGTTGGGAATGTTCTGCTTTCAGTGCTCTGACCACACACAAGGGACACACGACAGGACATGCTGCAAACCCTCTGTTAGAACACTGAAGAAGTTCCATAGATATTTGTATGCAAAATTGAAATACTTCAGGGACTAAAATAAAGAATTGTAATTGCAAAAGGCATTAAAAAATTGGCTTGGTGTTTTGCTGGCAGTTTCAACCAGAAATCATCTGGCAGGAGTAACACACAAAACCCCAGCCCCTTGTGTGTGCCAGAGGGTCTCCCACAATTCCAGCAGGTCAGGCCAGGACAGAAGAGAACCCAGGACAAAAATCCATGCCCAGAAAGGCAGGCAGAGAGACTCAGCAATGACTCTGCTGTCTTAGCAGTGTCACCTTGATGATGCCAGTGACAATCCTGGCAGCTACAAACAGCTGGCCTGCAGGCCATGGGCAGAAATCACTGAACACGGAGCCAGGCAGGATGGTACAAGTGCTGTTTCCTGACCAGGATGAAAAATGGTTAATATCTCATCTAATGAGAAGGCTCCAGTCTTGCCCTTCAGCACAGGAATTGAGCACTGTGCTGTTTCTGGATTTCTGCCTTCCTTGCACAAGAGGTTCTACCATTGGTCTCAAAGGGAGCATTTTCCAAGCTCTATTCCATCTGCTGGAGGACACTCCACACATGGTGAAGTACAGCAAAATGGGAGAGATGTGCATGCAAGACTCTTCAGGTAGAGCCTGAGTCAGTTCTCATCAGCCATTTGTTCCTTTAAAACTGGCAGGGCTCAATCTCAATTCTCAACGTTGCTGAAGAAGTATTTTTCCCTCACAACTACATTTTACAGCTGCATCAAAACTCCCATTCTGCCTGTGGAGCTGCAGCAAACCAGGAATTAGATGTGCAAGTGTTACCTTCAGCAGCCCTGAAGCCTGTCCAGCAGGCTGGGAACTGCAGGACAAGTACTTTATATGGATGTCATACAACCAGTACAGGCTGTCAGTAAGTGACTGGCAGGGTCAGATAATAGGCAGAAGAAAGGTCTTTGTGGCAGCAGCCAGAGGAGGTACAAGCAACTCAAGATTCTGGTTTTTTGGGGCTTTTTGTTGTTTTTTTTTTTTTTTTTAAAGCCAGAGAAGTGTATTTTACTGTTTAAAAAATGTATATTTAATAAAACTTCATCTCATCCCAGGTTTCAGTATCTTGATGTAGGTGAGGATTTAATTCAGCAATATTAGGAAGCAATATGTGAATGCAGCTGGATGTGAAGGCTAAGGAACTTGGGGTCAAACTCCAGCTACAGAGAGCACAGGGGTGCTGCTCCATAAGCAAAAAAGGTGGAAGAAAAGAGTTGCTTTGTTGTGAAGAAATGCTCTACCCAGTGTCAGTGGAGAAATGCCACACATGAAGTTAGAGAGAGAAGTTATAAGCATCAGAATTCTCTGACAATGCACAGTCCTGGAAATGAGGATGGAGAACTGGCTCTGAGATTCTCCTACAGAGAGAATCCCAGTGAATCATCTTTAAAGAGACCAGAAAGAGCAATTCAATGAAATAAAAAAGGCAGCAGACTGCTGGAGACAGAGAATCTAACAATTGTTTGGAGTTTTTTCATTGACTGTAGACAGCACATGCAAAGAGTTTAGAAGCAGAAAGTTGTGATAGCTGAAAAGTTGGAAAATAAAAAGGCAATAAATGACAGAGAACAAATCTGAAATAGAATCAGACTGCTGGAGAAAATGAAATTATTTGTAAAGACTTGAGTAGAAATGTCTGCACAATAGGAAGCAGGGAAGAAAAGGCTCAGAGCAGCTTTGTGGTATATATTGACTTCTTTCCCTCCTCTGAAGAACCTTGTACAATTGTGAGCTGCTGGCAACAGGAAGAGGGAAGGATCTGAGAAGCACATCAGCCAGGGGAATAAATAACTCAAACTTCAGGTCTGGCACTCCTCTGACGAAGCTGGAAAAATAGAACTCTACACATGTAATTTCTCTATATTAATTTGAAAATCTTGGCTGCTTCTTGGGAGTCCTCAGAAGTCAGCAATCTGTGTCTGGTTTCAAGGAAAGCACCATGTACTTATCCCAAATTCTCCCATACCTCTCCAACGGTGTATCCCAGCTGTTTGGCCCGGACTATCATCTCCATCTGGAAGACGTATCCTTTAGAAACACACTTCTCCATTAGTTTCTGTAAGACTTCTTTTCTGTACAACCTGTAAACAATTCCAAAGAAAATGAAACCTGAAGCACAGTTTCTGAAATTCAGAAATCCAGTGTGTAGGAATCTGAACTGCAATCACTCATCTCATTACTATTTATAAAGATCTCCAATGAGGCCACAGGAACAGCAGTTCTGCAATCTAATCCACTATTTCTTCCACCCTTTCCAAACAGATTTCATAGTAAAGAAGGTCTGTTCTTACTCAAGTTCCTTGTTCAGCAGTTTCTTAATTTGCAATAAACTTTAGGAATTGCAAACCAGACCCATACCTGAAGCTCCCTGTTAGGTCTGATGCCCCTGGTCTCAGCAAGACCTGAGTTAGAAAATTGGCTCCACGACTGTGAAGGAAAACATCAGTGTCAGAGTTGTTTAGAACAAGATGGACACTTATTCCAGCCATTAAAACCCAGGAGAAATCCAAATCCAGTCCCTGTGACACCATCTCCAGATCAGACTGTAACACAACTTGTGCTCCAGATTCTCTGCAAGCTGAGGCTGTCCTTTAAACCTGACAGCTCTCAGAGTCTCAGCTCATTCCTGGGATGATGGAACTTGATGTCTGTCCCAGCCTGAGGCCACTGTTCCAACCCATTTTCCAAGCCCACCCATGTCATTCCAGTCCTTCTTGGTAGATTTTACCCAAAACATTTGCAGTGGTGGGTGCTTCTGGTATTTAGTGTGATTCTGCAGTGCCCAGCAGGTACAGCAGCTCTGGCACTAAAGACTCAGTTCAGCTTGCAGGGATGGATTACTTGGAATTATAATTTATAATGAATTTCTTTGTAGAGAGCTGAAAAGTACTAACCTGATCAACTTTCGTTTCAAATCCCAACCATACACTCCTCCATTTCCTTTATATCTTGTTCCAGACACAATGTCAAAATTGCCTTCTTTCTGCTTTCTATAAACAATTGGTTTGATCAGAAAAACAGGAGGAATATTTCAAAGTACAAATTTCAGAATAAGAACAATCATTCAGTACAAAATCTGTATTTTACAAACTTTTGAACAAATAAGAAGAGAGGAAAGCAATAGTTAGGGTGGTTATGAGCATTATTCAAACACCTGTTAATTGTTCTCTTTTAAAAAGCTACTTCAGGGAATCTTATCATTACCTTTTACCCACTATGGCATAGAGTTTCATAGTCTACCTCATAAATAATTTCTAAAGATCATAAATAATTTATAAAGATAACTTTCATACTACAATCGGCACCTACCTGATAAACTCCGGAATAAATTTTGGCTGAAACAAAAGGAAAACAGATCAGAAAAGAGAAAAAAGCTGAGGGTAGATTAAATCCATCCAGTGAAAACTGAATTATAACAGACTAACAGAACAGCCTTACATGGTGGGAGAGGTCAGCATCCATAATAACGATGAAATTCCCAGTGGCATACTTCATTCCATGAATATAAGCAGTGCCTGATGAAAACAGAAATCATTTCCCTCACTCTTTTAACATAGAAATGCCCAGAAAAACTTCACTTGAGGAGTGGGTCACTGTTTGAAATGTCATTTCCAGAAGCACCAAATGCACTCAGGAGCCACAGAAAACACGACTTGGGCTCCAAATCATCACCAACAGATCAAACCCTCATTCTGTGCTCAGTGCATGACAGGAGCAGGTCTGAGGCTCTGAGGAATCTTTTATAAATACACTGGGATTTTATGTGTGCATTTTTAAAGCTTGTTTGCTTACAAACAACTTGATGAAAACATGTTTCTGCTTTTGGGCTTTACTGTGATTTTTTTTTGGACCTTTATACAGTGGATCAGTCAAAGTGTATGGCAGATTGGGTTTTTTTTGTACTAATCATAATTAACAAAGACTTACCCAGGCCCAGCTTTCTTGCTCTGGGTCTCAGAAGCTACAGGATATAGAAAAGATACATAAATTACTTGACATACAGTTTTAAAAAAGATTCTAAAACTTCCTAGACACATTTTTCTTAAAGCACTCTTCATAAATTCAACTTAATCCGCAAATACTTTAAAAACTTGACATTTACACACTAACAGATTAGCATGCTTGTCCAAAGTGGTGTACAGCAAGTTGTTTAGGATGTAAAGAAAGTGCAGAATGCAGCGAACCCATCCGAGTTCTCAAGGACTTCAAGTACTTTCCAATACAAAAAAAAAGGAAGAAGATTACCGAATACACAACTCACTATTTTATCTGACCCATAGATTTTTTCCAGTTGCTGAGCGACTTCCTGTGTCCCGTCCGGGCTTCCATCATCTATGATGATGATTTCATAATCGATGCCACTGGAACGAGAAGGATTTCCCAATGACCAAACGGGATCCCCATTCCGCCTGGATCCTGGGAAGGGCAGAGCAGAGCAGAGCGGAGCGCAGGATTCCTGCTGCAGGAGCAGCTCTGACCGCGCAGATATCGCTGGTGCTGCCCCAGCTTTGCCGCCGCCGTGGCACTGCACAGCCTGCGTTCCCAGCCGGCAGCCGAGCTGGCACTGCTCAGCCTGGCCCAACCCCACTGTGGCACTGCACAGCCTGCGTTCCGAGCCTGCAGCCGAGCTGGCACTGCTCAGCCTGTCTGAACCCCGCGGCGGGAGCGCTCAGCCGGTGCGCTTAGCCCCGGCACAGCCCGGCACAGCCCCGCGGCTCTGCGCCCCCGGTACAGCCCGGTATAGCCCAGCACAGCCCGGCACAGCCCCGGCACATCCCGGCACAGCCCGGCACCTGTCGGCGAAGGTGCGCGCCAGCAGCCACACGACGAGCGGCAGGTTGTCGCGCTCGTTGTAGGTGGGCAGCAGCACCGACACCCGCTCGGAGCCCCGCGCCGCCATGGCGGAGGTGACGCGCCGGAAGCGGCGGGCCGGCAGGAAGCGGCGCGGCCATGGCGGGCACGGCGGCGGCGCGGCTGCGGGCGGAGATCCGCCGGCGGGAGCGAGAGCTGCGCGGGCTGCGGGAGCGGCTGGCGGCCGAGCTGGCGCGGGGGGACACCGCCGAGCAGGAGGAGGACGGGGAGCGGCAGGAGGAGGGGAGAGCCTGCGGGGCGCGGCAGCTCTCGGCGGCCGAGGCGGCGCGGGGAGACGCGGGGGATGCCGAGGATGCGGACGGAGCCCGCGGGATGCGGGAGCGGCTGGCGGCCGAGCTGGCGCGGGGGGACTCGGGGGACGCCGACGAGGAGGACGAGGATGACGATGAAGAGGAGGAGGGAGCCCTGGGCTTCCCCGCGGAGCTGCCGCCGCTGCCGGCGCGGTCGGCGCTGAGCGCGGCCGAGATCCTGCGGTACAGCCGGCAGCTGGTGCTGCCCGAGCTGGGCGTGCGCGGGCAGCTGCGCCTGGCGCGGAGCTCCGTGCTCGTGGTGGGCTGCGGCGGGCTCGGCTGTCCCCTGGCGCAGTACCTGGCGGCGGCCGGCGTGGGCCGCCTGGGGCTGGTGGATCACGACGTGGTGGAGACGAGCAACCTGCAGCGGCAGGTGCTGCACGGCGAGGCGCGGCGCGGGCGGCCCAAGGCGCGCTCGGCGGCCGCGGCGCTGCGGCGGCTGAACTCGGCCGTGCAGTACGTGCCGTACCGGGGCGCGCTGGGGCCGCGCTCCGCGCTGCGCCTCGTGCGCCAGTACGACATCGTGGCCGACTGCTCCGACAATGTCCCCACGCGGTACCTGGTGAGCGACGCCTGCGTGCTGGCCGGCAAGCCGCTGGTGTCCGGCAGCGCGCTGCGGCTCGAGGGGCAGCTCGCGGTGTACAACTACGGCGGCGGGCCCTGCTACCGCTGCCTGTTCCCGCAGCCGCCCCCGCCGCACACCGTGACCAACTGCGCCGACGGCGGCGTGCTGGGGGTGGTCACCGGCGTCATCGGCTGCCTGCAGGCCCTGGAGGTGCTGAAGATCGCCTCGGGAATGGGCTCCTCCTTCAACCAGCACATGCTGGTGTTCGACGCCCTCGAAGGGAGGTTCCGCAACATCAAGCTGCGGCCGAAGAAAGCGGACTGTGCCGTGTGCGGGGACAACCCCAGCGTCACCTGCCTGCAGGATTACGAGGCGTTCTGCGGCTCCTCTGCCACGGACAAGTGCAGGACTTTGCAGCTGCTGCCCAGCGCGGACAGGATCTCCGTGCAGCAGTACAAGGAGCTGCTGGATGAGCGGGTTCCCCACGTGCTGCTGGATGTTCGCCCGCAGGTGGAGGTGGATATCTGCCACCTGGAGCACGCTGTGCACATCCCGCTGAGCAAGCTGGAGGAGAAAGATGAAGAATATCTGCAGCGTTTACAAAAAAGAATTTGCGAAGAAAGGCAGAGAACTGATGACCAAACATCTCTCCCTGTATATGTTGTTTGCAAATTAGGAAATGATTCCCAGAAGGCTGTAAAAATTCTGCAGGAGTTACAGGTCAAAGAATTTGGTTCTGTGTTAACTAAGGATATTAAAGGGGGGCTCATGGCTTGGGCCACTAAAATTGACTCAACGTTTCCTCAGTACTAGAATTTTAAATGGTGAAAAAAAACCCACATTTTCATAGTAAGTTCCATAGGGTTCCATCTCCTCTGTGTAATGACTATATCACATGGAAAAACCAGATAGAAATACCATGCTGCTTTTTTATGTTACCTTTTTTTTCCACAAAAAAATGCGTATTTTTGTAGCTGTCTGATTATTTTTATAAAAACGTAAATCTGTCTATGAAAATGGAAAGGAATGTGTTTCTTGGTTATGATTTAGTAGTAAAAACTTGGCATAACTACTGACTTGTGCACGTGATGATTGAGAATAGGTCCTAATTAGCAACTGTAACCTGGAAAATGACAAAGCACAGAATAATGTTTTTATTCTCCAAACTGCTTAACAAGTTCAAACAGTGCATGAAATTAATAAAAAATAATTACTGTTAATCTCTAGCTGGTCTGTAGCACTATTAATCTGTCACAAGGAATTGCAAGGACAGTGCTGGTGAGACCATGGTGGTCAACATCTTTCAGTTCTCTGTAGAAGCCTTGTGCATTTATGGACTAGAACAGCAGCAGGTGTTAAGAACTTCCAGAGCCATCCATTCCCATTTGTTGGATGGCAAAGAAGTGGATTCTCCAGCTTGAACAGAGAAACTGAGGTTGACCTCAGAAATTCTGTAAAACAGAAAATGCTTTTATCCGTGTTTAGAAGTGTTCACAGATTGAGAGATAACAAGGAAGTGAGAGAGGAAAAAATAATTTGCCCTGTTGCTGTGGCAGTTGCACCTCTCCAGCTGGGTTTGCTCGCTGGCATGAAGAGCTCTGCACATCTGGGAAGTACATGTATTTAGCTGAAGGAAAAGAAAGAGAAATAAATAGCTTCTCAGCAGAGCTGCCTGAGGCCTCATCACTTCAGCGTAGTAATTATCTCCTTATATTAATGAAGGTATGGATTTCTTTACTTCCTGAGGAGGAAAAAAACAACTGTCACGACTAATCTTCACATTGTACCAGGGGAAAAAAAAAGAATAGTGCCGTTATAATTAGTAGCTGAAAAGGTGTATTTGGGTAAAATAAATTTGAGAACAGCCACACTCCCAGTTTTATTAGAACATGACATGGTTCCAGCAATGGCAGTCTCGTGAAGGAACAGTAGCGAGTTTGTAAACAGTCAGATCTTGCAGTTTAGAGGACAATGAAAGTATGGAAGGCCAGGAGTTAAAATAGACTTCAGTGTTGGTGGTGTGTGCCCGAGAGTCCTTGGGTAGCTCAGTCAGTGTTGGGATTCTGGGGGGTTCCTCTCTTGAGAATTAGAAACCAGAGGGGCTTGTTTGAAATGCCTGACCTGTGTTTTAATTTTTCTATCTTTACTGTGATGTCAAGAGGAGATTGAAATATAAATACAGTCTTTGGCAATGCTGGGCTCTTTGAAGATAGGCTGAAAAATCAAGGATTGTAAAATCATAACTAAGGCCAAACCATTCTTATTATTGGAGGCTTATCTTTTCTTTTGACTTGCTTTAATTCTTGAACTCCAAACATGTATTGGTTTCTCTGTTCACTGGGAGAAACTCAGAAATTCTAAGAGAAGCACTAAAATTTTATGGTTTTGTATTGCTGCCAAAGCCCTGTTGAATGCTGGGCTGTGCTGACATTGTGAATGAAGAGAAGCTGCCTGGCCAGGGAGCTCTGAGCTGGGCTGGGCTGTATTACCAGGAGGGATAAGGTCAGGACAGGATCTCCTTGTCCTTTGCCCTCAATGGCACAGGGCTGCTTTTGCTAATAAAAACTTAACTGGTCAAAACAAAACTTTGCACTGGATGCTTAAAATACTGCAAGCACAAGTTTGTCCTTTTTTTAATGCAAAAGCTTTGAGCTGTGCTTTGTGAAACTACAGAAAGAATGATGTGAGGGCTGTGTGCTAGGTGGCACTGCAAGTTCATAAAACAGCATTCCCGAGCTTTTGAGGTGCAGTTCAAGCTTAGCAAGAACCGAGATTCCTTGTACAAACCCATTGTTGTGGAGGTCTTTTGAGAAAAAGAACAGGGAAATAAAATAAGATAGAGATGAATATTGACATTGATTAGGGTAGCAGAATCTGGAGCACAGTTAGCAATGTAAATGACAGGAAGAAACACAAATTGGTTTGTGGCATTAACCCTCTGCAGTTTGTGCTTTAAATATACCAGCCCTGCTGCTTTACCTCTCACTGCAGCTTCAACTGTTTGGTGGGGAAATACATACAGCCCAGGAAAAGAAGCATAGAAAAGCAGAATAAGGCAAGAGACAGAGAAGAAATGCAGAGTTGACAAAGTTTTATCTGCACTCCTGCAGGGCACGTCACTTCTCCTGGGTGCTGAGTGTCACTGCTGCTGCCCTGAGCCCTTGCTGGCACTCACTGCAGGAAGGCACTGGCACAGGGATGTTCCCGTGGCTTCTCTGTGCCCGTGGCACCAGGCTCTGCTGGGAGAAGCAGCTCTAGTTTGGTGCACAAGGTGTTCGTGCTGTTGCTAGGAGACCAAATCCCTGCTTGGAGAGAAAGGTTATCTCCAAATTTAAAATGGCTCCTTAGAAATTCGACTGGGAAATGAAGTCCCTTAGGCAAATGGGCATTCACTGCTCAGGAGCAGTGGAAGGAGTCATGGAATCCCAGGATGGTTTGGGTGGCAAAGGGACCTTAAAGCTCATCTCATTCCTACCCCCTTCCACTCTCCCGGGTTGCTCCAAGCCCCACCCAGCCTTGGAGCCTTGCAGGGATGGAGCAGCCACAGCTTCTCTGGGCAGCTTGTGCCAGGGCCACCCCACCTTTAGCATCATCAAAGTCTTCCTTGTCACCAGTGCTTATCTACCCTCTTTTAGTTTAAATCCATTCCCCATTCCCCTTGTCCTATTGCTATAGGCCCTGTTGAAGAGTTCTTATTTATTTAGTGAAACAGATTTCTAACTTGACTATGTCAGGGTTTGAAATTCTGAAAAAGCATTAAAGAGTTTAAACTTGTCCTTTTATACATGTATCTATATGAACACATATGTATGTGCACACCTGGAGGTGTATTCCAGATGCTGGGATAGTCCTATTTTAGGCAGAGTTTATTGAAGTCATTTCCAGGACTTGCATGTTGTCATTTCAAATGTGTTTCTGAAACTGGTGTTTCACTTTACTACTGTAGTAGTGGGAGGTAGCAGGTGTGACAGTGATTGGAACTCATTAAAACACTCCATAGCTGCCTTTTCATCCTCAATTAAATTATTATCTTTTTTTTTTTTTCCTTTGAGGTAGATTCTGTCATTTCTTCTATAAATAAAACCTTAAGTTTACTTACCAGGCTGCTCTTGTGCAAGTGATGGAGGTGTTTACATTGCCCCATGTGACCTTGAAAATCTTAATTTTAGTCAGATAAAGTTGCATTAGCTTTTTGAAAAATATCACTTATCAATATTCCAACCAAATAACTGCTGCATAAATATTTTAAGGAGTTTCACACTTCCCAGACGTGATGGTGATGATATCTTCATCCTCGTTTCCTTGCAGATCCACCAGCCTGCTCTGGAAATGAGAGTGCATTTGATTTGATTAAATGTATTCCTCTGTATTTCAAAAAGAACTTCCCAAAATATTTTATCCACCCGTTTAAAGCTGGCTGGTGCCGATGGGTGCTTTAGGACAGGAATTTGCCGGGAGCAGCCCGTAGATGGCAATGTAAATCCTTGGATTGGGCAGATTCTGCTCCGCATGGATGAAAGCCCTTTGCCTTCCCAAACTCTGATTCACACCCTGCATTGATGGTGTTTCTCAGTCATTCTCGACTCTCCCAGCAGCACGGAGCCACCTCTGGGGCCAACTGTGCCTTTGGGGCACTGTCCCTGTCCTAGTGAGAAATACAATCAGACACAAACACAACAAATAACCAGAGCTGTGTTTACAGGGAGCACTTGTCCTTTGGCTTTGTCTGTCAGGAGTATGCAAAATGTAACTGTGCCTCACCCCAGCATCCCAGCATCCCAGCATCCCAGCATCCCAGCATCCCAGCACCCCAGCACCCCAGCACCCCAGCATCCCAGCATCACTGAGGTTGGAAAAGAACTCCAAGAAACATCGAGTGCAATCTGTGGCTGATGCCTCCCTTGTCCCCAGCCCAGAGCACTGAGGCCACATCCAGGCCTTCCTGAGACACCTGCAGGGATGGGGACTCCAAACCTCCCAGGCAGCCCCTGCCAAGGCCTGACCACCCTTTCCAAGGTGAAATTCCTCTGGAATTCTCATGCTGTGCAAATGCTTGCAGCACTTCAGCTGTGGGCCAGAGCTCCTGCTGTCAGAGGAGAGCGAGGAGGCAGCAGGGACAAAAATCACCTGCAGCTTTCCCCAGGTCCCACCAAAAGGAAAGTTTTCTTAACCCAATTTCAGGGCTTCTGGAAGCCTCCCCTCACTCTGCCATATGATGCTTTGCAGCCGTAACTTTGCCCACTCATGTTGTCCCCAGAAATATTCCTCTCCAAAATTAAAGTCACCTGCAATTGCAGTGTTGGATTTGGTTTACATGAGGATAATATTATTGACTTCCCAAAATGTGCTTTTCTTTCTGAGTGAAAGAAACTGAGTCATCTTTTCCTTGGCTGACCTGGGAGCTGCCATCACTGTGAAAGTTATGGATGATACCTCTCAGCTGCTTTGTGACATGAGGTGCATCACTAATGAGAGTGAGAGCAGCACTTCAATTTATCATTCAGCAATTCTGTGTCAAAACTTCATTTCTCTATAGGATTAACTGTAGAAATTTATGCTTGTTCCCAGCACCTTGTTCCTGAGGTAGGCACCATTTGAATTATATTGTTATCTTTAATAGGAAGATAAACTTTATTATCTTGCTGACCACTTCACTTGCATGACTGAGAGCTGTCAAATGTACCGTCAAGTTTTTAAAAAATCCTAGTCTCCAGAATTTCTTACATGATATTCCAGGTCAGTCCCTTGAGCAGGCTAATTATCGTAGTTTACAGCCCAGTTTTTCTGGGCTCACACTGAAGGTAGGAGTTCAATTATGACCATAATTAAGGACAGCTACAAAGCTGCTGTCATTAACGAGAGAACCTGACAAAGGAGGTGCTGAGCCCTCAGCCTGACAGAGTTACACAGGTTTCTGTGCCCTGCCTGGCTCTGGTGCTGCACAAGGCTTCAGCTCCTGTCACAAGGGCTACAGGGATAATGAATGAATATTTATAAAGTGTAGCAAATATGCTCTAATTACCCTAATTGGCCTGCTGTGGTTCCAGTTACGGCACAACTTTATTTCTGTTCAAGTGACATTTGCTTCTGGATTAGTTCCTGCAGGCAAAGAGAAAGTCAAAGTCCCACTGAAGAGGGCAGAAGATCCCCTGATATCCTGTTCTGCAGTTTCTTCACCATGCTGCTGGCAGGCTTATAGCTAATAACATTCCTTATCTCGTTAGGGATTTCTAGGGAGTATTTCAGAGGATGTGAGACACTGGGAAATTGGAAAGAAAAACAATGAGCAAAAAGGGAGGGAGGACTAGTTTTATTGTTAATAATTAATAGGCCAAACTGTGCATTTTCAGTCTGGCAGCACACAAAATTCTCCTTGCCTTTATTTATGGTGTGGAAATTTCTCTTTATTTGTGGTGTGTGATTTTGCAGAGTGACTGAGAGCCACCAGACAAGGAGTTCTGTCCTGAGGACTCCCATTCTGTGTTACAGGACAGGTCAAGCACAGAGCTGCATCCATTCAGGGAACTCCACAGTTGGCACCTAACCTGGCCTTCACCTTCCTGGTTTTGATCTGATCATTACTATGTCAGGAACTCTGAGATCTTTAGGGATGCTGAAATGGGGTTGTTAAAATGCCACAGAGTGGGTAAATCTAGTGTTTTGCATTTTCTGCTTTAGCAATAGAACTCTTGAGGTGCATTTTTGTTGACGGGGTGACATTCATCTGCTGTCATGAACTCTAGTTCCATGCCTTTGTTTCTCAGTGTTGCACCCACCAAGGGGTTTGTGTTGGCTTTGAGGAAGAAGGACGGTGGAAAGTGAAGCATTTTGGAGAAAGCAATTTAATGTACCACCTTACCTGGAAATTCTGCTGTCATCAGGGATTTTTCTTTCTCAATCTTCATGGATCCTTCCTGTTCTCTTCTGAATTGCTAGATTCTTTGTTAAAATATTTTAAAAGCTCTGTCACAATGAACTGTGATTGTGATTCTTGGGACAATATGCAAGGAAGAGGTTTCCCTATACAATCTTGCACGTGGATTTTCCTGCAGGGAGGTAATTTCCTTTGCTGGTGAGCACTTTCTGGCTCAGCCCCGAGCTGTGCCCCAGCCCCACTCCCTGGCAGTGACCCCGGGCTGTCCCACCCTCCACCCCCTGTTCCCGAAGGAGCACAGGGACATGCAAGGAGAGCCTATCACTTTATTAATCCAAGGAATACAGCTCCTGCTGTGGGAATTCCAGCTGGTCAGAGCACTGAGCATACAGAGCAGTATCAGAGCCACGCAAGCCGCTGCTGCCGCAGCCATGCACTGCTGTGGGGCAATTCAAACAGCCCTGCTGGCCTCATCAAAGCATCAAGTGGTTGGATTGGAACTTTCCTGGTGACTGCACATGCTGGTAAAATGTCAAAAAGGAGTGACAGCCCTCAGCTGTGTCACAGGAAACAGCCAGCTTTTGAGTCAAGCCATAATTTTCATGAATTTGACTAAGAATCCAGATAATAGACTGTAAAGAGGCGTAATGACCTTAGACCCCCAGCCTTCCCAGGAAAGCTGGAACACAGCCTGTGGGGTTCCCACTGAAGTTGTGCTCTTAAGCCTTCGAGCTGGATTTATTTAGCACAAGGACTACAGCATGTATTCTCCCCGTAAAACACAGCAGGTTTTTTACAGCCATTCAGAGTCAAACATGTCAAGATGGTTAGAAGCATCTGCTGCCAAGTACAACGTGACACTGGGTAGGCACATCCCGACAGCTTGTTTGTCCCTGGCTTGGGCAGAACTTGCAACAGGCAAGATGCTTTCACACTTTTGCTCAACCAACACCCAGCTCCAGGGTGATATTTTTATTTTATTTTTTCTGGACAAGGGCTTTAGAATCAAGCTCTAGTTTTGGGATAAAAAAAATAAAGTGATACCGGAAATGAATGAGCATTAATGGAAAGACAGAAAATGGATGGCCCTACAGCATTTATTAGCTAGCAGAACATGGAAATGAGCTTAGGTTTTATTTGGTAAGTCTTGATTTCTCCTTACATTCATGTATAGCTTCTTATTTATGGCTCAGCCTGTCAAACACATTCTTAGATAAGCAACTGTTGCTCACAGGACTAATCTAATTACCAGTTCTTTTTATAACGAACGCTGACACAAAGGTAGAAGATGTATAGCACTTGTGCTGGAGCCAATGCTCCAGATGATCAAACAGTTCTGAAATTTAAAAAAAATGAGGAGAAGAATTTTTTGTCACGATGTTCCTGTTTTTTGTCCAACTCTAATTAAAGATGAAGAAGAAGAGTGAAAAGCTGGTTCATTTGCAGCTTTGGCACAGAATTAATTGCCAAGAGTTTAGACTGGATATTTTAGCACTCTGCAGTAATGTTCCATAGGCACATTTCCCTACCACAGGCTAGAGAATGCTAGAGCACTAATTATTTGTAGTGCATTTTTTAAAAGTTTTGGAATTTTCTTTCAGGAACAAGCATATCAAAACAGCTTTAAATTGTATTTTGAAGACATTTGAAAAGAAAATCAGCATGGCATGGACTTGGCCAAACAGCACAGACTGAGAAACTGATTTTGCTTTTTTTTTGGAAGGACGCAATGTTGTGTCCTTGGCCTTAATTTAAATCATAAAACCATTATGCATTCTGTCATTTCTTGCAACCTGCTCCACAAATGCCAATAAGTAGTATTTCTGAAAATTAAGATAAAGAAGCATTGGTCGATGTGACTTCTAAATTCCCCAATCTCTTACCTGCTAGTAAGTAATTTTACTAAAAAAGAGTGGAAAATAGGGGAACCCTTTAAATCAGCTTTTTTTTACCTCTAAGCATACATGAAATCAAACAAGTGGATTTAATTCTTTGTTTAAGTTCTGGAGTTTTTTCCTGAGGTTTTATGCAGGTCAGGGTCAATCCCTCTAAAACAAATGGGGGTCTGTCAATAACTTGGTTTGTGCCGAACCTGAGTGTCCCACTGACCCCTGTGCTCACCCTGACTTCAGCACAGAGCCTGGGCCAGGGTGTGGATGAAGAATACATTGTTGTGCTTTAGGATCTCCATTGCTTATTCCTGTCCTATTTAAAATCTTCCCCATTAGTGCCACGTGGGTAACGATGGCAAAAGTAAAGTTCCTCCTGCCTTGAGTCCCTCCCGATGGAGGACAGTGAAGCACAAAGCTGTCAGTGCTCCCCCTCCATGACTCGAATCTGATTTTCTTTTTTCCTCGCTGGCAACTTCCCACGGGCACAGATTTCCTGCTCCTGTTTCAGAGTCAAGAGCTCCATGGGAAGGGGTGGTCCCAGTTTGCCCAGCAGTGCTGGGGGTCCCTGCAAACTGCCCCCTCCCAGTTCCCTTTCAGAGCTGAGGGAAAGTGAAGCTGGCAACAGATGGTGGGGAACGGCTGGCATCTCCTCATGCATATTTCATTGGATTTGCAGCTAGTCACCTCTTGATAATAATATTAAGTGCTACAAAACTCCAAGGCTTTGTTCCTTGGAATGTTGCATTCGATGGCATCAGATCAATGCTGTAATGACAATTAAATTTTGAAGCTGGTGAGCTCCGAGTATTTACATCTTTAGCAAGGTTATGCTATAAACAGCTCGATTCTTCTGTTCTGCTCTGTTTAGGGCTGACTTGCAAAGAAATAGATGGTTCTGTGGTGAGTGACAAATCTTACTTGATGTTTTTTTAAAAGCACAATGGGACAAAAATCTGTGGTTATTTCCATTACGCTCTAAGGCGTGTTACTGGGAGAGAATTTAGCCATTAATTCTGTTGTATTTACATTATTTATATACAAGAAGAACAAGAAAAATGGTAGCCTGTTTAATGATTATATACATTGTGATTCGGTTGGAAAAATGCGTATTACAAATGGCAAAACAGCCTGTCAAGTGCATAATTATATGTTGCTCTTTTTTGTTGTTGTTGCCGAGAAGTTTTAATTCCTTAAATCCCACTGCATGAGCTCAGTGAAAGTTCTGCCCTATACAATATATCTGGGGGGGAGGGAGGAACAGCATCATAACAGACTTCTTAAACCACATCAGTTCCCGGTTACAGCTCCTTTTCTTCGTTTTAATATGAGGATTACCTTTGTGAGATGCTTCCAGAGCAAATTAAAAGATGGAATCTGATATGACGACAGCAGGAGAAACAGCAATGTAAATTTCATTCATTGTCCCTGGCCTCAGTTGAGAGAGTGGTGAACAAAACCTCGCTGCCTTGCGACTCATTGCTCATCTGAGACTTGGCTTTCAGTAAGAACTGCGCCCTCCTGTACATGATCCTCTCCTGCTCTTGCTTCAGCTCCAGGTAGGAGCGCGAGAAGGTGTGGAAGATGGAGGTGACCGGGAAGGCCATGAGGAGGATGCCGCTCAGGATGCTGCTCAGGGCCACCACCTGGCCGGGGATGCTCCTGGGCACCATGTCCCCGTAGCCCACGGTGGTCATGGTGATGACGGCCCACCAGTAGCAGGCGGGGATGCTGGTGAACTCCTGCGAGTCGGCCATCTCGTTCTCGATGACGTAGAGCAGGGGCGCGAAGAGCGCGATGGCCACGCACAGGAAGAGCAGCAGCAGCCCGAACTCGCGCGTGCAGCGGCGCGCCGTCAGCCCCAGCGTCTGCAGCCCCAGCGAGTGCCGCGCCAGCCGCATCACGTACAGGATGCGCAGCGCCCGCAGGATCCGCAGCACCAGCCCCACCTTGTCCAGGTAGATGTTCCCCGAGCTGGGCTTCTTGGAGCCCTCCGAGCCCGTGTCCACCAGCAGCGTGATGTAGTAGGGCAGGATGGCGATTATGTCTATCAGCGTCAAGGGCCTCCGCAAGAAGGCGAACTTGCTCTTGGCCTGGATGAATCTGAGCAGGAACTCCAGGGAAAACCACGCCACGCACACGGACTCCACGATGAAAATATTGTAGCACATCTGGGAACACTCGCCCTGCGGGAAAGAGGAGGAGTTTGCAATGGGCGCTGGATAATAACTATTTTAGTTGGTGCAGTGACAGGAGGAGAGGCTTCTGTGTTGGTTTGTTTAAACCCAAAATATTAAAGGAATTGAAGCCGTTGCTATGGGGAAACATGTTGGCAATTTGGAACATGCTGAATGCAAAACTTAGAAAGGAACTGCTTATTCCACAGAAGATATTGCTCAGGAATTTCAGGCTTTCTAAATAACAAATACAAAGTCTAACAAGGTGATATACAGAAGAGTGCACACTAACAGAATTTTCTTTGGACGTAAACCTGGATATGATTAATTGTCTTACAAGTAATAGAACAGTCATGTAAGAATGCAAGAATTCTCCGTGATATTTTTCCCCCTCAAAGACACCTGCAAAATCCCCATTGAAATCAATAACCTCAGACCTTGTACTCGCTCTGCTCTTCCCAGCACATACCATTTGCCATCCTAAAAGCTAACTTACCTTTTCCTCCTCCTCCCTCAGGTCAGGCATGGTGCTGATGGATAAGTTCACCGCTGTAATAGTTACAAACAAAACAGACAAACACGCAAACACCTTTCCAGGAAGGCCAGACTGGGGCCTTTCCACCATGTCTTGCAACTTTTTCATGCACAAACCAATTTTTGTCTCCTCTACTGTTTCACCTGTTGTTTCATTTTCTAGGAGGTCATCCTCCCGTTCATTTATCTCTGTGAGCTCCTCCATTTTTTGCAGATACCTCCTTTTACAACACCAGTCCAAGTTGTCTTCCTCAATCCCCCAGTAGAGCAGCTCCTCTTGGAAGGACAGCGCACACATCTCCCGCAAGAGCCGCAGTTTGCCGACCCGCAGGAAGGTCAGGATTGTCCTGAACGCCCCTGGGTTGCGGTCGAAGAAGAATTCATTGCACGTCACATCATAATCGTCACAGATGTTCAGAATGTCGTCAAAATTAGTACAGAACTTGAGTTGTCCCAGCCGTGTCAAGGGGAACTCGTCGAGTGTGGTCCAGGGCAGCAGGTACTTGATGCCCCCGACGTTGATAATTATGTGATGCTTCCGGTCGTCGGGGTGGAAGCCTTTGAGGAGGTCCTCCTGAGGGTGGATGAGCCTGGCTCTTTGGTAAAACACTCCCTTGAGGGTTTCAGATTCTGGAAAGAACGTGCGGTTGAAGGAAGCATCTGAAGTACAGCTCAGGGCACTATAGTCATAATCAGAATTTTCTCCAGGCATAAGACTCATCTTGGAAGACAACTTTGCATCCCTTCGCTGCTTCTGCAAGTGTCTTCTGGAACAGAAAACAGACACAGGCGTGAGGAAATGAGAGGCTGTTTGCAGGTTTTGAGCAAATGTAGTGGTTGGAGCTCAACAACCTTTATGGACAATAAAAACAATTGGAAAGAAAAGAGCAGGGGCTGAGTGTGGTCAGAAGACCTTCCTGGGGAGGCTGGGTTTGTCCAGCAGGACAGCACTGACCCTACCAGGGGCTGTGCTCAATTCAGGAGCTCTGCCTGCCAGATTTATCACACTGGTTCAGACACAGAGGTCTCAGTTCCCAGTAGATAAAGAGGGAAACCCAGAATAATTCCTCCACGTGGCAGGATGTTTCTGGTTCAGAGTGGAATAAAAGTTATGACAGTATCACATTAAAACACATTAGAACTCAAGTGTGTTTTGTAGAAAAGGAAATTGTATAATTTTTTAAAGTATGACACATAAAAATCTGGAGTATTTTAGCACCCATGAAGCATATAGAAAGAATCAGAAGTCAATCATGTTGTAATTCAGTAAATACACACTTCTAAAAACCAGTTAGTACAAGACTAATTTTTAAAAGGCCATCTGGAAACAATTTGGGGGAAAAAAGCTCACTTATATTGGTGATCACATAAACATTTCTATAGAGTTTATACACAATTAATGACACGACAACTCCCTTTTTATGGCCTCATTTACAAAAGACTGCAAAGAAATACAGGATTTGCATGCAAACCTTGGGATGTCATTTCAGTTATAACTGACACCCTACACGCAGTAATAGGGCTTTGTCCTTGCAGTAGCATTGAGCAGTACCTGAGAGCCAAAGTGCCTTTACCTCTGATTATAAGAAACCAAACATTTCTAATGACAACTTGGAAAATCACATTCAAATTCTGCTCATGCAATACTGGCGTAAAGCCCATGGAATGAAGTGAACAGAGTCAAACTGGGTATAAAACAGAGGAGCTGGAAATGTTAAAACTTCTGGCCTCCCTAATTCACTGCACTTTAGGAGTCAGCTTGAAATCTGCTCCTCCACAGGAGGGCTGTGCAGCACTGCTGCAAGACCTTCCATCTGCACACTCAGCTCAGTGCATGGAGTCACTCAGTTTCACTTGGAAAGAGTATTTATTTATTAAGGAGATTGTACAATATACAAACATTAAATATGCACCAGGATTTTGGCTTTCTAGCCTCAGGTTCACAGGAAAGGAATAAATATTCCAGCTGATTGGCTCCAGGAGCAGTAGAGTTTTGTTCTCCTCCTGGCTGCACTTACCTCCCGTTGGATGTGCACCCCAGGGATAACCCCCTGCTAGGGCCACTTGCTGAGGCACAGAACCCTTCTTTTCAGAAGCTGGGGTTTATAAACCACACCGAGAGTGGTACATACCTATTGGAGAAGAAAAACCCATGAATACACAACAGCAAAGGACTCAAACCACAGCTGCACATCAGTTTAAGAGCTCTCCTTGCGGCAAGGGCACTTACAATGCTCCAATAAAACACCCTCTCAGTTCTGCTCCTAAACTCCCCAGAGGGATTGGGCTGAACAGAGCAGCTCTGTGCACATTTACAAACAGGTGGCCCCACGTCAGCTCTGGATGGAGGGCTCTTTCCTGACTTGCACAGAATCACAGAATGGTTTGGGTTGGAAGGGACCTTAAAGCTCATCTCGTCCCACCCCTGCCATGGATCAGCAGAAGAAATGCCACTGGAGCTCAAGCTATAGGTTTGATATGGGAGAACAGGGCTACCTGATGGATGTTTTTGCAGGGCTTCATCTCTCACACCAACTGCCATTTTATTTTAAAAATGCCTTTTCCCCTCTGCCTCAACCACGTCTAAGGCAGGGCTGATCCAAAGAGAATGAAGATTATGACTGATATAAGATATGGATAAGTGGGAGCTGTTAACCATTTTCCCTTCTGTAATACCAGATGATGTTGGTTAGCAACAACTTATCCTCTGAATCTCAGCCAGGAAAAATGAGGAGGCAGCTCATCTCTGTCACTGGTTTGATCTCCCAGCACATCCACTGTTGACACAATGGGAAGAAGTGGAGAGAGGGAAATGTAAATGCTGTGCGTGTGTCAGACACACGCTGTAACCCTGAGGCAGCAACTGTGAAAGAGCAGAGCAAAGAAAAAGGGATTTCTTCCTTCGCTCTCAGCTCTTCGACCTGCGCGAGACAATAAATTGGACAAATTAATCCCCTGTGTGACACACTGAGTGGCTGCACTTAGAAAAGGTTGCTCCTTGCTTTGCCATAACCAGAACTGGCAAGCCTACAAATCCCACGTAGGATCTGATGCCCCACATGGGTTATTTTCATGTTCTTTGCCTCAGATACACGCAGCATCATATCTACAGAGGGAGAGTAGGAGGAAATAAAGGACTGTAATAAACGTGGCCTCACTTGAAAGAACGGAGAAAGAAAAATAAACCCATACATTTCTCTGTGTGTTTCTTGTTTTCCTTCTGAAGGTGCCTCGAATAATGGTCAGTATTGCTTTAGGATGAGAGAAATCTAATTAATGAAAGGACTTTTTGCTATTGAGCTTAAATCCCAAGCACACTGCTTTATTCCTACAGCCTGATGACACTGGGGACAGCTGATAAAAAATGCCTTCAGGAGTAAAGACAACACACTGGAATATAAAGTCAGACAAACACATTAGCCTACAGCACCAATCTTCCCAGCAATTAACCAAGAGGAACTTTAAGGATCTGCTGTAACAGTACAATGCTCTGCTCTGCTCTGGCTAAGTCAGGCCCAATGGTAAAGCCCTCCTTGTCTGAGGTGTGAGCAGCACTGTGCCCTTGGAGTGCTTGGGACGTCCTGCAGCCCAGCCCAGCTTCCTGGCTCCCCTGCTGACAATGTGTTCTCCTCTTGGGCAAATCACTTCTCTCGGAGCATTGTTGCTATTATGTTTGCAAACTTGCTGGGGCAAGAACTGTCTATTCCTGCATTATACACCCTGGGAATTGCTCTGGCTTTTCCCAACCTACAGGAACATGCAATAGCTGGCCTACAGCAAGGGCTCTGGGTGACTCTAAGGGGTGCATTGTGCATGGGAGGTAGGAGAGAATGTATTTTCAAAAATCTGTCCTGCACAAGATGATATCCATTATGTGTGGTGAAGAAATCAAATTAGAAATCTGTACTGCCCTTACTTCCAGCCAAAATTCAGGAAGGATGCCAGACTCCGAGGCAGTGGGAAAAGAATTATTAAAGATGCCCTTCTGAGGGAAAGAAATAGAACTCATGAGAAACATGCTAAAATTCCACTGCAAGTGTCGTTTCCCCCCCCCTCAGTGTCCTCTGCAGTATTTTGAATTCTGCAGTGCATCTCTGATGTAATCAGAGCTCCTGCAAGGAGTCCTGCTCCTGCTCCGTGGTGCAGACAATTCAAAGTTGTGCCTGGATGATAACGAGCCTGCAAAGAAGACACAGAACTCCCCCCTAGACTCTTCTGTCAATTCCACTGCCTGCAACTCACCTCTGTTGCTTTTTACCATTTGTAAATGAAGTTTAAAAAAACCCCACATTTAAAAAGTTTCAGATTTCAAAGCATGTTGAATATTAATATAGTGATTTCTTGGAAAGGATTCCATAAGGAGCTGCTTTACAATTTAGTGATCCTTCCTTGTTTAGTCTTTCCTTAGCTAAGCAGCAGCATTTCCAAGCAGTGCCACGTTCAGTCTCTCCTGGCACAGGATTTCCGTGCTGCCCCTCACTGCCAGGTACTCCTGACACACTTCAAGCCATACTCCTGCAGCTCTTTACAGCCTGAGAACAGATCTCAAACTCCAACTCTGCTCGCACAAGTGCACTTCCAGCCAAATCAAACTTATAAATGTCAATGTGTAACATGAAATAAAACTCTCCAGAAAAGCAGATAAGCTGCAAAAAATATGCTCTGTCTTGCTCTCCTTGAGCTGGACAGTTGTGGCAGCTTATGACAGCCTACAAACAGAATGATGTCAAAAATGTTACTCAGTGTTTGGTTTTATAAAGCTGAACCTTATTCTACTGATAGTAATCAGAAGTGAAATAACTTTGTAGATAACTTATATCCCCAGGAGAATGTTCTGAAATACATTAGGATTAATAACTGCAGTTACTCTCCTGCTGTGAAACATATTTATGTCAACAAATTTTAGCAAGTCACATTCATAGCAATCTCTTAAACATAATTTAAAAAAGTAAAGGATTTGACATTTATTTATCTAGATAAATATTTTGCTACCGAAATGAAGATATGTAGTCACGGAAGAGTTTTTTCATGCTTGTCCTGTCCTCACCCCCTCCCCAAGTCTTTTCCAATGAAAAAAATCTGCCAGAAAGACATTGCCTATCAAGAACAGTTCACTTGACGTGTCTGTCAGTCACCAACGAGCAGAAGTCAGCACATAAACCAATACAAAAGACATCCCTTAATTATTTAAAAAGGAAAGGTATAAAGGACCTTCAGATTAGGCAAGGCGGAAGAAACTGGAAACACGAGCCTCCATCCTGCGCCGTGCAGCCACAGGACCGGGGAGCGGCAGAGGCGGCCAGGGGAAGCCCGAGCAGCACGGAGCGAGCCCGATGGATGAGCCTGGAGCGCCGTCAGCCTCCTCCGCGGCGGGGCCGGGGCAGGGCAGGAACGAGCCGAGCGGTCCCGGGCAGCGGCCGAGCCCCTCCCGCTGCTGGCGGCGCGGCCAGCCCGGCTCCGGCAGGGAATGACGGCCGCTCCCTCTCTTCCATCCCTGCGGAGGGACAGAACCTGTTGCTCCAGCCGCGCGATCCCCGCGCCCCGCCCGCTCCGGGGGCTCCGCGGCTCCGGGGCACCCCCGGCCGGGCGGCGCCTCCGCCCCGCAGCGCTGCCCGCGGCCGCCCCGCAGCCGCCAAAGTTGCCCGGGACTTGCCTGCGAGTTGCCCGCGGCGCCGGCAGCGGGCGGCGAGCGCTCTGCCCGCGGGTCGGGTGGGCACCGGCCGCTCACCGCGCTGCGCCTCCGCCGCGCCGAGCGGCGGGCCCGGGGGCGGGGGCGGGACGGGAGCGCTCCGGCGGAGCTCCGAGCCCGCGCATCGTGCGGCACCCGCAGCGGCACCGGCAGCGCCCCGGGCCGCGCTGCCCGGCACCGGCCGCGCCGGGAGCGGGAGGAGGAGCTCCCGGAGCCGGGAGGAGCGGAGCGCGGCCGGGGGAGCCGCCCGCCAGCCCTGCCCCGCCGGGAGCGCACAGGTGGCGTCCCGGGCTGCCGCCGTCCTCGGGAAACTCCTGCTGCCGAGCCCGCCCGGGCTCTTCGGCTGGACAAGTGGGGTTACAGGTGTCCGGTAAAGCAGAAACCCTACCCCAGCTCTCTCCCCGGTGTGCGCAGAGGCTCCGGGAGAGCTCACCCCGTGCTCTGTTCCCGGGGCACCCTTGCGGCGCGCGGCGGCAATTAGCACTCTGATTTTTTGTCGCGGGTTTGGGAAATATTGCCGAGCTCTACTTTTTAATGAAATTTGTTTGACATCTGGGTGGAAGTTACTGTGTGTGGATGTGATCTCCGTTTTTCAGCAGCGAATTAAACCTCGGTGCCAGGGTTAAGGAGTAACCGGCAGCTCAAGCTCTGTCACAGACTCTCGAGTGAAGCTCTCCTATCCCGAGTGCTGCTGTCCCCCCGTGGGCGCAGAGATCGTGATTCTTGTGGGCTCTGATTTCCCTTCCCTGCCGAGGCACTGCTCTAGGAGGGAATTGCTGCAGGTGATCTCCCGCACCTCTCTGCAGGATGGGGACAGTCACCTCAAAGGGACACGGGCTGGCTGCTCCTGTGGCCATTGTGCACTTCACCCTGAGCACTGCGGGGTCTCCTTTCAAGCAAAGTCCTTTGTTGCTATGGTAATACAAATGAAAAATTTATACTATGGTAATTTTAGCAAAACACCTCTTTTCCCCCTAAACTAAATAGGAGTGTGGTTCAGGGCTGTGTGGGCACACAGAAATAGTCGTGCTGATATTCCTCAGCCGGAGCTGTTGAACAGCAGTTATGTAGAGGGCTGTCAGCGACTGGGGCTGTCAGCTTGGGCTGCTTTTCTCTGATATTGCCTATGATTTTTATTTGACTTTGGAAAGGTTTCTAAGCAGGCTCTCACCCTTTATTTGCAGCAGGGAGGGAATTGGTTTTACTGACCGCAGTGACAGGTACAGGAGTTTTGGCTTTTGTACAATAGTCTGTAATAATCTTGTTCATGAAAGCCTGTATTTTAAAAGTCTTTGCTGTCAAAGAGGAAGGACATATTAAGTAGGGTCTGCCAGGGTATAATCTGGGAACAGTTTTGGTCATTGTTTTCTGTAATTATTTGGCTGTTAGAATAGAGGGCATTTTGATAACATTTGCAGTGATTCCAGGCTGAGATCTCAAATGACCCTGAGATACTGCAGAGCCAGTCTGAACTCAACCCATTGAAACCATAGGAGAAAAAGTGATGCAGTGTGCCACAAAGCAGGAATATCACATATCAAATGAGCACTGTTGGGCACAAACACTGCAGAGGAGACTCTCAGGACCGTGGTGCTCGTAGGCTGAGCAGTGCTGCAGAGCAGCCGTGCTGCTCCCAGCTCTCCGAGCAGGAGGATCAGCTGTGAGACATCAGAGGGCGTTATTTCTGTTCCATTTAGCACCAGCCAGGCTTGGCTGGAGCACTCTAGCCAGTCTCAAGCATTGCACTCACCCTTAGAAAGAGGTAGGCAAACCAAAGTGGAGAGTAGCAACCACAGCTGTAAGAGGCTTAGAAATGTAAGCTGTGCAGAAGGGCAGAATTCATTATTTGAGCTGGAAAAGAAAACACAATGCAAGGACTCGGCAACTGTCTTCCAATGTATAAACACATTTGTAAAGATGACAGTAAACACTTGTCTTGTGACCACAAATGATGGGACAAAAAGCAATTTACTGAAGTGCAATTAGGGAGGTTACTTTAGCTAGCAGGGAAAAAAACAAACCAGGCAAAACTATTACCTTGTGAGTAGCTGGAGAGTAGCTGGAATCTCAGGAGGTTGTAAATCTGTTCAGTGAAGATTTAAAGAAAATATTGGAGTGGCTGTAACATTTGTGACCATGCCTGGGGCAGGGGAGACTTCAGCAACCTTCCCTTGCCAGCTGTATTTCTGTGAGTTCTGCTTGCCCATCGAGTTACAGCAACCCTTCAAGGAAGAGGCACAAAAGAACAACTCATTACCACCCCATATGATGAATGCAGTTTTTCTACTATTTAATAAATCATCCCTGACTGTGCTGTTTGGATCAGGATCTCATTTCCATCTGGAGACAGACAGGAGTGGAACTCTCCATTGCGAGTAAGCAGTTTTCAGGTGCAGTTTTGAGCAATAATGATTGAAAATCGTTATTACTCAATGGTCAGTGTTAATATAAATGTCCTGCAACTTGCTTGGTACCCACTGTAGGATTCCCCACCTCATTTGGACTTTGGCCTGGCAGGTTCAGGTGAGGTCAAGGTCTTTGTGGACATCAGTGTGAGTGGCTGGTGTGAGTGGAGCTCTTCCCTCTGCAGCTCTGTCTCTCCTACATCCTTCATGAGCACTGAATTCCTGGGGGAACCAGAGGTGATCCCTGCCCAAGGGTAACCAGGAGTGCTCCAGCAGTTTTTCTGCAGTTTTTCTGCAGTTTTTCTGCATGGAGGACTGGCCAAGGTTTCCCAGAGTCAATCAACTACTTCGTGCTCCTTGAGGAACTGGCAGTGCTGCAGAAAAAATTTTTAATCCCACTTTCATTACTTTTACAGCCTGTGGCTGCTTTTCCTTCTGCTCCTTTGATTGTTGACATTGAAATCCTGTTCTATCAGTTTCCCTGGCTTTTTAAGATAATTCCAGCTTCATTCTGCAGTCAGGAGCAGTGCTGCCAGCAAAAGGAGATATTTCAGCTTCACAACACCTTTCACCTCTCACTTCCCAAGCCAATCAGGAGGCTAAATTCCTTTCTTCTTAAGTACTGCATTTCTTTTTGGTCACTCAGGGCAGGAAAAACATCCCCAGGCTGGAGTATGTTCAACAGAGACCACCATGGTCAGTGGATGGAGTACCTGTCCTGCTGAGATGAGGGATTGGGCTGGTGCAGCCTGGAGAAGAGCTACCTTTGGGGACTCCTGACAGCTCCCAGTGCCAGCAAAAAGCTGATCAGAGCCTTTCAAAAGCCTTTTTAATTGAGCCCTGAGCAGCCAAGTCTGCTCTCCCAGCTAACCCTGGCTTGTGCAGGAGGCTGGACTAGAGATCTCCCGAGGGCTGTGCCAGCCTGAGCCATTTGGGGTGGGTGGTGATTGCTGTTGGCAGTGCTGCTGCCATCCCCAGCTCCCTCTGAGGGCAGGCAGCCTGCAGTGAGGCTCTCTGGCCTCTCAAGGTGAGCAGATTTCCTGCAAGTGGACCCAATTCTCCTGTCACTGCACAGTGATACATTTTTTTTCTGATTTATGGCCTATGCAGGCATTTTTGTTGCTTGCTTCTCTTGTCTTTTCTCATGAATAGCTCCATTACTCTTCGTGCAGTGCCTCTGGAGTGCACCTTGCCATGGATAAAGCTTCCAAACCTGTCCCTGAGTTTTATTACAAATAACTCAGTTAAACCACCAGTTTATCATTTGCTGGAGCTCAGTGCAGCTCCCCTCGAGCACATGGAGCAGGTTCTGGTGTGTTTGGGTTTGCTGTCTTTTTCCAAGGAATGCTAAAGATTTCCTCACCTGCCCTGCCTGAGGCAAAACATTAATTTAATCCCCTTTTGGTCCTTTTATTGCCAGTTGAGGTGCATTTGAGCAAACGTGGTTGCCCACCACAAATAAACTGTCTGTCCCAGAGGGTAACTCAGGCCCCAACTCACTGCAAAGGGAATCTTTTGGAATTTTGGTCAGCAGGATCCCACCTGGAATCACCTGTATTAGATCACTGAACGTCTGCAGCAGAGAGAGGATTAAATTTAGGTATCTTACTCTCACCTTTAGTCATTAAACAACTCCTCAGGTATTTGTATTTGGAGAAAAGCTTTTCTTCAGCTTTATTCCTTGTGCAGTTTTCAGGGAGTTTTGTGTTTGTGCATGGGCAGCACAGGCTCTTCTGTTCTGCTTCTGTCTGTCCTTGCTGCAAATCATCCAGGAGAGCTGCTCAGCAGCTCCTGCACGTCTGTGTCATGCTGGTGGCATTGGAGTAACACATCCTCCTCCATCTGCAGCTCTGGGGATGTGCTGTTTGTGTTTGCAAGGTGCCCGATGTGACTAAAATTAATTTACAAACTCTTCCGATTTTACTCCAGTGCCTGGTGCTGCCAACCTCCCCCATATTCCCTCTGCAGCTCCACGGGGAAGTGTTCTGGATCCTGCCCTGGCACCTGGGGGCTGCTGGAGCCCTCCTGAGCAGGAACACACAAGTGGCAAAAAGCACAGATTTATTGGGCTCATGCTGGAAAATTACTCTTCTTTATTTGTTTTGCGGCAGCCTCCAGGAGGTACAGCAGCAGAGCCCATCCTCACTTCATGAGGACAAACAGAATTCACAGTGAGCAGGAGGGCTTGGTGGATGTGACACCAGAGCCAACAGGAACTCTTACTCTGCAAAGAAACTGAGAAATGAACAGGAAATGAACCGGAAAACAGAAAGAAGTCAGGTGTACAATTGAGCAGAAAACTCTTTAATTTAAAAAAGTGGAGAGGTGTGGATGTGCTGAAGAGCCTGGCAGGGGTTTGGTTTGAGCTGTGCAGCTTTTCCTCCCCAGTGATATCTCAAGTGATATCTTGGCTGTGCAGCCTCTGCTCCACTTCAGGCTGCATCCAGCTTTGGAAAATCCCAGCTTTGCATGAGTGAGGAGAGGAACCTCTGCATGAATATATTTTGTGTGTTTAGCATAACTCCTGCCTAATCTGAATGTGTGATTAACTCCCTAGCAAAGGATAAACAGGAGAATTTCTGCCTGTAGGTGATTCTTTTTGCTTTGGATTCCTTTGCAGCTGAGGAATTCAATTGTAACTGTGGCACATAACAAGGAACCACCTTTAAAAATATTTATATTCCAAAATGTTTGGTAAAATGCAGAACTTCAACTGGAGGTTGTAATTTATATTGTGTACCAAAGAGAGCAGTGGAAAGTGTTTACAGGAGAGGGAGGTTCTTGGGCTGAAATGAGTTTCAGGAACTGCTGTATTGAAACTACCAGGAAAACAGTGGATTATTTATCATGGCTCTGGGAGGCTTCCAAAAACATATCACTTTTTTTTTTTCAGATTACTGAACTGAAAGAGCCTTGCAAGAATCTGAGAAATGCCTTCCCAAGCATGCTTAAGCAGCAGTATTGTTCAGCTTCATGAGTGAGAATGGATAATGCTCCTAAATACTTCATTAGTGCATCTGCCTCAGGTAAGAACCTGAACAGAACCTGTGCTGTGAAACACTTCAAGGGCAAGAGGGTCCTTAATTCCAAACTAAATTTATCGGTTCCCTGATGATAGATTACTCAAGCTGTCAAATGTCACCAGGCACACAATTTTCAGTCATTTATTTCTGTTCAAAAACATAGGTAAGAAGAGATCAACTTCCACTACATTTCTTTTTCTAGCTCAGTCAGTTTTTAATACCTGTGATACATTCAGTGGATGAGAAATAATTATCTTAGTCATAATACTTTTGATTCATACCAAAATGTGTTTTGTGTTGCAGCGTTTAAAATTATTTTGACAATATAAAGGAAAAAATGTATTAGGCAAAAGCCTTCATGCATGACTCCTGTAATTGCTGTTACTAAAATCTAGGGGATACAGTAGAATTAAAACAATTTATATCTCAGTGTTTCTGCAAATAAGGTGGTGGATGGGACACCAGTGATATTCCTGCTCAGCCTGGGCTGATTTTCCCTCAGTGGTTTGTTGTGTCTGCAAAGCAGAACGTTTTCAACAGCAAAAAATGCACATGTTGACTGCTGGAAAGCTTCCCTTTGGAAAGGGAATCATCTGGAGAATAACCAGTGCAGTCAGTCCTAGGAGAGCTCTCAGGCTCAGTGGGACTGTGGATAGCTCAGATGGAGCAGAGTGCTTGCAGCAGTTCTTTCTTGGTGGAAGAGGTGCAGCTCTGTGAAACTCCCACATACATGAACCTGTAATGTGTGCATCCCAGATAAACCTGGGAGTGAAAATTTTAAAGGAACTAATTAACTTTTAGCTCTGATAGAAATGCTTTTGAAACTTCTAAAACTTCCCTGTGGGTTACTGTATTTTTTTTGAAAGTATATAGCACCACAACACTGTTTTCTTTCTAAAATAATACATAAATCTTCTGCATACTTTCATGGCTTTATGGTGAACCTGAACAGCTCTTTTGCTAAATTCAGACTATTAATTTAATCTCATTATGATTCAATAACTGCTGAAATTATTAACTGTTAATAAAAGAAAAGGCAGTAGAGGCCAAGTAAGATATGTCACGGAGAGGTTTAGCTTTCCTAGTATGTGATAAAATCAATATAAATAAATTCAAAGTTAAACCAATGTGTGATTCTTATAATTCAGAAATGGAACCACATATACAAGAAGCAAGACATACATAATGCAGTTATTATACCTAATTACTGTTCAGCTGTATGACTTGCTTACAGCAAAATTACCACAAAATGTAGACCAGCTTTCTGCTTAATAAGATTCTTTCCCTTCTTATTAAGTTTATGAAATATTGCTCTGAAAAGAATTCTCGTAGAAATCGTAAGAATAAGATCAGGTTTTTCACTGGCAGCTTACTGTGGGTTAGTTATTCACATTTACTGAACTTTTGAAGCTCATGGATTTATCTAAAAATAAATAGTATTTTTTGGCATTTCCTGTTTGATTGAGCCCTCCTAGCAGCAGGCTGCAGCTGCAAATTTGGAATTTGGGCATGGCAACTTGCTTGTTTTGCCCATGGAAATTCCTGTCAGAACTGCCTTGGAGTCAGTGAGAACTGGCGTGGAGTCCCAGCTCCATCCTGGGCAAGGGCTCAGCACACTCTGAGACTCTTTTGTACCTCTTGCTGTTGGTCTTGTGGCATTCAGAGTGTTTGCTCCTCTGCTGGCACAGTGTGGACAGAAGGGAACTTCACAGACGATCACAGTTCGTTCTGACTTGGCATCTTTCTTGGCTCAGATTTGAGCAAATTGTGGTTTAATTAGCACTGTGAATTCTGTTTGTCCTCATGAAGTGAGGATGGGCTCTGCTGCTGTACCTCCTGGAGGCTGCCACAAAACAAATAAAGAAGAGTAATTTTCCAGCATGAGCCCAATAAATCTGTGCTTTTTGCCACTTGTGTGTTTAATCTGGCAAAGGAGGGGAGCTGGGGGGAGCACTGAACAACTGAGCTCTCTGTTGGATCTCGTGGCTGTTGGGAATTGAAGAACAATGTCAGCGTTTGCTGTTTCTCTCATAAAATACTGAAACCAGCACTGTCTTGACAAATCTGTTGAAATAACTCACAAATGGATGGTTCCTCTGCAGGAACAAATACACTCTAAGGTCATTTTATTCCCCTGTATCTGCAGGCATTCTAGGACTACAAAAGGTAAAGCTTTCTTTTATTTTATACAAATATAAGAAAAATCTCCATATTTGCAGTCTCTAGATAATCTCTGCAATGCAATGTCATAGCTATAACAAGGTCTGATTGCTTTGCTGATCAAATCTTAGCTTAGCAGTGCACTGATAAAAAGATATTAATGAGTTCTTGGCCGTTACTCTTTTCCTGTCAGACAGGCAGATAAACTGGGCCAGTTTAATTGGCAAATGGGCACTGGAGCACCAGCACAGCGTGTGGGGGAGAGATAGCATCTCCTGTCTTTCAGTAAGTGACTTAACTGTCCTCCCGTGGAAAGTGTTTCATGGCCAGGAGATGCACAACACAACATAATTGCAGCGTGGGATTTTCAGAAGTGCTTTGCTGGGGATATTTGGGAGTCACTTAGGTAGTTCTGCAATTTGTAGTGTAGAGTGTATAAAATTACTTTAATAATTAATTCAGGCATTTGTTTTTATGGATATGCTTAGGGGTTGCATTTGTTTTTGTCTTGTTCCTCTTGGTTGATGGTTTTGCAGTCATTGGTACCTCAGAAAATCGGAGCTGTCATGTTAGCATTGTCCAAAATCTCTCTCCACCACTACAGACATAACCAAGAGGAAAAGGAATAAATCAGCTCAGGCTGCACTGGCATTTCTGTAAGAATTCTGCAGTCCTGGCAAGACAAGCAGCATGTGAAGAGTCACTTTCCAGAGCTGCTTTCTTTTGAAATACAGTGGAGGTGAGACTGTGAGGCTGATTATCTCCAGCGAAGGGAAGCTTAGGTTTGTTATTTCTCATCTCTGGCATTTTGTTAAGCTCACCTGCCAAGAAAAACACAAGAACAAAGTTACAGGGTGTCCATGGCTTTCTGAAGACCCAGAGCTGATGGACTGGTTGGGTCCCGTTCTCTTTCAGGCTCTAGTATAAATCCAGTTTCTGTGTTTATGTGAAGACAAGCACTTCTAGGGCAGTATTAGGGTTTTTTGTGCCATAACCCTTTCTGGAGCAGAGCTGTGCTCAGAGGCCAGGAGGAGCCAGTTGTGTTTGCACTGTGGAGCTCAGAACACTCCAGGGCCACTCAGTGGAGGCTGCTCTGGCTAATGGGGATCTGTTTAATTAATAAATCATCAGTGTTCCACTGGGGTCTGCAGTGACATCCTGAGACCTTTCCTTTGCCCAGCCAAGATCCTCTTCCCCTCCTGCCCTGTGTGCTCTGCCCTGGGAACATGGCTGGGTGGATGGTGGTGTCTGTGCTGGGAGCTTGGCAGGACAGGGACAGGGACAGGGACAGGGACAGGGACACGGACAGGGACATGGACATGGACACGGACAGGGACAGGGATATGGACAGGGACATGGCTTTCTGCCCCCAGGAATGAGCCAGGCTGAGCTGGATGGAGACAGTGCCACCCTGCCCTGGAGTTTGGCTTGCAGATGGAATTGTGGTGGTGCAATTGCACAGCTCACTGTGCTGGGCTGTTAGGAGGGGGTTGAGCACACACTGATTGCAGTTTTAATTACAGAAATTACAGTTGGTCTTCTCCTCTCTAGCTGGAAGTAGCACTGCTTAGCTGGTGACCTGGAGACACATCCAATTAGCTCTCTCTGAAAGCCATCACATAATGACTTGGTAGAAACTTCCCTGATGCTGCATTGTGGGCAGGAGTAATTATTTGCTGCACTCAGAGTATGACTTCGTTCTGAGTAAATGGATAACTTTTCTAATTCCTGGAAAATGCTTCTGTGTCCTGCTGTGAGCAAGTTATTCCTTAAGAGCTGATGCAGTGGTTTGATCTGCATGTGCAGTTGCAGCCCTAGGCTGAGGAGTGTCCAGTCCTTGCTGGAAAAGCAGAATTCCTTCCTTTCTCATCCCATAACCCATTCCCACCTGCTCTGTTGCCCCCAGGCTTTGAGATGAATCCTCCAGTGATGCTAAAATCTTGCAGCATTCTACCAGGAATGCTAGTTCTTGCTACTTTGGGCAGGAAAATTTTGCCATTTTTTTCCCATGCTGCCTGGCTAATTCCAGCTCCTGCTGATGTCCCAGAGGAAGCTGTGCTGTATTTCCTGTGAATGGTGGAATTCTTGCTGCTGTCCTCTTGCCCAGCTTCCCAGTGTGCTGCCCTGAGCAGTTTATTGCATTTTTAACCAATTCTGATGCCTCCTGAAAACCCCTTCCAGTGAATTGAGCTCATTTCACCACATCAGTCCCAGAGTTACCTGCATGCCTCTTGAATATAGAATAATCTTACTGTTTACATTTTTACATAATAAAACTAAGACATCCTGGCACATCTGAAGTTTCCAGCAGGGGTGATTTGTTTGTCTCTGTCACTGAGTCCTTTCTCAGTGCTCTGGGAGCCTGAAGTTTGGCAGGTATAAATGAAACCTCCAGAATGATGCAGTTACTCCCTGCCATGACTCAGAACAAGTTTTTCATCAAGCTGAAATTACAATCAGTGATGACAAAGGCGGCAGGACGCCAGAGGAATGATCCATGGAGGAGACAGGAAACACCACCTGGAGTTTGGAGCTGAGCAAATCCATGGCCAGGCAGCTCCAGGGGTCTCCCTGCTGCTGCTGGCCCAGGAGAGAGTGGGCAAAGCACAATTCCCTGGTCCTTAGCAGCATTCCCAGGCACTGAGGGCTTCCCATGGGCAGAGCTGTTTCTCCTAGGCAACATTCCTTGGATGTTGGGTCCTCTCCTGAACTTCTCTGGGTTAGATATGGAACAGGGTCGTCATGCCAATCCCAGCCATTGGCCATAATGGCAAAAGCTGCTCTGGAAAATGTGATTTCTGGGGGCAGGAGGAGCTCCAGCTGTGCTGCACAGTATCATAAGGCCCAAATTCTGCAAAATGTTGCCTCCCACCTTAGGGCTAAGGCAGGGGAATTACAAACACTTGGAGGAATGAATGTTGGACCACATTCTCCCCAACTTCAGAACATCTGGAGTCGATTCTGATCTTCCTGGCCCATAGGTTTTGTTTTTCTTATGCCTGTAACACTTTCTGATTAAAGATAATGATAATGGATTTAGGTCAGCTTAAATGTTTCTTAATCCACTGCTTTCCTGACTCAACTCCTTGTGAGATGAAGGATTCACTCCAGGGTGAATTTGGCCCACATGGCAGGCAGAGTCTAGGATGAGAGTTGCTATCTAAAGAGGAAAAAGTAAATTTACCACAGAAGGAAAGGAAACAAAGGCAATATTTATCCACAGCAGTGCTGCTATAGAGACCAGGCCATTTCAAACAGCAAGAATAGAAAGAGATGTGTGCTAAATTATCTCTGCTTGGCTCTGGCATTGTCAGGCTCGTTACCATCACTACCTGCTGCACGGGCTCTGAACAACAGCTCCACCACGATTTCTTTAGAGGTTGATACTCACAAAAAACTCGAGATTTGTGGAACTGGGTGATTTCATTTTACTTTGACAATGAGGTTTCAGCCTTTAGAAAAAAAAGCTTTTCAGTCTCTTTCCCAGACTCCAAATTAAAAGAATAATTTGTCACGGAAAAGTACAAAAATGGGCTTAAGGAGAATGAAAGTAACGTTTATTTTTTTCCTCTGTCTAAAAATATACCTCAGAAGTTGAAAGGAAAAGATGCAAATGAAGAAGGCTGATTTAGGCACAGCTGCAGATTACACACATTCTGTGCAACCTTTGTTTATTTAGGGATGTAAACTGAAAATAAAACAAACATGATTCAAATTTTGAAGTAGGTTTCCAGAAATCATTCAGTGAGTTCTGTTTTATCCTATTTATAGCCTGGCAGCATCAGTAGGTCTCAAACAACAAACCTACATTGCACTGCACCTCTGTATTTCTGCAAAGGCTGCATAAACCACAGCTGAGGTACCATGGTTCTGTCTTATTCTGACTGTGCATTGGTGAAAATAAAAGTAAATAAATAAAGGGCTCTTTGTGGTGTATTTCCCAGGTTTGTGTGCCCAGAGCAGGACTGGCTCATGTTCTGCTGTGTGGTTTTATGGAGGATGATGAAGACCTGGCCAATAAACAGGACCACTTGTGATAATGGTGTGATGTGGCAAAAGTGATTTATCTCTTTTTAGCCATCACACATTGGTGTTCTCAGTGAGACACTTCATTTAACAGCTCCTGTTTGACGTGGCTGCTAAATAACCCAGCCAGAAGTGGTTTGATGTGCTACATTCCCATTTCACCTGAGATGAAAATAGAGAGTGTATTTCTGGTGCCCTTTGTGCACCAGGCACCACTCCAGAGGACAGATAAGTGCCAGGAAAAGCCCCCAGTTTCAGGTGTTTGTGCTCAACAGGTATCATATATCAGCAGCAAAAATTTCCTCCTCTTCTTTGCTTTTTGCTTGAGATCACTTGTACAGCAATGAAAGAGCCCAGGTGACAGAGTCACTGAAGGTGTTTCTGTGAGGAAGTGGATGTGCCCAGGGCTCTCCTGTGCTGAGCTCTCACTGCTCTCAGGAGTGACTAAGGCTATGTGTAATTGGGGAGCTATTAGCTTGAGAAATGATCTGGAAAGGATTCATAATGAATATAAAACTGGAATATTGAAAGGCATCAAGTGCTCCCCAGGGAGGAGAATTTGCTCCACATTTTAATTCTGTGATCCTGGAGGAAGTGGGGCATTTCCACCTTGGCAATCAGGTGTGAGTGTTCCCCGTGGGAGTGGTTTGCCTGTCAGAGGCACTGACAAAAATGTGCTGAATATTTTTGTAGGCACCTGTGAATTATTAATTGGGCTAATACTGTAATCATTTCAGCTGAATTATTGATTTAGTCTGAGTTTAGTCTTTCCTTCTGCATCTCCCTCCACCCTGTGCAGCTCTCACTGAGCTTTCCTCCCATCACTGATGAGGGCTGGAGATGTTCATCAAGTCTTTTTCCATCTTAGTTTGGTTTTTCCAGCTTTTCCTGAAATTGTGTGTGTGCTTTAATAATGAAAATCCAATCAGTGTTAAATTATGTGCCACATTTTTGGCCAGCATCAAAATTAGGAATAGTTTGTCAGCCATTCTGAAAGTCAGATTTGGAGAATAGAACAAGAGTAGCTCCAGTCAGCTTTCCTCTAAACATTAGGGTAATTACTTGAATGTAATTTTGTATATAATGGAATTGGTAGATATTATAGAAAATTCCAGTTTGTGCCTGTCTGCATCTTCCAGGGCCTAACACCTTCAAAATGCTAACTGAATGTACCAAAGTCACCTCTGAAATGGAATTTATACTCCTGCATTCATCAGGTATGTTGGAAATCTTTACCTCGTGGGTGACTGGCAGGTTTACATTGAGAGCACTGGTGGCTGTGGGTTAATGAAAATACACAGGACTTTCTTCATTCTGAGCTCTTGTACCTCATCAAGGCATGATGTCACACCAGGAATATGGTTGGAAAATCCAGATAAAAAATACCCCCAGCCTGGGAAACACCACAGCCCTGAGCTCCTGGGGAATGCTACTGCTCAGGGCTGAGCAAGGCACAGGATGCTCCTCCCAGGCTGCTCTTCAGCTCCTCTCTGCTGATAACTCTGTGCCCAGGGGCTCTGATACCAAATCCTGCCTTCTACTCATGTTTCTTGTCCTTTGACCTGTGACAGAGGGAGCAAAGTTGAGCACAGGGTGATTTTCTCCTGCAGTTCATGGGCATACATGGAAAATTCAGGATGCTTTATTACCCAGTTGCAACTGCTGTTTTCTTTGGTTTGCTCTTGCTTCTTGGCATGTTTTATAGCAGTGTCTGGAAAATCAATTTTTCTTCTCCCAGCTACAAAGCAGTACATATGTTCTTAAACAAAACCCTGCCATTCTGACCAACATCTCTAGTTTTTCTTCCCTGGTGGTGTCACGAAATCTACTTCAGTCCCATATATTTGCTCTTTAATTTCAGTGTTGCTTTTAGCAATCCCACTTAGTTTAAGAATGCTGTCAAACAACTGATTATACAAAAGAGCTGTGTGTATATCTAGTGTTTCTCCAAAAGGAGTTGTTTTATTTTAATGATGTTTTCTAAACTGTAAAACCTCACTGGTTTATTTCTTCTATCTTCCTGGTTTACTATATATCCTCTTGTTTAAAGAAGTTAAATGGGTTAGTGGGGAGTCACAGTTTGTGGGATTTGTGGAAGAAAAAAGACAAAAAATGTTGTATTCCTGCGTTCATGGGTTGCCAGCCATGTCATGGCCTGACTGTGTCTGGTGGAACAGAGTTTAATTACTGGATTCAGAGGGTTTTCTAACACTGAAACGATCATCACCATTCACATTTGAAATCAACGGGTCTGTTGAATTAATTTCTTGATTAGGATATTTGTCCTGTAAATGAAGTTTTGATCTTCTGTGCTAATGAGCTGATGCACCTCAAAGCCTTGCAGCAGGGGACAATGAAAGGTGCTCTGTGATGACAGTGCTGATGGTTAAGGTTAAATGGGGTTTCTGCCAAGTGCAGAGGTTCTCTGCCTCCCTGGGAATGCTGAAAAATGGATCTTGTAACAACGTTTTGGTAACTCCACAGCATGGCTGCTGCTTGTAGAGCACTGGGAAACAAAAGCAAGTGGTTTTAAATGTTCAATATCCCCTGTACATCACCTTCCCTGAAGGCAGCAGTCCCAGTGCCTGCTGGGAGGGGATGAGAAGAAGCAGGGCTGGGTGTTCAAGTCCTTGCAGGACAACCCTGGGGAAAACTTGATATGAAAATGTTCTTCACCCTGAGAAAAAGGGGGAGGATAACACACCCAATCCAAAGCATATGCAGCTGATTTAAGCAGGAATTTGAAAGGGGATTTTTGTGATAGGAGTCTCTTAGATTTTACTTTAGACCTTTAAAAACGAATTCTAGAAGAGAGCAGGATATTGCTGCATGAACTCCCAGCAGCAGGGCTGTCTCAACAATCCTCAGGTTAATTTGGGGGCTAGTTAAATATATTCCTTATAAAAAGGACTTAAAGTTGTTTTGCTTTTCAGAAGAACATGTGAATTTCTCTTTGAAAATCAGCGTTTTGCTTCTGCCCTCATTGGTAACACCTGTGGCTGTTCAGGGGTGTTTAACTGACATTCCTCCCCAGCTGAAAGCAATAATTGGGTGTGTGGGGCAGCTGCTCTGCCTGCTTTTCACTCTTGGCTCCCAGAAAAAGTCCTAGTGCTACTTTCTTCCACACCATGTGTTGGTCTCACTTTACTGGGTTTTTATTTTATATTTTTTAAAACTCCAGTAACACTTAACATTCAGGCCAAGCCTCGGAACTCGGAATGCCTGGGATGGAGAACATTCAGCCATCAATTTTTAGTTCCTCACATAAGAAGAGACTGAATAGATCAGACTGAAACTGCTGGTGAGGCTGGGAGACTGAATGAGGACATCACAGTGCAGGTAAGGGGGTTTAAAATTCAAGTCTGAACTGCTGCTTTTTCTCGTGCTGCCAAACTGTCTCCTGTTGCATAACCTTGGTCCCTGAGGACAGAGAGAGGCTTTGCAGGTTTTTGCTGCTGCAAAGGAAGGACTTTGGTGGTGCAGCTGCTCTGTGGGGAGTGTTGGTGATACGTGAGCTCAGGGCTGCAGCACAGGAAAAGCTTTCCTTCCAAAGCTCTGCTGGTTTATTCCTGTGCAAACGTGTTACAGGTAAAACTGCAGTTCTTGTGCAGCTGGAGTTTGGTTCCAGTGGAGTTAATGTTGTTATTGGCTTCAGTGGAGGCAGAAACCCTCTGTGAATCCCTCTGGTGCAGGAGGCTGAGCTATTGTTGATGATAACAGAGCTTTTAACTCTCTTTCTCCGTGCAGACCTCAGTCCTGCAGATAAGTGCTGTCAATAAGGGGGGTATTAGTACATAATACAATTTCTCGCTGCTTGTCTCTTTTTATAAGAGCTCTTCATCTTGTTACCAGGCAGTCAATGCTATTAGAACCAAGCATGCAACCCCAGAGAGGCTGATCTTTTCTGTCCAAGCTTATCTGAAATTATACTGACATGAGAGTTTTGGTGATTTGAGATTTATTTATAGCTCTTGTGATGGCAACAGCATGCTTGCAGCAGGGTTTGGGGGTTGGAAACCCTTTGGAGCCTTTCTGACTTGGAGGAAGAGCTGCAGAGAGTCACAGAGGTGAAATGGGGAGTTGGTCAGGCAGTCCTGGTGCCAGATCAGCTCCTGCTATGGTGAGATGCTGGATGGTCTGTTGGAGTTTGTGAAGAGCTGTTCTGCTTTTCTCTTTGCAAGAGAGTGAAATTGTCTTCCATCAGAGCTTTGCTTCCCCTGTTTGTTCACATCCTGAGCATCAGCCATGCCAAGGTGTTCCCAAAGCTCCTGTGCCTGCTGGGGCAAAATGACCATGGAAAAAGGCAGCAGCAGAGCTGGGGATAATCAGTTTTCCTGAGACAAAACCTGTGCAGGGTGTGCTTGGTGCTCACACACCTGCAGGTGGGGAGGGAGAATTGATCTGGAGATCCAGGTGGCCTCTGATCACTGGAATGATCCAGGTGTAGGGGAAACAATGCCACAGTATTTGCTGGAATTAAAAAAATAAAAGTGGGGGGGAAAGTGTCCAGAACAATCTGAGATGCCTGACTCTGAATGAACATTTCATATTTGGATTCTGAGCCTAGCAGCACAGTGAGTTCAGTCCAATTTCAGTAATTAAGCTGATTTTGTGAGACTCCACACAAGCAGGGTGGTATTTTACAAGATGGGCTTTGTATTCAGGTCTCACAGGATCAGACTGAAAAGTCCTTAAACCTCCTTTTTTCAAGAAATTAATGTCTAGCCAAATATTTAAGAAGCAATCAGGGCTTAACAGACACCCAATTTATTCAGCATCTTAACAAAACAGGCTTGATATCTTTTACTAGTTCGCTTCTCAAGAGTTACAAAAATTACCAGTGGAGATTGTTAATGGGAAATGTCACCTGTTTTGTTTTTCTATTTGTTTGTGTGATTGGACTTCAGGGTAGGAGTTTTCATCCATATTAAGAATGTAACTATTTTCCAGTCTATGTGCTTAAAGCTTTCCTAATAATAACTTCTAAAAAACGTGCACAGGAGGTTTTGTTAGTGTACAAGCCTGGGAACAGGTCACAGTTTGTCACCTTCTGGTTTTGCCATTTGGAAAAGCTAATTTTGTTACGAGAATTGCTTGTGGCCACTTGTGAGCAGCAGCTGCACTGGGGTGCAGTGAAGGAGCTCCTTCTGAAGCACTGCTGTGCTTTTGAGAGGTTGGATTATTTTTGTCTCTGTTCATTACTGCTTCTCTTTTCATGGGGAAATAGTCCTGCCCAGTACCAAACTCCACTCTTCCCAAGGGCTTTTAAAGGAGTTTCTACAAGGCCCTGGTTGCTGCCTAGTTAAGCAGAGCTCTAATGACCTCATCACATTTCCTGATTTAATGAGCACAGCAAATCAGTGACAGCTCAGAGCTGCCAACCTGGGAAACACAACCCCACACCAAACCCTCCATCAGCCCGGGGTGACTCTCAACTCTGGTGTTATTAGGGTGACCTGATGGATGGGAAGAGGGGCTAATTGGAGTGGTCTGGCCATGGGGATCTGTGTGAGCACAAGCAGGGAGCTGGATGTGTCTGTGAAGGGTGAGAGCCTGGTGCTCCACATTTCCAGCAGGAGGAGAAAGGGTTTGTCTCCAGGGCTTGTTTTCCTTCCAGCCAAGCCCAGACCATGGGAATGGCAGCTCAGTTTGAGGCACTGCTGGCAACCCTAAGGAGGGACTGCTGCAGGTGGAACTGCTTGGGGTAGAGGTTGTGAAGAATTTGGAAATGTTTGGAAATTTACTGGTGACTTTCTTGAATAAAGAGATCTAAAAGTAGGATCAGCCTGTCCTCCAAAGAAACGTGGGCACAGGACCTGCCTGACACCTTCCCCTGTGACAACCAAACCTCAGAGCAGCTGAAATCTGTGGATGCAATGCTGGATCTAAATGGACTGGATGTGGATTTTAAACCTTGTATCTGAGAACTGAATTAGTGAGGATATTAATTGGTTCATGAACGCTATAGATTTAGAACATTTTGGATTGAGTGAGACTTCAGTTTGGAGTTGCTGTTTGAGTTGCAGTAGTGCTCTGAGATTTGTGCCTGGCATGGTGTTCACTGTCTATTGGTGCTGTTTAGGTGCAAAGGAAGACTTGGACTTTGACCTAAAAAGTTCATTAAAATGAATTGTCTGCAGGTTGTCCACTTTATATTTAGCATTTCCTGGGCATGTGCAAGCAGCTCGTGGCTTGAGCAGATTCCAGCCTAAGGCTTTGCAAGCAAACAGAGGCCAGGCTGAGCAAGACCTGTATATATGAATTAGTAAAATTCACTGTAACTCACAATCTGTCAGCAGAGGAGTTTTAAGGTCACTGTCCCAGTTGCCCAGGTCCATATAATGCTAGTTTGCAATCTGGTGGTATTTTTCAAAGCTGATATTCCCTTACCCTCGTGCCTGATACATGTCTCCTTCAAAACCCCAGTTATGGGCAATCCCAGGTACATTTTATTTCTTTGGTTTAGGTTCTCCTGTTGAGCCTTTAGTGGGAACAAGGACACTATCACTCTGCTCCTGAAAATTATTCCTTAAAGACGTTTGAATCTGGTCTGTCTTGTTGTAACACCTCAGAATGAGGCACCAGGAGCTGTACTGCTGCTCCTTCTGTTCGTAGCAGGTAGGAGGGGGCAGAGTGTGAAATAGGGAGGGTGTCATATTCAGTGTTATGCCATTGCATGGTTACAGAAATATGAAATAATTTAAAATACTCCACCCAGTGCTGCTGCAGGTTGGAGGATGAGCTTGAAGAAACAGATTTTACCACATACCCCAGTGTGATATTTTCATGTAGATCACTCTAAAGGATGGAGCAGGAATGACTCTTCTACCAGGGACACCAAATCAATTTGCACTGGACCTCTAGAATGCTCTGACACTTATTTTCTCCTGGGTTGAGTGCAGATGCCATGTGGCAGCACCAAGCTCTGCATCTCAACATCCTGAGCACAGGGAATGTGCTGGGAATATCAACCAGCATGGGAAGTGCTTGTGGAAACAGGAATTGTGCAGTGCCTGAGCAGCTGCCCTTTGAGCATCAGAGCCACCACTGGGAGGGAACCAGCAGGGAAATTTCAGTCACACTCTTTAAGTTTCTGCATTGTGTGTGTTTTGGCTTTTTTTTAAAGCTGGTTTTGAGTTGGAACCTAGACATAATGGCACTTCAGTAAATTGTTCCTTTTCCTCCCAGATAAAATGCTCCAAGCTGTTCCACCTGAAGGGCAGTCCTGGGAGAGGACAGAGCTGTGAAACACTGATTTATTTTACTGATAAATTTGGAGCTGATTGATGCTGGTGCAAGAGTTACTTACAGCTGCTTCTGTTTCAGGGGTATCTCTGGATGGAGGTTTGGTTTTCTCATGTTTGAGACAACGAGATGCCAAAAGTTGTCTGGAGGAGCAAAGGTTCTTCCAAGGAGAAGGCAAGGCAGAGAGCAGCCTGCAAGGGCTGCTGATGTAAATGAATTTTAGCATCAACTACTTGGTGGGTTCAGGGTTTAGGGGCTGAGGGAGCTGTGAGGGAAAACCACTTCAGCGAAGGGAAGTGAGAAATGGAAGAGTGGGAAAGAAGGGAAAGCAAAGGTCAGGAGCAGTGCTGGTCCTGAAGGTGTACAAATGGCTGTGCTGAATGAATGGTGAGGTGCTGAACAAATAGTAATTAAAATCCCAGCTACTATGTAAATGCCAGATTAGAGCTGTGATCTTTTTGCAGGCTTTCCTTGGAGGTGAGTGGGAGTCTGTATGTTACCCTTGGGAATGCTTCAGCCTAAATATATGCTCAAAGCCAGGGAGATTCATTCTTCCTGGCACGAGCTGACGTCCCTTTGACACGTCCCAGCAACACCCCGAGGTCTCTCTGAGGTTTCACTGCTCAGTGTTCCCAGCAGGGGAATTTCACTGTTCTGCAGAGGAAGGTGTTTCACTGAGACTCTCCTGTCCAACAGCTTGGAGCTGTCTGGATTTCTAACCTGATCCAGAACTGAGCATTTCACTTGCTCTGAAACATGTGGCCATGAAGCTGTATGGGGGAAATGATGCTCCACATGGCAGGGAAGATTTCCCACTCCCAAAACAACTGGAGTCTCCCAAGGCAGATGCAGAGTGCTGTGCTCACCCTGGGGCTGACAGGGGGAGACTGCAGGGCGCTGGGGGAAAAGCTATTGACAACTTATTTGCTGAACACATCTCTATAGTTCTGTTCCCAAGGCAACCCTGATGTGAAATGTGTTGCTCGAAAAACATTAGTTACTATAGAAACATCTTCCCTGTGAAAAGTTTACTTTGTAACACATGATACCTAATATTAGTTTTTGTGAGTTAAACCACCCACACGTGTGTTGGGCTCAATAAACAGATCATTGTACTCAGGGTGACAGAGCTGGAGAGGGACAGGATCTGCCTGTCTTCCCTCAAACCCTCTGCTGGCCTTGCCTGCCCCCAGGCTGAGCAGCAGTGAAGGCAACAGAATTGTTGTTTTATGCAGGATGTGATGAACTCTAGAAATAGTTGTACCTGAAGTAATGGTTGAGACCCTTAATTTTGTGGGAAATTGGTCAGTTTTGGTTTTCAGTGGATGGAATTTTTTATATTGAAAAGAAACCACAAGTACTATCCTGAGTTACTGGGCTGCACCACTCAGACTCACCCCAGTGGCCAGCAGGACTTGAAAGCTGGGGGAAGGTTTGGGTTGGCTTTGTTGAGGTTACACTCTAGAAACAGCTTCCTGAGAGAGAGGCTTGACTCTGCTCCTTCATAGAGTGTTTTAGGCTGGAAAAACCTTTAATGTGTTTTCAATGTCACCAAGGTAACACCCAACCATCAGTCACCCCACTGACATTTCATACACAGGTCTCTTCTTTCACAAATATGAGACCTCCTTGTTCAAAAATGGTACAGGGTTTAAGGCTGAGCTGGAGAAGATTCTTCAGCTGTGCTGGGGCTGTGCACTGTGCTGCTGGGAAGCTGCTGAGGTTCACTGCTGCTTGGGGGTTAATGGCAAGGATTTCCTGTCTCCTGGGGTTTATTCCTGCATTACCTGAGCACATGAGAAAGCTGTAGTAATGGTTTGGCAAGTGGAAAAGAACAATTCCCCATTGTTTCTGTGCTCCCCGTGCTGCGTTGGTGAATCACTGAGCTGCACAAAGCATTCCCACTCCTCCTCCATGGAATAAGTTCAATATTGTCACAACGTTGAGGTTGAGCACATCAAGCTGTAGTTATGGGAATCTACTGCAACACTGAGCTCCAAATTTGGGGAGTTGAGGCCTTGGAGAAGGACTCAGCCCCTGCAGGTTTCATGGACAAGTGGGGTGGGAGGAAATCCATTGCCTTTTCTCCCTGGATTAGCTGAGAGGTGAAAAATCTTTTAAATTCTGCTAATTGTACTTTTCAGTTCAGGCTGAAGTCTTCTAGGAAACAAGTTTGGTTGAGAAACTCCTCAACTTTTTTTCAGTTTTGTCATCCAATTTCTAGCCTAGAGGCTTCCCTCTGGGAAGATGCTGAAAGGCCATATGTTGCTGGGCTGGAGGGGGAAGCTGTTCCTGGAATAGTGGTGGATAAAGCAGATAATGTGCATTGTTTTCCAGGAGGTGTAAATGTGGAGATGGCACAGGAGTGCAGGGCTGTGGCTGTGCACAGGTGGAAATGAGGTGCAAAGGGAAGCTCTGCAGGTCTCTATTGCCTCCCAGGGACAGAATATCCCCTGGGAATGGCCTGGATGTGCTGACTGCTCTGGAAATGGGCTGCACTGTGCTGGGATAAATCCTCTTTATTTAACTCTTCATTTGCCTTGAGGGTGGAGGGACCTTGTAAACTCGATTGTTGGCTGAACAGAATTTCCAAAGGAAAATGGATCCTTTAAATGGACCTTTGGAGCAAGGATGTGTTTTTTCCATCATGGGGCTGGGGAAGGCAGGTGGCAAAGGTAGCTTCAGTGGGCCCAGTGCTGGAAGATATGAAGGAAAGAATAAAGAAACTGTTCCAGAAAGGCTGGTTTTTAAGCAATGCCCCTTCTGAAGATTGGTACCTTCTCACCACAGGCTGCTGAGTGTCTTTGTCCACAAAGTCTCAGATTATCTGATATTCTTGAATGAAGGGAAGAAATGAGGGGTTCTAGAAGGATTGTTTTCAGGTGAGGTTTAGGCCATTTTGGACTGTTATGTTTAGGAGCTTGTACAAAACTTGAGTTTATATAATTCCACCAGCCTGGTATTTTTAACTTAAATGCTGCAATTGCAAAACTCGGGGCTGTTTCTGGGTTTTTATCTCTTCCACAGTATGTGCCAGCTCCATTTAATCTCTGAATTTCATGCTGTCTGATCACCTGCAAAGAGATCTCTTGCAAAGTCCTTTAGACTTTCAGGGCTTGGGGACGTGGAGTGGACCTGGCATGAGTGTGGCTTGCAGCAGAGCTGAGGGGACAAGGTCTGTGTCTCCTTGTCAGCCTGACAGGCAGTGAGGCAGCCTTCCTCTGAGGGATTCAGAGTCAAAAGGATTCGATTGGCCTCCTGTTTTCTGAAGAAATCTGAAACTCGGAATAGACATGTGAACACACAAGCTGTTGTTTCTGGACTCCTATAATAGCCTCGCTCTTGGTGCTGCAGGAGTTTTCCTTCAAGCACATTTGTGTGGTGCAACTGTGGCACGGAGTGATTGGCGGGATCCATCTGCCCATCCTCCCTGTGGGGCCCAGGGGACTGCAGGAAAACAAGATCTGTTCATTTGGTGTAAGAAAATATCATCTTCCCACTGGCTCGGGTGTGTTCCCAGCCCAGGAGCTGCACTGCTCTCTCCCCACGCTCAGGGGTGATGCCAGGGCTGCCCTGCTGCCTCTGCTCTGCACAGCCTGGGCAGCTTTGCTCAGCAGTGCAGAGGGGAAAAGGACTTTTTGGTTGCTTCAGGTGCTGCTGAGCAGAGCCCAGGGGACTTTTCCCACCGTCTGGGTGCTTCCTTGGGAGGAAGAAGCCCAGGGAGCTGTGGAGAAGAACAGGGCAGTATTGGACAGAATGCTTCCTCCCTGTCCTACAGGTGTGGGGAAAGGTCATGCCAGCCTCCTGGGATGGCAGGAGGAGGTGCAGGTTTGGGACACCTGGGTTGGCAGTGATCCCAAACCCCTCAGCATCCTGAGATAACCCCGGGCTGGTTCTCCACAGCCCTGGTGGTTCATCACCCACAGGGATGAGCATTCCCCTCAATTCAGGGCCTCAGGACACATCCCAGGGGCTTTGAGCAAGGCTGAGCTGTGCTTTGATTTCCATGTTTGCTGTGCTCTGGAGAAACGAAAAATCTGTGACTGGATTTTTCCTGCCAGCCTTGATCAACCAAAGCTGTGAACACATCCAGAAGGAATGAATGAAGGCTCTGTGAGCACATCCAGGAGGAAAGAAAGCTCTGTGCAAAAAACACGGAAAGAGGGGTTGGTAAATAGTGTTTCCTTGAGAAAATGGCCATGAGGATGAGCAGAGCTTCCAGTAAAGTAGATTTTCTCCTCATTTGCTTTCTGGTTTGGCTTTCACGATGTCCTTACCAGAGGATGGCTGCTCTTTGTGCATAACTTGGAGTGTATTGGAGCATCTCTGGCAGTTTTTCCCTCTTGACACCTCAGGTAGAGAAAGATATTGGTTGGAGCCAACTTGGTCTTGTGGATGGGCAGCAGAAATGTCCAGAGTCAGGAGTTCAGAGGTTTGTGGTGTCTTGTTTAAAGCTGGAGCAGTCCTGGGCATTCCACTGAAGATCTGGGGGGCAATTTCAGTGTTGCTCCATTAATGTCCTTAGAGAAGGGGAAGGAGCTCTGCACTGGGAATTTAAGGACAGAATGCTCTAATTTGGGTACCATAAATTATACCCATGAATAAGCATGTCCTGGTTTCTCAGAGGTGCTGAACACTTATAATTCTATTGACTTCAGTGGAAACTGGAATGAGCCCAGTGCATGCTTTGGATAAATCATGTTATGTAACAGAAAAATGATGGTAATTTATGTTCAAGAATTTTTCATCACGGCACTGAGCTCTCTTCTTTGCAGTTGTAAAGAATGAAAAGTTTGGAAAGTTATGCTGAGACTCTTAATGCACCTGCACAGCATTTCCAATGTGCAGCCCAGGACACCTGCCCTGGGCTGGGCCACTGCAGGGGACAATGCCACCCTGTGGTGTGACACCACTGCAGCACTGAACACCTGGAGTTTTGGGAAGTTTGGGATGCAGAAACCCTTTTGGCACAAGACATCTGTGCCATTTAACAGGAGTGCCATTGCTCTGCCCTGGTGTGGAAATCAGCATTCTGGGCCATCCCTCCTGTCCTTTCAGGAAGAACAGGAGCAGATTTGGTTCTCTCCCTTTTTGTGTTCAGGAAGGGCGCAGGGAACATCAAGTGCAAATTAAAAATAGCGCTAAAAACGAAGTGAGGAAAGCAATCAGAACTCCTAAAATCCAGCACTATCTTTAATCATAAGTGGAAAAAAAATCATTGAGTGTTGTTTGATCACAATCTAAACACAGCCTAAACAACCCTTTGAATTTGTAAATGACATGCAATAGAGGTATTTTTAGCTCATGTTGCTCAGATCTTGAAGAGGATTTTTTGTATGTTTTAGCTTATCGCATTTCTTGCATAATAAGCTCTAGTTTTGCACAGCAGTTTAATTTTCTGCGAGCCTATTCTGTATGCAAATAACTTTTCTTTTGTGGTCTCCAGTGGCAAGATTATCTCCACACTGAGGGGGTTTAAGGTGAAAAGAACTTTACTGAAGGGCAAGATTATAATCTCTTCGTTTACCTAGTTTGTCCTTCTCAGGCATGTTTTTATTATCAGTTTGCTCATGTTTTGTTCCCTCTGTTTGAAATTCCAATGAAAATGTGGTGAAACTTCTCACATCATTAGGGAGCACCAAAAAAAGCACAGTTTTTGTTGCATTTTCTGATTGAGATGTGCCCTTTTTACTTTCCATATCTCCACCTGAGTGTGCTTAGCAGGATCCATCACTTTTGTGTGAGTAGAAAATGCTCTTTAATAAAAGGAATAACCTGGGTTTCTAATGCACTCTTCTGCTGATAATGCCAGAGCAGCTGAAAAGCTCAGCCTTATCTTCAGGGCATGCCAAGCTGGATTTTGTCTCCTGGAAATGGTTGAGGACTTTGGAGTGTAGATCTGGGACAGTGCAGGAGACATGCACAGCTTTCCCAGGGTGGAAGGACTGGAGGGAGGCCACAGGCAGATGGGTTTTGGAGCATTTTCCAGATAAACTGGTGCTCAGATTTTGTTTTACATCAAAAAAGAGCACAGGAGGAAGAGGTGGAGGTGGGCAGTCCTGAGGAGAGACCTGAGTGGGGCCTTTGCTCAGCATTCTGTGCCTCTGCCAAGCTCCTCTCCCTGGTTCTGTGGAGCCCTGGAGCTGGGGACAGAGCCAGTGACACAGACCTGCCTGAGGAGCAGCAAAACTGGAAATGTTGGGCTGAATGTGAGCCCAGTGTCTGAAAGTAAAGGATGTGCTGCCATAAGCAAAATGGGAATCGTATTTTGACCAATAATTGAATTCCCACTTGTATTTAATACCTGGAGCACAACAAATAATATTCACAGGAAGTGTGGTTCTTCCTCCCTCACTGGTGATGATCAGTCCCAGCACAGGTCTGCTGAAATCAGTTGGATTGATTGCATAATAAATTTCAGGGTTCTTGGCAATTTCAGTGAAAACTGGAGTACCTGGAGAACTGGAGGCTTTGTTTAATTACAGAAATGGCTGGAGCTGCACTTCAGCACAGCTTTAGGAGCAGCACTGACTTCAGCCTGGACTTTCTCTGCCTGTGCTGCTGTCCATTTGACATTTGGGGATCTCTGCCATTCCTTGATTCATAGAGTTGTCATAGGAACTATTCCCCAAGCTGTGTTCTGACTAGTTCCATGAGGCACTTTATTGTGTTATAAAGTGTTGACAGCAAAGCACAGGGATAGATTTTTAAATGTCACCAAGGTAACTACTGGCATTCAATTACAGTTTCAGATAAAGATGAATCCCCTCTGCAGATGGGACTGTGTGTAAGTCAAAAACAGGTTGAGGATGAAGGTGATTTGTGATGCAGCAAAGAATTCTCTTGTCACTTGGCAAGGTTAATTGTGCCCATTCTGCTTTGTGGTAACACAAATGTAACTCCATTCTTCAGCTGTGCCTTGAGAGACTCTGATCGTTTGGGATTCAGTTGTTTGGGGTTTACCCTGTATCTCCATAAATGAGTCTGTCTCTGCAGCAGGCCCAGGGCTTATCTCAGTGATGCTCTGTAACCCCAGACTGACTCTGCTGTAAATGCCATTTCTCTGGGTTTACATAAACACCCCAGGGACCAGGGCAGGGCTTGTCTGCAAATCTCTTGAAAGCTCAGATTGTCTCATCCATCCTAAGCCTGAGAAGATGAAAGTGCCAGGACTTGGGGGGATTAGGGAGAGTGGACAGCTCGAGAAAAACTTATGTTTGGGAGAAGGCATTTAGAGACTGGAAAAGAGTGAAAGTGCTTTTGTGTGTGGGATCTGAGGGATCAAGAGGAGAGGAGAGAAGGGAAAGGCTCCCAGCAGGGTGAGAGCCTGGCAGAAAGAACGTGGCTGGTTTGGTGTCAGAAATGGTGTGAGAGCTGTCTGAGGCTGTGATCTGCCCAGGGGCTGAGGGCAGGAGGCCCCTGGGGAGCTGTAGGCTCTGAACAAATGACCCTAAACCCCCTGAGGCTCTCATGGTTTGGTGTTGTGGCCATGGAGAGGCTTCTTCCCAAACCTCCTCACAACACCTGTGCCAGGCAGTGCTGCTCCTTCCCTCACTCTACACCAATTTCCCTCCCCTGTCATCTATGTCCATTACATCTCAGCATCTCTTCAGAGTGATAATCACTAAAATTCAGGCTATTATGCATTCATTTTTCTCTCCCATTAAGAGCAGTCCTTCCTTTTTCAATAAACTACTTTATCTTCTATTTGAAGTTTCACATTAAATGTGAAAAGAACAGAACCTGACAATGTCATCTGAGGAAAGCAATTTTAAGGTAAAATGTTTTGTGAACAGCATCCTGATTGCCTGGCAGAGCTAAAAATAGGTGACTGGTTAAGTAGCTGATCCGCATGTGGAGACCTGGGAGTGATGCTTTTTTACTGCTGCCCAATAATTCCATGCCAAATCTTGTCCTGGTGCTGGAATTGCAATGGAGGGAGAGCAGTGGCTTCCTTGAGAGCTGCCCATGACAGAGAGGGTGAAGTAAAACATTTCTGTTTAAAGCAGCATAAACCAGCAGCAGTTTGGTTCATCAGCACAGTTGGAGAGGTCAAATTTCAGATGGTTTTATGGCAATATTTCCAGGTGTTTTGTGTCTGAGCCAAACCCATGGGGCTCTGGTGAAGGTGGAACAGCAAAGCTGGGCAGTGAACAGCTGATTGAGAGACAGCAGCACCACATTCCATAACTGAGAACAGGTTTTAGCCCTGAATGATGTTTTCTGTCCCTGTCCCTGGGCAGGACACATCCACCTGTGCCTGCTGCTCCACGTGCTGCCAAACCTGATCCTCCTGTGAGGGGAGCTTGGTGCTGCCAGTGCCCAAAGCCATGGAGACACAAGCCAGGCTGGGTTCTTCCCCCAAAAAAGGCCTTGAAAATAACTGTGAATCTCCCTAAGATAAACGGGAGATGTGAGCAAACCCCAAAGATGTACAGAGCACTCGTGCTCCCTGACAAGCAACATGAAATCCAAACAAAGGGCTGGGATTCTGCAGGGATTTGCCATGTAAGGATCCCAGTGGAGATGCAGCATCCTCTGCCAGGACAGCTCTGTTTGGCTTTGAGTCTTGTAACATGGGCAGTTCTTCTCTTTGTTTTAAAGTTGTCTTCTTGAACTTTCTTTAAACTTTAATCATAATCCCCCTTTCATCGTGAGCCTGCCTACCAGCAGAATATTTGTCCTTCTTAATGCCTCTATTTCTATCCTTCCCCCTTCATTCTCCCTCCCAGGCATCCTCTTATTTGGATTTCAGCCCTTCAAGGAATCCCACACTGAGAGGGATTACAGTCCTGGGTATCTCCATCACTGCATCATTCCCCTGGAGAAAAATGTAATCTCTGGAGAATTTTTGCTGTTTTCTTGTTAGAAGATGAGGTGGGTCAGGTTCTAGAGAACCTCTGCCCTTTGGGGAGAATTCTTCTTTTGCTGGGAATGTGTCCCAAGGAGAATTGTTTGGGGAGGGAGCACAGGGACAGATCTATGGGGATGCAGCTCTTGCCTGGCACAACCCCCCAGTGCCTGCAGAGCCCTCAGGCAGGGAGCAATGCCCTCTCAGTCTGCCTCTTTGGAGGGGGAAATGAACTCTGTTTTCAATAGAATTTGATACAGTTTTAGGAAGGAATCCCACCTTCCCATGCAAACTGCTGTAGATGGCAAAGAGCAGCTGAGCTGCAGTGGATGTGGATTGGGCTGAGCTCCATCCCCAGTGGGAGCAAAGGCAGGGAATGTTCTCTCTGTGACCCACTGAGCAGTGGCTCAGCAGTCAGACACCATGGGCCTCCATCCCAGTCAGTTCCCAGGGAATTGATGCTTTTGTGTTTCCATTTGTCCATGGGAAGGACTTGCTGCAAACTCCTGGCAGAAGTTCTCAGAGGCAACTCTGTTACACTCCCTGGAGATCTCTTGTTCCTGAAAATGCTCAGCCTCAAAGGAAACCAATTTTGTAGAGAGAGAATTAAAATGGGAATGGGGATATGATTTCAGGATTGATACACTGCCCTGTAACTATGTGAAACTGAAGTTTCTGTGCAGTTTAAAGACATTTCCCTCTTCAGTTTTAATATATGCAAAACACTTAGATATTTTCCTAATGTTTTGAAATATTTCTAGCAAGGAAAAATGGAAATAGTTTTGTTTCTCATCTCCCTCTTCTGCCTCTAGGTAAATTCTCTGGAGGTTCTATCTGACACTTTGTGAATCTCAATTCAACAGCTCTTCAGGGTATTTGTGTTAAACACACAACTTGTTCAGAAGCTCTGTTAGGTTTGAAGTGATTCAAGCACAGAAGAAAGCAGATGGGAGGATACACTGAGTGCTTTTTGTTTTTAAAAAATGCAGTGATATAGTAGAAATAGTTCTCATTTTGCCTTTGGAGATAGAGATTTAAACTAGTGATTCACTGATTAAGTCTGGAAATTTACACTTGATGAGACAGGAGGCTGAAGGAATCCTGTCCCCTGAGGATTTGTTCTCCAGATCTGCAGCTCTCAAACTCCTGGAGACAAAGCTGTGTGGCTCTTGGTGAATCTCAGTGTCTGGTTCAGAGGCACCAAATGGTGAATTTATCTGCACAAACATGTAGGGAATAGTTTTATTTTTCCTTTTGTATAGTCTTTGCCTGGTACATGTTCTGAATTGGAAAAATGAGAGCTGGTACAATTCAATTAAATCTTAAGCAAGCCAATATATTAATTAAAAGGAAGGCTGATAGTCTTAATTAGCAACATATTAACATGCTGTGAGCACCAGAAGTTCTACTGAGCTGGCTGGTCTGACTGATTCACCTGTATTTACTACTAATTAATGAGACTTTACTATGATTAATGCTTTTTGCAATTTCTTGATAGGGAAGTTAATTGTGTAAAGACTCAGAGCTGCACTAAACATCAGTGCCAGGATAAGGTCTGGTGCACGTGGGGCTGTTGAAATTATTTCCCTGATGATTAACAGGTATTGAGCTTTCTGTCCCTCTGGTGAGATGAGGTGACTCTGTGCCACCTGATTTTTTAAAAATAATGTTTACATAAAGATGTTTGGAAAGCATCTGCTAAACAGTTTGTCCATCCCTGGCTATAAAATTATCAATTTTGATCTGTCTAGACAAGAGTGTGGTTGTGTTTGAAGGTGGATTTCATGACAATTAAGAACTTCCATCCTCAAACGCTTTAATAAAGTTGAGAAGCCACTTGAGCATTCTCAAGAGCACCTTTTTGATTTGCACCAAATTTAATAACCTCTAATGAAGGAGGTATTGAGTTACAGTTTAGATGAAGATGGTCCAGAACTCATTACTCTGTTGTACTTTTGTTATCATGACATGAGAGTTAAACACTGATATTGGGGCTGCTTTGGTCTGGTTTTACTACACCTCCCTCCCAGGTAAATTTAAATTCAAATTCCCATATATTTCCTACTTAGAGAATCCAGCAGGATCAGCTGTGCTTAAAGCTGCATCCAAAGCAGTCTTAGATCCACGAGCTCTGCAGATGACTTTAAATCAGAGTTGTGTGCTGGAGGCTCCATGTGCTCTCTGCATCTCCAGGGATGTTTTCCTTGCCTGCCTGCAGGGCTGTGTTCAGGAGATCCTGGGGGATGTGATTCCTCCCAGAGCTCTGGGACCACAGGCTGTGCTCTGGAGAAGGAGCTGCTGAGGGAGGAGAGTGTTCCAAAGGTCAGCCAGAGCTGTGGAAATGACAGCTCTGCTTTCACTCCTAGGCTTTGCAAGAGGATGGGAAGAGCACAGCCTGGTGCCATGGGCTCTGAAGGGAAGCCCTTTACCCATGGCTGTTTGGGGGATTTCTCTGGGCAGAAATGAAAGGCAGCACTTTGTTCCTTGCTCTGGAGCTGCACATGAGCTCCTCCAGCACCTCTGCAGCTTAGAGAGCAGCCAGGCTGGGTTGGTGAGCCTGCCCAGCACTCAGCTCTGACTTCCATCCTCCTGCAAAAGCTGCTGTTATTGCATGGTTATTGTTTGCTGATACAGACTTCAGATCTGTGGTCAGACTGACAGTGTAAAGTTGGTGTTCTTTTACAGAATTTCCTGAGCTTTACGGAAAACCCCTGAAGTCTTTGGTACAATTGCTGTCTGATCCTCACATCTTCAATAGTAATAATGAAAATCGTTCAGAAATGGGTTAGAAACAAATATTCTGTTTTCAAGCTGCACCATGTTATTGGATTTGACTTGATTCTGGGAATTTAGTAGCACTGAAGAGATCAAACCATTCCCACAGAGAATTCTGTCTGAAAAACACTTACAAACCTCAAAACCAATAACATGAGTAAAAGTTTGTGTTCAGCACTGAGTGTATTTGCAAGCACAAATAAATGCTGTGTTTCAGGGCACAAGCTCCTCACAGCAGCATTTGTGTTTCCATTCTAATCCACCTGCTTAACGTTCTGTCACTGTGTCAGAGCCTCTCATCACTTCAGGGTCCTCCAGTCCCTCCTGCCATTTGTTCAAGCTTAACCCTGACATGAAATCTCTAGGTGTGTGACAAATATGCAGCACAGTGTGCTGCCAGCCCCTCCTCTGTGCCACACAATGGTTTCTGTGGCATCTCCAGCCTCGAGTGGCTCCTGGCTGTAAACATAATTCACCAGGGAAATCATGATCCTCAGGCAGGGCTTGGCTGGGAGCTCAGTGCTCTGGCCAGTGGATTTCAAGGTGGACATAAAAGCACAGAAAATTAGCTCCTTGTTTTCATTTTGCATAAGGAGCTTCCATCTGAATTTGGATGTTGTATTTGAATTCATGGTCTGAGGCTGGCTCTGAGTTTGATCAATGCCATTGCTTGCAAAACTTCAGTCCTGGTGTCCCTGAAGTGTGGGAATGCCCAGCAGGGCAGCACTGGGAGAAGGTGCTGAGATGCATGTGGTAAAGCTGGATGGAGTCTCCTTGCTGGTGGTATTATGGTCTGCCAGAGGGGATCCATTGCATCCCATATGTTGTTTTTGGTGCTCTGTGCAGGGAAGCATTGGGGTCTCCAAGCATGAGAAGAAACCATATGGTTTTTGGTTGGCAAACTCCTCTGGGACAGACTAGTCTAATGAGGAGCACTGGGCTATCTGGAAACTTGTCATGAGATCTGTCATCTCTGGGTGTCACACCTCAGTGGGACTGAGCCAAGTGACAGCACAGAGAGCTCTGTGGAGCTCACTGAATGGGGAAAACTGGAGAAATCAACAGCAGAAGCTAAACAAGAGCTCTGAAAGGAGCCCAGGGCTGGGCCAGCTGACCAGCCATGAGTCTAACCCGGGAATTTGGTTTCTAGCAAAGCAGACTAACTCAAATGCACCAGCACTGCCATTTCAGGTGAATACCTGCAGCTTTCTGCAGCTCTGCAATGCCTGGTGAGAAGCCTGTGGGTGTCACACTCTGCAGCAGAGGAGGGAGCATTTCTTGCCAGGAAGTTCTCCTGGTGACAAGTTCAGCTGGAGGTCTGTAGATGTTCAGGGTGTCACTTGAAGCATTTAGGATGTGGGGAACCGTCGATGTTCTTGGAGCACCCAGCAGTTGCTGGTTATCAGAATTGTCAAATCTCCTGCCTTTCAGCAGCAATAAAGGCGTGTGCTCAGTAACAACTTGTCTGGGCCCAGCGCCAGCAGAGAAGTTCTAGGAACTGTGACAACAAAGTGTTGGGGTTCCTCAGGGGAAAAAATATCTCCTGAAAATGAACAAGCCTTATCAGACTTTAAATGGGGAAGAAATGCAGCTGAATGCTGAGGAATCCATTATTGATGAGCTCTGTGTTTGCTGAGCAGCTGCTCTGGCTCTTCCCAGGCCATGTGCCACATCCAGCTCCCACCTGAAAGACTTCCACATCTCTGCTGCTTGATGCCTTTTGCCCTTTCACCACTCAACTGCACATTCTCCAAGCATGTTAGTGATGCCAGAAAAAAAATGGGCAGTTTTTGTTGTGCAAGTAACATCAGATTGATTTTTTTTCCAAGTCTTCAGCTAGATTCATGTTTTCAGACCTGGTTGCTCAGGGCTCCTTCAGGGGCTCTGAGAACCTTTCTGGACCTCCTGTCTATAAACAAACCCTGTTTTCAATATGGAAATGAGTAATTTTAACCTTGGCTCCAGGTGAAACAGAATCAAGCCCAGCTGAATGCTTAAAATAGGCACTGTTCTGATAGACCTTATTTCTGGTGAACTTCTAGTGGGGAACATTTCAGTACCTAAGTCCATGGTGCAACATTTGAAAAGTTAATAAATTCTAGTGCAGATCAGTGCTGCTGAAAGCCCAAGTAAATATTAAGACTCCACGTTCATGAATAACTCCTGGCTAGGATATTATTTCTAATTCAAGAAACCACCCCTTTCATCTCCTACCTAAACACTTTTTATATTTGGAGCAAGGTTATGTTTTACTACACACTGCACAAATGCTTGAGAAGATACAGTTTCTTCACTGAGAAGCTGACAGTTTTCCCCATAAATCCAGCGTTGCTAGGTTTGGAGAAAAATATTTATCAGCTGAAGAGAACTTGAGTTGATCACAATCACTGACATAGACAGCTGTGGCACCATTAATAATCATTGGTTTAATATGCCAGAAAATTAATTGTCAAATACTGCAGAGGTGGAAGGGAGAGCACTTGACTCTTTGTGGCTCTGGAGGTGAGAGCAGAGTGTTTGAATTCCCTGGAGGAAATAATTACAGCTTGTAACACCTGTAAGGCTGTGTTGTCCACTGCCAGTGGTTTTCCCCTCTCGTTGTGTATCACCAATGTCTGCTCTTGATTCATGGAAGAGCAGAGATTCTGTGGCCAGCAGCCAGCACTGTGTGGAGTTACCAGGCACTGCTCAAGTACAGCAAATGTAATTGTTTTTCCCTTAACACCTCTATTGACTATATTGATCCCCAAGAAAATTAGGTTTTCGAAAGTTCAAGTGTAGTTTAACGCCCCAGAGTGAAATGGATCTTTTCCTGCAGCCCCAAGTGCTCAGTGACCATTTTGTGCAGATTTACCCTGCAGCAAGAACGAGCTGTGCTTCAGTCAGAGGCAAAATGACCCCTGGGGTAAGTGTCAGCTGCACAAATCTTATTGGGTGTTGCTGCCTACCTTCTCTTAAAACCCATAAAGATTCTGGCAGGGAAAGGAAGCTGCAAAGGACATGGCTAGGTGGTTGAAAACAGCATCTAAGACAAGTGGGCAGCTTGGGGATGTTTAGGTTGCAAGTTATTGATTGCAGTCACTTCCTTGCTGGGTTTGCTCACTGCTGTCCTGGGACTGTTTGAGGATTCACCTTCCTCAGGCTGGGGACAGTGTGGCTGTAATTAAAAACTTGAGTTCACATCTAAATTCACACTTAAACCTGGAGTTATTTTATTGTCATCATCATTGTGACACGAGTTTTGGGGTTGGTTAATCCCAATGAAAACAGTGTCAGGTCTTGACAATCTCTCCAAACCCTCTGGGTTGCTTTGCAGAGGAGCCAGGACTTTTCTCTTCCACCTGTAAGCAGGGTGGGCTCAGTAAAGAACATCTGCTGAGGCTGAAAAATGACTCCCTATTTCTGTTAGAAAGTTGTATACCTTTGAAAATAAAAAATCAGTCTTGCTCCACCAAAATGGAGAAGTAGGCCTGGATGGTTCTTTCCTGAGGGGGGCTGTGGTTCAGGGTACATTTGTATTGATTCTAATTTGCTGTTCTCTTGAAAAGTTGCTTCTTCCTGTCATCCTCCCCTTGGCAGGAAAAGCAAAAGGTCACTGCATGGCACACCCTGCAAATTCTGTCTGTTCGTTGTCATCCATTTATCTGCACATTTTACCTCCAAAGTGGTAATTTTCAGCTTTGTTCCTATTGTATAGCCTGGGTTTTTCACCCTTGGGAAGAGAACTTGAAGTTTCCAAGACAGTTGTGACTTAGATGAGTCACATTTAATTACAGCACTGAAGGGATCTGTTCTTACATGGTTAACTGCCCACTTTATTGGGCACTTAATCTAAGTCCCTAGAGAATCATAGGAGACTTGATTTAGGTTTTTTTTTCCTCCAAAGCTTTGTAATGATTGTGATTTGGGACTTCTTGTTCTTGTTTCTTCTTTTAATTAAGCACTGAAAGTACACACTGTCGTGAAACATCTGGCATAGCCTGGCTGTCTGTAATTTGGTCTGGTATTTTGTGCTTTTTCAGCCATAAATAATTTAATGTCTCTTTAATATTCTGAGCTCTGAGGGTTTTTGTGCCAAATTTTATCACCAACCCTTAGAACAGAAACTTCAATAAAACTTTTATGTTGATGTCCAGAAAAATTCTGTCCCTCATTCACTGCAAGTTTCAAATGACAGTGCTCAGGGAGTGCTTAGCCTGAGTTTTCTTGAATTCTTTATTTACTCCTTCTAATATTTGATATTCTGTGGCTTTCGCTACCTGCACTTCTCCACAGCAGCTGTTAAATCTCAGCATCAAGGTCTCTGCTCTCTTTCCTCTTAGGAAGTTGCTGTTTCAGGCTCGAGATTAATCAGCCATAGAATTTTTGTGACACTTTGTGAAGTTTTTCTTTCCTTTTGGGTGCAGCTTCATGAAATCTCAGTCTCTGAAGGAAAGCATTTGGTACATTCAGGTTTTGTATAGGTGTGAAATATGTGCTTATGTCAGTTAAAAAATGACCCAGAGAAAAACGTTGGAATCTGTTCAGAGTTGGGAAATTAAATCCAAATCAAGGATTAGTATCTGGATTTCCCCACTTCTGTCTTAAAAAGCATCTCCATAGCAATGAAAAGATGAAATTAAGCTTTGAGGAGATGCTGCTGCTGGTTCTATTATATTAACATTTGGGGTTAAATCAAACATGCTCCTCTCACCCTGCATACAACATTGGATATAATGATGCAGGTTTATGAGATTACAGGAGAACACCAACTGAGCAGCTGCATGCTTTGCAGGCAGCAGATTTTTTTCTTTGTAGTTGTCACTAGAAAGCTGAATGCTCAGGGAAATAATATGGATGTGCACCTAACTAATATTTGCCTGTGGAAATGGAAATGTGCTCAGTTTCCAAACATATTGCAATTGGGAGTTAAATTCTAATGCTTGACATATTATTCTGGCCTCAGAAAAGCTCTGTCTATAAATAATAGTTATTTGTATTTCTGTGATGGGTGGGCTTGTTTGTAAGAACATGGCTGGGGTTTGATTGAAATTGATTTCAAGTGTGAGACTTCTGCCTGCTTTAATTCTCCCTTCATGTTCTCATTCTTTATAAATTGGACAACTGAAAAAAAAGAGGAAAAATCCTATCAGCTTTAATTACTGCAGGATCTGTGCTCTCAGACACACTCAGTTCAGGTTGGCATGTGGGATGGAAAAGGACTGAGACCTGCCCTGGCAGAGCTCTACAGTGTGTCTCTCTTGGGATGGAAAGAGCTGTTGAAAAAATACTCCAATCTTTTGGGTGTTTGTCAGTTTAATGAAATCTTTCAGTGCTGGGAGCTATAATTTATTCATAAGTCTCGAAGGAAATAAGCTACAGGAGTCCAAACAGCTTTGTCCAGGAACTGTGAGGTTACATGACACCAGTGGTGTTCAGCTGATTAGAATAATGCCACCAAATGGGAAAGAAGCTTGGCTAGAAATTCAGTCAAACTGCAGGAGAGCTGCAGTCTCCTGGGAATTCAGCTCAGCCTTAGAGTAACTGCTGCTTAGATGGCAAAATAATTGAAATTTGGGGGGAGGAGGCAAGCTCTGCAGATGGCTGCTGGGCTGTGTCTGAGAGCTGGAAGAAGATGTAAAAGGCAAGAGCATTTGGCATCAAAGAGGAAGCAAATGATGCTGGCTTTGTGCCAGGCAACTTTTTAATACAACCTCATAAAGATCTGAAATTGCAGAAACAAGCAAAACCAGGCAGCCTGAATTATGAGCAGTAAAGCAAAATAAGTCCCTTAGTGTTAACTGGGACTTTCTCTCGCTAATAAATGACTTCTGCCCAGGAATGAGGGTTTTGGCACCAGAGTGAAGTCCATCAGTGTCTGCTGAGAGCAAGGAGGGCAGGAGCACACAGATCCATCAGCTCCCTGATTTGCTTCCTGTGCTTATCTCAGGGATTCAGTCTGGGTCACTGGGCAATTCATACTGCTTTATTTGGCTTCCCTTGCTGCCCAGTGCAGCTCTGCTGAGGTCTGGCTGTGTCTCACAGCCCAGAGCCCAGCCCACCCTGCAGGGAGCTCTGCTGCTCAAGCTGCAGCTGCCCTGCTCTGCTGTTCTTCTTCCCATGCAGTACAGTTCTGCTCTGGCTGCATAATTGTGTTTTATGGGCTGGATGGAATCCTTGGCTCACAGATCAAAGCTCTTTAATCACCTGCTTTTGAAGAATGAGCTGTTCACATCCTCTGAGTGCATCACCCTCTGGAGCACCAAACCCCCTGGAAGTGACCACAGGGCCACCTGAGCACCTCGGTGCTGGAAGCTCTGGAGGAGTTTTATTGGTTTTTTCTTTATCTTACAAAATACATCTTATCCTGCTGGATGAACTGAGCCCATTCAGTAGCAATTTCTCTGGGCTTTCTTGATGTTTGCAACTCTGGGATTTGCAGCATTGAAGGCTGGAAATCCCCAGACAAACTATCAGATTCCTCTCTTTCTTCATGGCCAAATCTTTCAGTTGAAAAAGAGTAAACAGCCAAAATAAATTGGATGTCTTTTTAAGAAAAATGGCTTGATCCACACGTTCTGAAAAAAAAGTGACAAAATCCGTTCTGTGGTTTATTTGTTCACAAGGTGTTTGAAGTGATGAGCAATATTGGTGTGACAGATCTGGCTGTTCATCTTCTATTGGCATGGCACAAGCAGTTGAGAAAATCAGGAAAAGGAGCACCCTGGTTAAATCCTGAATTTTCTGGAAATAGAGAAGGTCTCCTGTGTGGGGAGCAAGTGTTTCTGAGCCATCCTGTACCTGAGGACTGAGGGGTTTTGGGGGCCAGAATAACACTCTGGGAAGGACAAATGATATTCCATTTTCGTTAGACTGAATTACTTTCCTAAAAGGGGTTGTTAATGCTCTCTTGCTGTGATATTTTAAGACCTACTCAAATGAATAACTGCTATACCGAAGAGACTTAATTACTGCAAGATAGTTCAATAATGGTTCAATAAATGACCTGTTCCGTGAGAGGGTAGAGTTCAATATGGTGAAAGATCTTGTTTTTTTGGGTTTTTTTTTCATAAACACAAATTACTTAAGGTTGGTTTAATGCAAATGAAAAATCACCAACAAATTAACGCCAGAGAGGCCTAATTTATGGATTTTTCCCATCTGTTAAGAAGATACAGTTATATATATAAATTTATATCTAGATGGTTATACATAAGCAGGGAGCTGAAAGCACAGAGTTGTTTGAGAGGTGCAGCTCCTCTCAATGAAAGCCCAGCCTGTCTCAGTGCATTTTCTCTGGGAGGTGTTTTGCCAGACACTGTGTCCTGTTTTGCAGAGAGCTGTGTGTCCCACGTGCTGGGATGATGAATGTCCATGGGTTACAATCTGTCTCAGGTCTGACACCTGCACTTTTAATGTGATGTAAAAGGTGATCGTGGGCCTTGCAGGACCTGGGCTAGTGCAAAACACTAAATCCCAATATTGGCACTAAACTGGGACAAATCCTGTTAGGCAATAAATCATTTTTCCTGCCTCCCCACACAGTCTCAAAGCTTTTCCCTTCTCCTTGGGCTGCAACTCTTCCCAAGCCATCACATGCCAGGGAGCAGGTCTGGCAGGGAATAAAGCTGGGTCTTTCCCATCTCACCTCAGAGGAGAGGAATCTCTGTTTGGGGCATTCCCAACATCCCTTTGTGCCACTGTGGTCATCAAAAATTGCTGTTGCAGACCTTATTCCTTTGTGCTTTTCCTTTCCAGTCATTCATAGCTGCATCTTCTCTCCCTCCCAGCTGTCTGCTATTCACCCGTTTGAATACATTTAACTCTCTCCATGATCTCTCTTGAGAATGAACCTTTTCAAAATAATTACTCCCACTCATCTCCAGAGCAATCGATAGAGTGAATAAACCTGGAGGCTGCCAGAGGTTTAATTCAGTCCCATTTTCTAGAAAATATTTTGAAAGTAAAATGAATGGACATGAATGTAGGACTCGGTTAATGATGTGCTGATGTGGCAGCAGAGACTTTGCTTTTGAAGCTCTTTGTACTTTTGTATCAATACAAAAAGAATGGGGTGTTTCAGGTGTGAACTGCATCTTAGTTTTGTTCATTTTTAAGGCTTTGTGGAAAAAGGAGAAATGGCATCAGAGGTCTTTGCTGCTCTCCCTGTGCCAGCGATAACTTCTCAAAAAGACTATCAAAGAGCACAGAATTATCAGAAATTAATTGGATTGGTGGATCGTGGTTGACAGGGGAAATTCCATCCTTCTGATGTCTCTGCTTTTCCTATTCTGGTGCTACATGAGCACCTTTTTCTCTTGGGCTGCCCGAGGCAGCTTTTCATTGCCAATAAACACATGGAAGAGAAAAACTGAAAAGGAACGTGCTGTAAAGCAGGAAATATCCTCCTGAAACAGCTCCTCTCCCCTTCCTTGCAGGAGAGTTTGGTGCAGTTTGGTGCTGAATGTGCCAGCTCAACTCAATAAATGAATTATTAATGCTTTGCAGGCTGCTTCTTTCAAGTGGCTGAGCCGAGGCAGCTTCGGTGGGGCGTGTGTAACTTCAGCTCAGCAGCAAAAATAGACTGCAGGCCTCAGAGGAATGGGAAGCTTAACAGACTATTTTTGTCAGCCCAGTTTTAGTTCTATTATGTGTTATTTTGTCAGAGTGGATCGGGTGGATTTGTTATTTTGGACGTAGTGGGTGATCTGACTGAAAAACCACTTCTGTTTCCTCTCTATATGTCACAAGCTGCTTCGAGTGAGAAGGCCCATATTTGCCTGGCTGTATCCTCGGCCAGAAGGAAATAAATAGGATGCTGTGGCACTTTTACAGGTTCACTCACAGGCTGCCTTGCTTTCACCAAGCAACCACATTTCCTAGCGAGAGGATTTGCACTTCATTAACAACTCGAGGTCAAAGCGGTTGAAAATCTGTCTTATTCCCTTTTTATTAACCTTTCTTACCGTTGATATTTAATTAGATAAATTAATCTGAGCACACAACTGCTCCCCTCATACTCTGCTGTGCCCCCATGGCAAAGGCTCTGGATGTCCTGGTTTGGCTGTGATGCTTTGCCAGAGCTCCTTGGTCCCTGCAATCCACGTGGATAATCCCAGAGGCAGAAGGAATAATGTTCTTGCAGGGCCTTTAGGAGAGTTCAAGAGCCTTAATGCAGAGTTTATCTGCTGGGGCTCTTTCCTGCACAGGATAAATCTTCTGGCCCCCAGTTGTGGCTAAACTGGGACAGGTTTTGTCCAGTTCTACACTGAGCATCACTGCTCAGACTGAGGATTTTGCTATCAGCACCAGGCTGGGATAGCAATGAATTCATACACATTTCCTGAGTGTCCAGAAGAACATGGAAATGCACTGGGCAAAGCCAAGGGAGAAAGCACTTGCTAGTTGTTCTGAACAGTGTCTTTCTCGTGGGATTTGTTGCATTTTGTGTGTGAATAAAAATAAATATTTGGGGATTTGTCCTGTTGGCAGTTCAAGTAACTGCCTGCTCTGTGGGATTTGTGAGTGGTGCTGAATATACTGACCTTGGCACTCTTAGGGAAGGTCAAACTGGCCCTAGAGATTTTTTAATGCTCTTTTTTAGTTTTTGGCTGTCTTATTTTCTGCCACGCTCAAGATGCTGGTTTTGAACTCTTCACTTATCCTTTGAGGTAGATGATGGCAGAGAAAAATCTCCGTTTGTTTTGTCTTTGGTGTGTTTTATTCCTTTCCTTCACGGGCTCTCAGATTTATAGGACTGCTAGGACAATTTCCTGCCATGCTGTGCTTTGCCAGAGCCTTGCCCTTCTCTTGGTGCAGTGCATCATCCCCTGCAGGTTTTGTGACATCTGGTGGCTGACATATTTTGAGATATTTCAAAATTCCACATGAATCATTTTATTTGCTTCCTTATTATTTCGGATGTGCCATCTTGTCAGTGATGCTAACATTTAAGCTCTCTTTTAATTTACACTATTAAGCCACAAGGAAAACAATCAAATACAGCAACTAAAAGTGGATTGTTTTTATCTTCAGCTTCTGTGTTTTGCTGATAAATTAACTTACAAGCTATTCCAGTCAAGCCATGACCTTTTTCTTCCCCTGTGCTTATTAAATGCAACAAATAATAAAAGTTCACGAACCCCCAAATTACTCCTACAAGTAATATTTTTTTTTTTATGAATAAACAACTTTGCTCTAAATGGAGCTACAGTGATAATAGGAATTACATTCTGCACCACTTCTAGTCATCTGATGTGCCTATAACAGTAACCTGCCTCCCCCCAAGCAAGGACAACTGTGATAAAAATTAGAAAACATCTTATTTGTTTCCTCTTCCCGTGTTTTTATTGTCAACTCCACCTCCCACTTTTGTTCTCTCTGAATTTCAAGGCTTCACATCTGGTCTTGTGTTAATTGCTCCTAAAAAAAAAAAAATCTGTCTTTATTGGAGGAATCACAAATCTTGTAATCTGCCATGGCTGCTAATTAAATTACAGCTGACTTTTGATGTTACAGATTTGTGTTACAGAAATAAACATTTCCCTTGCATTTTATTCTCTCTCTTCAAAATGAAGCATGGAGTAGTCCTTGCAGAGGTACATTTCAACTGCAAATACGACAGAATAATTTTACATTAAAATTATTGCTTTCAGGGCAAAAATACCTTCAAAGCAGAGGTGTAGAGATAATTTGGAAAGGGATGTAACAACTGAGTTAGGGTTGGTTTTTTTTTGTTGGTTTGTTGGGGTTTTTTTGGTGGTTTTTTGCTGTTGCTAGTTGGGGTTTTGTCTCTTTATTTTGGTGAGAATGAAAACTTTCTCTTAAAAGATTTTCCTTTATTTTTGTAGTTTCATGTGCCTGGCTTTCTTCTCTTGGGGTTTCTGTTCCAAGGGAGATGTTTAGAGCCAAATCAATATTAGAATATTCCTTTGAACTTTGGGGTCTGAGATGAGAAGAACTCTTGGTCTGTCTGACTGCAGTGGTTTTGCAAAATCCAAACCTGACACAGGTTTTACTGTTACTGAGATTGATCTGGGGAAGGTTTTGTTTTTCTCCAAGCTGTGACCTGAAGTTTCTGAGCTGTTTCTGATCCACACCATATTCACTTCACTGATCTATAATAATTATTATTCAGGGGTAACATATCCCACGATTATAACAACATTTGACCGTGTTTTTTCTCTTTCTCTACAAGGATTTGTGCTGATAAATACATTGTTTAACCCTCTTCCTTGGTGGATATCATATACATACCTTAGGCAGCTGGTTTGAGCATTGTCCTTCAGGGATTCCTTCCCCTGGTGAAGGGATTGATCCCTGCAGGGATTCAGGAATTCCTTTTTCCCATGGAAAGGCCCTGCAGGGTCAGTGGGAGAGCAGAAGTTTGTTGCAGCACATTAACTGCAGAGGGCAAGTTTGGACCATATTACTTTGAGGAGGCTTCTCCATGAAGCTTCTTTTTCATTCTGAGAGGACTGGGGACATTTGTTTGGCCCCAAAGGTCCCTGGGAAGTGCTGCACTCAGAATTTGCTGTTGTGTCCCAGTGGAGCTGATCAGCCCTCCAGTGCAAACCTCCATTTGGAATGATTTAAGGATTATCCATTAACAAAAATGTCATTGTATGAGGAGGGATAACACTGCTTTCCATCATTTACTGATTTTCCACCCAAGTCACCTCTCAGCTGGGTTTTCTCCCTCCTGGGTGCCCCAGGGAGGATTTGTGTTGGTGAGCAGAGCAGAGGGTGCAGGTTGTGCTCTCTCAGCAACCAGAGAACTCAGAGCTCTGCTCTTGAGCTCCTTGAGCTGTTTTAAACTGATGATTTACCTTTATCTAGACCTTGCCAGGATCTTGTGGCAATGCAAGTGCCTTTGGAAAGACCTGTGATATCAACCCCACGTCCCAGCACTGTATTTCATTGCAATTTTAATGCACAGCATATTTTGCCTATCTTTTCTGAGTTTCTCTTCCAGAACTGTATCAAATTCCAGCCCAGAAGTATTCTCTCTTCTGAGATCTATTGATTTATCTCACATTCTATATCTTGGAAAAGCTCTTCAGTAGCCTTTGGGGTGAAAATCCCTTGAATATATAAAGAAATAATTTTGCTGTTGCTTTGCATGCTTGACTTCAATTGGCTTTAAGCGTCAATACAACTTTTGATTTTTTCAGCTCAGTCTCCCTTGCTCTCACCACTGTGCTCTGATCTTTTCCTGCCATTTTTCAGTCAAACATTCACATAATTCCTCACCCAATCGACAGCAGGAGTTCATGGCACTGAATGCACAAGTGGTGTTGCTGTGGGTAAAAAATAAAAAGCCATTTGTAGGCATCCAGAGGAGCTGGGAACACAAATGAGGTGCCTCAAAGTGTGCCAGTATTGTAGCCTGAGAGGTCCAAAATCACACACAAACTCTGGGAATTAGCTCTCTGCAGGTGGAATTGGAGTATTTACTGCCTATAATCACAGGTGTTTGTCATGAGACACATTTATTTAGGCTCAGAATAAAGAAAAACAGATGAGTGAGGGTGCTGAAAAGAGAATTTGAAAAATATTTAAATGAAAAATGAGATTATAAAAAGCTGGTTTAGTCAACTTCCCAGGCAGCTGGAATGTGAAATGGTCTAACATCTTCATGTATTAAATGAGATTAAGTGCAGAGTTTGAAATGGAATCAATATAGATTTCAGGGGATAAAAGGATTATGATGAATGAAAAACAAAGCCAAAGGTGCCAGGTAAATAAAATATTTCCAAAAAATAGACTGAAATTTACATTGCTATGGACTTTCTGCCCGAGGATTCTATCTTTGGCTGACTAATTGTATCCATTAATTACATTTAATGGTGGTGGGAAATGCATGGTGGTGTTTATTTTGAAGTTTAGCCCAGCACCAGTAGGATTAAACCAGCTGCAGGAGTCCAGGAGTAAATATGAGGGACAAACTGGGGTCCTTGGGAAGCTTTTTGTTATCTGCATTTCCCTGTGGTATTATCTGGTGCAGGTGAGAGAATTCTTGGTCAGAGCAGAGATCATTTTAATCCCAGTTTGGATATGGGTTTTGCTGGTGGGAATTGGAACCCAGAGGGTAAAGTAGTGTTGTGGTCAGTAAATTTTGGGAATTCCTGACTTTGCCACTGGGTGACCTTAGTTCAGGTGAATTTGTATAGCTTTGGGGAACAGCTGTCCCTGGAAAGGAGTATCTCAGCTGCCTCAGAAACACCTCCTGTGGTCCCACAAGTACAAAGGGACAGGAGAGGCTTTCCATGCCTGTTTTATGGAATGGAACAGCCCTGGAAGGGCTGAGGGGAGTTGGTCCTGAGGAAGCAAGTGCTGAACATGAGCAGCAGCTTTGGCATTTAGACAAGACAATGTGTTTCAAGTGCTCAGAGGGTTTTGTGAAGGGCCTGGTTGGCACCTGGGCAGGCACAGGGGGTGAAGGGTGGGCAGGAAACAAGAGGCAAACTCCAAACCTTGGCTCTGCTTTCCTGGCATTCCCTCAATGCAGGAAAAGCCCAAAGAGCAGCTCTGTGCCTGCTGTGGGTTTCATGGCTGCCTTCCTACAGGGATGGATAGATTCTCATTTTTACATATTATTTTTGGTCATGTGCTCATTAGGGATATTATCTAGTTCATTTCTCTTGCTAATAGTTCCCAGATTCCACCGAGTCCCAGCTCACAGCAGTCCCAGGCTCTGCTGCTGAGGGACTGCAGAGCTGGGCTCAGAGATTTCCTTCTCCAAATGACTCTGAGGGAGGGAGGATTTACCATTGTAAAGTGCTCAGAGGGGGAGAGAAAAGAGCAAATGATCAAACAAGGACTGCAATGTCTCTTCCATTTGATCCTGACACAGACTGGGGCATCCTTAGTGAGAAATTGTCCTCGTTAGATCTTTTCCTGTGCTGTTTGCCAGGATTTCTGATCATCCTCTTCATGGGAGGTGGCTGTGTGTGCCAGAAACATCTTCAGTGTAATTACCCACTGCTTCTGCATCCATGCCAGCAGAACGCTGTGCCCATTCTTTCTGCTCCACTGTTAGCCCAAGGCCTGTGTGAGCCTTCAATTCAGTCGGGAAGAAAAGATCAAAAATGGAATACTACTTCAGCTTGGGATTCAGGGACATCTGAGCTTCCTTTTGCTCTTCTTTCTAAAAACAGATCAACTGCCTGCTCCTCCCTTTCCTACTCCTCCTCTCCTCAGCTTGGCTGCTTTCCTCTTCCCTATTTTGGAATGGAGATCAGGCTGAGTCAGAGTGAAGTTTGTCAGATTCCGAGGAAAATAACTCACAACTCTCTGGGCTCTGCTGATTGCTGCTGGCTGATGGGCTCAGGGAATGGCTGGGAATAGCTGGGACAGGGAGAGGGCAGATACAGTGCAGGGGGAGCTGCTGGCACCCAGATGTCCATCAGCCCTTGCCTCACCTCTGGGGCTGAGTTCAAATTAGATGGCACTGAAATCTCCCAAATCCTCTTGCACAATTTCAGTGTGAGCTGCCCTGAAATCTTCTAGTCGCCTGTCTTGACAAGATTCCTGTCACTGTGCAGATTCACAGGATGAAAACCGTGGGGTTTGGATGGATGGATGGTGGTGTTGGATCATGAATGATGTTGGTATCAAAGGCTGCAAGTCAAAACATCCCCAGAAATCTGGCAGATTTTGAAGGTCTTGGCTTTGGCTCCTGCTTGGAACTGAAAGGCTTTGAGGTTTGTGTCTAACAGGAGCCAGGATAGGGATGCTGTGACCTCCAACCTTCTACAGGAGATCTGTGATGATTCTTAAAATGTGACAAAAATTACAGCTTATACAGACCGTGGAATTGGCAGAGGCTGTAGTGAGACAAATAATTTGGTTTTCAATCTGCAGTCATATGCAATTGCTTGTCTTTGAGCAAAACATATAGCTTGTTGTCATGGCAGTCATTAGATGCTGCTTTTCATTTTGGGTTTTTTCCTGTGTTATCCATACAGCAGAATTGTATTTTATTCATTCATTATCATTCTTTAACAGTAACTGCAGTTTAAAATGTCAGTTGCAGTTGCTGCCCTTTATTTTACCAAGACACCCTAAACTGTCAGGGTTTGTTCAATGACCTGCAACAAAATCATCTAAAAACAACAGGAAAGCCATGAAGTTTTACTCTCTTACCAGAGGGAGTAACCCTTGAGTAGAACTAACTCTGAGCAGCACAGTGAGTACATCCACTGCAGCTCTCCTGGAGCATTCTGACAATTGTTTCCCAGCAATTGTGGAAGTGCCAGTGAGCTGAGATGGTTTCTATTCAAAGTGTCCCCAGCCTGGAATTTCAAAGAACAGCTGTAGTTGTAACCACGCTGAGGCTCTCTGTTCATTGAAAGAAAAATCACTTCATAAATATTGGATTGAGCTGCTACCTGCAGTACACTTTGTGTGTGATGGTGATCTAGAAATAAATGGATAGAAATTAGGTGATTACCACTGGTGGTATTCATGAGGATTTCAAGGCAAATAAATAATGGATAGAAATGTCACTTACTCAGCTTTAAACCTAAGAACAGTCTCCTCATTATTCTATTGACTCAGTAAGAGGGAAGAGCTGCATGAGGGAAGAAAATGGAAAACTAAAGACAATCAAAGCATTTCAGAAGCACCCTAAACTCCCCAGTCATCCCAATTTAGGGATGGAGAGCCCAGGAGAGGAGTAGTAGTGGGTAAGAGGTTATTCAGCAGTGTTATCACAGCACTTGGATTGGTCTCGCTGAAGAACAGAAAATATTGTTTCTCACATGCCAAAGCTGCCTTGTGCTGCCTCTGGCAGTGGCACTGAGGCTCCTGAGGAGCTGCAGGAGCTCCTTCATCCCTGTCAGCCCTGGACTGCTCCTCTGATGGTCAGGGTTGGTACTCCACACAGAACCACCCAGGCACACAACAACCACAAGTGTGGCCAGTTCTGGGAGAATAGGCTAAAACCTGGATGTGTGTTTTGTACAGCACAGCACAGCATGAATTTGGGTTTGGTTTCTCTGAGTTTTGAGCAGCCCTGGGTGGGATGTGCCACAGAGAGCAGCAAACACCTCAGCCAGGCATTTGGAGTGTCTGGGAGCCCTCAGGGGTGTCTGGCAGCTCCGTGGTTTGTCACAGCATCCTTTGCAGTGTCACTGCTTGGCCCTGACCTGCTTCCCTCCCTGCTGGGCCCAATTTTGAAGTTCCATTACTCAAAGCCTGATAAAAATGCTGAGCTCTGTAGCTATCTGCTGTCAGGTAATGGTTTTCTGCTATCTCCCTTTCCTTCCACTGCTGATTTGTGACTCTCTTCTCCAGCTATTCATTTTCTGAGCCCTACATCAGTGGGAGAACCTCTAGGAGTAAATGAGGACAGTAATTTTGCAGTGCCATTATTTGTCTAAAAATCCATTTTAATACTTATTAAAAAAAAAAAAAAAAGGCACTAGATATTTTCCTTTGAAGTGTGTTTGTCCTTGGGAAACTCCCCACCATTTCCAAAAGCATGTTCTCCCTCTGACAGCGAATGCTGAGTTAAAGTGAGGACAGGAGCAGCACTGAGCATCTCTATTTGTGTTGCTTATGCTCAGTTACTTCCACTGGGCTGGAGGTAAAAGGCTCTGCCTGATGCTTTAAATTCCATTGTGGTCTTGGTGCAGCTGCCTGGGGTCATTTGGGGTTGAACAAAATTTGTCATTTTCTCCTATTCTTTTATATAAAATGACTTCTCCTTATTAAGAAGCAAATATATTTCCTTTTCTTTAGAAACAGGGCTTTTATGTTTCATGGTCAATGGCTTTTCTTCTTCAGTCAGTGCTGATGTGTCACTGCTGTCACAGGCTGGGTGAGCTTTAATACTGGAGTTTAGTTGCTTGATTATGTCACTTTGTGAATAAAAGAAAAAACAGTCCCTGTCACTGCGGCCTGGCTTACAGCAAGTCACAGAAATACTGGGAATTCAAGGAGTAAAAGTGGCTTTTTGGCTTTGATCATAAATGAAATATGACTATAATTGCACCATTATTTCACTGTAACAACATTCTCAGAAAGTTGCTGGACTTGCGAATAAAGGGTGAATTAAAGTTTTTGTCACACTGGCAATGGAACATTGCAAAGGTACCATTTCAGGAGTGTTGAAGTGTCCATTGTCTGTGCAGGAAATCCAGTGTGTTCCTTGCAGTGAAATCTCTGAGGGGAGGGGAGGTTGTTTTTGCACTGAGCATCAATCTTAACGTGCTGAAATTCCAGTGTGAACCAATTCTGTCTCCTTAACATTCCTCGACGTTTGCCTGCAGAAAAAGGTTATTCTCGGTGTTCCAGCTTTTAGACTTTAATAGTGATGCTATTTTAGCACCTGGCATTGAACATGAGATGTTAAACACCTCAGCAGGTTTGATCTCCTCAGCTGGAGTGGAGCAGCAGCACAGAGCTGCCTGTCCCTGGGGCTGGGCTCTGGGGGTGCTGGGTGTCCCCAGGTGCCACTGCCCAGCTCTGGGATGGACTCTGGGGGACACAGAGGGTGACAAACTGCCCTGACCTGCTGTGGCAGCATCTCCAGGCCAGGTCACCCTTCTCCCCCACGTCTGGGTGGGGAAACACCAGCAGAGGCAGCAGAGCAGCCCAGCTGGGGGATGCTGTGTCCCAGCTCAGATATTTGTGCCCTGGAAGAGTTTTTTTCCAGGTGCTGTTGTTGGCCAGAGCTGGAGTGTGTCTTTACCAAGGCACAGAAGGGTAGGTGACAACACGGAGGGGCAAGCTGCAGAAAGCTGGCCTTATAAATTCATATTGCAGCTGATTTTCAAGCTGTAACCTCTTAAACTTCACCCCTTTCATTCTGCAGGAGTTCTTTGGGTTTGGCCTTTTCTGCTTGCCTGGCTGGGATATTAAGGTAAATATCACTGCACAGCCAGGATGGCTCAGTGCTCTGTGCTCCCCTCTGCAAGGGGCTCAGGCTGCCAACTAGGTGTCACTCCCAAACTGTGCCACTGAGATGATTGCCCTGCAATGAGGCAAATATCAAAGGGAAATACTGATCTTCATTTGGGTTTGGGCCCAAGGGACACTGGGCACAGCCATCCTTTTTCTCCTCACAATGAGAGCAGCTCTTCTGACAGTCGAGAACTTTCTCCATCTCTCATCCTATCAAACAGCCCAAATTTAGTTGTTGTTTTGGTTTGGTTTATTTCATGTTATCTTTTTTTCTGTCTTGAAAAATTCCATCTGTAGAGTGGCTGGCACAATTCTGCTGCCACTTATCACGATGTAGCTGAGCTGATGACAAATTCACAGATCCTTCATGCAAGCTGAGAGGATGCAGAACAAGGTGCTTGTAGTGGTTCTTGGTATCTCTTAACCCACAGGAGCCCTTGCTGATAAATCCTGATTTTGTGTGAGTTGTGGGGGAAGCACATTGCTTGTCAGGGCGAGTGGCAGAAAATCAAAGCTTCTTGCTGCAGCTCAGAGCCAACATCCCAATGTGGGATCTCAGATTGCAATTTCTGCTCACACATGTGGTCATTTTTATCCCCATGGAGCATCTGATGGAAGCAAGAGTTGCTGTAATTGGATTCTCTTACCCTTCCTGTTACTGGTCATGAATTCAATTGAAATTCTGGTCTTTTTAGCAATTATTGAGAAATCATCTTTTTTTTTTTTTTTTTCTCCGTTATTGATGCTTCTAATATGAACACGATGTTCATGTAAAAATTGAATTTAAAACCCTCTTTCTGGAGCATGTCTGAGTTAATCAGTTAAAACTGTCCTTTCAAGCTGAGCAGAAGAAAATTCTCTGCTGTTCAAGGGTAAAGCTATGTCCAGCACTGAAGAATTAAACAACTTAAAGGCTTTCAGTGAAGTGGAAGAATAAAGGGAAATAAGGTATTTGGGGGTTGGAAGTAGATGATCTTTAAGGTCCCTTTGAAGCCCAACTATTCCACGATTCTATGACATCAAAAACAGCGGCAGGGACCTCTAGAAAACACTAAAATTAATTCCTGTTTATTGTGCTTCTGATTGTAAACTGGAGAGGCAGAGTGACTGCTGAATGGCAGGCTGGGGTTGGGAAATCATTCTGGGACTGTTGAATGTGTGAACACACTGGGAAGGAAGAGGGAACGTGAATGTTTATCGGGGAAAAGAGGCTAAGAGAGAAAGGGAAAAACAAGAGAAACACGAAATTGTGGGATGTTTTTGTGCTGCTGGAAAAGGGAGGGCGCAGGGCAAGCAGAGTCATCTGTCACACTGACAAAGTGCCACCGTGCCCCGAATTATCTCATCCGCTAAATGGACATTGATATCCCGCTCCGTGCCACGCAGCCAGGGAATTACAGAGCCCCTGGCGCTGGAGCAAAGCCTGCGCTCGGGCTGTGCCCATGGAAATGCAAATCACGAGCGGTAGGTAATTAGCGGAGCTGGAGCTGCTCGGTGCCGCACCAACAGCAGCCACTCGCGGAGCCCCTGCAGCTCCGGCTGCCCGTAATTGGGTTTCTGCGGGAGAGAAGGAGCTGCAGCAGGCGGTGCAGGGCAGGGCAGGGCAGCCTGGCCATCATCCTGGCCATCCTCCTGGCCCTGCAGCTCCCTCGGCTCCCCCTCGCTCTGTCCCTGCGGGAGCCCAGCGGGCAAACGCCTCCCGGCAGAGGCAGAGGTGTTATTGAAGCGGATGTGCAATTTTTTAAAGGTTTTTCCTCTTGTCTGCAGCTGTGTAATTGCCAGCTTTCATGTGGGCTGAGAGGGCTGTACTTGTGCTGTGGATTATTTAGAATTCTTATTCAACAGGAGCTTCAAAAGAGCCAGGAACACAACAGAGAGCAGCAAGTCCTCACCAAAAGCCACCACAAATTACCCCTCAAAGTGGTTGGTTTCTTGTAATTAGTAGAGCTGTCCTCACAGCTTTGTTTTCAAAGGCATTTTGGAATCTCCTAAATGGGCTCTGCAGGGCAGGCAGGATCAGCTTGGGGTTCTGTGTGCAGGGATGAATAATTGGAGCCCAATTATTCTGCTGCTTTCTAGGCTGAGAAACCCAAAATCAACGTGTGAGGCTTCTTTTTAACATGTCTTAATTCTTTCTCATCTTCTTTTCTTTTGCTGCTTTTCTGTGTCCTCTGACTTGGTTAAATGACTGGATTGAACATGACTTTTAAGTCTTCATTTTATTGTGAGGATGGAGTGACCTAGCCAAGGCTCTGAGTCAGACCATTCCTTTTTTTACCAAAGTTGGATACCAATCAAGCATGGAGTCAATGCAATGTATTATTTTAAATTACTAAAACATTAGGAATAAAGACTCTGGAAGGCTGCAGAGGTCAGAGAGGCAGAAGGTCTCACCACAATCAGGAGGGTGTTTGTTGAAGGCAATCATTTAAAATCAGCATCACATTCTTAAAGAACAGCCATGAGCTCCAACTGGGGTATAAAAGGTACTGAAAATGGGATTTTGGCTTTCTGCTGAGATGGACTTTGGCTTTGTTTTCCTGTTTTCTGATCCCAGGTTGTACTACATTTTAAAAACAGTCTTTTGAAGGAGCATATGAAGGGAAAAGGGATGAGACTGGCAAGAGTTCTGCCCAGGAGCAGAGCTCATTCCCATTGCCAGCATGGGGAAATATCTCTGATAAAACTCCTGCTGCAGAGCAAGGAAAAAGGCCAAGGTCTCCCCTGACCACAACCTTTCAGCACAGCCAAGCCCCATCTCATTTACAAGTGCTTTTGCCAGAAAATCAGGATTTTAGGAAAGGTCACTCTGAACTTGAGAAATTGTTGCTAATCCTGTTTGAAGCAACACCCAGGAGTTTCCTGTCTCCCCTGAGGTCCTGGTGTCACCAAGGGAGGGGAAAGGGCTGGTGAGGCAGACAAGCAGCTCTTTCTTTTGCCATCAGGTGTTGCTGAAAGTGCTTCCTGTGTTGTCACAACCAATAACCCCAAATCCCAAACTCTGAGCCCTTTGTGTCCCAGAGCCATTCTTTGGGCAGAGTGTGACCTCTGCTTGGGGCTGCTGAATTTTGGGTTCAACCCCAGAGATGAGGGATCAGAGAGATGGCAGCCAACATGCCAGAGGGTTCTTGCCAGAGCCCAGCCTGCAGCTCCATGTAATCTAACACTCTCCAGGGGTTGGGTTGGAGTAAAATAAGAACTGATGACTCATCCCTTCATCTTCAACTCTGAATGAACCTGAGCATGAAATTAAAACATGAGTAGCTTTTTCCCCTACTTTAATTATTTCCACGTTTTTCTGTGAATCCTAATTTCTACCCAGGCTGGAAGGGGAGATTCTCTGACCATAGAAAAATCTGTGCTTCCAATGCATCTGGAAGCAGAAAATTCATAAAACTCCATAAGAACATTTGTTCCCAAGAGAATTCTGGAAAGGGCCAGAATACTCTGTGTAGGGCCAGAGTCCATTTTCCTCTTCAATTGTATGAAATATTTAATCCTATAAGTGCCAAAAATTTGGTTTTTGTAAGGATTAAAACCATGTAGATTATTATACCTGATATTATTAGAAGCTGATCAGAATTTGCCCATCATTTTTAATAATGCTGCAAAAATCTCCAAGCCTGTCTCAAGAGTTATTCAGGCAATATTTCTTCTGATTTCATCAGCTCTGTTTTCCTGATGAGGTTTGATTAAGGGACTCAGGAATTAACTGCAGTGATTGCAGGAATGGAAGTGTTACAGAAGTACCATTTTTTTTTTTCCTCTGGCCTCCTCCCTCTCACACCTTGAGAGGCTGTGCCTGTGTTGATGCTGCAGCTGGAGTTTATCTTTTATAAGGAATTTTTATTTGGAATGAAATGAGGTTTGCAGTGAATGGAAGCCATTCCTGCAACTGCTGAGTGTAATTAGACTAAAAGCACAGATTTATTTCTGCCCATTTCTTGCTGCCATCCTTGACTTCTTTCCTTCCCTTGGCCAGGAGTGCTCAGACTGTGCACATCTCCTGTCCTAAATTTCCATCCCCACATGTCCTGGATGGAGGATTAGTTGGATCTAAGGACACTTCCCATGAGTTTTGGTGCCTAACTGAGACCAAAGACTTTCTCCCCCACTCCCCATGCCCCTTCCATGGTGGCAATGCCACAGGGATGCAGCCACATCCTTCTCTGGGCACTTCTTTCATCCCAAACTACCCTGGCCCTGCTGCTTTTTTGTAGAGCTAGTGGATATTTGCCTGCTGTGATATTTATTCCAGAACCTTCTCCTCTGCAATGTCTAACACATGGAGTTAGTTCCCTTCCACTGAAATGCCTTCCTGGCACTTCTTTTGATTCCAAATCACATCTGAAAATCTCTTTTATTACCTGTTTAATTTCCTTTTTTTTCTTTCTTTCTCTCACCCTCTTGTGCTGCCATTATGCTGACTTTGTAACTCTGTTATTTAAGTATGAAGAACATTTTAGGTAGAATTTATGAAAGCCATTCCTAGGCATGCCAAGTAAAAAAAAAAATCAACTCTCAAACAAGATTTGTATATGATAGGGCATAACAACAATTACACTGCATCTGGATTTAAATTAAGACTAAGAACTTCAAAATGAACAGGAGCCAGAAAGTGCCAGAGGGGCAGAATGCAAACCCAGCATTGAGAGGAGAGTGTGAAGTTTATAATGAGAGCAAAACTTCATCCTTGTGAACATTATTTGTTATTTCTCCTTTGGCATTGCCCAATTTAATAAAATCCTGGAGAACTTTCAACCCTGCTCAACTGCTGATTTTTAATGAAAAAAGATGAAAGAGATCAGAGATCTCTGTACTTGCAATCTTTTAAAGTGAACCTCCATACATCAGAAACTCTGCCTGCATAAAAATGCCTGTGAAAGGTGATTTTTTAAAAAAATCCCCATAATGTTTATTCTTGTTTTATTGGATACTAAACCTAATACTCCCTGTATGTCTTGAATTCATGTTTGCAGTGGAAAACAGAGGTGTAAATAGACTAAAAGCACAGATTTATTTCTGCCCATTTCTTGCTGCCATTCTTGACTTCTTTCCTTCCCTTGGCCAGGAGTGCTCAGACTCTGCACATCTCCTGTCCTAAAGTTCCATCCCCATGATGTCCTGGATGGAGGTTTAGTTGTTCAGCCTCTTTCCAGGCTGTCCTGTTCCTCAGCTGCTGGAGACACCAGGGACACTGCCCTGGGAAGGGTTGGGAATGGTCAGGAAGGGTTGGGAATAGCTGGGAATGGTCTGGAATGGTCAGGAAGGGTTGGGAATGGCTGGAAATGGTTGGGAATGGTCAGGAAGGGTTGGGAATGGTCAGGAAGGGCCACACTGAGCATTCCCAGCTCGCAGCTCTGCCATCCCCAGGGCAGGGCTGTGGGAAGGTTGCTGCTGCTCGACAACTTCCTAATATGTACAGCAAATTCCTGTCTTGCGAAATCTGCCCGTGGTTGTAGACTTAAAAATACACATTGAGTCAACAGAGCTGAGTGTGGGCTGAGCTCCTGCTGGTCTCCAGGAGAAGCTGCTTGGATGGACACTCCAATGGGGCTCCTTGGGGATTTCTCTGCCCCTGGGAGTCCTGCCTGGAGGAGAGGGATCCCTGGGAGCTGTGACCTCCCAGCTGAGCCATCTGCAGGAGCTCTGCTCCCTGCTGCTCTCCATGCTCACTGTCCCTGCAGTGCTGGTGGTGATTTCCCAGCTCTGTGACTCTTTGACTTCCTTCCATAAAGAGGAGAAGGGCACTTTGATATGTCAGTACAACAGGATGGATGTCAGAGCCCCACCATCCTCCCCAGCACTCCTGGGCTAGGGTGAGGCTGGAAGCTCCCAGCATCTCCCACTCTGCTGTCCTGGCTGGCCATTCCCCCTGGAGCACTTGGCACAATCCTGAGTGAAATGCTAACCCTGCAGGCTGAGAGGCAGAAGCGTGCAAGTGATGTATGAAAACGCAGAGTGGCAATTTCCGTGCTGCAGGTGTGATTCATGGGGATGCTGCCTGGGAAACGTTTATATCCAACCGTAACAAACCTCCACAGAATGGCACAGTTTATTAAGCCAGAGGCAAATGCAAATGATGAAAGACTGCTGTGTAAAACTGCATTAAACATGTCCCATTACATGATGCAAACCACATTATGGAACTGCTTCAACATAATGCTCCTTTCATTCCTCTAATTCCTTGGTGATTTAAATTTCTATATTTTATGAGATAGGAAAATAATAAAATATTAATTGCACTTGTGCATGCTAATGTTCTGTTATCAATATAAATATAAGAGATAAAATAATGTTGCCAGGAGGGATGTAGATCTCTAAATATCAGTTGTCAGGAAGGGAGAAAAATCTCTTTGCACCCTGGGCTGACTGAGGGGGTGACCTCACCCTCCTGCTTGCAGTTGGATCCAAAATGTGGTGCAGAGATCACTTCTGGGGTGGTTTATCTCTCCCTGCCTTGCCTCCCCTAGCAGGCCCAGCTGGCAGAGCAGAGCAGTCCTGTGCCACTCCTTGGTGCTTCTCATCTCTTGTTCAAGCCTGAATTGCAGTCCTTACAAGATGCAGAGGAAGAGAAGCCTTTAAGAGCATGAAGGAAACAGTAGGTGGGTTTGTTCTGACTTGCTGTTTAAAAATGGAGTTGGGAAGGAAATTGATTTCCCATCGCAAAAAAATATTTTTGTTGCAGCACAAAAAACGTTTGGGCTGTGCTGTGGGTGAGGCTGAAGCCTTTCAAGGCTTTGAGGGAGACCCAACTGCTCTGCCAAAGTGTGGACACCCCAGTAGGATGCTGCAGGGAGAAAAGGAGTCTAGATCTGTGTCCAGACAGCCCTGGGCAGCAGAGCAAACGTGGCACAAGCCCTGAATTCTCTGGAAGTCCTCCCAGGGTCTAAAATGTTTCTAGGCAATCCCTTTTAAAAAATTGATACATTACTCTGTTTTTTGAGAAATTGGCATTTTCTGAGGGTTGGGTTTTTTTTCCCAAACAGACCAAAGACAATCAAATTCTGTTGTCATGCCAGAGGAGAGAGACTCATTTTAAAGAAAGATATATTATTTGTGGAGAGAAAAGTATTCCCATTTATTCTACACTATTTATGGTGCTCTCATATCCTGCTTCTTGTTAGTGTGCATTCAGTGGAAACCATCAGCCAGTGATAAACTACTGATCTCAAACCATACAGCAAAAGCAGCATCAAACATAACTCACAGCACCAATTAAAAATATTTACAGCACTGTATCTCCTATATGAAGTTTAAACACAGCTTTTTTATCTTCTTGGGGTTCTGTTTTGCATAAATTTGATTCCAAGTTGCAGTTCACAAAGGCAGGGAATTGCAGTGTTGGCTGGAATGTGCTGGAAGGGATCTGGAGGCACTGCAGGTCACCACTTGCCCAAGTCTGTTCTCACCCCACACTCTCATTTCCCAAGCCTTTGGGGTCTTTGGCAATTATCACCAACAATCCACCAAAACTCTGGCACCCCAACAGTCCTGTTTGGAGCTGAGGCCATTCCCTCAGGGATGAGACAAGAGGTCTCTCCAAGGAGAAGCTGGAGGATCTCAGCAGCTCAGAGCCCTGACCTGAGCAGGAAGGTTTAGCACAAGGTCTGTCACAGAGAGTTTGGATTCACACTCCCTTGCATTTGAAGAGTTCTTCTCTAAGATTTCTGTCCAAAGTGTCAGAAACATTTCCAAGAACTGCTAACCTGAGAGGTTTCTGTAACCTTGGACGGCACAAAGCACAGCAGATACTTCCTAGGAGTTTTAGCTGAAGGAACCCAAGGGCAATGCTCCCTACAGCCTGTGGCTACATCTAGATTAGACTTGGGAAATAAATTTCCTTTCACTTTAATCCCTTTATGTTTTATGGATGCAAAACCTTTTTAGGTCCTTTTAAGGTCCTTTTTCTCATGAGTAATTGCACTTTAGCTCAGTGTAAAACCCTGGCTGTGCTTTGCTCAGGTCCCTGTCACACTGAGGGTCACACAGGGACTCTGTTCCCAGCTCCTCCCTTGCCTTGCTGGGACCAGGAACACCCAGCAGAGCCAGGGATGCCATGAGGATCAAGGGGAATTCTGCTGCCCCAGGACTTTGCTGTCTTTGCCTGAGATGCTGAGGGGTCCAGGAAGAAATTTCAGAGGGTGATTTGCTCATCTCCTCTCTCAGTATTTTTATGCAGCTCCCATTATAGTCATTAGAGTTGTGTGGCTGTTCAACCCCTACATGCTCCACATTTGTGTTTTCCTCCTACCTTTTCAAAAATAGATATTTCAGCAATCTGCAGCATCACATTTGTTGCTGTGGCGACGATTGTGATGTTGCCAATGGAGATGTGACTTCACTGACAACCTCTGAAGAAGGACAGGAACATGAAGTGTGGCTTTTCTCTCCTGCCCCTTCCCTGCTAACCCTTCTGCTGTTCCCTCTTCCCCCTGCTGCATCGTGAACCTGAACTGATGCACAGATCTATCTTCTTTCTTCACCTGAGCTGCATTTTGGCATAAACATATACGTGTAGCAGATGCAAATTGCCTCTAATTAGAGGTAGATCACAGGGTTGGTGTAATGATTTGTGGATTCTTGCCACACTGCTTTTACAACTTTACCAACACCCTTTGCACTGTAATTCTGTAGGAAGAATTCACCAAAGATACAAGCATGGATAAATTGCCTAATATTCAGGGAAAATGGAAGTAATTTCCTGGTTCTTTGCGTGGGCAATCCCAAAGCAAAGTGACAGGTTGGAGGGAGGGAAGGAAAAGGGATGGGCAGAGTGACAAGCCATTATTGCTCCTGCTGCTCCTGCTGAACGTCTGGCAAAAATATCAACGTTGTTCCCCACCCTGCTGATACCCCACGGTGTTTCTAATGAAAATCGGTGAGCTTGTGAGAACAGGTTTGACTTGAAAGAGGAGAGGAAGGCAGGAGGGATGAGGATTTGGCTCGGTGGGTGTGGGCTGGGCTGTGGGTGGCTCTGCAGGAGCCCCGGAAAAGCTGCCTCCTGCCAGGAAGGATTAGTGCTCTGGTGATGCTGGGATAACGGGCCAAGTTCTCTGGGAAGGAAAAATCCAGCTCCACGGAGAAGCCCAGACATTGCAGACTTTCCTCTGTCCAAAGTTGTGCAGAAAATTCCCAACCAAATGAGCTGTTTGCCCCTGGGGAGGAGGAGTGCGTTGGGAATACAGTGGGATTTCTCCCTGCAGCCTCAGTCTGCCTCAGAAGTGGTTTGTGCTGTGATGGTAATTGGGTTTCAGCTGATTGCAGCAAAACTATGAATCAACTGCAGCCCATTTTTAATAATGAAAAACTGAAACATAATCAGAAATGTATTCATGGAGCCACAGCTTTCAGTGATTAGATGCAGCAACTGGTGCCTGCAGCCTCTTTTTGGACTCATATTCTCTATCTTGCCTTTTTCTTTTTAGTTTAAGCACCAGAACAGAACCCAATATTCTGAGCAGTTGATTTGGCATGAGATGGAGCTGAATGCCAGATTAATAATGCTGTTTCCTGTGCCCAGAGCAGCCTCATTTCTGCTGCCCTGCTGGAGGAGTTTCCTCTGCCCAGGTAATCAGCAGGCACCACCAGCAGCACAGGATTTGGCAAGGAGATCTCAAGCAGGATGTGCTCTTGAAATCACTTGTGAGGATGGTGCAGTAACCTTGAGTGCTGATAAGGGAAACTGTATTTTCCCTCTCCCGAGTGCAGGAAGATATCGTGGAGCATTGACAGAAGGATAAGTTACTATGGTGATGAAGGCTATAAAGCAGATGGAAATAAATATATGTATAATGCCTTTTAGGTATAACATGACAGAAAAATGGTGACCTGTTTCCATGGGACTTCACAGAGGCTGGAGTTGTGTTCACATTGATGCTTTCTGGGAGTCAGGAGAGATGGATGAGGGACCTTGTTTCCTATCAGAACAGCACTGCAAGGTGGCTGTGCTGCAGCAGCAGCTCCTGAATCTCAGGTTTCTGCCCTGTTCTCTGCAGGCCTTGCAGCTCCCCACCTCCAGCTCTGGGGCTGTGCTTCCAGCATTAACAATTCCCATCCTTTCCTTGTTCTCCTGCCTGTACATCCTGTGCTTCCTTGGACAAATAAATGACAGGAGAATGGCAGAACTTTGATTCCCCACACCCCCACCTCCTGCAGCCCCTGGGTCTGGATGCTTCAGTATCAAACATTTTCCAGGGGAAAAAGGAGATTCAGTTTCCCCTGCTTTCTCCACCTCTCCCTGCCCACAGGTCACTGGATCATTTTCTGCTGACCCTCAGTAATGGTTTGTTTTTCTCCTTCCATAATCTCCTCATAGCCTAAGGCAGCTTGGCCACTTGGACTCTTTATGTTCCTTATCTCCATCAGTAAAATGCCAAAGTGAGTTATAGGAAGGATTTAGGCAGCACTGAGGGTAATGTGATGATTACGTAGATTAATTTTGAAGCCTTTTTTGCTTTCAGAATTTTGTTCATGACTCATGTTTGTTCACAAGATATGATTATAGAAGTTTTCAGAGCAATGGCATGTGTGCATTTGGGAAGGCCTCGTGTTGATTTAAAGGAAACCTCTCAAATGAGAGGTAAGGGTCGAGTCTCACATGAGACATCAGGACTTTCTTTTTCTCCCAGCTGGTTTTATTTATCTGCATCTGCCATTCTTCAGAACAAGCTTGTGGCAGTGCAAGGTGTGCTGCATGTCGGTGCTGCATGCAGGGGGAGTTGCTCCCTGGGCTGCTCCTGCAGCGCTGAGAAGGTGGAAAAGCTGCTTTTGTCAGGAAAATAGAGATATGACTCAAAGAGCAAAACAGGAGCTGAGTAAGGCTGTTCTGCTCTACCTGTCAGAGCAAGATTTCTGGTGGGCTGGAGGGAGCAGTGAGTGACTGCAGTGCCTTCACAGCCCCTCACACCCAGGGCTCTGCCACTCATCTCCCCCGACCTCTCAGCTTTCTGCAGTTCTCCGAGAGAAAAAATCCTGGGTAGCTCTTTGGCAGAGTGGATGGTTAAAGGGCCCAGAGCAGCTCCCAGCTCCAGGCCTGCTGCTCCAAGTCCAGCTCGTGTAAGGGCATGGATTGATGTGCTCATGGAATTTGGGCTTGATTTCCCCAAATGCCCCTGGTGGGCTGTGCAACCAACATTTTATTGGAGTGCTTCAGCCTCGCTGCAGCTGCCTCCACTGGAGGAGCTGCCTTGGCTGGGCACTGCTGGCCCCTGTGCTGTCCTGGCAGGGTGTGCACCCTCTGTGCTGGCAGTGTGCTGTCCTGGCAGGGTTTGTGCCCTCTCTGCTGTCCCCTGTGCTGTCCCAGCAGGGTCTGTCCCCTCTCTGCTGTCCCCTGTGCTGTCCTGGCAGGGTCTGTGCCCTCTCTGCTGTCCCCTGTGCTGTCCCAGCAGGGTCTGTCCCCTCTCTGCTGTCCCCTGTGCTGTACCAGCAGGGTTTGTGCCCTCTCTGCTGTCCCCTGTGCTGTGCTGGCAGGGTTTGTGCCCTCTCTGCTGTCCCCTGTGCTGTCAGGCAGAGCACAGAGCAGGAGGTCAGTGTCCGTGAGCAGGGCAGGGTCAGGCAGAGCACAGAGCAGGAGGTCAGTGTCCATGAGCAGGGCAGGGTCAGGCTGAGCACAGAGCACAGAGCAGGAGGTCAGTGTCCGTGAGCAGGGCAGGGTCAGGCTGAGCACAGAGCAGGAATGCAGTGTCCATAAGCAGGGCAGGGTCAGGCTGAGCACAGAGCACAGAGCAGGAGGTCAGTGTCTGTGAGCAGGGCAGGGTCAGGCACATCACAGAGCAGGAACTGAGGTGTCTGCTGGCCCAGCCTGCCCAGCTCAGGCTGTTTGCTCAGCTGTGCTGTGCTGGGCACGGTTGGTGTTTGGGCTAACCCAGAGCTGCTGTGGCCTGAGCCAATGCACTGATTTATTCCTGCTCTGGCACTCGTTGGGCAGATGAATCAGATGGATATTTGCATTCCCTAAATTTAGCCTATGCATCCATGTACCCAGCCTGTGTGCATGTTTGCATTTGCATGCTGTCACATTTAGCTGAGCGAGCTGCAGACCATTTTGGGTTGAGCAGGACCCCTCGTGGCCACTCCATCACAATCTGGCATTCCCAGACCCACTCAGCCTCCCTTGGGATTTGCTTGCAAGGGAAGACTTCTTCATTTACACAAATAACGTTTAAAAAGTGCAGGAAAATATCCCAATTGCAGAGTTTATACATCAGTTACTCTCCAGAAAGGCTGCTCAGGTGTAATTGCATCAGCTTGAATCCACAAACCAACTCAACCAGAGGAGTTTCCTCTGCCAGCAGCCTTTAAATCTTTATTTCCAAACTGTCTATCAGTGGTTTGTTCCCATCTCTTCCATTAAGTTGCTCAGTATCAAAAGGATGACAGATGACACAGCCAGCAGTGTCCTCCCATGGAGTCACCTGCCTATGCAGAGTGAGCTGTCCTGGTGACCTGCCATGGGCACAGCTTGTCCCTGCCACCAGACCTGGGGCTTCCCTCACTCCCTGCTCTCCCACACCATGCAGCAGCATTTGGGTTCTGCTGGAAGCACCACAGGAGGAAGCAGAACAGTGAAATCCTGGAGCTCTTATCTCACATCTCCATTCATACAAAGGTTTTATCTCACAATCTGATTTCATTTTCAGTCCTGAGAGAAAAAGGAAGCTCACAGGGGTCTGGGCTGTTTTTGAGGAAATTAATTCCCATTTTCATCCCTGTTCACTGCTGTGATCTGAAGCTATTTAAGCAAAGGCAGAATAACTGGCAATGTTTGGGTGCATCAGGAATTTACTGCACTAGAATGAAAGTTAACCTTTCAAACTGGACCAAAGCAAGTTCTGTCACCACTGGTGGCTTTTGTTACTTGTTGTGTTCCTCTGTCTCCTTCCCCACAGAAGGAATTTAGGGGTGTCAGGGTGCTTGGCACACATCTTGGAGCTTGGGAAGCATCACTCTGTCCTACTGCTGAGGCACCAGACCCTAAAGAAGATGTTAATGAAGCTTGAAATCCCATTTGCATTGCAAATGACACAATTTGTTCTGGCTTTATACGGAATTAATTTGAACTGTTTGCTGCTTTGTTCCAATTGTGCAAGTGAATAATGCTGCAGCATTAGGTGGCTCAGCACTGTAAAGATCTTAGTCACAAACAAGGCAGGGTAAATTAAAAATATGCTATGTTGAACAGATCATCTATTCAACTTCCTGACTTTTTCTTTATCAGCCATCTTCCAATTATCAAACCATGGAGGAGTCCTGCTCTCCTCGAAGCCTGAAGGACTGATGCTGATTTGTTCAGTTCCAGGCAGATTTTTAATTACAACTGCTTTAGAAATTACCTAAGGGGCTTAAACCAACCTCCTGAAGGGGTTTGTGAGATCTCTTGAGTAAAAAGAGCAATAAAAAGGTGAGTTTTTGCCAGGCTGGGGCTCTGAGCAGGTTCTCCCCCATGCAGTGCATGGACAAAGCAGCTCCTGGCTGGTCCTTCTCAAAAGTTGTAATTTCATAACAAATCTCTTTCTGGGCATGGAGGAAAGCTAAAGATAATTATTGGATCATTTCACCTCATGTTGCTGAAAAGGCAGTGAGCTTTGGAAACAAAACTGATCCTACAAATCAGTCTCACCTGCTGAAAGGTTGCTGGTTCTTTTCCTATTACTTGTGTGGGTTTTTTTCTTTTAATGCTCTTACTTATAATTTTGCTTTAAAGTGTGAGCTCTGTGCTGCCTCAGCCTGGCAGGAGAAACACCTAAAGACTTTATATACTACAGTTGACTAACAGTGTGATAAATGTTTGAAAAGTTGTTTTCAAAGAAAATCTATTTCATCTACTAGTGCAGGAGGGAGTTGGTCTCAGTTGATTTCAGATATCTCCATCCTCTAGCAGCTGGAACAAAACATATCCTGAGTCTGTGACCTTCCCAAACCTGTCTGGCTCAATTGGCATTTCCAGGAGTTCCTGAAGAGATTTTTGGGAAGTGTGGACTGGTTCAGCTTCCTGTGCATACAGAGACATCCCTTTTTTGGCTCTCTGCAAACAGAGGCTTCAGAACAGTCACATTTACAAATTATTTAACTTTCAAATGCTCATTAAATCCCTGGCTCCTTCTGCAGGCTCAGCAAGTGGCATGTACAGAATTCTGGAAGTGACGTAGGAGAACAGGATAAAAATGGCTTTTCCTCCCCATTTGATTTTCCTCCCTGGGGTGTGTTGTGTCTGGTCAGCAGTGTCCCTCAGCCCTGCTGTCCATGCAGTGCCCAGGGAGAGCTGAGCAGCCCAAAACTGTGTCCATAACAAAGCCTGATTAGCAGAGGGCTGGGCAATGCTAACGAGCAATTCTCATTGAGCTCCACAAATTCAGTTTGCATCAGAATGTTCTGAAGGGAAGCTACTGCCTTAATGCACTGATGTGCCTCACGTGGCTACAGCCACAATTATTGTGATGTCTGATCTAAGCCACACTTTTCACCATCTAAATCTTTTTTTATTCCCGCTGCATAGTTTTAGCAGGAAAAATGAAAGAAAAATTGCTGTCATAAAAGACTCATCTGCTTCCCATTACGCTGACATTTAAGGATTGCACACATTAAAATGCTCCTATGCACTACAGAGAGGCACAGAAAAACCAGGAGGTAGAAATTTATAACCAATGGGAGATTTTGTAATTCAGCCACCCCGGGGTGGGCGTGAGGCAGGGCAAGGAGAATGATGTCCTGCAGCCAGCCCTGCCCAGCCCTCCCTAGATCAGTCTGACAGCAAACTGGATTGCCAGAGCAGGGGAGAATATTTTCTCCAAACACCTTCACCCTCTGTTCCTTCAGATCAAAAATAAAGGTGTTTATATGTTCAGCCCAAAGGCAGAGTGTTGTGCTCCCTGCAGGGATCACTGCAAACTGTGAGTTCTGTGGCCAGCTGAGCAGTGCCCTTTGGGCTGCACTGGGATGCAATTGCTAAGGAGCTTTTCTTTGAATTAGGAAATCAAATTCCTCTTGTCCTTCTGGGCACCTTCAGCCACAGGAATCTCTGAGGAGCAGCACTGTTTGGGAGTGAGGTTTGCCCAGAGGCTAAGCTGAGCAGGTGGCAGGCAGAGCTCAGGGAGTGCTGAGCATTCCCACTGGCTGCAGCAGCACCAGCACACAGTGAGAATTGCTCCTGCACTGCTGCCTTCCCAGGACCTTCAGCTGACAGCAGGTCAGGTTCCAATGCTGCAGTATTAATATGAGAGCTGTAATGTAAATTATTTTGTGCTTGAAGAGGTGTTCAGTGGAGGAATTGCTGCTGTGAGTGTTTGACAGAGGCTGTGCTGGCAGGTCTGTGCAGGTTTAATGACTTTGGCCAACAGGAATGTTCCCAAAACCAATTTTTCTGAACCCTGACTTGGCCTCTTTAGAAGCCTTTCCTGCTGGGGACTGTCAGAGGGAAAATGAAGAGCTGTCCTGGCATCTGGCATTGAAACACTCCAGCTCTTTGAGAGTTTGCAGTATTCCTGTTTTACAGGTTGCATTTGTTGCCCAGAACATGATTTTCTGAGCTCTGAATGGCTTTGCTTCCCAGCTAAGCAGGATGGTTTGGAAATTGTTTCTCTTCCTGGGATTGTTGTCCTTTCAATATCTGCTGCATCACTGCAGTGGCTGTTTTTCTGGTGTCAATTATTTAGTTAGAGGCAGGATAAGCTCTTTTCTGGCCTTTTTTTCTATACCATGGACATCTTGTGTCCCTGTCAGCCCAGTAATCTAATGAAGCCTGTATATAGACTTGAAATATCTGTGGAAATAGTCTGAAACATATGGACATCATGTGTTTTGGGCACAGGATGGCTTGGGATAAATAACATTTATGTTTTCTGCAGGAAGATATTTTCAGTATTTTATTTATGTTTTTGTCTATCAAAGTCTAAAAATTATTTTTATTGGAAAGCTGTCCTGTGTTAAAGGTTTGAAGCTTTCACAGCAAGTAACAGTGTGCTCATTGCTACTGCTATTTAAAAACTAATTGCTGAGGTTTATTGCAGAACTGTAAATATTAAAGGCCAGATTTGTCCTGTCTCATCCATGCAAGTCTCATTAAATCTGTGATCAGAATCTGATCCAAAAAAGAAACTTTTCTCCACCGATCCTAAGCACACCTTTTAAGACAATTAACTTGGCTGAGTGTTCTGATTTGATCTTAAAAAGGAATGTGCTCCTTTGAAAACGATTTATTGCATCCATTTGAATCAATAGTGCTGTTAAAAGAGCACAGGGAAAGAAAAGCACAAGTGTCATGTGAGGTAAAGCAGTGAAACAAGACAGTAAATTTTACAGAAAAATGTAGGAATCAGAACTGACAGTGGCAGTGTCAGCCAAGCCTCAGTTCTGGTGCAGCCATGGGGTTGGAGGTCCAACCAGCAAGGAGGGCAGTGGTTGGCAGTGCCAGGCTGGGCTGTGCCTGGAGCTCTGCTGCTGGCAGCCTGGCAGCCAAATGGTGTCACAGAGCTGTGAAATCGTCCTGCTCTTGAAAATATCCATAATAATTGGCACCAGTGTGTGGAGCTGTTTGAGCTGTGGATGGAACCTCCTCTCTGAGCAGTGAGCTGATGTTGTTTTTAATGCTAACAATTCCCTGCCAGAGCAATCACTCCCCATCAGTTACCAGCACCAGCCACGTGTTTTCCTCTTCCAGCTCTTCCCTGGAGCCATGCACCCCCTCAGGCACACAGGTCACCCCAAGGTGGGCATTTGGCACCCCAGAGCTGCTGTCCCTTTGGTGTGACAGCTGTCCTGGCCAGGCTGAGCACAGAGCTCCTCAGCCACCCCAAATCCTGCACCAAACAGAAAGCCCAGACAGTCTCTGTACTCCAAACAGAGACAGCTGGCAGTCTTTGACTTGCAGACGTCAAACAGCCTCGTGTTTGCTCAGATTTTACCTCCAGCTAATCAGTTAATTGGAGTTAAGTACTCTGAGCCGTTCCACATCCCTCTTCTCCTAATGAAGAGGCTCTGCTGCCAGCCAGGCTCCAGAGTCCATCCCAGCTCCCTGTCCCTGCCACTGCTGGGAATTATAAACCAAGGAAGCACAGGGACAGGACAGGGACATGGCTCAGTGTGACAGAGAGGAGCTTTAGCTCAGAGACTGGAAGGAATTCCTCCCTGTGAGGATGCTCAGGCCCTGGCACAGGGTGACAGAGAAGCTGTGGTGCCCCTGGATCCCTGAGGTGTCCAAGGCCAGGCTGGACATTGGGGCTTGGAGCAGCCTGGGACAGTGGGAGGTGTCCCTGAATGGCAGGGGTGGCACTGGATGGGATTTAGTGTCCCTTCCAACCCAAACCAGTCTGGGATTCCACTCTGTGCCATGGCCTGCAATGCTCTGCAGCTCCCCTGAGGTTGCCATTACTTTTTTATGAAGACCAAATTAATTCAGAAATATGAAAAGAATGGAAATAGATACAAATATGCCAATTTATGCATTTAGCACTCCCCCCTGCATATTTTATGTCCTTCTTTCCCCCCAGCCCCTCAAGCAGCTCTGGCCTGTTGTGTTTCAGTAAATCTCAAAGCCTGGTGAGTTCTTCCAGAACAGCCTCAGAAATTCTCATCTGGCTCTTCCCAGGTGTACAACTGGGTTCTAAGTGCAGTAGAGAGGTTTATCCTCATTTAACCACTCATCTCATCATTTTTGATGTCTGAAGGTTGAGATCTCAGTATTAAGATTATAAACCTTTGTTTTTATGAGCTTTCAGAAGCCCCAAAACATTTGCTGCCTTAACATTCATTGCATGGAGATCTCTGAGAAATGGGATGAGATCACAGACCTTGCTGAAGATCAGCTCCTGACAGCCAGGAAAGTTGCTCACCCAGTTCTTTCAGAGCTGATTCTTTCACACAACTTTATTTCTAGAATTCTGGGTTTTTTCAGCTTGAATCTTGGTAGGATGTTTTAGGTGGCTGCATTTTAATCTTTAGCATTAATTAACTTGGTAAAGTATAAAGTAGCAGAAGCATGGATGACAATACTAATGAAAGTAATAAAACGAGATTAATTACTAAATCCAAAGAAACAGAACCCTCTGCCTCCCTGCAGACATGGATATTAATGAGATTTCCTTTGTTCCTCTCCGAGGGTGGGCAGTTTCTCCCACCCCACAAATCTCTGCTAGTGCCAAAGAGTTTTGTTTGTTTTGTGCCTGGTTCCAGTTAGAGCTGCAGGCAGAAACTGGTGAATACAGTGAAGTATTGTTAGAAACAGGAATTTCTGACCTGATAGTAAAAGTGACAAAGCAGAGCCTTAATGGGATTTTTATTTTCTTGAGGTGACCAAAGAGGGAGAGGCAGCTTTGCTTGTGGGTTTTTACACCAACTGAAGTTCTCAGATTGCTTTGCTTGGGGAGGAAAGACAAACATAAAGTTTTCAGTATCTACCCAACTTGTTATGGGTAGATAATTAATTCTTGTTATTAATTCTTTCATATTCTGTTTTACTTTTCTATCAGGTGCTTTCTACCCCGATGACTGGAGAACCTGTGGGCAATGAAGCAAGAATATTGAGCAAATAAAGGCTGATCAGTGGCGAAGGTGAGAACTCTTTTTTCAAACAGTTTGAAGCTCTTTGGGTTTTCTTAGTGCTAAGAAAACTTTAACTCAGACTTCTGAGACTCACTGAGGCATAAGAAGTCTTTGTTAAAATTCATTGCTTCTTTCCCGTTATTTAAAGAAGGAGAAATGAGAGGCTGCTGATGAGTTGCACAGAAAGGTCAGAATTGACAGTAACTGTAAAGAAGAACAAAACAGCTTTAAAATCTCATCCCTTTCTGGTGATAAATAAAGTGCATGATCTCAATTATTTTGCTCTTCCAAGGACCTGTTTCAAGGGAAGATTTTTTTATTACATGCACTTTCTTCTCTGACAACAAAATATGTTGATAGTAAAAAGTGGTCCTTCCTAGGGTGAGCTTTGATCCATGAGTTCTGAGAGCCCAGAAGCAGGGTTTGTGTCCTGATGCCCAGGGCCATGGATGGTACCCTGAGAGGGCAGTGAGAGCCAGGATGTGCCTGTCTGTGCTCCATAAAAATGATGCTGTGCTGAGGGGACAACCGGAATCCAGCAAGGGCTGGGAGAGGTGAAGGAGCAGCTGAGCTGGCACTGGCTGGGACAAAGTCATTGCCAGGATTTATGTTCCTGAGCTTCCAGCAAGGGAAAATCTGGGATCTCAGCTGTTTCACCAGCACAGCAGCCTGCCGGGGGCTCTGCAGGTGAGTGTGAGCAGGGAATGGGCTCTGGCTCAGACAGGACAGCATCACCTGGAAGCTCACAGCTCCAGCCAGGCTCTGCTGGGGATCTTTGGGGTGCTGGATCCCTGCCCTGGGGAGAGCAGCCTGGCTCAGAGCAGAGTGAAAGGTGAAAATCCCACTGAGTCCTGCTGGGTTCTCTGTTTTGTGCTGAGCTTATCAAATGTGGCAGCAGAGCTGCTCTCTGAGCCCAGAGCCTCAGGACAGAGGGGCAGTGGAGGAGGGAGAACCATGTGTTTGGGGCTGAGCCTGTGCTGGACATGCACCTTCCTTTGCCAGCAGCTCCTCTGCAGAGCCACCTCACATCCTGGGCTCCAGGTTTGGGATTTGCTGGTTTGTGCTGCCAGAATCAGCCCCAGGGCCTCCCCAGGGCTGCTGGCCTTGGCTCAGGAGTGTCCCTGTGCTGGTGGCCAGCAGAGCTCCTGTCCAGCTCCCTGCAGCCAGCAGAGCTTTCTGTCACCCCCCTGACCCAACTCCTTCACGCCAGCAGGAGCAAATCCCCTGCAGATCTCATCACCAATAATTCACCTGGCCAGGCCAATGAGAACAAGCAGATCAACTGCTGATTTAACAGCAGACATGACATTCCAGCCCACGATTCATGAGCTGCCAGCCTGCAGCAAGGCTGTCCTTTGTCACTGGGGTTTGACTGGGGACTCTGTGGCCTTTCAGCAGACACCCTGGGATTCCCCAAAAATCAACCCCAACTCCACACAGGCCTCGTGTGAGGGAGGAGAAGTGCTGAGGCTCCTATAGAAATCCACATTTCATGTCAAAGCCCTGGAACAAAGTGTCTTCAGCACGCATATATAAATAATTAGTGTGGTTATAAGTTGGCTGGGGTGTTTTTAATTGACTGGATGTATGTATTTACTGACTTTGGGAATGATGCCAAACTTCCCTGCTAAATCCAAGGAGTTGATTTTCCCTCTCCCAATGCTTTCCATGTGCTGAGCAGTTGGAGAGATTTTCTCTAAGTTACAGAAGGAAAAGGCTCCCCTCTCGTGGTGTGAAGGAAAATGGCATTTTCTGAGCTCTCCACTTCCTGAGCTGAGGAGAAACAGAAATAAGTTATAGAATTCCTGTTGTCCTCCAGCCCAGCACGGAGCTTTGCCAGCTGTGCTGCAGCAGAGGTTCAGCAGCCTCTGCCCTGTTTGCCTCAGGGAAAGGGAAATATTTGAGGGGAATTGATTGAAGTTATTTAAATGACAACTAAAAGTCATGATCTTTATCAACCGTCAGAAACATCAGAGCTGAAGAACAGATTCAAAGCTGTTTTGCGTTTGCTCTTTTAAAATACTTTCTCAGTAAATGTTGACTTTTGTGTGTTGGATTTATTCTGCTCTATAAACTCTACTCTCAGGGAGGAGACCTGATAGATAAATGTTCAAACTGTTCTGTAACTCAGTAGACATTCATTCAGATGAGCAGGTTTTCTGTTTTTATTAGGTTAGAAATGCTGAAAAGCATCTGTTATTTACAGGACACCTGGTTTCACTTCCAGTTGGTGCAAAACTGCTTTTGAATAAAACCTGAAATTCAATTGAAAAGCTATAAAAACAGCAGCTTAAAATTATTAGTTAAAAGCTGTCTTGAAATACTTTGGGTGCATCAGGAGGAGAAGCCATGAATTCTCACAGGCATGAGTGACAATTAAAATTAGCCTTTTATGGACTGAGGGAATTTTCCCCAAAGTCAGTGAACCCAAGTGCTTGTTTCTCATCAAAGAGTCTGTCAGAGGTTTGGAGCTCACAGCACTCAGCCTCTCACACCTCATTTGTGTGCAGAAATGGGAAGGAGAAGTTTTCTTGCTTTTTCAGCTCCTTATTGCTTTCTCAGTGTTGAAGGACCTAATTATGAAGCCCAGATATACTGAAATTCAAATGCACTGAATTTCCATTTCTCCTTTCCTACTCCAAGTAAAGCTCATTTACTCATTTAACTGCCCAGCTTCCTGGAGAATTACTCCCTTGGCTTTCTTTACAATATCAGCAGCAGTGATGCACTGTTTGGAAATATATAAATAGTTTATATAAATTTTAAAATAGCTGATGTTTAATTGATGCCTCACTCTAAGTTGTTATTATTTCAGATTTCCTCTTCAAATTTGCATATTCTTAAAAGAAACACACACATTAAATAATCCAAAGAGTTTTTTCTTAAATGTATATTTGATCTATTGTAGAGACCCTTAAATTCCAGGAAATTATTTGATCCTTGGGATTTGATCCTGGACCTACAAGGAATGTAAAAGTTTTGGATTCAAGGCTATGATCTTGGACAGCTCTCAAAAGGAAATATAGAAAAATGTAGTGCAGGAAAGAGGCAGCCTGAAATTAGACCTGTTGTTAACACAAATAGAACAGATTTAGGTTTGGTTCTTACCCTGGTGCTATTTTTATACTAAAACCAGGCTAAAATAGGAAGTCTTTTATCTAATTAAAATCCAAATAGAAACAATTGGAGCCCCATTGGAAGGGGCTCAGCCTCCTTTTCAAAGGCTTTTTTTGGGGTAAAAAGATGTATTTTAGCCATCCAGCTTGGGAATTTGGTTTTGCCCCTTCATGCCTTGTAGAGGGTAAAACCTGAGTTGTGTTTGGTGCCTCATTTCTGAGCCAGGGACACACGAGGTGTCACTGGAGCTCCTCTGGGTGACACGAGCTTCAGAGCACAAACTGCTGCTCTGATCTAGACTGAAACAGTAATTTATGATTCTAATTAGGCTCTGGTTTGCAAGATTGATGAATATTCACATTTTAAATAGCTGAGAAATATTGCAAATGCCTGACAGCTTTATTTGTGCCAGCTCTGAGCCTATGGGGAATGTTCTCTGTGTGCTGAGCTTTCTCAGCATCCCTTCTGCCCCTGGATCCTGCAAGGGCCCAAGGCCAGGCTGCACAGGGCTGGGAGGAGGTGTCCCTGTCCCTGCACAGGGCTGGAATGAGGTCCCTTCCAACCTTTAAACTCCTCCAGGAGGGTTGAACAATCTCTGGAGAACATTTTCTGCTGGCCAAACCCTGCTGACTCTGAGTGCTGAGCTGCCCAGGTCCAGCAGCTGTGCAAGGACAGCTCGGGGCTGATGGATTTGTCACCTAAGTGGATCAGACAGAGCAAAGGGGAGTGTGAGGAAATGTCATGATCCTGTTCCATGGGCTGGGGATGGCAGACACTCACTCATTCAGAGCCACACAATGGCTGTGTGGCTGCCAGAGATGGGATTGAAACGCAGATGTTCTGAGTGCCAGCTCAGCACTAAACCCACAGTTATCCTCTCAAAAATCCAGAACCTCTCTGATTCATTCCCTATTTAGAACACTTTGCCTGCCATGAAGAGACAGCTCAGAGAACTCTACCAGTTACTGATGTAAAAGATGCTTTTAAGTGTCCCATTTATCTCCTTTAGCAATGGAGGAGTTCATCCATCTAGGAGGTAAGAGAATAACCAATAACAACTGCAGAGACTTTCCAGAAGTGGCTCTTCCAGTATGTCTGAAATCTCTTGCCAGTAACACCTGAGAAGTCTGTGTTAGGAGAAATCAACCTGATCCCACTTGTTACTGGAGTGATTTCAGACACCCTTCTGTAATGTTTTGCTCCTCACTTTCCCTTCATTCTGTGACGCATTTTTAAATGTTGTAGGTTATAAAAATTGTATTGTTTACAGACTGATAAAAACCCTTCCTTACTCCACAATAAATGGAGCATCTCTGGTGGATACAATCGATCTGATGTACAGCAAAAGAAAACAAATTAAAAAGGAAGCCACTACCTCAAAAAATAATAATAATAAAAAAAATTAAAAAGAAAGAAAGGAAAGGAGGAGGGAATCTGTAGTTCTGAAGACTGCAAGCTTTGGAGCATAAATTACAATGGAAGTTTATGGAGTCCTTTGGAGTCTTTTGGATTAAACCAAAAGCCAGCCCCATTAAACCAAATGGAGCATTCCTAATCTGACATGTTGACAAGGACAGCCCTGCCCCTTCCAAAAGGGAGTTTCAAATGAAGCCAGATTTATCTGATGTTCCCAACAGGGGCTGGGCTGGCTCCAAAGGAAGTGATCCAGGCCAAAAGTAAACAAGATGCACATGAAGCAGTTTGTGCCACAAGGAAAACTTCCAGGGAATATGCAGAGAGGAGGAGGAGAGCCAGCAGAATCACAGCCCAAGATGTCTTTCCTGTCTCCTCACCATGTCCTGTTTCTGTTTCCTCGGACAATGTAAATCCGAGTTTCTTCCCCATGAGATCCTTGGTCCTTCTCTCCACTTCCCTCATCTCTGCTTCCCCAGCAGAGGCTCCAGGTGCTGCTCTGGCCAGCACTGAGCTCTGTGTCCTGCAGCAGGCAGGAGCAGCCAGAGGTGCTCAGAGCTGCTCAGCCTCTCTCAGCTCAGCCTGAGCTCTGTGGGGCTGGAGCTGAGCAGCTGCTTTTCCCAGAGTGCACACAGTGGGAATTAGGTCATGCTGGAAAGCAAATTCAGCCTTTCCCAGCTGCTTTCCCTGTGGCACACATGTACCACAGGCACTGCAAAGAGCAGGACAAGCACTTTTTGCATTTGCATTTTGTCCAGCTGGGACCAAACTTTTAATTTGCAATGAGACCCCAGAGAGCTGTCCTGGAGAATTGGGATTGCTCAGCCTGGGGTGACCCAGCTGTGACCTCCCAGTACTCACAAAAAGATGGAGAGAGAATATTTACAAGGGTCTGGAGGGACAAGACAGCACTTTGGAGCTCAGAAATCTATCCCAGAGTTGTGTGTTCCCTTCCATCCATTTAACATTTCTATTTTGTGTGTGACTCTCACATCAAACGACAGCAGTGCTGTTTGTCCCTGAACTGTTATTTGCTGTCCCCAGTGATAACTGGATGATAATGGCCATATTCTGGTGGAGTGTGACACTTGAAATAAATATGCTAACGGAATTAAATGTGAAAAGTAGATCACTGGTGCCACTTGCAGCAGGGAGAGCTCTTGCAAAGAGATAGCACAGGATATTGCTGCAGGATGGAATTGGGGAGACACTGCACATAAACCAGAAAAGTGACAATCAGGGATTTTATGTGTGCATTCCTCACAGTCCTGTTGACTTTAATAGCAGATTTAGGTACTGCCAAGGAAGAGTTTTTATCATATATATACAAATAGCTGTATTTAAATACCTCTACGTACATGAGTAGATAGATGTGTGTGCATTTGAGTATAAAACCCCACAAAACCACAGCTTCTTGGTCTTGTCTGGTAGAGATTTATTCTGATCATATTATAGTATATTTGCTACATGTGCCAAGGGATTTTTGTTTGTGTTTTTGTAGGTACAGAAGGAGCTGGATTTGGGGATTCAAGCAGATGCAGAACCCCGAGGCTGGGCAGATTGAGAGTTCAGCTGGAGAGGTGTGAAAGGCAGAGCTGATCTGCAGAGCTCTGGGCAGTGACTCTGCTCCTCTGGCTGGGAGATGCCTTTTGATTTGCTCTCAGCCTTGGCAAGAAACTCACACTGGAGTCTTTGGCTCTCCTTCCAAGGGGGAATATTTAGGGCAGTGTGGACACTCGAATCTCCAGTCCTTGCAGGAGCCAACAGAATCATGGGCAAGTGCTTTAAATGTTCCTGGAGGGGTTGGTTTGTAAAATGATTGGGAACAAGGGGTGCAGGTGGGAATGGGGGAGTGGGGAGTCTGTGTGGGGGATGTGCTGCTGCCTGGGGACACCGCAGAGCCCCAGTGTCCTGCTTGGCCAGCAGCCCTCAGCCTCTCCTCGGTGACTCACGGGCTGTCTGAATCACCGGGGCTTCCCCGGGGCGAGGCGGGACTGGCGCTGAGCCCTGCTGGCTCCGGGCAGGATGGAGGGATGGATGGATGGATCTGCTCCTGGAGACTGGGTGACAAACGGGGCAGGGAGGATGGATCTGCTCCTGGAGACTGGGTGACAAACGGGGCAGGATGGATGGATCTGCTCCTGGAGATCTGCTCCTGGAGACTGGGTGACAAACGGGGCAGGGATGGATGGATCTGCTCCTGGAGACTGGGTGACAAACGGGGCAGGATGGATGGATCTGCTCCTGGAGACTGGGAACGGGAGCAGCTCCTCCCGATGGGCCGGGGACACCCCTGGGTGACAAAAGAGCAGGGATGCCATGTCCTAGTGGCACCGGTGAGCTGTGGGTGTTTCTCTCCCATGCCAGGGCAGGGCAGGGCAGGCTCCCTGCACACTCCGTGAGCTCTGGAGCTGCTCTGCTCTCCTGGCATCACCCCCTGCTTCCCACCCACCCCTGAAAATCATCCCTGGCCCCAGTCGGAGCTGTGAGCTGTACCACATGCTCTAAATGAAGTGCTAATTAAATACTTGTACTTAATGTAGACAACATTTCTCGAGAAGGCTGTAATGCAGTGCAGATGTCCCAAACCCCTCGGAGAACAGCACGGGAACAACAGGCTGTGTGCTCCCTGAGGTGGGGATGTGCCCAGGTGGTGTGACCGATAAGGTTCAGTGCCAAAACAGCTCCTGGCTGATCCAAATTCCCACACCTTCTCCCACAGGGACACCAGGAGTGCTGCAGGTGCTTCCAGCTGGATGCACCCTTTTGGGAGATGAATGGAGCTGCTGGGCTGGATGGGTGCTCATGGTCCTAAGGGAAAGGTGAGAACTGGTGGATGCTGCAGAAAGGACCTCAGGGTCCTGCAGGAACAGGTAAGAATGCTGAAGAGAAGCACCTCAGGGTCCTGCATGGGGTCACAGCCGTGCAGGAGGAGCTGGCAAGTGGCTCCTGCTCAGGCAGCCCCAGAGGAACTGCAGGGTTTGGGTTTAGCACTGAAGCCCTTCTGGCAACAGGAAAGGCTGAAAACTCAGCTCTGCATGGCTCTGCAGGTGAAAAGAGTCTGAGAGAGTGCAAAGAGTGTGAAAGCTGCTGCTGTAAAAATTCATGGACTATTTCCTCATTTCCTCCAAGATGGTTCTGCAGTGTTGGGAGTGCTTCTCAGGGTTCTGTGCTCTTGGGAGGAAAAGGAGGGAGAAATCCAAGGCGATGCAGGAATAAGAGAAAGGGGGAAGAGAGAGCAGATGGTGAGGTGGAGAGCTTCCCTTAACCAAGAACTGCACATTGAGGATGTGAATTCAATTGCCTGTTGCTATTTATTGTGACCACATAAAATCCAAAGTGTTTGAGTATTTAAATAGTTATAGATTCAGAGATGAGTCATGAAGCAGAGCTGATCTTGTATCTGTGGCCATGCTGGTGAATGGTTTCCTAGCAAGGATCTTATTTCCACCTTCTCTACTTTAATGGCATTGCTCTTCTCAGATTATTTTGTTGTAGAGAAAAGGAAAAAATGAATAACACTAATGCTTCAGAAGCTCTGTTATTGCAGACTCACACACTGCTACCCAATATTGCAGATATTCCAACTTCTCACTCTCCAGAGAGAATTAATTAGGAGTTACCTTCTCACTGTGCTTTTGTAGGACACTTCAAGGGGAATTTTTACTGCTGTTGGGGAGCAGCTCTCTGAGTCAAAGCTCATTTTGCACATCTTTTGCCAAGAGACAATGTGTCATTTGTGTGACAGGCACTGCAGGCATCCTGCACGAGAAAGGGTGTGTTTGGGAGTGCAGGGGAGTGTTGGACCCAGTGGTATGAACTTCCAAAGAAAAAAAACCTGAGTTTTGCACGTGGAAGTGGATCTCATTTTCAATATTCAATTCTCTTAGAATTTCTGGGTAGGGCAAGCTAGAATAGGCTGAACCTCGTGCTGTAAATAGGGTCATTCACATGAGATGTGCTTTGACACAGAGTGTTCTCTCTTGCCCAGAAGCCAGGCAGCTCTCAGGCAGACCTCAGCCCTGGAACCATCTGTCATGGTGCCATGGTGGTTTTGTCTTCCCCCAGAAGAAGAGCCAAGTTTGAGAGAAGACAGATCCTTGTCCCACAGATGATGTTGGAGGCAGGGATCTTGAACAGAGGCTGCTTTTGGAAGAGGCATGTTGAGGGTTGTTAATGCTGGAGAGGGAACTGACTCATCACATCATCAATTCTGCTCCTCTGCCAGCACAGCACAAAAACTCTTTTATCATCACACTCTCTCTTTCTTCTCCAGTTCTTTTTTAAAGGAGTTTAGAGCTGCTGGGTGCTCTTGTCCTCCCCATGTGTTGCAGTTGCACTTTGGGCTGCTGGAGCCTCTCTGCCCTGAGCAGGAGGATTTCCCCATCCTGGATGAATCCCTTGGCTCCTCACGCTGAGCTGCACACAAACCCCTCAGATGGAAGGAAACGAAGCTTTCCTGTGAGTCCTGAGCCTCAGTCCCTGCTCTGGGGGCTGCAGGGGCAGCAGGAAGGCTCTGGCCATGGAATTGCCACACCAGCTCTGCAGGACTCAGCCAGTACCAGTCTGGGAGGTTTGGGGAGTTTGCCAGCAACAGGCGCTGCTGGGAGAGCTGGAACTGCTGCTCTTCTGCTCACATCTGCCTTTGATTTTCAATCAGAGCTCATTGGGGAAAAGCCAACTAATCTACAGTGCTTAGGGAAGTTTTCTTGTTTATTTTAAAGGGGCTGGTTTGAGCCAATTTCAGTACCACAGAATTAGTTTTTAATATTTTTCCCCCCTTGAATTATAAGTCCTTTTGGATATAGAGAATTTCACATGGATCTCATGGGGAAATGATCATTCTCCATTATTTGTTTGTGGTAGTATCTCTGTGTTCAGAAGGGCCAAGGGGCACACAGAGCACAACAAAATGGGAAATGCAGAGGTCCTCGTGGTGCCAGGGATGTTCCTGGGGAGGTGGTGCTCCTCTCCATGCTTCAGAGCCAGGGAATCCAAAAAGTTTGACTTGTGTGAGAACCAGGGGAGGAATTGTCACAGGTTTTATAGGAAACTTCTGTCATTTTGTTGGGGCTGGTGTCACATCCTCTTCCATTTGTGCAGTTGTGGCAGATGAGGAGTTGGCTTTGTACTGAAGATAAATGAAAAGTCACTGTTTAATCAGGAACTTCAAAGGAACTGGAAAAGGACCCATCTGGGATTAAACCATCTTAAGCTTTAGGGGACAAGTCTGGTACCAAAAAGAAAGAGAACAGAAGGTCTTGGATCACAGAGTTTTCAGTCTTTTATGGTAATTTCTCAGTGAATTGCAGCACCAAAAAGCACTGGCCTGTGACTGACACAGGCTATAGAAACTGCTAGGATTGCTTTTGGCCTTTATTTATCCAAGGCTTCATTTAATACCTAACACAATTTGGAAATAATTCTTTAAGTGGAGCAGTGTTGAAATTTTTTAGTGTTGAAATTTGAATTCTTTAGTGTTGAAAATTGCTGAACCAATAACCCCAAAACAGGAGTTTCCTCTGTGTGTGAGGAGCAGAGCTGGGTGAGGCAGGAGCACATCAATTACCTGACAGAGAAATAACAGAAAAGGTAAAACCAACCCACAGAGCACAACAATTGTCCTGTGAACAATTCACAGTCACACCTCAGTGCTTTGCATCTGTATTTTAATGTGAGTTAGTGCAAAATCAGTGTGAAAATCCCCCTTGGTCAGTCTGGTTGTGAATTACACACTCTGCACAGCCCTGGGCACTTCCTGGGGTTCCAGACATCTCTTTCCATTGGAAAAATGTGACTTTTCAGTCTGTAGAAATTACACTCCTTTTATTTTTTTAAAATTATTATTATTATTCTGGAGCTGGTGATTTATGTTTTCTCCAGCTGGTGATGTTTTGGCTAAAGGTGCAGACTTTAGTGATGAAAATGGAAATGCAGGAGCCCCAGCCTTGCTCTGCCAGCAGGTGTGACAAGCAATAGTTTGGCCTGTTAGAGAACTGCTTGAAATAACTGAAAATAATGACTCTGTGCTTATGGAGCAAAGTGCAGCCTCCAGGAGCTCACACTTCCTTCTGCTCTATGGCAAAAGCTTCAAAGGTCCTTTCATCATGGACAGCCCAAGCTAAATCCATCCATCCCTTCTGGTTCATTGTCTTTTTGCCATCAAAGATTGTAACTGTAGGCTCTCCTCTGCCTTATGTGGAAAGTGGAACACAGAAATGTCAATCTCTGCTTGTTTCAGCCTTTGTGGGACATTTTTAGGGAGCTGGGGTAGCTTGGCCTCTCCTGTTGAGTATGTGGTGGCATTACCCATGTAAGAGGAGCAATTTTAGCTTTTTAAGGTTCTTAACTGAAATTTAAGGCTTTTAATTGAAATTGCTTTCCTTCCTCCACGCTTGGCCTTCAGAAAATGGGTTCCTTTTTTAATTCTCTTTTAAGGAAGGAAGGAAAAGTGTTGAGCTTGCTCTTGGCCCATTCTGTGTGAGCAGAGCCCTGGGTGTCACCCCAGCTCACAGAGGGACACTTGGCTGGCAGGTCCTTGTTGGGGATCCCTCATGGCAGGTTTGCAGCAGTGAGGAGGGGAAGCTGCAGGCTGTGGTGTGAGAAGCCTGGGTGTTTATGGAGGGCCAGGGAAGCTGTGCCAGCCTGGCTGTGCTGTGCAGGCTGCTGGTGGCATAGGGACATGTGCCAGGGACAGCTCAGAGCTCCTCAGGGGTGTTTGGGACATTGGGGTCACCCTGGGAGATGGGATGGGATGTGTGTGGGAAGTGAGTCCAATGCTGAGACATTTTAGCAGTGAAATCAGTGAAAGGAAATATTGCTCCTGTTGCACATGTGAAGCCTCAGGACCTTCACCCAGCCAGGAAGGCACAGGAACAGTTTCAGATCCTCTTGGCTGTTTTGTCCAAGCAAAATAAATGCCAAACACATCAGAGGGTTTGCAGGGATGGATGGAGAATGTGCTTTGTGGAGTCAGCAGTTCCTCCTCCTCCTCGAGGGGCTCAGATCTCCACCTTCCCCAGTGACTCTGCTGGTTCCAGTGAGGGAGCAGCAGCTCAGTTGCTCCCCAGGAGCTCAAATCCAGGGCAGCTCCAGCAGGAGCATCCTGGGGCTGGGCTGGGCTCAGGGTGTGCAGATCCTCCCCAGATCCACAGCTCTTCATGGCAATCCTTGCTCAGCAGCCAACTGCCAGCTCAGGAGGGAGTCTTGTCCCTCTGCCTGTGTCCTGGTGGTTTGTGTTAGAGGAGAAATTGCATCTCTTGGCTCTGGTGGAGAGGAGAGCTGCTCTGCTTTCCGAGGCGTTGCTCCTCGGTGAGTGTCTCCAGCTGCTGCTCTCCCTCACCCAGGGCACTGACTCATGCTTTTTGCCATCACAATAAGTCTGTTTTCATAAACAAAATTAAGTGTGCTGTGTTTATTCATTAGGGAGACTTGGAGTCTCTCAGCAACCAAGAAATATACTTCGTGGGATGAACTCCTCTCCCTATTCCCCCTTTTGTCTTTTAACAGCTAAGTTTAAAAAAAAAAGGTTTGGGAAACCTGACCTGATGCTCTCAGTGGGTCATTGTGCTGTGCAGCACGTCGAGTGAGGGTTATTCCCTTAGCTGGGTTTGTGCAGCTCAGCACCTCAGGGGTTTGGAGAGGGAGATTTCCTATAGCAGAGATGAACAGGAGAAGTGGGACAGGGATGAGGCAGGGAGAGCACAGCCCTGCAGGCAGGCAGAGCACAGCCCGGGCTCAGGGCACCAGAGCTTTGCCTGGCACCTGCAGGGCTGCTCAGGGAGTGTGGCAGCACTGGGCAGGTTCAGATCCAAAACCTGCCCGGACACAGAAGGGATCTGCTGGGACAGGGGTGTCCCCAGGTCCCCGAGGGCTGGGCAGGTTCCAGGGCAGGGTCAGAGGGCTGCCCCAGCCCCGGGCAGTGCCAGCAGGGTTTGCCATGGCCAGGCCACCTCCTGCTGCCTGGCTGTGGCTCAGGCTGGCGCTGAGCTGAGCTCCCTGCAGATGGCACTGACATCCTGTGCTGCAGCAAACCTGCCCGCAGCTCCCCAGCTTCCTCCTGCTGGAGGAAACAAAAACCATCAGTCTGCAGCTGAAGGGAGCAGTGGTGTTCTGAGGCTAAGTGAGGACCATTCCCAGAGCAAAGCCTAGACAATCAGACACCATTTAGGCTGGAAAAGACCTTCAGGATCACCGAGTCCAACTGCTAATGTAACACTTTCAGTGTGAGATACACAGCCACAGCTCCATTGCATTTATTCCTTCCATTTATTCCTCATGCTATTTGGCCTTTATAAAGGTGAATGAAGCCAATATGGTTTCTTGTAAGAGCCCTTTATGGACGCCAACACAAATCCTGATTTATAGAGCTGTTTGAGTTTGGAACTGGGAAAAAGAATAAAGGTAAGGAAAGAAAGGTGCTCCTGACTGAGTTGGTCACTGGAGAATTGCAAGGTCTCAGGTTTTCTCCCTGCTTTTCCTTTAGTGAAGCCCATCATGCAAAAGCTTGGAAAGGAAACATCAACTGGGCTTTGATGTCAGAGCTCTGCTGGTGCTGATGGAATCAGGCAGCTAAGGAGGCTTTTGTGACACTGCTTGTCTTTCAATGATGTTGTATAAATGGTCCATGAAAAATACTCTCAGGCCAACCTAAACCTCCAGGTCAAGCCCAGGGCTGTGAGGAGTTAAACTGCAGTTTCTCTCTGCTGGTTTCTTACTCTCTGGTGCCCCAGGTGCAGCCCAGCCCTTAGAGCAGTTAGTAACACCTAGAAATAATGTTTTTAACAGCATTCAATCCCAAAGTTGTGCAGAAATGATGCAGCTGGCAGAGGAGGGTTCCTGAAGCAAACAAGGCTGACATGGTGAATGTTGGCTATTCCCCACACCCCATTCCTGATCTGAAATCTATTGCACCCAAAATCCCTGGGCAGAGCTGAGCTGTCACAGGCAATTAGACAGCTGATAGACTGAAAAGCTCAGAAAAATACATCCTTTTACTGTTTGTATGTGTAACAGGTAATGGTTTTATTTTAGTGGCTGCCTCCATGCCCTCCTTCATTTGGCTGTAATTCCCATGGCCTGTGGAATAAAGAGGTGCCTTTGTCACCTCCTGGCTGTGCCACTTGTGCCCAGGGCAGCTCCTGCCAGCCTCTCCCACCTCCCTGTCCCAGCTTTTCAGGTAAGTGATTCCTCACAACCTCAGCAGTTTTGCTGTGCAGTTTCACCCTTTGGGTCAGCAGGAGCTGCAATCCTCTGCTGTGGCTTTGCTTCCCTAAATAAAATAAAATAAATCTAATCCCCCCACAGCATGAGCTCAGAGATGATGAGTCCAGAGGAGCAGACAGTCCAAGTAAGGCACAGGGATGTGAAGATGAGGATGGTGTTGGCTGGGAGATCCTCTTCCTTCCCTTGGAGCTCCCAGTCAGCGTGGCCACCTGAGCAAGCCAGGGGTGATGTATTGAGAAAAGAATCTGCTCTGAAGCTGAAAGGCAGCTTCTTAAATTGACTAAATTACATTTGTATTTCAGAAAAGAAAAAGAAGCTGTAAATGGCATATTTACACAGCGGAGCACGCGAGTGCTCATACGAGACCCAGATGTTCATTAGAAACAGGGGTTTTTCTTCCTTGCTGCTACCCTGAAAACTGGGAAAAAAGTCAGCTGTGCTGAAGGATTACAAAAGAGTGAGTTAAGTCTGCAAAATCCAGGAAATTTCCCGTTAAGACGAAAAACCTGGGGTGCTGTTGTAGTCCTTTAATTCAGCCCCAAGACGTAAATTAAAGCCAGAGGAGCAGCTCAGGTGCTCAAGTTCTCAGGCCTTAGCTGTGGAATTTCCAGGTTAAGTTACTTATATTTTCCTGTTGCTGAATAAAGCTAAAACCCTGTGTGCCATATATTTGCTCATCATAAAATGTTCTCTCCTAGCCAGGAACAGCTTCTTTGCTGGCACAGCCTGTCTGGTTTATGAGGCTCCAGGCTTTGTGCAGAGTTGGGAGTTAAGAACTTCCACATGGCTCCTGCTCTGAGGCTTTTGTGAATAAGCAAAGCAAAGCACTCCCTCCATGTCCAACAAACGCATGGAATATGGTTTGAATTCCCTGGTTTGAAATGCAAAGGATAATATTGATTTTGTTAAGGTAAATGTCTTTAATTGAACGCTGTATAAACTCGGCTCTCTCTGGGCCATAATGGGCTCTGGGCATCTCTCCAGCACAGCAGCATGAAAATGTCTCTTTTAGTGTCTCCAGGAGAGAAATGCAGAGTTAAGATTTAGATTAAAAAAAGTTAAGTTGAGCCCATCCCCAGTCTCTCAAAAAGCATCTACTGATGCAGAAGGACATTTACATAGATGGGAATTATTGCTTTATTAAGGTCAAATCTCTGCAGTACCTGTTGATGTGGATTATTTGGGGCTTTTTATTGGGATGGTGGGAATAGAAAGTGAAAAGAGGGAAAACAGACACTAAGAGAAAATGAAGAAGTCTCTGTGTGTCTCATCTACAGAAGCTGGGAGGGATCCTGATGCAAAGGGGAGCTCATTAATGATGAAATGCTGCATCCTCTGCAATCCTCCTGCACATCCCATTGCTCACTGTTTGGAGGGTGACAAGGACAAGTGGGTGACTCAGCCCCTTGATATTCACTTATCAAAGGCACTAAAGGTATTTAAGAACAGACCAAACACTCTGGCAGCAGATGATGCCCTTTCATTTATTGCTAATCTACCATAGTACAGGCAATATATAAAAATACTTTACAGATAGCAAAAAATCATTACATTGGAGGTTAACAACGTTGTTGTAGGAATGTGAATGAATATAAACCCCTTTTCAATGGTGAGAGTTAGGATTTTGAACAAGCAATTTGGTTCCAAAGACATCTGTTAGGATGAGGTGAGTGACAAGTGCTCACTCCTGTGTTATTGAAATATGGCTTTACCTGAACAGCCAGGGCAGGGAGGGCTCTGGGGGAATCACTGCATAATTACACACCAAAATTCACAGAAATGGGAGTCCCAGGCAGGCCAGCACTGCTCAGACTGAGCTCTGTCCCCAGGTGTCACCACCACACCAGAGCAGGTTCAGTCCTGCAGCAGCTGCTGATTCCACCAGCACAGCTGGGCATTGCTGGGGTTTAAAAACATTCTTTTTTGAGACTCAGGCCTGCTGGAGCTTTCCACCCAATGCTGCTATTTTAGGAGTTACAGAAGGAAACTCACCCTCCCCACCTCTTCTCCAGGTAACCACTCTTTGCAGCCAAAATCATCTTTTACAGCATCAGCACCTTCAGGTGAACTTTATTGCAATGTGCAGCTACTAATTTACATTTTGTACCCCTGAAACAACGAAAATGGCTAAACAGACCTTCAACAGACCAGATTAGGTTTGAAACTGGCTGGTGGTTAGAGAAGCTGGTATCAGCTGTCACCCCTGCAGATATTAACAACACAGATGCCAATCTTATGTCAAACGTTCCAAAAAGTGGATTATTCATTCTGAACTGAGATGAATAAAGAATTATAACCTTCCACACGTGTGGCAGTGCTGCCCCACAGGTAAGAAACCACTGCAATGTAAGTGATGAGGAGAAGAGTTGATTTCTGGAGAATTTTACACTTCTCCCCATCGAGACCCAGCAGTGGCATCTCTTCCTATTGCACAGGAATATGGAACATAAATAACAAACACTCAGAATTGCAGCTAAACTGGAACATCAGATGATTTTAAGTGGTGCAAAAATTATGAGGATTGAATCAGTTTAAGATTTGAAATTAAGACAGTAATTTTCTTGAGTCCCATCTGGCAGATAATTGTTCCCTATTAAGTAGCAATTTGGAAAGAAATGCAGGGGGAAAAGTCAGATTGAAATATTTAGAAACATATTTCTCAAGCGTTTAAAGCTGTCTTTGAAGTCTTTGGGAAATTTATCAAATACATCTTTTTTTTAGGACAACAACAATTCAACAACAATTGCATAGAAAAGTAAAGGCATTCAGAAAAGGAAAATTGATCCTTTATAAATACAAACCTTAATCCAAAAGTTGTTGCATATTTGGTCAGACAAAAAAGCACAGTCACTTCTTTGTAAAGGTATGGATTACAAAATACACTTTAAAAAACATGCTAGCTACCTTGAGAACTGGTTTAGATATGTTATGAAGCAGCAGCTTTTTATACAATGGAGAATAACATAGTGCTGGTTTTGGAAATAGTCTACATTCAGGAACTGCTGTATTCCTACAGGGAGAATGGATATTTACATGGATACAAATAAAGCAAGTGCAAAACCCATGACTCTTCTACATTCTTTCTACCAATAACAACAACATACATGAGACACTTTCACTCCATTGCTGTTGCTCAGATCTTACATTTTGCTTATTCTCATGGAGAAAAACAAAACCAGGACTTCATATTTCATTGCAAGTATCTTCATAAGCAATTCCTCTCCTGGCAAACTCGACTTCCAACACTCATAACTGACAAAAAAAAAATCTTCCTGATATCTGCCCACTCCCATTCCACGCTCAGACTGTTTACATATCATGAATGATGATTTTTATTCTACGTATATTTGATGCAGAAGTTTATAGAAGCTCATCCTGTATTTGCAGCCAAAGCTTGGATGGAAAAATGGAAGTTAAAAAAAAATACACACACACCACAAAAAAAAAAGAGATGAACTTTTGAGTTCCAACGAGCCCCATGAACTTCACATGGTGCAACTTTGATGGAAAATGCATTAGAGTTGTTCACCCTGCAGACAAGATATTTGTAGGCCTTTGGTACAATGGCAGGAAGGCACTGTGGTGAAACATTCAGATAACTGAGGAAAGACAGAATTTCCTCATGTGCAAATATGGCTATCTTCCAGATAAAGTGAGAACAAATTGCTCACAAAATGCTATTAACTCTTCCAAGGTTAAGCTTGTGCTTCTACAGAGAGAAAGTTGTATTAAGTAACAAAAATATTAATACTGGAAAAACACTGCTCAGCAAGAACAGGAAATAATTTAGTACTGTATATTCTGAAATTCTTCAGCCTAGCTATATAATTTTAACCTATCAGTTTTCTTTTTAAAGAGACAACAATGCACAACACTATGGCTGAGGATGCTCCTTGTCTCTGGAAATAAATATAAAGTTGGTTGAAGCTGAATTATTTAACTACTGTTGCCTGGAGAAGCAGACAGGGCAGCACAGCCTGGAGCTGTTAAACCCCTAAAATGTTGTCTGTAGAACCCATGGGGTGAACATCCAGCCTGGGCTGCCCAAGGGCAGGGGGAGTTCAGTGCTGACCATGGATACAATGCACCCACAGAGAGCAGGGCATGGCCTGGGCTGGAGGGACCTTCAGTGTCACCCAGTGCCACCCCTGCCATGGCAGGGACACCTTCCACTGCCCCAGGCTGCTCCAAGCCCCATTGTCCAGCCTGGGACACTGCCAGGAGCAGCCACAGCTTCTCTGGGAATTCCATCCCAGCCCCTCCCCACCTCCCAGGGATGATTTTTATCCTGATTTCTGATTTAAAGCTGCTCCCTGAGGTCCTCTGTGAATAGTCCCTCTCTCTGTGGGTGTATTATATCAATTACATGGCTATGTACACAAACAGATTAATACCTATGCATTAAAAATGAGGAAGGAATACAGTCAAGGCAAGCATGACTAGAGCACCTGTAGCACATAAGAAAAAAAACAAAAAAAAAACCCAACAAAAAATCAGCCCTGAAAGACCTCAAAAAACCCAAAACAAAACAAACAAAAAAAAATAAAACCCCAACAAAACCAAACCCCAACTCTCTCTCCCCCTCTACAGCAAAGTGCCTGAAGAACACCTAAGGCCAGTGGAAATGTTGTATATTTTATATTTTGGTTACAGAGCTCTCCTGGGTGCAGCCTGCAGAGCACTTGGATGGAGCACTGCAGGGCAATGTGGAGTTCCCAATGGGAACACCAGAATGAGGCATCCCAGGGATTTTGGGACACAGGGGTCATTTTGGGAGGGAAGATTTGGATCTCACAAAGCAGGAACAGAGGCCAGGCTGTTCCATTAATGCCAGGCTGGGATGTGCAGGGCTCTGCCCTGGCTCTGGATCTGAGCTGGGCTCAACCTGGAGCTCAGAGCTGCTCTTGTGAAATTCAGATTTCTGTTTCAGAGCCAAATTTTAGCTGAGACCCAGCAGAGGTGCTCTGAAGAACCTAATGCTTCTGTCTCCCACTCCAAACCCCAAGACCTTGCAGAGTTTAGGCACCAGGTTTTAGTGGCAGAAAATATATTCTTCCCAATAGTCCTGAAGAGATTTTTGTTGGACCAAAGCACTGCTCTGCAGGGATTGTGCAAAACTTCCTTGAGACATTGGGGAACCAACTTTGGGGCTGCTCTGCTGTGTTCCCATCACCTAATCCTGCTGTGAGCAGTTGGTGTTCTGCAAGTTTACTGTGACACAACTGAAAACTGAATTAGTTTCACTGTGCTTTCTACAGCAGAGCTCAGGCTCTGCACTCCTGAAAACACCAGCATGCCATATTTATAAAACCAGGAAAGATTACTATGTAATTCCTAACATATTATGGTTATCTTTTTCCTGTACACTGATTACCCCCTCAGGAAGCCTTTTTGTCCCCCTGAGGAGGCTCTGAGTCTCCAGAAGGTTCTGCCTTGGAGCTGTACAGCTGCAGGTGGCAGTGGTTACCTGGAATGTGCTAAGCAGGAGTCAGGACAGGATATTCTAACACATGAAGCAAAACATAACAAAATACTAACTCTGATGGAAATTTTACCTTTCCAGGAACTGCTGGAAGCTTTGCAAAGCTAAAGAGGCAAAGGTGAATATAAATAAGTGTATATTTCCTCTGGAATGTATGGCTTCTGTAAGATGCAATTATTTTCCTCTGCAGCTTGGGTGAGTAAATGTTCAGCTGCTAAATGAGACAAGTTATGAGCCAATAGCAGGTTCTACATGAAAAGAAACAGCAACCATTTGTTAGAGAGAAAATATCTAAGATGTGTTCATACACTGCCTAAATATTAACAAGGATCAATCATAAAATCTTTGGATTTGCTGTGACTCCTATATATTAATCTCTGTTTTACCTGGGTTTATTTTACCTTGGGACAGGTGTTGCAACTGCTGAATTGCTCTTTTCACTGCTGGTTTATGAGAATCTCTCCACTTCAAATTCCTATCCAGTCTGACAAGAAAAATGAAGAAATCTCCTGGATTCAGCTGACATCTCCTGTTTGAAATACCAATCACAGTGCTCAGAGTCAGGGAAAGCTGCCTTTTGATCCCAGATTGGATGAAGGCTGAGCGAGTTTGGGTTGCCTCCTTTTCCTACAATAATCAAATTTCTCAGGAGGGCTTTGAAACCTGGAGGGCAAATCCCTGTTAGTGACCTGCAGGTGGTGTTATTTATGGAATATATTACTCTCTGTCCCCCTGTTCCCACCCCCCAGTGTCCCCCAGGCTCTGTGCCCTGCTCAGGGGCAGCTCCCCTCTCCTGTGGATGGAAGGATGGATGGATGGATGGATGCACAGACAGATGGTTTGCAGCAGGCTTGAAGTGTTTCCTCAGCCAGATGCTCTGTTCCAGGAGAACAATGCACTCTCTGGATGGAAGGAAGGGTGTCCTTTGTGCTGTTTACAGAGAGAGGTGGCGAGTTGCTTAGTCAAGGCTGTCACTTGGTGCCAATTCATTGTTCCTCGCGCCGAGCCGCTGCCTGGAGATGAACTGCAAAGGAAGCTGGAGGTTGCAGGGGCACTGGAAGGAGCTAAGAGGTCACTTGTGGAAGGATTTGGTAAAAGTTGTCTCACAAATCTCTTCTTCTATGTCTGATTTCTGGCAGGGAGTCCAGAAAATTCCTTCCTGATAATTTCGTTAACTGCGAAATAAAAGAAAGAGGAGGAAACATTAAAGCACTTTCAACATCATGACAAGCAAAAAGTAAAAGCAATCCTTGGGCAGTCAAGCTGCAAACATCCCCTCTGCATTCAGAACATAAATTTATTAAAACCTCAGTGGTCCTGTTTGCCCAGAGTACAGATTTTGGGAAGGCAAGGGGGAAGCAGTGGAGAGAGGGAGTTGCACTGAGTTCACTGTGCTTCAAATGCCCTAAAACACAGAGGTTGTGCCCAGGACCTGCACCTCCCTCTGTCACACACACCTCCCTCTGTCACACACTGCCCTCACCCCAGGGAGAACGGGACATCTCAGACTATCTAAGCATTTTAACATTTTCACCAGGCTGAAAGAAAAGAATTTTGAAGAGAAAAAGTCCAGGTTTGGAGGAAATACAGTGGAGAGTGATGAGAACACAGACACTGCAATTCAGGCGAAAAGGTGTTGGCTGCTTTGCTTTTGGGGGATTTACGTTTGGGTTTTTTTAATCTCACTCTAGACTCTACTTTACATTTTTATTACGATTTGTTTGTAGTCTGTAGCACAAACAACTCCCATGCAGCACCAGCACACTGTGAGAGGCTGGACAGCCTTGTTAATAAAGCTCAAGAGAAGACATTGAAGAACTTTGCTCTCTGTTTGAAAAGTCAGAACAATATCACATGTTGAGTCCAACAGCCAATGTCTCCTGTCAACTTTTCACACTCCCTTGCCTAAAGCACCCTTTGGCACCTCCTGGAACAACAATTCTCCCTCTAGAATTTAAATGCAGAAATCTCTGCACTTTAATTAGGAGAGACTAAAACATGAGCATTTTGGTGCAGAACTCCAGAACTGCCTTTTCTGGGGCTCCATTTCACCTGCAGCTCCTTGGTGTTGTATTCTCGTGGTGTGGAAAATATTTAGTTACTTTGACAAATTTGCCTTAAAACCAGAAGACCAAATTTTCTAGGATTCAGACCCCAGGTCTGAATGATTTCTCCCTGTTGATATTGAAGGGCTGTAAGAAGGACTAACTGAAACCAAAGCAGATCCTCACCCAGGACTGATTAATCCTCAGGTCTGCAGCTCTAGGACTCCTCTATATTTAGACCAATTTCTAATAAATATTCTAATAAGTAATAATAATTCTAATAAATATGAAAAATTATTTAACATAGTATTAATTAACATAGTATTTCACCCTATCTAAAACAACCTGGTGCCCAGTCTCTGGCACATCTCTGGGAAGGAGAACACATGTTAGTTTTTAATAGTTATGGTTCATAGTTTGAAATCTCCCTCCTCTCTACATGCTGGGATTTGTCTCTGAGAAGGTAAAATCTATATTTTTTCAGAGCTCCATGTTGTTGCTGGATGTGGAGGGCTGCACTGCAGGAACTCCATGCTCAGAAATCCCACCTGGAACAGCCCATGGTTCAGCTCTAATTCCAGCTGGGAAGTGCCTGATTTGAACCAGACTGGTGCCTCTTGGAGAGGATTTGAGTGAGAAAAGCAGAATTCCTGCCCTCCCTGCTGCCCGAGGTGCTCCCTGCCCTGTCACCTGCTGGCTTGGGGAGAACTGTGGCAAACAAAGCCCTCCGTGGTGCTCAGAGTGCTCTGTGCAGTGCAAGCAGCAGCCAGAGGGAGGGGAGGTTGGTCCACTCTGAGGCCAAAACCTCCTCCTGCTCCGTCAGAGCTTCCTGTTTGCTCTACCCAGGAAATGAGAGGAGCAGGTCTTCAATGGAAATTTTTCACAGCCTCAGCTAAAAATAGCAGTGAGGTAAAAGCAGTGGGCACCCACTCTTACAGGGTCATTTCCTTTCGAAAAACAAGTGGGCTGAGGCTGCAGGCAATTTATTTATCCACACGTTCGTTTGGGCTGCCAGAGTACCCAAAATACCATCGATGAGTTTCCTTTTATCTAACACAACCATGGAAACACCAGAGCCAACAGTCATCTACAGCTAGGAAGGGTTAAACAGCAGTGAAACACGAGCAGATAATTAGCTGGAGCTCACAGGGCAGACCCAGGGTCCAGGCTGGGCTGTTCCCCTGCCAGGCTGCCTCTGGGCAGCTCGGATGGTGTGCTGAATGCTGACTCAGCCTGCAAACTTCACTTTCCCTCCTGTGAGGTCAGCAGTGGCTTCTGTGGGCTGAGGTTACAGGGGGCTGCAGCCTCAACAGGCCTGGGGAGCTGCAGGGGAACAGCCTGAGGCATTAACCCACTGCCAGCACACCCACATTGCTCCTGCCAGCTCTTCCACGTGGAAAACTGGGATTTTTTGGATGACAAGAGCTCCCTGTTATCAGCTGGCCTGAATGTCCTGCAGTCACTCTGAATGTCACCTAAATCCACGTGGAGATGGAGTGTGAGGTGCAGTTTAAGCTGTGCATCCCTAGTGTGAGCCCATGCTTGTCCAGCACTCCAATCTACACCCAGAGCCCCTAATCCCAAGGAATATGCAAATTTACAGGAATGGATCCCAAGGCAAGGATCTCTCCCAGCCTGAGTCATCTCCAGACCAAGCCTAGTGCAATCCCTCATCTCTGGGGATCTGCTCAGGATGTGCACCCAGATCCAGGTGTGATCCCAGGGAGCTGCATTTCTACAGGTTGAACAAAACCAGCAAACTGAGCTCTGTCTGAAGCCAAGAGCTTGTGCTGAACTTGCTCTTCTGAGCTCCCAGCTCTCCTTGGTGGTGTGGTTAAAATCTGTCTCAAGTCTCAGTTCTCATTATTTGCTCATTTCTAGCTGAGAGGAAATGGAGATTATGTGATTAATAAATACAACATAGTTATTTAAGGTGCCTGGCACTGGCTGCTCTGGAGCTCACTGCTATTGATCCGTTTAATGAGACAGAACTGATTCACTGGGGCCACGAGCACAAACACAGAGATCGTGAGAGATTAAATCATGAAAAGGGATATTGAAATTACAGCTGCCATCAGCCATCCAGGCCAAGGAAATACCGGGTTGGGGATCCTCCAGAGTGTCCTGTCACCCCCTGCTGTTGTGGGAGTGGGACAGAGCCTGGAGATCCCAGTGAGGTGAGCCAGGGGCTGCTGGAATTAGGGAGCCTGGAATGGGCACAGCCAGTCCCAAACTCCTGGGTCAGTCCCTCTGGGGTAACAGGGCTAACAGGGATGTTGGCACAACCCCTCAGCCATGCCACTGACCCTGTGGGCTAACAGGGATGTTGGCACGGCCCCTCAGCCATCCCACTGACCCTCTGGGCTAACAGGGATGTTGGCACAGCCCCTCAGCCATCCCACTGACCCTGTGGGGTAACATGGATGTTGGCACAGCCCCTCAGCCATGCCACTGACCCTCTGGGATCCCACAAGAGCGAAGGTCTCCTCCCAGAAGGCTCAGCTCAGCCCAGCAGCTCCTCCTGCAATATTCCATGTGCACCATGCACAGCCAGCCCTTGGGCACTGCTGGAGCACAGCTGGGAGCACAGCTGGCCCTGGGTTGGCACTGTGTCCCCAAACCTGCCCTGCCTGGGATGCTCAGCCCACCATGCACAGCCCACCTCTCCTTCCCTGCCCACCACACCCAGCTGCCTCAGGACAGCTCTGTGCTACACGAGTGGGGAAGAAAAAGAACAAAAAAAAATTAAATTAAATTAAGTATTTTAAACCCTCTAAGCCAAATAAAAAGGGGCATGACTTTTAAATTGAAAAAATAAATAAATAAAGGTTAAGAGAAACACACAGCTGGAGAAAAGGCAGAAAAATACCAATTACCTTTCTTTTTGATTGCTTGGATCAAAGATCACAGTCATTCTTTTTCATATAATGTTTTGTATCCAGCTAAGGTGTGTATCTATCAGCTCTGAAAAAGATTTGCAAAACCATTTTTGAGAAAAAAAGGTAACCTTTGACCTATGTTGCATGGCCAAGTGTTACAGTTTTTAGCTGCTCTTTCATTTTGTGGGTTAATTTATTAAAAGGACATTTCAGCATATGCAATACATTAGGCAGAACTTAACCACTGACCTTTCTGTTTGCTCAGATCCAGCACTACATTTTACTTTTTCCCCCTCTTTTTTCGACTGATATTATCTAAAACTGAATATTCAAAAACTTACACTCCTAAACTGATGACAAAACATGTGAAATGCTGATAATTTGACCTGAGACTCCAGAGGCACAGGAGGTCCCTGTGAGTTGTGAGTCAAGTCAAAGTTTTGTCACTGCCTTTTGCAAAATTCACTTCTCTCACCACCTCAGTGCCAGTAAGATCCAACACATTCCTGCCAGATCCAAAGTCAGTCCCTTTTACCTGAGAGATCTAACCACAGTGGCTGTGGAAACCAGATTTTCCCTTAACTGTACAGAACAGGAAAGATCTGGGCAAAGAAATTATGAATGTTGCAGTCTTTGCTTCAAACACAAATAAGGTGAATTTTCTTCCTCAGGAAAAGGCAATATTTAAAATGTTCTGCCTTTTTTTTTCCCCTAATATTTTTAGATTTCTTTTGAATTCACCCTGAAAAAAAAAAATAATTGCAATATTAAGGAGCAAAAAGTGCTTCTTAAAAAACCGAGTTTTGAGTGCAATATTCAGAAGTGTCTTTGCTGCTGGATTTCAGGTGACTATATATAGAAAAGAAGTATTTTACTTGGCTCCCAAGGATTGTGCAGCCACGTATCATACCCTGGAACCTCCCACTCAGTACACAGCCTATTTTATATTCTGCATCCTGGAAAATCAGCTTTTGCACACGAGAGCACAGCAACTCATTGACTGGGAAATACCAATTTAGGTGCATCAGGCACAAGGAGCCCAAACCCAACAAACTGCTGGGGAAAAGTACTGCCAGTGTGTGAGGTTGTTTTATAAATCAACAGCAATTAAAGGCTTTTTTTTCTGGAAAATGGAGACACAGAACTATTGGGATGTTCTCTACACATCAAAATCAGGGTTTTTTCCTTACTGAAATAATGCCAAGAGATGCAACTCTTCTGCCTTGTCCTGCTTGTCACCCTTGGAGTCTGAGTGAACTGTGACCCTCTTCAACACCCAGCAGCAACCAGGTCATCCCCATGAATTAACCAAACCCTTGGAAGAAGCTGCTGACCTCAAACTAAGTGGCAACTCAAATCCCAGGATGCATTTTTGCTGTAATAGCATCAATAGACTCAAAACCCATTGGCATCTTTCCATTAATATAGCAGCATAATACAGATATCTGATGGAAAACAGGATCTAAATAAAATGCATATTTTTGGCTAAAGCCCATCCCAACTGCAGTCAATATCTGGACTGCTCTGGATTTACAGGACCTGGATTTCACTCATGACATTTAAATATCCTTCCCTTGTATTTCAGTACAGTTCCAGAGGTGCAAAAATCAAACAATTGCTATCTCTGATACTGTCCTACCCAAAATGTTTAACAGGAAGCTGGGTGTGCCTGTAAGAAAAGAGCAGAAAATAAAGAGAGCATTTCTGCTAAAAAAAAATGCAATGCCCTAAACAGCCTGTAGATCTAAACCAGCAGGAAGGAAGTACTCAAAACACAAATCTGTCTGTGACACCACCTCAGAAATGCTAAGGATTCTCTAAGCACTTTCATTATTGTCGATGTACTTCCAGAAAAGATCAACAGCCACTACAAAACAACTGCCTCCGAACTGGCAGGGAAAAGCACGACCTGGAGGGGAATGGGGAACTCCAGGGTTGGACCTCTGTCATCATCCTGCCACATGGACACAAAGAATTCCTGAAGGACCAGACCTGCTAGAGACCTGCTTTGGGCTGAAAAATGCAGAAAGTCTGTGAGGTCACACGCATGGAACTGAAATACTCTGTGCTCAGCTAACAGAAAACAGCCTGAGAGGATGATGAGCTGCAGAGAATGAGTTCCACCCTGCAGTAAATCCACTGTGCTGAGTGTGTGGATGTGGCAGAGAGTGAGCATTCTCAGAGTCCCTCCAGGGCTGTTCTAAAGCCCTCAGGCAGGACTTGAGATCCTTCAGACCTCAAAGCACCACGAGGTGCTGAGCTCACTTCAGCACCAGGAGAATCACACCACAAATGTCCTGTTCTGCAGAAACAGCTGCCAAAGGCTGCCCCAAGGTGAGCTGAGGGAAGAGTTCTAAGGCTGATGGGTGCCATTTGTGGTGCTTTCAGTCATTGAATCCATTTGATCCCTGTTTGAATCTACTGGAAATCAATGAGTTAAGTTTCTCAGGCACCTTTCCCACGAACCAGGAAACAGGGCTGCTGTGATATTTGCAGGACACACTTGCACACACATCAGCTTTCTCATCCTGGGCTGCTGACTGGAGCAGCAAGACAAAGAGCAGTTTTTGCTCCAGAGTATGATTTCCTGTTTGCTTGATGGATTTCAGTATTTAGTCATCCCTTTTTTCATCAGAACATTCTAAGACAGGTGCAAACCCTGCCTGCACATGGACTGGAGGAGGAAAGGGCACCTTCAGGAAGAATTTCATGCCTTTTCCTCCTGCCCCATCAGGCCTCAGCAGATCCCTGTGGCATCCCCTGGAGCTCCTGGGCAGGCTCAGGCTCCCTGAGTCTAGAGAGATTGTGCCTTAGGCACTTCCAGCACAGCTGGCAGAGTTTCTGTTTCTTTCAATCTCATTCTCTGCACCCTGTTTCTGCCCAGCCCAGAGCACTGCAGACTCTGAAATCAAGGTGTTCCATGGTGCTCAGGGTGGCACCAGGGCCGGGCAGTGCCCAGCTCCTCCCCAGGTTACTGACCAAGGACTGGCACACAATGCTTCACAGTTCAGAACTACATGGGTATGAAACAAAAGCTCTCCTATTATCGTTTGCTAAGATGGTGAGAAATATCCTGTGCTTTATCAGATAAACCCTTAAAGTCTGCCTAGCCACCCCACAGCAGCAGAGAGGCACTGCAGGAGCTGAGCTGGCTCTGTGCAGCTCCTCCATGAGTGTCAGCAGCTGCTTTGGGAAGAGTACCTTGAAAGTGGAAAACTAGATCAGCCTGGGTGTGATGAGGAACTCCAGGCCACCGTGGATTTGGTTTGTAGTAGCTTTCCATAACAAAGTCTTTTTTTAACTGACTTTCTTTCTGCTCACATATATTTAGATATGACTTTCATTCTGCAGCACTCTGATGCCAGAGAGTTTTGGCTGCACTGCGAGGGAAGGGACACGTGTTTGAGTCATGGAGTTGGCTCTCTCCAGTTGATAGTTAGTGAGTTACTGAGAAAAGATGAAGTTTGTATTTAGTTTTAGTTTACATGCAACGAGACCAAGTAAAATATTCCAAGGAGAATGAGCACATAATAAATAAATACACAAAAACTTATACCAGAAGGAGATGGTGTTCATTTTATAAACCACATTACTTGGCTAAAGCAATACAGAAATATTAGGCTGATGGACTGAAGCTTAAGAAACACAAGGCAAGAATCTCATTTTGTGACTGCTAACTCTTGATTTAACTCTCTTGCTGCTGCTGCAAAGCACAAGGGTGAACTGAGTGTCTGGTTTATGGTACTGGTTTGGACCTCATGAATCGACTCAGAACTGCTGAGATAAGCAGTGCCAATTGCTATTAACACATACTTCTTTTAGATCAAAACCTGCAAAACCAAGGGAGGTTGGTGATGACTTTTCCCTGCAGCAGCACCTCGTGGTTTAAAAGCTGACAAAATTGGTATTGGATACCACACCACCTCTAAAGCAGCAACTGCAGGGAAAGCACAGGGGCAATAGCTCTATTAATTCACATGTCACTGTGCAGTTTCATCATTCTCCTAGACTTAACCTATTTATTGAGGCAGGATGAGTCATTCAGCAAAGTGATTCAAACACAGAGAGAGAAAAGAGAATGGGTGCTAGAAAGCTATTTTTTACAGGAAATAATTGGGGGTAGGACAGAACAACAGTTACAGCACACTCAGGATTAGCTGAAAATACAAGATAGGCAACACTGCTGCTTTTTTATTTCTGTCACAAAGGAACAACCAGAACAAATATTTAATTGAGGGGAAACAAACCATTTAACAAATATTTAATTAAGGGAAAACAAACCATATTAGCCTTCCCTTTAGGCAGTTTTGCAGGGGATGAACAGGCAAGGATGGAATCTGTTTCCCTCCCTTGAGCACTAGTGCTTATGTCTATTAATCCACAAAACTATTCCCTGGCTCTGATTCTCTGGCATCTTATCTGGTGCTGTGTCTTCCCTCCTCAACGTCCCTCCTGAAGGCCCTGTGCACTCCAGCAGAACCAAACCAGCTTTCCCTCCTGACACGTCTGAACTGGATTCTGAGCCTGGAATTCTGAACCTGCAATTCTCTGGCTCTCAGGAGAAAAGAGCAGAACATCCCTGTCCCAAGGTAGCAGGGATGATGCACAAGTGGTCTGTGAGCAATCCTGCCAAGCAAACCAAGCAAATCTCCCTGTGCTCGCAGTTCCTCTGCTTTCACAAACAGCCAGCCCAGCCAGCCTGCACAAGGTGCTCATTTCCACTGATTTTCAGGAGCACTATGGGCAGTAGGCACCACGCTGAGCACACAAAGTCACTTTTACCCACTGATTATTCTGCTATCATGCCTCCACATCCTTCAGCAAATGAGTATTCAGGGCAAGACCCTTGCCCCTTCAGGAATTGCTCCAGAGGCCGTGGGCAGAGCTGGGCAGCAGCTCTGCAGTCCTGGCAGCAGCCCTCCACCACTTTGGGGCTACAGCTCCTGCTCCCCAGGCAGCTGGAAAGGATCCAGACCATTAAATATTTACGTGGTTATTGACAGAGTGCTACAATTCACATCTAATAATGTCAAGGAGGTGCCACACACAAGATACTGTGTGTCTGCCCACATCCAGCTGTTTGCTCTTACTCTGCACTTTGATTCTAACTCCTTTGAGGGAGGAACTGCTTTTTTTACTTTGGAGTCAATGCAGCATCTGCCACAACAGAGTGCTGGGGTTTCTCACATAAAATAATGTACTAGTAAAAATACTATATAATACTGTGGAGTAGATGTATAAATCAGAGACCACGAGACAGACCTAATTACAAGAGACAAGTCTAACTGGAAAAAGGAGTGCAAAAGACCACGGGGAGCAGATCTTGTAACTGGGTTTACATCTTGCCTCAAGAAGGCCTGGAACATCTGACAGCAAACAGCTTGAGAGAACAAGAAAGATGTATCTGCATCATCCAAAGACTTCAAACTTTCAATCTGAGTCAATAGCATGAATGAGAAAACTTTTGTTCTCAATGTGAAAAGGAGAAGAGATGAGATGAGATGAGAAGATGAAAGAAGAGAAAAAAGATGAAAGAAAAAAAGATGAAAAAAAAAGAGAAAAGAAGGGATGTCAATTACCAGGAACAGAATGAACTCCTCCATGTCCAGTGGAGGTTCACCCCTAGCTGAAGTGCAGCCCATACTACTGAGGTTGGGCAATTTCCAACTGACCACAATAGCAATAACCTACATTTGCTCAGAAATTAGCCCTCAATTATTTCCAGATCTCCCATCCCAATTCCAGATCAAGATGTAGGAACCACCACCCAAAGAGACTGCCCCAGGGAATCCTTGCTGGGATTCAGTGATGAGCCATCCCCAGTTTTGCAGCTGTGAGGTCTGGAGCTGTGTGCATCCCCAGGCAAGGCAGGCAGGAGGTAAATGCTGTCCCACGGGCACACTGCAGGACCTGGGGTACCTGGCAAGCCCATCCCATCTCTCCCAAGTTCTCCCCGGCTGTGTGACCACGTTCTCCTTTCAATAAAGTCTGCACAGCCAGCTCAGAGCTCTGTGTCTGTGGCTCATATTGAACCCATTACTTTGCATTAACCATCCAGTGCTACACCTCCTGGGAGAATTCCAACCGAACAAGGGCGGCTTTGGAACCACAGCACGATAAAACACCCTCCTGCCTAAAATAAAGATAAAACTTGCTTACGTTTGATATGATCTCATCAGAGCACAGCACACATTCAGCAGCAGTTGGCAGGCCGTGCCTGTGGCCAGCAATGAGGATTCAATGGCAATACTGTCTGTCCTGCAGTGGGAAGCAGCCACAGCCAGCTGAACACACAGCAGCACAAGGGAGAACGCCAAGCTGCCCAAACCCGTGTGAGCAGCGCTGGAAGTGGAGCTGCCAGCAGGAATGAGATGCCCCAGCTCACCCACAGCAGTGCAGCCACACAGAACCCTTGAGTGGCTGCTGCAAGGCCACATTTCCAAAGGCACTTGGGTAGCTCACTGTCCACTCAATCAATCCCTTGGGTCAGACATCCAGCCACGTCTGAAACATCAAATCCCCCTGGAGCTGAGTGCACAGCACCTCAGGATGAGGCACAGACTGTGCCCAACACCTCCTGCAGGGACAGGACAGAATGAGAGCTGGGAACACCTACAGAGCTGTCCCACAGCAGGGACTGGGGGTGTCCTTGGGGACACCCAGCACACATGGGGAGGTTTTGTCCTGCCTAGGGTTGGCTCAATGGCCTCACCTCTCATGGTGGGGAGGCACTGCTGGCTCCTTGCTGCTCTCACAGATCACCACGAGCAAGGCTCCTGGTGGGGCTGTGCAGCACCGTGATGGGACCTCAGCACTGCCACCAGCTCTGCCCTGGGAAATGGGGACAGCTCTGCTGGCTGACTGCCACCAGCTGCTGCACTCTGCCACGGGCTCAGTGCAGGGGAGAAACCAAAGCACCAGGATGTGTCCATCCCAACCCATGCTCCCCACAACTGCAGAGGCTCACACAGTGACCGTGGGCTGCAGTCCATCTGCAGCCTGTCCCAGCCAGCTCTGGTGTCCCCTGGCACTGCAGCACTGCCTGGCAAGGAGCACATGCTGCACTTCCAGCCACACCAGAGCTCCCTGGTGAGCCCAGGGGCAGCAAAACAGGCCTGGTAGAGGGGAGGGAATATCCCAGGTACTACAAAAAGGCCACAGCAAGACACCTAAAAATGGAAGTGATGGGAAAAGACAGACTATCCCAGAGGCTGTGTGTTTCCACTCTTCAGCCAAGAAGCTAAAATTTGCTCGAGTTGAAGTGGGTGGTTAAGCCTTGGTAATGTCAGAGCAAGTTCATGCTACAGTGGGTGCTGGGAGAGGGCAGAAGGAGCATCACACAACTGGAAATTTCCCCTATTTTGAACTGACAACAACCAGCGACCTTGGGAGAGCCCCTCGAGCAGAGCTGGGTGATGTCTCACAGCCAGGTCAGCAGCCAACATCCTGCTGCTGGGCTGGGAGTGCTCTGCCCTGGCTGTGTCACACCCAGGCCACCCCAGGGGCTTTCCTTGGGGTCCCTCCACAGCACCATGAGCAACCCCTCTGCATGACTAACCAACACTGAAAATAATCACACTGTTTATCTTTGGGCTGGAAATCACCACTGGCAGTGCACACAGCCAGCAGAGTCTCCAGGGGCTTTGTCACTGCTGACCCTGGCTGAGGTGGGAAGGACCATTGGGACAGACAGGGCTGCAGCTTTCTGGCCACAAAGAGAGGCAATTCCTGTGGCTCAGGAGGGTGACTGTCCCCAGTGGGGACTCCCCCTTCTCATTTCTGGGTGCTCAGAAACACCCCCAGCTGTTTTCTGCTCCCAGCCTGGCCCTGCTGCTGGGCAGGGACAGCATGGGAAGGGGCTGAGAGCAACTGCTTGGGTTGGGCTTTTTTTTTTTCTGGATTCAAAAATGTCATCTGCTTCCAGCTGTCGGTATTTTGGAAATCTGCTGGGGTTTGTTTGCTGTGTGTGGCTGATGCTGCAGCTGCAAACCCCTGGCAGCCAGTGAGTTAGCTTGAAGGACCTAGACATGAAAGGCTGTCCTGAGAGCACCCTGGGGCTCCCCTGGCAGCACCCTTGTCCTCCAATGGCAATGGGGCTAAACTCCACTGCAACCACACCAGGTGAGTGTGGAGACCAGGAGCTGCACAAATATGTGTCTGTGTCAAATCGTGTGACACACAATTATTTAGCTAAAGCAATCAATAGAATTCCAAACCATTATGGCATTGCTATCCACTTTCTAGAGAACCCCTAATTCCTGCAGATGATAAGCACACTGTACTTAAAAGTAAACAAAATAGAAAATATAGAGTGTGGGCTGCTTGTAAGGTCACTAAGCTGGGGAGAAGGGACTACTTTAATTTCCCTTTTACCTGGAAAGAAAAATAAACCAGGGAAAAAAACCCAAAAACAACAAAATAACCCCACCACCTCTTCTAAGGGCTGGAAAAAACCTGTCTGAGAGGGGAGATAGCTGCAAACACCTCATTGAACACGTGCTGTTTTCCAGCCCCCACAAGTGCCTTGGTGTGCTCTCAGCACGGCTGGGCTGGACGGGAGGCTGAGGAGCAGCAGGACGTGAAGTTGGCTGTGCTGTCCAGAAGATGAAAACACTACTGCTGTTTATAGAGGGAAACCCAATTCGTCAGCCCAAATGAATTCCTGTGCTAATCCATGCAGGCTTCATGTTTTCCACCAGCCCCAGCCACTGTAAAGACTATCTTTAGGAGGCACAGTGTGTTTGGAAAGGAGCAGCTGGAAAGAGGGGAGGTTTATGCCAGCTTGGAAGGCTTTCTGGTATGGAAAAAGAGGAATGCTCTCTTGGGTCTCCCCACAAAATTAAAGCATCTTCATCCAGAGCAGGAGGATGCCAAGCACAACAAACAAAAGCGGCTTTCCCCAACTCTCCTGGGCAGCCTCACTCGGGGCTCACAATGGTTTCCATAGAACTTGTTTTGCTATCATAACAAATTCGATCTGTCCAGGCGTGATGGCCACGCTGTTTTCGAAAGACAAGAAAATGAATTTCCTGACTTCTCGGTCTGCCAAAGCATTTTTGCCTCTGTGCCACAGACAGGGACTCCCCAGATAACCAGAGCATCTGAGCGCTGTGTCCTGAGGAGAGAGATCCCTGCGAGCTGAGTGAGGCTCTGTGCCTCTGAACTCCCTGTCTGAGGGCTCGGGGAGGCTGACATTTGCTCACCCTGCACCCCACGGGCTCTGATCCTGCTGGCTGAGCCTCAGCCAGCTCATCCACGAGGGCAAAACAAAAATAACAAACCCAGGCCAGCCTCGGCACCAAAACCCAACCACCTCGGTGTGCTTTGCTCGGGGAGGAAATGAAGGGCTTGTTCTGTTCACACACACTGCTGGAATCAAGGGAACACTGCAGCCTGACTGGGACTTAGGGCTCCATTATTTGCTCCCCACGAGGGCTGCACTGCAGTGTCCCCCATGGCAGAGGCTCCTTCAGCCCCTGCAGACACTGGTGCCCAGCAGAGGTTCTGAAAGCTGAGATTGTGCATGACACACAGCTGGAGGAGCATTTAGTGCTGCATCTAAACCAACACTCTTACCAGAACAGCCTGAAATTCTGGGAAGTTCTAATCTTGATCTAAAATTTGCATTAGTTTTGAAGATGGGGAGAGCTGTGAAATGCAACCAAGTACAAAACAAAGGTCCTGAGATAACAATTTCTAAAACAAACATAGCATTAATTTTAGCCTATAAAATTTGTCCTGAAGAAAGATTTGTATAAAAATCAATAGCATTTGTTTTAAAAAAGGAAACATCTCTTACAACACTACTAAGTTATTTGAACCTGCAGGATGACCTCAGAAGAGCCCTCATGTAACCCAGCTGAAAATCTCACCTCAGGTCTGCCTGCTGAAGTCTCAGATGTGGAACCTTAGAGTGCTTTCCAAGGAAGGAGACAGCACCCCACTCAATGCAAATTAACAAGTGTGCAGAAGAAACCAGGTAAGAGAAAATGTAATGCAATTCTAAGGAAAAAAGATACACAACCCAAGATGTAACCAAAAGATGCAGCTGCTGAACGTCCCCCTGCAGTTTGCTCAATTCTGTTCAAGCCTGGATGCCCAATGCCTGGAGTGGGCAGTGTGTGCAGACTATTCCAGCCTTTGCAAACATCAGTTTGTACAAGATTGTGATGACTTCACCTCCAGGGAGCTGAACCAGGGCACTTCCCTGAGCCCTAAGCACAGGTTCCTTTGCTGGTGACCAGGGACCCTGCAGGAGAACAGCCCTGCTGCCTCCTGGGCACAACTGGGAGCCCAAAAGTGGCTGCTGGAGAGCCAGCACGGGGAGGGATCTGACCACAGAGGGAATGCAACGTCTGATACATCCCCCAGGCCTCTGGCCTTGGGGCTGTGGAGTCTCCTGGAGCCAAAATCTCACCAAATTACTGATGCTGTGTTGTCATAATGACAGATACTGAAGCCAGGGAGGTTTAACTGCCACAATACTTTCACCATTGACTCCCATACTTATGAAGTGGTTCCCCCTTCTTTTAGTTATTCTCAGTCTTTCCAAAGAAACTTAGAAACCACCTAAATAAACCAGCAGCCATTGAGACATTGCAAATGTCACAGGAGTCATTCATGTGTCTCACTATTTGTCCTGCATTTGACTCGATTCATTCACGGGTGATGAAGTCACTCATCATCAAGAAACCAAACCAAACTGCACCACAATTTGGGAATCTTTGACTAGACTCCCCTGGCAGAGCTGATCAGAGGGAATGACTGCAAACTCACACTCCTCTAATTTACTGCTGCTTTTGCCCTGGCCCAAGTTACTCCTTGCACGCTGAGAGAGGAGGTTCAGACTCCTTGCAGGAAGTCAGGACAGGCCCTGAGACAGGGACACGCTGCTGTCACTCTGCAGGGACATGCAGAGCACAGTGCTTGGTGCACAGGCAGCTCTGGCACACAATCAGCCTCTCCCCATGCTCACAGCACAGCCCCTGCTGACCTTCACTTCCACACCTGACAATTATCCACAGGGAAAAATTCTCCTTCAGATGGAAACCTCTGACTGACTCCACCAAAGTTCAATAACACTTTTCTCACTACATCTACTTTAAATTGCAATCTCACTCTGAAGAAACCGTGTTTGTTCAGCTGAAGGCAGAGGTTAGTTTGTATCTTGGGGTGCAAAGTTTTCAAATTAAATATCCACAAAGGACATGGTTCGATTAAAAGGGGAACTTGTGGATTAGGAGAACCCCTGAGAAGGTGGGGAGTGTGAGCCTTGTTTCTCACAGTCAGTAAGAGCGGCTGGGGGTGAAGCCCTTTGATGCTCAGTGGTTTGACTCCAGTTAACAGTAGCTGAAGATTTAACTCTTTTATACCTAACGCTGGTTAAACCCAACTCAAGACCAAGTTTTCAAAGTCATTTGCAGACCATTAGTCATGCAAATTTGGAGAGATCAGAGTTTTAATTCCAAACAGACTGCAGCATCTCTAGGAGATGTGCACATGAACTGGAGAATATGAGTGCCAGCAAAGTTGGGACTATTTGGATTTTGGTTTTTGTGCAGACCCCTCTCAGAGTGAGGAGTCATCTGTGACATTCCCAGCTGGATTCATGCCCAGATTTCTGTGCTTGCAAAGTGAAGCATGGAGACTTGGAGTGATAATTCAGACACAACTGCATCATTTGCAGAAGAAGAGGAGAAACTTAGGTTTTTTCTTGGTAAACGCAGAAAAAGCTGTATTACAGAGTGAGAAGCAGTGTGAAAGCCAACACCTGACTGAAAATGCTAATGTGCTGGGAAGGGAGTTTTATGGTCTCCAAGTATTTGTTCTTCCCCAATTCCTGACTCTCCCACTGGCACAGCTATGGATGTGCTGCTTGTTTTTCAAATCAGAGAGCTGCAGTGACCTATTAGGTCATCGAGTACCTCTGCTAGCCAGTGCAGGATTGTCCTGTGCATTTGTCCAGTCTGCTTTTAAAATGCCTCTGAGCACACAGTGCATCCAGATCTGAGCACAGAGCTCTGCTGGAAGCAGTGAGGAACAGCTATAAAATGGCTGGGCAGTGCAAGGCCATAGCAGCTTCTGCTGGGCAGAAAAGCAGCTCTCACTGCTCAGAGTTCTCATCAGAAAACTAACTTGGATGGGAAATTCAGATGATTCATCCTCACTTTTCAAATTTAAAAAAGGCCAGAGATTTATAAATAAATACTGATTGTAAATTATTATTATTATATTTCTAAATGTATAGTTAATTATAAATAAACAATTATACTATTATTTATAACGAAGTATGAAAAACAGGTGGAAGAAAAATGGATTTTATGCTAATCAACTCTTGGTCTTCATTCCTGTGAGAGAAAAGGTCTATACAGACACAAAGACCCCACCAGCTATCCCTGCTGCCTGGCAGGATGTGACCTGAGCTGAGAAACTTCTGCTTGTGTCAAAAATGCTGAGAATCCTGGCATTTTTCTGCAGCAGAAGACTTTCTAACTGCCTTTCAGTCTGCACCATAAAAAGATCTTTGAGATGGGTATTCTTGCCAGGCGTTTATTTCACAATAGTTAAGAAAATGTGCAGATGTTTTCCAAACTTTCCGAGCAGCAAGGCTCTGCAGCTGCTCCCAACATTTCACAGTGCAGCTCAGAAAGGACTCGAGTTGCCTTTCCAAGAGCCACTGCAGGAGGAGCTGAATGCTCCCAGCTATCGCCCTAAGCTTGGAGGGGAGAAAAGAGCTCTTTCCTCACCTTTGTGCATTCCTAAAATTAACCCAATTTGTAACAAATGAAACTGAAGAGCAGCAGCACCAAACCCAGGCGTTCTGGGTTTATCAGTCAAACCTCCAACAATCATGAGATTGGTTTCTAAATCATGCAATCGACCTCCCACCCCCAAAGTTGCATCATTTTTGTCTGCCTGGCTTTTGAAAGCCCAAAACATCCAGGTTTGTATTTTCAATGTTTTGGTTTTTCTTGGACTGAGAAAAAAACCGGAAAACTGACTCTGTATTCTGCTGCAGTCACCTGCACAGGGACTTCTAAATTGCTATTAATATTCCAAGAACTACAATGAAATTGCAAATAAATTAGCAAAAGCCTCGAGCTGCCATGTGGGTGTGAGCCAGTTCACTGATTATATTCAATTGCATCATGCTCATTCGAAAGGGGAGCTAAAAGGATTTTATCCTCTCCCTGTTTGTGAGGATAAATACACACCTGGCTGCAGGTACAGCTCCCCTCAGCAAAGCCTGCTCCTGCTCACTGCATCACTGTGCTGGGAATTACTGGGATTTACTCTGAGGTGGTCAACACACCAAGCAAGCAGGCTGAGCTTGTGCAATTCCTGTCATGAGAAAATCCCTTCTTTTACCCCTTATGTTCCTATTTCTCCTCTCAGCTGCCCCAGCTGAGCAGCAATGGCTCTGCTGAACAAACCGAAGGCATAAAAGGCTCTGTGAAGGAGCTGCTGGAGGTTCCCTGCCTTGGCCTGAGCTCTGCTGATTCCAGCCTTTTACACCAGCAGAGCTCTGTCTCTGCAAGGGTTTTTACCATAATAGCTGTGTAAGCAAAATAAAATTAAAAAAAAAACCTCAACCACCTTAACCAGCACAGCTCTGTGGTGAGCTGCTGGAGTGTAAAACAAGCCCTGCTCAAGGTTTCCAGAGAGCACTGCTCTGGTTCAACACAAAATGGAGAATTGAGCACTAGAAGGAGTTCATGCCCTTTCCTGCTTTGCACAATTTTGTTATAAACCATTTTCTAGATGCACATTTCTCACCACCAAAATCCCCATTTTTTAAAACTTTGTCAAAACAGTTATGATTTTGACTGAACTGAAAGAATTTCCATGCAAAGCAGGAAGAGCACTGATCCATTTTCCTTACACCCTGCACTTGCTCACACCACAGCCTTTGCCCAAGAAATGAGAATGTTTCTGTCAGACACACCTGACCCAGTGACAGTGACCTGCCAGCAATCAATGGCCACTGCTACAGAACACCTACAGTTCTTGGATTGATGCAGCATGAGAGGAGTGAGCCTGGGGAAAAAGGAGAGAGGAGCTCTGCCAATCCCTCTCTTAGGTGCAGTATTTTTTAACCACCTAGAGCACACCCAGTGCTGCACTCCTGCACACCTGGGGGCACCTGGGAGTCTGGGATCCCCCAAGAAAGTCACAGTTTTACACTGACTTTTTGCATCAGCTGGAGCCAAGTCCCTTAAAAGCTCTAATCCTGCTTCACCCATCTGAGAGAGCTGGAGAAAAGCTTGTCTGCCTCTTTCTGCAGTGGAATCATTTTAATTCATTACCATTTCTCTGCACTGGATGAATAGTGTCACTGGAGTGAAAAATGTTATTGTTATTACCCCTTTAAACTGAAAGTGGATTGAAGGAATAGAAGTAAATGTATGGTCTCTGCTGGCAGATGTCTCCCAGCAGATGGGTGTCTATGGTCTCCTTTGTAAGAGCTGTCTGCTGCCTGGGATTCAGACTGGCTAAGGAATGCCATGAGCTTGGGGTAAATGGACAGCAAGTCTGGGAAAGGACTTTATTGTGGTTTAGAAGCTTTCAATTCCCAACTGCACGAACAAGTTCTTTTTTTCAAGTAATTCTTTTGCCAGTATTTCAAAACTATCATTGAAAATTGCTCGATGGCTCCCAAAAACTGAGTGCTTTCGGCTGATAACAGCCAGCCTTCAAACAGGGAGGTGCCTTCCAGCCAAAATCCCCGGGATTGGGGTTTCTCAGGTCCTGGTGGGAGCTGCCCATGGAGGAGGAACAGTGTCCACGTGCCCAGTGCAGCTCTGGGCTCCTAATGGGCTCTGCATGTTCTCAGCACAGGAAACGCTTTGTGACACAACTTGCCTGTGGGCACTTACTGCACCAATTAAAGATTCCTGAGCTCGAGAACAAAGAGGTGCCAGTGGAACTATGGTTTTAATCACTTGATTCATTTTCTTCCTTCCTCTTCTGCTGATTTGGGATGTATGGGTTTTTCTTTTTGTCGCTTTGTTTTGGTTTGCATGCTTTGAGGCAGCTGCTCAGAAAGGCTGCTGGGGAAAGGGCAACCTTCAAATGGGGCTGGATTTGTCTGAACTTTTTAATAGTGAATTGTTTCTGGAGGTGAAGAAGAAGATGATCAGAAGGAGCCTGCCATAACAATATAAATACTTAGTTCTTATTCAGGTATGCAAGTGTAGGTTTTTTTCTGAGAATCCATATGTGTGTTACTGACATGAAATAATTAATGCTTAATTGTACAAGGGGGAAGCATAAGACACTTTTTAATAATGCTAAACTAAGTACAGGGAAGTTAAATACTTTGCTGAAAGATTAAGCTCAGACTCAACCCAGACATTCCTCCTAATAGAATGGTCTTTCTACTTCTGTAGCCAACAGCCTGCAGGTTTTTGGGAGCAGAACCACCTTTTTGTTCTGTTTTTATATTGCCTCTAGAAAAGCAAGAGTGGTATAGGACAGGAGCACACAGATCCTAACACAACACAAACCCACAAGAGCAGTGATCCAAAAATAAAGCGTGCAGTGTGCCCAGGGAGTGCTGCAAGATCCCAGCAGAGAACAGAAAATCTGCAATAATGTGAGTCAGAGCTTCAGGAATGAGCCTGATGAATACATAGATTTGCTAGAGTGTTTGAGCAAAATGTTCTGGAGAACATACAGGCTTCACTCTTAGTCAAACTCTGCCTGAGCAGAAGTGACCACACCTTCTATGAAAAGCAGTTCTAATTAAAAACAGAGCATGGCTTTTTTAGATGCAAATTGTTGCTCAAAACTGAACCCCAGCCCATTTGAAGGATTCAAATTCACTCCTGTCTAAAATGCCAGGAAACAAGAACATTTCCCCTCTGCCCTGTCTTGCTATTTAACTCTGTGTGTGGACACAAGATGGAAACAACTACAAACCAAATTAAAATATGCCCCTAAAGCCACCATCTTCTGAGCTTTCTGGGGGTGGACTTGAGACAGTGTTTAGAGAGAACAGCCAGCAGGAAGGAGCTCAGTCCTGCAGCAGCACCCAGGGTGACAGGAGAGCCAGGGTGTCCTGGAGGTGCTCCCTGCCCAGAGACTGCCCAAGGAGAACAGAGCTGGACAGAAAAGAAAGCTTCCTCCTGAACATGAAGGAAAGAAGAGATTTGAATTTCGTTTCATGATACTGTGGGGGCAGACTGAGGATTGTCTTGCTGTGAAATGAAAGAACCCACACAGAAAAGGCAGGGATGTAACACCCTCTGAGTGGTGCTGGATGAGCAAAACTGCACAAGTGAACACACTGCTTGTCAGGAAGGTGATCTGAAGTGTTGGGTGATGTGCCAGGACCACACTGCACATCCTGCACATCCACTTTCTACAGAAATATCTGACGTGTCTGAAGTTTTCTGCGAAATACCTGAGCTCACTGTACAACATCTCTGCTGATCAGCAGCCTGATAAACCACTGCACAGGCAGCTGCCTTGCTTTCCTCCTCCCAGGAGAGATTACTGCTGCACCAAAAATAATTTAGAGCTGCTGTATCCAGCAGACACTTCGGAGTGTCAGATGTGGTTAGACAGTTACTATTTGAATAATGACAATCATTTGTCTTTGCAAAGTTCAGCCTGACAGCTGAACAGAAAAGATCTCAATCTAAGGCAGGCAAGCTGATAACACTCAGGACAAGCTACACAACCACGGTGTGTGCATGGAACTGAGCCTGGTGTCTGTGTCCCAGATGGGGAACTGGCCCACAGCAGCTGAGCTGCCTCCCCAGGGCTGCACAGGAACCCTCAGGCTCTGCAGCCAGAGCACAGTCAGTGTCTCAAGCCCTGGGTCACCCCTCTCCATCCTGCCCCACCAGGGCATTGCAGTCAGTGCTGCAGAGAAGAGCATTTCTAACTGGCTTTGCACTGTAAAGAGTTAACCTGATTGCTCTGAAGGCAGTGAAAGAGCTAAGTTCTGTTTATCAATATATTTATGTGGTTGTTTGGGTAACTTTTACCATTGTGGGCGGTTTTGGTTATGAATAATATTAAGATGAGGCTGAAAGGAGCTTTTCACTGTCACCCTAAGGCTTTCACTTGCATGTGAAGCTAATCCCTGCTTGCCAGCATCAGCCTGGACCCCTGATGTGTCCTGAAGGATCTCCTGCCATTCAGGATATCTGCACTGCCAACAGGAATCAACCTCTGAGGCACAGGTGGGTAACAGAGGTTTCTCTGTCACTCCCAGCAGAGCTAAGGACTCTCAGCATGTTCACCCTGAGAGGCACCAGCTCCAGGAATGAGGAACCAACAGGTCACTCCAGGAGGTTGTGGCAAAGCTCAGAATAGAAACAAAGCCCAGAACGCCAAGGCTGCGTGTTAACCATGAAGGCAGAGGACAGGAGGTGATGAGAGGAGAGCAAACAGCAGAGGGACGAAAGCTGGACTGTCAGCAGAACTGTGGAGAAAGGAGAACAAGGCAGAGGGAGGAGGAAGAGCGAAGGGAAGCGAGACATAGAGCAGAGATTGCCCAAGAGGCTGAGCAGCAGCAGCAGCAGCTCTTGGCTCATGCCAAGCCAGCTCAGGGTCTGTCCCTGACAATCACTGCAAGGCCTAACAGCTCACTTTATCTCAGAAGAGCTTGCTGGATAAAGGGATTTGAGGGTAAAGCCTCCATAATCCTTGGGGTTTGCTTTCTTTTAATTCTATAAAGCACAAAACCAAACTTTCTAGTCAGGAAAAACATGGCTTTTGTTATGTTCTGAGTCACTTTTCCCCAGCAGCAAACAATGTGGCTTTTCAATTCAAGTCCTGAACATTTCAGAATGAAATGCTCTGCAACGTCCTGAAGTAAATCACAATTCTCCAAGTCACACTTCCAGCTGATGTGAACTCACTGAGCTCAGTAAAGGGACTGCATATGACCCATCCTGCCTGCCCTGATTTGGATGGCATGATTGATAAATTAATCTCTAGCTGAAATCAATTCAAGATGATCCAGTCAGCCAAGGAGAAGCCTGAGATTTCGTTACTAATTGCTGCTGTTCTGCCTAATGGTTTCTCTTAGCAGGGAGGCTGAGTCCATCCTTGGTGAGCTGTGCTGCACTTGGTGTCACTGGCCCAATCCAAAACTCAAGGAAATTAATTCTGCACTCTGTCTTGGGAGCTCTTTTAAATGAACTTTGGCTTGACTCTGAAGTTTGTTAGCTTTTGCTTCATGATTCTTACTTTTTTCTTTCTTTCCTAAGGTGTGTATCAGGTATTTTTAGAAATGTTGAAGAATCTCTCGGCTTCTCGTATTAAAATAACCCTAAACAACAATATTTAGCTTTCCTGTTTGAAAAATTCTCTTGCTTTGTCATCATGCCCAATTCCCTGACTGGAAAGTGAATCTCCTAAGTTAAATTTGGACTCCTAAATTTCCTGCTCAGAGAAGGGAACCAGCAAAAACTCTCCAGATTTTACTGCGATGGCACCAAAGCTGCATCAACCACACTGCAAACACAGCAAACAGAGGAAACCATCCAAACTCTACTCTGCCCACAAAACCAGCAATGAAGGCTGCACATCACACAGAGCACTGAGGACCTAAGCTGAAAAAAGCAAAACTTTCACAGGCACAGTGTCACCATTCAAGGCAAGTGCAGTAAAAATCCCAAAGTGCTCACAGCACATCCTGGTGCACATCCAGGAGAGCAAAGCTGCAATTGCCTGGACTGAGAGGACAGCAGGGGTGGCACATGTGACAGTCAGGTCAGTGCTTCCTGCACAAGAACATCCTGTATTTGCAGCAATACATCCAGCAGCCTTGCTCTGCTCCCACGAAAATCAGTGTTGGCTTTGCTGCTCTCTCTGACTGCAGTGTCCAGCTGTATTATCAATTTTCCATTGATTTCCTCCTGCCAGGAACATGCTTTAATAAAAGAACCAATCAACCAGATTGCCAATAGCTGCCTACCTAAGAATAAGCAGGATATGTTCAAAGAAAGCTTCACTCTAACTTCTGTTCATTCCTAAAGGCTAAATCAGCTGGCTCACAACAAAGAAACAGCATTGTTGTACTTATCAATGTCCCACTGTTCATCTAGAACATCTGCAATGGCTTTGCCTGCAGCACTACCCCATTCATTACAGGCCTTGATAGACTGCTCAATGGGCTTTTTTTTGGTACAAAATGTACAAGAGCATTTTACAAAGTGGACTTTGCCCTGATATGAGAAATATAATAATTACGAAGTGCATTTCGTTTCAGATCCACCATTTTCCAAACTGGCAATGGAACCTTTGGCAAATGGAAACAAACTGGGACCAGCTCAACCTGGCAGCTGAGCCTGTGGCAAGGAGCAAGCAGGTTTCTGTGGATTAGTGGCCAGAGGGCACTGCCATCTACCAAAAATGCAGCTAAAGAAGACCCAAATCCAGCCTGAGTGCACAGCAAATACCCACACAGGAGGCCCTGAGGAACAGGAGGATTTACAGCTCTAAACCTTCCCCCCTCCCTCCAAAAAACAGCTCGTGAGAGCAGCACAGCACTTACCGTCATCCAGGTACGCCTGGTCCAGGTTCTGCTCCTGCTTGATGGTCACTCCTGCTGGCAGCACCTCCTTCTGCTCACTGCCTGGTGGGCCATTCTTGGCTGCCCTGGGCTGGCCTGGGGCTGCCTGCTGCTGGATGACCGTGGGGTACGAGCTGGGGCTCAGCCTCTGCGCCTGGCTGCCCTGGGGCTGGCTGGACCTTGACACGTTGGATGGGAAATTCTCACAGCACATGATGTGCTGGAATTCCTGGTGGCTCCCACACCTCAGCTGCTGGTTGTTTGGAGAATAGTGGATGACAGGAGAAGACTGCTGGTGGCCTGGGGAGTGGTGGAGCACGGCTGACGTTTGGGCTGGAGAGCCGGCGTGCACCAGCACGGACCTGTGGGCATCTGGAATGGCCACTGGTGAGGCCATCAGGTTGGGCTGCTGGTAGCCCAGCTGGCTGGGGCTCAGGCTCTTGCTCCTTTGGTAAATCACAGCTGGGTTCTGCTGGGGGTACCGCGAGTCAGGAGAAGAAAGGCCTGAGCGCAGCTGCTGGCAAGGAGCCATAGTGGCCACGAGGCAGGAAGGGGACTCGGTGGCCATTGTGTGCTGTGAATAGTAAGGCTGTGTTACTGCTCCCAGAGCACTGTGTACTGTATTGCAGATTAGGGCTGGATCATAGTCATCAATGGGCTCTGTTTTGATTGATGGTACTAGAATAAAGCATGCAAAGGACATTATTCGTAACGAGCTGAGGAGAAACAGAGAGGTTTTCCTTGAAGTAATAAGAGATTTAAGGCTTTTACAAGATTTGCGTGTGTAAATTCATATGTCACAAGCACTGAGTTTAATAAATCACCCATATGCAACCATGGCAAAGGTTCTTCAAAGCCCTCTGTGCTAAGAGGCTCTTGAAAAACCTTTAACATACTAATGAACCACAAATTGATTCTCAATACTATTCCAGAGCAGAACAATTTAGCAACCCCACAAAACCTTCACATTGGTGATACTCTATAGAGCTCATAAATTCAGGGAGAGGACCAGAGATTTTCAGGCTGGAGGAAACCAAACCAACAGTCTGAACGAATGTTTGCCTGTCCTTAGAAACAAGTCAAATTGAGACATCATTTGAAGCTTGCATAAAATCTGGTGCTGTTATTTTATGCTGTCTGGTTTCCACAAACACAATACCCTGATTTTCTCACAATATTTTGCTCTCAGCCAAAGCTCAGAAATTCTGAGAATCTCATTAGTAATCCTGTTGCATTTATTGTGACATGGCTCAGCAATCCCCAAGGGGAAGAACATCAGAAAAGCATTCATATTTTTCTCAACTAGCCTCATTCTGAAGAATATATATTGCTTGTCTTCCTCCATCCCAAGCCCTTTCCCAGATCTGATGTTTTCTTAGTGCTGGACACATCAGAGAAGGCACCACTCATGGTTTTGAGGGTCACATCATGTCCCAGACTGATGTGTCTGGGACATCTGGGACATCTGGGACATCTGAGGCCTTGGCAAACTCCCACCAAGTGAAAGGGGCAGCATCAGCCCATCGCCAAGATAACTGAGATAACTGCCACCCCAAACTGATGGAAATTCCTGATCATAAACCACAGGCACCCTTTGAACCAAGCAGCTGTCGAGTGCTCAGCCAAATTAAACCAGCAACACTCAGATCCTCAAAGAACGGCAAGAACACAACAGAGCAGAAAATCAAACCTTGCTCACGAGAGGAGGCACCAAGTGGCTGTGAGGATTACCTGGGTGGTAGGTGAAATGCTGGGGTTGGCTCCTTTTCCTCTTGCCGTTGATGACGTAGAAGTTCACCTTGACGGCAGTGCGGATGTGCTTGTTGCGGTACTCGGGGATTTCCACAAACAGCATGCTCTGCAACAACAGCAGGGAGTCAGCAACTCGGCCTGAGCAGGGCCTTTGGCTGCAGCCCCCCTTGCCACACACCTGGGCATTAAGAGAAATCTCCCTATTCATGCCTATAAAGGGTATGAGAAGAAAAAAGGAAAAAAAGAAAGGGCAGGTGCTCAAAGACAAGAGGATTTTTGGTACTGGCAAGCTGCTTTCTATGGACTGGATCCCTCCTGAACTTGGAGAGAGAAGCCTCAGCTACAAATAAAACACAAGAAATGGTGATGAACGGTGAAACAGAAGCACTGCTAATCCCACAGTGCTGGATAAATGAGTGTGCATTGCAGAATTCCCTCTTTTTGTCAGAATAAACTCAATTATTCTATAGGCTTTTTACTTATATGCAGTCAGAAGGTCCCAGCAAGCAAAGGGAACAAAGAGGCTCATTCCCTGCAAATATGAGTGTTCATTTCCAATCCTGCAGGACAAATCCTGGGCTGGCACAGTGGAGCCTGCAGTGGCTCCATTTGCTGGGGGTTACTGCTCCATGAATCATCTCTTTCTGCAGCACATGTGCTGCTGGAGCATTTGCCATTTGTTCACCAGGGCATTGCTGCTCTTTGTGCTCTCGAGATGCTCTTTCAGAGCTGCCCCTGAACACGACTGGCTGCCCAGAACTGGAGCAGAGGACACCCAGTGCTCTGCATACTTACAGGCTGGCTCTTGTCTTTGTCCACTGTCGCCTCCATTTCCCAGATCTGCTGCCCATCTAGAAGAATATCACAATATTAACCTCACCATGGGTTTTTTTTTAAATCACAGACTTTGATTTATCAAAAAATAAGAGAGATAAATCAAGGGCATCAAGTTGGCAAAGCTCTCAAAATGGATTTAATTTCAATCACCTTCCCAGTCCTAACCAAAAGCAACAGCATTTCATTTAAACACAACATCCAACACTCCTCCCGCCAGGAAAAAGTTTACATACATAGTAAAATTAAATGTTTATGGAGAAATTAGCCAAACTGAAGGATGCAATATTTAGCACAGGTGCAACATCTGCTTTTACAGGGCCTGAGCTGAGCCAGCCTGACTGCTGGAGGGCATCAGAAGGTCAGATGATTTCTTAATGGTCACACGGGGTCAGCAGCTCAGCAAACTCTCTGCTGCTCCAAGCCAACACCACTTGGCTTCCCACAGATTGCCACTGACAGCCCTAAAGCCATGCTAAAGCACCAAATATTCACTGTACTCAGTGCAAAAGCACTTCATTGCATGTGTGACAACCTCTGCCGTGAACCACTGCAAGTTTTTCTGCCCTTAATTACATCCAAGCAGCTCTTCTCCACTCTGAGTTACACCAAATTGTACTTAGAGAGGAAAATAAAATTTGATCCCTTTTTATGGAATACCACCAAAGAAACCCCTGTGCTGTAGGAGTGTGTTAATAGTGACAGAACATCCATATACAGACTGGCTGCTTCATCTGGTTAGAAATACTCCTTAAAGCTAGAAACATTTTTTGCAATCCTTTCCTTATTTATTTTTTTTTTTTAGATTTTAATCTTTACCCCTTTGATTTTTATATTCCATTGAGGCTTTTAGCCAAGCAATTTGCAGAAGAAAAATACTAAGGAGGGGGGGAATTGCCTCACACCTTTCTGAAAGTCTGCTTTTAAAGTGGCCACGAGACATGTATCCCAAGGACCTGATGGGACTGGGAAGCTGCAGTCATGAGGCTGCTGGTTGCTTTTGGGGGTTCCCCAGACTGGGAGGACAAGGGAGAAAATCTCCTCAAACCAGTCCTTCTGACAGGACTTTTTATTTTTCCCAACTCTTGGAAGTTCTGCAAGAGCTGCTTTTGTCCTCTGTTATTTAAGCACTTCTGCTTCTGGCAAAAGGGAAATGAAAGAGTATTTTTAAATGCATTTTGCATTTTTTCAGTCGCTGTGCTCTTTGTTCTGTGCTGGCCCCAGACAATGAGCTGACACATGTGCTGGGCTCTCCAGGCAGCTCTGCCCAGCCTGGGCTCTGTGCTCAGGACAGAGCCTGGGGTCCCTGCTGGCCCAGCTCCTGTCCCCTCAGCCCAGAGTTCTGCCACACTTCCTGCTGCAAGGAGTGAACACTGAACAACTCCCATTTTTTTCTCTTTTTTTCTCAGTGTTTCAAGTTCCCCCCTGAGTGAGTTGTCTTTCCTGACGTGGGGCTGGGATGGCCTCAGCACACTGTGTCACTGGAGCCAGCACATCCCAAGGGAGCACCACAAAGGCATGGAAAACATTCCATTAGTTAATGTCATTTAACATAAGCATCCACTGTGGCCACTGCTATATTCAATCTATACCCCTATTAACGCAACCAACTCCTTTCTGCTGTTCTGACAGCAAACAGGGCAGGGGGAAGCCAAACTGGGGGTTTAATCCAGCAAATCCTTGTGTGGCAACAAGGCAGTGAGTGCTCAGTGGGGAGATCCCTCTTCTGGGTGACCTTGGAGAAACAAAACCATCCCAGTGTGTGTTAAGGAACCTCCCCACACTCCTAAAAAACCCAAAGGATACATTTTTAGAGCTCTCTGAGGAGAAGAGGAAGGGAATGGAAACGAGAAAATCTGTCATAAAACAAGAGCTCTGATAGAGACACATCAGAGCTGCCTCAGCAATGCAACATGGAGATGTCCTGACAACAAGGACAGCCAAGCAGGAATGTTTGACACTGGTTTTGCTCCAGGCAGAATGTTTTCATCTTTGTTTCTGTACTGCTAAATTCAAACAGGCTGTGCAGATACAACAGCTCTAACTTCACAAAGAAGGTAGAAATCAAAAGGATTTGTTGGTCCAAAATGCATAAACCAAAGTAGAAACAAGCCTGCAAGTCATCTGCCACATTCAAAAGCCTGTGAAACACATGCAGCCACAACCACAGGGGATTTGATTTAGTAACTGAGCCACTGAAATTGCACTAAAAGCTAATGAAGCCAACCATAAAAATCAAATGATGTTCAGGCTGAGTCCAAAGTCTGTGTGGGTCAAGAGTAAGAATGAGACTAAGCAAACAAGAAATAAATGTATTTGGGGTTATCGTTCCAACAATGATAGATGCTTCTGTTTGGATGGATTTCGTATTTGTGGCAGCTAAACAGGTTTCTAACAGATCTGTCAGCAGCAGCAATCCCTGTTAAATTTAACCACTCTGCAGTTCACTCCCTGACCTTTATGCTTAAATATGATGATGTGGCTCCATCTGTCTCACTGCTTCACTTTAGCTCGAGACAATCAATATTTGCTTTTCCTTTAACTGCTCTGGATATGCACATTATGGGGAGCTTTTGGCAGAAGGATGAGTGGAGGCTGTGAGGAAAATGAAAAATACAACTGCATTCAGAAGTCCCTCTCTAACCTATTCTTTTTCCTGGTAATGAAAAGAAAACCTTTGATTATGCACACTTTGGGAGTTAATGGAGAGCAGAAGGAATAAACTGAGAAGTCTCAGGATTATTTCAGGAAATTCTGAACAGAGAAAACCTGCACCAAACTGTCAACACATTTATCATCTTTAGAATGTGCATAAATGCAAATTCTCTCAGGAGGAAACTGAAGTAGATGTTTGGAGAAAGTCCTCAACATAAATGGGATTCTTATTGCAAGGATGTGCTAAAAATCCTAATGCAGATGTGACAGTGGAGCACAACCCCAGCACAAAACATGTCACAACCTGGGAACACCCAAACCTTCCCTGGAGCCAGGAGGTGCCTGAGCACCAGAGATGGGTTTGGCTTTGAGCAGGAGGTGGTGCTCAACCCTCCAGAGGTCCCTTCTGGCCTTAATTACCCTGCAATTCTGTCATGCCACAAACAGGACAAACAACTCCTGCTTGGAAACTGAGGAGATTAAAGCCCAGCTTGATTAATAGTTTCATCTAAAGTCTACAAGTGCAGATAGCTGCTTATTGCATATCATTAAAGCTGTTCAACAATGGACAGGTGAGAAAACTGCAAAGATCTCTCAGGAATGCAGTGCCAGCTCCATGTGTGTGGTGTCTTCCCAACTGTACCTCCACCGCAGGGAATTCAATCCCTGCCTCTGGAAAGGGCAGCAGTTGCACTCAAGATGATCAAATATTTTTGGATTTAGACCTGGAGGTCTTACCAGCCATGGCTGCCTCATGCAATATTTTTACTGTTGTGGTTCTCTGCTCATTTAATGGTTTGTCTTAGTTGGCAAGTCTTTAACACCACAGGTCAGTGAAATGTTCAGGAAATAGAGATTTTTGTGCTGCTTCAGGGCTATGAGACTTAGCATTAAACCCCGATGAGAGATCTGATTGTGTCAGCACTCTTTGGAGGAATGAATGAGTTGTTGGAAGAAAGTAATTCTACCCTTTCTAACTCCAACTGCGATCATACCAAGAGTCTTGCTTCAAACTGGGGGAAATCAAAATGTCAGTCTGCATTAGGAACATTTGGGGTGATTCTCTGCAGCCCCTTATAGGACTTTTTTTAATTAGCCAATTAAAGGTTTTCTGAACCGGTTACAGCCTTTACACATTATTCAGGATCCCTTACTCATGACTTTGGGGTCAGTAACTAGCAGAGAAACAAACTCACTGCTTTATTTGAACAAGCATGACTGATGGGCTGAGAGGCTCAGGAAATTTTCTTTGCAGTTCTCTGCAGCTGAAGACTAAATATACTATTGTGCTGATCCTGTATGGGATTCCATGCCTGCATGTGATTTTAGGCTGCAAATGTACATTGCTTTTCAGTCAAGCATTACACAAATTACTTAATGAACAACCTGTTACCTTCCTGCTAGGCAGCAAACCATGCTGGCTGCTCAAAGAAGCCAAGCCTGGTGAGTTTGGGGCTCTGACTGCACATTTCTGCACTGAATTGTCCTCATTCACTGTGCTTCTTTGAAGGTCTTCCAAAAAAGCACAACAATTATCTCTGTCAGCTTTTATCAGCAGATGACAGACATCTCTGGAAAATGCAGAAGGGTTTTTAGAGCCACTCTGGAAAATGCAGAAGGGTTTTTAGAGCCACCCCAAGAACAAAGGAAAGAGCAATGAATGGTTTCCAGTAGGACAAAACCACTCTGGGAAGCAGAAACCTTACAGGGAATGCTTGCTCAGAATCTCTGCTGCTCTGGACAAATTCCAGACAAATTCAGGGACAAATTCTGATTTCAGCACAAGGATGCTCAGTATCTGGTCCTAAGCAGTTGTCTCCTTCTAAGCTCTTACTTCAACATAATTTTCAGCAAACACAGCATGAATATATTTAAAACTCACAAAAAGTAGAACTACTGATTTTTTCCTGAGCTTCATTTTCACGGATTTCTTTTTCTTTCTGAAGCAAGACTGCCCACTGCAGTTCCTGCAGCTCTGTTTATTATGAGCAGAGGCCAGTGCCTTCATTTCACTGAGGACAGAAGTTTGAGTCATCAAGGCCAAAGATACAAGTCAAGGTCTGGGAGGTAAAAGGGCAATGGATTAGTCATCCACCAGCCAGCCCAGCCCCAAATCTGACATTTTGCACAGTGAGAACAAGTCTAGAGGAGATTTCTCCCCATCAATTGTTGAGGAATTCAATTCCCATTAAAATAAAACATCAATACAGTAGTTGAACATTGAAGCAACAGGAAAAGTATCTCATTCCAAAGCTCTTCCAAATGATTCCTTATGCCAATTCATCAGAATAGATTTGTTGTTTTTTTAAGATTATAAGTGTGTGTGTTTGTGTGTGTGTGTGTATGTGTATAAATTATTAAACAAAAGCTTCTCTCAAAATAAAACCACTGGGAACCTCCATGTAATAAAATGAGTCACACCAGGATGCGATGACTAAGTGGGAGAACAGGGAATTCCACTCCCCATGCCAGCTTTCTTCAGGATCAATTTTCTGTCAACAGGTGATGGCAGTTTGTCTCTCTGCCTTTTGTTTATGCCAAGAATTATTATTATTTTTTAATATTCTCCCTAAACAATTAAGCTGAATAATCAGGACCAGGCACACTTCCATCAGGCGCCCCCATAGTAAACAGTGAGCCAGGGAATCCAGGCCAGTAGTGGCTGCCTGTGTTAATAAGGATTTACCAGCTGTAAAATTCCAAAATCTTGTGTCATACGGGGAAACCTTCCAAAACACTGGATTCCACCCTGTCTCGCTGAGTCTCTCACAGCTATGGCAACTCCGTTTCTGCAGCCACACTCTCCTGCACTGTTCTCTGTGTGAGCCTTAGATTTTTTCCTGTTTTGCAGTGTTTTCCTGGGATCCCCAGTCAGATGATTGCCCCCTGGGATTACAAGAACACCTGGGGCAGCCAGGGGGAAATCTTTGGGTAGAAAGGTTTGCTGGCTTTCAGCAGCTACAGCAGCAAGGAAAAGCAGAAGGTGCTTCATTTACCCTGAAACTTTCTAATTTGCACAGCAGAACCAGGCAAAGCAATCCTAAATAACACTTGTTATTCTTCAGTGTTCACCCATGGTGGGACTGCTGAGACACCTTCCTGGTTTGTGTAGAAAGAGCACACAAAACAGAAATTCAGAGGACAAAACCTCCCTGATGTCCCCAGCTGTGACACCTCTGCGGAGGGAGATCCCTGAGCTGACCCTGGCAGGTGAGCTCCTCCAGCTGATGCAAAATCCAGGTGTGCCTCCCAGGCACATCTGGGATTGATCCCCCAGCTCATCCCAGCGTTCTGCAGGCTCAGGGAGGAGGGATTTGCATCCAGCTTTACATGCTGGCCTCCAGCCACAGGCTGCACGGAGCAGGGAACGTGCTCCTTCAAAACCAGCAGGAAAACAGCAAGAGAACCAATTGATTTCGTGTCCTTTCTGCACAGCCTCACACACTGCAAACTAATGGAACCATTTAAGATTACAGTGCCACCTTCAGTTTTGCTAACTCTGTAACTATTCCCAATATTTGTGCTTTTTTCCCTTGGCCTTTCCCATTAAAATACCCAAAGAGTAGTTTGGGTTTTTTTCCCCAAGTTCTGGGCTTTTATATCAGGTAAGATGCCTTTTAAGCCTACACTTATTCATGTTCAGTGACAAATGGCATCTGGGACTGAGTTATGAGCCTAGTCCTAAAATAAATCCCATCCCTCTTGATTCTTCATAACTTAAGTTCATTAATTTAGAAAAGCAGTAAGTCACTGCAGCTCAGCCCTTGCATTCAATATTTAAAGTTGTTTATTTGTTCAAACAATCAAAAATATCTCTTTTGGATGAGTTTTTTGTCTAATTTATCTTTAATTTGCCTGAGAAAATTGCATCATTAATGTTGCATTATTAAGTTCACAGAGTTAATTGCTGAAATATTTTGCTCTTTTCTGCATTCCCCAGGAGTTCTTGGATCATCCATGAAACTGTCAGACTACAAACAGGAATTTAGCTCCTTGTTTGGAGCATGGTGAGGAACTGACACAGTAGAAAAAGGGAATATTGATATAGATAGTGCTGGAATTTCCTTTCAGCTCTCCCACAAAGGGCATAATCCTGTCATAAAACCAATGCACCATCCACCTTCCATTCACACTAAACCTGTCCTAACGCCAGATCCTACAGGGGATTGTCCTGAAGGAGTGCAGGCTGTTGGAATCCCCTGGCACACATCCCATGGCTTGTTTCTGGGGTCAGACCCAGCATTTTGGGCACTGTGCAGGTGAAAACCTCAACCCAGCACTGACACACTGAGCACCCCAGCCTGGCCCTGCCCTGCCCTGAGCTCCTGGGCTCAGGGACTCCAGGAGTGCTCAAACACCACTGCTGGACTCCAGAGCTGCACAGGTTTATTCTGTCCCATGGGCTGGGATGTCCAACCCCTGGGGACCTTGGCAGCTCCACCATTCAGAGGGCACAGGCAGCACCTCCTTCCTTACCCTGCCTGGCCCAGCCAGAGATTTATGGTGGAGCCACTCCAAGGATGGACGTTGTGTTTGGGTTGTTCCTCCACCACCCACATTGTCCTAGCGATGATTCATGATGTCCATGTGGCCACCAGAAGAGTTTGGCAGGGGAAATCACAGTCCATTTGCACTTTTCTCCCAGAGAAACACGAACCTCCTCTATCACTGACAGCAGAGCAGCAGTAACCAGTACACAAATGGGAGTAAACACAATGCAACCAGCATCTGACTTGCAAATTATTACATGACAATTAAAATAAATAGAAGGGGGAATTCCAAATCTTTCCTTTTTTACACTGCCCTGTAAGATCTGGGCCCCAACCAAACACTGACACCCTTGACCTTCACCATATTCCAAGTCCTTGATAGCTCCAAGACTGCATCTCAAGCTCTCTCTTCCAGATCAAAATTAAAAGAACACAGTCCAATCTAGTTGCTTCCCCTGACCTATTTTAATTTAGCTGGGCTCAATTACGTGTCTCCAAGCTCAGATCTCCAAACTCCTTCAGCCAAACTCTCCTTTTGTGTGCTGGACTTCGGGAATTTATGAGTTCCCCTGGCTCACAGCAGCTACATTTTATGATCTTGCATCAGGAAGAGATAACCTTAGAAAGAACTCAAAACTCTATGGCCTGCCTGTTGATAAACTTCAGCATTAAGCAAATGAATGCTTTTTATGCATCAGCATTTCAAACACAAGCACTTTCTCCCCTCAGAGCACTGAGCTGCAGCCCCTTCACTGTTTCCTGCTGCCATTTCCTGTCGTGAGCTGAGGCTGAGACTGTCACAGCCTTGTCCCCAGCGAGCTCCCTGCAGCCTGTGGCTCGCGTGACACGGACACTCACTTTCACAATGACATCCCCCCACAGTTCAGGGAATTGTCCTTACTTTCCAGGTATTTCTATGGAAAATATACATATCTGCAGCTCTATGGAAAGAGAAATAAAGCCTGTTCATTATTGCTCATGGGGACACGTTGTATTTTGGTCACAAATGTGACCAGTTCCACCTTCCTCTGCCTTGCTATGGGGAGTGAAGAATTGTCCACAAGGTCCAGAGGAAAGGGAAAGAGGTTCTGAGTGCTGCCCTGAGGGATGAAATCTAATTACAATTGTGATCCCAACCAGCAGCTTCCTCAGTTTTGTGAAGCACATGAGTGATGCCTTCCCAGCACCCACTTCACCCCATCCCAGGGGCACCCAGAGCTGCACAGGAGATTATCTCACTGCACAAAGGTGTTTTGGGAAAAAAGCCTTGCTACTCTCACCTTTAGCCTCGGACAGGCAAGGCAAAGAGCTCTCTGGAGCACAGCATGCCAAAACCTGTGGGATGGTTATCTACCCACTGCTCTCACCCCTGTTAGCAGCACAGCTCAAACTGGTGCCAAATGTGGGAAATCCAGCAGCACTTCTAGCACAGACGAGGTTTGTGAGCTGTTAAAATGAAACTCTAAGCAAACCAAGCTTCCCCTGTGAGCTTGCTGCATCTTCCTGCCCTGACAGAGGTGTGATTGTTTCACAGGCTCCGGGGCAGTGTCACACTGGAGCAGACACTGCACTGGGGATCAGGCAGAGCTGTGCTGCTCTCCACCCCAGCATGATGTTTGTGGCTTACCCTGCCCCGGAGCAGCTCATCAGCACTTTCTGCAGAGGAGCTGTGGGTGAGCTGCTCCTCCTGCCACCCAGGCACTGCTCCAGTGCACAGCTGGGCTCATGCAGCCCAGTGCAATGGCAGCTAAGCATGGCCATTGCAGAGAGATTTAAAATTGTCTGCAGTGCAGAAAGAGGGAAGCTGAATGTCTCAGACACACAAGATCCTGATTTCAGGTGACCTGAGACACTCATTAACCTCTGACAAGCCAGGCACAAAGCAATTCTGTTTGCTGCACTCAGCCCATGCAGGATCTGTGCTTCCAGCTCAGCTTCCTCACCTTTAGACATACCTATGAAGTACAGCAAGCTGCATTTACAAGCACTGCAGCTCTGGAAGAGGTGCTGCTGCATTATGGAACAGTGCATGGATACACAGAGAGCCACTCAGCACCGAGTCCCCCAGATAACCCACTGCAAAGCACACAGACTTCTGATTCAGCCCAAGGATTTGACTCTGGACCTCCCATCCTGTAAATTCCCCTTCTGCCGATCATCTATTCACAGTCCAGCAGACTGAGCCTGCCTGCAGAGGCTGAGGGGAGAGGGGAGGCAGGATATGGAACACCAGCAAGCAAATCCCTGCTCCAGACTGGGCACTGCCGCTGGGAAAAGTCCTGCCTCTCCCCTACCAGGAGGTAAAAAAAGAGGAAAAAACCCTGCCGTTTCCCCAGCAGCGAAGAAAAGCTTTAGATTTACTGTGGAAAAAGTTGTTGTTCTTTTTACTTTCTAACATCTCTTCCAGGCAGAGCCTTCTCTGCTCTTGTATGGAAACAGGGGCAGGGCGTTTGGGATGTTTCCTCGAAATGGCATTAAGAGCTACCTCCTTGGAGTGTCTCATCTCCTGTAGTTACTGCAAAACATTCTTGGGACAGGTACCACTGCAGGCTGCCAAGCTGTTCCCATGTACCTTCCCCAGGCGCTGACACGGTGGAACAGTGGCAGCACAGTGGGAAGGAATTAATACATGGGCTTGAAAGGAAACAGAGAGTGCCAGAAGAATTCCTCGGAGTGCACAGGCTCATCTGAACCTCCACAGTCCTTCAGAGCCTTTCATAGCTGCTGTGAAACAGCCTGCCTTGCTGCTGCTCTGGGAACAACTGGGACCCACAGGATGTTTCTCCCCCATGTCACCAGCTAATGTCCATGTACATTCGTGACTGCACACGTTTTTGGCTCAATTCTCACTTTTCTCCAATGGCATTACCCCACAGATCATGCACATGCTGCTCACTTGGGCAATGCAATCCTTTAACCCCTTGCAAGTCACTGGATGTATCATTTCAGATGCCTCTACCTCAGTTCACCAACAGAAAACTCCCAAGCAACAAGTTTTCTTAACAGCACAAAGGGAACACAAATTTTAATAATAAATAATAAAAACTATGGAAGAAGTGATGTATTCTTGTTTCTCATTATGTGTATAAAAATAATTTGATATAAAAAGTTATATTATGCATGGCTTTTCCCCACAGATTTCTAAAGGGAAGAAAACACAGTATTTGCCTGTAGTTCACATCAATAAAAAATTGTTCATTTCAATGATGATTTCTACAGTAGCATTCCGTAAACACAAGACTGAACAAGCATAGAGGAACACGTAGTGCTTGTCTCTGATAACATATCCTGTCCCTGCTGATTCCCAGTGCCTGTATTCTTGTGAACAACACAAACAGTTGCTCTCAAGTCTCATTTTACTCACATGGTTTTACTTAGGTGAACTTGAATGGGATTACTCACCCGAGTAATCATCAGCACAAATGGCCTGATGAGATTTGGCACTACAGATTTGCCTTATCCCACTAAGCAAAGTTAGGAAAAGCCTGCCTTACCTGATGTTTTTTCTGTGAACACCACCTTGGATTCTGCTGTGAAATTCTGTCCAGTCAGGATCATCTGCTGTCCTCCATAAACCAGGCAGCTGTCAATGTCTTGTCTTTCAACCATTGGAAGCTCATGAGCAGATCTTTGGGCTGTGGACAAATTGCAAACATGAATGAAACCAACTCTGTTTTACCAGGACTTTCCAAATCTTCCCAGAACTATCCACAGATAGATCTTGTCATCGTTACCATCCCCTGACTGCCAAAGCAGCTTCTCCAGGGTGCTAAATTTAGGTCTGAGAGGGAAAAATAAACTTACTCAAGGCATTTTATTTGGAAACATTCAGGAGTTGGCTGCAGTGGTTCGGCTGTGCTGGCCCTGCTCCTTGTCCTTGAGAAAGGACAGCTTGGATGAATGAGCTGAAATTTGCCCATGCCTGTTTCCAAACAAATGGCCAAATTTTCAAGTGCAGGCACACTACAGCCCTAGAGCCCAAAAATTCCACCTGCACAGAGGATTCCACTGAATAACACTGAATTCCTTCAGAGGGGAAAAAAAAAAAAATGAAGCTCTTCTCCAAAATGCCAGTGCCTCCCCCAGGACAGGGCCTGGCACAGGGTGGATGCCAACAGCCCCATCTCCACGAGTGGGCACCGAGCCTTGGGCTCACAGGAGGGACAGCCACCGAGCCCCAGCTGTGATCAGGAGGGGTCACACCAGGACTGCTGCAGCCCAGCATTCTCCCAAGCATGTTCGGCAGAAGCCTGAACATCTGAGGAGCAGGGCCTTGGGTCACAGACTGGCTCTGATTATAAAAGGCAAGGGAAGAGAAGGTAGGGTGGGATCCAGATGGACAGGGACGTCAGCAAGGCTTTCTAAGGTCTTTACTGTTCTTGGCCATGAATTTGGAGCGTGACTTTAGCAAGTTATTCTCTCTTTCTCCAGCCAGAAAACCAGCACAGCACCATCTCTCCACTACTTTCCTCTCATCCCATTCAAACAGCCATTTTTATGGTCAGAAAAGCTTTGGAGAATGCTGGTCACCATCCCTCAGAGCCATCCCAACTGTTTGCTATCAAGGGCAGGAGCAGCAAGTGAAGATGTGAAAACTTTTCCCTACAACACAGACAGCTGGAAAACATCAGGAGCTTCCCTGTGAGCAGACCAGGTGGGCAGCAGCTCGGGGCTGGTGAGCTGCGAGTTCACGACCTGCCCTCCAACTCCTCCAGATTCATCCACCCCAACTGCACAGGCCTCCAGAGAACCCTGCTCATCTCTTTCCCAGCTGCCTTGGCTGCATTTTAGCTCTCCCTGACAAAGAGACCCCGAGCACTCGTGTCTGTGCTGAGCACCGCTGGCTGCTGAGCCAAAAAGGAGGAAATGTGATCCTATATGTTGAGCTCTGGCCCTGAGTCACTGAGGCAAGGCTGGGCTGTGTGTGACCTGACCTGGCACTGCTTCCCTGCTCTGCAAGCCTCGCAGAGCCGGAATTCTCTCGTCACCTGGAGAAAACGCTGGAATATTCGGTGAGAAAACTCAAGCGTTAAACCTTTCATAGCAACTTTTCTAGCTCTGCTGAACCCTTCAGTCACGAGACAGAGGTTTTGCTCTTAGTAAAGAACAGAGGTAATTCAATAGTTGTAATTTTCTTGTGCCATTTGAGAGGCATTTTTGAAATCTATTTTAAACCACCTTAGGCCTTGCTGTTCCTTTCAAATATATAACAACACCTGGGCTAAGATACTGCCAGTTAAGAACATATATTCAGATTATTTTCAAAGACGCTGATAATTTCTTTCACATGGCTCTATGATTAATTTCTTTCCCAAAATACTAAAAGTTTTGATGAGTTCACAATTGGATTTATCACAAAGACAGATCTGTAACCTCAAAGGCTTAGGAGTAAATAGCAATCATCAAAAAGCAAATCTACAATAGTCAAGACAAGACACTGAAGTATTTAAGCATTGCCCTGAACACTGTTTATCTCTATTCAAGCACCAAATTCCACTTCTGAAGCGTACTAAATCATCAAAATTCCAGATTAACCTACATTTCTTTCCAACTCCTTTGTGTTAATAGAGAGCTTGGTACCTCACATCCCACAGATCAGTAGTTCCCAAGGCTTTCTCGGGATGAGGAAGGACAAATTTTAGCCTGGAAATGACTCTGACTCATCTCAATGACATTTGGAGCTGCTGAACCTAGCATGACTTTGGGCATCTCCAGCCCTCTGCTTGCCCTGGGCCAGGTGGAGGTGTGCAAACCTCATGTGCTTCAGGTGTGCTGCAGATTAATCCCACTGCGAAGAGTTCAGTTGAGCTCCTCAATACAGGCACCAAAGGGCTTCCCCTGCCCTGTTTTCCCTGCACTCTTCTCCTCCCTTTGAAAGCCTTTCATAATAACAAAAAAACCCCAAAAAACCCCAGCACTTTTCATTTTCCAAGGTCTCTTTTTTTTACCCAAGCCTGTAAGGAGGTTTCACCCCATTCCCCATTTCCACCAGCACAGAGTTTCAAGGTTCAGTGTGGAGCTGCCTCAATAGGATTTTTTTTTCCTCTGCAAGAAATATTAATTGCTAATAAATCCCCTTCCTCTAAGGCTCATGATGGGTGGACTGCATGCAATAATTTCACACTATTCCTTCTCTTCCCCCAGGGGTTGGCACTTCATAAAGTGACCTACAGCTACTGGAGTTTATGAGCTTTGAATAAACAAAACCCTGTTGATTTAACCAGTTGGGGTGTTTACTTTCAATAGCAACAGTTACTGACATAAGGCAGCAAAGCAAATGCTATAGAAATACTCACACTTGGCCTGAAGCAGTGTGTCAACCTATTAACAGGGGACATTATTTTTCTATTTTATTTGACTGTTTGCAAACCAAGATGTCATGGATTGGTGCTGCCAAGAAACACAATGCATGCAGTGACACAAGACAGAAAGGGAGCCACTGTCTGGGAGCTCTGCAGCACCTCAGTGATCTCAGCCTGCAGGAGCAGCCCTGCTGCCCACAGCCCACCCACTGCACCCCACACTGCCAGGGCTCCAGCCTGCACCCTCCTCCCTGTGCCAGCAGCTGGGGAAAAGGTGAGGATGGCCTCAGTCCTGGGCCAGCAGGCTGAACACTTCATACAGGAGGCACAAACTGCAGGCTGAGCACACAGAACTGTGCCAAGGCAGCCAAAGGTGGGTTTTGCTTCCCCACTACCCACAGGACCCATAACTCTCCTTCTGCAGCAAAGAGAGGAGATTTGGCTTTTAGGGGAGAAAATGGTATTTTGAGAAAACTGACTACCTGGAGAAGTCTGTAGGAGCTCCAAATGTCACCCTTTGCTGCTGGGAGGTGACAAGGGACAATCTCAGTTGAAGCAACCTTGTCCAGTGCAAGGTGTCTCTGCCCAAGGCAGGGGTGGGACTGCATGAGCTTTAAGTTCCTTCCAAGCCAAGACATTCTGTAACTCTGGGATGAACTCCTGCTGGAGTGAAGCCTCTCCACACTGTCTCTCCAACACCTGCAGCACTGACTGCAGATGTCAGGTCACCTGTTGTCCCCACTGCTGACAGTGAGAGGTCAGAGAGATCTTATCCTTGTGATACCTGAGCAGGGGGAGCAGGACTGAGGCTCACCTGCAGCTCAGTGAGGACACAACCACTGCTACCTCTGATTAACTCACAAGCCAAGCAAACCAGAAAACATGTCTAAGACAGGTGGGGTCACAGCTTGCACCCTGGAGTGCAGTGGCCTCACCAGAACAAGTCCCTCTTTGGTCCCTCTCTGGACCCCACGCTGCCCTCACCCTGCCCAGGGCAGCCCCAGCTCACCCCAGCTGGCTGGAAGCCTTCAAGCTGGGACTCCCTCCCGGCATGTCTTTCCAAACCCCCAGAGGCTCTTGGATGCAGCCACTGATTTCTGTTGGGTTTGAGAAGAGCAGCTAGACCTCAATGTCTGCTGCTGTGAAAACCCTGACCCCTGGAAGCAACAGCAGAGGTGTAATTTGTTATGGGATTAATTCTTCCACCTCAGTGCAAACCTCAATGAGCCAAAGTAAATATTTCATTCTTGCTGTCACACTGTGTTTATTTACCACGAGCTGCCTGTGGTAGGATTGATAGGAGCAGAGCTGCTGTGCTCAACACTTATCCAACTCATTAATGTTGGGAGAGACTTTGATCCTCCTTCACTCCCGGAAGCATCCTGAGCTCTCCAGTGGGAGGAGAGGCAAAGGCTGGGAGCCATGGGAGGACCAAGGGCAGGAGACTTCCCAGCAAGGCACCCTGGAGAGAAGCAATCTAATCAGAGGATGGGATAATTCACCTCCTGATAGCAGTATGGAGCAGTGGAAGACTTAAGAATCAAGTAAATAAAGCAAATTTCCAGCCCTCATGGGGAAACCTTGAAAATGTGATCTAAATGCTCTGAAAAGAAGAACCCAGTGTGACTGACAACAGTTTCTAATTTGCTGCCAGCAAGACTTAATCAGCAGTTTGTGCAGAGCCATCCAAGCAAAAAGCACCAAAAATAGAGAGCTTTTCTGCACCTCCTCCTCTGCAGATAATTTATGATGTCCTCGCAAAGGAGGAGTGACAAGCACCGATGGCAGCAGTGTCAGATCAGTGTGACACTTTCTATGAACTGCAGCCAGCTCACCAAGCCAGTGTGTGATTAATGACAGGAAAACCATGGCCTCGGTTCACTTCTCTGTCAATCAGTTCCGTGGCTATGCACAGCATGTCCCTTTAATCCCTTGTGGAGGGGATCTGCTCAGCTGGAATGATGCTCACAAATCCATGCTGTGTGCTGTGCTGGCTTTGCTGTTACCACCAGCAGCACTGCAAAGGCAAGGAGTAAGCAGGAGTTTACCCTTGGAGTAAGGCTGGCAGCCTGCAGAAGGGGCAGGAATTTCCTTTTGGTCTGACTCAGACTTTAAAGACTGAAATATTTTGGTTGCACATTCAAAGTGGCAAATGTTGTCAGAATTAGCTTTCACATTTTGGGCTTCAAGAGAGAGAAAATGTTCTCTTTAGAGAAAGCACCAGTTTTTCTGTCAGCTGTACTTGCAGCCAACTGCGTGACTGTCTTAAAGTTGAAATGAAAGGAGGAAAAAAATCATTTAATTCAACTGGAAACCATGATACTCCCATAATAATCATTGTTATGGTTAGACTTGCAAATAGGTATCTCCCAAGTGCAAAAAAACTGTTTCTGCTTTTCTGTCTGAGTAAAGCAGGGCTCCTTCTTGCCTGCTGCTCTATTCCTAGCAGCACAACTCCCAGCTGAGGAAAAGCACTCGCTGGCTTGCCAAGACAACATTCTTCTACATGACTAGCTCTTTCCCCTGCAGTTATTAACGTGTCACAAATCATAGGCTCAGATTGTCTAATATTATGGGAAAATCTACTAGAAGGAGAGAAAAATAAAGGAAACTTCCAGGGAAATTGATTAAAGGGAAATAAGAAATTTGACCCAATTTAATGGAACAAAATACGGTCAATAATAGAAACAGTTTAAATTCCTCTAGATGGACACATGGTTCTTTAGCAATAGGTTTTGTTTGTTTTGTTTTTTTACCACCTTGGAACATCTATTATAAGAACAAGATTTTAGTCTCCTTCTCTCGTGCCAAGTGCAATTTAAGTTTGCATTTTAAGGGATTCATGAGCACAGCTCAGGATCAGCAAACATGGATTCTACAAAGCAAGAACTGTGACACACTTTGGGAAGGTTTTTATTCCAAAGGATCCATTGGAATCAAAACTGGGACACTGTGGAGGACACTCTTGAGCCTCATGCTCAGACAATTTCATGAAGCAGTTTTTGGTTACTGACAGCCTGAGCAAAACAAGCTGTCCTACTACTCTGGACTCTCACCCTGCTCCTTCTCTGCTCCAGGATTCTTCAGCTGAGGAGCAGAAACAAGTTCAGATGTTGGGGCACCCAGCCTGAGCTGCCAGAGATGATGATAAACCTGTCTCTTGGACAGAGAGCCCAGTGCCAACAATTTAACACCACAGACCACCCACTCACTGAGCAACGAGCTCCAGCTCCTGGTGAAAGGCAAAGGAACTAAAGGTACAGAAACTGTCCTCATGGCTTGACAATAATGGTGTGCAAGTGTCAAAGCTCTCCGGGGGTGACCTGCCAAGTGGCTGTGTTTGAAGGGACAGTCAGTGACCCCTCTCCTGCAGTGTCACCAGCACCCTGTGACAGCCCTGCTGGCCCAGTTCACCCACACCAGCTGGTTGATGCCTAGAGCAGCAGCCAGCCCCAGCAGGGATGGACATTTGGACACCCCCAGCCCCAAGGGAGGGCTGGCAGGGAGGCAGGCCGAGCAGGACACTTGGCTCTGCATCCTCCCGTGGGGCTCGCTGTCATCTCCTGACTCAGCTGCACCAACACCAGGAAAAGGGATTTTTCTCACCTTTCCAGCACCACACCTATGAGAGACAGAGTGCTTCCTTACACCTGGCTGAGCGATGGCCTGTTGCTACAATTATCAAGAGGGATTCCAAATGCCTTTGCCTCCTCAGTGGCTTCAGGATGAATCAACAAGCAACAGCAGAAAAAAAAGCTGCTGAATGTGCAGGCTTGTCTGGATCTGAGGTCCATTCTAAGGCACAACTGATCATTTAACAACATATCACCTCCTCGGTCCTCCCACACAGCTGCCTGGGGAGGAACTCACTCCGGATGATGCT